>NC_060120.1:1001441939-1003841939 GCF_021461395.2 Schistocerca americana | reverse complement strand
CTCTCTCTCTCTCTCTCTCTCTCTCTCTCTCTCTCTCTCTCTCTCTCTCTCTCTGATACACACAAAAACACACACAGTGTGCAATGTGTATGTACAAGAGTGTGCACGCACTGGGTTTATTGCTTTCATTTCTCACATTCTTGATTGGGTCAAATTTGCTTCCCAAATTTGCGCTTCTTTGTCCAGTTATGAGTACACATTTCAGCGATTAGATGATTTGCATGTTCAGTATGTGGCGAATGGTCTAACTCTTCTTTAACATTTCACCCTCGCCTTACATAAATAATTCACTTTCACCGTACTAAAATAAATGCTGCTTGCTGGCACCTATTCTCCAAAATATACCACCAGTACCTGCACTGAAATTAGTTAAATTAGTCCTTAATACAGTAATCAGTTAAACTCTTGTAGATTATTAAGTGGCATACAGGCCATTAATAGATATAAATATTGCTGTAATTTATATATTTAAAAACATTCAATTTCTGTTTATTAATCCTATGTAGCATCCTATGTCAAAAACAGTTTTTCGTGTGATGGAATATCAGGAGAAGAATAGTAATCTGTTGTGGAGCAAGTAGTCCTACATATTTAGTATTATCATTATACTGATAAAATTAGACTTTATAGTGTCAGGGACTGAGAATTCTATTTACGATTGAGTTTATTGATCTATTAACCATTCATAACTTGAAACATCAGAATGGAAAATTTTGTTTGCACTTCTTTTATATCAGGTAATGTTGGAGTGCTCTTTGTGTAACCTTAAAACTTATGACATAAATTTGAGGCTCTAGCCAGTGTATTAAAATCAAAAGCTTTAGTAATAATATGATAGTACCTTCAGTGTCTAATTTCAACTGCTTAGTAGCCATTAATGAGGCAATCCTTTTCAGTATTAACAGCATTTAATGTTGCAGTTTATGTTGTACTGTAGTTAAGTCTGTTCAGTTTTTACCATTTAATAAAAAAAACTGTCATTTTAAGCAATGAGATTGAATAGAGGACATTCTTGGAGTGCAAAATAGATATTTAGTGAGAGTAACTTGTAAGCAATTTGCCACATAACCTTGGTATGAATCATCATTTACTAAGTTTGACACACACAAAAATTTTGCGGTGTGCATTCATTCAAAACAGCCAACAATTCACTTCGTTGATATATTTGACTTTTAATTTGTGTGTTTGCAGAATTTAAGCATCATATTTTATCTTGAGAAATGAAATTCAGATCATAAAGATAAATTGTTTTGAAACTGAATGTAGAAGTTATAATTGGGTTCCTTATTTACAACTACGAGTTTCTGTTCATTAAAATATCATTATTTCCATGTGTTTTTGTAGTTTTAATTTTTTTAACCTTTCCTTTGTTATGGTCATTGGGGAAAATAAAAAAGAATAGTAAGGAAATTAAGAATGCTGGAAGTTTTGGGAAAGCAAAGAACATTTCTGCATCTTTCCAGAGTATCCTTCTATTTTAGAAATGCATTTGTGCCCCTCCTCAGACCAGCCAGTGACAACCCCATGATGTCATATTGAGGGGATTGTTCAGGCACACTCCAGAAACAAACAGCTATTGTTTTTGAGAAAGGAGGAAATAAAATTTTGACTGTGGAATGTATTGAATGTAGATGGATTTGAGATAACTTGTTAAATGCTCATATTGCTACAGTGTGAGCATGCATGATGTTGTGGTGCGAGTTTCTCCATCTCCTTCCTGTCAAAAAGCTTAAGAAACACTTTCCAATAAATCTGTCTTCAATATCACTATCCTAAAATCCTTTAACATGGTAGGGGGCAGCCACTGCACCCCCTTAAGAGTGCAGAAAGAGCACATTCCTTGCTACCATGAAACTGAGTTTGATGTACTACTTGATGCACTGGAGTTACACCCAGCAAGAATTTGTTGCCAGTGTTTCCAACACTAAGCCATTGTTGCTGAGGTAGGTGGTGTGGTATTCACTGACCACAAACTATTGTGACATAAAAAACTCGTACCAGATCTGAGAGATGGTTGTCAGTTCGAATACCTTCAAATGCAAATGTGGGTACAATGAGCAGTTCCCTAAGTCATTCTCTGAATACATAACATACTTACGTTTGTAATGCCTGTTGATAAATGTGCACATAGATTTTTCAGAAAAAGTTCTTTCATTTCTAAATTAGTGAGCCAGTGTGACTAACAAAGTAATGAAATCACTCAAAGAAATGCGGGAAGTTGAGAGTTTTAGCTTCCCAGCTCTAATTAGGTTATCAATCAGAGCAGTAGAGCTGCTGGTGAAAGACAGTTGAAGCATTTAAAGTCAAGGGTACCTGAAAATCACAACGTAACACTCACAAACAAATACATAACTGTGAGAAGAGCCACTGATATTCTGTTGATCATGACAGTTTAGACCTTTCTACCACATTTAATGCCCAATCTTGTTGAAATTATAATATATTAAATTTGGTTCTGTAATGGAAAGTCAGCCTTGAGCACAAAGCAGTGGACTGGAAACCACTGTTTCTCAAAACTTCCAGAATGACATACTTACATGTAAATTTTTATGTTGTCTCATGTTAATGTAATTGTACATGTATGCCGTGGTTGACTGGACTGTATGTTTCTATTTCAGATGAAGTTGTTCCTGAACCTAAGACACTTCCTCCAGGTGTTACACAGAAGGATGTGACATTATACAAAGAAACTCGTGAAAAAGCAAATTCAGTAAGTAATACTGATTTGTGTATTAGTACCAAGTTCATGTGCTTTAGTGTGTATTTAATTACCAGCAGTTTTGAATTGTTAATCTTTGTCCGTATACTTCTGAAAGCTTAATTTATAGTTTTCTTTTTAATTAAAAAAAGCCAATTTGTTTCTGTTATGTGGTATGACTAAAGTTACTCACTTCCGTAAGATACAGATAAATCACAAGTGACTGAGAGATGTCGGCAACCAGCCACAATAAACAAAGTGATCAAATAGTTGAAACTGTTATGGACTCAGTGGTTTCTTGTGGTAATATTTTGCTGTGTGTGTGTGTGTGTGTGTGTGTGTGTGTGTGTGTGTGTGTGTGTGTGTGTGTTTTTTTTTTTTTTTAAATAGTATTCCAATATATTATCAGAATTCTTATGTCATCATAATTAAAGTAACTCGGAAAGAGAGGGGGGGGGGGGGGGGGGGGGGAAAGAAGCAATTTACCCACACATTTTTGCACAGTGGAACTGCTCCAACATAACATGTGCATTACACTATCTATACTTGAACATTAGGTTTAGAATGGGGCAGCTGATGGTGGTGTTAGTGAGGGTAAACAACTAGGATATTCATTTTATAGATTAAGTGCAATGGAGGAGCATAGGTACTTCGGATGCAGGTCAAATTCAGAGATGGTTAAATGGTCTCGTTGTTTATAGAATGTGCGAACATTTCCTAAACACATATTTGACATTCACATTGTCAAAGAAAGATGCGTAAAGGTTACAAACTGCTCTGTTGGCCAGTATTTGATGTTAAGATTTGTGAATGTGGTGTATCCGCAAGGGATAAACTAAAGGGATACTACTACGGCTGATGTATGACACTGTCATATTTCTTTGTCAGTTTTGACATGTCAAAGAAATTTGATGGTGTAATACGGAACTTTGTCAAATCTCACCTTTCGTCAAATAAATATGATCAAATCTAGGGCCTCACTGTTGTTTTTATCATAACAGTCGTTTGTCTTCTGTTCACTGCAAAGTTAAACACAACCGCTTGGAACGTGGGCATCGCTGCGTGTATTTGATGTCTTTGTAGTGTGTTTGTAAACATGGCTTCAAAGATTGTGTGTTCCTTAGTCTCTTTTTAATAAACTTGCTTCGACTAATGTGGGCGGTGAGCATGGGGCGCAGTGCATGCTATTAATTGTGTGTTGATGGGCAGGTGAAATATGCTGCAGGTGACTTTCATGTCCACAATCACAGCTACCGCCATCCACCTCTACATCTGGAAGCTTTTCAGCAAGCCAGAATAGAGGATGCAGTCACACTCCTCAATAATAATAATAATAATAATAATAATAATATTAATAATAATAATAAAGCTTTCCATTCTATGTTTGTTTTTTAACTCTGGATGCCACAAGTTAAAAAGTGGTTCATCTGTTTAGTACTTTTTATTAATTTTGTAGTTGCTGGAACACTAATTCCAAATAAAATTATTCAAAAGTAAAATAGCTCTTATGCTTATATAGTGTACTAAACATTTATTTACTTTCACATGTTCCCTCTTCAGTTAATCGCTTCATACATTTCTAGAATTATTTTGGTTAAAGTGCAATGTGATATTAGATTGCTGTTTTGTAAACTAAAGTAGCTCTTTCCTGCATCAAGAAATCACAGTATCACAGTTAGCCTGTCTTGTGCACATATAGCATTTCTCAAGAGAGTATTCTGTTTTGTAATATGAGAAGCCACTTTACTGAGCAAATACTGAAATACACTCTCATCCATTTGTAAGAAATTTGTATATAAGGCTTGACATCCCCACTTGCAGCTCTTGTAACAAATTTTGCTGAATGCTTTTATTATCTTGACATAATACCTATGGCTTCATCCAAGTACATTTCCTTTTTTTCCGCCCCCTTTTTTCCCCAGATAAGCGCACAATCCTATTGTAGTACTAGCAGCTGCAGCGCATAATAAGAAATTATTGTCCGTCATCTTGAAATTTGACGAAAAATATGACGACAGTCTAATACCCCTTTTTAGTGCCACATCAAAGATCTTTGTCAAAGAAATTTGAAGAATGTTTGATGATATTTCTTTGTCAAAGAAATATGAGCGTACAATACCGACCTAATCTTCTTTGGATTTGCAGCTCTTGCAGTAGCCATGCACAGACAAAATTACTGGATATCTCGTCCGCCAGTTTTGCAAACACCTGTTTTTCATATGAACCCAATGATTGTTCAACAAAGGTGCTGAAACATATTTGGGTTTGCGTAATGGGCAGACCTGATATCCAGTAAACTAGGAATATTGTTCACTGTTTGTAATTGGAAGGACAATTTTGCAGTGTGTGCTGTAAATGGACAGCAGATTACATGTCAGGAGACATCTCTGTTCATTGATGGATGCCACTTTACAGCAGATGTTTACTGAGAAGACAAGGAAATTAAATCTGTTGATCAATAATCTCTGGAATAAATGTATTAAAATGGGGCAGTGATCGTGTGTTTGGTGAATTCAAGACAGAGAGACCTCAGTGATGTTTCTCTTGGTAGACCTCAGTGATCCTTCTCTTGGTTTTACGTGACTATGCTTGTCCTCACAATAAAAAGTATTTTCATGCCTTCTTCTTCCTACCTGAATCACATGGTGAGTCAGGATGTTCTTTGGACTCTCATTGCTGCTCAAAGCCTTCCCCTGATCTATAGTGTGCTGAGAACATGGAACTTGCATAAACATCATTATCAGTAGCAACATAGCATAATGCAGCTTACCATAGTGTGTAACATAATTGAGACAGGACCTTTAACTGTTAAGGAAAGTGATATGTCGAGTGTCATGTAAGTGAAAACTGAGCTACTGTCTTCCAATTGAGTCATGGAAGCATGCTTCACCGCCTGATTTAAATCTTGAACTTGTTCGTTTTTCCAGGCTTTATTGAAATTTTTTCAGTATGCCGTGTTTATCATGTCCTCATACCAGGTTGAGTCCCTGCTTATTTGCTACAATTCTGCTGTGCAGTAACATGTTGAAATTACTGTCATCTGTCCCATCTTGTTCTGCAAGAAGCAGCTGCTTAAATTTCTCTGTGATTCTTAAAACTTGACAGGCATTCTTCACATGGTAATGAAAGAGAAAGTATGAAGATCTGCTTATGTGTAGAATTAAATACTATCTAATAATAACAGGGCCAACGGCCTTACTGCAGTGGTAACACTAGTTCCCATCATATCACTGAAGTTAAGCACTTTCGGGCTGGGATGGCTGACCATCTGGTCTGCCGAGTGCTGTTGGCAAGCGGGGTGCACTCAGCCGTTGTGAGGCAAATTGAGGAGCTTCATGATTGAGAAGTAGTGGCTCCGGTCTCGGAAACTGACATACGGCTGGGAGAGCAGTGTGCTGACTACACGCACCTCCATATCCACATCCAGTGACGTCTATGGGCTGAGGATGAGACGGCGGCTGGCCGGTACTGGGCCTTCAGGGCTTTTTCGGGAGGAGAGTTTAATATCAACAGTGTTCTTCAGAGTTAGAAAGATGAAATATTTTGTATCTGTTATTTCATGACATACTTCAGTAACTGTTATACTCCAGTTTCCACTTCATTTCTAAGTATTAAGTCTTTCCACATATATTGTTAACATATTGAATTTTCTTCTAGGCAACACCAGCGGTATTACCTAATGTGGATGCACCAGCCACATCTAGTGGAGTAGTTTCTCCTTCAACAGCAGCAGCCCAGCAGAGGTGCCCTGCTGCTATTGAATTTGGCCAGTATGAGATACAGACCTGGTATTCCTCACCGTACCCGCAGGAATACGCCAGGTGCGTCGCAGAATATACTATATTATCTTTTCAAAGGTGGTGTTACATTTCCCGCCGATTAATTTTAAGATACATGATTGTTAATTAATTTTAGTTCGACATTAAGGAAATTCCATTGATTGTAGAAGTAAAGGTAAATGTGCCAGTGGTTACAGAATGAGAATACATGTACCATAATTTTAGGCACCAAATTTACTGTGGATTGATTTATAAATGGTTCAGCACCAATTTAAGAATTTCTGTTGTGAAAACAGCTCTATAGAAATTGTTGACATGTTTGTTGTATTACACAAATTTCATCATTTTATAAAATTTCCAACAGAAGACCAAATGAGAAGTTGTTTCAGTTGTGTACTCATAGCAGTTCACATCACACCAGTCATTTTACAGATGGTGAGTGTACTGCAGCCCCCTCTGTAAATGCATACAAATATCCAAAGTGTCATAGAGGAAATACGTTCACAGTACAGTTGGATTTAGGTGTATGTATAGAATTAAATTAACTTTAGAGTAGTGCTGCTGTACTGGCATAACACACGTAACATCACCACAATGAATGTTTCACTCCACAGTGATGTGTCCACTGATCTTAAAACTTCCTGGCAATTTAAAACTGTGTGTCTGATCAGACTCGAACTTGAGTCCTTAACCTTTCATGTGCATGTACTCTACTAATTGAGCTACCCAAGCAGGACCCACACCCACTTAATCTGTCTGCAAGTTTCGTATCAATGCACACTTCGCTGCAGAGTGGAAAGTGTATTCTGGGAACATCTCAGAAGCTGTAGCTCCACCATGTCCCCACAGTATCGTTTCTTCCAGGAGTGCTGGTCCCACAAATTTCACGAGAGAACTTCTATGAAGTTAGGAAGGTAGGAGATGACGAATTAGTGGAAGTGAAGCTGAAAGTACAGGTCATGGGTCCTGCTTGGATAGCTCAGGTCAGTTGAAGAGCACTTCCTGCCAAAGGCAAAGCTTCAGAGTTAGATTCTCAGTTTGGCACACAGTTTTAATTTGCCATGAAATGTCATGTGTAACATTGTTAGTAGCCAACATTAAGTGACAAACTTCAACTATTATAATTATCACCACCACCAATATTTTGCACGATGGCAGCTGACATTATGAGAAGTTTATCGTATTATTCTTGTATTTCTTTGTGAAATTTTTACCAACAGGAGCTGTCGTGAATGCACATATTTCTTGGTAATATTTTTACTAATAATTATGACAGCATCTGTTTTGTGAAAACAAGACCCCTGTTGTGCAGATGCTTTGTAATAAACTGGCAGCAGGGTTTGCTAATTTGAATAGTGACAAATAGGAACTGAAATGGTAACCCAGTTAAAAAAAAAGGTTCAAATGGCTCTGAGCACTATGGGACTTAACATCTATGGTCATCAGTCCCCTTAAACTTAGAACTACTTAAACCTAACTAACCTAAGGACAACACGCAACACCCAGCCATCACGAGGCAGAGAAAATCCCTGACCCCGCCTGGAATCGAAAACCGGGCGCGGGAAGCGAGAACGCTACAGCACGACCACGAGATGCGGGCAGGGAACCCAGTTCCAACTACATGGGCTTCCTGGTTAATTTCATAGTTACTAATTGATGTGGAACTCTTAAACACCATCCTCATCTGGCTAACACCCACTCAAAGTATCATCAAAAGGTGCTTTTGTTGATGTTCGGCTGTTACAGAATCAAATTTGCTTATCAGTGACAGCAGCAAGTTATATTTACTGAAAGATGCGACATTTACATGAATTAATTGTGCCTTGTCATGCATATTCTTGTAGTACTTCTGCTAAATCGCTCATTTTTCTAGGTGTTGAGGAAAGGCAGAGATCACTAAGGGACATATCTTATCCATTATTAAGCTGTTTGGCAGTTCACAACATTTCAAGCAAAGCTGATGCTTAAAAAATGGAGCAGGTCTCTTTGTTTGTCCTGGTACATTGTGTTTCAGCAGAGTCAAAGTACTTTCATTATGTTTGATGCCACTAGTACCGGGCATGCGTAACCATTGAAAATTTGGAGACGGCAAAACCTCCAAATGACTTTTCGCCACATTGGAAGTGTCCATATCCCGCTGCAATGTATATTTCTGTAATTCAGTGGAGTTGTTGGTACATAAATGGAGTCTTGTATTAAAGACTAACAACACCTGCTGTTTCCTCTCAATCTGCATTTTAAAAAAGTTCTGTGGTATTTATTGTCAGAGTCTTATCTCTGGGACGTAACATAAAAGTGCAGTACCTGGAATGGTGCCCTGGGCTTGCATTCAGAAGTGTGCTCAAACCTCCTTCTGATCATCCAGATTTAGCTTCTCTAGTATTTCCCTAGATGGATCAACGTAAATTATGGGATCGTATCTTGGACAGTTATCCTTCCCCATACTTGGTGTGTTCAGATGGTGCTGTCTTTAGTGACCTCATTGCCAGTGGGACTCTAAAAACAATAATGTTCCCCCTTTTTACACTAGTTTTGATCTTTGTCATATACAATTTAAGATTTAGGGCATTCTTTTGATTACATTTTCTGCTAAGTCTGTGGAAGAAAATCATTGAGTTTGTTTCAGACATCGTAGGTAAACTTCCTTGCACCAGTGTGGATTTCAACTAAGATTTTGTATGTTGCCAGGCATTTATTATATTTGTGTGATATTTGTTGATTCTATTTACATGCACATATTTTTCTGTGTTTGCAGTTAACGTTATATTGGCACTTCCTTTTCTGTAATAATATTCAGATTTTTTGCTGTTTTAATTAGATACAGATTATGTATAAAAGCTACATAATTATCTTCAGTAATTATTAACTGTGCTTAGGTGTTCATTAATTAATTTCATATTAATTTTTATGTGAACTTCAATTGAAACTGTATGGTTCACACTTCACGTTAATGTAGATGTGTGTGTGCTCATGTTTAAGGTCAATAACAAAACATTTTTTATTTCAAAATTTGACTGTGATGAATTATGGTATTGCAATATTACATATGTCTTATTTGTTGTTTTTAGATTACCAAAACTCTTCCTCTGTGAGTTTTGCCTTAAATACACGAAGAGCAAGGCTGTGTTGGAAAGGCATCAAGATAAGTGTACTTGGAGACATCCTCCAGCGACAGAAATCTACCGTCACAAAGATCTCTCTGTTTTTGAGGTATTTCGTTGAGAAGAAATAATATAAAAGAACATGCTCTGCTGTTTTTGTTAATTGCTGTAGTTACTTGTTGTGGCAATTGAGGAAATATAATAATAAGAGAAGTCAGAAACAGGTTACTGTGTACTTCATAAGACCTCTTCATTTAAAATACTGTCACCCCTCCCTTCTTATTACTTGGTATGTGACATTTTGTCCCTTTGATAATAGTGTTCTTTCTTTTTGAAATTATTTGAATGAATTCCTCGTGTTTCCATCTCCATTCACACACATGTGCTCCAGTCACATCAATCTGGCCACTGCATATGGTAGACATCAATGTGCAATAACCACTCACAGACAGCAGGTGGCAACACAAGCAGTGGAGGGCATATAAAACTTGTCAGGAGAGGAAAAAGTGCAGTCATCATCGTAATCTGGAAGTGGAACGATTTACCTAACATCCATTAGGGAATGGTCATTGGCTTTCATGCCAAGAGTGGAAGCTTTTCCAAAACAGCTAAGTTTGTAGTCTTGTAGCCTTGGTTAAGGTGTACTGTACTTGACAAAATTTCACTATACAAAACCAGCATCGAGGCAGCTGTAGTGCACTGTGGCCTATAAATGACAAGGGCGACTGATGACTGCAGTGATGTGTACAGGCAAATAGACGTGCATCTCTTGAGAAACTGAACCAAGAGGCTACCAACAGCCAGTCATCAAATGTTGCTGCATATGGGCCTCCACAGTAGGCTCTTAGTTCATGCACCTATACTGACTTCGGTTCATCAATGACAAAGTCTGGTATTTGCACACCAATACTACAACTGGACATCGACTGAGTGGAAACAGGTGGCGTTTTCAAATAAATTGTGTGTATGTTGCATTTGACACACTGCTGTTGGCATGTATGGCATGAAATGTCTGAAAAGAAACACTGTGCAACAACATTATTGCCTGTGGGATGTTTTTGCGCCATTGCCAAGTTATCTTGTAATTCTGGAAGGCACCATGGATCAACACAAGTATAAGTATGTGATTATCCTTGGGGACCACATACGCCCCTACATGCATGTTTTAACCTCTGCAAGATGGGATCTTCCAGTGTGACAATAAGACATGTCACACAGGTTGCAGTGCACGTGAGTGGTTTGAAGAGCACGAGGACGTGTTTACCATACTCCCCTCGGCACAAACTCCCCACTTTTCATGCATGGATCCTCAACTGAGATACCTAGTGAAGCTGGCTGTGGCACTGGAGTTGGCATGGCTCCACATCCATCAGACACTTCCAGAATGTGATTGCCCTCTTCCTACACGTCTCACAGTGAAGCACTGCAAGAAGTGGTTACTTTGGCGTTTGACAGATGGTCACATTAATGTGACTGGAGAGTGTATAATTATTTGTCTAGAAGATCAACCGAGCTTAAGACTGACCATCTCTTGATTTAGTATGTGTTAACGTATGAGAGGCATTTTAGGATAAAGGGAGAAAGATGTGGACAGCAGAGGAAGAGAGAACATAAGCTACAGGATGTGGGGTGGGGTCCACCAGAGATGGTCTGTGTGCGGGGGGGTTACAGGTACAGAAGTAGGGGGTGACAGAGGGACTGGACCAGTTGGTGCTGTAGCGTGCAGCATGTGTAGCAATTGAATTGTCAAGTTCACAGTTGAAGATAACAATTTGTAGGGTAATCGCAGAACTGTTGGTATATATTGTGGCCCTGTTGATATGAGTTACGGAATGAATGTTTCTGTCACTGGTAGGGGCTGGTGGATGGACATTCGTAGCTGAACATATCTACGTCTACTTATACGCTCCGCACGCCACCACACGGTGCGTGGCAGAGGGTACCCTGTACCACTAATCATCATTTCCTTTCTGGTTCCACTCACAAACAGCGTGAGGGAAAAATGACTGACTGTATGCCTCCATATGAGCCCTAATTTCTCGTATCTATCGTATTTTTGTGGTGTTGGCTGCAGTAGAATCATTTGGCAGTCAGCTTCAAATGCCATTTCTCTAAGTTGTCACAATACTGACACTTGGATCGAATGTGGCAGAATTGCCTGTGTGGTGTTAGATTGGGAGCTTAGGGTGGAGGTTGTTAGGATACAGAATGCTATTTAAGTAGAAGAAATTGGTGGACTATTATTCTTCCCAGTCCTGATGAGAAATAGTTGAAGAGCTTAGCTGAGGTTTTTTTAAGGCTTGGGTCATGTTGATACATAAGAGAAGTTCATGTAAAGTTAATGAAAATCATAACTCACTTCTGTACAATGGAGTAGGAACTGTATAACATTTTATCACAGTCTTTCTGTTACAGTAATTTTTGAAAGCAATTACATTTGTTATTTCCAGTTTCTACTTCTTCATGAAATAAGGTACCTTATTCTAGAAAATGGGTTAAGTTTATCCTTTCTGTTGCTGTAGTTTTTAGCTAACCAACAGGTTTAAGTTCTGTAAATGCTGTGCATTTAGTCTGCTTGTACTATACTATAATAGTGAGCTATAGCCATCAAGTGAATTTCATCATGGCTCTTATGTAGAATTATTTTCCTGATCAATAATGAATGAAGGACCCATATATTACGTATTACATATGTTGTACCATATTTACTTGATTATAAGACCAGGTTTTTTTCCCAAATTCATGATTTGAAAACTACAGGGTCACCCTGTATTTGCATATTAAACTATTGATGCTTAGGTTAATGGTTTTTCATTGTTTGGTAGATTGCTGTGAGCATCATCTTGTATTTACACATGAAGCTTGGGCTACTGAGATTGTGTGCAGATTTATTTTAAAGAATTTGGAAGGTTAAGTAGGGCAAACAATACTTGTGCTCAAACAGGTTTGAGATTTCCCAATACATCAAAGTGCTCAGTACAGTATTGACCTCATTGACAACCATGAGACATTAGACTCGAGCGGTGCTAATTCAAGGGATATGCGAGAAACTATGAACTAGCCTCCACAAAAGTCTATTGCTCTGCTTAAAATTCGACAAATTTGTAAAATGCAGGATCACATAGAATTTCTTACTATCTTCTTGCAGGCTCTTGTTGTATTTGAACAGTTTTGCAATAAAAGTTCTAATACATGTTTGGTTACTGAATAAAAACATTTATGGTGTTTTTTCATAAATTTACCATTGAAAGGCAAAAATGTTGTCCTTCAGGAACACAGGAAATTATGAACACAAGTCAATATTTTATTTGATTGTGAGGTATTTTAATGATTGAGCAAATGAGTTTGCAAATAGGAAATTCAGTCGCTGTTTACATATTAGAATACCTGCTAAAAAGTTACCATCTTTTAATCGGTTTTAGAACAAGTTGGTGACATTCAGATGAAACAAGAAACAAAATTAATCTGGAATTAAATGTCTAAAAATGAAATAACTTATGTTAAACTGACTATAATTGTTAACGTAACACTAAATTATGGTGGCAAGACACATTGTAGAGATGGTGCCAACAAACATTGCAAGATTGTGGGCTGAGTGTAATTTTGAGAATTTTACTGAATCCAGATTGTGATATTTCATTTATTGATTTATTTATTACATTAGTGTTACATATGATCTGCAGCCTAGAAGACGTTGCAGTCTGTGTTTCACAGTTGCTCAACCACTGCATTACAGAAGTGTTGGAAGGGGGTGGGGGGAGTGATACAGGCTTCACTGAGAACTGGGATGAGTGCCAGGAGGGGAATAATGAGCTGGCAGCAAATTACAGGGTGCTGACAGCCATGGGAACCTATTCCATGTCCTTTGGCTTTTTATGATAATCTATGACATTTAAACTGCAGTTTACCTGAATATGTTTGAGTCGACTTTAAAATTGGACAATACACGAAAATCTTATACATTTTGACAGGAGACGGTGAAAGTATAGGTAGGAGCCAGTGGGGTACTTGTATCCATCCTCCAACAATGTTGTCAATGCTCCCTGTGAGGTATCACGAAAATGAAAGGGGGTGTGTCAGCTACTGGTTCTGCACAGCCAATGAGAGAGCTGCGGGCAGACGATATGTTTGGAAGCAATTAACTTGTAGATTCTCATCTCAGTATAGAAATGAAGTCCGGTATGCATTTGGCAAAAAATAGTGGCATTCTCAGGTTCCACCATAATCACAACCTCAGCTATTGCAACATATTTCGAAAGAAATGGTGAAATATTTGTGACAACGAAGATATAAATTTCACAACTGTGCTATTAGGATGAAAGTGATGATTAGAAATAGTGAAACCACAGACAACAGGATCAGTAACCGAAAAGGTAGTGAAGATAAAACTATTTATTTTCTTTTATTTTATTTCTTCTTGTGTTATCAAAGTGGCCTAAGTTTAAAGTAGTTATAAACATTTTAGGTGCATACTTGATGTCAGTAAAACAGTTTGTATTTTTGAGTAGTTGGAATGTGTTTGAAATAAATTTTTCTCAAGGAGACGCATAAAAAAGACGGCGGGGTCACCTTATATTCAGGGTTGCCTCCTACTCTGGTAAATATGGTACATGTGCTTCCTAATCTTTCAAAACATTGCCATAAGATGTCACTTCTGTGTAAATTAAAAAAGTGTAGGGGAAATAGTACAATCTTCTTTTTCACCTTCTTATTCATCTATTTCCTTTGTAAAAATATTGTTTTCCAGTAGTGGCGATTTCTGAATGTCTGTACATGCTCTTTTACTTTAGACAGTTCTGTAGCATGGTTAAATTCTGTCATACATCCTATAAATATTTCTGTGATACTCGTGATATTTTCTGATACCCTAGAGAAAACCTATGTACTCCACTAGAAAGGTAATATCTGGCTATAATTTCTGAATATATTTTACATACTATATTGAGCAGTGGAATAACACCATTTCTACAGTTCTCTCTTTTTAAATCAGTATGGCAATGACTAGTCCCCTCTTTTCTGCCACATTGAGTCCAACAGTTACATAATAAATGTGTAAGTATCTTTACTTTCATTGATGTGTTATTTATAAGTGTAGTGGAACATAAACAAAAAATCAGTTCTACTGCCTTTATTTCACTGCAGTATGCAACTGAACCCCTTAAGTCTCTCTCTTCATTTCAGAAATTTAACCCTGTGCTGGAAGTAGTGACAAGAATGTGAATGTGAATTGTAAAAGAATGTGATTGTTAAGTGCATAAAGTATGTATAATGGTACTACATGGTAGAAATCTATTTTATATTGGAACTGATGAATTTGTTACAGGTTACATTTCATAGCCTTGTTACAGATTATATTTCATAAGACAGTATTGCTTAATAGAAGTTGCTTTGCTAAATCTAGCAAATGGTTGAAACCATTAGTGTTTCCACAGTGTTGGGAGGTGAGAGTAGAACAATGGCACACACATTTTTCCGCTTTGGAATTAATTTAGTGTTCTCCTTATTGTTTCAGTGTCCTATTATATTCTGGGCTTAGTAACTTTTGTCATTATTTCGTGTATAGGTAAAAATGTTTTAGTTTATTGTTAATGTTGTAGATTTTGTGATGAAATCTGAAGTGTTAATAAATTTCCTTTTCTTCCACAGGTGGATGGAAATGTGAACAAAATCTACTGTCAAAACCTCTGTCTCTTGGCAAAGCTGTTCCTGGATCACAAAACTCTTTACTATGATGTGGAGCCATTTCTGTTTTATGTGTTAACCAAAAACGACAAAAAGGTAGGAACACCATTTTAGTTATAAAAAGTAATTTAAAAAGTCGCAGAAATAAAACACATGCACATGCACACACAGAGGGAGTAAATGTGTGAATGAGAGAGAGGGAGATTCTTTTATCAATCACAAAAGACAATTTTGGAGGCAGCAATCATGGGAAATGCATAGGCCACCAGTTTAAATAAAAGTTATATATAGACTACCAGGTAACATATTTTGAAGGAAGGCTGTGTATGCCAGAAGCAGCTTATAAGCAGCTGTTAGCGTCCCTCTTAGATAGTGAATGGACATAATTTAGTTGTAATATGGTGGATGCAGAGGAATTATTAGCAAAGTTTAAACTGATTGCAAATCATGCTGTGGAGAAGTATGTGCCAAGTAATTTAATTAAGTACAGAAAGATTCACTGTGATTTAATAACAAAATTCACAAAATGTGCAGAAGCAGAGACTGTTGCACTCAGATGTTGCAAGAGAAAGGGGAAATGTCAACAGACCAAAGTGAGTAGAATTTCACGTGTTCAAAAAAAAAAAAAAAAAAAAACCCACTGATGCAAGAAAGATAAAACTGCTTCCACTGTCATACTTTCATGAAGGATCTTACCAAGAACCTGAGAAGAGTACGTCGTACGTAAATCCACTGCGTAGGTGAAAGGCTTCTATCCGTTTACTTATCAACTAGCCTGGTGTGGCAATAGAAGACTCTAAATTGAAAGCTGCAGTGTTAAATTTCATCTTTAAAAAATTGTACGTACTGGAGGATTATACATGGGTACTACTTTTGACTTTCACACAGGCTCCCTTAAGGAGGATATATAAAGAGGCACCCCCCAGCATTGAGAAGCAACTGAAAGAGTTGAAATCAAATGTGTCGCTAAGGTCCAGATGAAATCTCAGTTGTGTAGAGAGGCATTACCCCAATACCAGCTTGCATTTATTGTGAATCTCTCACCCAGCACAAAGTCTCAAGGGATTGGAAAAAGCCACAGGTGACTCACAAATTTATAGACCCATATCCTTAACATCAGTATTCTGCGGAATTCTGGAACATACTAAAGTTGAATATAATAAATGCTATTCTGACAGTAAAGCTTCTGTCCACAAATCACCACAGATTTAGAAAGTGTAGCTGTTGCAAAACTCAGTTTGCCATTTTCTTGCCTGTGTGCCACTGTAGGCTGTTAATGAAGGTCAGAGCATACAGAATAGGTATGCAGGGATCTGAACAGCTGAGAGACCTCGTAAGTGATAGAACCCAGTATGTCATCCTGGATGGCGACTGTGGCACCAGGAGTGTTGCAAGATTTTTGTTACCAGTAGCTTTGATCAACATAAGACTGTCAAGGAGGTGCTATGTGAATTGAAATGGGGATCCTAGACGGAAGACTTAAGTTCTTTCCAGGAAACACTATTCACAAAATTTAGAGAATAGACATTTGCAGCTGACTGCAGAATGATTCTGCTGCCACCAGCATACAAGATAAGAAAAATATGAGTGCATATAGACACTTGTTTTTCCTCGTACGTAGTGTTGTCGACTCTGGATTTCTCTCAAATGCAAAATTATGTTTTATAGATGGACACGAACACATTTTGTCACCGATAACAGTGGCTTCCGTTGTCAGAGACTACAGTCTGTCTGTGTGTGTGTGTGTGTGTGTGTGTGTGAGAGAGAGAGAGAGAGAGAGAGAGAGAGAGAGAGAGAGAGAGAGAGAGACGGACGAAGGCCATATTGGCCAACAGCTAATTTGTGCCAGGTTGTTTTTTTTTCCCCCCCTATCTGTGACACAGCATCTTCACTATATGGTGAGTAGCTACTTTCCTTTTCATCATATTGTTACATTCCATCCTCCATTTTCCATTGCTTGACTAAAAAACAATATTGCTATTAACACAATTGTGCTAATGAAATTTGCAACTAAATGTTAACACACACCTTGAAATGCAAAGATGGTTCAGAATTAGGTTGTGCATCTGCACTGAAGGAGGTGTATCCAATGCCTGTCTGGGTGAATCAACTATATGAATGCATGGTGTCTGATCTTACAGACATGTCTACAAGAACAGACACCATGTGGAATCCGCAGCTGTGTATATTGCGGGGGGGGGGATAAGGGATTACTGATGTCAGCTGCATTGGACATTACATGATTACATGGACAAGTAATGGATTCACCCTCTTCAGTGGGGATGCACAAACAAGTCAGACTTCCTGCGGCAATCTGAGAGTAGTGGGTATGGAGGAAATGGACAGGGACTGTGGATAGGTGCCACTCGTTCAGAATGTGGGTTGGCTGTGAGGCGTGCTAAGATAGTCTGCACAGTTGCGATAGCACTGTATCCTGGATGGCGCAGTGGTTCATGCACCTGCCTACTAAGCAGGAGATCCTAGATTTGAATCATCACTTGTCGCAGCAGAATCTGTGTAATGTCCAATGCAGCTGACATCAGTAATCCATTTCCTTTCCTTTCCTTTCTCCCTCCTCTGCCTTCAGTATACATGTATATGGAACATGTGTTATGTAAAGGAGGCCACACATCTGCACAGGATCATGTGGATGCAATTGCTAACTTATCAGCTCCTAGGAACCTTGGAGAACTTCAGTCTTTCCTGGGCAAGGCAACGTCAGTATTATGAGAAAGTAAGTCTCAATGCGACCCAGATTTTCTGTCTGCTTGATTATTGTCATAAAAAAAGGTGTCAAATTCATGTGGTCAGAGGTGTGCAACTTAAAAAGTGCTATAAATCGACCCATTGTTTAGCAGTGTTCCATCTCGGTAAACGGTTAACATTTTCCGCTGACATATCAGTTTGTGGCAGTGGTGCTGTGTTGTCCCACAAATATGTTGATAGCTCAGTACAACCTATTTTATGTGTATTTAAAATATTCAATGGGGCATAAACGAATTATTAGCAAACTGAGAAAGAGGCACTGGCCATAATATATGGCATCAGGAAGTCTCACAAATATCATTGTGGCACAAAGTTTCACCTGATCACTAGCCACAAGCATCACATTTTTCTATTCTGACAAAATGGTTCAGTGAGTACGATGGTGGGTGTTGTGCCTGAGTAAGTAGACCGACAAGATCCATTATCAGCAGTTCTCTAATACAGATGCACTTTCCTGTTTGCAGAGTTTGACAGGCACAAAGGGCTTTGTTCTGCCTCAGAGACCAGTCGGATACACACCCTCAATGAATGCCAGATTACAGAGCATGAAGTGGCGCCAGAAACAGGACATGACTTGCTACTGTGCAAGGTGTTGTCTGCTGTACAGTGGGGTTGGGCGACCGTGTACCTAAGGGCACCAATTTTTCATTACGACACAAGCATAATGTCACTGATGGTGTCATATTGTTGGCTGCAGATGATTCTGGACTCGATCAGCTCCACCATAGTATTTCAACCTTTGGCCCGGACCACCTCTGGCAGAGAGTGCATGTTAATTTTTCTTTGCTATTCCTAGTAGCATTGTGGTTGCTCATTGTTGATGCCCTCTTTAACTTTCCCAATGTGGCAAGGATGGCTACCACCACCACCACCACCACCACCACCACAGCTACCCTATTCATCATACTTGCAATAGAGGCGGCCCATTCCACCCTGGTCTCCGACAACAGCCTCCTAGTTTGCATCATGTCAGTGCAGTGGCATTGAGCACCTGATCCCAGCCCCTTCCCACCTTGCATCCAGTTCAGAAGCTGAGCAGATTCCGGAAATAATAATGATGGCTGACTCTGAGTGTCCTCTCCACCTACCAGTCCACCCCCCTGTAGTTGGCCATAGCTCAAACTTCATAGACACACAGACCCCACTCCCTTGACCTGCTGTGCCCAACTTGGCGTGTGCATGCATACTGCCACATTACCACCTATTACCGTGCAGCTCTCAACTCTAGGACCATACTTTTGACTGGAATCACAGGTGGATCCAAGGTATCAACAGCAAGAGATTGTGGCCAGCCAGGAGCACCTAATAAGACATTACAATCAGATCTGGCCACAAAAAGAGTTCTCTCTCTCCCTTCCCTTCTGCCGACAACTGTGCAAGATCTATGAAAACATGCCTGCTATTGCTGCAGCCTCTGCCCTTGGGTTCATTGTCGACAATGGCCAATGAGGGAAGCTGATGTAAGTGGAAGCAGTTCCAACGCCTAGACTACATTTTGGTCCCACCAATACCAAGGAACCCTCATCACACACTTGACTGATGCTAAGGCCTAATTGTTTTTATCATCTCCTACATTTCTAGCATCTGCTGTCCAGCAGGCAGGACCAAGCTGTGCCCCACTGATTGGTCGGCAGTCCCTCTGCCCACACAGATATCAAACTTGGCCGATCACATCAATGATCTTTTGTAGGAACCTTTGGTGTGTTTTCTGGCACCTCCCCTTCCTTGACAAAGTTGGCACAGGGTGGGTCATTCCTGGCTCTACGTACTGATTAAAGGAGAGGTGTTGAGTATCCAGAAGTCATTTGGATTCTCCTCCCAGCTCAAGTATTGATATGGAGAACAGGTTAGAGGTGCTCAGGCAGCATACTTTAGCTGCAACTTGCTCCAGCATGAGGTGTCGCCACAACCATATCACGTGGAGCCATCTACTGACACAAGACTGCCAATGTGTACCATGGCTCGACACCTTCCACTCAAGTCTTGCTAGTTGACTGAAGCATTAAGTATGTTCCATTGATCAGTAGAATTTCACCGTGCCTCTATTACAGTTTAAATTCGAATTACTACCAAAACTGTTAGTATACAATTAAAACAACTTTGCTGTATTCGTTTTTGGGTTAGCCATTCACTTCGTGAACTCCGCCGTCAGTTACCTCAGGAACCTCTTACTCGTTACACCACCTCTCTGCATTACCGCCAGCCATAAACTGCATTCTGTCTTCACAGAGTTGGAAGAAAACTGTGTACATATCATGATCATAACAGTAGGACCAACCACCTGCCAATAAGTTAGCATTATCTGTAGTGGAAATGCAAAACTGTGATATACAATGGGTCACTGTTCGTCATGATGCTTGGTGCACTATTTTGTCTTTGCTGAAAGCAAATTGTGGATATAAAGGGATTTAACTCATTAGTGAATCAATAGCTGCTGTTTTATTAAAAAAGATTCCTCACCAAATATACTGTCACAATTACTTAAGTCTGTGGAAATATGTATAGCAAAAAGGCAGTGCCTATCAGTTGGTTAACATGTGGGATCCTATTATTTTCACTGTTTGCCCTGGGTGAAGACAACAAAGTACAATGAGTAATGGGAAGCAGCAGCCCACATCGTCTTAGTCATTAAGCATTTCCACCATTGTGGTTGCTGCCTGTTGGCAGTGCTGTTAATCGTATGGGCACCATCATAGTGGATCCGCAAAATGCTATTATGAGCTGATTATTTGTGCAATGTGGATAGCCAATGTCAGTCCTCAAGTGTCGATGTTTGGCAGGTGTGACCAGCTGCTCCCCTAATATATCGTCTAGTACTCTTGACATTATTGCAAATTTATTTGTGAACTGTGAAAGACTTGTCTGGAGATAACTGAACCAGTTAGATACTTTCGGAGGGGGGGAGTTACAGTTGCTGTACAAAGTCTCATTTCAAATAGAGGACTTTTCCACGGTTACACTAATTTTGTTACCGCTATTAATAGCCAGTAGACATATCTCTAAGTTATGTAATTGTCTTGTTACATTATGAGAGAGGCATTGGCATTGTGGAATTTTACAAAATTCATACTCTTCTCTGACTTCATGATACTGCTATATTGCAGACTTTCTGCACCAAGTCCTCTTAGTGGACAAAACAGTATGTACTTCATACTTCTTTCCCAACTCCAGCCTGGAGTTTTTGTTTCATCCTTCATACAAGATCTCGCAGACTCCTAACCAGCTGTGGTGGACAATGAAGAGCACATAATTGTAGTTGTTCTAAAATATTAATTGGTTCTCGTTGTATAAGACTGTCATCAGACTTCAACATGTCTCGATTTAAGAATGGTGAAAGAATGTTGTTCACTTGGAAGAGACATAGAGACACTGGAAGGTTTCAGATATAATGTAAATGGGCATTAAGGGATTTTGAAACCACATTTAAACTGCAAAACATTTCCAAGACCAAGTGTGGACTCCAGCCATAATTTAACACATCTGAAAAGCAAAATAAATCTGAAGAATTTCAGAAAGCTAGGAAAGGAGGGATATGGGAATTGGATAAATTAAAACCAGCACAAGACGACTAAGATGACTGACAAGTGGTGGTGGTGGTGGTGGTGGTGGTGGTGATAACATACGAGGTATTAAATTTAATTGATGGAAGCAGAAAATATAAAAGTTCACCAATAGAAATTGATCAAATGGAACACGATAAACCATCTGCTCAAAAATATTTGGACTCCTATTAGTTGATATTAATATGACGTGCACCCACTCTTTGCATTTATGACGACGTGCACTCTGCTGGGGACACTTTCAGTGAATGTCTGTGGAGAAAAGCAGCATATTTTTCCTAGAGAGCTGAAACCGGAGAAAGCAGTGCTGTGGTCTTGGCTGAAGTTAACATTCTGACTTATCCAAAAGGAGATCCACTGGTTCAGATTGAGGCTACAGCCAGGCCAGTCTGTTTAAGGAATGTTAATGTTGTGTTGTTGTTGTTCACAAACCATTGGCTCACAGATGCTGCTTTATGACAGAGTACATTCTCATTCTGATACAGCTGTCGTCATCCAACTGTGTCTCTACTGTACTCAGTACACAATGCTGTAAAATGTATTCATATCCTTCCACATTTAATGTTTTCTTAAGTGCAGTGTGGGGCTACACCCTAACCCCAAAAGACACCCCCATATTGTACCACCACTGCCTCTATACTTCACTGTTGGCACTAACATGACTGCAGGTAATGTTCTCCAGGCATTCGCCAAACCCAAACCATTCCGTTGCATTGGCACAGGGTATCGTGTGATTCATCACTCCAAATCACTCATTTCCTGTCATCCACTGTACAGTGGAATTGGTCTTTACAGTGTCTAAAGTGTCACTTTGCATTGAATACAGAATGTGTGGCTTATGAGAAGCTGCTCGACCATTCTTTTTAACTTCATATGTGCAGTCATTGTGGGTAGCTGGATTGCAAATAGCACTTTGGAACTCTTGTGATTCCTTCCACTGAGTTCGTACATTTTTTTCTCCACGCAATGCTCAGTGGTTGTTGTAAATCAGTACATGAGGTGGTCTATTTGGTCTTAGTTTAGCTGTGGTTTATCCTTCATGTTTTCACTTCACATTCACATTGCCTACAGCCAACCTGGACTGCTGTAGAAGGATTGAAAGGTCTGTGATGTATTTGGTGCTCAGTTGATGTCCGGTGACTAATCCATATTCAAAGTCACTGAGCTCTCCTGACCAACACACTATGTTGTTAGTGTTTCCCTGCTGACAGTAAAATATTCACTACCTTGTTTTAAACTGGCAGGTCTGCATTTCATGACCTCAAGTAGTCAACTCTGCATGTCATAGCAGTGTCTGGACGTAAGTAAATAAATGTGAAGTGGGGGTGTGATAAAGCAAACAGAATTTGACTGAGTGCCGGAAGACAGTACTTGAAATAAGGCACCTAGAGTATATGACATTCCTTCAGAATTATTAAGATCTTTAGGAGGCTTAAACATGATAAAACTGTTCCACGTGATATTTTGGGTAAAAGGGGTAAGTAAAATACCCGCAGATGATACAGGAGAACGTAATGACCTTAATACCAAAGAAGGTTGGTGTTCACAAATGTTACAAACCATCAGTTTACTTTGTCATGGTTGCAAGATACAATCTGGAATTAAAGATGGACTGGCTTGTGGAAGCTGACTGGGGTGCAGATAAGCTTGGATTCTGAAGAAAGTTAAACGTCTAAAGGAAGTCTGGACCAACAGTTTACATAAGATGATATGTAGAGGAATGGAAAACCACTATTATGGCACTTGTAAATTAGGAAATCATCAACTTTCTACAAATGCAAAAATAGTTTGTTGCCTCCGACCTACAAAAGGTGAAGTAAGAGAAATCCGAGTTTGCATCGATAGATTTAGGTGTTTTTTCTTCCCACATGCTATTTAATAGTGGAGCAGTAGAAATTTTCTGAATACAGTTCTATGAAACCTCTGCTAAGCACGTAAGTGTGTGGGTATACATTACAAAGAGTGAGAGACGGTTTATAAATCTACAGAAAGTGTACTGCAGTTAAGAATCAGAGGACTTGAAAAGGAAGGATAGTTGAGAAGTGTTGTAGCCTCTTCCCAGTGTTACTCAAACTGTACATCGAACAAGCATTAAAGGAAACTAAGAAGAAACTTTGAAATTGAATTAAAATTCAGGAAAGGAAATAAAAACCTTGAGGTTTGCCAATGGCATTGTAATAATGGAATGTAGTGGAACTGAATCAAGTGATGCTGAAGGAAATGTTAGCACACACAAGTATTAGAGAAGTTTTGTTATTTGGGAAACAAAATGACTGACAATAGCTGAGGCAAAGAGGGTGCAAATGCAAATTCACAATAAGGAAGAAAGGTTTTTCTGGGGAATAAAGAAAGAAAGATTGTTATAAGATATAAATTCAGATGTTAGGAAGTCCTTTTTGAAAGTGTTTGTTGTATTATGTGAAAGTGTAATATGTATATACGTAAACATAAAGGCAATAGCAGGTTGTGTGCCACCCCACCCCTCACCCCCGTGCCCCTGCAGGATAAAAGGGGGGGGGGGGGGGGAGAGACCAGAAGATTTGATGGGTAGATCAGATGACTAATCAGGATGTACTGAATAGAAATGGGGAGGAAAGTAGTCCATGACATAAATTGACCAAAGAAAGGGATCACTTGATAGGACACACCCTGAGACATCAAGAAATAGTTAGTTTGAACTGAGTTAAGCATTTGCAGGAGGATGGGGAATTGTCAAGGAAGAGGAAGACTTGACTAAATAAGGTTCAAATAGATGATGGTTGTAGTAGTCATGCAGAAATGATGAGACATGGGTGGGATAGACTGACACGGAGAGCTGCATCAAACTAGTCTTCTGACTCTAAGTAACAGATGACAACAATAACAGATAATATTTTCACACAAGTGTTAGTTAAACAAACTCAGACCTCCCAATGGACTGTCAGGCTTTAGCACACATTTACACATGTCTGATGCATTTGTTGTGTGTAAAAGTGCAGATTGCTAAGAGAAAAGAGTCTGGCTAATTAATGACAATGCAACTGACATGAGTGCTGAAAAAAATATTACTAGGGTTGGTGTCTACAATAAGCTAAGTGCCAGCACTAATTTTGACATATAATAAATTAAGTTTGCATCCAGATGTGAAAACAATAAAAAATAAAATTGATAGCAAGAAATTCTTAAATCATTAAAGATATTATTGGTCCTCCATAACGAAAACTTGCTACTACGGGACAGCCAGAATGAATAATGCTCTTGAAGAACTTACACAGTACTGCAATATATTGATGAAAATTGTCAAAGAAATCCAAATATATGTACATTTGCGTTGCTTATTTTGGAAAGAGAGGGGGGAGAGTAGACGTAGAAGATAACGTTATTTCCATTAAATAGAAGGAGAGCATTATAAAAGTGAGAATATTGATGAAGTAATTTGGAAGAAAAACAAAGTGGACTGGAAAAGTTTAAATGGTAAATGATTAGTTGAACTAACATTTCAGTGAAATGAAATCAACTTAACCTTCAGAAGGAGATTCAAAACTTTGATATCTAAATAAATCATGAAATTCTAAATCTTGGTGATCATTAAATTCTAAGTCTTGGTGATCAAGTAAAAATAGTTTTGGCAGAGACTTTGAATTTTAAGGTTTATTAAATTTTTTACCCATCCTCTTCGAAATAGGTAAAATGATGGAAGATAACCCCTTTGCTCCAGAACTATAATAACCTCATTAGACGTTGATAGTTTTTCCATTATGACAGTAAAAAGTTATTGTCATGTACAAGGTGTACAACTTTGTTCCTGCTGTTTTTTCCCCAACATTTGAGGTTTTAATGAAACAAATTGGCTACACGTGTATCATTCAAAGTATTTTCATTGCTGGCCACTACTTTCTCCCATCTTTCGGTCAGTGTATGAATCGATCCAATTTGTGACTTCTTCATGAGATCGGAAGTGTTGGTCGGCCAGGCCATGCGCCTTTTATCTAAACAGGTGATAGTCAGAGGGAGAAATGTCTGGAGAATATGGCGGATGGTATAGAACTTCCCATTTTAACGTTTCCAAGTACGTTTTGACCTCTTGCAACATGGGGTCGAGCGTTGCCGTGCTGCAAAATCACTTTATCATGCCTCTCGCTGTATTGCGGCAATTTTGTCTTTTAATGATATGCTCAAATGCATTAATTGCGTTTGATAACGAGCACCTGTGATTGTTTCACTTGGTTTTAACACCTCATAGTACACGACGCCGAGCTGGTCCCACCAAATACAGAGCATGATCTTGGAGCCGTGAATATTCGGTTTGGCCATCGACGTGGAAGCACAGCTGGGATATCCCCATGATTTTTTGTGTTTAGGGTTATTGTAATGAATCCATTTTTTGTCCCCGGTCACAATGCGATGCAGAAATCCCTTCTGTTTTTGCCTCTGAAGCAGCTGTTCACAAATGCCGTTCAATGTCTCTTGGTTTCAGCTCACATGGGACCCCAAGTTCCTTCATTCTGAATCATGCCCATAGTCTTGAGACGTTTTGAAATGGCTTGCTGTATCACTCCCACTAATCATGCCAATTCTTCTTGAGTTTGACACGAGTCTTCACTCGGCAATGTCTCCAATTCTTTGAAAACATTCTCTCTTCCACCACTACGCTGGTCTATGACATTAAAGTCACCGTTCTTGAAGCATTGAAACCACTCACAACACGTTCTTTCACTAGTAGCACCCTTACCATACGTACTTGAGAACATTCGATGAGACTCGGCCATTGTTTTCTTCATATTGAAACAAAACAGTAAAACCTCCTGCAAATGACTAGAACTAGGCTCGTAAACTCACATTTTCAATCAAGAACAACTTTATGATGCAGACACAAATCGACTAATGTTTGAATGAGGTTATGTTGACCGAGGTAAAAGCTAATTCCCTGATGTCTGCGATCTGTCTCTTTCGACTGCTACTTAACATTGTCGCCACCTATCAGCGAAAGGCAGAAGCAAAGTTGTACCCCTTGTAGTTTTTAGTATGTTCCTCTTGTCATAGTTAAGTGGCAAATTAAAATACGCAATTGCTTTTTGCTTGTCTGAAGATGTCTATAACTACTGGTCCCACCTTCTGTCCTCCCTCTCTTTATATTATTTCCCATAACTTTTGAGAAGACAATATGCTGTAGTCATGCACTTGTTAAACAATGTCTTAGAATTCAAAAAGATCCCATCTAGTCAGAGTTATTTCGTCAATTACTGAGTACATAATAAAATTTGTGAACCATCACTGCTCAGGCAAACATCCCCCATGGTCTTCACCCTCAGTCTCCGTAATCCCCCCCTAGATAATAGCTTACTCTCACATGTTTCATTTGCAGTGATTGTATGTCCACACCTGGTCTAATTTTTTTGTCCGTCATGCTGCAGGAATGGCCAAGAACTCTGTATGGATGCGAAGCTCCGTCACACTAGTGCACACTTCCCCACAAACCTGCCACATGTCCGAGCAGAAAAGGGGAAAGGGGGGAAAATTGTAACATTGTGCAGTTTTCAGTATTATTTAATTATTGACAATATTGCAGATTTTTGTCCTTATTGCCACGAAATGGTGACATATCTACTTTCATAATCCAAAAAATCCTTTTGTGCGTATGTGTTGATTGATGCAGTGTGCTACATTTGCAACCTCCTTATGAAGAAACAGAAACTCTTTGCACGGAAAACAACGTAGAACTCCTGGATAGTTTTAACATAAAAGAATTTGTCTTTTAAATGTGAATTACTTTACAGAAAGATCAATTCCATCTTCGCATACAAAGGAGCATGCTCAACTGAAATGGCAAAAAATTCTCAAAAACAGATCATAAAAACATTGACAGTGTCTACGAAACGTTTAGAGAACTATTCTTATAATTCTTTTTGCACAACTTCGTGTTCACAAACCACAATGGAATTTCTCTGGCTGACAATTTACCATGTCACCGAGCCTCATGCAATTGCTTTGAAGAACATCCTGAAGTATTAGAATGAATGATTTGGCCACCCAAATTGCCCGACTTGAATCCTGTCGATTTATGGGATATAATTGAGAGGTCAGTTTGTGCACAAGACCCAGCACCGACAACACTTGCAGTTAAGGATGACTATAGAGGCAGCATGGCTCAGTATTTCTGCAGGGGACAGCTAACAACTTGTTGACCCCATGCCACGTTGAGTTGCTGCACTATGCCAGCCAAAAGGTGGTCTGACACAATATTAGTCAATATCCCATGACTTCTGTCACCTCTGTGTATGAGGCACAGGAGTGCCTCTGAAATGTTTGAAATCACAATAAGAAAAATGTTAGACTGAAGCATGTTAGACTGAAGCTTGATTTCCTACAAAAAATGCTGTGTTGCGTGGCACCAGCAGCAGTAATGTAGATTAAAAAAAAATTAAGTTCCACATTTCTCAGTACCACAGCAGAATAACAGTGACAACTGGATTATTTATCTTGACTTTAGATGATGATGTTTCAGCAAATTGAAGTGAGCTGCCACTTAAGACGAGGGTGGTGACAAATAAAAAATAAATAAATAAATAAATGCAACTCCTTCTGTGAGGCAGAAATGAACGTTTGTAGCAGGCAGCAGTCAGTAAAAAATGTGGATGTGGCAAGGGGATCATAAACTGCAGACTCCTGTCACAGTCATTCAAAAATTAGTGATACTGATTCTGAAGGCGTTTTCTTTATTGAAAATGATAATTTGAATTAATTTTAGTAAGAAAGCAAAAATAAATATATGATCAGTTAAATATATGTTTCAGTGCTATTAATGTAACTGAATTACATTTGCATAATCCATGAATCCTTCAACCGAAGCTTGACAATCTGCAGGAATTATCTTAGGTATGGCTGTCTTTGAAATGTGAAAATAAGATGCAAGGCTTCTTTGGCAAGCGGGGGGAGGGGGGGTTGTTTGACCTACCTTCATATTTGCAATTTGATCATCATCATCTTTTCAAGGTTGACTACTGTGTGTTATGAAAATATGTCTTTGCAGTTTATGCACCAAACAGGGGTACGCATAGTGTGTGGTTTCTATTTATATAAATTTGTACTAATCCAAGACTGTTATTTTCAGGTTGTACATATTAATTTATTGACGATACCATTCTTATCTCCCCCCCCCCCCCCCCGCAATATTCCTCTCACAGTTCCCATGTTCACATTAGTATAAGGTATGTAAATTTGTAACAGAATTAAAGTTTTTGATGTAAGTTACATTGATTTCAGGGATGCCACCTTGTAGGTTACTTCTCAAAGGAAAAGCATTGTCAGCAGAAGTACAATGTATCGTGCATAATGACAATGCCACAGTACCAAAGGCAAGGCTATGGAAGATTCCTCATCCATTTTAGTAAGTGAATGTGTTTCATTTCTTTGGCAACTGTTTGGCATTATAATAAGGCATAAAGGTTGTTCATTGGTAGTATTATATTCTGTACCAATTGGTCTGAAAGTGTTAAACCTATTCAGTGGAGAGGTTTGGGTACAAAGCATGAAAATTTACACAGACATTTTATTCCAAGAATGATAAAACATATTTGAGAAAAAGTAGCTGACTTTGTACTTTGATGACACATTTTATTATTCTTAATATAATCCAAATAGGAATGGTATTGTTCTAAATCTGTTACTAGAGCTCAGTATTAAATCACAATTGTTACTTTGGGAGATGATAGTTTTAAAAAGATAGATTCCTCTAACCTTTATGTCTCCACATATCATGTTTATCATGTGTTGAACTGGAACTTGAACCGCTGAATCACTTGTTTAGCTTTGATGTATCACTATTCCTCATGGGTCGCCTCTATCTTTGGGTAGCTGATACTTTCGCTTCTTTTTGTTTCTGTATCATATTGTGATGATGCAACAGGTATAATTTTACAACAAAACTGAATTACAACAAATCACAAATAATTTTTGGTAGACTGGCCACTTATAAGAATATTGGGCCTAGGAAATCTGTCATTTCTGTCAGTTATTTTAAGTGTTAACTGCCACTTATCAAATGTGTATCATGTGAATAAAATTGCTGTATCTTCACGAATAATTCGTACTAAGGAGTAGGCTTCAATACTTATTTTTTAAATTTACTTTAGCTCTTCGATGGAGTTCAAATTTTAAATTGATAGTGATTGATTGGTTTGTTGGTTTATTTGGGGAAGGGGACCAACATCCGTCCCATTGAGTTAAGGAAAGATGGGGAAGGAAGTCAGCTGTGCCTGAAGTGATTTAGGGAAATGACGGAAAACCTAAATCCGGGTGGCCAGGCGTGGGTTTGAACTATCATCCTCCGGAATGTGATACCAGTGTGCTAACCGTGTGCCACCTTGCTCGGCTTAATAATAGTTAAAGTATTATTGTCCTTCCAGAAAAAAAAGTGCGGGGTGATTAATTGAGCAATTTCTTCCTCTTGAGCTTCCAAATTTCTTGCTCACTCAGCCTCCATGACATATTTGCAGAAGAATTACAGCAACCTGCAGAATCTAAAGATTACACACATGAAAATATGTCAGTGCAATCATACTGGCTCAGCTGTTTGTGACAGCAGCTGTTACATTTGCCAACATGTCTTTCGGAATAATTTTAGAAATTGACAACAGAAGGCAGCACCTGTCAGGGGTAAGGTAGTGAGTGAGACGTCTGTATGTTGTTCTCATATGCACATAAAGTGTAATGAATGAATGTTATGAGAAATACCGTATATACTCGAATAATCCGTGCATTCAGGGTTCGTTCTTCTCAAGACCACCTCCGCCACACAGTCGGCGGCGCTCCAGGCGTGCGACCGCCTAGGGGACATCCCAGTATCCATTGTCCCACATCTGGCACTAAATAGGACACAGGGGGTTATTTTTCATCGGGACCTCCTGCTACAATCTGATGAGGAGCTCAGGGCCAACCTGGAGCGCCGAGGCGTGCATTTCGTCCGGCGAGTCCAGCGCGGCCCCAAAGACCGTCGCATCGACACCGGGGCTTTTATCCTCGCCTTCGAGGGGGACGTTCTCCCAGAGAAGGTAAAGGTGATGTGCTACCGGTGTGACGTGCGACCTTAGGTCCCGCCTCCTATGCGCTGTTTTAGGTGTTTGCGCTTTGGGCACATGTCATCACGGTGTGAGGCTGAGCCCCTTTGTGGCGATTGTGGACGTCCTCTTCATGAGGGACATACATGCACCCCACCACCTTGGTGCGTTAATTGTCCTGGTGTCCACTCACCTAGATCCTCAGACTGCCCCGCATATCAGAAGGAGAAGAAGATACAAGAAATCAAAACTTTGGATCGGCTCTCTTATTCTGAGGCCCGGAAGAAGTACGACCGCCTCCATCCCGTGTCATTGACCACTTCGTTCGCCTCAGTTGTGTCCACTCCTTCCGCGGTATCCTCACCCCTATCCTGTCCCCCCTCCGCCTCCTCCGCCCATCAGGGGGCTCTGCCTCCGCCTCCCAAATCCCTCCCTTCCAAATCCTCCTCCCCCGTGGCCCCCACCCCCTCTGCCCCAGGGGCCACCCTTCCTCCTCCTCCTCCTCCTCCTCCTCCTCCTCCTCCTCGTCCCCCCCCCCCCCCCCCCCCCCCCCCCCCGCCCCACGCCACCTGAGAAGCGATCCTCTTCTCAGGTGTCCATCGGGGCAACGTTCCGGACCCCAGCTTCCGAGGTCCGGCGTTTCAAAACGGACCCCGCGCGTGAGAACCTTCTTCGGGTCCAGCCCACCATCCCTGTGCCTCCTCGGCCTTCCAAGAAGGCCTCCAAGAAGAAGTCTCTATCCCCCTCTCCACCCCGGCGCGTTTCGTCTGACGCTCCATCCGTGGGTCGCTGCTCCCGGCCGTCCTCGGTTTCGCCGGGACGCTCTGCTGCCAGGCGCTCCGCCGGCCTTTCGTCGGCAAATGATGCGGCCCCTCCTACACAACCAGGGACAGCGGCCGCGGCTGGCGACGAGTCGATGGAACCGGATCCGCCTCCCGGCGGTTGTAGCGTTGTTCCCTCGCAACCTGGCCCTCCGCGGCCGTCGAGGTGACCAGCTCTTCCCCCGTCTCGTTCCCCCAACCTTTTGACTAGCGATGGCGTTGTTTCATTGGAACATAAGAGGTATTCGATCTAATCTGGAGGAATTACAACTGCTCCTCCGCCTGCACTGTCCGCTCGTCCTTGGTCTCCAGGAAACCAAGTTGCGCCCGACTGACCGTATTGCCTTTACCCACTATACCTCGGAGCGGTATGACCTCACCCCTGTGGACGGTATCCCAGCTCATGGTGGGGTCATGTTGCTCGTTCGGGACGATGTCTATTACCAACCCATCCCATTGACCACCCCACTCCAAGCAATAGCTGTCCGCATTACTCTTTCTGCTTTTACTTTTTCAGTTTGTGCCATGTACACTCCACCGTCATCTGCTGTTAGTCGGGCTGACATGATGCACCTGATCGTTCAGCTTCCCCCGCCGTTCTTATTGTTTGGCGACTTCAATGCCCATCATCCCCTTTGGGGCTCTCCTGCATCCTGTCCAAGAGGCTCACTCTTGGCGGATGTCTTCAACCATCTCAATCTTGTCTGCCTCAATACCGGCGCCCCGACTTTCCTCTCGGACTCTACTCATACCTACTCCCACTTGGATCTCTCGATCTGTTCTACCACTCTTGCCCATCGGTTCGAGTGGTATGTCCTTTCTGACACCTATTCGAGCGACCACTTCCCCTGTGTCGTTCGTCTCCTGCACCACACCCCATCCCCACGTCCTTCGAGCTGGAACATACTGAAAGCTGACTGGGGACTTTACTCCTCCCTGGTGACCTTTCCGGACCACGATTTTCCCAGTTGTGACAGTCAGGTCGAATACCTCATGGCTGTTATCATCAATGCTGCCGAACGTTCCATTCCTCGTACTACTTCTTCTTCACGTCGCGTTTCCGTCCCCTGCTGGAACGAGGCTTGTAGGGACGCTATCCGTGCTCGACGACGCGCTTTACGCACCTTTCGCCGCCATCCTACGTTGGCGAATTGTATTGAATACAAATGACTCCGAGCACAAAGCCGTAGAGTCATCAAAGACAGCAAAAAAGCTTGTTGGGCCTCTTTCACCAGCTCCTTTAACAGTTTTACTCCCTCTTCCGTCGTTTGGGGTAGCCTGCGCCAGCTGTCGGGCATTAAGGCCCACTCCTCAGTACCTGGCCTGACCTCAGGTAATGAGGTCCTTGTTGATCCTGTGGCTGTCTCCAACGCCTTTGGCCGCTTTTTCGCGGAGGTTTCAAGCTCCGCCCGTTACTATCCTGCCTTCCTTCCCAGGAAAGAGGCAGAAGAGGCTCGGCAACCTTCCTTCCACTCGCTGAATCTGGAAACTTATAATGCCCCCTTTACTATGCGGGAACTTGAACGTGCGCTTGCACTGTCCCGGTCCTCTGCTCTGGGGCCAGATGCCATTCACGTTCAGATGCTGGCACACCTTTCTCCGGCGGGCAAAAGCTTCCTTCTTCATACCTACAAACGCGTCTGGACCGAAGGTCAAGTCCCCATGCGTTGGCGTGACGCCGTTGTTGTTCCTATACCCAAACCCGGGAAGGATAGACACCTTCCTTCTAGTTACCGCCCCATTTCTCTTACAAGCTGTGTCTGTAAGGTGATGGAGCGCATGGTTAATGCTCGGTTAGTCTGGATTCTTGAATCTCGACGACTACTTACTAATGTCCAATGCGGCTTTCGTCGCCGCCGCTCCGCTGTTGACCACCTTGTGACCTTGTCGACATTCATCATGAACAATTTTTTGCGAAGGCGCCAAACGGTAGCCGTGTTCTTCGAGTTGGAGAAGGCTTATGATACCTGTTGGAGAGGAGGTATCCTCCGCACTATGCACAGGTGGGGCCTACGCGGTCGCCTGCCCCTTTTTATTGATTCCTTTTTAACGGAACAAAAGTTTAGGGTACGTGTGGGTTCCGTATTGTCCGACGTCTTCCTCCAGGAGAACGGGGTGCCTCAGGGCTCCGTCTTGAGTGTAGCCCTTTTTGCCATCGCGATCAATCCAATTATGGATTGCATTCCACCTAATGTCTCGGGCTCTCTCTTTGTCGATGACTTCGCGATCTACTGCAGTGCCCAGAGAACATGCCTCCTGGAGCGCTGCCTTCAGCGTTGTCTAGACAGCCTCTACTCTTGGAGCGTGGCAAATGGCTTCCGGTTCTCTGAAGAGAAGACTGTTTGTATCAACTTTTGGCGATATAAAGCGTTCCTTCCGCCATCCTTACATCTCGGTCCCGTTGTTCTCCCATTCGTGGACACAACTAAGTTTCTAGGGCTCACGTTGGACAGGAAACTGTGTTGGTCTCCACATGTCTCTTATTTGGCGGCCCGTTGTACACGTTCCCTTAATGTCCTCAGAGTTCTTAGCGGTTCATCTTGGGGAGCGGATCGCACTGTCCTGCTTCGCTTTTATCGGTCCATAGTCCGATCGAAGCTGGATTATGGGAGCTTCGTCTACTCGTCCGCTCGGCCATTCCTCTTACGCCGGCTCAACTCCATCCACCATCGGGGGATACGTCTTGCGACCGGAGCCTTCTACACTAGTCCTGTCGAGAGTCTTTATGCTGAAGCTGCCGAGTTACCATTGACGTACCGGCGCGACGTGCTGCTGTGTCGGTATGCCTGCCGGCTGTTGTCTATGCCCGACCACCCCTCTTACGAGTCCTTCTTCGCCGATTCTCTCGACCATCAGTACGGGTTGTATGTGTCTGCCCTGCTGCCCCCCCGGAGTCCGCTTCCATCGCCTGCTTCGACAATTGGATTTTGCCCTCCCTACCACCTTCAGAGAGGGTGAGAGCCCGACACCACCTTGGCTCCAGGCTCCGGTTCCTATTTATCTCGACCTCAGCTCACTCCCGAAGGAGGGTACTCCGGCTGCAGTGTATTGCTCACGGTTTGTCGAACTTCGTGCTCGACTTGCCGGTCACACCTTTATTTACACCGATGGCTCCAAAACTGACGACGGTGTCGGCTGTGCCTTTGTCGTCGGGGCCGCCACCTTTAAATACCGGCTCCTCGACCAATGTTCCAGCTTTACGGCCGAGCTTTTTGCTCTCCATCAGGCCGTTCAGTATGCCCGCCGCCACCGCCATTCATCGTATGTACTCTGCTCTGACTCACTCAGTGCTCTTCAGAGTCTTGGAGCTCCCAATCCGGTCCATCCCTTGATTCAATGGATACTGCAGTCCCTCCATTCTTTCGCTGATAATGGTGGTTCTGTCAGCCTTCTGTGGGTTCCTGGACATGTAGGAGTGCCTGGGAATGAGGCTGCGGATGCTGCAGCCAAGGCTGCAGTCCTCCTGCCTCGGCCAGCCTCCCATTGTGTCCCGTCATCTGACGTTCGTGGGGATGTATGTAAGAGGCTTGTGTCGTTGTGGTGGGATGCTTGGTCATCCCTCCAAGGAAACAAGCTCCGGGCAGTAAAACAGATCCCAACTGCTTGGACAACATCCTCCCGACCATCTCGGCGCGAGGGGGTCCTTCTGACCAGGTTGCGGATTGGGCATTGCCGGTTTAGCCACCGCTACCTGCTCTCCGGTGACCCAGCCCCACAGTGCCCTTGTGGTCAGGCATTAACAGTGCGCCATGTTTTTTTGTCGTGTCCCCGTTTTAGTCAATTTCGTGTTATCCTGTCCCTGCCATCTACTTTACCGGATGTTATTTAGCTGATGACGCTCGAGCAGCTGCTCGTATTCTGCGTTTTATAACTTTAACTGGCTTGTCCAAAGACATTTAACCTTTTTACTTATTTTATCTGCATCTTTGTCAGGTCCTTCTGATGTCCCCCCATCCCCTTGAGTTTTAGCAGATTCCATGTGCTCTAACACCAGTGACTGGGCGCTAATGACCTCAGCAGTTGAGCGCCCTTAAACCCTACCCCCAAAAAAAAAAAAAAAAACCTAAGGAAGTGTGAGACAAATTACAAAAAGGGAAAACTTGACTTGGTCATTATCCCTGAAGGCCTAACATCCATCCTACAACCACTAGATGTTTGTATAAATCGACCATTCAAAGCTGCACTTAAACAGCGATATACGCAATGGATGGCTGATGAACTCAATAAGTTCACTCCTAGTGGAAAAATCAAACGGCCGGATTTGTCCCAGATTTTTGAATGGGTGAAAAGTGCATGGGACTCCACTCCGCAACCACTGGTGGAAAAATCCTTCAAAAAAATGTGGAATCACAAATTCACTGGATGGAACAGAGGACGACGCTCTATGGGAAGATGGTGAAGACAACAATGATTCTCCCTTGATGACAATGAAAGTGATGAATAGAGTGGTAAGAGAGGAAATGTACTGGTATTGACTAAAATATTTTATTGCACATACCGTATTAACAAATTCTTAAACAAGATAATTCACATTTCTTTTTTTATCTATTGTAGGTATGTGTAGAGTCCCGGCTGGCGGTGATAATGTTCCCCAGCCGCCCTCCCATCTATTGGGCCAGCCTGCCAGCTGCATGCTGCTGGCCGCCAGCTGGCCAGCTGCACGCCGCTGAATCGGTTGCGTTTTAATGATGTATCAACCTGTACAGCAGCGTTGCTTCAAACCAGTAGTTATTATGCATACTTTTGAACACATCATAATGTTGGAACATTTGGCATGTTGTTGGACCCATCTGTACTGCACTACATGGACGTCAGGAGTGAAGTTGCGCACCATGCAGCCTATTGCGCACAGTTTGAGTCATAACACGACGTCCTGTGGCTGCACGAAAAGCATTATTCAACATGGTGTCATTGTTGTCAGGGTTCCTCTAAGTCATAATCCGTAGGTAGTGGACATCTACTGCATTATTAGCCATTGCGCGGCCTGAGGGAGGCATCATCGACAGTTGTTCTGCTCGTCCATGTCCGAACAACATCGCTTTGGTTCACTCAAAGACGCCTGGACCCTTCCCTTGTTGAGAGCCCTTCCTGGCACAAAGTAACAATGGGGATGTGATCGAACCATGGTATTGACCGCCTAGGCATGGTTGAACTACAGACAACACGAGCCATGTTGGAACTGATAGGCTATCTGAACCCCTCCGTCTAATAGGTGCTGCTCATGCATGGCTGTTTTCATGTTTGGGTGGGTTTAATGACATCTCTGAACAGTGAAAGGGACTGTGTCTTTGTACAGTACCCACAGTCAACGTCTATCTTCAGGAGTTCTGGGAACCTGGGTGATGCAAAATGGTTTTTGATGTGTGTATCTGTGGCCACTAAAGTCCTATTGTGAGGATGTAACCCGATATGTATCCTGCACTTCTGCTAGAAGTATCTCTCATCAGATACTTCATGATTTTCAAACATTTGTTGCTTTCTCAATTAAAAATTCCTTTTCCCATAATAGTCACCATTAATAAAATCCCATGTATACTTGTGCACTTGGACTTTGACTAAAATATCCTGAACCTTGAATTCACTTCATAGTTTCTGTGTAGCATTGAAGTTGAACTATGTGTTTAACAATGTTTCCTGTGAACAGAAATCTTGGAGCAGCTGTGTGGAGCGTAGTGTATGTTTTGCCCTTTTACCACTTGTGAGTCACCTGACGAACTTTCATCACTTTTAGTCTCTGATGAAGTAACATCACATTCTTTTTCACTTTCTGAACTATTACAGTAATAAGCGTCACATTCAGAATCAGTATTGTCATTTAGGACTGGATGCTCTCTAGTAACAGAACACCTAACTAATGGTGCTGAAATGGATATTTATTTTATTTTTTTGAAGGTCTGTTGTTAAATTGCCCAAGTGTACTCGGGATTTTGAGTTTGTGTCAAATTAATAAAAATAAGATAACTTGGGATTTTATGCTGATGGAGGCAACTCGGGACAGAAATAAGTTTTAACCACCAATGTCATGTTTCCTCACACCTTTGCACAAAAATTCATGCTATAAACGACATATTTTAACACATACTTTTGCAAAACACGCATATAAAACACAAAAATGCCACTTTGTGTATCTTTGTTTCCTTCTGTCAACCAGACATCGCACAGGACACACTACATCACGCAAATTTGTTATTGGCAGTATAACAAAACACAGAATGTTTATGGCATTGTCTACTCAGTATTATTTACTGTGTTGTGATGTCTGTTGTGACAGCCTTATCTGTAATGTAGCCCAAGCAGCTGATAAAAACAAAAGGAGGCGGCACTATCTTGATTTCCATGTTCACAAAGCTAAACTGCGGTATTTCTGGTGGTTTCTTTATTTATAATTATGTGCTTAAAATACACAATTTAATTGATGGACCACATTAAATATCTCTCCAAAACAAAGATGTTTTTCCCTATAATTTTTGTAAAAGGGGAAAAAATGGTCTAGAAATGTGATGTAGACAGATGAAACTGTTACCACTTCGTCACATCTAGACATCAGTTTTTTAAACAGAAAATGAATAGTATAAGGTTATACATACTCTATACTCTTAAGAAGAAAAGTCAAGATCTAATTTTGACATCGAATAACTATCATTATCAATATCAGTAAACTGCTGTCTTAAGATTTAAAAGATTTTTTACTCAGAAATGTAGAAAATGCCAGATTTCACAATCTTTTGTAAAAATTGATTTCATCTTGTGTAGTTAGAAGCAGCTGATTTTACATCATTTTCTGCGTTAAATTTCCCTAGAAATTGGTCTTAGTGTACTTAATTGTTGTTTGCTTGATTTTCAGGTTACCTCCTGTCAAAGCAAGAGGGTCAACCTGGCACTCCAGAAAAACCATTGTCAGATTTGGGTCGTGTCTCTTACCATGCGTACTGGAAGTCGATAGTACTGGAGTATCTGGATCAACATCGTAATGAGCCATTTTCTGTAGATGCTGTTTGCCAGGAAACGGGAGTTTATAGTCATGACGTGGCAGCAACTCTACAAATGCTCGGGATGGTCAGACGCTGTCCTGATGGCCGTCTCATACTTGCTATTGACTGGGCTCAAGTTGATACCCACGCATCACGTGTTCGTGCCTCCCGTACCCGCATACCTCTGGATCCAGAGTGCCTTCGGTGGACTCCTCTTGTTGCAACAGTTCCCACCAGGGATGATGACAAAGAGGTATGGAGTGATTTTTTAAGAACGTAAAGGAAAACGTGTGTTACACGTCATTTATTTCTGTCATCATAGTATTGGCAAATAAAACTGGGCCAGTATTTGATTTCTTCACGTTTTGTGAGCCTCCAGTCATTGTGCTAAATTCTGCATGTTTTCAACTCCCCTTAAGGTCACAAGGAATTTTCGTAACAAAAAGAATCTTCCATCATTTCTGTCATTTGATTTGTTATAATTTGGCATTTTGATAAGTCTGATTCTCATCTTATTGTCTGCAGGATGATACGGAATCTAAAGGGGAGAACAATGACAGTCAGGAGGACATAGCCAAAAGTGAGAATGAAGAGGCTATTGAGAAGAACACAGTTGTTGCAGATATGAAGGAACAGGAGACTTGTAATCCACAGCAAAGTAAAGATGATCTGAAAACTAACGAAGTGAAAGAGGAGCTCCAACAGAGTCAAAGTCAGCGAGGCAGGAAACGGAAGACCCAAGTTCGCTTTAGCCCAAGCCCGACACCAGCTCCCACTCCAGCAACTACTACATTAGAAACGAGTAACAGTGCCGAAAATGATAATATCAATAAAACACCTATTGTGCAGAAACGAAAAGTCGGAAGGCCACCTAAAAAGAAGTTAATAGTTGACGCAGAAGTAAAAGTTCCTGATGTTCGGCCACAGCCATTTCTTGAAGTGCGAGCTGGGAAAAGAAAACGATCAGGTTTTGAAGCAGTGACTGATAAAAGTGGTTTAGATGAAGAACCAGATAGAAAAAAACTGAAAGTCGAGAATGTTTTAAAGGCCAGCAGGCTATTGGTTCTAAAGACAGAGACTGCTGCAACTGAGGAGGCTGCAAAAAGCCCACCTGCCAAGGCAAGCACCCAGACCCATTCAGACAGTGGTTCTAATAAAAATAAAAGTAGTAGGCTGCTTGTTGAAGAAAGCCCTACAAAATCTAGGTCAAATGGTAGGCCAAATCAGGTGGAAGAGATTATTCCTAAACAGAAAGCAAATACAAGACAGAATTCAGGAGATGATTTACTTGTAAAGCAAAAAAGCTGTTCAAAATTAAATCAGGTTGCTGAACCTTCAGTAAAAGAAACTCACAGTTCAAAATCACCGGATGACTATTCAAAAACAAAAACTCCTTGTAAACCTTCTACAACTGACGAGAGTACTTTGAAAGGAAAATTCAGTGCAAGACTTAGTCATAAAGAAGAATTATCTACAAAATCAAAATTAAATAGCAAGATCAAGACAGATGTTTCTCATGGCAAAAGCAAACTGGGCTTGAGGCAGCAACCACCACAGATAGGAAGGGCTGCTGGGGCTGCATCTATGAAGCTGAAAAGCAGACGGTCAGAGTTTGATACACCTCTTCGAAATCCTGGAAGGCGTAGAATATTATCAGAAGAAACCAAGGATGTGCAGAGTAATACAGGTAATTGTAACTGAACAGGCTCATAGTGTAGACTCATTTGAAAATTTTTAACATCATTTGCTAGAGTGAAAATGTGGCATTTTATATGTTAACCTCCTTATTTGTAATTTAACTATAGAAAGAAATTCTAGTCTAATATAGGTATTTAAAAAATTCATATTGTAAGTTGGTGGTAATGTGTGCAAAAAAAATTAAAGTAGACTGTAATATTTTTATCTTTACAATGTAAAACTGAGTAATGGGCTGAGGCATGAGGTTAATAAAAGATGAAGTAGGGAAGCTCCACAAAGCTTGAAAGATGCAAAAGGGAACTCTGCTCCTTTTATTTATGAAGTTAGTCAATTGCACTAATGACCTGTTACGTTTGATTACTTGAAAAGCCGTATTCAGTATCATTACCAGTATCACAAGAAACTAAATCTCGTTAATTGTTATCATTGAGTTCCATTGAATTAACCATTGGTTATGCTGCAAACTTTAATTTAGTGCAGACACTTCAATGTGACAGTCAGCTGCTACCATGAAGTGCTGAGAACTTCAGCTGCGTTGGACAGTGGAGAAGCAAGCCCTGCCGCCCTCTCACAGTGCTGGCAGCCTACACCAGGGAATTGTGTTTGTGCGAAGACAGATTTTTTACAGCCATAGGTGTTGCCAGTACTTTTTAGTGTCGTAGAACTCATACTGGAACCCCATGTTTGGCTAGGATTAGTCTCTTCACTCATTTTTAAAAAAAGAAAAGAAAACAATGGTCAATACACAACACAAGTCATTCAGTATTGACTGCAGTGAACTTGCTTGTTGAAGTTGGTAGTATCGTAGTCGAGATAGGATAGGCCCGACTTCTGCTGGTATTTTATGCAACCGTAATTCAAAACAACCCTTCATTCCCACACCAAAACTGCCGCATTAAGGTACTCTCATTACAATGATGTCAGTTTACTTATGTGTATTGGTCAGAAAGTCTCAAAAGCTTGTAAGGGTGTTGCAGGGCAGGTTATGGTGAGAAACGATTGTTAAGCAAAAAAATGATATATTTGCACAATTTCCATGTTAATAAGCATGGAAGTTAGCCAATCAGACCGATAATACACACAAATTGAAGCGGCACACCGGAGATGGTGTCACCAAATGTTTTCTTCGTTTGGTTTCCTAAAACTGAACAAGAGAGTGATACAAAGTAGTAAGGATTGAACCCAAGCCCAAGACTGAGCAGTCTTGTGTGCTACTATTTCCTCTGTGAGAACAACTGACACTAATTGTATGTGGCAGGCCACTTGTATTTGCACACACAATGGCCTGATTGGCTTGAATTCAATGAGAAACGGTGCACCACATTGAATTTTTTTCTTAACAATTATTTCTCAGCACAAGTTTGTCAGACAGTTTCTGGCCACCCTGTACAGTCAGGAATTGTGATTAATCTCGATTACTCTTCGTAAAAATTGCAACACTGAAGGAAACATTTAAATATAAGAAATGTGGAGGACATTCAAAGGCAATAATACGTGTAAATGATGATAATGACCATATTCAGAAGAGTAATTCACATTGCCCCACCTATCTGTCTCAGCTCCACAAGGATGGAAGTATTAGTTCCGAAAGCTAGGAAATATTACACATTTCATCTAGTGAAGGTATATACTGGCCAGCAGTTCTGTTAACGTTGATAATGATGTGTGTGCAAAAAGAAAAACGTGCTCGAGCAGGTGTGCGCGTGCACAAGCAATATTGCACGGGCGTGCAATATTGTTGTAAGCTGCGCCGCTGAATTAGTAATTATCGTCATTCACGTGTATTCAACAATTGCTATTCACCATATACATAGAGTTCTTGACTCGCAGACACAGGCACAAAGGAAAGACATATAGACTTTTGAACTTTTGGCCAAAATGCCGTCGTATGAAGTGGAATATGTGTCTTTTCTACTTCTAAAGAAGGCCATTTGATCAAAAGCAGTCTTTTCTTTGTGCCCGTCTGCGACTCAGTCACCTCTGTATGGTGAGTAGCAATCTGTCCTCTGCATATTTACGTGTTAATTTATTCTGAATGTCTTTCATGTTTTTGGTCAAAGTCTAATAGACAAATAGAAGCTGAATGACACCAAACTGAATAGGGAAGTGTTTAGTGACTATGAAAGTAAAATTTTGCCACCCGATATGGCAAGAAGCGCTAAGATATATTTTTCATATGTAAAGTCAGTAAACAGAGCAGAATCATCTATTCAGTTGCCCAGTTAACATACTACCACTAAAATGGAAGATGACAGAGAGAGGCTGAAATATTGAATTTGGTCTTCATAGCTTTTTTTTTCTGTTGAAGATTGTAATACAGTTTCTCTGTTCAAATAATGGATAATCCAGGTTGGAATGTAACAATATCATGAGAGGGAAAGTTGCTACTCACCATATAGCGGTGATATTGAATCACAGATAGGCACAACAAAAAGACTCTCACAATTATAGCTTTTGGCTATTAAGGCCCTTGTCAACAATACACACACACACACACACACACACACACAACTGCAGTCTTAGGTGACTGAGCGCGCGCGCGCACACACACACACACACACACACACACACACAACTGCAGTCTTAGGCGACTGAAACCACACTGCCACAGTAATTTTGTGAAAGCTGAAGTTGCAAATATTGATATAAGTGATTGCAAATAGAAAGTTAACTAAAATCACTAAACAGTGGCAAAGCATTTGAACCAGATCTGATACCTGTGAGGTTCTATAAAGATCACATGAAGAAACTAGTGGTAGTTTGTGGAAAGTCGGTAGTGCATTGTAGGGTACCAAATGATTGGGAAAAGTACAGTTACTTCCAGTCTTCCAGTTTCAAGAAGAGTTGTTGGATAGGCAAACAATCATAGGCCTATATGGCTGAGATCAATCTGTAGCAGAATTATGGAATATGTTTTATACTTTTGCATTATGATATTTTGGAGAATGAAAAACTCTTTGTGTAAAAACTTTGGTCTGTTTGTCTATTAAGTCCAGTGTGCCATAGACAAAGATATTGAGGTTGATACCATGTTCCTTGACTACTGGATGGCATTTTCACAGTGAACGAGGAAACAGCTTTTATTTCTGTGAAATGGAAGGGCATTAGGTTGTGTTCCTTTTCACTGCAAAACACGGAATGACTGAGTTGGATGTCAATGCCAGAACAAAATTAGATAGGCCCTGAAACTAATATTTGTCAGTTCGTTGCAGCAGTAGACACCTAGGCTAATATCACTGAGAGTACTTTTTGCCCACAGTTTGAGTTCCTGTACTAAAGGTACTCGTGCCTTTTGGTGACATATTGCATGACCAGTTACAGTTAATAACAAGGTGTGTGGTTTGAGAATAGGCTTGTTATCCTGAAACCACTAACCACTTCAGCAAAAATTGTATGTTCATGCAACTGAGATGATAAAATAAAGAAATTACCAAATTCCATCAGTAGTGAACAGTAGCAGACCTACCATCCCATGGGAGAATGCCTTAAATTGGCATAAAATTAGGAATGATGATGGAACCTATCCATATTTTGGATTACAGTAAAAAATAAAGACTGGTGTGGACCACAGAAATCAACTAATGGACTACTATCCTTTGAGAGGAGGCAAACATACTCCTGAAGATGACTGTAAATTTGTATGATTATATAAAAGTCAAGGCGTACTAGCAAACATCTTCTTGACTTTGTTACTGAATTGATAATGGATTTATGAACAAAGGGGGCCTGGTTGAACCAATTTTGACTCAAAATAGTTCACATATAAACACTCATTGTTTTTCTAAATTGATTCCAACTGCAGAAATATCAAAATGGCCTCAAAGGAGATGGGGGGTTTATACAGAACGAAGTGAGGCAAGATCTAGGAAAATGGTAAGAACAGATACCATCTTCTATCGTTAAGAATGTGATATAGGCCTTAGTTTTCTGAAATGCATCAACATTTTTCATACTGAGCCAAATGCAGCTAAGTAATCGTCTATTAAAAAGCTATATTTTCCAACAGTTTTGTTTTTAGTACCTCAGTATGGGAAACAAAAGTCGAACAAAATTGTTGCTGCTTCCACAACACATTCTCATTTCGATATAAAAAAAAGGGGTCACTGATCCAGTATGTTTCTGCTTCTTTATATACTGCACTAAACTGACTTAAGTTTTGGCAGTAGAACCTGCTACATGAAATAATAATAATAATAATAAAATCGTATGTAAAGCACAGTATTAGTGACTGGACCACAGCCTAGCTTCTCAGTCCTCACAATTTCAGTAGAAGAGGTTGCCAAAATCCAATGAAGAGCAGGATGTTATGTCACGGGAACATTCATTTAGCATGAGGGCATTACGGAAACGCTCAGCAACAGGGAAATCTGGGAAAAACTGGGGAATTTTTTAGAATTCCAGAGATTTTGCATTGTTTTTATTTTCAGTTAAGTTTTTGTAATATTGGCGGGTAAGAACTGATAATCTATCAAAGAATATTACTGCTACTGCAGTAATAATACTTGAACAAGGAGGAGAGGGGGGGAAAAACCTAAGTTGCAAAGGAAATCTGCCATTTACAACAACAAAACAGGCTGCAAACACCAGCGTCTCCGAACACCAAAATGTGTCAAAGGCTTTAGAATGAAAACTGTATAATACTTCGTAACAACAAACTGTTTCCGATGAGCATGATGTCACAACTGATGGTTCGTGGCAGCAGTTGACAGCGGGTTCATGCTCATACACAGGTGCAAATGAGTCGCGTATGAGCAATACCCTCTTCTGCTTTGGCTATTTGAAGTGTGGCTGTTGCATCAGCAGTAGCAACAGGCAGCCAGATGACACCCTGAAAATTTTCTTGTGCACATCGAAGCTGCCAGATTTGCACATGCGTACAGCCGTCTGGGTTGTAGTGTGGGTTTGGTGGATTAGTCTCCACGTGACCTGTGTTAACATTTACTGATTTTGCTTTTTTCGTTTACAGCTCTCACCTCAAATAAAAACGAAATGGATTTTCTGTGGCTAGGAGCTATTGAGTGAATTAAAATACATTAACGTAGTTATGGAAGGCTAAAACATGTTATTAGTTTCAGTTTTGCAATTTCTATTTCATTTCCACATTTTTGGCAGTCGAGCATTAATTGCCTTGCAGAACAATTCAGGTGTGTGTGTGTGTGTGTGTGTGTGTGTGTGTGTGTGTGTGTGTGTGTGTGTGTGTGTCCTATTCCACACTATTGGCTAGTTTCAACTGTTTTCTGAATTTAAAGTGCATGTTTTCATCTTCTGGCGTGTGACATTATGCCATAACAAAGAACCATACATGGGCTAATACGGTAATGGTACTCCAAGAAAATTTATGTTTGTTTTATGACATAACGTAAAATCTCTTGATGCTTTATGCGTATGAACATACGGACTTCCTGTTTTCGGGCACTCTCTAGAATTGCTGAAACGAATCGTATTTTTAACAGGCCATGGGAAAATATTGGGAATGGTGGCTTGAAAAGCATTACTTTCAAAACAAATTTCCTTTTACGCAAGATGAACTACGTTACGTGTGAGAGTATGCGATGAATTTCTTAAAACACACAGCATTTGACTCTCATTTAAAACGTAACACTTTGAGAACAGCCATGTAAAAGAATTTCAAGCCGGACGACCAGACATTTATGTCATTATTTAAAATTTTATTGGCACATTTGTGTGATGCACCTTAAAGTGTAACAGACACGAAATAAGACGAATAATATAGGAGGAAGCTTAGCTTCCCTTGTAGCTACATTATGTGTGTTATCTGAACTATCAACTTTTCCTATCTGTGTGTTCGCACTAGTTAACAGTGATGTTGCTATTAGCTGACTATGTCACGTGTCCTATGCTCAGAGTATCTTCTGCCATCGGCTGGCGAGATCACACGACATGAGCCAGGATTGGCTTGCAATAGGGCATTGCAATCTCGATTTCAGTGCTTCAGAAGTTAATGTGCTGTGTTGCATGGAATTTGAATTTATATTTCCATAATATGAAAATAAGCAGCGTTTTCTAAAGTGCTGGAAGTTCTGAGTCGGTATATGAAACCTTAACCTTGAAAGGGTTGATAAGTTTTACATTTCAGAGAGAAAGTATACTGTCACGTAACACAGAAAAAGTATATTTTCACTGAGGAAAAAGTGTATCTTTAACCGGGAAATCTGAGAAAAATCGAATTTTTTTCCGTTGTTCGCTTTTACACACTCCAGTGGCAGATAATACAAAGAGATATTGTGTGCCACTGAAATGTTTATTGGTGACGTTTTGAAAGCCTGTGTTCAAAGAAAAGTTAGCAACATATTACTTCAGCCCACTTAGATATAACGAAATGATTCTTTTCAGAAAAATCAGGTAAATTAGAGCTCATACAGATTTTTATGAACATCATCTTTCCCACAAACCATTTGAAATTGGAGCAGGGAAGGGGGAAATAGTAGTGGTACCGGAGGTATCCCATGGCAAGGTGACTCGTGAAATTTAGGTGTAGAATTAAACCTTCATAACCCAGAACTCTGAAACTTGCTTAAGGGTTCCAGTAACTTGAAGGAAAAAGAATGTTGTCTTGGAGTTTGTGGTAGGATACAGGAATGTCACATCACTAACTTCTGGGCTGTTGAGACAGTGGTTTTTAGAAAGTGCCCTCCAAAGTAGATATTTTCAAGTTATCTTCTTTTATCACGATTCCTCGTCCTCTTAAATGTTGTTCATCCCTCAAAAAGTAAGATTAAAGGAAGAGCTGGAGACAATTTTAAAAAATTGCTGTGACATCTATTAAAAGTTCACTTAGTTACCGTAAGAGCATAAAAGAAATACTCGACAAACTGCTATGGGAAACAATACATGAAAAATACTATATGTTGTGGAGAGCCCTACTTTCAGAATACATATCGGATGAGCGAAGAAACGTATTACTCCCTCCAACATAAATTTCCCATACTGACCTTGATTGTAAAATTGGATAAATGATTTTCCCCAGACCTTCCTTCACACAACTCTTATAACAGTGGCTTAATAAGTGCAGATGTAGATGTAGGAAGGGAAACAGTAAAGACCTCAAATTTTTAATTGTAATTGTACATATCTCATTGCTAAAACTATAGCTTTGTGCAATGCTTTAGTGTTATCATAACATCTGTAACAACCTAATAAAGTAATTGTTTGTGTTGTAGTTCCTCAGACACAGAAAGAAGATAGACTGAGAAAGGAACCAAGTGAAACACCTCCAGGGCCATTGCCGAGAGGCCGGAGAAAGTCGCAAGCTCTACAAAATTCTGTTGAAAAGGTGGAGCCAAAAAGAGAGAGATGGTCACAGCGAAGGGAAAAGAGACTGCGCCTAGAAGAAGCTTCAAAGTAAGTGAAGTTGCAACAAGCTGTTTTTATTGTGAGTAGGATACTTTTGCCATTATTAAGCTGGATGCAAAGTGTACTATCATAACAAAATATGGAGTTAATAAATAAATGTGTGAGCTACAGAGGGAATTGCACAGAACTTAACATATGCTCTCCAACTGTCTCTTGCTCACTAGTGAATTAAGAACTGTCAAGATATTAGACGTTGGGTTACATTTGTATCCGATTATGTAACAGTTAAACTGTGGTGTAATTCTTTGTGTGTTGCTGAACTACTTATCATCGAATGTGAGATAACTGTTGCTAGTTAGATTATTAATCTGTATGTGAAGCTCATTTTTAAATTGTGATAATACTTTTGGGTTATTGTTACAGTAGCTAGAGTTATAGTAATAACAGAAATCATAGCATTCATAAGGGTCTTTTTTTCTTTAGTTTTCAATTATCAGTGCTAAAACAGTAATTTTTATTTCATGAGGGGAAATTTGTTGTATAGATTAATTTTGTAGATCTTACTTTTGGCTATCCTTTCATGGCGTAATAATCAAACCTGTTTCTAGGAGCACCTCAGAAGATGTTGAAGACTGTCCGATGCCTGAATTGAAACCTGAAGTCCAATTGGAAGGTGTAGGAGTGTTAAGGGAAACAGCAGTACCTCCTCCATTGTCACCACCCCCTCTGCACCAGCAGCTAAGTACTGATCTCCCTGAGAGAACCAAGAGGGCTGCGCATTCCGGTGAAAAGAAGAAACGAGGGTGGAAAAAAGGCCGGCCCCGCCGTAATCATGTACCAGAACCAAAGTCTCCCAAACCACCGAAGTTAAAGAAGAAGGTACTTAAACAGTCTCTTCTATTTTTATTTCTTTCGTTCTGCCCCTCTCCTTACCACCCCCACGACACCCCCACCACAAAAAACACTATGCATTAACAAAAGTGCTACAGTATTGACACACAGGAACTTGATTTGAATTCTAGGGTAGGGGAGGATTGTGTTGTTATTTGCCATCATATCATGTTGTGGTACACATGATATATTTCCCGCATGTGTAAACCAGAGCACACTTTTCAGTGTACAGAATGAGATACTACAGAATATTGGTTGTATACGAGACACATTTTCCTGTGTTTACAGTTGGAATAGCAACCTAGTGATTGGTTAATACAATGAAATTCACAGTGGGCTGTAGGTTCATAAATCAATTTCGATTTATCTACTTTTTTGACGTCATAATTTGTTACTATCTGGTATGTGGAAAATCGTTTTTAATTTTTTAAATTCTCTGTTAAAATTTTGTTATTATTATTACCACCATATGTGCCTTCGTGCATGCTATTTCCTGCGGTGTTTTACTTAATCTGAGGCAGCACAGTAACTAAAGGTAAGATGTGCAAAAGAGAGTTGTTTTCACTGAATAGTTTTATTAAAATAGAAAGATACACTACTGGCCATTAAAATTGCTACACCACGAAGATGACGTGCTACAGATGTGAAATTTAACCGACAGGAAGAAGATGCTGTGATATGCAAATAATTAGCTTTTCAGAGCATTCACACAAGGTTGGCATCGGTGGCGACACCTACAATGTGCTAAAATGAGAAAAGTTTCCAAACGATTTCTCATACACAAACAGCAGTTGACCGGCGTTGGCTGGTGAAACGTTGTTGTGATGCCTTGTGTAAGGAGGAGAAATGCGTACCATCACGTTTCCACTTTGATAAAGGTCGGATTGTAGCCTATCGCGATTGTGGTTTATCTTATCGCGACATTGGTGCTTACGTTGGTCAAGATCCAATGACTGTTAGCAGAATATGGAATCATCGGGTTCAGGAGGGTAATACGGAATGCCATGCTGGATCCCAACGGCCTCACATCAGTAGCAGTCGAGATGACAAGCATCTTATCTGCATGGCTGTAACGGTTTGAGCAGCCATGTCTCAATCCCAGAGTCAACAGATGGGGACGTTTGCAAGACAACAACCAACTGCAGGAACAGTTCGATGACGTTTGCAGCACTAGGGACTATCAGCTCGGAGACCATGGCTGCGGTTACCCTTGACGCTGCATCACAGTCAGGAGCGCCTGTGATGGTGTACTCATCCTGGGTGCACGAATGGCAAAATGTCTTTTTTTTTTTTTTTTTTTTTTTTTTTTTTTTTTGCCCCAGATGAATCCAGGTTCTGTTTACAGTATCATGATGGTCGCATTCGTGTTTGGCGACATCATGGTGAATGAAAATTGGAAGCGTGTATTCGTCATCGCCATACTGGTGTATCACCCGGCGTCATGGTATGGGGTGCCATTGGTTACACATCTCAGTTACCTCTTGTTCGCATTGATGGCACTTTGAACAGTGGAAGTTACATTTCAGATGTGTTACGACCCGTGGCTCTACCCCTCATTGAATCCCTGCGAAACCCTACATTTCAGCAGGGTGATGCACGACCCCATGTTGCAGGACCCGTACGGGCCTTTCTGGATACAGAAAATGTTAGACTGCTGCCCTGGCCAGCACATTCTCCAGATCTCTCACCAATTGAAAACATCTGGTCAATGGTGGCCAAGCAACTGGCTAGTCACAATACGCCAGTCACTACTCTTGATGAGCTGTGGCATCATGTTGAAGCTGCATGGGCAGCTGTACCTGTCCACGCCATCCAAGCTCAGTTTGACTCGATGCCCAGGCGTATCAAGGCCGTTGTTATGGCCAGAGGTGGTTGTTCTGGGTACTGATTTCTCAGGATCTATGCACCCAAATTGCGTGAAAATGTAATCACGTGTCAGTTCTAGTCTAATATATTTGCCCAATGAATACCCCTTTATCATCTGCATTTCTTCTTGGTGTAGCATTTTTCATGGCCAGTAGTGTCTTTCATAGTGGCCAGAACGCCATCTCTCAGCACAGGTAGCAGCAATTGATGAACAATAAAACTACAACATAGCTGTCTTCAGTGTGGAATGCAGAGTGCGTGTGTCTGTAGCAATGAAAGGTTAATGATTAATATAATATACATAAAATGAGATGAAACAATGTAGGTTGTGTGTAAGAAGCTTCCATCAGTTAATCTGCATGTCCCCAGTGATATTCACCTCACTCTTTGCATCCCTATTTGCTAGATATACAGTTAAGCCTAGATTAGAATTTTATTTCATAGGCTGTAACATTTGTTTCACAGTGATATGTTCGTGATACGATTAACTTCCTTCCAGTTGTTTGTTTGTGGCGATTGAGAGCTCTTCAACTATTTTCATAAGATCAGTATGTCACAGAACTCCCAAAGCTGTGTCATAGTAACATTTAACTGTTCACAGTATTAAATGATATTCCTTGTTATTTAAAATAATGTTTTGCATTATGCAACTTAACTGAGACAGCATACAATATTTAACTAATGTGCCATTTAATGGTGTCTTCTTCGCAGCGTTTAATGAAGCGTTATACTGGGGAGGCATCGGTGACATCAGTGAAGTTAAATGATTCTGAGAAGAAAAATACAAATGCTGTGATAATTTCTGAATCTCAAGTTGAAGAAGGAAAAACTTGTGACAAAGAAGAGAATGTGGATGCTATAAATAAATCTGAAGTTCCAGATACGGACCCTGAAGTTTCAGAACCTAAAGAACAAGAATTGGAACGAAGTTCTGAAGAAGATAAGGGAAACATTACCAACATTGTCAGTGAGCAGGAAAAGGCTGATGAAGTTGAACCTGTGAAGGATATTGTTGAAGAGAAGGAACAGAGTGAAGCACCTCTGTTGGAAGAAAAAACAGAGGAGGAAACAGTAAATCCCTCCCTTCAAAAGAATGAAGAGGTGAGTTTCGCCATTTTCACCCTACCGTATAACATTTCCTAGTTTTGTTGACCAAGTGTTAAAACACCTGGGTGAAAAATTGCATTATCATCAAGTGTAAGCCAGTCTACCAACCTGAATCCAATTATTATGTGGTATTTTCAGTTGTGCATTCATTTCCTCAAAAGCGAATGTTAGGATGCCATCTTGAAGCATAGAGTGCATGTATTAATGCCTTTCATCAGTTTCCTTTAACTTTAAATGACTGGTAAAAAATCATTTGCAATGAAACACAATTAACAGGTCTCATACTCGTCTTAAGTATACTTAAGTATACTTAAATCAAAAGTAACTAAATTCTTTCTCGTGATGAAAAATGATAATGAAATTGAGAATTCTGTTTACATAAATGGCTTTAAATGCTAGGTGGTTATAATGAAAGTGCAGTTACTTACAGAGCTGCAGTGTGAGCTGTAATTATTGTGTGACAGTGAAACTTGTAGTGTGTTAATGTGGAACCGATTTACACTGGAAAAAAATTAGTTTCTATTTTGGCCACCAGGTGCAAATCGGAAGTTTTGAATGCAAGAAGGATATGTAGTAATGTTCAGTACGTAATTGATTAGGTATGGGATGCGGGAAGATAGGGTCACACAAGTGAGAAAGGAATAATGTTGATTTCATTATTAACTGCCTCGCACACACTTTGGTTAATATGAGCACTGGTGACGTTGACGAGATGCTGTACGGCACGAGATTTGCACCTGATAGCCAAAATTGGAATGAAATTTTCTTCCAGTATAAATCTGTCTCATATTAATGCATGAATATAAAGACCAAGTTTTGGTTCCATATGAAAATTACACCCCACGCTGGTCTTCTGTGAATTGGTGCACTTGAATTATAACAACCGGGTGTATTCAATTATCACTTTAAATAACAAAAAAAACTGTGAGTTCTAAGTATGGTTAAAAGCTTGCTGGGTTTAGTCAAGTAGAGACTGTCTAATCAAATTTTACTTCAGAGACATATCTTGTAAATTACTAGCATTCACCACTGCTTGTGTGTTTTTAGTGTCATGTTGTTAAAATGTTGAAAGCAGCAGCATAGTATGGTTTACTGATGGGTCAAAAACGGATTATTCCGATGATGATGATGATGATGATGATGATGATGATGCGGGGGGGCCAGGGTGTGTGTGTTACAGCCTAGACTCTTTAGAGTGCAGTTCCTGTAGGGAAAGCTGGCTATAGTGTTCCAGGCAGAAATATTTGCTATCAGATTGTGTGCAGAGGAGGATCGACATAGATTAAAAGGATTGTAGCATCCACATTCATTCAGATAGCTAAGCAGCTCTGAGTGAGTGTGCTGACTACCTAGCCAGGGCAGAGACAGCGACACTTTTTGTTGGACCATAATCTGCCCTAACTATCGCAAAGTGATAGTAAAATTTTGAACTACATAGCTGAATGAAGAGGCAGCATGTAGAAAATGGTTCAAATGGCTCTGAGCACTATGGGACTTAACTTCTGAGTTAAAGTTGGACCACTAGTCATTATTACCCCAGGATTACAGATACATATTTTATACAACATTGTTGATGCCAATGTCAGTGTGGGATTATGGAATACAAATGTTAACCATCAGTATAGAGACAAAAAGCTCTTTTGTAATGTTTAATGTGGCTACAAATAATAAAAATAAATGTCAGTCATATATTGCTAAAATTGTGAGCTGTTGGGGTTTAGGTAGTGACACAGGTATAACATTTGTCAAGGAACTCTAGGAACAAGAAATGAACTTCTTTTGGCTACAAGTGCCAGATATTGTCTCAATAAATATAGAGCAGATAATTTTAGTTCTAACTTAGAACTACTTAAACCTAACTAACCTAAGGACATCACACACATCCATGCCCGAGGCAGGATTCGAACCTGCGATCGTAGCTGTCGCGCGGTTCCAGACTGTAGCGCCTAGAACCGCTCGGCTACTCTGGCCTGCCAGCATGTAGAACCTTGGACTAAAACCAAAAAATAAAAATATGTGAAGCTAATGGTGCCGAGACCAGGCTTAAAGAGAAGTTCATAATGCTAGGATTTAATGAGTAGGAGGCAGGTTAATTTCCTGGGAAGTTTAACGACAAACCATGGGGACTTCAAGAAACAACTGTTCACCATGAGGATAGAGAAAGACGTCCCAACGTGCAGGCTATGTGGTATGGGAGATGGAACTGTACCTCATTTAATCCTCCATTGTCAAGCTCTGGAGGCCAAAAGACACAAAAAATATTTAGGTGACTAATGACTGAAGAAATTTCGGCTAACAGAGACCTAGTAAAGGAACTCTATTCTGTAAGGGTACTCATTGGCTTTTGTAGAACGACAGGGAGAGCTACTGCACAAGGAACTGTTTCATTGTGGCTGGTAGGAAGGTAAAAGCACTGTTTCTTTTTTCCCTGGTTGAATCAAATCAAAAAATAAATATTGCGAAAATCAGTTTGGCTTTAGCTTTGTAATATTCAGACAGCTTAGATATTGTCAAAGTAATGTCAGTGACCTTTTCTAGTTATTTAAAACAGCCTGTAATTTTACCTAAAGATTTTTATTAGTGAAAAATTATTTCTGTGTATGTGCTGGCGTGGTCTTCTCTTCATATTATTACAATGACTATTTTTTGAGTGTTAGCGGAAGCGTCAGGCTGGACACATTTTATTTTTTCTTAAAAATGAGCTATTCAATTTCATTGTGTTCATCTTTTAAAAGGTATTGTTTATTGAATAAGATCACATAGAAATATTTACACAGCAAATTTGCAGAAATATTGTTTAACAATTGCCAGGCTAGGGAAAAATGAATGAAGCATTTTTTTTGTTTCAAAGACTTGCCAATTCCAAACATACAGTCTCAATCCTATACAGTTTGTTTAACAATAGACTTACAAATAACTATCACTCATTTGGAAGCAAGGTACAAAAACATTTGCAAACTGAATGGTCAAAGTTTCATTGTGTTTTTGAAATATTCACCACAAATAAGATAGTAGTTGTCAGTTGTAATGGAAATGTAGGCTGGTCAGAATATCCCAAATCCATGCTAACTTCGACCAGCTACAGTTTTTTCCATTACTTCCTCTGTGTTTTATAAAATATATTGTACTAATTAGTATGTAATTCTTTTATAAAAGCCCCTGTGTTCACTGCCATAAATACTACATAAAAAAAACAGTCATGATAATCACATTAGAATCTGAAAATCGGTCAAGTGTACCAGTTTTGATACTGAAGATAAACAAGTGCCCCTGAAGCTATAAAACTGAGTGTATAAAAACTTAATGGTGCCGACATAGGGAAATATGCATTTCATTAAGTGGTTTTCTTATTTACATTGCAGAGCTCATACAAAAGTTGAATAATTCTTGAAGTGAAGACACTGTTAGAAAAGCCTGTCAGAAGTGGAGAAGTCAAAAACTATTATTTTATCATGTATACCATCCACATTGTATGCTTAGAAGTTGCAGCATGTCATTTTGTAATAGTAATTTGAAACTACTTTTTGCCCACAGGAAAGTGCGAAAGAGCTCTTGACAACAGTTGAAAAAGAGCCCCTAGCAGAGGAACAGAGAGAGAATGTAAAATCGCCAAGTGTGGAGCTGGTTGAACAAGATACTGAAAAGTTCTCAGCTCAAGAGTCCAAAGATGAGCCTAAGTCTAGTGCAGAAATTGATGAGCCACCGCCTGTTCCTTGTTCAAAATTGGCCTCTGAACCTGAGAAAGAAGATGTAATACTTCTTGAAACAAATGAGGAGGAGGAAGATAAAGAAACTGACATGCAGCCTATTCAGGTGAAGACAGATCTAGATGAAGTGGATCTTACTAAAAGTGATGAAAAACATCATGATCATTATGAGGAGGGTGATAATGCAAGCATCACAGAAAATAATGATGTTGATGCTGTTATGTTAGTTGAATGTAGTGATAACAAGGAGAATATGAGTGATAAATCACAGGATTGCTGCAGTGTTTCAGGTGCTCCCTCAAAAAATGAACCTGTGGAAGGTAATGAGCTGGATGATAGAAATGAACCATCACATAATGAAGCAAGTTCACAGGTTGATACATTAAAAGACACTGAGAGCAAAACACCTGGTTCACCTCAAGCTGTTATAATATTAGAGGAGAAAGAACTTAATTCAATGTCAACTCAGACGCATTCCAGTTCACTTGGTAATATTATGGATGACAGTAGTGATGGCTCCAATTGTGGTACTGTTGAAGTCAGTCAGTCGTCGACCATGCTCAGTAATGAAATGAGCCAACAAGACCAAGCTGACAGTGGTGCACCGTCCGGTGATGACAAACAGTCATCACAACAGTGTGAAGTTGTTGAAATACCTAGTGGCAATACAACACCTCGTTTAGATAATAGTGTTGAGACCATTCAACCAGCAACACCTCTTAATCCGGGATCTGTAAAACACACACCACCAACACCTTCGCAGCCGGAAATACCTAGTATGGGAGTCTATACTCCAGATTCAACAACAAACTCTGTGCATTCTCTTCATGGGTATGGTCAGTGTGATCTTGACGTCAGTCAGTTGGGGTTAGAATCTCCTACTTCTATATCTTCAAATGATATGACAGCACAGAACTCTGTTGAGACTCCAAGACCCCCTTCAGTTCTTCCTCAGACGACCAGTCACACAACACAAACTTCATGCCAGCAGACATATTCTGAGTGTATACAGCACCAGCCACAACAGCAAATTCAACCATCCCAACCACAACAACAACAACAGCAGCAGCAGCAACAACAACAACAGCAGCAGATACAGCAACATCAAACTCAGCAGCAGCAGCAGCAACAGCAGCAGCAGCAACAACCACCCTCTGCTCAGCAGCAGCATCACCATCAGCAGCAGCCACAGCAGCAGCAACAACAACAACAACAACAACCACCACAGCAGCACCAGCAACAGCAGCAGCCACCTCCACCCCAGCACAGTATGCAACAGCTCCATCACCAGCAGCAGCAGCAGCAGCAGCAGCAGCTAGTGCCTACTTCCTTAGGGCAGCAGCAACATTTGGCAATCCATATTCCCATATCACAACATCAACAAACTCAGCATACTATTCAGGTGCAGCAGCCTCAAGCTAAGACTCAGCGACAGATGCAACATCACCGCACTAAGTCCAGTACTGGCACACAGCATAAACATTCAAGCAATCCAGTACAAACACAGAGGTCTACTCCACCATCTGTGCAGCAGCAGACTCAACAACCACCACCACAACAGCAGCAGCAGCACAATCCCACACTTCAGCAGCAGCATGCAGCTCTCCAGCAACAACAATCCAGGCAAAGATCTACACCACCATCAGTGCACCATATGGCAAGCACATTATCGCAAGCAGCTCAGCAACAGCCTCCACCACAGCAGTTATCACTGCAAGCAATTCATCAAACAACTTACCACCCACATCATCACAACATCATATCATCCCAAGCGAACTACATTAGTGTGCCACAAATGGCAGTGAGTTCTCAGGCCTTCCAGCCAAGTGCAGCTGGTACTTTTGTAAGCATGCCAATGACAACAGTGATCCAGCATCGTGTTGCTGCAGCCCAGCAAGGTGCTGGAGTTGCTGCTCATCGCACGGCTCCTGCCTGTTCCGTTACAGCTCCTGCTAATTTCACTACAAATTTCTATGTGCAGACACCAGCTGCCCATCCGCATTCTCACACCCCTGCACCTGTTCCTGCACCCACACCTACACCTGCGCCAACTCCTGCACCAACACCCACACCACAGGCAGCCCCGCCATCTGGTGGTGGGCAAGGTAATGCTGCTTCTTCGTGTAGCCTTGCAAAGTTGCAGCAACTGACTAATGGTCTGGAGGCTATACCACAGAATGCCTGTGGTACCATGACTCCTCCTCCACCAGTTGACCTGACACCACCTCCTCCCGTCCCATCTGCTCATCATCCACATGCAGCCATGACTCCACCACCTGCAGCGACTCACCAGATGATGCAGCAGCAAGCTGTAAGGAATCTGCCAACACCACCTGCTGCAGTTCCCAATATACAAACACAAATGACACTTGCTGCTGCTAATTATTACAAGTACCACCAATCTAATGTGAATGTGAGCAATTTGGGGGCTGCTGTGGCACCACCTGTTGCAACAACTGGAGGTCGCACATCTCGAACTCCTGCTGGCACTGGTGTCGCAACAGTGCAACAGATGCAAGCTGCCCCTGCCAGAGTTAGTCCCAATGTCACAATAAATCCTAATTTGGTAGCAGCAGCTGGTTATGGAACTTTAAATGGTTATCGAATGGCAGCTCAGCAGACACCTGGAACTGTTGCAGGTTATATAACAAATACAGCAGCTGCAGGTTTTATCAACCAGGCACAAATTCCTATGCAAATGGGTGTGATGAATATGGCTCAGACGCAGTATCAGGATCCTGCAGCTATTCAGAGGGCTGCGCAGCAAAATACTATGTACACTACATATGGCTATATAAATGGCAGCATAATGCAGCCACTTAACGGGACTATGCGTCGGTAGGACCAGTAGTTTGGCATGGCATTTTCAAGTTAAATTTTGGTTGGATTCTCATTGCCATGCACAACATTTAAAAGGACAGTCATGTAAAGTGAAATTGTAAATAATGTAATATTGTTACACTGGTATTGTACATTGTATTATGTCCACAGCAGTATGGAGTTGCCCTTCTGTAATATTTGATCTCTCTCTCTCTCTCTCTCTCTCTCTCTCTCTCTCTCTCTCTCTCTCTCTCTTGTGTGTGTGTGTGTGTGTGTGTGTGTGTGTGTGTGTGAAAAACATTTAAGTGTGCAGTGCAATGCATGGTAGCTGTTGTGCACTTACTGACAGTTACATCAGACCTGTTTCCTGTTTATGTTATTAAACACTTTACTTGTATTCTTAATGCTAAAGTGTTTTCTCCCATCCGCTCCTCTCCCCTTGTTATATCACTAATTCTTGAAATTCTCATATGCCTAAAAATTATTATTTTGTCAGTACATAGCTCTTGAATGAGACAGATTGCAGCAAGTATCACCAGAGAATAATTATACTGGCTCATATTACAGTTTTAGTGTAAGTTTCTATCATTAAGAATCATAATTGAGTCTATTGTATCGTCATTTCATTTCCAACAAAGGACGATCATTCCAGGCAGAGATCTAATAAATACCCTGCCAATACAGTAAGTGGCTACTGCTGTTTGTTCAGACATCCATTGTGTTTAAACTACTAGAAGAAAAAAAGTAATAGAGAGATCTGTTGTGGAAGGTTTTGTAGTGAATACGTATCCCATTATTGATGTGATATTTTTGGTCCAAATTGTAGAAATTGTTATACTCTAATTTTGTAGCTTGAAAAATCCTGCATTTTTTGCAGTTTTCCATAAAAATATTTTGAATATAAGAAACTCAGAAATTGAAGATAATGACCATTCGGTGATACAGACTGGAACAGAGCAGGAGTCTATTCCACAAAATGACTGAAATAGGTTAGAAAATGTTGCTACAGTTTGCTTTATAATCATAACTGGAAAAAACACAAACAGTTATTTGTGAAGGGAATTGTAGGCTATTTCTTCCGTTTTTTAGTTCTTAGGTTATATTATTACTGCCTTTTCGTTGGTGTATACTGCACAAAAAAAAAAATAAAAAAAAATAGTATAATTTCTGAATTGCTACTCGTCTCTCCCCAAAGAATGTCGCTTCTTTGTCTTGTTTTGCTTTCTGTCCTGAATATTTATGTAGTTAACTTAAAAATAGAAGAATAATTCTCAGGGTACGGCTAATGTATACAAAGGCTGTGACGAGCATATCGCGATAGAATTGTGCATTAAGCAAATGATCCTGAGGACCTGTCATGCAGTGTAGTTTTTGAACAGTGTGGAAACCTGTTCTATCAAGAAGCAAACACATTGTTTCTTTTGTGTTGTATTATTACAGTTGTCATTTAAGACTAAATGATCACAGTAATTGCCTCGAGAGGATTTCTTTTGTGCTGTTGTCAGTGTAATCTGCCACCTCTCTCCCCCCACCCCCACCCCCCACCTCACCCCCCACCACTACCACCACCACCACCACCACCACCACCACCACCACCACCACCCTTGTGACCCACACTTTGCCAAGGTTTGTTATATACAGACCACGTTATATTCTGTTGACAGCTTTCACATAACTGAAGTTCCAAGTCGCCAGAAAGATTATTACTGTCTTTGTAACAGTAAACACTGTTGTATATGTTTCTTCAGATTCATGGAATGTTCTGTATCTAAATAAAGTGATAGTTATTCTGACATAAATAGATAGAATCTCAGCAAACTTGTTCACGAATTGTCTGAGTTGCTATTTTGTATGTACTGGTGGAAAAGGAACAAAACAAAATGGTAACTGGCAACACACACAAATTCCACTTCTTCCTGTGATCATCAATAATCTTCTATGTAATTGCCAGAATTGAATTTTTCCCTTAACCGTGATCAAGTTTTTCATTTGTTTTCCATTGTTTATTCAATTATTTGGTTGTAAATGTTGTCAGTGGGATGTAATTTTGAAAATAAAATTGGAATTGCTACTTAAATCACAACCAGAGAGACAGCTTCCCATTGATTTCAATAAATGGGTTGAAAGGAAGGCTTTATTCATTTGATTTGACAACACACAGTGATATCTGCTTAACATAGTTATATATTCTGTATGGTTTTTATTCTTAGAATGTTGACACTACCAGAGCTTCTGTGGACTGAGAATACAGTTGATAGTAGAAAATTGTGGCATTGATGATTTCATTTTGAATGTCAGTCTCATGACACATTCAGCTGAAAATATGTAAAGCATATACTCAACTGAAAAATGGACCTCTGGTTAATGAATATATTACTAACACACAAACATTTCCTGAATTGCGTTCCTTTTGTTATAAATTCATGTAACTTATAACATAGGCAGTGCACATTACTGCAATGTGTTTTGTCTGCTTGGACTTTGTACTTTATGCTTTAGTGGTTACTTAAGAGGAGGAGAAGTCTCTTGGTTTTTTCTCATGACACTGTTACACATTACTTTCTTTCACATTTGTAGAGTCAGTTGGTTGGCTGTATTTAGAAGCATTCACAATGTTGTCAGGATGTTCTATGCAGAGTTTAAAAGTGCTATTAATGGCTGTGTGTGGATAAAATTGCCATTTAATTGGGAAGATGGATATGTGGTGCAGTGTTTTACGACTTTTGTAATCAGGGTTACTTTCTTAAACATGTGCTATAGTGCATAGCATATGTACAAGAAGTAAATTAAGACTTTGTGGTTGACATCATGATCAGCTACTCTTTTAATAATCAACATATTGATTGCAGTATCCATACTGTGGCAAGAGTAGGCACACGGTAGGTTAGGAAACATGCTAACAAGATTGTATAATATTTTCAATGCTTGAATCTTCGTTTTCTATTCAGGTTGTATATTAAAGAGTTTTATGCCTTTTAAATCAACACGTGTGTGCTATATATCTGTACCAACAATGACTTCTGGCTAATGTATTTATCTGTGTGCATGTGCAGTTCAAAAAATAGACTGTTGAGCAGCCATAAACATTGTTTTTGTTGCTAAGGTAAATATGTTAAATATTTATGTTTGTCACCTGAAGACTTCAAATTTTTTTAGATGATAGTTTTTACTATCAGCTAAACTACTGCATAAATCTGTACATTAAATGTTGCAGTGTTAGGTTTTTAATGTAATTTTATAATCATTGTAAATAAACACTGTTCTGCTGTTCTTATCTGGGAGCAGTAATCCATTAAGACTGTGATTAGTGATACTTTTATGAGCAATTGTTGTTTAATGATGTATATTGTGTTCCATATTGATGACTGTATTTTGAGGATGTCAATAAGAGAAGTGTGATCATTGTACAAATTCTGGTATGTGTTGTGCAACTGATATGAATGGAATGTGATATTCTGAGTGGATGCTGTTTTGCGTGAAAGGACAAATGAGAATGTAAAATGAAACAAAAAAGAAATTGAAAAATTGGTAGCTCACATGGTACAAATTTTCTGCTTTGTGAATGTTTTTATCTGTATAAAGTGAATGATTTGTTTTAAGACATTTCCTTTATTCTGTAATGTGTGAACTGACAATTTCTTCGACTATCCTGTTGAAGAACTATATTAATAAAATGTGTTGTGTAAGGCACTCAACATAATATAATTTAAAGAGAGACTAAGAGGTGTTGACTATTTGTTAGCTTTTGTTGACATTTATTGACTGAAAGAGGGCTGTTTTGAAGATAAATGCGAGTCATTGGTCTGTCCCTGCTGTCTAGGGTTATGTTTTCTAGAACATCTGGGAAGGACTTGATGCTGTCCTTAGTTCTAGATTTATAGAGCAAGAAATCACTGATAAAATAGCTTGTTGTGCTATGTGTAATATTTATATGGGTAAAAGTGATATTAGGTATACAAAAAGTATTTGGCTGTAAGCTATATTTATCTAAGTTTTTGTCTCTATATGTACATTTCTTATAATAATTATTTTTATGAAAACAATATTAAAAGAGAACTAAACAATAAATCTTAGTGATTCTTTTTAATGTACATACTCTGTGTAATGCTAAGGTAGGGACATCACAAATACATGTAATAAAGATTAGAAGCCCTGCCTTGTGGCACAAATTTGTGAAAATGTTCTTCATAGCTGCTCATGTTAGTGAGGCTGTATATACGCTGAATGATTAAAAGCTGTTAATACATTCACACTGTAAAATAAAAAAAAAAATGAAATGTTTCATAAAAAAAACCATCCTTAACTCCGTTAAACCATATCCTGTTTTTACGCTAGACACACATTAAAGAGTGGTTGAAATCTCCATCGATTCATCCTGATTTAGGTTTTGTACATTTGCTCTGAGTCACTTAAGGCAGTTGTCAGGATTAATCCTTTAATATGTCCCTCTTTATCTTTGTATAGTCTGTGTTGTGACTTACCAAATGAAAGTGCTGGCAGGTCGACAGACACACAAACATACACACAAAATTCAAGCTTTCGCAACAAACTGTTGCCTCATCAGGAAAGAGGGAAGGAGAGGGAAAGACGAAAGGATGTGGGTTTTAAGGGAGAGGGTAAGGAGTCATTCCAATCCCGGGAGTGGAAAGACTTACCTTAGGGGGAAAAAAGGACGGGTATACACTCGCTAGCACGCGCGCGCGCGCGCACACACAAACACACACACACACACACACACACACACACACACACACACACACATCCATCCATCCACACATATACAGACACAAGCAGACATATTTAAAGACAAACTCTGGTTACCAGAGCTTTCAAAGTAGCAAACAAGAATGTGAATAGACTTTATGAACACTCAGCAGCAACACATGTCAAGGTAATCTGGCTACAAAGATAATGATTAAGGAAACAAACCTTGAAGGAAGGGTTAGTTAAAGTGAAACATGGACAACAAGAAGTATATGTATATTGATAATTGCAATGTGTTATCTGTCCAAAAGCAAATAAAATATTGCCAGAGAGAATGCTGTCCATGCTGCAGAAGGCTGATGGTTTTATGTGAGAAAGGAATGGAGGGAGAATGTAGAATCTCTTTTGCATAAATTATCCCCCTGCCTCCCCTTCATGACAATTGAAGCACAGGTACAAAGCAACATACTTATCTAAGAACTACCCTAAAGGCAGATACTTGGAGCAAAATCTCAACTTGGCTCAGTACTATACCAGTTAGTATCACAAATTGTGCCCTATATACCTTCTTTATTCAACAGTGTACTAAGACTGGAAAGGGCAGATGAAACCTAAAAGATGACTAAGGCAATTGAAATAAAAAATCTTACGTGGATTGCAAATCATATAGGCAACTATACTAGTCATTGTTCTGAGAAAGCTATAAGAATGATTACTGTGTGACTATTTTAATGTGTGCAGGGAGCCTCATAGTCTTAGCCAGAAGCAGTGCAGTTTTACATGAGGTAAGTATATTGATAATGCCATCAGGCATTTGGTTTACATAATGGAGAGCTCACCACAAAAATTTGTGGTTGCAATAATGAGAGACATTACAGATAAATTCAAAACCTGCTGTAGTCTGGAATGTTTGCATTTGAGGGAAATTGTAGTGATATTGGCAGTCAACACATTGATCATGAACAATGAGAGTGTAATCAGTGTGATTCCTTTGTTAGCGAGTTTCTCATATGCGAGCTGTAAACATTGCTTATCTTACATGCTGTATAAGGTGCATCTAACAAGTGTTGTACATTTCTGTTGTTCAATTTATTCTACAATCAATGCTGTGTGGAAGTTATTGTGTGTCTGTAACTTAATTCCAATAGCAGTCACCTGGTTAAGAGCATATGACATAAATTTGGAATGTTTAGCATTGTCTCAATAATGACTCCAAAAACATCACTGCAAACAATGGCTGCAAACAGGAGCAAACATTGCTAAGCAAACCAAACATACAGAAAACTAAAGAAAATTCAACAGGAGAACAATCAGAAACTTAAGGCAACTGTAAGTTGCAATGCAATGTAGGGCCCTTTGCCACATAAAATAGCCACTATTAAGACTAACAAGATCTCAATAATGGTTTATGCAAACCAAAAGCATTTTTAACAGTATGGTAACAGAAGCAACATGGAAAGATTTCATGGCACAGTACTCCAATTAAATGAAACTCAAATTGTGCAAGGAAGAGGTGTTACAAACTCGGTGCTATGTAATATTAGAAGACTGTCTAGTACAGAACTTCACACTGTCTCCTGAACTCTGTCTTCAAAAATTGCTGTGTGAAGAGAAATCAGGGGACAGCTCTCCCAAACAATATTTATGTGATATAAAATGATCAGTTATCCTTATGTATACAGCCGTTTCAATAACTTTAGCAAATACTGATGGCATAGAGATAGGTCTAAAATTGTCTACATTATCCCTTTCTCCCTTTTTATAAAGTGACTTTAGTACTGAGTACTTTAATCTTTCAGGAAACTGACTGTTCTTAAAGGAAAAATTACAAATATGGCTAAGTACAGGGCTAATACGTGCAGCACAGTACTTTAATATCCTGCTAGGCACTCCATCATATCCATGAGAGTCATTAGTCTTCAGTGATTCAATTATTGACTCGATTTCCCCCTTGTCGGTATGGCAGAGGAATATTTCAGACATCAATTTCAGAAAGGCATTTCCCAAGAGAGTTATATGGTTCCCTGTAGAAACTAAATTTTTAATTAATTCACCAGCAGTGCTCAGAAAATGATTGTTAAATACTGTACATATATCTGACTTATCAGTAACAAATATTTTTACTAAGAACTGACTTTATATTGTCAAGCATGTGCAGCTGACCAGACACTTCCACATAAATGACCATATGGTTTTAATTTTATCCTGTGAATTAGCTATCCTATTTGCATACCACATACTCTTTGCCTTCCTAATAACATTTTTAAGCACCTTATAATACTGTTTGTAGTGGGCTACTGTAGCTTGATTGTGACTACATCTAACATTTTGATATAATTCCCACTTTGTTGTAGATGATAACCTTATCCTACTAGTCAGCCACCCAGGCTGCCTTTTACTGCTAGTACCCCATTTAGAATGTTCCAATGGAAAGCAACTTTCAAAGTGCTTGAGAAGTGTGTTAAGGAAAGCATTATATTTGTCATCCATGTTATTGGCACTATAAACATCACGGGTGGCCTTATCACGTTTGCCATAAATGGCTTCTCCCTTACAATTTAAGGTTGTGTGTCCAAAGTGCTGGTATGTAAAACAGAGCACTGGGTTAAGAAAATAAGGCCTCACACTGAGGCACAGAAAACCAGCCTTAACATGCTGAAGTTTTGTGCTGCTGAAAGTCAATATAAATGAGTCTGATTTCATGAGACAACCATCTAACCATGTTATGTACGTCAACAACCTCTTCCTAGGACACTCAACTTTCAGTTATTCTTGGGGAATGTCAATCAGATCCCTGACAGTCACAACACCTTTAATATAGTTCAAGAGGTTGTGCAGTTCATTTTCTATTTCATGCTCCCTGAGACACTGGGCTTTCTGGATGTTCTTCACCTGTTGGGATTAGATGTTTCTATCAGCAATGTCCCATACTGCAACCACTTTCAGCTACTGTCTCTAAACCTTTTTATATGTAAAATGGTGAAACTTTCTCAAAGCCCCTCTTTCCTTCTAACTATTAAAAATACATTTTGACTAGCAGCATGTATTCTGTTACTATAAATACCAGAATTCTGGAAGACTTCTGTGTTTGGAGGATTGGCTACACAAGCCCTCTTATTGGACTGGGTGTTAGTACCTTTCAGTAGCTCACCCTTTCTGCTGGGAGGATGGAAAGAAAACTTTGAGAGGATCTATTTCAGTCCCACAATCAGCAAGGGAAATAAAAGTCCACCTAGACAGAGCCTTGCATGCCTAGGTAAGCCTTATGCAACTGAGGTGAATCAGGTTCCCCAGTGTTTGCCGTCAAATGACTGTTCCACCTCAACAGCCATGCATTTCACTGGCACTCAGCACATCATAAGACTGAAGGTTTTTTTATAGAAGTTTTTATCACCTTTGTGATCCAGATGGTCAAGCTAAGATTGCTGTTGCCTGTGATGATTAGGGTTCCACCACAATGCCACATGGTGGTCACTGAACATACTCAAAGTTTACATTCACAGGGGACTGGTGGCACTTACCAGTCCCCACCTCAAGAATGCAAGGGTCGTCAAACCCATGCCAAACAAACGAATTCTGAGCCCCTGACAATGTCTACCGTAAATAACAGCGATTGTTGATGACTTCACCCAGCTGCATCCCCATAAGCCATTTGAACATTGTGTATGCCAGGAGAAACTCATATCTCAGTGGGTATCCTGTTGACCACTGTTACAAAATTTAAAAATACTATCTATTTCCTCCCTTCACATATATGAGGTGGTGGTGTTCTCACATAAAAATCAACATACACTTGACATTTTATGTTTCCATCACAACTACAGCACTCAACACAAAGAGAATTTTAAACTTCCAAGACACCGTTTGAAATGTTATTCCAGAATACCAGAGAGTGTGGGGTTAAACATTTACAATAAAAGAAAAGACAGTAATATATTTAACTTGGAACTTGGTTCACTTATTAGGCTGGTCTTTACTTTCCTGGTAAGAAAGTGTCATTATTTTACTGAAAAATCCTTTGAGGACAGTTTCAAAGCTTGAACAAGGGAATTATATTTTTCAAACAATGGAAAATCCAGGATGGAATGTAATAATAATAATATGAGAAAGAAACTTGCTACTCACCATGTAGTGGAGATACTGAGTTGCAGATAGGCACAACAAAAAGACAATCACAAATGAAGATTTGCACACACATACACTCTCATGCAAACACAACTACACACACAACTGCAGTCTCAGGTGACTGAAACCACACACATATTTTTGACACATTCATACTTCCATTATTTGTGTACTGGAAACTCTGTACATATTGTCTAGCAGTATTTTAGAAATGTATATAAAATAACATAAATGTTTGTATTCCTTTTGAAAAATGTTCTTATTGTAAATCTTGACATGTATCTTATAGATCAAATCAAATAATTTGAATATTGTACATAACCAGATGAAAAAATGACATTTCAAATTTGTGAGCGTATCTCTGAGGAACCTAATTTTTGTAATACCTCTAGTATTACAGGCAATTTTAAAATATTTCTGTTTGCACATGACATTAGCTTGGTAGTAAAGGATGTTGTGTGCAACAATGGCTCTGTTTCAAATAGTGCAGTTCATGACATAAGTTCATGGCTTGTAGAAAATAAACTAACGCTAAATCACAGTAAGACTCAGTTTTTACAGTTTATAAAACACAATTCAACAGAACCTGGCATTTTAATTTCACAGAACAGGCATATGATAAGCGAAACTGAACAGTTCAAATTTCTGGGTGTCCAGATAGATAGTAAACTGTCATGAAAATTCCACATTCAGGATCTTGTTCAAAGACTTAATGCTGCCATTTTTACTATTCGAATGGTATTTGAAGTAAGTTATCGTTTGACACAAAAATCAGTCTACTTTCCTTATATTCATTCACCTATGTTCTATGGTATTTTATTTTGGAGTAACTCTTCCCATTCTCAAAGGATATTTTTCACTCAGAAATGCGCAGTTCGTGCAATAAACTGTAAGTTCATGAGCCTCTTGCCGACCCCTGTTCACTAATCTGGGTAGATATACATATATTTACTGTCATTTCTTGTAAACAATATCAACTTATTCCCAAGAGTTAGCAGCTTTTACTCCGTTAATACTAGGCAGAAATCCAATCTGCATTTGGATCACACTTCCTTAAATCTATCACAGAAAGCTGTGCAGTATACTGCTGCGCCCATTTTCAATAAGCTACCACAAGAATTCAAAAATTTTAGCAGTAATCCATGTGCTTTCAAATCAAAACTGAAGAGTTTTCTCATGGATCACTCTTTCTATTCTATTGAGGAATTCCTTGAAAAATTAAGCTTATTTCTGTGTTATATTGTTGACTGGGTTTACTTAAATTTATGGCTTGACTTTTTTTGCATTCATAAACATTTTATTTATCTGTTCTTACTTCTGTGTTATAATTTCATGCACTGACATGTTCCATGACCTTGGATATTTGGTCCTCAATCTGGTCCTATGGAAACAGATGTGTAAATAAATAATAAATAAATGGAGTAGTTGGTTGTCCATCTCCTCCAAAGTGTGTAGACTGCTCTGAGGATCACCCCGTCTGCTGAAATGACTTCCCTGAAGAAAGGAAGATACAGGAGATCAAAACAACTAAGCATATCTTGTGTGGCAAGGCCAAAAGGATCTATAAGGCCTTGCATCCCGCCAAGTTCGCTACCTCCTTTGCATCTCTTCCTAAGCAGCCAGTACAGAAGACCAATACTGCTATACAAACAGAGGTTGCTGGTGTCAGCACTGGTACCTGTGTTTGCCAGTGCACTTCTGCTGCTGGGGTTACACTTCCTGCCAGCACATTGGAAAAGGCCATGGTCTCTAAAGTTGCAGAACTCCCTGCACCTCCAAAGGTTCAGTCTGGTCCACTGCCCAGTGCTGCCACTACCAATGATGTAATTGTGGCTCTGAAGCCTACCGAGGGAAAAAAAATCAAAGGCTAAGTGTCCAACACCAACAGAGTAGGAAAGTAAACAGTCTGATGATTTTGATGTCATCCTAACTAATGTCCCTCTTGATTCTTCTGTAGAGCTCATGGACCTCCATGTCAGACTGAGGCAATGATCTCATCTCAGGACTGAGCCTCCATCCATAATGGGCCCCACTTCCTGGCAGAAAGGCATAGTGAAAGTGTCACCTTAGCATGTTACAGTGGAACATTAATGGATTCAGGACATACGTGGAGGAACTGAAACTACTAGCACAGGAATGCGCCCTGTGCCTGTGTTTACAAGAAACAGATTTTGAAACCACTGACATCCCTGTGCTATGGTGCTATACTCTTCATAGAAAGGATAACCTGCCTCAGGACATAGCCAGGGGAGGGGTTGCTGTGTTTATCAACACACATCATTTATCTACTCTCCCCCTGACTCCTGACCTGCAAGCAGTTGCTGTTGAAATTCATGTGTGTCAGAGGATCACTGTATCTACTCCCACAAAATGCAATACTCTAAAGATCATACAGATCTTGTAGAATAACTCTTGTGACCATTACTCTTGCTGGGGCATTTCAATGCCCATCATGTCTCATGGGGCTCAACATTTGCTTGCCCTTAGGTGCAGAATTTGGAGAGCCTCAGGATGTCCCATGAGCTGTACATCCTCAACACAGGTATTCACACTCATTTCTGTGCTGCTTCTGGGTCATTTTCATCCATTGACCTTTCTTTCTTCTCTCCAACCCTCACAGGCTCAGATCAGTGGGAAGTCATTGACAAACTTCATTCCAGTGATCATTTCCCACTCTGCATTCATCTCCTGGATGGAACATCGGTTGCACAGAGGCCACCAAAATGGAGGATCAGCAGGGCTAACTGGACACTGTTCAGTCAGCTAGGTGTGTTTGAAAACCATGACAATATCAAGGAATGGTTGGACCATATCACACAAGTGATCCATCATGCTACTCACTCACCAATCACAAAGCCCTCAGGTCATCTTAGAAGGCAGCCTGTTCCTTGGTGGACCAGTGAGTGTCACTCAGCAATCCAGACAGGTGTGCAGCTCTTCGATGGTTAAGTACTGCTCCACAGCAGACAACCTCACAGCCCTTGAGGTCACAAGAGCCAAGGCTGTATGTGTAATTAAGGAGAGCAAGGAAAGGTCATGGCAAGCATTCCTGGATTCCTTCAACCATTCCACTTGTGACACAAAAGTATGAGAAATCATCAGGAGTATTTCCAATAAACACAGGCATTTACCAATAGCAGCAGTGCTGAACCAGGGATGTCTCCAAACAACACCTGAATACATTACTCAGACAATGGCAGAGCATTTTGCAGTGACTATTGCCGATGCCAGCCAGGATATGGCATTTTGCCACTACCATGCGACTGCAGAGAGGGGCAAGTTGGACTTCAGATCCTACAATTCTGAGTCTTACAACTGCCCTCTCTCCATATGGGAACTGGAATCAGCACTATATGAGACTCATGATACTGCACCTCATCACAATTGAATCCAGTACTGCATGCTTCAAGATTTGCCAGCGGTGTCAAAGGAAATCCTCCTATAATGTTTTAATTTTATATGGCAGACAGACAGCTTTCCTATCTTGCGGAGAGAGCCAGTTCTGGTACTTCTCTTCAAACCAGGAAAGGGCTGTGCACATTCCAGTAGTTACCAGAGTGGTGCCTTAATGTAGGAAAGACCCTGGAGTGAATGGTTAACTGCCATCTGGTATGGTTGTTAGGGACCAGGCAACACCTTATCCACTCTCAGTGTGGATTTTGGTCCACTGTCAACAACCTGACTCGGCTAGAGGTCTTTCCTATGTATACATCACTTATTGGCATATTCTTTGATATCAGTAAGGTCTATGATGCTACTTGTAGACACAATATTCTCATGCAACTTCGTCAATGGGGCTTTCGTGGCCACCACCTCATCGCATGGTCTTTCCTGTCTCAGCAGTTTTTTAGGACCCGAGTTGGTGATAGGATGTCAGTTCAGTGTGAGCAGGAGAATAAGTGTCCCTGAGACCAGTGTCTTAAGTGTTACTATTGTTGCCAGGGCCATAAACAGTATCCCAGCTATGGTAAGGAGTCCTGTACAGTGCTCCTAATTTGTGGACAATTTTGTTGTTTTCTGTTCCTCCTTCAGTGTTGCAACAGAGAACCATCAGTTGCAACCTTACAGTGAGCAGGTTAGAGGAATGGGCTGCATAGAAGTGTTTTTGGTTTTCTGTAGATGTGTGTTTGTATGGATGTATGTTTGTTCATTTTAATCATTATTGTTGTATTTGTAATTTGCCTGACTTGCCTGTGAGGGACATCATTCTACATTTTAGAGATTCAGTGAGGTTTCTGGGCCTCATTTTTGACGCCAAATTGTTGTGGTTGCCACACCTGAGAGACCTGATAGCCAGAACCATGAAGACACCGAACATTATAAAGTGCCTTAGCCACAGGTCTTGGGGAATGGACTAGGCACATCTGCTCCAGTTTTAAAGGGCTTTCAGGCATTTGCAGCTAGACTATGAGTGCACAGCACATAGATTGGTGAGGCCTTCTTATTTTAAGATCATTGACATAGTCCACCATGAGGGAATTAAGATGGCCATGGGTGTTTATAGGACCAGCCCCAAACCAAGTCTCTGTGCTGAGACTAGTGAACCACCTCTTACAATCTGCTGACAGCTCCTCATTGTGCATCGGGCATGTAAATTCCTCGCAGCTCCAAATTCACCTGCATACCATACTGTCTTGGAGGTGAAATTATATGTGATCTGTGTGCACTGGAGCAGATGAGATGAGCTTTGAGTGCTAAATTGCCTGTCTGTTCTGATTCTTTGAGTGCTCCTCACTCTCTCCAGTGCAGATAAAGTAGTCCAGAATATCCAGGTCACCCTCCTCCAACTACAATGGCTGTGGAAGGAGGTGTCTTTCTTCTAGATACTCACGCATGTGGGTATTGCAGGGAATGAAAGCACAGATGTAACAGCTAGGGAGGCATGTTGTAATTCTCAGTTATCCCCCTGGATACTATCATCTTGCTGTAGAGGTACAGAGCCATGCATTGATGAGAAGATGAGTGGCTGGAAATGTCTTGTAAAGCCCACTACACAGCCATAGCACACCTCCTTTCAGGCATGAAGATGGGATGAGGCCCTCTTCACTCATCTTCACATAGGCCACAGTCCTCTGATGCATAGCTTCTTGCACCACTAAGAGGACACACCAATGTGTGATGCTTGCAGTGTACAGATCTCTGTGCCCACATTTTAATGGACTGTGTTTTATTTTTGGACAAGAGGACAGTGGCAGAAATCTGTTTTAAGTGATGTTCAAATGAATGTGGTGCAGCTTTTAAGGTTTTGTGATGTGACCAACTTGTTTCTGAAAATTTTAGGGAAATATTTTTAATGTGTTAACAGGTTGGCTGGCTCATGAAACGTAACAGTCCATTAAGAACCACTTCAAACGAACATTTTCCAGTCTAATTCAGGATCACACATGCAAACAAAAGGTGTAACTTGTCATGAAAAAATTATAACTGAAAAAAAATAACTGTTTAATCTCATTCACTTCAAAATGTAGAAGCTCTGTAAATGAAGGGAACAATTCCCATGAAAGGACTCTCTAGTAATTAATAAAAAATGTCAATGTATTATTGGAAATACATATTCAAGAAGTTATTCTTGAATAAAATAACAGACAAGTACTAATATTGTAGTGTACTAGCTGTTCTGGAGTAAAAATACTTTTCTATATGTATTTTCAGTTTTTCTATGTCAATTTTTAATTGTTAATTAATCAAAAAATTATTCTTAAAAATGCTGAGGATTGTTCGGGATTGTTAAGAAAGCATAAATAGTTACAGCCATGTTGGGAAAGGGAGTCAGTATTTTCAGTGTATTTGGACAGAAAACATGTAGATTGTTGAGCATAATTCATTTCACTATTGTAAGTATGATATAACTTATTTCAGATTTGTCAAGATGCTTTTATTTACTTTGAGACTGTAATAAATATTTAGAAGAAACACTATACTGAATTAAATATTGTTTTTACTTTATAGTAAAAACCTACAGTTGCTGTTTTCCAGGACTTCTGCTGTGACAGATTGCCAGCTACGATGAGTAAATTAATGCATAGTAACGTTCTATGTGGTGGAAGAGCTGGGATGCAGTGTAATTCTGTAAACTAATCTTGTATTTTGTTTCAGAGTTATTCACTTGTTGAAATATTATTCTATTTTTTCAAAAACTGCACAACAAAGAAAGTGAGTAACACTACAAAGGACTTAATGCTACTTATGTGAAAACACAACTTGGAGAACTAACTGTAAGTACAAACTTATTTGAATTTTTACTTTTGGAAATTGTTTTTCATCTGCATTGTCATTATGGAGGATAATAGGGGGTTAACAACAATAGGGAAGTTGATGATAATGGGGAGGTTAATGGAAACATGCAAAATACTGTATTTAATCGGGACAATGAAATCGGAGAGGATTCACCCTTTTGTAGATTTGAACCTAATGTATCAGCCTTGGATAAGTTAGGTCAGCTTATGTAAGAACAAAAATGGTCAACTGATGAGCATAGACTCACTCTTGATCAAAATCTTGATTCAATCGATAAAAAATTAGACAAACAAGGAACCCAAATTCGTGAGACAAAAGATAGTTTAGAAGAATGCTGGGAAAAAGTAGATGAAAATTCCAGAAATGTGTCAACTATAGAAGGGGAAATTGTCACCTTGAAACAGGAACACCAAAATTTTGAAGAGAGGCTAGATTCTGTGGTAATTTTAGAAAAAGTTGCTACTGTAGAGGTGTCTCAATTGAAAAAGTTCAACAAAGATTTGGTAAAGAAATTCACAGAAACAGACAAAAATATACAAAATTTCACAAAAATCGCAAATGAGAATTTTGCAGAATTAAAAGTAGATGTAGGCACTTGTTTGGGCGAAATTTTGAACTTCAAATCTAAATTCCAAGAAATCGAAGATTCCGTTGCTGTGAAATCTTTCTGTAGTTACAGTCCATTGTGGAACAATGTCAACACAAAAACATTTTCAGGAGAGGGCAATATACATCTAGTTGATTTCATGTACCAGATAAAAGACAATTTCAATGATAAAATGAGCAATAATTTGAAAATTAATTTTTTTGTCATGGGCAAACCAATCAATCAAACCCGAAATGTCATTTAATGAGGTAGAATGAGCTGTCATGAACAAATTCTGGTCAGAAACTAAACAAGCCAGAATTAAGTCAGGATTTTTGAATGGGCCAAATTTCAAACTGGGTAGTGGACACATGAAAATCTTTTGTGAAGAACAATTATGAACTTTGGTGCACCTTGATAAACCACTGGATGAGATGATCCAGATAGATGCATTAAAATGTAGTTTGCCAAACAGGTTACATTGGAGTCTTGTCTACGAACCTGATGATACAATTGAACAATTTCTTAGATGTATATATAGGTAAATTGGACTTAGCATGGGAGAGAAATGACAGATGTAATGACAGACCTGATGATAGCAGCAATAACTATAACAGAGCTTTCAATGATCATTTTAATAATAGATTCAGAAATGACGACAGAAGAAATGGGGAGAGGAATGATAGGCAGAGAGCAGAGAACAGAAATTTCGAACCAAGAAATAGACAGTGGGGAGAAAATCAGGGAAACAATAGTAAAAATTTCGAAAATAGAAGAAATGGTCCAGTAAACTAAGATCTGCCTCTTTCGGAGCCTGGCAAAATGGGCAAATAGACATGGGGATTACAATCAGGCACATTGCAGTAATTTCGGAAGGGGAAGGGCTAGAATAAACAGGACATACCAAAACTATGCATACAAAACACAACCTAAAGTGAATAGAATGAAGTTTGATAGAGAATTTTGGGAAAACTTTTCATTTGAGAACAAAGATGAACAAAAAAGTAGAAGAAAATCTGAATTGAAATTAGAAGAAAACATTTCGACAAATTTCTTTGACAATAGTAATGGAGTAGTAGTTATTGATAGTGATGAGAAGAGACCTGATGAGTATGATTTAGTGAGAATGTTGAGTTACTGTGAAATGAGTGGAAAAGCTGATACTGGTACTGTATGTGTGGAAGCTGATGTTCATGTGCTTGACAACAACAATGTGTGTGAAATCTTATGGGACTTAACTGCTAAGGTCATCAGTCCCTAAGCTTACACATTACTTAACCTAAATTATCCTAAGGACAAGCACACACACCCATGCCCGAGGGAGGACTCGAACCTCCGCCGGGACCAGCCCCACAGTCCATGACTGCATTGCCTTAGACCGCTCGGCTAATCCCGCACGGCCATGTGCTTGACAATGCAAATGAAAATGACAGAGTAATTCCAGATGAAATTGCAGTAGATAATAGACAGGAAAATGAGGATGTGGTAGAATAGAGTAGTCACAGTGTTGAGGTTGTTGAGGAAGTGTGTGAAGAGAGAAATGAGTTTGGTGTTGAAAATAATATTAAGTGTGATGATAATGTTTCTGATGAGAATGTCTCAGATGAACATGATAATGATGTTGATGATGATGATGATATGTTGCTATCAGAATTGGATGGGATGGTATATGTAGAATTTAAAGTTGATGATTTGATGCTGAATGATTCTGGAAATTCTGACATGTGTTTGAGTAATGAGTTAGAAACCAGTAGAGCAATGCCTGATAGATTAATGTTACCAGTTGATGTTAGTGATGTTGTGTCTGAATGTGTTTGTAAAAATGGAAAAGAAGATCTAATTAGTGATAGAGCACTAAGTGTAGTCAATGACTATAGTAGCAAATGTCAATATGGTGATAAAAAGTGTAAGGCCTTAAGTGAAATTTGTCAAAGTGTGTACTCAGATAATAAAGTTGTTATGAAAAATAATTCAATCAGTGAATATGTACAAATAGTGGAGGAAGGGAATGTGTGTTTTGAAATCAGTAGCTTGCAGACTGATTTGAGGGAGCTTAGCAAAAACAATTACCTAGTTAATGAAAGTACAACAAAACCAAAGAAACAACCAGCAAATAGTAAACTTGTGTTGAAGAAAGTATACTATGTGCCACACATACAAATCCGCATTGTACACCTTGTGATGCCATGCCATGAATTTTCTGACCCAATAATACTAACAACAATAACTAAAAGAAAATTACAAGTCATAAAAAGTACAGTTAATGTTCACTGCTTTCTGTAAATGCAAACACTGACAAGTGAGAAATCAGATAACTTAACACATTTGAGGCTAATACATAAAATATTTTTTGTAGTTTATATTCATATTTCTTTTATGTGTGAATATTTGCATATTTATACCTATATATTGTCTAATGATAGAGTGGGGGTTAAAAAGGGTATATTTGAACATTTGTGTATGCTTTTACCTGGCATTGATTGGGGGGTTGTTTGATTTTTATGTAGGACCATTTGAATTTGTTGTTATTTGGACTCAGGAATGTAACACAGCTGAAATTGTACAAACAGTCTTCATCACTCATATAACATCACAAGTATTGTCTTTCCTCAGGAGGTTGCAAAGTCTTTTTGAAATTTCGGGGTGGCGAACCCAAGGCTCCGAGCTGGTATGAGTATTTCCTTTTCAAGTCACATCCTCTCTTACTTTTCTGTACAAACTGACCCTCTTCCACTTTCTGATTTGGACAAATAGTTAGAGACTGGATGCCAAAAGGAACTGGTGCACGTATCTCATAGTGAGCCAGCTGCCTTTTTCTGGTTATCTGTATATGAGTAAAAACTTTGGGCGGGTTTAATAATGTAACATATGTATGAATTTTGAGGAGAGTTGGTCTGCTATTTACTTATGATGTCTGTGCAGTTATAATGTGCTTCTGTTAATTTATATTTTGGATATCATACTCTCACTGTGCTGATAATGTTATACTCTCATTGTGCTGATGATTTTGTGAAAAGTTGAGAAAATGTTTAGAGTTGGTGTGAATTTTACTCAAGATATCTGTGCTGTTATAGTGACACTCTATCAATTTGCAACTGAGATGTGATTACAATTAGGTTAGACTGTTTGTAGTCTTATATGTGTGTTCTTATTTGGCTTGTCCTGTTATTATACCCATTATGTGATAGTCACTGGATAGATGTTGATTTACTATCAAGTATGAAAATACTCAATGTCATGGTCTTTTCCTTAACATGTATTATATATGCTGAGTAATTGGCAAAGGAACATTTATCAGAAAGAAACTTATTATGTTTGTATTACTTAAGAAAATGGAATTTTATGTTGGAGATAGTCATTGGGACAGAAGTGTTCTGATTCCCAGGATTGAAGATTCACACAGTTTTATTTTCATGTTATTTCTACCTCTTCAATGACCATTATGATCAACCATTGGTAGTCTTATTTAATTATTCTTTTGCCATCTTAGTACTATAAGACAGGGATAATGTTTGCTACATGTCTGGTTTCTGTATAAGTCATGCTATCTCCTTAACATAGATACAAGGTGTTCTTTGTCACAATGTCTACACAAATCTGAAAAAAAAAACAGCTCAACTATCAATTTCATGTGATACATAAGGTTTGAGTTAGGTACTGTTCAATACTGCTGTGTGTTATAGCAAGTCAATACTTTCCAATATATACAAATGTTAGCTTACAATCGATTCTTAATGAAAACTGGTTAAATTTGTCTGATATCTTATTGAAAATACTCTGATGACTGCTAATGGTTCATATGTAATGAGTAGCAAAGGAAAAACTAAAGATTGAGGATTTGTATTCATGGTATAGTTACAGTTGTTGCAGACATCTACTTTCAATTGAAGTGTAGTTGATTCATGTAATACATAACTGATGAGTACGTATATATTTATCATACCCTTAGAATAGCTGAACTAACCACTTTACTCCTAATATTAACCCATTTATATGTAACTGCTGGTACTTTACCCTTTGCCTTAACCTATGTTGGAATTTACCTTACCTGTGCCCAGTTTTCCGATCTGTCGGATCTGATGATCTTGCATTATGTCAAATGTGGTGATGATCAACAAGAAATCTGTCAACTAGTTGTTCAGCAGTATGTATTCTGGAAGTAACCTGTTGATACCAATTTACCATACACAATTTACCAATGTAAATTGAACTTTACAGTTACATGTGACCATACTGACTTGCAGTTACCACTGAAAAAAGATGAAAATTTGGAACGACTTCATCTATGCTACAAGAACAAGGTGCCTTTGACAGTTATCATGGACAAGTTCCTCTATTCATTCTTGTGGTTTCTTGACCTAATATGTTCATGTCAGTTCAGTTGCTCTAAAGTCTGAGTTTGACTTGTAAAGGAATAAGGACATTTGGTCCTACAAGTGGTACATTTATTATGTATGAGTACATTTCAACAGTTGAAAACTAACATAATTCTTCCATGAAACTAGATGTCTAAAAGACTAACCATTACTGTTTCTTGTAAGTTGCTTGACAACCACTTTCACTTGATACGATGCACACTGTATTCATTTTGTTCAATCTGATCTATCTAGACTTAATATAATGATATACTGTTACATGCAATATAAATCTTTTAATCACTCATTGTCAATGTATTCTCAAGCTTACAAGAATTTATCTGTATGTGCTGCTGCTTGTAATATTTTCTGCCTATACTTAATACAATGATATACTTTCACGTGCAAAGTGGTTCTTAGTAACCACTCATTATTAATGCTCTATTCCTTTCAAAAGAAATATATTTACTTTAATTAGATCTACAACTTACAGGCACAAAATTAGAACTAGTGATGTATTGACATATATTATACTATGATGTGCTGTCGCATGCAACCTAATTCTCTGTAATCATTCATTGTCCAAGAAGTAAACTGGTTTCTTGTGGCATATAGCCTACCTCCAGCTATTACTAGCAGCAATATCATAACTATAATTGATTCTATCACCCTGCTAATGACTGTTTATTTATACGTACTGCAACTTGGGGAAAATATATATATCTTCTTGTTACCCGCCAGGCCTCAATCTCCGCAAATTTCAAGTTGCCGCCGCTCATACCTCACCTGTAATTCAACAACATCTTTGCCTATGTACTTCCGCCTCGACTGACATCTCTGCCCAAACTCTTTGCCTTTACAAATGTCTGCTTGTGTCTGCGTATGTGCGAATGGATATGTGTGTGTATGCGAGTGTATACCTGTCCTTTTTTCCCCCTAAGGTAAGTCTTTCCGCTCCCGGGATTGGAATGACTCCTTACCCTCTCCCTTAAAACCCACATCCTTTCGTCTTTCCCTCTCCTTCCCTCTTTCCTGATGAAGCAGCCGTTGGTTGTGAAAGCTAGAATTTTGTGTGTATGTTTGTGTTTGTTTGTGTGTCTATCAACCTGCCAGCACTTTCGTTTGGCAAGTCACATCTTCTTTGTTTTCATATATAACAAAGATGATGTGACTTACCAAACGAAAGTGCTGGCGGGTCGATAGACACACAAACATACACACAAAATTCAAGCTTTCGCAACAAACTGTTGCCTCATCAGGAAAGAGGAAAGGAGAGGGAAGACGAAAGGATGTGGGTTTTAAGGGAGAGGGTAAGGAGTCATTCCAATCCCGGGAGCGGAAAGACTTACCTTAGGGGGAAAAAAGGACGGGTATACACTCGCACACACACACATATCCATCCACAAATATACAGACACAAGCAGACATATATATATTTGCCCTACATACAATTCTGTAACATTATAAACACATTAAATATGTCCTTGAACTTATTGTAAGACTTATATATGCCTTGTCAATTGGAAAGGGAACTTATATATCACATGGCTGACATTCCAGTAACTTTAATTTTGTATACCAATCCTGCCTACTGCTTAATTTTGAAAGTGTGACAAAAATTTCTTTTGTCATTATCACACTTGACTCTGTGGTGTTTAGCAAATATATTGATGCATAAGAAAGTAATTCACATAATGTGAACATCGAAACGCTTGTATGATCTGCCCAATGAGGCAGTTGACTCTGTTTATTTATTGATTTGAGATATGCTGTAATTCGATGCATTTGACTACCTTATTTTTAGATCTTCATATTTATATCAGAGGAACACAGTAATTCTGTACCTTGCTTTAGTATTTTCATGTTTATGTCTCATATATGTCACAGGTTTCAATATCTCATGTTTATGTAATTGATTATGTTTGATCAAACCCAGATACTAGATGGATTGCTTGTAAGTCAGCTGGTAGGATCTAGCATTTGTTACTTGGGTTAACCAATACAGCATTATATATGTCATTTACTCTGTCCTGCAGAATGCTAATAGTTCACCCTTCGTTGATCAGTCAATAGGGAGTGTTTGGGGTTAATTTTCGGCGACTGGGAAGGTGAAGCTGTGGCAAGTCTGTTCTGCAGGGAATGCCGTACACTCTTCTCCCTCTGGTGCCACAGTGAAGTACTGGAACAGTGGGGGTCCTGGGTAGGGAGATAGGGGGTTTCCTGTCTTTGGGGTCTGTCATCTTTTCTTCTTCAGCTCCAACACTCTGAACCTTCTATTTTATTTCTTACTTCTCATTAGAGTACCAAGCTATCCTTCCCTCTGTCCACATGCATATGTCTCTATTGCTGAGAACCTTCTAACTTACCGTATCAGCCCTTTAAATGACTAAAAACTATTTTATAGTAGGATCTGTGGAACAAGCTAGCATTTCTGCGTTATTAGATGTAACTATGCTCTGTCATACTATATTATTTATTTATGTCTGATTTTGTTGTATGTTGTGACCAAATGGTAAACATTTACTTATGTATTTACTTTGCTATAAACCAGCACTCGAAGTTGTGAACACTTACTTATATACAAATATGCTCTGTTAATATATTATCATGAGGAATGACTCATCTACTACACTCTGTACTACCATGCATAATGTTTGTTAAATATCATGAGGAACGGCTCACTTACTAATGTTTTTTTTAATTATCATGAGGAATGACTCACTTACACTACTACTCTATCGCATAACTGTATTCCATGACTGCTATGGGGCATGATACCACTATATGTTAACACATACTGCGAAGGAAGAGGCAATGATTGTAATTGTGTAAATATTCATTATGTGTTTTGTAGACAGAAATGAAGCAGCAGAAGTGTCTTGACAAATGAAAAATGGAAAGATTGGACACTGGTCAGACATTCCATTCTATACATGTAGGATGAATTATGCTAACTGTTGAGGAACTATACTCCAAGAGTTTAATTGTACTATATGATAATAAAATATTTATTTATTCAATACTATATGTAAATTTCAATATAAATTACAGAGAATAGTGCCATAGCACTTGAAAATTTTGTACTAGTATGATTTTAGTGATATGTTATCAAAGAACAAGTTAAAATTGCAATATGAGATTTAAGACAGGAAATGTTGAAGCATGAACAGCTGGAATTTTGCTGAATTGAACTATTCTATTCAAAACAATCAATTACACAATATATGCTGATCATAAGGAGTGGAGTATGAGCCACATTTCAGGTTTCAGGTTTTTGCAATGAAGAACTTCTGACGAGCAGAGATCTACAGTGTACTTCAGGTCAGTGCTCTTCATTGCACATAGAGGAGACTGAACACTTTGTTGCATTATGGTCCAATACTAGGTGTACTTGCCAAATAAAAACTAATATGGATTTTGAGTATTGTAGTATCCGATACTAACGCTTGTTCCACAATGCATCACCAATATTGAGAAAGAGTTATATACAGCAATGTCTCCATTGCACTCAGGAGAACCTGGAGGCTATAATGACAGACATAAATATACAGAAACAAGGCCAATTCAACTAACTTTCAATAGATAATTTTCTGATTGAAATAGATTTACTTCATATTGATGTAGTAATACAAGCTGCAGACAAAATCTGTGAATTAACTTGTTCTTTCTTTGTGCTACTAATTAATATTTTGTTTAATCTAATTGAATATGATACAAAATAATTTATGATAATTTTACATATATGGTTGCTCATATCTTTCGCAAATTGTTTGTTCATTCAATTGATTGTAAAATGAGTACTGTTATGTAGCTCTGTCAGAAAAGGTTTTATTCAACTATCAGTTTCACAAATCCTTTTGGGGGTGTTGAAACATAACAGTCCATTAAGACCCACTTAAAATGAACATTTTCCAGTCTAATTCAGGATCGCACATGCAAACAAAATATGTAACTCGTCATGAAAAAATTATAACTGAAAAAATAACTGTTTAATCTCATTCACTTCAAAGTGTAGAAGCTCTGTAAATGAAGGGAACAATTCCCATGAAGGGAGTCTCTAGTAATCAATAAAAAATGTAAATGTGTTATTGCAAATAGATATTCAAGAAGTTATTCTCAAATAAAATAACAGTCAGGTACTAATATTGTAGTGTACTAGCTGTTCTGGAGTAAATGTACTTTTATATATGTATTTTCAGTTTTTCTATGTCAATTTTTAATTGTTAATTAATCAAAAAATGATTCTAAACAATGCTGAGGATTGTTCGGGGATTGTTAAGAAAGCATAAATAGTTACAGCCATGTTGGCAAAGGGAGTCAGTACTTTGAGTGTATTTGGACAGAAAACATGTAGATCGTTGAGCATAATTCATTTCATTATTGTAGGTATGATATAACTTATTTCATATTTCTCAAGATGCTTTTATTTACTTTGAGATTGTAATAAATATTCAGATGAAACACTATACTGAATTAAATATTGTTTTTACTTTATAGTAAAAACCTACAGTTGCTGTTTTCCAGGACTTCTGCTGCAACAGATTGCCAGCTACGATGAGTAAATTAATGCATAGTAACATTTTACTCACAAAGTTTTTTGTAAGTGGTCAGCCATTTACATTTCCTAGTGTCTTTCTTTTAGCTCTTCTGTGGTTTTACATATGTTTTATTCCCATGTGTAGCTCCTTCCATCCTTTCTCAGTTGACTTCAGGCATCTGGGGTAGAGTGATGGTGTGGCTCAATGCAAGTGAGGTGGGAGTGAGCAAATGTGTGTCCCTTTATAGATTTCCCCCTCATTGTGTGCAACAAATTTTGATTTTTTATTCACATTTGTTTGTTTTACTGAGTGTAAGGTTGGTGATAACCTCTCTGTTGAGTGCCCATAAGCTCCAAACACACACACATATGTATTTAAACAGCAGCACACCCTCCTGGCTGCATTCCCACAAGTTCCTAATTATTTTCTTTTGTAATATTAGGAGCCTTGTCACATTTGATGAATTTCCCCAGAAGATTATGCTATAATGGATAACTGACTCAAAGTAGCAATGATATACTATATTTCTGATATCTATGTCTGTGGCACCCAAAATAATAAATATTTCATATGTTTAACTGTTCAGTTTATTTGCTGAGTAGCCTATATGTACTTTCCAACTTAATTTTTTATCAAGATTTAGGACTAAGAACGTTACACGGTTTGCTTCTGTGCTATCCTAATAATTGCAAGTATTTTTGTCACTCTTTTCTAATGATTTGGCAACAAATTGGATTATTTTAGTTTTAGTTACATTTACTGTCAGTCCATTTTGATGGAAAAAAGATTCAAGTTCCAGTTGTCCTAAAGTGTTTTTGACAATGTCTGAAATTCTTTCAGGCACCTCATTTTCAATTAGAGCTGATGTATTATCACCAAATAAAACTGAATGAACATCAGTAGTAAGTGGTAGGGTATTTAGGTAGAGAAGGAAAAGATATGGCACCCCCTTCAGAAATTGTTTACCAGTTTGAGGAGTAATAGTTGAATAATTGTAAACAGTGTCCCTGATTCCATATATCTGTAATTTATGAAGTGGGGTGCAGTTCACTGAATCAAATGGTTTTGTCAGACCACAAAATATACCTGTGACCTTTTTACCCTTATCTAATGTGGGGCCTATATTATGAATAAACCTATTGATGGCATTTACAATGCTTTTCCCCTCTTGGAATCCAAACCGATTTTAAAAAATACAACATAGCACCAAACACTTTCAGTTCTACCAGTCCATAGATTACATTGCACTTGCATAACTGAGGTATGAAAACTCATATCACACAGATATGTGAATATGCTTCATTTTTTTTTCAATTTTAACCCTACCTCCAAAGAAAAATATAAAAGTGAGTACTGAATTGCACATTGATATAATCTTCTGCACTACAGTTCTTTCATGCAGCATCTTGAGCCTGACCCTTTCCTAAGGTTTGGTTCATAGATCAGCTACCTGGTTAGTGTTTTAATCAGAGGTCCCTATTTTTGAATCTTTCCATGACACAGAAGGGATAGCTTCAACATGCTTAAATTTTCAGTGATACATTAGATTTTTAAACATCTTCACTGTTCTTACATTTTTAGTGTAGAGTATAGGAGGTTCTACATGTTTGAAAGTTCCAAACAGTTCGTATAGCAATCTTTTCTACCAGATCAACTCCTTTGCTCCTTCACTTGCCAATATTATTTCTGCTTCTGTAGTGGAAGCTTTGCATTTGCCTGGTCCATGTTACAGCCTCATATCGTTGTCACCAGCATAATTAGCATCATTGTAAACTTTAAATCCTCCTTGTTCTTGTAGATAATTCCATAATCTGCTGCATTCTTTAAGTACCTAAAAATTTGTTTCACTTGATTTCAGTCTTGAACTGTAGGATCTTCCATGGCTCTAGGAGCTTTGTTCACTGCAAAAATGATGTCTGGGTGAGAGACTGTAGTAAAATATATCAGACAAACTGCCACCTCATAATCAGGAACTGTAGCTTTGATCTTCTCTTTGACATAACTTCCTTCATGCTCAGTTGGAGTATATTAAGGACTAAATTAACCTCAAAACTTTTTAGGAAACTAGTAATTTTTACCATAGATTTTTCTGTTACCTTAACAGAAAACTCATTTAGTGTATTTGCTTCATTTCTTACAGTGAATTAGTAACTTTTTATCTCAACAGATTGAAAGATAGCCAGTAGGCTTTGTTTGAAGTCTTTTGTTCACTGTCTTGTAATACATTGCACCAGCCACTACACAGCTCCACTGTGAATCCTATTCTTCAACTTGAGATGAGTTAGTTGACATTCATACACATCTGGAAATCGCCCTGACTACTGGCAAACAATTGACAACTGCTGCAAATTGGTATGTTGTAAGAGCTCCAAAGAGTCATGTGCCTATGGTACCAGTCCCAAAGGTTCCTCAAGTACTATCCTCTCATGTGGATCCAGTCTCCTCTGCAGAAAGTCTGTCCTTACTCATCCACTAATCTGCGAGTGCTGTGTCAGTGGTAGATCTAGGTGTTTGTACATGGTAGATAGGCACCAGGAAGGATTCAGGGTGCCATATAAATCCCCATAACCAACAAATTTGAGGTTCTGTCTTTCACTGAAACTGAGCCAGTGAGACTCACTTCACCTGTTTTGAGGAAATCTGTTTTGTGTTGTGTTAAAAGGAGGCAAATGCAAAAGGGTACAGTCTATTAACTGTTGGAAGTTCAAACATTTTGTAAATATTAGTACCCCTTAGGGAAATGGCAAAGAGCAATGAGAAAGAACACCAGGTGCACTCAGTGTGTGTGCCTGGGGCCTCATTCACAATTCTGAAGAGGCTACTCTAGCAGAAATTGATGTGCATATTGGAACAAACAATGCCTGTCCTCTGGGCTCTGAGGTACACTTAGATCACTCCAGTGACTGGCAGAGAAGGTTGAGAAGACCAGTATTACACACAGGGTTTCAACAAATTTCACAGTTTGCAGCATTGTCCCCAGAACTTATCTTGACCCCCTAGTTCCGAGTCAAGTGGAAGGACTGAACTAGAGACTTTGAAGGTTCTTTGACAAGCTAGGCTGCTGCTTCTTAGGCTTGCACCATAGGATTGAGAAATGTAGGGTCCTCATAAATGGTCAGATGTGCACTATACATCAGAGACTGCCAACCAAGTACCTGACTGTGTGTAGGGTGCACACAAGGTTTTTTTGATTAGGTGACTCTCTATCCAGTCCAGATAATGGCAGCTGCAGGAGATCTGGAAGTATAAGATCTAAAAGAATGCCTCGCACAGAAGAGAGTATTAAAATCCTAATAGTTAACTGCCAAAGCATTTCCAATGAAATGCCAGAGTTTGAAGCTCTCCTAAAAACAATGATGCTCCCATAATATTAGGTACAGTGAGTGTTTTGGGGAAACATTAACTGTACATTGAAAGGATAGGCTAATGGGATATGGACTGAGAGCAAACTGAAGAAAGACAAAAGTAATGAGAAGCAGCATAAATGAGAACTGGGAAAAACTTAACATCTGAATTAGTCACCTTGAAGCAGATGAAGTTAAGGAGATATGCTACCTAGGCAGCAAAGTAACTAATGATGAGCGGAATAAGGAGGACATAAAAAGCAGACTAGCACTGGCAAAAAGGCATTCCTGACCAAGAGAAGTCTGCTAGTATAAAAAATAAGCTTTAATTTGAGGAATCAAACAATGAAAAATCCAGGATGGAATGTAACAATAGTAGAGAAGGAAAGTTGCTGCTCACCATATAGCGGAGATGCTGAGTTGCGATAGGCACAACAAAAAGATTCTCACGATTATAGCTTTCAGCCATTTACACACACACACACACACACACACACACACTCACTCACTCATGCAAACACTGCTTGCACACACGACTGCAGTCTCGTCTCAGGCAACTGAAACCACTGCATGTGCTCGCACACACAACTGCAGTCTCGTGCAACTGAAACCACACTCAGTGTGTGTGTGTGTGTGTGTGTGTGTGTGTGTGTGTGTGTGTGTGTGTGTGTTTTGCTGACAAAGGCCTTATTGGCCGGAAGCTATAATTGTGAGACTCTTTTTGCTGTGCTATTGCGACTCAGCATCTCCGATATATAGTGACTAGCAACTTTCCTTCTCTAATATTGTTTAATTTGAGGAAGAAATTTCTGAGAACATATGTTTGGAGTACAGCATTGTATGGTAGTGAAACATAGACTGTGGGGAAATGGGAACAAAAGAGAATCAAAGCATTTGAGATATGGTGCTGCAGAAGAATGTTGAAAATTAGGTGGACTAATAAGTTAAGGAATGAGGAGCTTCTCTGTAGAATTGGAGGGGAAAGGAGTATAAGGGAAACACTGACAAGAAGAAGGGACAGGATAACAGGATATCAGTTACGAGATCAGGGAAGAACTTCCACAGTACCAGAGGTAGCTGTAGAGGTATAATCATAGGTGGAAACTTCAGTCATACAACAATCAACTGGGAAAATTACAATTTTGTTAGTGGCTGATGGGATAAGACATCTTCTGAAATGTAACTAAAAGCCTTCTCTGAAAGCTACCTAGGACAGCTAGTGCAGAACCTCACTCATGACAGAAATATATTGGATCTAATGGCAACAAATAGACCTGATCTGTTTGATGATGACCACATCAAAGTTTGTATCAGTGACCATAACACAGTTGTGGCAATAATGAATACCAAAGTACAAAGGTCAGTTAAAACAAGTAGAAAGATGTATATGTCCAGTAAACAGAATCCAGCATGTCATTCTCAATGGAGAGAAGTCATCCGAAGTAAGAGTGATTTCAGGAGTGCCGCAGAGGAGTGTCGTAGGACCCTTGCTATTCACAATATATATATAAATGGCTTTGTGGATAACATCGGAAGTTCACTGAGGCTTTTTGTGGATGTTGTTGTTGTTGTAATCTTCAGTCCTGAGACTGGTTTGATGCAGCTCTCCATGCTACCCTATCCTGTGCAAGCTTCTTCATCTCCCAGTACTTACTGCAACCTACATCCTTCTGAATCTGCTTAGTGTATTCATCTCTTGATCTCCCTCTACAATTTTTACCCTCCTTGCTGCTAAATTTGTGATCCTTTGATGCCTCAGAACATGTCCTACCAACTGATCCCTTCTTCTTGTCAAGAAGTGCCACAAACTCCTCTTCTCCCCAATTCTATTCAATACCTCCTCATTAGTTATGTGATGCTGTAGTATATCGAGAGGTTGTAACAATGGAAAATTGTACTGAAATGCAGGAGGATCTGCAATGAATTGATGCATGGTGCAGGGAATGGCAATTGAATCTCAATGTAGACAAGTGTAATGTGCTGTGAATACAACGAAAGAAAGATCCTTTATCATTTAGCTACAATATAGCAGGACTGCAACTGGGGTCAGTTAATTCCATAAATTATCTGGGAGTAGGCATTAGGAGTGATTTAAAATGGAATGACCATATAAAATTAATCGCCAGTAAAGCAGATGCCAGACTGAGATTCATTGGAAGAATCCTAAGGAAATGCAGTCCAAAAACAAAGGAAGTAGGTTACAGTACACTTGTTCACCCACTGCTTGAATACTGCTCACCGATGTGGGATCCGTACCAGTCAGGGTTGATAGAAGAGATAGAGAAGATCCAACAGAGAGCAGCATGCTTTGTTACAGGATCATTTAGTAATTGCGAAAGCATTACGGAGATGATAGATAAGCTCCAGTGGAAGACTCTGCAAGAGATACGCTCAGTACGGGCTTTTGCTGAAGTTTTGAGAACATACCTTCACTGGGGAGTCAAGCAGTATATTGCTCCCTCCTACGTATATCTCGCGAAGAGACCATGAGGATAAAATCAGAGTGATTAGAGCCCACACAGAGGCATACTGATAATCCTTCTTTCCACGAACAATATGAGACTGGAACAGAAGGCAGAACTGATAGAGGTACTCAAGGTACCCTCCGCCACACACCGTCATGTGGCTTGCGGAGTATGAATGTAGATGTAAAGATGTAGAAACTAGATGAAAAAACAATAGTGTCATATCTCAGTCAGGAACTTGCAAATTTGAACACAGGGCAGGAGCATGTAGAGGAACTATGGCTAAAGTTTAAAAGAATAGTTGATCATGCACTGGATAGATACACTCCTGGAAATTGAAATAAGAACACCGTGAATTCATTGTCCCAGGAAGCGGAAACTTTATTGACACATTCCTGGGGTCAGATACATCACATGATCACACTGACAGAACCACAGGCACATAGACACAGGCAACAGAGCATGCACAATGTCGGCACTAGTACAGTGTATATCCATCTTTCGCAGCAATGCAGGCTGCTATTCTCCCATGGAGACGATCGTAGAGATGCTGGATGTAGTCCTGTGGAACGGCTTGCCATGCCATTTCCACCTGGCGCCTCAGTTGGACCAGCGTTCGTGCTGGACGTGCAGACCGCGTGAGACGACGCTTCATCCAGTCCCAAACATGCTCAATGGGGGACAGATCCGGAGATCTCGCTGGCCAGGGTAGTTGACTTACACCTTCTAGAGCACGTTGGGTGGCACGGGATACATGTGGACGTGCATTGTCCTGTTGGAACAGCAAGTTCCCTTGCCGGTCTAGGAATGGTAGAACGATGGGTTCGATGACGGTTTGGATGTACCGTGCACTATTCAGTGTACCCTCGACAATCACCAGTGGTGTACGGCCAGTGTAGGAGATCGCTCCCCACACCATGATGCCGGGTGTTGGCCCTGTGTGCCTCGGTCGTATGCAGTCCTGATTGTGGCGCTCACCTGCACGGCGCCAAACATGCATACGACCATCATTGGCACCAAGGCAGAAGCGACTCTCATCGCTGAAGACGACACGTCTCCATTCGTCCCTCCATTCACGCCTGTCGCGACACCACTGGAGGCGGGCTGCACGATGTTGGGGCGTGAGCGGAAGACGGCCTAACGGTGTGCGGGACCGTAGCCCAGCTTCATGGAGACGGTTGAGAATGGTCCTCGCCGATACCCCAGGAGCAACAGTGTCCCTAATTTGCTGGGAAGTGGCGGTGCGGTCCCCAACGGCACTGCGTAGGATCCTACGGTCTTGGCGTGCATCCGTGCATCGCTGCGGTCCGGTCCCAGGTCGACGGGCACGTGCACCTTCCGCCGACCACTGGCGACAACATCAATGTACTGTGGAGACCTCATGCCCCACGTGTTGAGCAATTCGGCGGTACGTCCACCCGGGCTCCCGCATGCCCACTATACGCCCTCGCTCAAAGTCCGTCAGCTGCACATATGGTTCACGTCCACGCTGTCGCGGCATGCTACCAGTGTTAAAGACTGCGATGGAGGTCCGTATGCCACGGCAAACTGGCTGACACTGACGGCGGCGGTGCACAAATGCTGCGCAGCTAGCGCCATTCGACGGCCAACACCGCGGTTCCTGGTGTGTCCGCTGTGCCGTGCGTGTGATCATTGCTTGTACAGCCCTCTCGCAGTGTCCGGAGCAAGTATGGTAGGTCTGACACACCGGTGTCAATGTGTTCTTTTTTCCATTTCCAGGAGTGTATATAGCCAATAGAACAGTTCATAATGGGAGGGATCCTCCATTGTATACAGTCACCATAAAGAAACTTCTAAAGAAACAGAGGCTTCTGCATAATAGGAGTAAAACAAAGCACAGGACTATAAATAGACATATGCTTAATGAAACACATTTGACTGTCAAGAGAGCAATGCTTGAAGCTTTCATTGACTACCACAGCACTGTAAAATGATCTTTCACAAAATCCAAAGAAATTCTGATTATATGTAAAGGCTGTTAGTGGCATCAAAGTTAGTGTCCAATTCCTAGTGAATCAGACAGGAACTGGAATTGAGGGTAGCAAAGCAAAAGCTGAAATGCTTAACTCCATTTTCAAATGTTCCATTACAAAGAAAAACTCAGAATAATTGACCCAGTTTAATCCTCATACCACTGAAAAGATGAGCGAAATAAGTGTCAGTAGTGTTAAGAAATAGTTGACACTGTTGAAACTGGACAAAGTTCCAGAACCCGATGGAATCCCTGTCAGATATTATACTGAATTTGTGACTGAGTTAGCCCTTCTTCTAACTGTAATCTATCATAGATCCCTCAAACAAAAAACTGTGCCCAGTAGGTGGAAGGAAGAGCAGGTCTCAACTGTTTACAAGAAGGATGTAGAAATGCTCCACAAAACTACTGTCCAACATCCTTGACACTGCTTTATTTTACAGTCTTAAAACATATTCTGAGCTCAACCATAACGAGGTATATCAAACAGAATGACCCCCTCCATGCCAACCAGCTTGGATTCTGAAAACATCAGTTACACTTTTCACACATGACACACTGAAACCTTTGGATTGAGGGATTCAGTTAGGTGCAGTATTTCTTAATTTACAAAAAGCATTTGACTTGGTACCAATCTATGCTTATTGTCGAAAGTATGATCATATTTGGTATCAAGCAAAATTTATGACAGGACTGAGGATTTTTTGATATGGAGGATGCAGCATCTTATCTTAGGTGGAGAGTCACCATCAGATGCTGAAGTAGTGTCATGTGTCCCAGAGAAGTGATCAGGGACCACTGCTGTTCATTTTGTATATTAATGACCTTGTGGATAACATTAATAATAACATCAGCTTATGCAGTTATCTGTAATTAAGTACTGTTGAAATAAGTTGCAAAATGAAGCAAAGATTGGCAACTTGCTTTAAATGTTCAGAAATGTAAAATTGTGCACTTCACAAAATGAAAAAAAATGTGGCATCCTATGACTATAAAATCAATGAGTCACTGGTGGAATTGTCCAACTCATACAAATAACTGGGTAAAACAGTTTGCAGGAATATGAAATGGAATACTCACATAGGCTCATTTATGGGTAAAGCAGGCACTAAACTTCAGTTTATTGGAAGAATGCTGGAGAAATGTAATCAATCTACAATGGAGACTGTGTACAAGTCACTCATAGACTCATTCTTAGTGTTTAGGACCCATGCCAGATAGGACTGATGGTACACATGAATGGTCACAGGTTTGTTTGATCTGTGGGAGAGTGTCACAGAATGCTAATGAAACTGAACTAACAGACTCTTTAATATAGAACTAAACTATTCCAAGAAAGCCTACATACAAAGTTTCCAGAATCTGCTTTAAGTAATGACTCTAGGAATACACTACAGCTCTCTATATATCACTCACATAAGGGTCATGAGTACGAGATCAGACTAATTACAGCATGTACAGAGGCATTTAAACAATTATTCTTCCTGTGCTCCATGTGTGATTGGAACAAGAAGAAACTCTAATAACTGGTACAGTGGGACATACCCTCTGCTATGCACTTCATAGTGGTTTGCAGAGTGTGGACATAGATGCAGATGTAGAGTAAAAACACTATTAGTCTCTGCCATTCCAAATTTTTTTGCAGAATTTTCTTTGTGTAGTCCTCTTGGTTCACTGCTATTGAATTGCCTTCATTTTGCTACATTTTCATGCCCTCTAGTTGTATAAAACTTCAGCTTCAACATTCTGTGAGCATACAAAGACATGAATTAATAATGTGAGAATTCATAAAACATCTGCCCCTGATATAACTGAGAAATTGCAGCTAGTTGGTAGGCAATCAAGTTTAAGTTAGTAATTGAATTGATAATGATGACGAAAGTTAGTAAAAACAGAATTAGCGATAAAAGGTGAAAGAAAAAGATATGAACTTGCAAACAAACATGAATGGATGCGTTGATACCAGGGACAGTTTTGCAGTGTTGGCAACTATGTAATGTTACGAATTATGGCATATTATGAAGTAAAGTGAATTATTTGCATGAACACTGAGTGACCAGAAGAATATAATTTGACACCCAGTAGAGAATGTTTCACATGGCAATGGTAAAAACAGTGGTGCCAGATGAATAAACCATTGATACGACATATCAAAAAGAGTTTATTCAAGATTAATTCATATGATAGAACCAAGAAATCTTTGAGAAGATTATTTTCACAACAACACATATTGTAATTGCAGTATTCAGGGTGACTATGGTCAAACCAGACGTGATTATGAATTTCCCCAATCACTATTATAGTATCATAGCAGCAATTGGCAACATTTATCAAGGGTTGTACCTCGACAATGAGATATTACTGCAGGAAAGAAAACATACGCATTAGTTGCAGCCCACTTCTACAACAGTGGGACGCAGCTGGACACTTCAGCAGCCCACCTACAAAGGAGCAGTCATTCAGGGCGGAAGTGACCACATTGAAAATATTAAGTTACCCGGTGTGTCACACAGTGTTTTATGGTGAATTGTAGCATTATGAGTGCTTGTTAGTGTGTCACATTCAGTGTAGGCAGTAACAAACCATAAGATCATTGAAACGTCCTGGCAGATTAAAACTGTGTGCTGGACCGAAACTCGAGGCCGTGGCTAAGCCGTGGCTCTACAGTATCCTTTCTACCAGGAGTGCTAGTTCTGCAAGGTTCACAGGAGAGCTTCTGTGAAGTTTGGAACGTAGGAGACAAGGTACTGGCGGAATTAAAGCTGTGAGGAAGGGGCATGAGTCGTGCTTGGGTAGCTCGGTGGTAGAGCACTTGCCCGCGAAAGGCAAAGGTCCCGAGTTCGAGTCTCGATCCGGCACACAGTTTTAATCTGCCAGGAAGTTTCATATCAGCGCACACTCCACAATAAGCTACCACAAGAACTCAAAAATCTTAGCAGTAGCCCAAACACTTTTAAGTCTAAACTGAAGAGTTTCCTCATGGCTCACTCCTTCTATTCTGTCGAGGAGCTCCTGGAAGAGCTAAAAAATTAAGCAAATTCCAGTGTTACATTCTTTATTTTCTTTATTTAAGCTAACGACTTGTCACTTGAATATGTTTCTTATATTTCATTTTATCTGTTTCTACAATCGTGCTATAATTTCATATATTGACTCGTTCCATGACCATGGAGACTTCTCCTTAATGTGGTCCCACGGAACAATAAATAAATAAATAAATAGAGTGAAAATTTCATTCTAGATCCATAAGATGATTATTTGTTTCAAAACTTTAGGTTTTATTGCATACAGGAATATTATTTGCCGTATTTAATAACAAGCGACAAATAATTATTTAATAACACATTTTATATTTAGTTAAGCATATGTATTGATAATTATTAGTAAGCAATGGGTTTTAGAGCAAATCTGTCTCATGGCCAGTGCCTCGGTGATTTTTCAGTGGTTTCTCTGTCAACTCACAAGGTCTGTGCCTGCTTGTTCCAACTACTAGATGATATTGTAGTCTCCATCTCCTCCACTGCTGAACATCTTAACAACTTATGTATGCTCTTTTTGGTGTTACAGGCTGCCAGGTTAAAATTCAATTTGGAAAAGTCCTGCTTCTTTCAGCCTACTGTTGTTTATCATGGGTTTGTTGTCTCTAGTGTTGGTATCAAACTGCTTCATCAGAATGTCTCTGCTATTGTCGCTCTCCCATGTCCTAAATTGGTCAAGGAATTCCAGGTTTTTTAGGTAAGATTGCGTATTATCATCAGTTTTTGCTAGAGGGTGGTATGAGTTGCACAACCATTACATGCTGCATAAGGGGATGTCTTTCCACTGGTCACAGGAATGTGAAATGGGTCATCCAAACTGAAGTCTATGTTACAATGTGCACCTTGCCTGTTAACCTAACAACCAGTTCAACATTTAGTGATAGCAACAGATGCCTCTCAGCAAGGGCTGGGGGCTGTGTTAGCTCATAAATATTCTGATGGCTCCAAAAACCCTATTGCATGTGCATCAAAGAGGCTTTGTTCAGCTTAGACTTGATATTCACAAATAGAGAAAGAAGCCCTTGGCATTGTTTATACCTTAAAGAAGTCACATGTTTTCCTGTATGGTGTAAAATTTCATCTCATCATGGATCACAAGCCATTAGTTTCTCTGTTTAAGCCCACAAAATTGTTGCCAGAGAAAGCAGTGCATCACCTTCAATGTTGGGCACTGTTTCTCTCTTGATCCAACTACGAAATTCACTTTCACCCCATGGCTAAATATGTGAATGCTGTGCACTCTCCAATATTCTGGTCTGGGCCCAGTTTTTGATCAAGGAAGAGTTACTCTGTTTCCACATTGATGAATGCTCTCAGCAAACTGTCGATGTTTTTCCACTCACTAACACTCAGGTAGCATGGGCTAGTACTACCAATCCAATTTTATGGAAAGTGATACATTGCATACAACATGGCTTTTATATGGACTATACAACACCTTGCATAGTGGTTCTCTTAGCTCTCCATTTTGAGATCCTGCAATTGCTGCATACTGATCACTGGAGAGTGTCACACACCAATGCGTTAGCCTGCCATCATGTTTTTTTGGCCTGGTTTGAATGGCAACATCACTCATTTGATTATGGCATCCTCTCAATGCACATCACAGCCAGTTGCCCCATGAGCAACATTCTCTCCATGACCACAACCTTTGCAGGCCTGGGACCATCTCCACATTGATTTTGCCAGCCCTTTCCTTTATGCATATTAACTAATACTAGTTGATGCATTCTCTCAGTTCCCGTATGTTGTTCTTTGCCCATAAACTTTGACCTCTGCCACTGTGGCAGCCCTGTCAAGAATTTTTTCCATCGAAGGAGTACTGGCAACATTGGTCTCTGAGAGTGGCCCTCAGTTTGTGTAGCAGGAGTTTGCCTCATTCTGCAATGATCACAGAATTCACCATATTTTCGCGCCTCCCTCCCACCCCCAGTCGAATGGTGTGGCCAAAAGGTTAGTTATAACATTCAAAATTCAAATGAAAAAGTACATGACTTGTTCCCCATTGTATGTTTCCTTGGATCAGTTTCTGTCTTCCTATTGGTCCATGCCTTCAGTGACAACAGCCCTGCTGAACTGCTCCATGGTCATCAAACCCAGATGCTCCTGCATCTCCTGTAGCCCGACCAGGAACACCAACCAGTGCAGCCACTGTCCTATTTCTGGCACAGGGTAGCTGTCTGGGAATGTGGGTTTGGTTGTCACCCAAAATGGATTCCTGCCCTCATCTCCCAATGTCATGGTCACTGTCTCTGCAATGTCTGTACAGATGAGGGCCTCTGTACACTTCATTATGACCTGTTGCACCTGCATGTGGATGACCAGACAACTCTGGCTGGGACACAGAGGTCGCCACATCAGTCTGGATCACCTGATGTGACTGGGTCCCTGCCATAACATACAAGGGGTCCCCTGTCACCAGGGGATGAACATGGCACAGCTTCTCCAATACCGCTGCCAGAACCAACACAACCACTGTCCACAATGGAGCCAACTCTTCTGCCTCAAGTGCCAAATGTGAGGGCCCACCCCCACCATCAGATCCTGTCCATGGAGTTCACACTGACATCACCCATCCTACTTTATGGGGTGACACAAGAAGGTGGACTGTGATGCTGCCTGCATCCCAAGTATGTCAGACCATATGTCACAGTATCAGCATGTCATCTCAGTCAGAGTCTTGCGGAGGAAGATGCCATGGACATCTCATGAATCTGAGCTGTTCCCCAAGGGAAGATGAAAGAAGTAATGCATGCACACTTGAAAGCCACATGCATTAGCAGGGTGCTGTTGCTCATGAGAGTGCGCCGCGAAAGAGCAATACTGTGATCCAACAGAGCCTGTCATGGGCAAGTGCCTACTTCAACCCTGCCGCACTGTGCTCATGCTCGGTTATCATGTTATTACCGCTTGCATACAATTGGCTTACCTTATTGTGTTCAGTATATGTAATGGTGATTGGCGTACATGCTACAGCCTAATAAAGTTGTACTAACACCCTTAATCTTATGATGATCTGACAAACTGGTAGGTAACATTCCCTGAAAGGCTTTTAAAAATAACACTTGGTGTAAATCTCCTTATGATGTGGCATTGGCAACTTATGGTTGATACCTTTGCTATATATTGAAGCAAAATCTTCATTTGAGGAACAATCTAGCTCAGTACTAGTTGACTCTTCCTCCTGTCTGCTTCTGGCATTCTGACTTGTGTAGTCAACTGTAGGTGGACTAATGCCTATAGGTGTTACATGTCTGTTATTGTTAACTGTGTGTTCTGTGCTATTTGACACTGAAATGGAGAATGGGGAGGTAGAGACTGGAGGTAGCATTAAACAATGAATTAGAATTGTCTAACACTGAAGACTTATAATGAAATTGTAATCTATTTTCAGCTGTTCTCATTTCATTCTCTAGCAGTTGTACCCTGGGCTACAATTCATTAATCATCACTGGCATAGCCTCTTTGTTTGTGTTCATTACTTTTTTTAAAAATGTGCATTGAGAGGATGCCATAATCAAATGAGTGATGTTGCCATTCAAACCAGGCCAAAAAAACATGATGGCAGGCTAACGCATTGGTGTGTGACACTCTCCAGTGATCAGTATGCAGCTATTGCAGGATCTCAAAATGGAGAGCTAAGAGAACCTCTATGCAAGGTGTTGTATAGTCCATATAAAAGCCATGTTGTATGCAATGTATCACTTTCCATAAAATTGGATTGGTAGTACTAGCCCATGCTACCTGAGTGTTAGTGAGTGGAAAAACATCGACAGTTTGCTGAGAGCATTCATCAATGTGGAAACAGAGTAACTCTTCCTTGATCAAAAACTGGGCCCAGACCAGAATATTGGAGAGTGCACAGCATTCACATATTTAGCCATGGGGTGAAAGTGAATTTCGTAGTTGGATCAAGAGAGAAACAGTGCCCAACATTGAAGGTGATGCACTGCTTTCTCTGGCAACAATTTTGTGGGCTTAAACAGAGAAACTAATGGCTTGTGATCCATGATGAGATGAAATTTTACACCATACAGGAAAACATGTGACTTCTTTAAGGTATAAACAATGCCAAGGGCTTCTTTCTCTATTTGTGAATATCAAGTCTAAGCTGAACAAAGCCTCTTTGATGCACATGCAATAGGGTTTTTGGAGCCATCAGAATATTTATGAGCTAACACAGCCCCCAGCCCTTGCTGAGAGGCATCTGTTGCTATCACTAAATGTTGAACTGGTTGTTAGGTTAACAGGCAAGGTGCACATTGTAACATAGACTTCAGTTTGGATGACCCATTTCACATTCCTGTGACCAGTGGAAAGACATCCCCTTATGCAGCATGTAATGGTTGTGCAACTCATACCACCCTCTGGCAAAAACTGATGATAATACGCAATCTTACCTAAAAAACCTGGAATTCCTTGACCAATTTAGGACATGGGAGAGCGACAATGGCAGAGACATTCTGATGAAGCAGTTTGATACCAACACTAGAGACAACAAACCCATGATAAACAACAGTAGGCTGAAAGAAGCAGGACTTTTCCAAATTGAATTTTAACCTGGCAGCCTGTAACACCAAAAAGAGCATACATAAGTTGTTAAGATGTTCAGCAGTGGAGGAGATGGAGACTACAATATCATCTAGTAGTTGGAACAAGCAGGCACAGACCTTGTGAGTTGACAGAGAAACCACTGAAAAATCACCGAGGCACTGGCCATGCCAAATGGTAACCAAAAGTATTGATACAAGCCAAAAAGCATGTTAATAACCAAGAGCCATTGAGAGTCAGCATCAACGGGAATCTGGAAACATGCATTGAAGCAAATCTTGGAAAAATACTGACCACCAGTGAGCTTAGCAAATAGTTCATCAGGGTGTGCCAAAGGATGCGTGTCAATTATAGCCTGAGCATGGACAAAAACTTTGAAGTCACAGCTAAGGTGTGCTGTCCTGATGGCTTCTTCACAATAACTAAGGGGGTAGCCCATTTGCTGAATGGGATTGGCTTGATGACCCCAGATACTGTGAGGCAGTCGAGCTCCTTCTTGACTTGGTCACGGAGCACCAATGGCACCGGGCAAGCCCAAAAGATTTCATGGTGATGTGGGGTTTGAAATTATTGGCACAATCCAAGCCTGAAGAATACAGGGCAGAAAATTCAGAGCATAGAGAGCTGAGTTGTGTATAAGGCACTCAGTCAGAGACAAGATTAACTTCATCAGAAATAGTAAACACAAAATGGTTAAAGGTATTGAAACCAAACAAATTTTTGGTGCATACATTGTTCACCACCAGAAAAATCAGTGGATGAACCACAGATTCATATGTAACTGGGGCTGAGAAACTACTGAAATTACCTAATATCAGAATGCTTTGTTTATTGTAAGTGACTAATGTACATGACTGGCACTAAAGAGGGAGAACCCAAGTCCACATATGTCTGTAAGTTGAGTAATGACATGACAGCACTAATGTCGACTTGCATGTGCAAAAACTTCTGATAAACCTTGACATCAATGAAAAACTTACTGGGTGCAATGGAGGTTGCTGATACACAACTGACATCCATGTCAGTATCTGCAATAGGCTGTTGGAATTTTGCCTTGCAATCAGGAGCAATGTGACCTATTTTGTTGCATTGGTGGGAAATGGTCCACTGCTCAGGAAAATCTAGACTGTCATGAGTGACAAAACATGATGGACAAGGGGGAAGCATGGACCGCTTGCATTGTTGTTGATTACCAGGCATGCTGTGCTGCTGCTGCTGTGGTGTGGCTGCCACAGTGAGTTGGGCTGGCTGCTGTGATGTTTTGCTCATGTGCAGATTGCTGCCACCATATTGTACCTCTCTGAACTATTGGACAAACTGTGGAAGGAAGTGCGTTCAACTTCTGCAACCTCACATCATGATTCAATTTGCGTGCCTGCAGCCCTCAAAACCTCAAACAATTGTGCAATAGTCAGAATGTTGGAGAGGGAGGGGTTTTCGCACCGAAGGGCCTCCTCATGGACCTCATGATTGGGGGCCAGCCAAATGATTGCATCACAATCTGCATGATTGTATCATGTACCATTTGGTTGGCATATGACTCCTTATGTACATCAGTGACAAAGTGATGATGATGGCTTAAACTGTGAAGCTCAGCTGCCCAAGTCTTATAGGAAAGTTCCAGTTTCTTGCAACACCAATAGAACTCAACTCGAGCGGCAATGACTCGTGTCCATTTACAGTAGTATTTTGAAAGAAGGTTGCATATGTTATCGATAGAGAGTGAAGACAGATCCTGCAAGGAGAGCAGTTGGAAAAGAAGTTGATACATGCAAGCTAATAACCAATACAGAAAGAAAGCTCGGCATAAGCTAATATCAGTCAGTCCAAACACATGAAAATGCTGCCTGAACCATTTTTTGTAGGCATCCCATTCTTCTGCAGACTCATCATGAGCCAGAAATGGTGGGGGATAAACAATGAGGGTAGTGACAACAGAAGGTGCAAGGGGCAACATGGTAGGTGACATAGATTGAGACAGACCCAAACTGGCTGAAACAGAGACAAGCATTTACAATAACTTGGTTTGGTTGTGTTGTGCTGTGTCAAATGCCTCCTACTGTTGACTGAGATGATGCAGCGACACAGTAAGAACCCCTTGCTGATTATGTTAATGTAGGTATGAGCAGGTGAAATAGGTTCCAAGAGGTATGAGTGCCTCAAAGACCTCTTAAGTGATAGAATCCAGTGTTTTCCTTGATAGTGAGTGTTCATAGAGACAAGTGATTTGTCAAGAGTGCCCCAGGTAAGAGTGATAGGACTGCTATTATCTTCTATATACATAACACAGGGGAACAATTTTTTTTTTCTGCTGCGTGAGTTTACAGAATCTATTTGATACATATAATGATGAAGTACTTAGCCCATAAATTATTTTGTTTGAATAGACCCTGATTCTCATGATAAACTATTCTATAAAAAAATACATGTTTTTTCGTAATCTACCCTCGTTAATGTGTCTTTTTTGAAATAAGGAAACTGTACTCAATACAGCCTGTGACTCAATATGGCCTAGTGCCTTTGTCTTGGTAACTATGACAGGAATCCACCAGATGGCACCTCCTGTTCATTTGGAAAACTGCATTAACTGTCTCTGTTTCTCACAGAGAGCACTGTGAATATCAGCCATTTCACAGGTGAGCTTTTGTTGTTCATCACTCAGTCATTATTATTTTGTGCAGGTAAGCTTCTTGCATTACTCATTCACTACAATTTTTCGACAAATGTGATACTGTGCAGTTATTTCATACAAATGTCCAGTGTGGGAGTTTTTGTTGCAGAAAGTATGAGTTCTTCATAGAAGTCTTGTGTTAATAACACCGACCATTTCTGCTACATATGTAATAAATATTGTCAAGAAAAGCAATGACAGAATATAAATGATTTTGTAAAACAAAGCTATCAAAGATATTCTGGAAAACAATTTGGACAATAAGATATATGTTGGGCCCCCACACACCATTTATAAAACTTGCATAGAGTCACTTTGATGTTGGAGTCATCCAAGATGAAAAGGGCTTCCATTTGGAATACCAATGGCATGGACAGAGCCAAGAAATCAACTCAATGATTGCTACTTTTGTGCTGTGAATTTAAAAGGTATGAATTAATACAAAATATACTCTTGGGTTTACCCAAATATACAATCTGCTAAGCCACCAACCTTGCATAGTGAAGATTTGCCAATATTGGTATTTATTTCCTTATCAGACAATTACTGTGATGATGCTGAAATGTTAGACAATCAGAGTAAAAGCATTTCTCCGGGCTAGCTAAATGCCTTGATTTGAGACTTAAATTTATCTAAGAAATCAGCTGAGCTTCTTGCATCAAGACTAGAAGAAAAATATTGTCTTCAGCCTGATGTATCAATAACATCTTATTGAGCTAGAGAGTGCAACATTCTTCCAATGTGACAAATGATGATATACATTGTAGTGCTATTTCTGGGCTTTTAAATTTAATGGGTCTTCCAGTATACCGACCACAATACAAGTGACTTTTCCTAGATAGCTCAAAAAATGTTTAAAATATGTGTTACTGCATAATGGAAATAAATTAGCTTTGGTCCCAATAGCTCATTCAAGCACTCTTAAGGACAGATATCAAAATATTAAACTTGTTTTAGAGACAATTTCGTATCATCAACATCAGTGGTCAGTGTGTGTAGATTTAAAAATAGTGAATTTTTTATTGAGTCAACAAAGTGGATTCACTAAATATCCCTGTTTTCTTTGCCTGTGGAACAGTCATGTGAAAAACGAACACTGGAGCAGAAAATACTAGCCACTGAGAATGAACCTAGCCTTAGGAAAAGATAACATTGATCATGAACCAATGGTCAGCCATGAAAAAATCTTTCTTCTGCCATTATATATTAAACTTGGGGTTATAAAACAGTTTTTAAAGCTTTAGATAGGAATGGTGATTACATCAAATATATTTGTTAGTCATTTCCTGGTCTCAGTATAGAAAAGTTAAAAGCAGGAATTTTTGATGGGCCACAATCCATACTCTTATAAACAATGATGATTTCAGAAACCACATGACCCAAGTTAAATTAGAAGCAGTTGTTAAGAATTTTTTGGGGAATCACAAAGTTGAAAAATATTCCAAAATAGTAGACAAAAATCTCCAGAATTTCTAAAAACTAGGAGCTAATATGAGTGTCAAATTGCACTTTTTCCCCAGTCATTTAGATAAATTTCCTGACAACTTGGGAAATTACAAAGAAGAACAAGAGAAATGATTCCATGAGGACATCAAAACTATGAAGTAAAGATGTCAAGGCCATTTGGATCACAATATGATGACAGACTACTGCTGGGACTTGCTGAGAGAGTATGTGGACCAAAAACACCAAAGAAAATCCCACACAAAATATTTATCTTAATTCTTATTGATTTATTTTTCTTGTTATGATTAATTTTATTATTCTTTGTATCATTTATATAATTGTTTGTTTGAAATCATCTCATAACTTTAAAATAAAAGTTAAAAATTCTGTACTTTCTTATAATTTAATTTCCAGTGCAAATGGATTGTCTTTATCTCAAAAAGTAGAATCAATTCAACAATAATCTCATTATGTTCATACTCAGCAGACCAAAATTAGCTGAAATTGATTAATAGATCCCATGCAACAGCGCATTCGGGAGGACAACGGTTCAATCCCGCGTCTGGCCATCCTGATTTAGGTTTTCCGTGATTTCCCTAAATCGCTCCAGGCAAATGCTGGGATGGTTCCTTTGAAAGGGCACGGCCAACTTCCTTTCCCATCCTTCCCCAGTCTGATGAGACAGATGACCTCACTGTCTGGTCTCCTCCCCCAAAAACAACCCCATGCCACAGAATCAGTGTTATCTTGTGTGACTGATATGGTGGCTGGCAACCATCTGCAGTAGGCAACAATCTGTGGTTGCTTACTGATGATGCTGTGGGGCATGGGAAGGTGTTGTCATTGAGTGACTGTAGGAGGATATAAAATGACTCAGAAAAAATTTCTACTTGGTGGGATGAATGGCAGCTAGCTCTAAATGTAGAAAAATGTCAGTTAATGTAGATGAGTAAGAAAAAGAAATCTGTAATGCTTGTATACAGCATTAGCAGTGTACTGCTTGGCACAGTCACATCATGTAAATACCTGGGTGTAACAACGCAAAGCGATATGAAATGCAATGGGCATGTGAAGATTGTGGCAGCAGAGGAAAATGGGCAACTTCAGTTTAGTGGGAGAATTTTGGGGAAGTGTGGTCCATTTGTAAAGGAGATCATATATACAATGCTTGTGCAACCTATTTTTGAGTATTGCTCACATGTTTGAGGGCTGCATCAGATCATCAGATTAAAGGAAGACTTTGAAGCAATTCAGGGGTGGGATGCTAGCTTTGTTACCAGTAGAAGTGAACAGCACTCAAGTATTATGGAGATGGTTTGGAAACTCAGATGGCATCTCTGGAGGGAAGGTGACATTCTTTTTGAGGAACACTACTGAGAAAGTTTAGAGAACCGGCATTTGAAGCTGACCTCACAATGATTTTACTGCCATCACATACATTTCATGTAAGGACCAAGAAGATAAGAGATGAGAAATTAGGCCTAATATGGAGGCATATAGATAGTCATTTTCCCCTCATTCTGTTTGTGAGTCAAACAGAAAAGGAAATGACTAATAATGCTAGAGAGTACACTCTGCCTCATCATGTGTGCTGGCTTGTCGAGTATGTTAATAGATTTAGATGTAGATGGTTGGCATCTTCTGTAAGACATGGGTGTGCATCAGTGGTGCTACATTCTGTGCTGCAATGGCATTCCACCAGGATTTGCCACTTCTTGCAACTCAGCCTCACACGCACTCACCACAGCTTCATATGGTGTCTGCTGTGTGTGGGATATGACCCACCGCTCTTCAGAAGGATTTGGTTGATGGCTGGCACTGAGGCACCAATTCTCAGAAGGAACTCATTTCTGGTGATGGCTGACCCAACCCAGACTTGAACTCATGCTGCCACTCAATATGCTGAGTCGCCTTGTTATCTGGCATGGCCCTAAAGTGGTGCTGCTCCCCAAAGAAGAAGTACCTCTACCTCAAAATTCAGACTTATTCATATGTTTTTGGCAAGCATTTGTTTCACCAAAACCTGGCACCTAGACACATAGCCCATAAAAGAGTCTTGCCCTGGGGTGGTGACGTCAACCTGCCTACTACAGCTATTACTGCTTCATGGTGTAGTTTTCTGCTGAGCATGGCTTGCCCGTCTTGCAGTCCTTCTGCATACATGTTATTCTGACCCACATGCTGACACAGTGCAGCTCCAGCCTGCAGCTGCCATTGTAATACTTGACAGCAGCTTATTTACTAGTTCTTATTGATTTCAGTAAAACTGGGTAACAGCACTAAAATAGAATGTATACACTCCACAATAATGCACTTGTTTCTTTCAGAAATGCCACTTTGTTGCGGTGTGTTTGGTGGAGGATTTCAATGCTCTATGCTTCTGTTTGCTAGTAATTCTGAGACTTTCTTGTTATTGAACTCTTTTCCTCCATCACACCTAAACTGTTTGGTATCATGAGTGCCTCTGCTTCATTCAAGACCTGTTCCCAGATTATGCTGACTCCACTCTTCTGCTTCAGGAAGAAAAAATTTATGAAACTTGCTAAACTCATCTTTAAAATACACTTAGTGGAGAAATTTTCTGAGAGACTCTATAGACATTGGCATGAATTTGTTCCCCAGTAACCATTAGTTAATTCATTTGATTCCTGAGTGGCAATCGACAAGGTTTTCCCAGTGCACATGCATCGCAGAACTCTTCTTTGAACCCATACATATGTATGTTCATTTGCTTCTAGATGCTTTTCCCATTGACCAAATCTCTCATGACAAACTTGTGGCATATATGTCAACAATATCAAAGTCACTTGAGTTAGTTGTTATTTGACATTGTCAAATAGATAGACAAGTGATCTGTTGTGTTAAAATGTATGGAATAAAAATCCTAGTTCAAGATCACAAAAGTATCTTTATTGATAACCAATTTCAGGTCATTGATGAATCATCTTCAGATCTAAACTATTGAAAATAGCATATAAGATTTGAACAGGAAGAAGATATTTTAATAACTGAACTTCCATTATTTGATTATTTAATACATCCCATTATAAAATTACTATTTTATTAATTTTGAAGCAGCCACCAGGCATTACACTTCATCACAATCTGTTGTGCTGAATTGCTCTTATTAAATTGAAGGGTTGTATGGGCATGTGCATATTGGAAAACATTAGATTGTTACAAAAATAAAAACATACAAAAGTGTATTTTGTAAGTGATATCAAGATACTGTCTTAGTTTAAGTTAAAGATTGTCATTGGTTACAAAAATTGTTAAAATGTTGGTCATTTATGATGTATAGAACCAACATTTATATTACCACACTTCTGCATTAATTTGACACTTGAACTGGTTGTGTTGGTTAGAGACAAAGGCTCATATGACCACTCATCAATGTTTCCCCAGTCACTGTCTTAAATTTTGACACTTTTATCATCACATCTCATGCAGAAATCTTTATGCACAACTGCTTTTATGGTGAACAAGTTAGCATTTGCTTCAGTTCAGTATTTTCTATGGTGTTATTCAACTGAATGTGAATTTTACAGTTCCCAATGTAGTCATTGGATCAACATGGAAAGACTTAGGGGTTGTCTGATGTAGAGATCCATGTTAAAAACTTTGCACTGAATGATGCAATCTGAGAGACTTGTGCCCACACCAGCTCTCTACTATGTCATCAGACATGACACAGATCACCACCTGACCTGTTTTACAGAGCAGATAGTTCCCTGTCCATGAACCGACATGCTTCCACCTCTTTTCTTATTTGAAATCTTCTTCAGGAACAGTGAATTTAATATATGATATGAAATATTGTGTATTTGTAGTGATGTGACTTGTGGCACCTCTGTCACAGTACCAACTGTTGGCTTCAACACTGAAACATGTGATAAAAATGCAATATTCTTTTCAGATTGATGGGTGTTGTGATGTTTGCCTGCTTTATTTCATCATTGATGGTCCCCAGTGTCCTAACCACACATTTCACAGTCTTTCAAATAAATTGAATAGACACTGTCATTGCTTTAACACATAGCCTTTTAGTATAACACTTATTTCATAGTTAAGTTGATGCATTGTTGTTGATCTAACCAATATGTGTTCTGTGTCTGAAACACGGCCGTGGACTGACTGTCTCGGGACCAAAAATCAAGCTCTTATGTATCCTCATAATAATAGGCACTGAAACTACACATTGTTTGATTTTTAATTTACAGAAATTACGATTAAAACTTAACTCCTTCAATTAACTGCATACATCGAAAAATTGTGTCTTTTTAACAGTTTCTTCTACTACAAGGGTTAAGCTGTATTATTTGTTAAAATCATGAAATTAACAAATGTGGTTACACAAACAATACTTTTGATGAAATTGGAAATTATGTTGGGATGAATTAAGAACTGGCTTTGCTAACAAGTTTTCGAAAAGAGCCAAATAGATCCTTTAAGAATACTATTAGTTGTTCCTCCAAATGTTTACAATTAGTACAGAATTTATATTTGTTAATAAGTCAACAATAGAATATAAGTTATGAAACAATTACTGATTTAACCCTATAACAAAAGATACTAACCAGGAATAGTCAAAATAAATTAGAAAATCAACTACATACATAAAACTAAGCACAAAATTAGATCTGGTGTTATATTCTTTGAAACTGAGGACCAAATTTTCTCTGTCATGAAAGTGCAGATTATACTCCTATACCATTATGTTAGCAGTAATTAGTTGAAAGTGAAAAAGTGAATTTTAACGAAGCAGATGGCAAAAAAGAGGGGTAGTAAAAATATCCTAGCTCACTTCATCACAATATGACTGCTGTCTTTTTCATCAGGCACTTTGCTCCCCAGTGGTCAGCCTGCTCATATTTATGACAAAAAAATTTTCGTTTTGCACATTTATGATTCTTTTTCAATTTTTCATTATTAACACTTTTACTTCTCTGAATTTCCTTCTTAGGACCATTATGTGTAACAAACACTGCTGATTCAACCATACTTTGATCAAGCAATTCAGTCATGCACAGTTTTTCAATCAAAATGTTCACACTTTGATTTTTGGAAGGAATTACGTCTCACTGGTCTTTAAAATTTTCATATCCTTTGCCTAGCATGGGTAAGATATGACCATTTTAAAATTCTTTCAGACAAACCATTTTCCTCATGCTCCTGCAATTCATAATTCAAATTCATGAAAAGTTTCTGCAACTACATAATTTATTTGCTGAAGTACACTTTGTTATCACACTGAACACACAAAAATGCTTTGATCAACATGCTCATTATTATGTACTGCTACATTTTAATTGTACATGTAACTTATGTCAAATTTCACTTGCACTGGTACAGGTCAACGTGAACTTGGCAATGGATTTTCCTAGTGCTTTTGCACTGTTTTTCAAACACGGCTGATGTGCTGCTATTTTTTTCTGCAGTTGCATCTTTCACCAATTCAGGACACTGATATGTACTGTTAATGATGACTTCAAGTGCATGTACTTGCAAAAGCATCAGCACATGCCATTTCCATTTTGTCCAGTCAACAAGGAGAGACCTGTGAATATGGCATACTCAGTTCAACAGATTGTGTTCTTCATGGTATCAAAATACTCACTACAGAAATCTCCCAGATCTTCCTATGAATGCCTTTGGCAAGACCTTAACCACTGCTTGCAAGGTAATGAACTTTATCTCACGAATAAAACATACATAATATCTGTTTCTGTGATGTGGTGAAGCAAACAATGCATACTGTGATGCTTCTACAAATGTAAATGTAAGTGCAAATGGTGTTGATAAATATGATTCTTTTACAACAAATTCAAAGCGACACGCAAATGCAAAGGATACTTTATTGCAACATCTGACATTACTGATCAGAAAAAATGAATACATCTCTCATGACTCCTTGCAGGAGCAGAAACTATGCACTAGACTAGCTGCAACTTTATCATGTTTGTGGATTTAGATCATACTGATAAGCTGTAGAGACAATATCATCACAAAATGTGAATCTATTTCTAATGTAATTTTAATGTCAGATCAGTCGCAATATGGTTTTAAACCAGATCTTGTTAACATGTGAGTACTAGTCATACTCATATTTGTCTTAGTGTAGTAAGCTGAGTGGTATTTTAATAAGAGTTATATCATTGATATATCTGTTTTAGTTTGTAGCATAGACTTACATGGGTAGTAAACACTCAAGTTTTATTTATTTTGTGGCGATGTTAGAATTTAGGCTTTTCTATTTTTTTGGTTAGTTGGCTTCCATGACTCTCAGCTCACTTGCTGTTACCTTGAGTATGACAAACTTTTAATTCTTTGCAATAAAATGAAGCTGAAACAAAACCATAACTCAAAAATATTAAATAAATATAGGTATAAATTTTGCATAAGTGCAAAATAGTGAAATGCCATATAACAACAGGGTAGTGGTTACAGTTAAAAGATTCACTGTAAATGAAAAAGCATGCACAGCCACAGCATATAGTTATTCTCCAGAGTATGAAGCACTCCAAAAATGCTCAGAGCTCACATCATATAGAAAATTGAGTGAAATCCAAAATCTATATCATTGACATATTTGGGAAAAATTTAAGCTTATATCAAAAGAATTGGCAGATGCTAAACGGATGATTGGTTGATTTGGGGGAGGGGACCAAACAGCAAGGTCATAAGTTCAATCAGATTAGGGAAGGATGTGGATGGAAGTTGGCAGTGCCCTTTCAAGGGAACCATCCTGGCACTGGCCTGAAGTGATTTAGGGAAATCTTGGAAAACCTAAATCAGGATGGCCGGATGTGGGTTTAAGCCATCGTCCTCACAAATATAAGTGCAGTGTGCAAATCACTGCGCTACATCACTCACAAAATGGTAAATGGAAGTGGCATATTTGTTATAAAAGATTAAAAACTCAAATCCACTGATGTAGAAACTGAAACTGCATGTGAGATTGTCGAGCAAGACAGTAGCGATGGTGGGCATAAACTAACAAGTGGGTCCTTCTACTGATCACCAGATTCACATCCAGATGGTGCCCTGAAGAACGACCCTATGATAGGAAGATTAGATTAGATTAGATTAGATTAATACTAGTTCCATGGATCATGAATACGATATTTCGTAATGATGTGGAACGAGTCGAATTTTCCAATACATGACATAATTAGGTTAATTTAACAACATACTTAAGTTAATATAACAACTTTATCTTTTTTGTGTTTTTTTATTTTTATTTTTTTATTTTTTTTATTTTTTTATTTTTTTAATATTTTTTTTCTTAATTTATATCTAAAAATTCCTCTATGGAGTAGAAGGAGTTGTCATTCAGAAATTCTTTTAATTTCTTCTTAAATACTTGTTGGTTATCTGTCAGACTTTTGATACTATTTGGTAAGTGACCAAAGACTTTAGTGCCAGTATAATTCACCCCTTTCTGTGCCAAAGTTAGATTTAATCTTGAATAGTGAAGATTGTCCTTTCTCCTAGTATTGTAGTTATGCACACTGCTATTACTTTTGAATTGGGTTTGGTTGTTAATAACAAATTTCATAAGAGAGTATATATACTGAGAAGCTACTGTGAATATCCCTAGATCCTTAAATAAATGTCTGCAGGATGATCTTGGGTGGACTCCAGCTATTATTCTGATTACACGCTTCTGTGCAATAAATACTTTATTCTTCAGTGATGAATTACCCCAAAATATGATGCCATATGAAAGCAATGCGTGAAAATAGGCGTAGTAAGCTAATTTACTAAGATGTTTATCACCAAAATGTGCAATGACCTTTATTGCATAAGTAGCTGAACTCAAACGTTTCAGCAGATCATCAATGTGTTTCTTCCAATTTAATCTCTCATCAATGGACATACCTAAAAATTTGGAATATTCTACCTTAGCTATATGCTTCTGATTAAGGTCTATATTTATTAATGGCGTCATACCATTCACTGTACGGAACTGTATGTACTGTGTCTTATCAAAATTCAGTGAGAGTCCGTTTACAAGGAACCACTTAGTAATTTTCTGAAAGACAGTATTGACAATTTCATCAGTTAATTCTTGTTTCTCAGGTGTGATTACTATACTTGTATCATCAGCAAAGAGAACTAACTTTGCCTCTTCATGAATATAGAATGGCAAGTCATTAATATATAATAAGAACAACAAAGGACCCAAGACTGACCCTTGTGGAACCCCATTCTTGATAGTTCCCCAGTTTGAGGAATGTGCTGATCTTTGCATGTTACGAGAACTACTTATTTCAACTTTCTGCACTCTTCCAGTTAGGTACGTATTAAACCATTTGTGCACTGTCCCACTCATGCCACAATACTTGAGCTTGTCTAGCAGAATTTCATGATTTACACAATCAAAAGCCTTTGAGAGATCACAAAAAATCCCAATGGGAGGTGTTCGGTTATTCAGATCATTCAAAATTTGACTGGTGAAAGCATATATGGCATTTTCTGTTGAAAAACCTTTCTGGAAACCAAACTGACATTTTGTTAGTACTTCATTTTTACAGATATGTGAAGCTACTCTTGAATACATTACTTTCTCAAAAATTTTGGATAAAGCTGTTAGAAGGGAGATTGGACGGTAATTGTTGACATCAGATCCATCCCCCTTTTTATGCAAAGGTATAACAATAGCATATTTCAGTCTATCAGGGAAAATGCCCTGTTCCAGAGAGCTATTACACAGGTGGTTGAGAATCTTACTTATCTGTTGAGAACAAGCTTTTAGTATTTTGCTGGAAATGCCATCAATTCCATGTGAGTTTTTGCTTTTAAGCAAGTTTATTATTTTCCTAATTTCAGAGGGAGAAGTGGGTGAGATTTCAATTGTATCAAATTGCATAGGTATGGCCTCTTCCATTAACAGCCTAGCATCTTCTAATGAACACCTGGATCCTACTATATCCACAACATTTAGAAAATGATTATTAAAAATATTTTCAATTTCTGACTTTTTGTTCATAAAGTTTTCATTCAATTTGATGGTAATACTGTCTTCCTCTGCTCTTGGTTGACCTGTTTCTCTTTTAATAATATTCCAAATTGTTTTAATTTTATTATCAGAGTTGCTGATTTCAGACATGATACACATACTCCTGGATTTTTTAATAACTTTTCTTAATATAACACAGTAGTTTTTATAATTTTTGATAGTTTCTGGGTCACTACTCTTTCTTGCTGTCAGATACATTTCCCTTTCCCGGTTACAAGATATTTTTATACCCTTAGTAAGCCATGGTTTGTTACATCAAACTCCTGATTAGAGATCAACTTACTTTCATTTATTCCCCTATTAACAAATAACAAAAACATAATAAATTAATCATCAGTTAAATATTTTTTGTTCAAACAATTGCATCAACAATATTATTATTTTCAATTTTATTGATTCAAGTAAAACATCCAGTAGGCTGTGAAAGACAATTTGCTCCATCCATAATAATCAAGTCTACATCATTATTAAAAACAGGAGAGCTTCATTTCACTTTTGACTTCCAGAAGTCATAAAAACAGCAAGTTGAAGTAAATATAAAAACTTGGAGAGCTCCATTTCACTTTTGACTTCAAGGAATCATAGGAACATCAAGTTGAAATAACTGTTTAACATTAATAACATGACAAAAAATTGTTCCTGTAATTGTCCTGTCATATTGTATCGAATTAAGAACATGTATTTGGATCATCTCTATCTTAAGAATTATTATCAGAATCCTTAGGAGTTCTGAATCAAACATCACAATGACAACTTAGCATACTCATCAATTAGATGCTTAGGATGAATAATTATATCATTAATATTTAGAGAAGATATTTGACAACTTTATTTCATTACTTGTTCATTATTAATACTAATTATACTGTTCTTGTTCAAGTAAATAAATTTGTTCTTAACAAACCATACCTACTCAGCAAGAAGTATAAAAACAGAACATAAATCACAATATTTTTTTCCTTACTATTCCTTGGAGGATTATCTTAAGAATTCAAAGATGAAAAACTTTTTAAGAATTTGGTTGAGGAGTCTAGTTATATAATAGGATGGATGGTTTCTACACTTCGTTGTTGGATGAACTGGATGGTGGTCTCTATCTACCTAAATACTCTGCAATCAACCTAACAGTGTATGGCGAAGGGAGCTTCTAGTATCACTAACTGATCACCCTTCCCGTTTCCTTTCTTGAAAGGTAGAATGATTCTCAGTAAGCTGCTGTGTTAGCTCTAATTTCTAAACTTTTTTCTCATTTTGGTCATTTTGTGAGATGTATGTATGAGGAAATAATATGTTGTCAGACTCTTTTTGAAAAGAACCCTTCAAAATTTCTGTGGTAAGCTTCTCTGTGATCCACAATACCTCTCTTATAGCATCTGCCACTGGAGTTTGTCTAGCATCTCTGTAACGCTCTCATACCGATCAAATGACCCCATGATAAAATGCACCACTCTTTGTTGGATCTTCTCTACCTCTTCTATCAATCCTACCTGGTAAGGATCCTAGATTGGTGAACAATACTCAAGAATTATTCAGGTAAGTGCCCAATAAGACACTTCTTATATAGATGAATTACATTTCCTTAACATTCTTCTTGTGATATTCCTATGAGTGTATATTCAGCTGTGATCTTAATTTAGGCACAGTTTGCTTCATAATAAGGCGTCTTCTTTTTCTGGAATCCATCAGCATGAAATGCATACACTTAAGAATATTTTTTAGTTTAGCTTGGAACTCTGCTGTTATCCTTTGGGATTTCAATGATATCATTTTTTGCAAAAAACACTATAGAGTTCACAATATACTGCTCCTCCTCCAATCCCCTTCTCTGCTCTCATGGCAATGGCTTTCCCTTCATTAACATTTTTATTTATGGATTTAACAATTAAGTACTCAGCTTTAGCCTTATGGTTATAATTGTTTCAATTGTTCAGTTCAGTTTTTAATATTTTTATCAACTTATGACCAACATGACACATTCCTTTCTTATTTAATTTGGCAACTTTGGTTATCATTTTATTGAAAGTAATAATTTCTTCAACATCTTGTTGTTAAATAGGGGTTCAGTATTAAGCTTTAGTACTTTATTTAACATTTCTACTTTTACATTATCAAACGTAATGAGAGTTTACTCAACCCCCAAGGGGAAAATTGAAAGAAGAGGTACTCTATTGTTTCTCCTTCCTATCTTGCTTGCTATTAACACTGAGTTTATGCAGTTTTTTTGTCTTGTTGTCTTATTTCTTTGTAAACTGTTCTATTCCTTATGAAGTTGACATCCTGTATCTTCTCATACATCCTCAGGTAATGCATTCTTACTTTCAGTCTATATCTGACCTATTTGCCTTTTGACTAATTGTAAGCCTTTCTTTTTATACAGGAATTTAATTTCTGTATATAACCAAACTGTTTTTGCTTTTTTTGCAGCCCATGACGTGGTGTCACAAAGTTTTAACTTAAGGTAATTTGGAATGGACCACTCATCACGCATTCTTTATTGAAGTTTATATTTGCAACTATTTTCAGCTATTTAAGCCTTAGATTCTTATATTTATACACAAACTTCAATGCCTCACCTGGTACTAGAAATTTAATACTATCCAGTATGGATGATGGTAACAGTTGTTAAATTTTTGCAGCAATAATCGGTAGCGTGCAGCTGTGTTTCTGTCATACACACAGCTCAACAATTTATTTCGAGAGACAATGCTCACATCATCAGGTTATAAAACTTAGCTCATGAAGTTTATGAAATTCAATGCGCATCCAGTGATGCAATATATGTTGAACCAACATTTTTTGACCAGCTTCAAGGATCACAAAGATGCATTCAAATTAAATAATTATGACAGATCGGCTGCTGTGAGTGATATATACTTAACAGGCCACCCCTTAGAGGAACAGAAGAAGAGATAAACAAAGGAATGGAGGAAATTCGATTTGCTTGAAGGAATGTGGCAATATTCTAAACCAACCAGTGGAAGATATTTTTAGGGCAGATTCATGATCATAAATTTGTAATACCTCTTTGATGGAATACCTAGAGGCTGATGGTCACAGGCTTAGTAAATGACGAAAAATAGGCGATCAACAGAACAGCATAATAGTTGAGCAAATAGCTGTAGTTACGCAGTAATACTAAGGACATGTCAGTTCACAACAACCCTCAAACCTCTGTGAAAGTGTAAACTTGACACTCTTTGAGCCCACAGCCCAGTAGGAGGGTGCGACCTGGTGTACTGTGTGGTGCGAGATTTGATTGCCACAGACAGATGTTTACCATTTTATATTCACTGCAGTTATTATTGTTGGTAGGTTTATTAGTGTTTTAACACCGTGAGTTAAGTGTTACAACCTGATGATGAGAGCACTGTCTCTTGAAACATGTTCTTGAGCTGTGTGTAAGACAGAAATATTGTTGGATGCTACCAATTATTACTGTAACAAATAAATGCTAGTGACTGGGTTCAAACTGGCAGCCCTCAATGTGCCACCCAGTGACACCACAACTATGCCGCACTGCATGCAACAGTGCTTGCAGCATTGCTCTGTAACCTGGAGAAACAGTGACCAGCTGTTTCAGAAGTCTCATTGGAACCAATTACATCAACCTGGATCTAGGACTTTCCTGTAGTCCTCTGTATAACAGTGCTGGTGGAACCTTGCATCCTGGTGGTAGTGTTACATCCTCTTCACTATGATGGGCACTGAAGGTAGCCTGTCCTGTAGAAGCTTCACAATTGAAGAGTGGGTCTTCAGTTTCCTCGTACCTCCCATCATCGATCTGCACATCTGGACTGTAGCAGGGCTTCATACGGTGGACATGGACATCTTCTCCGCACTTTTGTCATCTTGATGAAGAGCCATAATACTAGACTTCATATGTGACGTCTATCAAGTAACAAACTATACAATGTAACACAAAGTAGCACTTTAGTAACTTTTCTTATGGTTCCACCTCGTGCACAAGTGTAAAAACCTGTACCAAATCTCCCAGGCTGTAGCTCACTTGCTGGTGCTTGCGATTGTAGTGGGCTTGGTCTTTCTCCTGGAGGTCTGGGTCTGTATGTGAGCCAGCTGCTTTGCTTCTTTGCGCCTGGTGATGAGGTATGTCACATAGTCATCCTGAGTATCGGCCAATTGGAATGGAGACAGCGTTATTGTTTCGTTTTCATCACCATGGAACAGAAAGAACATTGTGATGCCTGTAATGTCTTACTTTGCTGTGTTGTATATGAATGTCATAACAGGCACTACTTTATCCCAAGCTCTCTATTTGATGTCAACATAAATCGAGAGTATATCCATCCATGTCTTGCTAAAGCATTCTGTGAGGCCATTTGCCTGTGGATGATAGACAGTAGTCATCCTGTGAGTGATGTCGCAACATGAAATTACCTCTGATTATTAGTCTCAACTGGAAATCTTTTTCCATGATCAGAGATCATCACATTGGTTGCTCCATGCTTCAAAACGATGTCATGAACAAGGAACTTTGCAATTTCTGGAGCTTTGGCAGTTGGCACAGCTCTGGTGACAGCAGAACATGTGAGATAGTTAGTTCCCATTTGTCAGCTTTGGGAATCTATCCAAGATGTTGACTCCAGTTTGGCAGAACGGCGCTGTTGCAAGTGGTATTGATACTAGATGCCTTAGATGTAATTGTGGCATGTTCTTCCATCGTTGGCATTCCTTATAGTGGCTCACACAACGTTTAACAGACTGGTAGAGACTTTGCCAGTGATACTTGCATCTGATTCCATCCAGAGTCTTCATGAAACCCTGGTCGCCAGATATTACAGTGCTATGGAAAAACTTCAGGATAGCTGGTCGTAGACGGGCTGGGTTGATTACCGTTGGATCCTAATTTCTCTTACACAGTGCTTCATTTATTAATTGGGATTCTCCTTCGTTCAGTTCCTCCTTCAAAGCTTCAGTGGTTTCGGCAGTAGCCACTCTGTTCCAGAGCAACGTCACTTAACGCAGCGATGACTGAGATTTCATCAACGCTACTGTGTTCTACCAAACGATTTCTTGGAAGGCAGTTGGCTTTCTTAGGTTTGCATCCGCTTTGGTATATCGCTGTGGCGTCATATTCCTGTAAGTGTACGATGTCTATGCCGCTAAAACTTAGAAACGAGTTCCGGTACGATCGAGGGAGTTGTAGGGTGCATGCGTCGAATTGTTATCTAATTACAGTGGCAACAGTCGCGTGGTTTGGGGAACTCGCGCCAAAGCGCCAAGGTCGCGCTGCATTGCAAGTAAGTGGCGCGAGGCGCGAAATAATTACCCGTGCGGGAAGAGGTCGTCAAACTGCGACCCGAATCAAATGTTCTGCGGCCCGTCGTTTTCTGTCGTATTGTATAACGATATTTCCTATAACTAACAACCGAATCCAAAAACAATTACTTGCTCAGTAACAAACAAAATACTTACAGAGGCAGTACTATTTTGAGGTGTACAGTTGTCCACTGCAGTTGATAGCTTTTAATGCCACTTATTTGGTGTCTTTAATCAGTCCTGAGGCTGCAAATGCACGCGTGGCACAGCAGTAGTAGGGAGTTCAAATGGTTCTGAGCACTATGGGACTTAACATCTGAGGTCATCAGTCCCCTAGAACTTAGAACTACTTAAACCTAACTAACCTAAGGACATCACACACATCCATGCCCGAGGTAGGATTCCAACCTGCGACCGTAGTAGTCGCGCGGTCCCGGACTGAAGCGCCTAGAACCGCTCGTCCACCGCGGCCGGCAGTAGTAGGGAGTATCCGCTGGAGTGTACTGCTTGAATTTGCAGCTTCTCTCAAAGAAGCGATATTAACAGCTGACCACTGCAATACCCAACTGCAACACAGGGTTAATTTTAATTGACTTTGTTGAACTGGGCCGTGAGCAAGTAAAGTCGGCCGCTCACCTCAGATGTAGAAGGGTAAGTAGTGTGTGGCCACTGCGGGCTAAGGATATGAGAGTGGGAATGTTTTGTTGTTTGTCATCCATCGCTCACAACTCGCGAGGGTGCGTGATTCATACAGACAAGCTGCTACATCTACATCTACACGATTACTCTGCAATTCACATTTAAGTGCTTGGCAGAGGGTTCATCGAACCACAATCATACTATATCTCTACCATTCCACTCCCGAACAGCGCGCGGGAAAAACGAACACCTAAACCTTTCTGTTCGAGCTCTGATTTCTCTTATTTTATTTTGATGATCATTCCTACCTATGTAGGTTGGGCTCAACAAAATATTTTCGCAATCGAAAGAGAAAGTTGGTGACTGAAATTTCGTAAATAGATCTCGCCGCGACGAAAAACGTCTTTGCTGTAATGACTTCCATCCCAATTCGCGTATCATATCTGCCACACTCTCTTCACTATTACGTGATAATACAAAACGAGCTGCCCTTTTTTGCACCCTTTCGATGTCCTCCGTCAATCCCACCTGGTAAGGATCCCACACCGCGCAGCAATATTCTAACAGAGGACGAACGAGTGTAGTGTAAGCTGTCTCTTTAGTGGACTTGTTGCATCTTCTAAGTGTCCTGCCAATGAAACGCAACCTTTGGCTCGCCTTCCCCACAATATTATCTATGTGGTCTTTCCACCTGAAGTTGTTCGTAATTTTAACACCCAGGTACTTAGTTGAATTGACGGCCTTGAGAATTGTACTATTTATCGAGTAATCGAATTCCAACGGATTTCTTTTGGAACTCATGTGGATCACCTCACACTTTTCGTTATTTAGCGTCAACTACCACCTGCCACACCATACAACAATCTTTTCTAAATCGCTTTGCAACTGATACTGGTCTTCGGATGACCTTACTAGACGGTAAATTACAGCATCATCTGCGAACAACCTAAGAGAAGTGCTCAGATTGTCACCCAGGTCATTTATATAGATCAGGAACAGCAGAGGTCCCAGGACGCTTCCCTGGGGAACACCCAATATCACTTCAGTTTTACTCGATGATTTGCCGTCTATTACTACGAACTGCGACCTTCCTGACAGGAAATCACGAATCCAGTCGCACAACTGAGACGATACCCCATAGGCCCACAGCTTGATTAGAAGTCGCTTGTGAGGAACGGTGTCAAAAGCTTTCCAGAAATCTAGAAATACGGAATCAACTTGAGATCCCCTGTCGATAGCAGCCATTACTTCGTGCGAATAAAGAGCTAGCTGCGTTGCCCAAGAACGATGTTTTCTGAAACCATGCTGATTACGTATCAATAGATCGTTCCCTTCGAGGTGATTCATAATGTTTGAATACAGTATATGCTCCAAAACCCTACTGCAAACCGACGTCAATGACATAGGTCTGTAGTTAGATGGATTACTCCTACTACCCTTCTTAAACACTGGTGCGACCTGCGCAATTTTCCAATCTGTAGGTACAGATCTATCGGTGAGCGAGCGGTTGTATATGATTGCTAAGTAGGGAGCTATTGTATCAGCGTAATCTGAAAGGAACCTAATCGGTATACAATCTGGACCTGAAGACTTGCCCGTATCAAGAGATTTGAGTTGCTTCGCAACCCTTAAGGTATCTACTTCTAAAAAACTCATGCTAGCAGCAGTTCGTGTTTCAAATTCTGGAATATTCCATTCGTCTTCCCTGGTGAAGGAATTTCGGAAAACTGCGTTCAATAACTCCGCTTTAGCGGCACAGTCGTCGGTAACAGTACCATCGGCACTGCGCAGGGAAGGTATTGACTGCGTCTTGCCGCTTGTGTACTTTACACACGACCAGAATTTCTTCGGATTTTCTACCAAATTTCGAGACAATGTTCCGTTGTGGAACCTATTAAAGGCATCTCGCATTGAAGTCCGTGCCAAATTTCGCGCGTCTGTAAATTTTAGCCAGTCTTCGGGATTTCGCGTTCTTCTGAACTTCGCATGCTTTTTCCGTTGCCTCTGCAACAGCGTTCGGACCTGTTTTGTGTACCACGGGGGATCAATTCCATCTCTTACCAATTTATGAGGTATGAATCTCTCAATTGCTGTTGCTACTACATCTTTGAATTTGAGCCACATCTCGTCTACATTTGCATAGTCAGTTCGGAAGGAATGACGATTGTCTCTTAGGAAGGCTTTTAGTGACACTTTATCCGCTTTTTTAAATAAAATTATTTTGCGTTTGTTTCTGGTGGATTTGGAAGAAACGGTATTGAGCCTAGCTACAACGACCTTGTGATCACTAATACCTGTATCAGTCATGATGCTCTCTATCAGCTCTGGATTGTTTGTGGCTAAGAGGTCAAGTGTGTTTTCGCAACCATTTACAATTCGCGTGGGCTCGTGGACTAACTGCTCGAAATAATTTTCGGAGAAAGCATTTAGGACAATCTCGGAAGATGTTTTCTGCCTACCACCGGTTTTGAACAAGTATTTTTGCCAACATATCGAGGGAAGGTTGAAGTCCCCACCAACTATAACCGTATGAGTGGGGTATTTATTTGTTACGAGACTCAAATTTTCTCTGAACTGTTCAGCAACTATATCATCGGAGTCAGGGGGTCGGTAGAAGGAGCCAATTATTAACTTAGTTCGGCTGTTAAGTATAACCTCCACCCATACCAATTCTCACGGAGTATCTACTTCGACTTCACTACAAGATAAACCACTACTGACAGACACAAAAACTCCACCACCAATTCTGCCTAATCTATCTTTCTGAACACCGTCTGAGACTTCGTAAAAATTTCTGCAGAACTTATTTCAGGCGTTAGCCAGCTTTCTGTACCTATAACTATTTCAGCTTCTGTGCTTTCTATTAGCGCTTGAAGCTCAGGGACTTTCCCAGCACAACTACAACAATTTACAACTACAATTCCGACTGTTCCTAGATCCAAGCACGTCCTGTATTTGCCATTCACCCTTTGAGATTGCAGCCCACCCCGTACTTTCCCGAGGTCTTCTAACCTAAAAAACCGCCCAGTCCACGCCACACAGCTTCCGCTACCCGTGTAGCCGCCAGCTGAGTGTAGTGAACTCCTGGCCTATTCAGCGGAACCCGAAACCCCACCACCCTATGGCGCAAGTCAAGGAATCGGCAGCCAACACGGTCGCAAAACCGTCTGAGCCTCTGATTCAGACCCTCCACCCGGCTCTGCACCAAAGGTCCGCAGTCGGTTCTGTCAACGATGCTGCAGATGGTGAGCTCTGCCTTCATCTCGTAAGCAAGGCCGGCAGCCTTCACCAAATCAGATAGCCGCTGGAATCCAGAGAGAATTTCCTCAGATCCAAAGCGACACACGTCATTAGTGCCGACATGTGCCACCACCTGCAGCTGGCTGCACCCTGTGCTCTTCATGGCATCTGGAAGGACCCTTTCCACATCAGGAATGACTCCATCCGGAATGCACACGGAGTGCACACTGGATTTCTTCCCCTCCTTAGCCGCCATATCCCTAAGGGGCTGGGGGACTGATGCCCTTCGCTGTTTAGTCCCCCTTAAACATCCCAACAACCACCACCACCTAAGGGGCCCCATTACGCGCCTAACATTGGAGCTCCCAACTCCCAATAAGCCCACCCTCTGTGATTGCCCGGACCTTGAAGGCTGAGAATCATCCTCTGCAACAGGGCAGGCAGCTGCATCTGGCTCAGCCAGAGACAGTGCCTGAAACCTGTTTGTCAGGCGCACCGGGGAGGCTTTCCGATCAGCCTCCGGTGACGTCTTTCGCCGCCTGCCACGCCTTGGAACGACCTCCCAATCAACCACAGGCGAGGGCTCAGCCCCACTGTGGGCAGCAACCGGGGCAACCATAGCGGCAGACCGATCTGGGGACAGACGGGACGAGGTTGACATCCCCGTGATATCCAAGTCCGGCTCCCCACTGTGGTGCCCATTGGCAACAGCCTCAAGCTGCGCGACCGAAGTCAGCGCCGCTTGCAACTGTGAGCTGAAAATATTGACACAGAACTAACAACAATTTGTGAACGGACATTACTCTGTTATCTTCAAATAAATATTGACACAGAACTAACATCAATTTGTGAACGGACATTACTGAGACAGTTATCTTCAAATTAGCAGCATACACTGAAGAGGCAAAGAAACTGGTGCACTTGTCTAATATCGTGCAGGCCCCCGCGAACACGCGGAAGTGCCGCAACACGACGTGGCATGGACTCGACGAACGTCTGAAGTAGAGCCTGACACCATCAATCCTGCAGGGCTGTCCATGAATCCGTAAGAGTACGAGGGGGTGGAGATCTCTTCTGAAGAGCGCGTTGCAAGGCATTGCAGATATGCTCAATAATGTTAATGTCTGGGGAGTTTGGTGGCCAGCAGAAGTGTTTAAATTCAGAAGAGTGTTGGTGGAGCAATTCTGGGACGTGTGGAGTGTCTCATTGTCCTTCTGGAATTGCCCAAGTGTGTCGGAATGCACAATCGACATGAATGGATGCAGGTGATCAGTCAGGACACTCACCTAGCAGTCGTATCTAGACGTATCAGGGGTCCCACATCTACACCGTTACAGAGCCTCCACTAGCTTGAATAGTCCCCTGCTGACATGCAGGCTCCATGGGTTCATGAGATCATCTCCATGCTCGTACACGTCCATCCGACCAATACAATTTGAAACGAGACTCGTCCAACCAGGAAACATGTTTCCAATCATCAACAGTCCAATGACGGTGCTGACGCTCCCAGGAGAGGCACAAAGCTTTGTGTCGTGCAGTCATCAAGGACACATGAGTCGGCTTTCGGCTCCGAAAGCCCATGTCAATGATGTTTCGCTGAACGGTTCGCACCTGTTGAAGATCCAGCATTGAAATCTGCAGCAATTTGCGGAAGGGTGGCACTTCTGTCACGTTGAACGATTCTCTTCAGTCGTCGTTGGTCCCGTTCTCGCAGTATCTTTTTCCGCCCACAGCAATGTCGGAAATTTGATGTTTTACCTGATTCCTGATATTCACGGTACACTCGTGAAATGATTGTAAGGGAAAATCCCCACTTCATTGCTTCCTCGGAGATGCTGTGTCCCATCGCTCGTGCGCCGACTGTAACATCACGTTCAAATGCTTTTAAATCTTTACAACCTGCCACTGTAGCAGCAGTAACATATCTAACAACTGCGCCAGAACGCAGCGCCGTATTCTGCCTGTTTACATATCTCTGTGTTTGAATACGCATGCCCATTCCAGTCTGGAACGTGAAAATTAACTCCGCTAAATGCGAAGCTACGTACTTCACTACGGAACTTGAGCTTCTTAACCAGCTACTTATGATCGATGGACGGGACGTGCCCTGAAATGACTCCATCACGTACCTGCGTCTCGAAATACCTCACACGGCGCAAGCACATTACAAAAACTACGAATAAAGATTGTGCTCTCCTTGTATTGTTTGTACCCTCTCCTAACGGGTGAAGGACTGCAAACTCCTAATCTGGCGCCAGCTCATACTTCCGGTCATCGTGTATGGCTCAGAAGTGTGGTCTATGGCGCCAACGCCACCCTCTTAAGCCCCCAACGTCTCCAGAACGAAGTCTTCCGCATTATCTCAAGTGCTGCCAGATATGTCCCAAACACAAGCGTAAGAGACCTATTAACCCAGCCCACTATCGACATAATCATTAAAGATTAATCAATAAAATTTATGAAAAGACGCAGACATTGCCCCATCTCCTCATACAATATTTAGGCCAAGAACCTCTCGGAGTTTCGAATAAACGCTCAAAATTAACACTTACGCGCCACTTTACGGAGTAATGACAGACACAAATATCAACTACAAAAATTTACCTTGAACACACACCCATATGTCTCCAGTCCCCTTTTTCTTGCCCCAAGAGCACTATAAAGTCAGAGAGGCACAGCCCAGTGGCGTTCGAAAATTCGAACCACACACATTGCCTTAGGAGCTCAGTTTGCCATCGTGCCTGACGATGGCGACATGTCTGATCGCCGAAATACTGTGCATGTTGGACACTGTGAACCAGCAATGCACCAGTAGACTGTTCGATCGACATTCAAAATATTTAGTTAACATTTGAAGAGTGGCAATGTGAAAGAGTCTAGGTGCCAGATATCGCGTTTGCCAGGAGACCAAAAAAAGTGTATCTATTTTGTACAAGTCTCATTTGTATCTGAAAAGCTCAGAAGGTATTATGATACGACAGAATTATGGTGCCCACCTCATCACCTGTGATGGTATGTAACAGTGACTACTGAGTTGTTGCTCTTCAAACAGCATCCCTTACAAGCAAATCAGTTGCGTCTTCACCTGGGGTTACTTGCACTTTACGACTCTGTTCAAAAAGAACAGCTCGACTGAGTCATAGGGTTGAGCCGTACGCAACTCCTTCATGCCCTGCAGCTAAATCGCTGCAAATAATATCTGTTGCTGTGACCCTGCAGTCAAATAGTCTATGCATTGGCTAGAACTGCGAGTTAATAAAATATGCAAAAATACAAAATAGAAGTTAAATAACTAATTTAATAACAAGGGCTCTGTTCTAACGTGTGTAATTGATGTAGAGAACAGAGAATTATGTTGAATAATGTTTATTCATGAAAGGATATCTCAAATAAAAAGAAAGTGGTCCAACGATATTCAGTTAAAATACAGACAGAAAATATCCTTATCACCTGTAAATAATGTTGCACTAAATACAATGATGTTACTTCTAACCACAGAGAATGAAGTCAATAAAACTGTTCAAAAACTAAAAAATAAAAAGTCAGTAGGCGTAGATGAAGTACCAATGTGTGTACTGAAACAATGCATAGGGATTATACAAGGCCCCTTAACATATAATAGATGAATCCTTCACATCAGGGACAATTCCAGAGCAGTTAAAGCAGGCAAGAGTTATACCTTTGCTTAAGAAAGGTACTGCAAAAGACAAAGAGAATTACTGGCCCATCTCCTTGATTTCACCATTCTCAAAAATAATAGAAGCAGTTATGAAAGACAGATTTATGAATTACCTGGATAAATACAATCTTTTAAGCGAATCACAGTTTGGTTTCCGAAGTGGCAAAAATCCGGAGTCAGCCATAGTAGAATTCACAAAAATTGTATCTGATGCTTTTGATAAATATGAGTGTGTCACAGGCATATTTTTGGATCTTCCTAAGGCCTTTGATACAGTCGACCACAAGAAGCTATTAAATAAATTAGAAGCATTAGGAATAAGAGGGGTAGCTAATGACAGGTTTCGATCATACCTAGCAGATAGGTTACAAAGAGTAGAGATAACACATACTTCAAATAGATCTAAACATTTAGTAAAACACTTATCAGAACGAAAATACGTTAATATGGGTTCCGCAAGGTAGCATATAAGGGCCAATACTATTCCTGATATACATCAATGACTTTCCCAGTAGTGTTACTCATGGTGAAAACATTCTCTTTGCTGAAGACAGCAATATTATAGTCACCGAGAAAAGCGGTCTACCCGACGGGAGGCCCTCGTCACGCTACTTTTCATTTCATTTCACTGACAAAACAACAGAACTCCTTGTAGAGAAAGCAAATGAAACTCTCAAGGAAGTTTATGACTGGTCAATAAACAATAAAGTGACACTGAACATAAAGAAAACTAATGCTATAAATTTCAAAATGGTTCAAATGTCTCTGAGCACTATGGAATTTAACATTGGAGGTCATCAGTCCCCTAGAACTTAGAACTACTTATACCTAACTAACCTAAGGACATTACACACATCCCTGCCCTAGGCAGGATTCGAACCTGCAACCGTAGCAGTCGCGCGGTTCCGGATTGAAGCGCCTAAAACCGCTCGGCGACTGCGGCCAACAGCCATGAATTTCAGATTGAAGAGGAAACATGACACTGTTAAATTAAATGTAGATGACACCTCTATAGTTCGTGCAACAAATGCAAAATTTCTAGGAAAGAATATTGATTCTCAGTTGAAGTGGTGTGAACACACAAATGTACTTGCAAACAGAATGTCGTCAGCATATTATTCCCTTAGAATCCTGTCATCAGTGTGTATCATGGAGTGTCTTTTAGTTACATACTGTTCATATGTACACTCAATTCTTAGCTATAGCATTCTTTTTCGGGGAACAAATGCACAAAATATGAACACAGTTTTCAAACTGTAGAAAAGAGCCATAAGAATAATAACCAAAAATAGTATTTGCGCTCATTGTGAAGATCTGTTCAAAACACTGAGGATATTAACTGCTCCATGTGAATACATTTACCAATCAGTTGTACACATCAAAAATAACATTGGTAATTACTGCACAAACAGCTCTGTCCATGATCATGGAACAGGAGCTAGACTCAACTTACATTTACCAACAAAAATAAACATAAAATTCAAAACAGCATTTTCTATCAACGAATAAAACTGTACAATAGATTGCCAAAAGATATTAAAGAAATTACAAAAAATACACTTATTTAAAAAGGCAGCTAAAAAGTACCTGTTATGCAACACATGTTATACATTGAAGGATTACTTAGATAAAACAGAGTAGGGGTTTGGTAAAAAAATGTTATACAAATAAATAATAATAATGATTATAAAAATGCAACATTCCATTTCACTTTCTAGAAGTACTTACCCCCTCGCTATGCATAGCACAATACTAACACCTCTTCCTCTTTCTGAGCTCAACATCTCACTCATTATAGAGCGATGCTGACTCAGTTTTTCAGGATAGCAAATGGGAAGTTGCGGTACAGAAAATGGCGCAGAGATCAGCAGTGTGTGCGTGTGTGTTTGTGTGTGTAATGAGTGAAGAGTTGTGAAATGATGTGTGTATAGTGTGTGCAGTGAATGATAGTGAGGTATGAGTGAACAGTGTGGCATTACATTATTTAATAAGTTATTTGTAAAAAAAGTATTGTATTCCAGGAGTATATCTAATGATTGTGTCCAACTGTTGTTGTTGTTGTGGTCTTCAGTCCCGAGACTGGTTTGATGCAGCTCTGCATGCTACTCTATCCTGTGCAAGCTTCTTCATCTCCCAGTACCTACTGCAACCTACATCCTTCTGAATCTATTTAGTGTATTCATCTCTTGGTCTCCCTCTACGATTTTTACCCTCCACGCTGCCCTCCAATATTAAATTGGTGATCCCTTGATGCCTCAGAATATGCCCTACCAACCGATCCCTTCTTCTAGTCAAGTTGTGCCACAAACTTCTCTTCTCCCCAATCCTATTCAGTACCTCCTCATTAGTTATGTGATCTACCCATCTAATCTTCAGCATTCTTCTGTAGCACCACATTTCGAAAGCTTCTATTCTCTTCTTGTCCAAACTATTTATCGTCCACCTTTCACTTCCATACATGGCTACACTCCATACAAATACTTTCAGAAACGACTTCCTGACACTTAAATCTATACTCGATGTTAACAAATTTCTCTTCTTCATAAACGCTTTCCTTGCCATTGCCAGTCTACATTTTATATCCTCTCAACTTCGACCATCATCAGTTATTTTGCTCCCCAAATAGAAAAACTCATTTACTACTTTAAGCCTCTCATTTCCTAATCTAATTCCCGCAGCATCAACTAGAACTTTGTAAATGTATGTGTATAAGAATTAGCTTATTTTAAATTGGTCTAAACTTCTAAATACTTCGACATGTCCTATATTATTGTAAAAAGAGATCTGCAGATGAATAAAGTTACTACTACTGCTACTACTACTACTACTTCTAAATCAGTAAAGTTACGTCGAGACTGTTGCGAGAATGCTAATAAAATCCCCAAACCAAATAATCATCAGAAATTCGTGAAAACTTAAGTCCATTTCGCTATCACAATGCATGAAAGATTCACCAGCTCAAAAAAGTTTAGAATCAACATGGTGATTAACGTGATACAAAGAATAATAACTCATACTCTGTCTATCCTCAGTTCCATAGTACAAGCGGAAAAAGATATAGTCCTACTCTGGAGCACATTCAGACCTCTCGAAATATGAAGTCACTTGAAAAATTAAAGTATAATTTCGGCCGCTCACCGCTCAGAATCTACACCCACTCCATCAAAATCCGCACGATATCACAGGCAGGTCTGCCTTCTTCCAGAACGAAGATCCAATTGCCTGAATCGCTCCCTTGAGCTCTTCACCCGAAAAAGTCCCAGTCTACACTTGATTCCTGTAGTGTTCCACTACTGTCTCCTTTTTCATTGGCTGAAGGCTGTTCCCACCAAAAATGCATCGTTGTTGGGCTCTACAGACATGATTTGACTCAACATGATCACTTGCCAGACTAAACTAATGTATGAAAAAAATATTTAAATAAAGAAGTGTTATAAATATTCGATCACACTTAGATCATTCACAAGAATTACAAATAAAAGATTGTCATAAATAAGTAAGCTAGTGTTCTTGTGCAAGTGCACTCATGTTAAATGACAACGAATTGTCGTTAAATATTTTTAAAGAGTTGTTCTTTTTGACAGAAGCGTCGTTTGGTTCCCTTTCCAGTTGGGGTGTCAATGTGGTTGAGCAGTTTTAATTTAGCACAGTTTTTTAATAGCATTTCCCTTCAACATCTGAATAAAGTTACTGGCAAAATAGTGAACTGTTCAACAAATAACTAAACAGGTATAATAGAATGTGAGGTAATCATACTGTATTCATTTGCTGTGTAATTGTGGAGAATACAATGTTCTGAAAAAAATATGCATAATATAAAAAAAATATAGAAGATGTCACAATTCAATAAATGAAACAAATGCAGATATGTAGCTTTCGGAGAAGATAGCTGTAGCGCAGTGCTGTTACCTGAGATTTTGTTTGTTGAAATCTCATGAAACGTTTCAAAATTATCAATTCAGACATTCAAGGTGAAAATGTTTATTCGATGTGAAATATCAACTTCTGTAGTTTTAAAGATGCCGAAAACATTGTCTTGTCACTGGATGCGCCTCATGTTTATGAGCTCATAGACCTATTCATATTTGGTTTAATTCCTTGTCTATGAATTATTGTAGGTTTTTGAAGAGCTGTAAGAAGCCCTATTTCAGCTTGTCTAATACTCTGCCATTTCTGGTTCATCTCCTGCACATAGGCCATGTGACTCATAACTGTTCAAATTTGGGAATTACCCCTATCTGGCGATGCACTCATTGTCTCTGCACCTGAGGTAGCCTGGAATGGCTGTGCAATGTATTCTTCCTGCTGACTTGGCGCCCAGCCAAGCAAGCAAATTCAGCTCTCCTCAGTACCGGCCCTAGGTGGACGAATAACTCTCCTAGATACTGGTAACATTACACACTGCAAAAAACCATTGGCCAAATTAGAAAAGAAATGAATTATTAAGAATCTTCTAAGTGTCATACATGGAGACTGTCTGGTTCTAAATACTACTGACAAAGATTTTGTTTCATGCGCCACTAATATACACACATAACTTTCCATTTATTATGACCTAAGTACAGAACTACAGTAGGAAATGAATTCAGCAAAAACCATTTCTCATTTCTTTGTACAACTTTGCTTCCACCGTTTTTTCTCCAGCATTTGAGGCTTTAATTACACAAATCGGTTACACATGTATCATTCAAAATATTTTCCATCGCTGGCCACTACTCTCTCCCATCTTTCGGGCAGCGTACGAATCCTACGTGGAAAAAACTGTTCATCTTTTGAAGCGATCCACAAATCTATCCAATCTGTGACTTCTTTATGAGATCGGAAGTGTTGGTCAGCCGGGCCATGCGCCAATTGATCTAAACAGGTGATAGTCAGAGGGAGCAATGTCTGGAGAATACGGCGGGTGGGTTAGGACAGGGTGCGGCAGCGTTTATAGCGTAATTTGAGTTTCGTAGTCCAATGACGTACTGCAGGAATGCGCGCCAGCTCGTGCCACATTCGTGTATTAATGAGTTGCCATTTCGGGTGTGACGGTGATATTGAGCGGTGGAGTGCACAGCATCGTGCCTTTGCTGTTGAAAGTCATTTCAAGAATAACGACTCTGTTACGCTACCCAGCGTCTATTTCGGCAACATGGGACGTCATGGGAAAATTCCAGATGGACGGGTCATTGTGAGGTGGGTACGTGCATTTCGAACAACAGGTTCTGTTTGCAGTGGCAAACCGGGAAGAGGTGAAAGAACTGTGCGGACACCAGAAGCCATGGAAAAGTTCGTGCTGCACTATTGTGTAGGCCAAAAAGATCTGCTCGTCATCATGTGCAAACTGTGCATAAAAATGGTTCAAAATGCTTCTGAGCACTATGGGACTTAACATCTGTGGTCCTCAGTCCCCTAGAATTTAGAATTACTTAAACCTAACTAACCTAAGGACATCACACACATCCATGCCCGAGGCAGGATTCGAACCTGCGACCGTAGCGGTCACGCGGTTCCAGACTGAAGCGCCTAGAACCGCACGGCCACACCGGCCGGCAAAAACTGTGCATAAGTCCGATCGCTCATTCAGGAGAATATTGCACGAAGATCTCCATTTTCATCCCTATAAGCTGCAGATTGTTCAGGAATTAGGCATTGTGATTGGGTTTCGCGCAAAACGTTCTGCTTAACAATGCATGATCTCCTTCGCCAAAATCCACAAATGCTGCACACCATCCTGATGTCAGATGAAGCTCATTTCGAGTTATGTGGTTCAGTGAATAAACAGAATATGCGTTATTGGAGCGATGTAAACCAGCATGAATTGCACATCAAGCCCTCGCACAGTTCTCGTGTCACAGTGTGGTGTGGAGTTGCTTCCTTTGGGATTATTGGTCCCTACTTCTTTGAGGATGACAGCGGTGTGGCTGTAATTGTCACCAGCGAACGCTACCTAAAGATACTGCAAGACTTCGCTCTTCCCCAATTAGGTATGGTCGATGTGGATGTGGAACAATTATGGTTTCAACAAGACGGAGCGACCTCGCATAGAGCCAGAATTTGCATGGATTTCTTGCGACAGACATTTTAATTTCCCATTTTGGTGGCATTTCCTGGCCGCCTCACTCACTTGATCTCCCATGTTCAGACTTTCTCCTTTGGCGCTATATGAAGCAAGAAGTGTTCCGAACACGTTGTGCCACCATTCCTGAGTTGACAGATCACATCAGAACTGCCATCGGCAATGTCCCGGGGAATACGTTACGCCAAGTTATGGAAAGCTTCCAACGCTGCCTAGATGAATGTGTTGTATAGAGGGGGCATCATTTGACAGGAGTCATATTCAAAAAGTAATCCACGCAATGGACAATGACTTACACATTAGTATATGGCATACCTTTAACTATTAATTGACATAAGACATAATAAATAAATTACAGTTACTGCCTGATTGTGTGTTTTTAATATCGTACTATGAACGCTGTCACACCCTGTACATTTTGACCTCTTTTGCAACATGGGGCCGAGCGTTGTCGTGCTGCAAAATCACTTTATCATGCCTCTCGCTGTATTGCTGCTGTTTGTCTTTTAACGCTCTGCTCAAACGCATTAATTGCGTTCGATAACGAGCACCTGTGATTGTTTCACTTAGTTTTAACACCTTATAGTACACGACGCCGAGCTGGTCCCACCAAATGCAGAGCATGATCTTGGAGCCGTGAATATTCGGTTTGGCCGTCGACGTGGAAGCATGGCCGGGATACTCCCACGATTGTTTGCGTTTAGGGTTATCGTAATGAACCTATTTTTCGTCCCTGGTCACAATGCACGATGCAGAAATCCCTTCCGTTTTTGCGTCTGAAGCAGCTGTTCACAAATGTCGTTCAATGTCTCTTGGTGTCAGTTCACACGGGACCCAAGGTCCTTCTTTCTGAATCGTGCCCATAGCCTTGAGACGTTTTGAAATGGCTTGCTGTGTCACTCCCACTAATCGTGCCAATTCTTCTTGAGTTTGATGCGAGTGTTCACTCAGCAATGTCTCCAATTCTGCATCTTCGAAAATATTCTCTCTTCCACCACTATGGCGGTCTATGACGTTAAAGTCACCGTTCTTGAAGCGTTGAAACCACTCACGGCACGTTCTTCCACTAATAGCGTCCTTACTACAGGGTGGTCCCGAATTCATGGTACAAACTTTAATGGTAGGTACAGGACATTGTACCAAGGATTTATTGTATAGGAATGTATAGTCGCAGGTGACGCGGTGAGGCGTAAACAGGGGAAAGAGAAATGGAGTGATCGGTTGGTGTCACTGCCGGTAGAGGGCAGTAGATGAACATGATGTATCGCAGTAGGGACAAGCGCCATTCACAATTGTGCTGCCGTAGACGATGGGTGACTTTACGTATGCAGAAAAAGCAGACATGCATTACATGTACGGCCGTGCAAATGGTAACGCCAGAGCTGCGTTACGAATGTATCGCGCGGAGTATCCTAATCGACGAATGCCGGATCATAGAATTTTTCAACGGTTACATCGTCAACTTTGTGAAACAGGTACGTTCGACGTCAACAGACATGACGCTGGTCGATTAAGAGCTGTACGCACTCCAAGACTGGAAGAACGCATCTTGAACATAGTGGCTGATAGACCCGAGTCAAGCACAAGAACTGTTGCGCGTGACGTACATGTGAGTCATCAGACTGTATGCAGAGTGTTAAATGAAAATCGCTTACACCCCTTCCATTTTCAAAAAGTACAAGCATTGAATCCGGCAGATTATCCTCTTCGCGTGAACTTCTGCCAGTGGTTGTTGCAGCAATGTGCGTTGCAGCCGGATTTCGTAGGTCATGTGCTATTTACAGATGAAGCGACATTTTCACGCGAGGGTGTCTTTAATGCGCACAATTCCCATGTGTGGGCAACAGATAATCCACATGCAACGCGTCCACATGCGTATCAACAACGTTTCGGTATTAATGTGTGGGCTGGTATTGTGAACGACTTTTTGATTGGGCCATACTTACTACCCACGCGACTCTGTGGCGAAAGCTATCTTATTTTTCTGCAAGAAGTGTTACCAGAACTGCTGCAAGATGTTCCGCTCGCCATTCGTAACCGCATGTGGTTTCAGCACGATGGAGCGCCAGCACACTTCAGCACTGCTGTACGGAATTACCTGAATGCCACGTTTGGTGCTAGATGGATTGGGCGTGGTGGACCAGTCCCTTGGCCACCCCGATCTCCTGATTTCTCTTGCCTCGATTACTTTTTATGGGGACATCTTAAGAGTCTTGTTTATGAGACTCCAGTTGACTCAGATGAGGATCTCGTTGCTCGCATATCTGTAGCTGCTGCAGGTGTGCGTGAAATACCAGGCATCTTTGAACGTGTACGCCAATCGCTGCACCGACGCTGTCAAGCATGTATCGCTCATGGTGGACGCAATTTTGAACACTTACTGTAAACATGACACTTGTCAACAACGATTTCAATAAAATCTTTCGTTTTCCTTTCGGCCGTTATTTCCCCTGTTTACGCCTCACCGCGTCACCTGGGACTATACATTCCTATACAATATATCCTTGTTACAATGTCCTGCACCTACCATTAAAGTTTGTACCATGAATTCGGGACCACCCTGTATACGTACTTCAGAGCATTCGATGAGACTCAGCCGCTGTTTTCTTCATATTGAAACAAAACAGTAACAGCTCTCGCAAATGACGAAAATTAGGCTCGTAAACTGACATTTTCAGTCAAGAACAACTTTATGATGCAGACACAGAGCGACTAATGTTTGAATGAGGTTATGTTGACCGAGGTCCAAGCTAACTACCTTGACTTCTGCGATCTGTTTCTTTCGACCGCTACTTACTATTGTCCCCATCTATCGGCAAACGGCTGAAGCAAAGTTGTACACCTTGTATATTTCTTGTAAAAATAACAAAACAAAATTAAAGAAAAAAGTCTCAGTGTTGACTTCTTTCTTATGCAGCTCCGTTCCCTGAACCAGATGTTTCAAAGCGTGTTATAAAACTCTCTGAGCTGTTGAGGAACAAATGGCAACATCGTGTTTCTGTTTTGCGACTGATAAACCTGACTGGTCTTTCAAATGATGTGCAGTACAGCGTACATCAGGCATGGACTTTTCTCTTCTGAATACGTTGACGTTTTTACATTCGTATGTTTCAGACTCAGAATTTTTAATAAGTATTTCAGATGAATGAATCTGAGACACTCTGATCATAATGCATTTGAGAGCTTAGTGTCTGCATTAACAACAGCCTTTCAATAGCACTTTCAAAATTAAAGAAGTCAGTTGTTGGTATTACATGGAAAGAATTTTAGCTAAATGATCAATGTCACGCCAGTCCGCACATACGATAGTTCCTTGGGTAAGGGTGCGAGATTTAAGGGTGTGGAGTATTTTTAATATTTTGGAAGACGAGTGGTGTAGCCATGAAAAAGTTACAGTTCTGAACCTGTTAAAGTCTGGGTAAGACCGACTTTTTAATAATTTTCTTGAAAGAAAAACCTCTGACTGCATTACATTTTTTCCCTATCTGAGAGCTAGGGCAAGGAGTGGTTGGGGGGTAGAGGGAGGCCTCCCCTTTCCCACAGGTGTGGGCGCCCTTTTTATTACATAATTCTTGTGGAAAAAAGTCTTCGCTTACTGTTCTTCGTTTCTTTGTAATTACAAAATCTCTGTTGCAGCTCAAGAAGCTGTGTCAACTCAACAAAAAGTTGAGAGTTTTCTCTTCAAACCACCCCACGCTAAATGGAGGAGACTTTGATGCATTGCAGTTGGAACTCCACAGGGAAGCACGGCTTAGCACAAAGAGCACGCTTCATTTAGCAATGAATGTTAGAATCATTTTCTTCGTGGTGTGATGTTTGAAACAATTCGTGGGACATGCAAAGGGGTGCCGAGAACTCGAGATCAGAAACGGAGCGAGTACGACTCTAATATTGCGGATTGCATACTTCACGAATCAAGGCGCCACTGTTACATCGTCAGTGATAACGGGCTTCTTTCGTTCCCGCTGTAGTTCTGCGAGTATGAAGAGCCTGCGAACTGAAGCGCTGCGGTCGCTTCATTCTCGTCGACTATTTCTCTCTTACTGGAGCGTGCAGGAGTGTGAGGCTAGTTCCGACTTATTATTAGTAAGGAAAATGAGTTCACAATCTTGCTGCTGTGAAGTAGCACAGAAAAGGCGAAATGACCGATTGTCGGGATCAGGTGGCCTTTAACGAAGTTGTGTTTTGTGAGACTGTGGAGGATTGATGATAAGTATACAAACGCAAATGTGTTCCATTAGAACAGGAGTCATATCTGGAATAAGTTTCAAGTTTCAGTCCATGCCACGGATGGAAAATATACAAATTTCGTGCAATGCACACAAAATGGTTGTGTTCTTTTTTATTCCATTGCCACCATGAGAAAACATATGTGCTATGTCAAATGAAATTGGGCTCAGAGCAATGTTGCCGGTACATCCCTCAGACAAAAAAGTGCACTATTTCTGTATTCATTTTGTCATGGCAACTTGCGTTTAGGACTAACTGCGAGCTGTGTAGCTTATAAACTTCCTGTAATTTATTTTAATAATTAACCACTATTTAGAGACTGCAGTTCATCCTCATGTCATTTTTTCTGGTACTGTCGTTACAGACAGGGTAATGCCTCGAAAGTGTGTATATGTCAACGTAATTTAAGACAGTCTCTGAATAGACATTAAGTATTAAAATACATCTACAACAGTCTTCGAAAATGTTTTACCTATATAAATGTATGTACAAACAGAACACTACTCTCTGCTAACCGATCAGTCACTGTTTGGTATATAATTATCTTCTGTCATTTAGCCAGGTCGGACGTTGGAGCTTGCACTTGAGAATGGCTATAAAGGTCGAAGTCACGACTGTGTGAAATAAATGAACAGTAATTTACTGTTTGATGTTGGAAATTTCTTTCAAAACAAAACAAATAAGCATATAGCGGTAATGCCCCGAGTCTGTGATTATACTTGCAGGCTCGTGTACACGCTTCCCTTTCTGCGAGAATCGAGTCCATTTGAACCTGACAACAGACTCATGTGACGTGTGGAGTGCAGTGGAGACACGAGTCGAAGTCTGCGAGCACTTGGAGACGGGACACACGAGAGATACGGGTCCTGCAACGAACTTGAGACGACATACTAGTCGCCTTGTATGCCACACATCGCCAGCTCTCGGCTCCGTGCAGGACCCGTGGTAAATCGATATGTCAACAAAAAGGTACCCAATAAAGGTCTTTAACTTTGATGTGTGGTATTGACAGCTTGCAAGCATTTAAATGCATAGTTGAGAATTATTAAACTCGCATGAAATACACTCCTGGAAATGGAAAAAAGAACACATTGACACCGGTGTGTCAGACCCACCATACTTGCTCCTGACACTGCGAGAGGGCTGTACAAGCAATGATCACACGCACGGCACAGCGGACACACCAGGAACCGCGGTGTTGGCCGTCGAATGGCGCTAGCTGCGCAGCATTTGTGCACCGCCGCCGTCAGTGTCAGCCAGTTTGCCGTGGCATACGGAACTCCATCGCAGTCTTTAACACTGGTAGCATGCCGCGACAGCGTGGACGTGAACCGTATGTGCAGTTGACGGACTTTGAGCGAGGGCGTATAGTGGGCATGCGGGAGGCCGGGTGGACGTACCGCCGAATTGCTCAACACGTGGGGCGTGAGGTCTCCACAGTACATCGATTTGTCGCCAGTGGTCGGCGGAAGGTGCACGTGCCCGTCGACCTGGGACCGGACCGCAGCGACGCACGGATGCACGCCAAGACCGTAGGATCCTACGCAGTGCCGTAGGGGACCGCACCGCCACTTCCCAGCAAATTAGGAACACTGTTGCTCCTGGGGTATCGGCGAGGACCATTCGCAACCGTCTCCATGAAGCTGGGCTACGGTCCCGCACACCGTTAGGCCGTCTTCCGCTCACGCCCCAACATCGTGCAGCCCGCCTCCAGTGGTGTCGCGACAGGCGTGAATGGAGGGACGAATGGAGACGTGTCGTCTTCAGCGATGAGAGTCGCTTCTGCCTTGGTGCCAATGATGGTCGTATGCGTGTTTGGCGCCGTGCAGGTGAGCGCCACAATCAGGACTGCATACGACCGAGGCACACAGGGCCAACACCCGGCATCATGGTGTGGGGAGCGATCTCCTACACTGGCCGTACACCACTGGTGATCGTCGAGGGGACACTGAATAGTGCACGGTACATCCAAACCGTCATCGAACCCATCGTTCTACCATTCCTAGACCGGCAAGGGAACTTGCTGTTCCAACGGGACAATGCACGTCCGCATGTATCCCGTGCCACCCAACGTGCTCTAGAAGGTGTAAGTCAACTACCCTGGCCAGCAAGATCTCCGGATCTGTCCCCCATTGAGCATGTTTGGGACTGGATGAAGCGTCGTCTCACGCGGTCTGCACGTCCAGCACGAACACTGGTCCAACTGAGGCGCCAGGTGGAAATGGCATGGCAAGCCGTTCCACAGGACTACATCCAGCATCTCTACGATCGTCTCCATGGGAGAATAGCAGCCTGCATTGCTGCGAAAGGTGGATATACACTGTACTAGTGCCGACATTGTGCATGCTCTGTTGCCTGTGTCTACGTGCCTGTGGTTCTGTCAGTGTGATCATGTGATGTATCTGACCCCAGGAATGTGTCAATAAAGTTTCCCCTTCCTGTGACAATGAATTCACGGTGTTCTTATTTCAATTTCCAGGAGTGTAGTTACTCGCTCCCCACCAGACACTCTTACGACCTGCATTGTCACGTGCTATGACGTATTGCCACGGCTTGTCTTTCTCGTGGGCCTCATGCATTCAAATATGACGTCACAGGACTCGCCAGCGAGCTTAAAGCGAATATACGGAGCTCATTTCCGATCTCTACCAAGAACATGACAGCACTGGAAACGCGTTTAGTGGACAAATAGCACTTCGAATATCTTAGATTTGCTGTCTTCAATTGCAACGGTGTCTCATATTGCATAAAGTATTTCAATATAAGAACCTTTACAACCATTAACCATTTATCCGCCGACACAACACAGCAGCACTTTGTCAGGCAATTACAGTGTCTCAACTTTGGGCGCTCTGAGGGTGGTAGCAATCTGAAGCACAGAATAGTTGTCACAGTATTCAGAATAGTGCCGCCCGTTAACGATCAGTACACAGTGGGCGACGGCCAACTTACCATTCCATTACTGCCGTTAGTCTGTTCTGGGCTCATAACAGACCAATTTCTGTAAGTCACCAACAACAATGAGATTGGAACATATGTGGCCCAAGGTGCTGAGCCACAGTGTCGGGCCGGCCGAAGTGGCCGTGCGGTTAAAGGCGCTGCAGTCTGGAACCGCAAGACCGCTACGGTCGCAGGTTCGAATCCTGCCTCGGGGATGGATGTTTGTGATGTCCTTAGGTTAGTTAGGTTTAACTAGTTCTAAGTTATAGGGGACTAATGACCTCAGCAGTTGAGTCCCATAGTGCTCAGAGCCATTTGAACCACAGTGTCGGTGTTGGCTCTTGAGCAAAACAGTTTGACAACCACTTAGCTAGAGGCACGTGCAACTCCATGCATCAGTAGCGAGGCAGCCGCCGACACTAGTCTGGCACTGGGTGCTTATCGGCACAACAAACAGCACAGTCAGAGGGTTAAATGGATTATAGTACTTACTCCCAATATTTGATCACAGCCCGTATTTAGGCCTTCTTATTGTATGACAGTGCCAGTAGATTGTACTTTCTATTGAGACTCAAAGTGTTGAGGATGTAGATGACGATCAGTTTGGCTTTAGGAGAGGTAAAGGCACCAGAGAACCAGTTCGGACGTTGCGGTTAATAATAGAAGCAAGAATAAAGAAAAATCAAGAAACATTCACAGGATTCGTTCAACTGGAAAAAGCGTTCTACAATGTCAAATGGTGAAAGATGTTTTTGAGTAAAATAGGGGTCAGCTATAGGGAGAGATGGGTAATACACAATATATACAAGAGCCAAGAGGAATAATAAGAGTGGATGATCAAGAAGAAAGTGCTCAGATTAAAAAGGGCGTAAGACAGGAATGTAATTTTTCGCCCTTACTGTTTTATCTATACATCGAAGAAGCAACGATTGGAATACAAGAAAGATTCAGGAGTGGAATTAAAATTCAAGGTGAAAGGATATCTATGATACGATTCACTGACGACGTTGCTGTCCTGTGTGAAAGTGAAGAATTACATGATCTGTTGAATGGAATGAACAACCTAATGAGAACAGAATATGCACTACTGGCCATTAAAATTGCTACACCAAGAAGAAATGCAGATGATAAACGGCTATTCATTGGACAAATATATTATACTAGAACTGACATGTGATTACATTTTCACGCAATTTGGGTGCATAGATCCTGAGAAATCAGTACCCAGAACAACCACCTCTGGCCGTAATAACGGCCTTGATACACCTCGGCATTGACTCAAGCAGAGCTTGGATGGCGTGTACAGGTACAGCTGCCCATGCAGCTTCAACACGATACCACAGTTCATCAAGAGTAGTGACTGGCGTATTGTGACGAGACAGTTGCTCGGCCACCATTGAACAGACGTTTCAATTGGTGAGAGATCTGGAGAATGTGCTGGCCAGGGCAGCAGTCGAACATTTTCTGTATCCAGAAAGGCCCGTACAGGACCTGCAACATGCGGTCGTGCATTATCCTGCTGAAATGTACGGTTTCTCAGGGATCGAATGAAGGGTACAGCCACGGGTCGTAACACATCTGAAATGTAGCGTCCACTGTTCAAAGTACCGTCAATGCGAACAAGGGGTGACCGAGACGTGTAACCAATGGCACCCCACACCATCACGCCCGGTGATACGCCAGTATGGACATGACGAATATACGCTTCCAATGTGCGTTCACCGCGATGTCACCAAACACGGATGCCACCATCATGATGCTGTAAACAGAACCTGGATTCATCCGAAAAAATGACGTTTTGCCATTCATGCTCCCAGGTTCGTCGTTGAGTACACCATCGCAGGCACTCCTGTCTGTGATGCAGCGTCAAGGGTAACCGCAGCCATGGTCTCCGAGCTGATAGTCCTAGCTGTTGCGAACGTCGTCGAACTGTTCGTGCAGATGGTTGTTATCTTGCAAACGTCCCCATCTGTTGACTCAGGGATCGAGACTTGGCTGCACGATCCGTTACAGCCATGCAGATAAGATGCTTGTCATCTCGACTGCTAGTAATATGAGGCCGTTGGGACCCAGCACGGCGTTCCGTATTACCCTTCTGAACGCACCGATTCCATATTCAGCTAACAGTCATTGGATCTCGACTAACGCGAGCAGCAATGTCGCGATACGTAAACCGCAATCGCGATAGGCTACAATCTGATCTTTATCAAAGTCGGAAACGTGATGGTACGCATTTCTCCTCCTTACACGAGGCATCACAACAACGTTTCACCAGGCAACGCCAGTCAACTGCTGTTTGTGTATGAGAAATCGGTTGAAAACTTTCCTCATGACAGCACGTTGTAGGTGTCGCCACCGGCGCCAACCTGGTGTGAATGCTCTGAAAAGCTAATCATTTGCATATCACAGCATCTTCTTCCAGTCGGTTAAATTTCGCGTCTGTAGCACGTCATGTTCGTGGTGTAGCAATTTTAATGGCTAGTAGTATAGATTGAGAGCAAATTGAAGAAAGACGAAAATAGTGAGAAGTAACAGAAACGAGAATAGCGAGAAACTTAATATCAGAATTAATGGTCTCGAAGTAGATGAAGTTCAGGAATTCTGCTACCTATTCAGCAAAATGTCCAATGACGAATGGGGCAAGGAGGACATCAAAAGCAGAATAGCACTGGCTCATATGGTTCAAATGGCTCTAAGCACTATGGGACTTAACCATCTGAGGTCATCAGTCCCCTAGACTTAGAATTACTTAAACCTAACTAACCTAAGGACATCACACACATCCATGCCCGAGGCAGGATACGAAGCTGCGACCGTAGCAGCAGCTCCGTTCCGGACTGAATCGCCGTGAACCGCTCGGCCACAGCGGCCGGGAATAGCATCAAACAGCCTTAATATGAGGAAGAAATTTCTGAGGATGTACGTTTGGAGGAAAGTATTGTATGGTAGTGAAACAAGGACTGTTGGAAAATTGGAACAGAAGAGAATCGAAACATTTTGCTGCAGACAAATGTTGAAAATTAGGTGGACTGTAAGGTAAGAAATGAGGATGTTCTGTGCCGAATCGTAGAGGAAAGGTATATGTGGAAAACACTGGCGAGAAGAAGGGACAGGATGGTAGAACATCTGTTAAGACATGAGGGAATGACTTCCATTATACTAGAGGGAGCTGTAGAGGGCAAAAGCTGTAGAGGAAGACAGAGATTGGAATACATCCAGCACATAACTGAGGACGTAGGTTGCAAGTGCTACGCTGACATAAAGTGGTTGGCACAGAAGAGGAGTTCGTGGTGGGACGCATCAAACTAGTCAGAAGACTGATGACTCAAAAAAATGTTTCAAATACATTGGAAGAGAACAAAAAAATATAACAAACATTTCAGTTTCTTTAGCACTTTGAATAATGTAGAGATCTAATTTAAAAGTAAAGATTCAAATATCATTGAACGTTAATTGATCACTAGGAATACAGGTTTTGAAAATTCACAGATCACTAAATAAATAAACATAGGACACAAATTATTTCTTTATAATGTTACCAGTTATTCTTATAGTATAATCGGTATAATATAATTAGCATAATAACAAACACTTAGGCGACAAAAGTCATGAGATAGCCATGTGCACATATACAGATGGCGGTAGTATCGTGTACACAAGGCATAAATGGGCAGCGCATTGGCGAAGGTGTCCAGGCAATCATCGTAGGTCGTACCACTCGCTCCTTCCGCCTCCTGGATTTCTCCCTTACTGTCTGCGCACGTCCTGTTCGCCTCACCCCCACCCTCACCTACCTTGGCCTCACCATTGACCGTCACCTCACCTGGATACCTCATCTCCGCTCCATCCAATCCAAAGCCCACAACCGCCTCCGACTCCTCAAACTCCTCTCTGGCCGGACATGGGGGTTGCACCCCTCTACCATCCTCCACACCTACAAATCCTTCATCCGTCCCATCCTCTGTTATGCCAGTCCTGCCTGGATATCTGCCTCCCCCAAATTCTATCAGTCCCTCCAGATCCTTGAGCGTCATGCACTCCGCCTCGCCTTCCGTATCCGCCTCCCGTCCCCCACGCAGATCCTCTATGATCTCATTCCTTTCCCCCATCTGCTCCTATTCCTCGAACATATCTGCATCCTCTACACCTCCCGCCGTCTTGAACCCCCTCACCCCCTGGTTGCTCCTCTCCTCTCCCATCCCCGCCCCCTGCCACGTCTTCACCGTAGTGTCCCCCCTACCCTCCATCTCTACACCCTCCATCTCCTTTCCCAAGGTGGCTTCCGTCACCTCCCCCTCCCGGATGATGCCCTCTCTCCCTCCATTTATCCTTCCTATCACCTCTGATCCTCCATCCCCCTCCTTCCCTCTGTCCTTTCCCTGGGCTCCCTCTCCCCCCCCCCCTTCTGTCCTGTTTTTCTCCCCACTAAACCTCTCCCTACCTCCCTTCTCCCCCCCAGTCCTTTTGTATTCCCCTCCTCTGCCTACCCCATTCCCTGTCCCGTCTGCCCCCCACCCCTCTTATGGGTCCTCATCCTCCTTCAGCTCCTTTCCCGGCTCCCCCCTTCTTTTTTACTCTCCTTTCCCCCCTTTTTTGTTTTCCCATCTTCTGTCCAGTTTCCCCCCACCTGCTCTCGACTGTGGTGTCACATTTGCCAACTTTTTAGTGCAGTGTTCCAGTGACTATTCAGTGTTGTTTGTCTTTCTCGTGTTGCGAACAGAAACCATGCTGTCGCTAGGTGTTGAAACACGTATGTAACGCAGCAGCGATGGCGAGGCATTGTAGCATCTGTGACCAGAGAGTATGCGCTTGACCGCGCGAGTGTTGCGAGCGGTTCTCAGTCAGTAGTAGTCTTTGCGAGTTAGTTGTCGCTATGCAGAGTAGCAGTCAGTCAGTCGTTGCGAGTCTGTAGCTCTGTCTAGTTGAGAGCAGTACTCAGTCTGTAGTCGTCATGCAGAGCGGTCGGTCAGTAGTAGCAGCCCAGTGCGGTTGTGTGATGTAGGCGGTCGGCAACAATGGTCAAGATGAGGAATAAGGTATACTGTTAATTAATATAATCATTAGATAATGAAAAATTTTATTTATTGTAATTATTCTCCAACAAGTCTCGCAATAATAATTTTTTATTTCAAAAGTATTTTCTCAAAAATTTAATTTTTTATTGAACTCAAGATTTCGTTGCACTTCCCATTTCATTCCACTTCTTTTGAAGAAAAATTCCACTAAAATCACAAAAAAAGAGAATATTATTATTTGCAATGCAGTTCCTCCAAGCGGTGCGCAACAACAAGAGCAGATATGTGACATCCATTTATTCTGAGGTAAGACTTTAATTCTGATTGTTTTTCACAGGGCCAAAGACCGATGTTTCGGTTTAATTGAATTTTCTTGTCACTGAATGGACTTTAATTTTGAAGGATTTATATTTGAGTCAGATTGCGTATTTTCACATTTTTGTTGCCATTGTCAGTACATTTGATTGTGGGCAGGTTACGCATAGAGCCATGTCCATCAGCATTTCTAATTAGTATCGTTATTTTCTTTTAAAATTTTTATGGGGAGGTTACACTTGGCTCCACATTTCTATTAAGTATTGTCAATTTTCTTTCTTATAAAATTACGGTGGGGAGGTTACACTTGGCGACACCCAGTCCAGGATCGTATTTCGTTGAGAGTCTTTTGAGCGACAGTCAGATATCTGCTCTTATTTGCTTAGATAATTAGGATTTGGCGCAACGCTTTTAATAATATTGTGACTTTCTTTCTACAGGTCAACGGCAATTTGCTGCTTTGTTGTATTTGTGTGTTGCTTTTGCATTGTGCTTATTTGTTTTGTGAAAAATTTTGACTATTGTAAAAATGCCGCGAAAGACTGTGAATAGTGTATCGCGAAGTATTGTGAATGAAATTACCGACTTAAACAACGTGACCGATAGTAATTGTGATACGCAACGTAATGATGACAATCCTGCGTTCACTAACAATCAGTGCATTCCAACCACTAATGATGACTTTTACCTTAATGATGAACAAACGAACTCAATTGTCTCGTGTGTTAACTTGACGACAATTGATGACGCGGAGCGGTCTATAGTAATGAGCGCTGCCGAGCTTAACACAGCCGATTTGGAAAATTCAAGTAATGTACAGTCAAATCTGTCTAATGAAAATGAACAGATCACACAAAGTAGGACAGATGTATTTAATTCCGAAACAATGACTGATAGTATACATTTGACTGGTAATCCTTTTTGTAAGTTGCAAAATGACCAAATGGTCACACAAAGCGGGATAATTGCAAATACACCGTCAAATAGTACAGAGAATGGAGTAGATAATGTTACATTGGGTCAAATTATGGCAATATTGCTACAAAATAATGAGCAGATCAAACAACAGAGTGAAAATTTCAAACAACTTAGGGAAGATAATAAACAACAGAGTGAAAATTTCAAACAACTTAGGGAAGATAACAAACAAGATAACGAAAATCTCAAACAACAACTCAATGAACAGGTCAAACAACTTAGGGAAGATAACATACACTTAAATGAAAAACTTGACAATAATGACGAAAATTTCAAACAACTTAGTGAACAAATTACAGCCGTTGCCGCGCAGTGCCATGACACTAAGGAACAGTTGCGCGTGGAAATTGAGGCTTGTTCACAAAAAAATAGCGAAGAAATAAAGTCGGTTGCGCAAGAATTAAGGGAAATGCAAACAGCCGCGACAGATACACTCAGAGACGAAATTAGCGGAGTCGCCAAACAGTGCTCTGAAAAAGCTACACAATTACGGGACGAGTTTAGAGCAATGACGGTAGAACTTTCGCGCACTATGGACGCAAAGATAGACGCGAAATTCGAACAGCAGTACACTCAGATTAACGAGCGCTTTAGTCAGCACATACAGAACAGTAATACGCGTTTCCGCAGATTTATTCAAGATCAAAACAAAGTAAAACGACAAGTCATGGAAACAATCACTGCACAGAGACAGGAGGACAAACGTAAAATATTCGCGAAAGCGAAGACGTATGTAGACAATAATATTACTACAGTGTCCGACAAAATTAATACCATAGAACAATTGAACGCGGAATTACAGGATGAAATTTCTGATCTTAAAGCAAAAACAGATACACACACAGTAAATATTCAAACAGTGACAGATAGATTCGAACAACTAGATCTAACACAGGATTGCGATGTCATCAAAGCTGATGTTAAAAAACTGAGCGAAACTACGCGCAAGTTGCAAAAACAGATTAATGCGTCTGATTCTAAAACCGATGATCAGGTTAAAATACTGACTGAAAAATGTGATGAATTGGCCAGTCGTATTGATGTTATCGAAAATACTAATGACAATAAAGCAGACGATACTGCACCGGTTTCTTTTATCCAAACACCTGAATTTCAAAATTTACAGCTGACAATTAATGAAATCGATTCATCTAACAACACGTTACGTAGGAAGTTATCAAATTTACAACAAGAAGTAACAGAGATGAAAAACATTTCAGTTAATAACATACCACAACAGACGCCACTTTATGAACATTTGTCAGACTCACGCAGCGTGTATAATGTGAGCAATTTACAGCAACTACGCGACTTAAAATCCGAAAAGCCACGCGAATTAAAATCTGAAAAGCTACGCAACTTGAAAACCGAAATGACAGAGACGAACAGATTCACACACAAACCCGAACGTGTTCTCAAATTCAGTGACGAGAACGTTGATAATAAGCAGTCTGCATTTGTAAGAAAATGTAAGGAATTTAATAATGGCAGAACACAGATACACGATTTGCACTGTATACGACAATTTATTTTTGTACTTTCACCGCTATTATCTGTAATGGAGAAACTAGCTTTGAACCTGAAGCGACAAATTGCTATTGTATTTTCATCAGCATTGCCTGTAATGAGGAAACTAGAATTAACATGGATACAACTATTTGCTTTTGAATTTTTACCGCTATTGCGTGCAACGCAAAAGCTAAAATTTATTTGCAGTGCGTAATGGACCTCAGGGGATTCATTACGCTTTAATGAATATGTGCCGTAGCGAGCATAGGGCCCCGAGCTGTAGTAGTGCTGTTTCATCTTTAGTTTTCTGCACTGCTGCCTTCTCTTCTACTATCCTTTATATCTATCCAAACTGCTCTTTAACTATTGCTCTACCTAGTATTAAGAAACGTATGTAATGAAAACCGGATACGACAAATCTTTTACCGAATGTGACAATTTTCAGTAGGCACTCCAGTACCGCCGTAATTTTAATTACAGATAAAATCGTAATCATCAGTATGTATAAAATTTTGAGCAGTCGGAACCATATTTTTGTAACAATAGATGTTTTTCACCACAATAGCATGAAAGTCAGCCGCTTAGCATACCTAACCAACAATGCAGTCTACAAGGTCAACCAAACTTTAATGTTTCGCCGCGTGCATGTATAGTCTCAGCTCCGACAAATAGTAACGCATGGCAGCAAAGAAATAACTACGTACAGACAACACTCTATTTCAATTCCTATCGCAATACACCGTATAGGAATGATTATTAGGACAGACGTAAAAAGAATGATGAGCACAATTTTCAGCGTACATTTAATAACAGTCGATCTTATGAGCAGCAACAACATCAGCAACAACAAATAATCATGAATGGAACAGACAATAGGTGTCATCCATAGCGTAACACGTCAGTAAGAAATAACAGAACAGTTCATATAGTGGATATGCCACAGCATTCTCCCGTAAATAATAACACGTACGATAGAATTTAACCAGATACAGCACAGATTGCATACTACAGTAACGCAAACATTACTTTTGACAAGCAGAATTTTGCTCACGAGAATGTTATTTGAAGCATGCTTTGTTGAATGCTCCACTATTATCGCACCCAGATCTTACTAGAAATTTTTCCATTGCTACCGACAGTTCTAACACCGCTTTAGGCGTACACGTTTTCCAGGAAATAGAAGAAGATGGCTCTATAGTAATTAAAAACATCGCATTTGCAAGTCGCATTTTGTCACCTGCTGAACGAAATTATTCCGTCACAGAACTTGAAACATTATGTGTTGTATGGGCTTTCACGAGATTTAGGCACTTTCTTTACGGCAGACATACCACCGTCTACACAGACCATAGAGCGATACAATTTTTACTTTCAGCTAAATTCACTCACGACAGGTTAAGCAGATGGAAACTATATTTACAGGAATTTAATTTTACAATAGTTCACATTCCCGGTACGCAAAATGTTATAGCAGACGCACTATCGCGTTCTCTCAGTAACAATCAGCAAGACGTAGCAACCAACTTCTGCAAAGCAAATTTCAGTGTCATGTACATTCAGCAGGTTGCATTTGAAAATTTTATTTCATCGTCATTACAGGACATAGCACAAGAACAAAATAAGGACAATGTGTGGAAAGAAATTAAACACCTTTGGCAAGATAGGAAAAATGTTACGATTAGGAACCACTACACTGTACGCAATGACATTCTGTTTCGCCGCTCTCATCCTGACAGCAACATTTGGTTATTATGCATTCCTGACGAACTGGTTAACAAACTAATTTGGTACACTCATTTAAGTTACGCACATTACGGAGCACGAAAATGTTTTCTTATACTGAGACAGAACTGTTATTTTACCAACATGGAAAAACGTATACGACGAGTTTTAGCGTCTTGTAAAATTTGCCAGAAAGCTAAATCAGACACCACTTCACATATTCCTCCTTTATATCCCATTATACCTGTGAAATTAAGACACATGGCCGCAGTAGACATTTTTGGTCCGATTCCGAGAACTAACAGAGGTTTTTGCTACATTTTTGTCGCTGTTGAGTTCACTTCAAAATTTGTTACTTTCACTCCGTTACGCAAAGCTACTGCTAAAACTGTTTCAAATGCATTTATAAAACATTTTCTATTTCATGTAGGGCATGTAATGAAAGTAATTTCTGATAATGGATCTCAATTTCGTAGTAGTGTATGGACACGCATGTTACGAGCTAGAAACATTTCTCCGATCTATATATCCAAGTACCACGCTTCTTCGAACCCTTGTGAAAGATTAATGAAGGAAATTGGTAAGCTGTGCAGAATATACTGCCACAAAAGACATATTGATTGGGATACACACATACTCTCATTCCAAGATGTAATTAATTCCATTCCAAATGAATCCACTATGCTATCTCCGACTGTTATACTGAAAAACGTTGAACCACCGAACAAAATTAAAGAATTAATAGAATTCCCCAAAAATCGTCGCCTACGACACCACGAAATAATTGACATTGCGCTGAACAACATCAAACGTGCCGCAGAGCGCCGGAGAAGACAGCAAAAACAGGTTTGTACACGCCGCGACTTTCACGTTGGACAGAAGATATTAGTACGTACACACTATTTATCCAGCAAATTAAAAGGTAAGTGCAGTAAATTTGAACTTCTATACGCAGGTCCGTATCGGATTCGCAGCATCCCTCACCCCAATGTTGTACACGTCGAAACTTTGAGAACCAGAAAATCGAAAGGCAATCACCATATCTCAAACATTAAACCGTTTATTGAGTGAAACCACTGTATGATTCAACACACTATGATGCCATTTACTAATGCAATTAATTCACCTGACTAATTATTGATGATTATCGTATTTTTTTTTCTTGGCAAGTGCCCGGCAAGGTAAGGTTAGCAGGTCGCTTTTCTTGTCGTTACACATCAGACCGTGCATATTTTTCCAGATGAATTTACACATTTACGACTATTTCTGCAATTATATTTATGTGACTACTTATTGATGATTATCGTATTTTTTTTCTTGGCAAGTGCCCGGCAAGGTAAGGTTAGCAGGTCGCTCTTCTTGTCGTTACACATCAGACCGTGCATATTTTTCCAGATGAATTTACACATTTACGACTATTTCTGCAATTATATTTATGTGACTACTTATTGATGATTATCGTATTTTTTTTTCTTGGCAAGTGCCCGGCAAGGTAAGGTTAGCAGGTCGCTTTTCTTGTCGTTACACATCAGACCGTGCACATTTTACATTTTTTTGTGTATATGACTGTACTCCAGTTTTGTTTGTATGCACTATGAAATAGTTAAGATATAACACACACCAGTCGACTTTGACATTTTTTTTTTTTTTTGCCTTATGACATCTCAACATCGTGACTGTTTCACATTTTTTTTGCTACTGCATTGTATTATTCTGTGTACATTTTTTCGCATCCGAACACTGTCAATGTCTTGGACATATTACGTTTTCTGTCATGTTATGCTGTATGGTTAATTGTGTCACCATAAACCAGTCATTATTTAGTGGGTATAGGATTTAAATGCAAGACATTAATCTTTGTTCATCAATTTCAGAAAGGAATGATGATTCTAAGAAATAAATTTAACATAAATGGGAATTTCACCTACGGAATAAACGAAAGGAGATGCAATAACTTTATGAGGAAGAGTAAAGGGATCAGGATTAACAAGCATTAACAAGACTATACTATACTCATCACAGAATAGCAGTCTTAACTAATTTTTTCTTTCAGAATACAAGGTGATTGATGCAGGCTGTCAGAGAGAACTACACATCTTATTTTTAGTGATGAAATATGCTAGAGATAAGGAATAGTTAGGTAATGAGTAATGAAGTGATTTTTTGCAGATGATAGTGAATACTGATGAATAATGATGAAGGAAATGGTATTATGAATAATGAAGTTTTTCTTTACAGGTGATGATAATGGTGAAGTTATGATGATATGGATAATGAAGTTTTTTTCTTTATGCCACGTAGTTATTTAAGTATTTGTTGCGGTTTGCTTTGACAGCAGGTGTTACATTGCATAGTAGGATGACGGAAAGTTTTGGAAAGGACAGCTATGGAACACATTTTATACACATTTCACTACTTGTTAATTCGAAGTTCACTACTTTTCAGCATAGTGTGCGTTTCTTCTTTCAGGTCAATAATCCGTTTTTGTATTTTTTTCCAGGAGAAGTTTTTCATGACACTTACTAAACCTGTTACTTATTATACCTGTTCTAGTACTTGCATTTTTATATTTTTTACCCATTTGTGTTTATCATTTATAAATGTGATCACATGTACTGCCTTGTTACATAATCTTGCTACAGCTGACTCATGACGAATGACGTTACCTATCCTCATTTGCAGCAATAGGTCAAAAGCAAAAAGTATTATGCCTCAGCAATTAATTATCGATCCCAACGCAATGCATTGCTACCAAAAAAATGTATTACCAGTCCCACATAATGTCACTAGTTTATGATAATTCTGAATAATACTGATCAACTCTGAATAGCATGTCACTCGAGTAATGACCTCTTAATGAGACTATATTCAAAATAATGCTTTGTCACTAGCTAATAACTGCCACTGTTTATTGTAATGCCTGTGATTACTAATGATTTGACTGTAATTAACTGATTTTTAATAATGACTGTGTAATGATCTGAATAATACTGAATGATGAACTATGTTTTATTCTATTCAATACTTGATGGCCACTGAGTGCCAATAATTAATGTCAATCAACGAAATTGTTATTAATTATGCCATTAATTAACTCTTGTTTTCAATGTTCATACTTTGTAATTGGAAATAAATGTGATTGTTTAATAATGCTTTGTAATTAGAAGAAGGCCAATGATTCTTAATAGATTGGAATGACAAATGATTAATTAACTGTAATTAGGAGAAGGTTAATGATTCTTAATTATACTCTGTAACTGAAAAGAATGCGATTATTTCATAATATTTTGTAACCAGGAAAAGAAGGCTACTGATTCTATGTAAAACAATTAATGAACATTTTTCTGTAATACTACATACTTGGTACAGAAATGTTCAATAACTGGGCTATGAATGCCACGAACTATCAATGAAGACTGTAATTGTCAATATTATGTGACTTGATGTCCTTCACCTCATAAGCTGACTACCCTGAATTACTGCAATGTCCATTTGTCCTGTTTATCCCAGTGATCATGGAGCACTATATTTGGTTTTGCACTAATTCTACGTTGGTGTGCCTTGTAAGAGTGTGGTGTTGACACGACATGCTGTCCACCACCATGAGCGATGAAGACATTATTATGGTCCCACTGTTTGGTGTACCTAATGTACTGCCAAAATGAAAACATGGAACATTACTACGACAGTTCAGTGTCTTGGCTACACTGATAAATTCTGATGGGAAAAGAACTTCAAGTTGTGTCACTTGGTGTTGTACTACTGTGGAAAGATATGGACTTTCAGAGCAGCTGTGTGCAATCTAAAGTGCTACAACCATGATGCAATCCTTCCCTTTCCTATCCTGATTCTTGTCACATAAAGAAAAAATTTTTTTTGGTAACATCATTTATGTTCATAGGTTATACATTTTTCGATTCGCTAAACTCCAGTGTGAGTACACTTATGTCACTGGTCGACATGATGTTTGCCATTATGTTTATTTGTTGTGAAAATACTAAAGACATTTTCCAGTGCATGTGCACTTTGCACATGAATTTTTTTTTGCCATTATGTTTATTTGTTGTGAAAATGCTAAAGACATTTTTCAGTGCATGTACACTTGTCAACATAATATTTTTTGCCAGTCTGTTTATTTGTTCTGAATATGCTAAAGAATTTTTTCAGTGCCTGTGCACTTTGTTATCTGTCAAATAATTTGTATATACTTTTCTGATTTGCTACTATGTTTTGTACTCACATTTTGTCTTTGTCTGATATATTTTGTACTTAGTGCATGTGCACAACATTTACTTTATGTACTACATCTAATTATTCTTGCCAGTCTGTTTATTTGTTCTGCATATGCTAAAGAATTTTTTCAGTGCCTGTGCACTTTATCTGTCAAATAATTTGTATATACTTTTCTGATTTGCTACTATGTTTTGTACTCACATTTTGTCTTTGTCTGATATATTTTGTACTTAGTGCGTGTGCACAACATTTACTTTATGTACTACATCTAATTATTCTTGCCAGTCTGTTTATTTGTTCTGCATATGCTAAAGAATTTTTTCAGTGCCTGTGCACTTTATCTGTCAAAAAGTTTGTATATACTTTTTTCTGATTTGCTACTATGTTTAGTATTCACATTTTGTCCTTGTCTGATATATTTTGTACTTAGTGCGTGTGCACAACATTTAAATATTCTGTAAGTTGTAGGATTTTGTTAATTAAAGAAAAATTTTGCCGCGCTTGGCAAGTCCAAATGACTCACCATCGCTGCCAAATTTTTGCCCCCCGAGTGGAGGGTTATGAAACACGTATGTAACGCAGCAGCGATGGCGAGGCATTGTAGCATCTGTGACCAGAGAGTATGCGCTTGACCGCGCGAGTGTTGCGAGCGGTTCTCAGTCAGTAGTAGTCTTTGCGAGTTAGTTGTCGCTATGCAGAGTAGCAGTCAGTCAGTCGTTGCGAGTCTGTAGCTCTGTCTAGTTGAGAGCAGTACTCAGTCTGTAGTCGTCATGCAGAGCGGTCGGTCAGTAGTAGCAGCCCAGTGCGGTTGTGTGATGTAGGCGGTCGGCAACAATGGTCAAGATGAGGAATAAGGTATACTGTTAATTAATATAATCATTAGATAATGAAAAATTTTATTTATTGTAATTATTCTCCAACAAGTCTCGCAATAATAATTTTTTATTTCAAAAGTATTTTCTCAAAAATTTAATTTTTTATTGAACTCAAGATTTCGTTGCACTTCCCATTTCATTCCACTTCTTTTGAAGAAAAATTCCACTAAAATCACAAAAAAAGAGAATATTATTATTTGCAATGCAGTTCCTCCAAGCGGTGCGCAACAACAAGAGCAGATATGTGACATCCATTTATTCTGAGGTAAGACTTTAATTCTGATTGTTTTTCACAGGGCCAAAGACCGATGTTTCGGTTTAATTGAATTTTCTTGTCACTGAATGGACTTTAATTTTGAAGGATTTATATTTGAGTCAGATTGCGTATTTTCACATTTTTGTTGCCATTGTCAGTACATTTGATTGTGGGCAGGTTACGCATAGAGCCATGTCCATCAGCATTTCTAATTAGTATCGTTATTTTCTTTTAAAATTTTTATGGGGAGGTTACACTTGGCTCCACATTTCTATTAAGTATTGTCAATTTTCTTTCTTATAAAATTACGGTGGGGAGGTTACAGTGTGAATTTTATGTCCTTTGCGAACAGAATCCAGACTGTCGCCGTGTTTTTTAATTGTCTATTGTTTTCCCTGTCTGCTTCGTATGTATTTTTATTAGCGTCATCATCCCTATGTTGTTGTTTTAAGTTCCACGATTTCTTTTCGCCTTGTTACTCTCTAAGTCTCCGATTTTATCGCCTGTTTTTTATTATTTGTTCTCTTGCTCTTTGTCACAAAATCTGTCGGCTGAAGAGCGGCATACTAAGCTGCTGCCAGCCCGCCCCCTTCGGGGGGAATTGAAATTCAATAAATGAAAAAAAAAAAAAGCGAAGCTGTCATTTGTATTCAAGTGATTCATGTGATCAGGGTTCCCACGTAAATATGGCCACACGACGGGAATTAATAGACTTTGAACGTAAAATGATAGTTGGAGCTAGATGAAAGAGGCATCCCATTTTGGAAATCGTTTTGGAGTTCAACATGCACAGTGACAAGAATATGGAAAGAGTACCAAATTTCACGCATTATCCCTCACCAAGGACAATATAGTGGCCTTAATGATCGACAGCAGTGGCGTTTGGGTAGAGTGTCAGTGCTAAGAGGCAAGCAACACTGAGTGAAATAACCGACGAAATCAATGTGGGACATACGACGAACGTATCCGTTACGACAATGTCCGAAATTTCGCGGTAATGACCTATGGCAGCAGACTACCGATGCGAGTGCCTTTGTTCACAGCACGACATCGTCTTCAGTGCTTCTCCCTGGGCTCGACACCAAATCGATTGGACGCTACACGATTTCAGTTAGTAAGAATTGATGGTAAGGTTCGAGATGTTGCAGATCCCACGAAGCCATGGACCCAATTTGTCTAGAAGGCACTGTGCAAGTGATGGTGGCTCCATAACGGTGTTGCTGTTGTTGTGGTGTTCAGTCCTGAGACTGGTTTGATGCAGCTCTCCATGCTACTCTATCCTGTGCAAGCTTCTTCATCCCCCAGTATCTATTGCAACCTACATCCTTCTGAATATGCTTAGTGTATTCATCTCTTGGTCTCCGTCTACGATTTTTACCCTCCACGCTGCCCTCCAATATTGAATTGTTGATCCCTTGATGTCTCAGAACATGTCCTACCAACCGATCCCTTCTTCCAGTCGAGTTGTGCCACTAACTTCTCTTCTCCCCAATCTTATTCAATACCTCCTCATTAGTTATGTGATCTACCCATCTAATCTTCAGCATTCTTCTGTAGCACCACATTTCGAAAGCTTCTATTCTGTTTTTGTCTAAACTATTTATCGTCCATGTTTCACTTCCATACATGGCTACGCTCCATACAAATACTTTCAGAAACGACTTCCTGACACTTAAATCTATATTCGCTGTTAATAAATTTCTCTTCTTCAGAAACGCTTTCGTTGCCATTGCCAGTCTACATTTTATATCCTCTCTACTTCGACCATCATCAATTATTTTGCTCCCCAAATAGCAAAATTCCTTTACTACTTTAAGAGTCTCATTTCCTAATCTAATTCCCTCAGCATAACCCGACTTAATTAGACTACATTCCATTATCCTCGTTTTGCTTTTGTTGATGTTCATCTTATATCCTCCTTTCAAGACACCATCCATTCCGTTCAACTGCTCTTCCAAGTCCTTTGCTGTATCTGACAGAATTACAATGTCATCGGCGAACCTCAACGTTTTTATTTCTTCTCCATGGATTTAAATACCTACTCCGAATTTTTCTTTCGTTTCCTTCAATGCTTGCTCAATATACAGACTGAATAACATCGGGGAGAGGCAACAACCCTGTCTCACTCCCTTCCCAACCACTGCTTCCCTTTCATGCCCCTCGACTCTTATAACTGTCATATGGTTTCTGTACAAATTGTAAAAAGCGGTGTAAGGTGTGTTTATTGCAGCCTTCATCCTCGTCCCTCGCACACGGATACCCAGTGTCGTGCAATACGAATTGCCTCAGGGGTTATTACATCTGGCGTTCAAGTAATGTGCGGAATATTGTCACATACATATCTTGAAGATGTCACAGGAACTGAATGTACCACTGCACAAAGAGGTAGAGAGAGAGAGAGAGAGAGAGAGAGAGAGAGAGAGAGAGAGAGAGAGAGAGAGAGAGAGAGAGCTTTGTAGAAGATGGAAGAATATTTAAACAATTTGCAGTGTAAATACACGTTTTATTCCGAGGAATACCACCACCACCACATCGGATTTTGTACATTTCTCACCACATCAATCTAGCATTGCATTTTTTAAGCGATTCGTCACATAGCAAACAATCTTTTGGTTGTGATCATTCTCAATCAACCATCATCCTACCTTGCCTATAACACAGTGGACACATAGCACAACCTATGACATGGCAGCGACACAGAATGTGTTCCAAATACCGTTTGTTAGCGTGAGAAATATCTAGCGCTGTAATGAGGCTGTTGCAAATATCGGCTCAATACCACGTTCCTTTGTAAATTCGGTGATTTTATTACGAAATTACACTGCAGGCGACGTGCACCTCCACTTTCGATCTGTTAATACACACCTCAGCAATCACGTCTATATTCAATGTTGCAGTCTTTGTATAGAGGACTGCTTCATTTAAAAACAGTACCATATCTCGATTTATAAATCTTGTGTAGTTTTTAACATGGATATCGTTAACGATACCTGTGTGGGCCTGTAGAACCAAGACAGGTTTCTACGCAGGGTGCCTGTAACATAGTCGTAGCGATCGTATTTTTCAATTGCTTATAAGACGATTAGGCCTACACTATCTCAGGCTGTGGTGGCACCTAACAAAACTCCTAGTGATAAGCTGTAGAACCTGGTGTCGGTAAAGAGATATCTGAACAAGAAACTCTTTGTTGGGATTGAATTAGGCAGAATAATGATCATCACTATCACATGCCTGTACACACATATCCTCAAAAATGCATATGTACATACAAACTACTTAACTACCTACTTATTTGTTGAGATTGAATTAGGTTCATATGGTTCAAATGGCTCTGAGCACTATGGGACTCAACTGCTGAGGTCATTAGTCCCCTAGAACTTAGAACTAGTTAAACCTAACTAACCTAATGACATCACAAACATCCATGCCCGAGGCAGGATTCGAACCTGCGACCGTAGCGGTCTTGCGGTTCCAGACTGCAGCGCCTTTAACCGCACGGCCACTTCGGCCGGCGATTGAATTAGGCAGAGTAATAATCATCACTCTCACATACCGGTACACACGTATCTTCAAAAACACATCTATACATACATAACACAGGTATAGCTACTTAATTACCTGCCTATTATTAACAGATATTTAATGCAAATAATGCTTGTATTATAGGCGTTTACTTTTAGGTTAACTGCTACAAATAAAGGCAGAAAAATTTCAGAGCTTTTTCTCAAGGAAGCTAAGTGAACAAAAATCTACCACTAAGAAGAGAAGAAAGTACAAACAACATTAATTTCTTCTCCAAAGCATGGAGATTAGGGAGTCCACAGGAAATGCAGCCTGGATCCAGGAAGGTGATTGCGAAGAAGACAGTGGAGGTACCGATGAAGATGTACCACAGCGAAGGCGACATATTCAGAAAAGAAATACGAATGAAACACCCTGCGAATAAAAGCATCTGGACATTTTAAATGAAGAATGGGCTGACGAAAATAAAATGATTGAGGGTTTGTGGTAAAGCAAAAATGAACGCGAAGACTATAAGAAGGAAAAACGTTTTGCTCTCTCTCTCTGGTGCCATTGTGAAAAGCAGTTCCGGTGGAGAATAAATCAGAAGTACAAGTCAGGATTTAAAAAGAAATCGGGACGTTCAAAAACAAAATTCTGACTGAATGTTACAGTCCTCATATCTCTCTGAAAAATGGGATCCATCTGGACAAGGTCAGTTTGGTCACAGGTAAAGCATACACGAAATTATTCTCCTATTTATAAACCATCTACAACAGTCCCAGATTAAACACAAATATTCTGTCTCCCTGCCAACGAATCCCGAAGACCCGCTATATTATTCTCACTTACAATCTCCTGAAGACTCCTCAGCCGCCTCAGCTACATCGAATGCTATTCAGTGCTATGTTTCCGGACTTGCTGTTGACTCAAATGAAGTTTCCAAAGTATGGAAAATTTGCCAGAACTAAAATTTCAGTAAAGGAAATCGTAATTAGTATTTACGATTTTGTTTCGTTACAAAGCATTAGATAGGTATACTTAAGATTGTTTTCGTTAAAGCTACTTTATTATTGGATCTTCATAATAATTACATGATAATTAACTTATAAAGTTATAGAAATAGTGAGAAGTAATTTAATGGGTTGTAGTACGCATCACCACCACTATCACAATATATACACTGTGCTTATTTGTAAATGTACAGCTAATGTGTTATTAAAAGAAACTGAAACAATTAAAATTACTTATTTTCATTTATTGACCTTAAACGAACACATTTTTCAGGCGACAGTTAACAATGTATACAGGGTGAATCACCTAAAATTTGCACCACAAATATTCCAGAAATGGAAGGTGCTATTGATGTGCGGTTTTCACAGAATGGATTCGTGGTCAGGAGCTTGTATTGTTCGCGAACCAACAAATTGTAATATTTGTTGCAAACATGCACTTATTTAAATGGAACACTATCTATAGACATTAAAAAACTAAAAGTAGGGTAAATCAGAATGTCAGTGGTATTTGTTGCAGGATTCTAGTAAGTCGTCTACGAGATATCGTAGTATGAAAAGTTCGCACACTGACACTTGTACAATACTTGTGGTAGCACTCACTAAAGAATAACCCAAGTGTATACACTAGTTATATGGATTCTGACAAGTAGATGGATTGTGTTCAAAATGACCACCGGCAGCGGCAATACACATTTCCAGTCTGGTATGGAACGACTGCTGCGCACGTGCTAGCATTTCAGCGGAGATGCTGGAGCAGGCTGTAGTAATACGTCGTTGCTTATCATCGGGTCTAGTTGATATGTCCCTGTAAACAGTGTCTTTCAGCTTTTTCCCACAGAAGAACTCTACAGACGTAAAATCCGGGGACCAGACCGGCCAAGATACAGGTTCTCTCCGTCCAGTCCAACGATTTGGAAACAATTTTTGAAGACATTCTGTAGTACTTTGTCCACTATAGGCTGGGCTGTCATCATGTTAGTGCCACAGGTTCCTCCTAGTCTGCAGAGGAACGTATTCTAGCATCCGTGGAAGACGGTCTGTTAGGAGTCTGGTATGCTTATGAGCGTCCGGGCCTGTGAGCTGATAGTACATTATCCCACACCACCCTTTTACACTCTATGATGCTGACGTTCCAGCCGACGAAGTCAACAGGGGTTTTAAACAAATCAATAGCTCATGTTACGGCGGTTTACCTGACCTTGATTGGTAAATGTGGCTTCACCATTAAACAAAATACATGATACATCTGAAGTATCCTGTCTTAATGCCCAAGTAGAGAAGTTAACATGCTTCTCATTATCGTCTCCATGCAGCTCTTAATGGAGAGAGATGTGACAGGTATGGAGCCTTTGTTGATGGAGAATGTGTGGGACACCTGCCTGACTCATGCCAGAACCCGAAAACCCACCGCCCTAAGGCGAGGAACTTGCAGCCTACACGGTCGCAGATTATTATTACCCTCCATCCGACTCTATACCAGAGGTCCGCAATCGGTCCCGTCGACTATGCTGCATATGTGAGCTGTGCTTTCATCTCGCAACCAAGACTGGCAGGCTTTACCACTTCTGATAGCCGCTCGAAACCAGAGAGAATACTTCCAGATATTACTTTTACATTCATTGACGACACTCCACTCAAGACAATACACTGCGTCCCTCACAAGAAATCTTCAATGCAGTCACATATTTCGTTTGTACCCCACCATCGTAATACGCTTTACTGTGGTACTGTGGTACTGTGGTCCAAGCCACGTCGTGTTGCGGCACTTCTGCGTGCTCGCACGGCCCTACACTAGGGTGACCAAATTATTTTCGGTGAAAACCGGGACACATTCACCCGGGTGCCAATGGACACCCCATTCCACATGTACCCAGGTTTCTTAATTTGAAATATTAATGTTTTGTTGATACATTTTGCTAACCCGAGTATTATAACTAATAAGAGGATACAAAAGATTGATATAATCTAGATTATCTGTAAAATTAATGAAATTTAATAAACGTATACAGTAATAAAGAAATGTATTACGATTTTACAAAATTTTACAGCCATTCAACTTTTAATCAGTTAGTATTAACATGAGTTTTAATATTACTGAGCACTTGTAGATGGAATTGACTGTCTTTGGAGAAAAGGGTATTTTTCACTGCCTCCAGCCTTCTTGATCATGTCTTTGTTCTTTGAGACACAGTGATAAAACTCGACACAATCCATTTTGTAGTTGTACAGGATCTGCAGGATCTCTTCGAGAGAGTCCGCCTCCATTCTGTTTCTTTCGTCAGTCCACTGGATATTCATGAACGAAAATATTCTTTCCACATTGGCATTATGGGCTGGGATTGTAAATAAATACTTTGCAATTATTACCAACTCAGAGTAATGATGAAGACAGTCACAGCTTTTAAAAAAACTCACCCACTTCTCATGACATTCCAATGGTGTTTTTTTTTTCTTTTCATCATTCCACTTGTGAAGACTTTCTTCAACAAAATTTGTCTGTATGCCGAACTGATCAAAGAGAATGGAATCATCGATTTCAATCTCTTTACTCTTCAAATAAGAAACTGTCTCTTCAACACTTTCCCGTTTTGGCACTCTCTTCAGTAATATCGAATCAAACACCGGCGATGAGGGTAAATATGAGGTGCTCCACTTGCTGAGATATTCTACACAAATGTCATAAAACTTGTTAACTTCTTCTCTAAAACTCCTTTCCGCTGCTTCTGATACTTCTGGTCTTTTAATGACAGATTTAACATTAAAAGAAATGAACTGCTGTTCTCTCCTCTTAGTAACAGTTACCAGAGTATTTTTCAAAACATCATTTACCTCTATTACACTTTTCGTGCTTCCCTCAATTTCCTTTATCCCATGCTGCAAAGTGCTAAGCTGACTGTGAATGAACCATAAGTAGGCTTCACTTACAGGGTTACTGAAAAACTGAACCAATATTTTGGGGGCTTTGTCTTCATTTAGGAAAAAATCTTTTAACGGTACAAACAGGCGGATTACTCTTTCAACTGCTGGAAACAGTGATAACCAGCGAGTTTTCGAGTGACACATTACATTCATATATTCAGTTCCCACATAATCACAGAACTCCTTAAGCCTCTTTGTTCTAACAGTATATATGTAAAAGTGTGAGTATACCTTCATGACGATAATTTCAACATCACAGCTTAAACTGTCAGCAGATGTCTGCACGCTATTGTGTAAAACATGTGCAGGGCACCATATGCCTTCAATGTTTTCGTGCAATGTTGCCTTTAATTTGGTAAATACGTTGCATTTGCCTTGTCTTTTTAAACCACCACAGTTTGTGTTGGTGTTGTCTCCACAAAATGCCACACATTTATTTTTCTCAAGATCAAACATTTCGATAGTATTCATACAAAATCTTGAAATTTCGTCAGATGTTTCATTAGGTAGGGAACTCACCTTCAAAAGTTTGGTCTGAATTCCCTGATTAATATCGAAAAACTGAACAACAAATGGAAATATTTTAGTGGCCTTATGATTGCTGGCATCAGTGGGTATCCCTTAGAAAGAAGGCTTTTTGATGTATTCAAGGCTTTCCTTTACGCTCTGGGGACCAATAACTCTTTTCACTAAGGCTGACACTTTAGTTCTTGCTGAACTAAACTTTTCTGCAATGGAAGAATCATCAAACATAATGCTGTTAAGCTTATTAGTACAATCACTAGATCTATAAGTTTGGTGATGTTTACCGTGTGGTAGGCTAGTGTAAGCTCCGCTGCTCGAACTTTCGTCTCTTCACTTGACTGATGTTTCACAAAATAATTTTGTAGAGTTTCACTGCAGCTCGGTGCACTGTATCTGTTAATGTGTTTCTTTGACCTGATGAGATCAACTATGTCGGAACGTCCACCATGACTTATACTAATAAAACAGTTACAGTAATCAAAACGACCTTCCTTAATGAAATTCCATTCCTTGGAATAACAGTCACTGAACTTGCAGGCACGTTTCGGCATTGCGTTTCCCAGTACTGCAGCAATAATACCACTAATATGAGAAAAAACTATTGCAGTCTGTCTGACAAAACATCAACTACTACACTGTTCTGACAATGAGTGTGTGAGTAAGTGGCGCGACAATCGGACGGTTTCATAGCTCTGTTACAATAATACTCGTACAACATACTACTTGTTGGCCAAAGTACCGCCCAAAGTAAATTATTGCCTGAGTGTGTCAATAATGATACTGTGATTACTAGTATGGGGCAATGGAGGATTTAGACAAATAAACTAAAATATATTAATTTCTTGTGTTGTATTTCCTCTAATGTAGCGAAATCCCAAAAATTTGAGAAAGTTTCACGAAATGTATTTAAAAACTGAATTCCGGGACTTTTGAGCGTCCCGAAACAAATTTTCGGGACACCGGAACACAGGGATGAAAACCGGGACAATCCCGGTTTTCCGGGACGTTTGGTCACCCTACCGTACACGATATTAGGCAGGTGTATCAGTTTCTTTGGCTCTTCAGTGTAGAAAGAGCGGCGAATGCAATGACAGTGTGAGGGAAAGAGGGTGACACAATGGCAGTGGAACATAGTTCATAGTGAACAAGACAGTGCCAGTGAGAGATCACTAACGACGAGGAGAAAGCGAAAGGGGGAGGGAGGGGGGGGGAGGAGAAAGAGCCAGCAATGGACTAGTGGGTGTGAGCGAGTTACAGTTCTACCCTAGGCAAATTAGTAAGAAAATCAGCAAATGGGGGGAAAATTTTATAAAGTTTTGAAAATTCGGGAAAATACTCTTATGGCGTATAGTAATAACAAACAGAAAAGTGTCCCTTCGTAGGGCGGCGCGTCACCCTTTTATACCTTCCAAAAGTCAGTGTGTATCATATTTTGAATTTGTACGCAAAAAGGCTCATTTTCCGAACAGAGCTCTTATCAGTAAACATATTCCCGCAAGAATTGTACACGAAGATCTTTTGCATCTTTTCATTTATATGATTGTTATTTGAGGCATAAGAATTGGAATTGAATTCTGTTAACGTAACAGTTTGCAGCTTTTGTTGCTTAGCAAATTATTTAAATTAAAAGCGTAATTATGTGTGTGAAAATATTACGCAGCGTATATATTGTACTCGATGATATTTCTTTTGCGATCAGTATTGTTGAAACCAGGAGTACCTTCCAACAATGAAAACGTCGATTTCCCCTTCTCAATCACTCATCGCTCCCCCTACCACTATTGTCGCTGCCGTTTCTTCCTATCCAGTGTCCAGTTCATTTGAGACAATGTTGTGAACTGTCAAAGTAGTGCCTGAGAGTTCTGTTTTTGTGACAGTATTCATCAGTTTGTGGTGTTATGAAGTGCTTCTTCTTAGTCTCATTTCTTTTGTCTAGACTAAGAAAACAATAATTTTGGACTCTACTATCTGTTTTACTTGTGGTAAATCCGTTTCGGCAGGAGAGACATCAAGTGACGAAGGGCTTGGAAACTCTGATGCACGTCAGCAAGGAACGGACGGATGGGACTGTACCATTATTTAAAGTAGTTGTCACTTGACAGGCAACGGGCTGCAGGGCTCCCGCCACCAATAAACCAATGGCAGCCGGAGCTGTCGGCTGCCACTGCGTTGCCACTTCGCTCTGCTGAGCTGACTAGGGCATTGTGCCAGCCAGTCCTCAGCGAGCCGTTGTAGACGTGCGGGTGAGAGATTTGAGTGACTAGCTTCGCGTGTTTACGATGTCTGATGAAAGCAGTCGCAAGAGAGGGAGGCCGAGGCTGCACGCCCCTGGGAAACATCCAAAAAGTGGCGGACATGGCGTCGTTATACGCAGTCAGGCGCGTGAAAACGTGTGTTCCTTAAGTGAGTATTTTGAGAGAGAGAGAGAGAGGGATGCAGGAGCGCCTCTCGTTCCTTTGGATAAGGTGATGGATCGAACTGCAGCTGCTCTGCAAGTTAGCAAACGATCAGTAATAAGAATCTGCAAGGAGAAATTCACAAAAGAAGGCTCAAGTGAATCATCTAAATTGGAGACACCTGGGAAAAGGGGCGACTAGAGAAGAGGGTCACAAAACTTAACTCTTTTCAGGACGATGCCATTCGTCGTCAAATATACGCATTTTATTCGAGGAAGGAGTATCCAACACTCAAAAAACTACGTGCTACCCTCACAGCGGCTGACCTGTTTCAGGGTAGTAAATCGTCTTTGTTACGAGTCGTGAAAATGTTAGTATTCCGCTATAAAACCATCTCTGGCAGAAACTTACTAATGGAACGCCAAGATACTGCAGCCTGGAGATGCCGCTTTCTTAGAGAATTAGTGGGGACAAATTTTGATGATATCATTTGGCTTGATGAAACGTGGATGAATGCAGGACACAGTTTAAAAAAAGACTGGACAGGCGGTACCATCAGCGGTAGTATGGCAACTCCGATCGGCAGAGGAAAAAGGATAATTGTAGCACATGCCGGAAATTCAAAAGGTTTCATTCCATATTGTCTGCTGTTCAGTTCAAATAAGACCTCCGACTACCATGAAGAGATGAACCACAATACTTTTGTGAAATGGTTTGAAGACTGTGTGCTCCAGAACTTGACAAAAAACTCCATCATTGTTATGGATAACGCTCCCTATCACTCAGTAATACAAGATAAAGCACCCACAAAGGCAACGAGGAAAAACGACATTGTTAGCTGGTTACAGAAACATAAGGTAAAGTTCGACAGTAATTTGACAAGGGCAGAATTATTAGAACTTGTATCACAACATTGTGGATGAAGTAGCAAAAAAATACGGACATAAAGTGCTCAGATTGCCTCCTTACCATTGCCATTTCAACGCAATAGAGCTGATTCGGGCTCAGGTTAAACGGCATATTGCTGCAGAGAATAAGAAATTCACATTAACCGAAGTGGAACGCCTTTTGAAAGAGGCAGTTGAAATTGTGACATCGGAAGACTGGCAGAAGGTAGTGCATGACGTGAAAGGAGTGATACAGGACGCATGGAACAATGAAGGTATATTACAACAAAGTGTCGAAGACTTGATTATACCTGTCAATACGAGCAGCGAGACGGATAGTTCCACTGACTCTGACTCTGAATTAAGCGGTGTTTTCGCATTGTCTGATTAGTGTGTACTGTACTTACTGCCATTAAATATTGTGTTTGTGAATTTATTTCGATTAATTCTTATTCTTGTTGTGAGACTAAGAAATACTGTTTGGCCAGCTCTCGTCATCTCCTTACGATAAGTTAGACTGAATTTTAATTCTACACTCCTGGAAATTGAAATAAGAACACCGTGAATTCATTGTCCCAGGAAGGGGAAACTTTATTGACACATTCCTGGGGTCGGATACATCACATGATCACACTGACAGAACCACAGGCACATAGACACAGGCAACAGAGCATGCACAATGTCGGCTCTAGTACAGTGTATATCCACCTTTCGAAGCAATGCAGGCTGCTATTCTCCCATGGAGACGATCGTAGAGATGCTGGATGTAGTCCTGTGGAACGGCTTGCCATGCCATTTCCACCTGGCGCCTCAGTTGGACCAGCGTTCGTGCTGGACGTGCAGACCGCGTGAGACGACGCTTCATCCAGTCCCAAACATGCTCAATGGGGGACAGATCCGGAGATCTTGCTGGCCAGGGTAGTTGACTTACACCTTCTAGAGCACGTTGGGTGGCACGGGATACATGCGGACGTGCATTGTCCTGTTGGAACAGCAAGTTCCCTTGCCGGTCTAGGAATGGTAGAACGATGGGTTCGATGACGGTTTGGATGTACCGTGCACTATTCAGTGTCCCCTTGACGATCACCAGTGGTGTACGGCCAGCGTAGGAGATCGCTCCCCACACCATGATGCCGGGTGTTGGCCCTGTGTGCCTCGGTCGTATGCAGTCCTGATTGTGGCGCTCACCTGCACGGCGCCAAACACGCATACGACCATCATTGGCACCAAGGCAGAAGCGACTCTCATCGCTGAAGACGACACATCTCCATTCGTCCCTCCATTCACGCCTGTCGCGACACCACTGGAGGCGGGCTGTACGCTGTTGGGGCGTGAGCGGAAGACGGCCTAACGGTGTGCGGGACCGTAGCCCAGCTTCATGGAGACGGTTGCGAATGGTCCTCGCCGATACCCCAGGAGCAACAGTGTCCCTAATTTGCTGGGAAGTGGCGGTGCGGTCCCCTACGGCACTGCGTAGGATCCTACGGTCTTGGCGTGCATCCGTGCGTCGCTGCGGTCCGGTCCCAGGTCGACGGGCACGTGCACCTTCCGCCGACCACTGGCGACAACATCGATGTACTGTGGAGACCTCACGCCCCACGTGTTTTGCAATTCGGCGGTACGTCCACCCGGCCTCCCGCATGCCCACTATACGCCCTCGCTCAAAGTCCGTCAGCTGCACATACGGTTCACGTCCACGCTGTCGCGGCATGCTACCAGTGTTAAAGACTGCGATGGAGCTCCGTATGCCACGGCAAACTGGCTGACACTGTCGGCGGCGGTGTACAAATGCTGCGCAGCTAGCGCCATTCGACGGCCAACACCGCGGTTCCTGGTGTGTCCGCTGTGCCGTGCGTGTGATCATTGCTTGTACAGCCCTCTCGCAGTGTCCGGAGCAAGTATGGTGGGTCTGACACACCGGTGTCAATGTGTTCTTTTTTCCATTTCCAGGAGTGTATTTCATTTTGTATATACACCAAGATGTTATTCAATGTGTGTAATAGTTTTCGAGATCTGCAATCTAAAGAAGAAAACTTTTCCGGACGCGAAAATTTCTCACACTTCAATAGTTAATGTAACAACAACCCTAATTAAAATTAAGAAAAGATATTTGATAAGCTTATAGATACCACTGAGACCGATACTGTACGTAAATTTCAAAATATTTACATAATATTTATAGGAGATAGAGATTTTAAACATCATACCTGTTTCGAGTTCAGTACTGATAGGGTTGCTTAAAAACACTGTTTTCAGAAATTTATATACAGGAAACATAATGCACTACGAAAACTTTTAGGGATTCTTTGACGAGTGCATTATTTTGGTAATGGATGAAAAAAAAAAACATTTTGCTGTGACCCCAGCAGTTTTTCAGTAATGACGTGATAAGTTAGAAGCTGTTTGCGAAATGGAGAATTTAAATGGTTTCAAACAAATTAACGTAACTCTTGTCCTAATTAAAATTAAGAATAGATATTTGACAGATTGAGAGAAATTATAGAGATATACATCATATGTGGGTTTGAAATTTTTTACTTACTTTTTGTAGAAGATACAGGCTTTAAAAAGATTTTCTTTCGCCGGGGGCAGGGATGCGCTGAGGCGGCTGCCTCCAGCCAGTGCTTGACGTGACAACGCCGCAACTTCACAGCGCAAACGTCAAGTGACAACTACTTTAAATCAGACTGTAATAATCTTCTACGGAACGCTGGACTGATTGAAATGCATAGGGTATGTCGACGTGAATATATTAAGGAACGTAACATAAGAAAACTAATTAATCAGAATGTCGCACAAGCAAAATGATAAGAGTTTAAGATCCTCTTATTCATTCAATTAAAAAAAAAAGACTTTAATATATGCTGAAAAATGTGACATAGATGCGGAAACTGTGAAACATACGCTGCTTGAGAAAGCAGAGAAACGCGATGATGATTTCGGTACAAAGGATGCCGAACGCATCAACAGTGTTTTGTGTTTAGTAGCTGCAGAAGCCCATTATCATCAAGATTGCTATGCTAAATTAGTGTCGAACTTCTCATCTGTTCGAAAAAGAGGCCGCCCTCAAGATACCAACTTTGATGCCACTTTTCAAGAATTATGCAAATTTATAGATAGTTCAAAGGAATGTCAATTTTCACTGCTCGATTTGTAGCAGAAAGTTAATGAATGTCTCCCAGAAGGAGAGACAATGACTATAAAATCTCTAAAAAATAAACTGACTGAACACTCCAGTGATGGCGTCCTGTTTTCGATAATGATGATTTCAATATTGCAACAATGATGGGCAAAGGTACATTCCATACTGTGGGTGGAATCAGGTGTCTGACTCCAGGGAGAGCGATAGAACATCAGAAAGTAACGAAACTTTCCGTCATGCGGAGCTCTACTGAAACAGCAAGCGCCCAAAAATTTAATCTGCTAACATTCCGAAGGCAGAATAGAGTAGGAATTGAATAAATTGTTCTGCAAAAAACTAAAGACAATCATTCACTAAAGCAACAGTGCCTACCAATCACGATTTTACTTGGATGATGGAAAAGTTTTTACAGTTTTCTATTCCTGCGTGGCGATGTTTTATGGAGAAAATCGCAACTGGAGAACCATTTACGCAATCAACTGTATTAGAGCTTCCATTCATTAACAACCCGCCCACAGATTACACCACTATTTTAACTGCTTTAACTTCAGCCATCACGCAGAGTGATAAGACCACACAGGATATATGTATCATGACGTTTAATCAACCAACTTACATGAAAGTTAAAGATATACACTACTGGCCATTAAAATTGCTACACCACGAAGATGACGTGCTACAGACACGAAATTTAGCCGACAAAAAGAAGATGCTGTGATATGCAAATGATTAGCTTTTCAGAGCATTCACACAAGGTTGGCTTCGGTGGCGACACCTACAACGTGCTGACATGCAGAAAGTTTCCAACAAATTTCTCATACACAAACAGCAATTGACCGACGTTGCCTGGTGAAACGTTGTTGTGACGCCTCGTATAAGGAGGAGAAATGCGTATCATCACATTTCCGACTTTGATAAAGGTTACATTGTAGCCTATCGCGATTGCGGTTTATCGTATCGCGGCATTGCTGCTCGCGTTAGTCGAGATCCAATTACTGTCAGCAGAATATGGAATCGGTGGGCTCAGGAGGGTAATACGGAACGCCGTGCTGGATCCCAACGGCCTCGTATCACTAACACTCGAGATGACAGGCATCTTATCCGCGTGGCTGTAACGGATCGTGCAGCCACGCCTCAATCCCTGAGTCAACAGATGAGGTCGTTTGCAAGATAACAACCATCTGCACGAACAGTTAGACGACGTTTGCAGCAACATGGACTATCAGCTCGGAGACCATGGCTGCGGTTACCCTTGACACTGCATCACAGACAGGAGCGCCTACGATGGTGTACTCAACGACGAAGCTGGGTGCACGAATGGCAAAACGTCATTTTTTGGAATGAATTCAGGTTCTGTTTACAGCATCATGATGGTGGCATCCGTGTTTGGTGACATCGCGGTGAACGCACATTGTGAGCGTGTATTCGTCATGTCCGTACTGGCGTATCACCCGGCGTGATGGTATGGGGTGCCATTGGTTACACGTCTCAGTCACCTCTTGTTCGCACTGATGGCACTTTGAACAGTGGACGTTACATTTCAGATGTGTTACGACCCGTGGCTCTACCCTTCATTCGATCCCTGAGAAAACGTACATTTCAGCAGGATAATGCACGACCGCATGTTGCAGATCCTGTACGGGTCTTTCTGGATACAGAAAATGTTCGACTGCTGCCCTGGCCAGCACATTCTCCAGATCTCTCACTAATTGAAAACGTCTGGTCAATGGTGGCCGAGCAACTGGCTTGTCACAATACGCCGGTCACTACTCTTGATGAACTGTGGTATCGTGTTGAAGCTGCATGGGCAGCTGTACCTGTTCACACCATCCAAGCTCTGTTTGACTCAATGCCCAGGCGTATCAAGGCCGTTATTACGGCCAGAGGTGGTTGTTCTGGGTACTGATTTCTCAGAATCTATGCACCCAAATTGCGTGAAAATGTAATCACATGTCAGTTCTAGTATAATATATTTGTCCAATGAATACCCGTTTATCATCTGCATTTCTTCTTGGTGTAGCAATTTTAATGGCCAGTAGTGTAGTTGCAGTGGGGGTTAATGGAGGGAATGAGCTATTCGCTAATGTAGTTATTCGATTAGTAGGCTTTCACTTGACAATGTCTTTTTTAGGAGCAGCTGCGCAGGGTAGCCACGTGGTCTAAGGCGGCTTATCACAGTTTGCTTGGCTGCCCCCGTCGGAGGTACGAGTCCTCTTTCCGGCATGAGTGTGTGTGTGCTGTCCCTAGTGTGAGTTAGTTTAAGTTATACTAATTAGTGTGTAAGCCTAGGAATCGATTACCTCAGCAGTTTGGTCCCATAGGAACGTACTATTACTTGATTCCAGGAGCAATAGGATTCTTAATGAGAGACAGTGAACGCTCTCAACTTTTGGAGACTGTATATGCTACAGCTTCTGTTCTCCATATACTTTCTGGTCGTGCATACACGAGGGCAATTCAAGCTCATTTTGCAGTGATGTGTGCTCTTTCCATCATAATACTGGAGGAAATGGCAGTCATGGAGGAGGAGAAGCAACATATTAAAGACAGTGTTTCTGATATGAGTGGAAACGGTGCATCTTTCGGCGATTTGAAAAAAGATCAACTGATTGAAAGGCTAAAAAAGAAAAAAAAACTGTCAACACAATGGATGATATTAAGCGAAGAGGGAAAACTTCCCACTAATGGATACAATACATTCAGCTTGTCACCTTGGCGTTGCATTTTATCCAAGCAGAGCTATGGGGAATTGGGAGCTCATGCAACTGGACACTTTCCTTATGCTAAGGCTTATCATTTGTACCTCCAGGACATGGAAAAACTGAAAGAAACCCTGCGGAGTTCGATAAATTCTCCAAGGGCAGCTTCTTCACAGTTCGATGCGCTGATAAGTATTGATGTAGAGTATGGACCGACAAGACCAAAGAACAAACGCTTATGAAGAAACTGAAGACTGTTGGAGATGTTTCACACGGGAGAGGTTTTACCGATAGTATGTTGAACAGATGCATTTGCAGTATACCAATAGCCCATCACGTATGTGGATCCTGATGATAACTTAAATGCCATTTGATTTAAATGTTTTAATGTACTTGTGGGTCAGGCAAACAATACTGTCAGACTCTCTCGTTCGCTACTCACTACTGATGCAAGACGCCTCCACTCTTACCGAGTTATCGTCCTGAACGGGGTGAGTTCAACAGAAACAAGCGTAACTTCAGGTGTGCCCCAGGGCAGCGCAATAGGTCCGTTGCTTTTTACGATTTACATAAACGATCTGGTTGATGGTACTGACAGCGGCATTAGACAAGCCGATGATGCTGTAGTCTACAGGAAAGTAGTATGGCTATGGTTCAAATGCCTCTGAGCACTATGCGACTAAACTTCTGAGGTCATCAGTCGCCTAGAACTTAGAACTAATTAAACCTAACTAACCTAAGAACATCACACACATCCATGCCCGAGGCAGGATTCGAACCTGGGGCCGTAGCGGTCACGCGGTTCCAGACTGAAGCGCCTTTAACCGCACGGCCACACTGGCCGGCCCGGAAAGTAGTATCACACAAAAGTTGTGAACAAATCAATGAGGATTTGCAGAAAATTAATGAGTGGTGTAATGACTGGCAGTTATCTCTCAATATTAGCAAGTGTAACCTAGTGCGTATAACAAGGCGAAAATCCCCATTAATGTACGAGTACAAAATAAATGCCCAGTCTTTGGAAGCGGTAACATTCGTCAAGTATCTGGATATGACTATTCGAAATGATCTCAAATGGAATGATCAGATTACGCAAGTAACGGGTAAGGCAAACTCTAGATTGCGGTTTATTGGTAGAATCCTGAAGCGATGCAGTCCTTCAACAAAGGAAATAGCTTACAATACGTTAGTTCGACCAGTATTAGTGCATTGTTCGTCTGTATGGGACCCTTACCAGTCGGGTCTGATTCAAGAGATTCAGAAGGTCCAAAGAAGAGCGGCAAGGTTCGTGACTGGTACATTCACCCATCGCGAGAGCGTTACAAATCTCATTGAAAGTTTGAAGTGGGACACACTTGCAGATAGATGGCGCGCTAAACGGAAGGTGTTGCTCACTAAAGTCCGAAATCCGATCTTCACCGAGGATGCAGGGCATATATTGTTACCACCAACTTTCAAATCGCGCAATGAACACCATTCAAAGATAAGGGAAATTAGAGCTCGTACTGAGGCGTTCAGACATTCGTTTGCTCTCGCGCGATTCGCGATTGGAACGGTGGTGGGGGGGGGGGGGGGGTATATGACTTTGGCGCGAATTGGGCCCTCCGTCACACACCGCTTGGTGGCTAGCGGAATATATATGTAGATGTAGAACTGATCAGTGGGAGGATAGAAATTGACGAGAAAATTTGCAGAAGATTTCAGCTATGGTTGCAACAACACACTCCATTTGCTTGTAAGGAGCAATTGTATTCATTAGTATCTGGATCAGTAGCTTCTCAGGAAGTAAACTGCTACAAAGCTGTGTCTGTTGGTGAAGAAGCTCTTTGAACAATAGTTACTGTCTCGCCAGCATGGTTACGACAATGTGCATGTCAACTGTTAGGCTTTAAAAAATATAACTGAAGTAGATGCATCTCAGTTATTTCAGAGAATACTGCTCACGTTTAATTCACTTGATTATTTAAGGGATTGATTCACGTACGAGTTATCGAGTGTACCAATGTCTCTATTTTACAGCAGTGGTTTGATGACGAAAACAAAAAAGTCGTCGCTATACAATCTTTACAATCAAGTACCTAAAAGGAATATTGGCAATAACGAATCGAAGTTCTTTGTTGTAGATGGAGGGTTTCTTATCCGCCACGTCGTGTGGCCCGAGAATGGAACTTCTGGTGACATTTATAAAACCTTAATAGTCTATATTCAGAGACATTACAAAAATGATGTTGCTGTTGTATTTGACGGATATTCAGAAAGCTCTCTGAACATAAAAACTATTGAACGCCAAAGGCGAACGATGAAGCGGACCTCACGAGAAATATTCTTTAATGACGAGACGTTATGCGTTGAATCACAGTCTGCCTTTCTTAGTAACCTCAGCAATAAGGAAATGTTTATTACACAGATTGTGCAAAAACTAGACGGTTTTGGTATTGAAACCAGGATTGCGGATGACGATGCAGATTTTAAAATTGTTGCAAAAGCAGTATATTCGCATTGTGAAGGGACAGATCAAGATAAGATGGATAGTTTTTATGAGGCACTCAGTGATGTAGTTGTTAGAGTAAAGGACAAGGACAGTGTTCTGCTCATGGGTGATTTTAACGCCAGGATTGATTCACACTCGTGTCTCAACAGTTCATAGCCGAGTGTGAAGTGCCTTCACACTCGTGTCTCAACAGTTCATAGCCGAAGTAACATTGTTAAACTGTTCGCTTTGATCCTGTGCCCATTACACATGTTGTACAAATGGAGATGATACTTTAATTACTGACGACGCCTTTTGGCACAATTGTTTCATTATTCTCCAGTGCATGATGTAATTTCAGAAGTTTACTTCTGATGAAGGTATATTTATATGTACCGAAACCTTGGTCAAGAATTTTAATAAAAAAATTCTATCCTGCAACTGTTTTTGGCTGCCATCCTTTATTGTGAAGAATTTTAACAGTTGCTGCTGCAGCCATGTTTAAAATCTTGAAATTGTATCTATGCTTTATAGATCTAGAAAAGGCATATGACCGGGTTCCTAGGAGGAAGTTATTGTCTGTTCTACAAGATTGTGGAATAGGAGGCAAACTTTTGCAAGCAATTAAAGGTCTTTACATGGATAGTCAGGCAGCAGTTAGAGTTGACGGTAAATTGAGTTCATGGTTCAGAGTAGCTTCAGGGGTAAGACAAGGCTGCAACCTGTCTCCACTGTTGTTCATATTATTTATGGATCATATGTTGAAAACAATAGACTGGCTGGGTGAGATTAAGATACGTGAACACAAAATAAGCAGTCTTGCATATGCGGATGACTTAGTTGTGATGGCAGATTCGATTGAAAGTTTGCAAGGTAATATTTCAGAGCTAGATCAGAAATGTAAGGACTATGGTATGAAGATTAGCATCTCCAAAACGAAAGTAATGACAGTGGGAAAGAAATATAAACGGATTGAGTGCCAAATAGGAGGAACAAAGTTAGAACAGGTGGACGGTTTCAAGTACTTAGGATGCATATTCTCACAGGATGGCAACATAGTGAAAGAACTGGAAGCGAGGTGTAGCAAAGCTAATGCAGTGAGCGCTCAGCTACGATCTACTCTCTTCTACAAGAAGGAAGTCACTACCAAGACTAAGTTATCTGTGCACCGTTCAATCTTTCGACCAACTTTGTTGTACGGGAGCGAAAGCTGGGTCGATTCAGGTTACCTTATCAACAAGGTTGAGGTTACGGATATGAAAGTAGCTAGGATGATTGCAGGTACTAGTAGATGGGAACAATGGCGGGAGGGTGTCGACAATGAGGAAATCAAAGAAAAAGTGGGAATGAACTCTATAGATGTAGCAGTCAGGGCGAACAGGCTTAGATGGTGGGGTCATGTTACACGCGTGGGAGAAGCAAGGTTACCCAAGAGACTCATGGGTTCAGCAGTAGAGGGTAGGAGGAGTCGGGGTAGACCAAGGAGAAGGTACCTGGATTCGGTTAAGAATGATTTTGAAGTAATAGGTTTAACATCAGAAGAGGCACCAAAGTTAGCACTGAATAGGGGATCATGGAGGAACTGTATAAGGGGGGCTATGCTCCAGACTGAACGCTGAAAGGCATAATCAGTCTTAAATGATGATGATGATGCAAAAGCTATAAACGCCTCAAAATTTTACCAGAAATTGATTATAGTGGACCAAGATGTAGATCTTCTTGTGCCACTTATAGCTCTTGCTCCAGACGACACAGACATAATCCTGATTAAGGAATGTAAAGGTAGCATCAGAGCGAGGTGTTACAGTTCTACAGATATACGTAACTCCTCACTCATTCGTGAATGCAAGAATTAGATACTGGTTCTTCAGAAGAAAGTGGTTGCAACAGCAGTTCTGCCTTGTTTGAGAAAGGAAAGCGCAAGCTTTCCAACTATTCAACCGGTATTTCCAACTTCATAATATTTCACAGATATTCAACGATCCTGCATCCTCTCCTGATACCATTGCAAAAATTATACCCTCTCTCTACACAAAAACAGTAGAGAGTCCTGATGATAACTTAAATGTCATTTGATTTAGATGTTTTAATGTATTTGTGGGTCAAGAAACAGTGCTGTCATACTCTCTCGTTTGCCACCCACTATTGATGCAGGACGCCTCGATTCTTACCGAGTTACAGGGCTATTACAAATGATTGAAGCGATTTCATAAATTCACTGTAGCTCCATTCATTGACATATGGTCACGACACACTACAGATACGTAGAAAAACTCATAAAGTTTTGTTCGGCTGAAGTCGCACTTCAGGTTTCTGCCGCCAGAGCGCTCGAGAGCGCAGTGAGACAAAATGGCGACAGGAGCCGAGAAAGCGTATATCGTGCTTGAAATGCACTCACATCAGTCAGTCATAACAGTGCAACGACACTTCAGGACGAAGTTCAACAAAGATCCACCAACTGCTAACTCCATTCGGCGATGGTATGCGCAGTTTAAAGCTTCTGGATGCCTCTGTAAGGGGAAATCAACGGGTCGGCCTGCAGTGAGCGAAGAAACGGTTGAACGCGTGCGGGCAAGTTTCACGCGTAGCCCGCGGAAGTCGACGAATAAAGCAAGCAGGGAGCTAAACGTACCACAGCCGACGGTTTGGAAAATATTACGGAAAAGCCTAAAGCAGAAGCCTTATCGTTTATAATTGCTACAAGCCCTGACACCCGATGACAAAGTCAAACGCTTTGAATTTTCGGCGCGGTTGTAACAGCTCATGGAAGAGGATGCGTTCAGTGCGAAACTTGTTTTCAGTGATGAAGCAACATTTTTTCTTAATGGTGAAGTGAACAGACACAATGTGCGACTCTGGGCGGTAGAGAATCCTCACGCATTCGTGCAGCAAATTCGCAATTCACCAAAAGTTAACGTGTTTTGTGCAATCTCATGGTTTAAAGTTTACGGCCCCTTTTTCTTCTGCGAAAAAAACGTTACAGGACACATGTATCTGGACATGCTGGAAAATTGGCTCATGCCACAATTGGAGAACGACAGCGCCGACTTCATCTTTCAACAGGATGGTGCTCCACCGCACTTTCATCATGATGTTCGGCATTTCTTCAACAGGAGATTCGAAAACCGATGGATCAGTCGTGGTGGAGATCATGATCAGCAATTCATGTCATGGCCTCCACGCTCTCCCGACTTAACCCCATGCGATTTCTTTCTGTGGGGTTATGTGAAAGATTCAGTGTTTAAACCTCCTCTACCAAGAAACGTGCCAGAACTGCGAGCTCGCATCAACGATGCTTTCGAACTCATTGATGGGGACATGCTGCGCCGAGTGTGGGAGGAACTTGATTATCGGATTGATGTCTGCCGAATCACTAAAGGGGCACATATCGAACATTTGTGAATGCCTAAAAAAACTTTTTGAGTTTTTGTGTGTGTGTGCAAAGCATTGTGAAAATATCTCAAATAATAAAGTTATTGTAGAGCTGTGAAATCGCTTCAATCATTTGTAATAACCCTGTATTTACAAATCCAGCTATGGCTGGGGAACATCTTGGATCCCAGAAACTGGGGCTGGAGGGAATCAAACGCACCTCTCTCCTCGATCCACATGAAACGACCACCTGCTCCAGAGGAAATACTGCTACTGATTTCATGCGGCTGCACTCCAGGCTGCGTAAGAAAGTGCGGATGTGTGAAGGCTGACCTGCATTGCACAACAATGTGCAAAAACTGTTATGGACGAAGTTGCACTAATGTGGCTCGCAGTGATTTTACAGAAGATTTGGATGATGGTTTTATGTAAAAAAAATATTTACAAGAATTTATTTGTTTGATAGATATTGTGGTATATTCATTGTCTACATGCTGTACATATGATTGTAAATATATTATAACAAAAGTAATTGTTGATTAGTTTTACAGTAATTCTTAATTTTCATGAAAAATGATTTTCATTCCAATAATTTAAGTTGCATAGGTCTAAAGTAAAAGACTATAAAGCAAAATTGTTCTGTATAAATAAAAGTCTCTTTTTAAAAGAAAGTTAACGTTTTTTGCCTACAAATTTTAGCACTCATAAACTAATTACTTTGCTTAAACATGCATTTGACCTTACCTGAGTAGAATTTCACCAGAAATATTTTCTGTCATATAGATAACTTCGTTAAATGAACCGTTTTTCGTTAAGTTTGGAAAAATAAAAATAAATTACATTAAGGGATTTTTTTTTGGGGGGGGGGAGGGAAGCTCCCCCGATAGGGGAGGGAACTTTCCTGTTTTACTTCTTCATCTCCTAAAAGTGTTTTCCCAAAGTTTCAAAACTTTATAAATTTTTCCTCAATTTTTCCTAATTTGCCTGGACCATTAGGGGCTTCTGGAAATGAGAGGTGAGTTGCATGCCAAAAAGAGTGCAAATACATTCGCATGCCAAAATGTTTGAGAAAATTTTTGAAGGGGCTGAGAAAGATAGAATGAGGCAGCTGGTACCCCAGTTTTGAGAGTCATTTAAGCAGGAGCATATTCGCCTCTTTTTGCTCCGATAGGAGCATGTTTTTGCTGGTAGCTACGTTACTCAACTTCACAGTTGTGTGAAAATTAAACTGGTACAGTACAGTACCCATTGTAAAGGAACATTTAAAAACAGAGTACAGCATTTCTACTTTTGCGTTGCTATCATCAGTTTCCATTTCTGTGTCATTTGTAACTGTCTGGACTCTACCTTTGGTGCCACGAACAGCCTTTACATATGACCAAAAGATCTTTGGATTTTGTGAGTGATCTTTCGATAACATTCTGCCACAACAGACACTGAAGTCTTCACGCATTGCCCTTGTCACAGCCCAACGTGTCTCCTTTAACGCATAACTGCAGACGGGAGTAGATCGACTCCATACTGTTAGATACTCCCATTGTTGTAATTCTGTTGACCGCACCGTACTATCAGTAACTTCAGACTAATCTTCCTCAGTCTGCAAGTGCAGCGTCGAGACCCAGCATCTGTGTCTTAGTGAGTTATTTGTTACTGAAATTAGCAGTGCGTCTTATGGAGTTAGTTTGACTCCGCATCTCTGGTTTCATGAGAAAAAAGTGTTAAGCCTCATGCCTTAAATTAAATACTTGGCAAAATATTTTATTTGTTTAATCGCAACAAAATCTCGTTAAACCTTTAAGCCCCGTGTTCGCCAGGGAGTGAGAACGTCGCTCTGGAAAGTTCTTTGTAAAGAAGAGAAGCAAACAGTATCTGATGGAGATAAGCTGGCAACTAGAAAATATTGCTGTATATGTAACAAAAAACTGAAAGCAAAAGCTCCACAATACACAAGTGTTGTAATCGTCTAATCTGTGGACGATGGTCATCAGTTGTGACTCACAATTGTATTTGACACAACTTTTTTTTTCTAAAAGAGTGTACTATTTTACATTATTTATATCTGATCTAGTATAGAAGAATGTTTATTACTTTTTAAGGAACCAATAAATCAGTACTTTAAATTCCTCTCTGAAAACTGTATCGTTACGGCTTCGAAGCGCTGTAACCAGTATGACAATGACAGAGAAGTCCACGAGCAGAATAGCGGTTTGAGGGGGGGGGGGGGGGGGTGGCGCTCGGTATATATTTGAGCTGGGAACATGGACGAAAGTTTTTGTTTTAGCCTAGACCAGCAGCTGCCATTCGAACATCCGTCTTACTGTAGCTATGTTACACTATACTAAACAAGATTTGGAATGCGAACCGGCGATGGCGTCTAAATGGTTCAAATGGCTCTGAGCACTATGGCACTCAACTGCTGTGGTCATAAGTCCCCTAGAACTTAGAACTACTTAAACCTAACTAACCTAAGGACATCACACACATCCATGCCCGAGGCAGGATTCGAACCTGCGACCGTAGTGGTCGTGCGGTTCCAGACTGTAGCGCCTTTAACCGCTCGGCCACTCCGGCCGGCTGGCGATGGCGTCTAGGCAAATCGTGCGAATCAATTAATTCCTTTTGCATGATGTTTTAATTGGGCTGAAATTAATACCTAGCTTATGGCACCATTTTTATGTGTAACGATCGAATTTTAAATGTAAAAATAGTCATCATGATTCGGATTTTACTTGCAAAAATAGTCACCTTTAAATAATCCCGGTCTGGATCGAGACTGGTGGTTCAGATGTGGTCAGCGGTGTATCCGACCTCGGTCTAAGGTGAAAATTCAGTTTCAAAATTCTAGCTTAATTCGGATTTTACGTGCAAAAAACACGTTTTCGTGAGGTTTTTACGCGCACGTCTTTTCTGTTTCAAATTTGTGCGAATCGGTTCAAATTTTCTAAGAGAAGGACAAATACATGTAATTAGACAAATACGTGTAATTAATGATCGTCCTGTTGTTTTGTGATAGCTTCATCCGTCGCCACGATACAGACAACATGGTTCGAGAGACAACAGAGAAAACTATACCGGATCGGTCGTCGCCTCAGCCAAGTAAAATCTGCATCGGTTGTTAAGCTATAACAGTCTAATGTTAAAATTATGGTAGAGTAAAAGTTGTAAACGAGAATGAGAACCGCTCCTATCGTAGCACACAAAAGGCGAATATGTCCTGCTCACAGGTAGGGGTCTAAAAGAAGTGAACTCGCTTTTCGACTTGTCTGGCGGCTTCAAAGACATTTAAATAAATACATATTGACATACTCGCACTTTTTTACTACTTAATCCTATTTCCCCAGCGCAGTGAGCTCTCTTAGACCCACCCCTGCTCCATGTGTGATGAGAGGTGCAAAAACAAGCAGAGGCAAATTTATGTGCTTCTAGGGAGTGGGACACATAGTAAGTATCCGAGAGTGGAGATGTATGCATCCTAAACTTTAATAACACGTTGTGTCTTATTGCACGACACGACAAATGCCGTGTAGCATGACATGATTACATGTGTCATGTTATACGACATGACATCATGTGTCATGCTGCTTTACTTTACACGATGCATAATGTTCCATGACATGTGTACTAATATTAACAAGTAAAAAAAACCGAATATGTCAAGATGTTTTGATAAAAATGCCTCTAAAGCTCCCAGATAAGTCGAAAAGCTAAGTCACTTGTTCTACATCCCTAACTCTTCCTGGGACGTATTCGCCTTTTTTGTGCAACAATAGGAGCATTTTTCATTCTGGTGATTTTATAACTCAAGCAACAATCATATTTTGTAAATACTGTAGTGTTAAATATGATTTTGATTTACTAAAAGTGGTAATTATCATCCCTAATTTTTTAAACTCCCCTAATTATACATAAAATGAAGAAAAGTTGTAATAATAAAGAGTAAAAGACAAACAGAATAGGCTATACGGAGTCAATTTTACTCTACGTCTGTAGTTATGTAACGGGAGGTACATTAATTACGTGAGCTCAAAATGGGGGGAGGGGGACGGAAAAATTCCACCAAATCTCATTTAAGGGTGGGGGGGGGGGGGGAGGTTAATGCGAAAATCTCACTCCACTTTTTAATTCTGTTAATATACGGTATTGTAACGGGCAATATTAAAGGGACCATTAGTCTTATAGCTTCCCTTAAATGAATAGAGTACTTCACACTTGTGCATGCTTGGGAGTTCTCTACTTGAAACAAGTGCCGCACAATGTCATATTTCATCCAGGAGTTTTCTGCCTCGCCGGTCGAAATCACTGCGTGTCATTCAGTGAGTCAATCGTGGTATTCTGCAAAGCATACACTGATCAGCCAGAACATTACGGCCAGCGACCTGCTATCGACATAAACTCCAGGCAATTGCAGCGACACCTGGCGAGGAATGTCTGCTAGTGAGACAGTGAGGGTGCTGTCCGTGTGCAGAGTTAGGGAAGGCGCGAAATCTACACTCCTGGAAACTGAAATAAGAACACCGTGAATTCATTGTCCCAGGAAGGAGAAACTTTATTGACACATTCCTGGGGTCAGATGCATCACATGATCACACTGACAGAACCACAGGCACATAGACACAGGCAACAGAGCATGCACAATGTCGGCACTAGTACAGTGTATATCCACCTTTCGCAGCAATGCAGGCTGCTATTCTCCCATGGAGACGATCGTAGAGATGCTGGATGTAGCCCTGTGGAACGACTTGCCATGCCATTTCCACCTGGCGCCTCAGTTGGACCAGCGTTCGTGCTGGACGTGCAGACCGCGTGAGACGACGCTTCATCCAGTCCCAAACATGCTCAATGGGGGACAGATCCGGAGATCTTGCTGGCCAGGGTAGTTGACTTACACCTTCTAGAGCACGTTGGGTGGCACGGGATACATGCGGACGTGCATTGTCCTGTTGGAACAGCAAGTTCCCTTGCCGGTCTAGGAATGGTAGAACGATGGGTTCGATGACGGTTTGGATGTACCGTGCACTATTCAGTGTCCCCTCGACGATCACCAGTGGTGTACGGCCAGCGTAGGAGATCGCTCCCCACACCATGATGCCGGGTGTTGGCCCTGTGTGCCTCGGTCGTATGCAGTCCTGATTGTGGCACTCACCTGCACAGCGCCAAACACGCATACGACAATCATTGGCACCAAGGCAGAAGCGACTCTCATCGCTGAAGACGACACGTCTCCATTCGTCCCTCCATTCACGCCTGTCGCGACACCACTGGAGGCGGGCTGCACGATGTTGGGGCGTGAGCGGAAGACGGCCTAACGGTGTGCGGGACCGTAGCCCAGCTTCATGGAGACGGTTGCGAATGGTCCTCGCCGATACCCCAGGAGCAACAGTGTCCCTAATTTGCTGGGAAGTGGCGGTGCGGTCCCCTACGGCACTGCGTAGGATCCTACGGTCTTGGCGTGCATCCGTGCGTCGCTGCGGTCCGGTCCCAGGTCGACGGGCACGTGCACCTTCCGCCGACCACTGGCGACAACATCGATGTACTGTGGAGACCTCACGCCCCACGTGTTGAGCAATTCGGCGGTACGTCCACCCGGCCTCCCGCATGCCCACTATACGCCCTCGCTCAAAGTCCGTCAACTGCACATACTGTTCACGTCCACGCTGTCGCGGCATGCTACCAGTGTTAAAGACTGCGGTGGAGCTCCGTATGCCACGGCAAACTGGCTGACACTGACGGCGGCGGTGTACAAATGCTGCGCAGCTAGCGCCATTCGACGGCCAACACCGCGGTTCCTGGTGTGTCCGCTGTGCCGTGCGTGTGATCATTGCTTGTACAGCCCTCTCGCAGTGTCCGGAGCAAGTATGGTGGGTCTGACACACCGGTGTCAATGTGTTCTTTTTTCCATTTCCAGGAGTGTATTTGAGTTTTGCCGAGGACAGATTGTGATGGCCTGGAGGATCGGCACGAACGTTTAGTAAACTGCATTGCACTGTTCGAGGAGTGCTGTGGTGAGTGAGTGTCTTCAATACGTGGTGAAGCCACGTTCAGACGTCGTGTGGTTGGGCAGCCACCACTCATAACACATGTCGGACGTCGTATGTGAGCAGACGGGTAAAACAAGATAGGTGGCGAATTGTGGCGGATCTAACATCAGACTTTAATGCTGGACAGACTACAAGTGTGTCTGGACTCACAGTGTACAGAACACGCCTAAGGACAGCTCTCCGCAACCCACGACCCACGCATGTGCCACTGTTAACACCACGACATCGGCAACAACGACTGAAATGGGCACCTGACCATAGGCGGGTGGCAGAGTGTTAAATGGTGTGATGAATTCCGATACCTTCTACCTCATACCGATAGATGGGCGCGAATCCATCGTCTTCCATGGGAACAGCTCCTTGAAACCTATACTGTGGGACGGAGACAAGCTGGCGGTGGCTCCATTAGGCTATAGGGAACATTCACGTGGTCATCCATGGGTCCAATGAAACTCGTGCAAGGCACCATGATCGCCAAGGAGTATCGTACACTGGTTGCCGGCCACGTACAACCCTTCAAGACTATATGTTTTCCGACGGCAGTGGCATTTTTCCAACGAGATAATGTGCCATGTCAAAAGACCAGGAGTGTGATGGAGAGGTTCGAGGAACACAGTGGCGAGTTCCAGTTGATGTGCTGGCCCTCCAAGTCGCCAGATATGAACCCGATCGAACACATGTGGGATGTGATTGAAAGTGGCATCAGAGCTCATTGCGCCCCTCCCCGGAATTTATGGGAATTAGGTGACTTGTGTGGGCAGGCGTGATGCCAGCTCCCTCTAACGACCTACCTAGGCCTCATTGCTTCCATGCCACCGCTGTGATCCGGCCAAAGGTGGACATATCGGCTGTTAGGTTCAAATGGCTCTAAGCACTATGGGACTTAACATCTGAGGCCATCAGATCCCTAAACTTAGAACTACTTAAACCGAACTAACCTAAAGACATCACGCACATCCATGCCCGAGGCAGGATTCGAACCTGCGACCGTAGCAGCAGCGCGGTTTCGGACTCCAGCGCCGGCGACTGTTAGGTAGGTGATCATAATGTTCTAGCTGATCAGTGTACAAAGCCTATGTTATTGATTCAGCACGAATTTGTATCAATGCCTTTGTTAAGTGGGCTGATGACAAGACGAAACTCACGAGCAGAAAAGAAGTTAATCGCTTGTGGCAGGAAGCTAAAGTGAAGTTCATCGATAAGAACTCTCTTAGTGATCATATAAATGAAGAGATTGGAAAGCTACGTACTCATACGATTCAAAGGAAGGTAAAAAACCTGTCTTTCATGTGCGAAGTAAGAAAACGTTCTATGACATATGACGCATGTAATATACCAATAATTTTATAGGGAACATTCAATACGGTTAATACTATTTTCGTTGAGCCATTCTGCTTGTTTATTGATTGGCGACCGCATGGAGTGTCCTGTGCACCACGACCATATAATGGGTATACTTAGAAGGATAGACAGCATTGGTCGTATTTTTTTGTTTTTGTTTTATTAAACGCAAAATCGATTTTCGGTCACTTAGTGACCATCTTCAGTGCTGTAATATATAATTTAAATTGGTAGGCACTGGTGTCAACAATCTTACAGCGATCACATAAAGATAAGTTTATGTGATCGCTGTAAGCTTGTTGACACCAGTGCCTACCAATTTAAATTATATATTACAGCACTGAAGATGGTCACTAAGTGACCGAAAATCGATTTTGCGTTTAATAAAACAAAAAAATACGACCAATGCTGTCTCTCCTTCCAAGTATACCCATTCTGCTTGTGTTCATCCGTCCGAATACTACTCACGTTTGCCGAGTTTAAAATAATGTTTTTAAGCACACTCTTTCATATTCTTTCTAAATAAAACATGTCGATTTAAATGTATTAATCAACGTTTAAAACTAATAACAAACATCGTTTTACGTATTGTTACCGGACTATGGGATAAACCTCACATACTCGTAAGAGAAGCGGGGGCCCACCATATCTCACCAAATTCGGCAGGAGGGTAAAAAAAAAGCTCTCAGGTAATCAAAGAACGTCCCCTAACACGAATTCACGTCTGTAGTTACGAGTTAACATCATTGTATCTGCAGTCTTATGCATTGTTCTACACTTGTCGCGTACTTAAGTGGTTTGCCCAAAGATCCTACCGTATCTTTGTCGTCTGAAAAATTTGTGGGCAAAACGTAATGCATGTTACGCAAATGTTAAAAAAGAGTCTGACTGTTGCATCCGTGTACAGACTGAGCACGTGCTGCGCTTGTCGGGTCACGTGGCCGGCTGATCCTGACTCAGAGACCTTGGAGTTGTGTGCGCATGCGCAGAGGTGCCGGCGCCGAATCGGGGCCATGTGGGCACGTTGCGTCGCTGAGCGCAGCTGCTTTCGTCACGGCGGACCACATGCATAATAAAGAGATCAATCACACGCGGGGGTGGAGCCGCGCGGCGTGCATCACGGACCACGAGCTTGTTTGTGTGCGTGCGTCTATGTACACGCGATTGCAGAGTTTCGTTTCCAGTTAAAACAATAGAGAGCTCTCAATGCACGTTGTGCAATGTGTGTGTCAGATGGTTCATTACGTCACGGCTTTTCTAACGCTGGGTAAAGCCAGGTCAACTTCCCTTCCAGTGACTATTGTAGTCTCTATATCGGTTTCGACTGTGTGAGTAGTCCTCTCATTTCGTGAAACTCCTTTGGTCTGAAGGCATTCTGTAATTGATGGTGCCCTTACAAGGCAGTTTTGTGAAATATGAATAACTTCACGGCTGCACATCAAACGCTTTTCACTTAACTTTTTTTTTTCAAAAAAACTGTATTTGTCTTTCCCTATATTATGCTAATTCCTGCATATCTAAATAACTGCTATAACCAAGATCCTTCATAATCGGTTTTATGCATTTTAATCCATTTTTGCCCCCTACTTTTTCCTCCCCTTTGCATCCCCTTCCAAAACCAACACAAAACATACGTGGTTAATCTGTTCATTCTTCTGGAAGGAACTAGCTGTAGATATCTCTGCTCTACTGTTCTTCAGTAGCATAATCATTATGTGACTTCCAGTTTCTTCTACTAAGCATTTGGTGCAGTCCAAATTCCAGTTCTATGATCTAACCTAGTAGTTTCTTGAACTTGGTCATCCTTTTCGTGTAAATATTTGATAAAAGTGCACCTTATTTATTCGAGTGTTACTGAGCATCAGTTTGGTGTGACGACTTGTTTGTGTGTGTGTGTGTGTGTGTGTGTGTGTGTGTGTGTGTGTGTGTGCGATGAAACAGCAAAGAGCACTTTTACCACAGTCAAACACTTATGTAGATTTTTGTATAGTACTGATGCAACTGTTTCACTCGACTATGTGGGAACGCCTCAAATACTCGAACCCGAAAGATAGAAGCTCCGTTCAGCAACGCATGAAGGTAAAAGAAATAAAACGTTAATGGAGTTTTATTATGATAAATTTGTAAATACCTATCCTTCTTCAGGCAAAAATATTTTTTCAGAGTGGCATGTATCCATTATCATATATTTTCACACCATCAATAACAGAGACATATCAGAATCTAACCATATCACAACTAATGCTGGAGAGAGACTTCAGATTTTACAGTGTTTTAGAAAACAATGACCACCTCTATGCGCATACCTATTTTTATTTATCCCAGCAAGATTAGGACGAAAAGACCCTCACCTACACCCAACCAGGTATTCTTCGTGTTTTATCATTACATTCAGTATGGAACATGTTACAAGAGCTCTTATAATTAGTATGAGATCTAACACTGAGAAATAGTTGTGACGGTAAGAATAAAGTTCATATTTGTTTGTGGAGAGCAGAATAATAGAGATAATGAATAATGTACAGGTTGTTAGATTTGTATAGGCGATTACAGCAATGAATGTGAGAGAAGAGGTGGGAGCTAAGAGAGAGAGAGAGAGAGAGAGAGAGAAAGAAAGAGAGAGGGACATAGGGAAGTGATGAGGACAGGACGAATTAATAATGCGACAGGGCTTGCTGAAAAACGGAAAAAAGAAAAAAGTGCAATTAAAAGAAGATGACTCACAAATGATAGTAAACAATAAATTTTGATGGAGAAAGTTAAGAGGAACACAAAAGAAAAAAGCAGAGCCAAAAGACCCTCTCATACACCCGACAATGCTTCGCAATTGCTAAATATGTATGCGAATTGCATATACATCTTAAATACCTCGTCTGACTTTCTATGCCCATCTTCCCATCCCCCCCCTCCCCCCTCTCTCTCACTCTCTCTGTACATCTCCTCCGTTCCCCTTCCCTCTGTGCATAGCCAGCTGATGTTGATTTCCGACTTTTTAGTTGTATTTGCCAAAAATTTTCTTTCATTTAAACCTTGTGCTGACAACAACGTACACACACAAAAAAAGGAATCAACCAAATCGGAGAAACCATTCTAAGGCGGCGATCTTTCATATATGTGGCAACTGTAAATCCAGCAATGCTTCGCAATTGCTAAATATGTATGTTAACTGGATACAAAAGACTTAATCTCCTTCTCCCCTCTCTCCCTATCAATCTCCTTCTCCCCTCTCCCCCTTTGTCCATCTCCTCCCCATGACCGCTATCTCCGTGCACCACCCTCTCCCCATTCGCTATACATCTTTTATCCCGCACCCTCTCTATCCACCTCCTCCCCCTCATCTCTGTGTCCATGTACTCCTTGCCCTTCTTTATATCCATCCCCCCCCCCCCCCCCCCCCCTGCTCTGTTCATTTCCTCTTGTTGTCCCCTTTCTCTGAACTTGTTGTTGTTGTAAACGGAATTGTATTCGATTTGCCTGCGAACGCTGTGTGCAGTCTTCGTCAGCCTCATTGACTCGACGGTGATGTAGTTGGATTGCGTTGCGAGTATGCCGACCAATGTTTCGACGCCTCACTATGGCATTGTTTTCCGAAGAAATAAACCACAAAACAAATTACCACGCATTGACATCAATTTAGTCTTTGCAACACACCGAAGATACGATCACCACCGATAACACCAAGGAGGTACACAAAGAAGGGAGATGGCGCTATAGACCTACCCTGTACATTGGTTTGAAATCAGAGGAGGCGGGGCGTGACACCATCTTAAATATCTCAGAACATTAGCAGACTACTGTTTATAGTTGCTTCTTGTTCATTACTTCTGCCGTGTGCACGCAACAGCTCTTTTAAATACTAAACATTACAGTGCTTACATCTATATCTACATGGATACTCTGCAAATCACATTTAAGTGCCTGGCAGAGCGTTCATCGAACCACCTTCACAATTCTCTATTCTCGTATAGCTCGCGGAAAGAACGAACACCTATATTTTTCCCTACGAGCTCTATAATTTCCCTTATTTAATCGTGGTGATCGTTTCTCCCCACGTAGATAGGTAAAACAAAATATTTTCGCATTCGGAGGAGAATGTTGGTGATTGGAATTTCGTGAGAAGATTCCATCACAATGAAAAACGCCTTTCTTTTAATGATGTTCAGCCCAAATCCTGGATCATTTCTGTGACACTCTCTCCCATATTTCGCGATGATACAAAACCTGCTGCCCTTCTTTGAACTTTTTCAATGTACCCCGACAGTTCTGTCTAGTAAGGATCCAACACCACGCAGCAGTATTCTCAAAGAGGACGAACAAGCGTAGTCTCCTTAATAATTCTGTTACATTTTCTAGGTATCCTGCCAATAAAACGCAGTATTTGGTTAGCCTTCCCCACAACATTTTATATGTGTTCCTTCCAGTTTAAGTTGTTCGTAATTGTAATTCCTAGGTATTTAGTTGAATCTAAAGCCTATACATATGACCGATTTATCGTGTAACCCAAGTTTAATAGATTCCTTTTAGCACTCATGTGATTGACCTCACATCTTTCGTTACTTAGTGTCAACTGCCAATTTTCGCGTGCCGGCCGCTGTGGCCGAGCGGTTCTAGGCGCTTCAGTCCGGAACCGCGCTGCTGCTACGGTCGCAGGTTCGCATGCTGCCTCGGGCATGGATGTGTGTGATGTCCTTAGGTTAGTTAGGTTTAAGTAGTTCTAAGTCTACGGGACTGACGACCCCAGACGTTAAGTCCCATAGTGCTTAGAGCCACAAAAAAAAAAAAATAAAAAAACAAATAAAAATAATAAAGCCAATTTTCGCACCATTCAGATACTTTTCTAAATCGTTTTGAAATTAGGTTTGATCTTCTGATGGTTTTATTGGTCGATAAACGACAGCGTCATCTGCAAACAACCTGAGACGGCTGCTCAGATTGTCTCCCAAATCATTTACATAGATAAGGAACAGCAAAGGGCCTATAACACTACCTTGGGGAACGCCAGAAATCAGTTCTGTTTTACTCGATGACTTTCCGCCGATTGCTACGAACTGTGACCTCTCTCATAGGAAGTCACAAGTCTAGTCACATAACTGAGACGAAACTCCATAAGCACGCAATTTCACTACAAGCCTCTTGTGTGGTACAGTGTCAAAAGCCTTCCGGAAATCCAGAAATACGGAATCGATCTGAAATCCCTTGTCAATAGCACTCAACACTTCATGTGAATAAAGAGCTAGTTGCGTTTCACAAGAACGATGTTTTCTAAACCCATGTTGACTGTGTGTCAATATACCGTTTTCTTCGTGGTAATTCATAATGTTCGAACACAATATATTTTCCAGAATCCTGCTGCATATCGATGTTAATGATATGGGCCTGTAATTAAGTGGATTACTCCTACTACCTTTCTTGAATATTGGTGTGAACTGTGCAACATTCCATTCTTTGGGTACGGATCTTTGGTCGAGCGAATGGTTGTATATGATTGTCAAGTATGGAGTTAATGCATCAGCATACTGTGAAAGGAACCTAATTGATATACAGTCTGTACCACAAGACTTGCTTGTATTAAGTTGCTTCACTACTCCGAGGATATTTACTTCTACGTTACTCATGTTGGCAGCTGTTCTTGATTGGAATTCTGTTTACTTCGTCTTCTTTGGTGAAGGCATTTCGGAAGCCTACGTTTAGTCACTGTTTTGGCAGCACTGTCTTCCGTAGTATCTCCATCGCTATCGCGCAGAGAAGGCATTGATTGTTCTTGCCGCTAACACACTTCACATACGATCAGAATCTCTTTGGATTTTCTGCCAGGTTTCGAGACAAAGTTTCGTTGTGGAAACTGTTATAAGCATCTCGCATTGAAGTCTGCGCTAAATTTCGACCTTCTGTAAAAGATCGCCAATGTTGGGGATTTTGCGTCTGTTTAAATTTGGCATGATTGTTTCGTTGTTTCTGCAACACTCTCCTGACCTGTTTTGTGTACCAAGGAGGATCAGCTCCGTCGTTGGTTAATTTATTTGGTATAAATCTCTCAATTGCTACCGATACTATTTCTTTGAACTCAAGCCACATATTTAATATGAATAACATATTGTCAGGAAGGTAATTTCGAACGTTTTTCTGTTCCCAAATACTTGTTTGCTCTAGTAATACGACACATTTGGCGTCGTTAATCTAACTTGTTTTTTGTTGATGTATTTCGAATAACCAAGTACAGAAGGAAGTGATGTGAAAAGCATGCTGTCGTAATCCATTTAATTTCACTTTTACTATATTTGTATCGATAGCAAATGAAGCTGAAACTCCGAAACCAATGCTTGTTTCCTTACTGGCTCTGTTTCTTTTCGACGCATTTTCAGCTTTCACCTCGTACACACAACATTTGTAATGTTTACGTTTGCATGAAACGTACCTGAGAGGTGTTTGTTGCGCAAAAACGTGTGCAATCAGAAAAGAAGCGAGGGCTATCGTATCTTATGCATTTCTGCAATGTGAACGAATCTTGAAATGCCAATTTTTTGTGAAACAACTGCGTCTCCACACAATCAAAGCAGCAGATGTTACTTGGGATACGACCACTAAAGTCGATAGTTATTTCCAACGATCGAAACTGGGTATGGATACGTCAGAGTGACATTACGCGGAAGTATCATCGCGGTGAATGTTATATTTTTTAGCTACGTAAGACGGCGGACGTCGGCTTCCAGTTTGTGACGTAGTGACAATTACCTTCCTTTTTTCCTTCCGTGGATATAGCTTTCAATTGTATCCTTTTTCGCAAAAATCAACATTTAATTCTGAATTTCTTGTTGTTATGAAAACACGTCACAGCAGAACTGTCGAACTGAATGTCACAATTTTATTAAAAAAAAAAAAAAATGTGACAGCGAACTGTCAAACCGACCGTCAAACTTCTTTCATTGAGTTTTTCACGCAAAAATACCACCCAAATTTCCAACTTTTCCGATGTATTTTCCAACAATTTTCTTCCCATGCGAGGTAGTCCACCAATGTTACACCCCTGCCATCTATAGTTTCTGATACAGTACTAGGGTACAACCAAGAAAAATAGGGGGCAATTTTCCTGTAATTTATTTCTAATTAACTTGTGATTTGACGGTAATAGTACTAGATTTTGTATTTTGTTTTAGGCCTACGTACTGTGACTATCTGAAGGCGGAAGATAGTCTGGCATTCAAGTGGGCAATGTCGTGTTTATACACCCAGGTCTGACACTTAAATGGAGGTGTTAAGCACAAGAAATAGCAACTGCACGGAACCGTTAACATGATCAGAACTAGAAATTAAAACTGAGGTGTCCATACAAACAAGTAATAATGCTAATGTACTGTAAAAAGGGGAAGAAAGACTACTAGTGGGCCGGCCGACGTGGCCGTACGGTTCTAGGCGCTACAGTCTGGAACCGAGCGACCGCTACGGTCGCAGGTTCGAATCCTGCCTTGGGCATGGATGTGTGTCATGTCCTTAGGTTAGTTAGGTTTAACTAGTTCTAAGTGCTAGGCGACTGATGACCTCAGAAGTTAAGTCGCATAGTGCTCAGAGCCATTTGAACCATTTTTGAACTACTAGTGGGTGCAGTCGTCTTTCTGTCTTGTGTGTGTTGTTTTCTGCAGCTGGGTTATATTTGAGGTATCAACGAGATCAGCGAGTCAAGCTTGAAAATACAGCTAAATACAGTTAAAAATTAAATATGCTGATTACTAACAAGGCAATAAATACTGGTTTTATGTGAAAAGTGACAAGGTTTTCAAGACAGCTATACGTATTTAGGTTATGACATGTTCGATATGCCTGCCATCATTCGTGATGATGTGGCGCAGACGAAGAGCGAAATTCTGCATGACCCGCTGAAGTGTCGGAACACTGATGCTGTCGATGACCTGAATGGCTGTTTTCATCTCAGGAATGGTTTTGGGGTTATTGCAGTACACCTTCTCTTTAATATCGACCCACAAAAAGCAGTCGCATGTGTTCAGATTCGGAGAATATGGCGGCCAATCCAGGCCCACGCCAGTGGCCCTCTGGGTAACCCAGAGCCAGAATGTGGTCCCCAGTGTGCTCCTCCAGGACATCAAACACTCTCCTGCTTCGATGGGGTCGAGCTCTGTCTTGCCGGAACCACATCTTGTCGAAATCGGGGTCACTTTGGATAACGGGGATGAAATCTTCTTCCAAAGCCTTCACACATCGTTCGGTAGTCACCGTGCCATCAAGCAAATTAGCACCGATTATTGCGTGTCTGGACATTGACACCACACACTCACCCATTGAGGTTGAAGAGACTTCTCGATCGCGAAATGCGGATTCTCAGTCTCCCAAATGCGCCAATTTTGCTTATTGACGAACCCATCCAAATGAAAGTGGGATTCGTCGCTAAACCAAAGCATGCTAATTCCCATCATGCCCCGCGGCCAACCGTGCAGTTTGAACACCCTAACGCAAATCTTTCAGAAGTTATGCCGATTTTATTTCATCTAGTTCAATAATTGTAACCCTATAAAAGCACGGTAAGTCACTGGGCGAAATGTCTGTCAGTTGAGGAGGAAATCTGTCACATCTCCCACGAGCAGCGGGCCGCACGTAGCTACGACGCCTGCAATGTTGGCAACTCTGAAGGGTTTATTCTGCTGGATGTCCTTCCTCGTGCTCAAACGATCAACTCCGGAGTCTGTTGCGAGGCTCTTAGGAAATTGAAGAAATTATTATAGCGTGTTCGTGGCCACTATAATACGAACGCACTTCTCCACTATAGCAAAGTCACACCCAAGTTTGCGCAGCCGAGAGAAGATCAAAACTTCAGTCGACTGTTCTTTCTCATCCGCTCTACAGCCGGTATCTCGCACCTTCTGTCTTTCATTTTTTTGTCCCACTCAATTGGAAGCATTAAAGCAATGATGGAGAGTTTATTGACTCAGCGAGAACTCGTCTGAAACACACATCAGTAGAATAGTACCATGGCAGCATGCAGGCTCTAGCATTAAGATGGCATAAGGCCATTCCATAAGGCGCGGCATGCAGTGGTCATAACGTTTACTCCAAACCCTTAGAAACAAATTTGCACGAAAGGTGATAGATGGTACCAGGAAAATTTGAAGGTAAGGAAATGATTGTCAAAAATTATTATTTTGTCGGTGCGACTTTTTGAGTGACTAATGCGCATGAACACAACAAGCAACGCTTGTCGTATCGACATTGACAACGTGTAAAACGATACACAGTTAATCGTCTGTAACTTGTCCATGCCGGAGTTTACCTCTGTTTCCAGTTCCTGGATGATTGTCGATGACAGTCGAAGATGGAGCATTATTCGTCACAGAAACCTACAACAGATATGCATCTAACGTAAGGCCCAGCAGGTTGTAGCAGCCCATGGAAAGCCAAATGGCAGTACAGAAAAAAGATTTGTAATGGGCATCCTCAAAGTTGTGAGAAATTTATCGTCGTGTACAGAAACGTATGAGAAACTGGATCGTCCAAGCCACAGAGGGCTGATAAAAGTTCTCGTGGGAGATTTGTTTGTACATTAGAATGTGAGCAGTTCGTGTTGGACCATGAGGGATCAATTCGTCAGTAAGAAACGTCCGAGGTGACGGTGAAATGTACACTTCGAAGGGTACATGTGTAAGTTATTAATAAAGCACGGTTTATAACCCTGTAGTAAGACATATGGTCTAGGGGTAGCGTCTTTGATTCATAATCAAAACGTCTTCGGTCCGGGGTCCGATTCACGCCACTGCCTAAATTTTGATAAATAATCAGCATTGGCGGCCGAAGACTTCCGGCATAAGAAGTCAGCCTCATTCTGTCAACGGCCTTGTCAAAGAGGGCGGAGGAGCGGATAGAGATTCAGGGCACTCTCTTGTCCTAGGGGTGGGAAATTGCCCCTAAAGGCGGAAGAATCAGCTATGATCAACGACATGAGGATGCAGAAGGCAATGGAAACCACTGCATTAAAGACACGTAACGTGTATCCACAGGACATGTGGCCTGTAATTGAAGAAGTGTCATGATGATCTCTCCATTGGCAAAAGATTCCGGAATAGTCCCCCATTCGGATCTCCGGGAGGGGACTGCCAAGGGGGAGGTTACCATGAGAAAAAGATTGAATAATCTACGAAAGGGTAACGTTCTGCGAGTCGGGGCGTGGAATGTCAGAAGCTTGAATGTGGTAGGGAAACTAGAAAATCTGAAAAGGGAAATGCAAAGGCTCAATCTAGATATAGTAGGGGTCAGTGAAGTGAAGTGGAAGGAAGACAAGGATTTCTGGTCAGATGAGTATCGGGTAATATCAACAGCAGCAGAAAATGGTATAACAGGTGTAGGATTCGTTATGAAAGGGAAGGTAGGGCAGAGGGTGTGTTACTGTGAACAGTTCAGTGATCGGGTTGTTCTAATCAGAATCGACAGCAGACCAACACCGACAACGATAGTTCTGGTATACATGCCGACGTCGCAAGCTGAAGATGAACAGATAGAGAAAGTGTATGAGGATATTGAAAGGGTAATGCAGTATGTAAAGGGGGATGAAAATCTAATAGTCATGGGCGACTGGAATGCAGTTGTAGGGGAAGGAGTAGAAGAAAAGGTTACAGGAGAATATGGGCTTGGGACAAGGAATGAAAGAGGAGAAAGACTAATTGAGTTCTGTAACAAGTTTCAGCTAGTAATAGCGAATACCCTGTTCAAAAATCACAAGAGGAGGAGGTATACTTGGAAAAGGCCGGGAGATACGGGAAGATTTCAATTAGATTACATCATGGTCAGACAGAGATTCCGAAATCAGATACTGGACTGTAAGGCGTACCCAGGAGCAGATATAGACTCAGATCACAATATAGTAGTGATGAAGAGTAGGCTGAAGTTCAAGACATTAGTCAGGAAGAATCAATACGCAAAGAAGTGGGATACGGAAGTACTAAGGAATGACGAGATACGTTTGAAGTTCTCTAATGCTATAGATACAGCAATAAGGAATAGCGCAGTAGGCAGTACAATTGAAGAGGAATGGACATCTCTAGAAAGGGCCATCACAGAAGTTGGGAAGGAAAACATAGGTACAAAGAAGGTAGCTGCCAAGAAACCATGGGTAACAGAAGAAATACTTCAGTTGATTGATGAAAGGAGGAAGTACAAACATGTTCCGGGAAATCAGGAATACAGAAATACAAGTCGCTGAGGAATGAAATAAATAGGAAGTGCAGGGAAGCTAAGACGAAATGGCTGCAGGAAAAATGCGAAGACATCGAGAAAGATATGATTGTCGGAAGGACAGACTCAGCATACAGGAAAGTCAAAACAACCTTTGGTGACATTAAAAGCAACGGTGGTAACATTAAGAGTGCAACGGGAATTCCACTGTTAAATGCAGAGGAGAGAGCAGATAGGTGGAAAGAATACATTGAAAGCCTCTATGAGGGTGAAGATTTGTCTGATGTGATAGAAGAAGAAACAGGAGTCGATTTAGAAGAGATAGGGGATCCGGTGTTAGAATCGGAATTTAAAAGAGCTTTGGACGGCTTACGGTCAAATAAGGCAGAAGGGATAGATAACATTCCATCAGAATTTCTAAAATCATTGGGGGAAGTGGCAACAAAACGACCATTCACGTTCGTGTGTAGAATGTATGAGTCTGGCGACATACCATCTGACTTTCAGAAAAGCATCATCCACACAATTCCGAAGACGGCAAGAGCTGACAAGTGCGAGAACTATCGCACAATCAGCTTAACTGCTCATGCATCCAAGTTGCTTACAAGAATAATAAACAGAAGAATGGAAAAGAAAATTGAGGATAGGCTAGATGACGATCAGTTTGGCTTTGGGAAAAGTAAAGGCACAAGAGAGGCAATTCTCACGTTTCGGTTAATAATGGAAGCAAGGCTAAAGAAAAATCAAGACACCGTCATAGGATTTGTCGACCTGGAAAAAGCGTTCGACAATATAAAATGGTGCAAGCTGTTGGAGATTCTGAAAAAAGTAGGGGGTAAGCTATAGGGAGAGACGGGTCATATACAACATGTACAACAACCAAGGGGGAATAATAAGAGTGGACGATCAAGAACGAAGTGCTCGTATTAAGAAGGGTGTAAGACAAGGCTGTAGCCTTTCGCCCCTACTCTTCAATCTGTACATCGAGGAAGCATTGATGGAAATAAAAGAAAGGTTCAGGAGTGGAATTAAAATACAAGGTGAAAGGATATCAATGATACGATTCGCTGATGACATTGCTATCCTGAATGAAAGTGAAGAAGAATTAAATGATCTGCTGAACGGAATGAACAGTCTAATGAGTACACAGTATGGTTTGAGAGTAAATCAGAGAAAGACGAAGGTAACGAGAAGTAGTAGAAATGAGAACAGCGAGAAACTTAACATCAGGATTGATGGTCACGAAGTCAATGAAGTTAAGGAATTCTGCTACCTAGGCAGTAAAATAACCAATGACGGACGGAGCAAGGAGGACATCAAAAGCAGACTCGCTATGGCAAAAAAGGCATTTCTGGCCAAGAGAAGTCTACTAATATCAAATACCGGCCTTAATTTGAGGAAGAAATTTCTGAGGATGTACGTCTGGAGTACATCATTGTATGGTAGTGAAACATGGACTGTGGGGAAACCGGAACAGAAGGGAATCGATGCATTTGAGATGTGGTGCTATAGACGAATGTTGAAAATTAGGTGGACTGATAAGGTAAGGAATGAGGAGGTTCTACGCAGAATCGGCGAGGAAAGGAATATGTGGAAAACACTGATAAGGAGAAGGGACAGGATGATAGGACATCTGCTAAGACATGAGGGAATGACTTCCATGGTACTGGAGGGAGCTGTAGAGGGCAAAAACTGTAGAGGAAGACAGAGATTGGAATACGTCAAGCAAATAATTGAGGACGTAGGTTGCAAGTGCTACTCTGAGATGAAGAGGTTAGCACAGGAAAGGAATTCGTGGCGGGCCGCATCAAACCAGTCAGTAGACTGATGACCAAAAAAAAAAGTAAGACATGTATGTGAAAAGCGGGCCCACATGACTTTCTGTCAGAGGATTATCCACACTCGTCTCCGATCAACAGCAACGATTCCCCGTCAACATTTGGGCTGAAATTTTACAGCATCAACACAGTCTTATTTACTGTCGCTTCTTTTGAATGGTGCACGTTACCTACGTTCATCGTAGACGTGTTGGTCGACAGTACCTCTTGTCTGCAGGAGGATGCGTTTTTATTCACTGATTCTACAGTTTTTAGAAAACTCAAGGTTGTAATTTTGAAAGCCTAGAACACGTCTTTCATATTAAATATAACTCATCGTTAAGTTGTAAAAACTGTTATGTACTGTTTTCATCTGCTAGAGGAGTCGCACCTTTGAGCGCATAATAATAGTGACAAATCAGGTGACTGGATGGTTAAGATTCGAGTTAGTTTGGCCATGCGGACAGGCAGGAAAAGCATCACTTGAAACTTCCTGGCAATTACAGCCGTGTGTCGGACTGGGTCTCGAAGATGAGACCCCTGCGTTTGGCGGGCAAGTGCTCTACCAACTGAGCTATTCAACCACGACTCACGACCTGTGATTTCAACTTGGTGTTTCCGACTACAGATATTTTAACCGTGGTTTTTCCAACCATCAAACGCAGCCGCAACAGTGGGAGAGGCTCTGATCAGAAATACCACGCTACAAAACTGGTTGCTGTTCTGGCTTTTCCGGCTATTTCGTCATAAAAATCTGGTCGCATTTCATCCAATTAAAAAACGAAAGATTAAATTTCTGCGAGTGAAACGAGTAGCGATGACCGTATATTTCCCTGTTGCCACATCAAAGAAAGACCAACCCGGTGGACGCCACTTACCGGAAATACAACGATGGAAAACTCTTTGGTCAGAAGTGCCACGGCATCTGCAAATGGATCGGAAATGCCACTGTCGGAAAGTTCTCCATCATCCCATACAAAAATCAAAAATTTCTGGAACAATATTCTGCATCGTCCCATATATATATATATATATATACAGGGTGTTTCAAAAATGACCGGTATATTTGAAACGGCAATAAAAACGAAACGAGCAGCGATAGAAATACACCGTTTGTTGCAATATGCTTGGGACAACAGTACATTTTCAGGCAGACAAACTTTCGAAATTACAGTAGTTACAATTTTCAACAACAGATGGCGCTGCGGTCTGGGAAACTCTATAGTACGATATTTTCCACATATCCACCATGCATAGCAATAATATGGCGTAGTCTCTGAATGAAATTACCCGAAACCTTTGACAACGTTTCTGGCGGAATGGCTTCACATGCAGATGAGATGTACTGCTTCAGCTGTTCAATTGTTTCTGGATTCTGGCGGTACACCTGGTCTTTCAAGTGTCCCCACAGAAAGAAGTCACAGGGGTTCATGTCTGGCGAATAGGGAGGCCAATCCACGCCGCCTCCTGTATGTTTCGGATAGCCCAAAGCAACCACACGATCATCGAAATATTCATTCAGGAAATTAAAGACGTCGGCCGTGCGATGTGGCCGGGCACCATCTTGCATAAACCACGAGGTGTTCGCAGTGTCGTCTAAGGCAGTTTGTACCGCCACAAATTCACGAAGAATGTCCAGATAGCGTGATGCAGTAATCGTTTCGGATCTGAAAAATGGGCCAATGATTCCTTTGGAAGAAATGGCGGCCCAGACCAGTACTTTTTGAGGATGCAGGGACGATGGGACTGCAACATGGGGCTTTTCGGTTCCCCATATGCGCCAGTTCTGTTTATTGACGAAGCCGTCCAGGTAAAAATAAGCTTCGTCAGTAAACCAAATGCTGCCCACATGCATATCGCCGTCATCAATCCTGTGCACTATATCATTAGCGAATGTCTCTCGTGCAACAATGGTAGCGGCGCTGAGGGGTTGCCGCGTTTGAATTTTGTATGGATAGAGGTGTAAACTCTGGCGCATGAGACGATACGTGGACGTTGGCGTCATTTGGACCGCAGCTGCAACACGGCGAACGGAAACCCGAGGCCGCTGTTGGATCACCTGCTGCACTAGCTGCGCGTTGCCCTCTGTGGTTGCCGTACGCGGTCGCCCTACCTTTCCAGCACGTTCATCCGTCACGTTCCCAGTCCGTTGAAATTTTTCAAACAAATCCTTTATTGTATCGCTTTTCGGTCCTTTGGTTACATTAAACCTCCGTTGAAAACTTCGTCTTGTTGCAACAACACTGTGTTCTAGGCGGTGGAATTCCAACGCCAGAAAAATCCTCTGTTCTAAGGAATAAACCATGTTGTCTACAGCACACTTGCACGTTGTGAACAGCACACGCTTACAGCAGAAAGACGACGTACAGAATGGCGCACCCACAGACTGCGTTGTCTTCTATATCTTTCACATCACTTGCAGCGCCATCTGTTGTTGAAAATTGTAACCACTGTAATTTCGAAAGTTTGTCCGCCTGAAAATGTACTGTTGTCCCAAGGATATTGCAACAAACGGTGTATTTCTATCGCTGCTCGTTTAGTTTTTATTGCCGTTTCAAATATACCGGTCATTTTTGAAACACCCTGTATATATACTGGTGTCCATAGTTAAAGCAACAAACGGAAATTTTGCATAGTTGTGTTTATTTTGCCACAAAAAAGTATAAACATGCGGTAGTAAAGTAGAAACAATGTAAAGAATACAGAATGTAAAGAACTGCAATATGCATAACGGTAGACAAAAACGTTCCTCGTTTTTTTCCAACTTAACAGATTTGCACACACATTCCGACAACTGGTTAACTCGCTCAGTATGGGGTGTGATCGCCTCTGGGAGCAATACAGACCTGACAACGATGGCATATGCTGTGAATGATGTCATCAATCTTACGTTGAGGTAATAACGCTCATTCTTCCTACAGAGCTGCTCGCAAGTGTTGGCGAATGGTTGGTGGAAGCTGATGTGATGCAGCCTGTCTCTCTAGTGCTTCCCAGACATGCTCTAGTTCCAGACATATCATCCATCAGTACGAAGCCTGGGCTCATAACATCTGGCAACAACCGCACAAGAGGTCCCAAGATCTCGTCACGATATCTGACAGCTGCTAAACCTTGTCGGTTCACGATACAATTTCATAAAGAGGTGTTCATGTGGTCAACATAATCCCTGCCCACAACATTAGGGATCGTGCTCGGTATCGGTCACTTTCCATAATGTTTGAGCCGGCCGAAGTGGCAGAGCTGTTCTAGGCGCTACAGTCTGGAACCGCGCAACCGCTACGGTCGCAGGTTCGAATCCTGCCTCGGGCATGGATGTGTGTGATGTCCTTAGGTTAGTTAGGTTTAAGTAGTTCTAAGTTCTAGAGGACTGATGACCTCAGAAGTTAAGTCCCATAGTGCTCAGAGCCATTTGAACCATAATGTTTGAATCTCGAAATCGTGTGCCACTTTCCCTCCATGCGCGAATGCGTTGAGAATCACTCTCCAGCCAAATCTGCACTCTTCTGTGAAAAGCACATTGGCCCACTGTTGCACCGCCCAGGTGACATGTTGACAACTCTACTCCTTCTGTGAAGACGAGCCAAAGTACACATACAGCAGGTCTCCAACAATAAAGGCCACTCTGCCGAAGCCTTCTGTACACCGTTTGTCTCTATACAACACGTCCGGCGGATGCTGTGGGGTCAGATGCTTGGTGCCGTTCAGTACTAAGACGGTACCGCTGTGCCCTTACATCCAAATAACGGTCCTCTCTTTTGATATCACACGTCTTGCCCTGGTCTTTGGGATACTGTTTCAGTTTATATTAACTGTTTCATACCCGAGAAACAACAGAACCATTCACATTAAGCCATCGAGCCTCATCGGTTTGCGACTGTCCTACTTCCATTCTTCCTATGACCCTGCACCGCAGAGAATCTGATAGGCGTCTTCTTTATTCCATATTCCACCGAGGGCGACTGTAAACACAGCGACTGTGGATGTGGGACTGCCCGGCAAACACTATTCCGATTGATAGGTGCCCTGACGTCACCGTTGACGCGGTTGTCCGTTGACCGGAATGCCATTTTCCGTGCAGAACACGACTGTACGGATATCTGTTGGCAGTATGCATGGTTATACGGTGAATTAGACACAAGACGTGGAAATTGCGGTTCGCTTCTTTAATTTTGGACACCCCCAATCTTCTACTGGTTTGACGCGGCCCGCCACGAATTCCTCTCCTGTGCCAACCTCTTCTCTCAGAATAGCACTTGCAACCTACGTCCTCATTTATTTGCTAGATGTATCCCAATCTCTGTCTTCCTGTACAGTTTTTACCCTCTACAGCTCCCTCTAGCATCATGGAAGCCATTCCCTGATGTCTCAACGGATGTCCCATCATCCTGTCCCTTCTCATTGTCAATGTTTTTCATATATTCCTTTCCTCTCTGATTCTGCGGAGAACCTCATTTCTTACCTTATGAGCCCATCTAATTTTCAGTATTCTTCTGTAACTCCATTTCTCAAATGTTTCGATTCTCTTCTGTTCCGTTTATCTCACAGTCCTTGTTTCACTACTATACATGCTGCGCTCCAAACGTACATTCCAGAAATTTCTTCCTCAAATTAATGCCCATGTTTGATACTAGTAGACTTCTCTCGGTCAGAAATGCCTCTTTTCCCAGTGCTTGTATGCTTTTAACGTTCCCCTTCCTCTGTCCGTCACGGGTTATTTTGCTGCCTAAGTAGAAGAATTCCTTAAACTTCGTAATCCCCAATTCCAATGTTAAATTTCTCGCTGTTCTCTTTTCTGCTACTTCTCGTTACTTTCGTCTTTCTTCTGTTTACTCAGGGTGTTCATTCCATTCAACAGATCCTGTAATTTTTCTTCACTTTTATTGACGATAACAATATCATAAGTGAATCTTATGATTTATATCCTATCACCGTGAATTTTAATTCCACTCTTGAACCTTAGTTTTTTTCGTCAAGTACAGAATGAACAGTAGGGGCGAAAGACTGCCCTCCTGTCTTACATCCTCTTAAATCCGAACACTTCGTTCTTGGTCTTCCACTCTTATTGTTGCTTGCTGGTTGTTGTACATAATGTGTGTTACCAGTCTTTCCCTATAGCTTACCCCTTTTTTCTCAGATTTTACGAATGCTTTTTATAGATCTACAAATACAATGAACGTGTCTTGATTTTTGTTCAACCTTACTTCCATTATCAAGCGCAAAGTCAGAATTGACCCTGTGGTGCCTATACCTTTCCGAAAGGCTACCTGATAGTCATGTAACAGATCTTCAGTTTCCTTTTCCATTCTTCTGTATATTATTCTTGTCGCAAATTTGATGTATAAGCTGTTAAGCTGATTGTGCCATAATTCTCGCACTTGTCGGCTCTTGCAATCTTCGTATGAGCGTGGATGGCGTTTTTCTGAAAGTCTGATGGTATATCACCAGTCCCATACAGCCTACACACCAACGTGAATAGTCGTTCTTTTACCACTTCCCCAGTAATTTTAGGAATTCCTATGGATTGTCATCTATCCTTTCTCCCTTATTTCATCCTAAATCGTATAAATTCTGATTTCACACTGGATCACCTATCTCTTCCCCTTCGACTCCTGTTTCTTCTTCTATCACGTCATCAGAAAAGTCATCCCCCTTATGGAGATCTATCTGCCCTCTCCTGTGCATTTGACAGTGGAATTCCCACTGCACTGTTAATATTATTGTCCTTTCTTATAATTTCACGGAATGTCGTTTTGACTTTTCTATATGCTGAACCAGTACTACCGATAATCATTTCTTTTTAGATTTCTTCACACTATTCACCACGAGCGAGGTGGCGCAGAGGTTAGCACACTGGACTCACATTCGGAAGGACGACGGTTCAAACCCGCGTCCGACCATCCTGGTTTATGTTATCCATGATTTCCCCAAATCGCTACGGGCAAATACCGGGATTCCTTTGAAATGGCACGACCGACTTCCTTCCTCACCCTTTCCTAATCCGATGACCTCGCAGTTTGGTCCCCTCCCCAAAATCAACTAACCAACCGACACTTTTCATGCAGACATTTCGCCTTAGCTACCCTGCACTTGCTAATTATTTCATTCTTCAGCGACTTGTATTTCTGTATTCTTTAATTTTAGTGAACATTTTTGTACATTCTTCTTTCGTCGATGGACTGGAGTATTTTTTCTGTTAACCATGGTCTCCTAGCAGTTACCTACCTTTTACTTAGGTTTTTCTTTCGAACTTCGTTGACTGTACTTTTTAGATATGTCCATTCCTCTTCAACTGAACTACCTATTGAGATATTCCTTATCGCAGTATCCACAGCCTCAGAGAACGTCAAGTACATGTCTTCATTCCTTAGTGCCTCCATACCCCTTCTTTGTGTATTGATTCTTCCTGGCTAGTCTCTTTTACTACAAAATGGTTCAAATGGCTCTGAGCACTATGGGACTTAACATCTGAGGTCATCAGTCCCCTAGAACTAAGAACTACATAAACCTAACTAACCTAAGGACATCACACACATCCACGCCCGAGGCAGGATTCGAACCTGCGACCGTAGCAGCAGCGCGTTTCCGGACTGTAGCGCCTAGAACCACTCGGCCACTCCGGCCGGCTTGAACAGAATACTCGCTATAATTAGCTGAAATTTATTGCAGAACTCAGATAGTCTTTCTCCTCTTTAATTCCTACTTCCAAGCTTCCTCTGTAACCGTTTCTTCTTCTCCTACAACCGCTTTGCAATCCCCCATGAGCCGACATCTGTGACCGAGCGGTTCTAGGCGCTTCAGTCCGGAACCGCACTGCTGCTACGGTCGCAGGTTCGAATCCTGCCTCGGGCATGGAAGTGTGTGATGTCCTTAGGTTAGTTAGGTTTAAGTAGTTCTAAGTCTAGGGGGGCTGATGACCTCAGATGTTAAGTCCCATAGTGCCTAGAGCCATTTGAATCTCCTATGATTATTAGCCATTCATCTCTCTTAACATACTGAATTACCCGTTCAGTATCCTCATATAATTTCTCTCTCTCTTCATCTTTGGCCTGTGAGGCCGGCGGGTATACCTGAACTATTGTTGTCGGTGTTGGTTTGCTTTCGATTCTGATGACAAAAACCCTGTCGCTAAACATCAAATGTATTCGCAATTGCGAGTAACGAATGACAACAATCAGCTGTAGAATGGAATGACGACAATGAAAATTTGTGCCGGACCGGAACTCGAACCCGGATATCCTACTTATCGTGACCGGTGCATTTCAAAGGAACTTTGCATCGTAATCAGAATAAACACAGGCGCTGTAATATCGCCTGTCACTACAATGTTCACAGTAGCTCACTCTCTGTCCTACCTTCCTATTCATTACGAATCCTACTCCCGTTATATCATTTTTGCTGCTGTTGGTATTGCCCTATACTTCTCTCGACAGAAATTCTTGTTTTCTCTCCATTTTACTTCGCTGATTCCCACTAAATCTAGACGTAGCCTTAACATTTTCCTTTTCAGATTTTCTAGCTTCCCTACCTCGTTGATACTTCTGATATTCCACGCCACGACTCGTAAAACGTCACCATTTCGTTGGTTATTCAAATCTTTTTCTCATGGTGACCATCCCTTTGGCAGTTCCCTCCCGGAATGGTGGACTAGTCTGGAATCTTTTGCAAATGGAGAGATCACTACGACTCTTTTTCAGTTACAGGCACATGTCCTGGGGACACACATTGTGTGTCTTTAATGTAGTGATTTCCATTGCCTTCTGCAGCCTCATGCCGCTGATCACTACTGTTTCTTCTGCATTTTAGGGGCGGTTTCCCACCCCTAGGGCAAGACAGTGCTTTGAACATCTGTCCGTTCCTCCGCCCTCTTTGACAAGCCGATTGGCAGAACGAAGGTGACTTCTTACTCCGCAAGTCTTCGGCGACATTGCTGATGACTTTTATTCAAAATTCGAGAAGTGGCGAGTTTCGAAAGCCGGACCCAGGACGTTATGACTGTTAGTTAAAGACGCTACTCAGATAAAAAATCAAACTTAGGAAGGGAGTTACGACCCATGCGTGCGTTATTTGTGTGTTAGTTGCCCGTAATGGAATTTTAATTCTCTTCCCCTGCTCGCGGAAAATAATAATGAACTAAAGGGTCCGATTGGTTGCAAGAACGTAATTTTCTTCTGTTCTCCAAACGTGTTTAACTATTGCTGGGTTTTCCACTTATTGCTTATTTTTTACATTATATGTCCTACGTGGCCGTCAGTCGAAATCTTCCACAAGCTTATATTAATAAAACAGGGCATCATTGCTACAGCTGATCTATTCTTGGTTGGTATTTGGCTGCTTTTGTTACTTTTGTATTTAAAGTATTTGTAGTTACTGGAAAATTCTGGTTGTTATTTCACTGCTGCAGCGCGTTTTTCACTGCATATTTACATTACCGATACCGAACCAGTTACTGTCAGTAAGGTGATTTTTCAGATCTTTGCCTATAAACCAAGATGAAGCCATCCCATAGCTGTGGCCATTTTATTTTTGGTTGTAATCAGTTTGAGCACTTCCTCATCGAACCTGTGCCACATCTGGCTCTTATTATCCAGTACGTGAAGTTGCAGACGTGGGAACGAGGTGTTCCGCCGCTGTTCTCGGAAGTTGGCTCGTGCGCCGTTGGCTTGGTTTTCCGGTGCAGTCACCAGTTACTGGAATCGATGTGACCTGTGGCGGTGTTTTCACTTTTCGTCCGGAGAATGTAGGCGAGAGAGCTGCATGCGGAATATAGGTTACTACGCGTCTGCGGCCGTATGCAAATCACAGGCTGATATGCAGGTTGGCTGCAACCGCTCCCTGACGTAACCGACGCCAGTGAAATGTGTTTTGTTTACACACAAAGCGGGCACAGCGAAAGTAAAAGCATGTCGCTGTGGATCCTAGAGTTAGGATACAGATACACGCACGATACAGAGGAAGATTCATTCACTTTCATAAGATTATATCCTCTTCACGAATGAAGATAAAACCTTGGAATAAATTTTAACATACGCATTGGGATTTTATCCTGTCGCCAGTTGTAGGTTGGCGGTTCATGTTGTAGCCCGTTGGGGGTTTTCTGGTGCAAATGTCTCGGTCGCTCATCACATACCTGGATTTATAGGCGACCTGGTCTTTTCAACAATTGCGAGAACATTTTTCAAGAGGACGGAGCACGTAAGAACATTTCTTAATAATGAGTTGCCTCAACCATGGGTCAACCATTAGTGGGGCGTACTCATATCGCATTGCGTCATTAGCGGAGTGTTATTTTATTATGGGGTTTATGAAAGATTTCGCCTATGTGCCTCCACCTTCCGGTAACGTCGCGTGAACTACGTAACATGTCGTTTCAATACAGAATTAACTGTCTCATGACGTACCCACTTGCCTGAAGTTCGTAATTTTTGACTAATATTGACTGGCCAGATGTTCGTAATTTTTGACTAATCTTGAATAGCATACCCACAATAATGAATTTAATAATTTGCTACTTAGCAGATCCTTTTCTGGGGTATTATGATCTTGGAAACTTCCTACACGAAGAAATCAAAACTTTCCAGGATTGTAACTATTCTTTCGGTCACTAATTACGAAATGAAAATTTTTCACACGTCTAGCTTCTATATTCTGAAACATTTCTCATAATTGATTAACAAAATTTACAGTCATCGACTTCCAAACTTTAACCCCATAGAAAACATGACTACTTTTAACAACATCGACAACAGATCTGCTATTACAAAAACTCACATGGATGTTTCTTACAATAACTAATACCCAACAGCTTTCTTACCAGTGCTGCCAACTCCGATTAACGATATATATAAAGGCCAGAAAAAGCTGAAATTAAATATTGTGTACTATAGAGCAGTTTTATTTTTGCAATAATTATACTGTGTAACAGTTTGTATGCATCAGTATATACGTTAATTTAAACATTAATTTGTATCTAGTGGTTACCAAATCCTCTACGCATTGTATGTTTGGACCAGAAAATGTATTTAAGTAAACATATTTATGTTAGTTTCTTTCACACAACTTTCTTTTTTTCACAGTAAAAATTTAAACAATATTCTTCGAGGTACATACAGGGCAAACAACAAAATATATGCACTGCATAATACGTAATTTCTTGCGCTTTCAAATTACTGCACTGGATACAAGTTCATAATGTCTGTTTTGCTTAGAACAGCTTCCTTCATTATTGTGAAGTTGCGATACTTTGCTAATGTGTATCACTGATGTTATCAGTGACAAGTTTTGAGTGATACTTAAGACTCCTTGTTGCCACATTAATCGGTTTCTTTCGCCAAATACAGCTGCGTTTATAAATATTCATTTCACTAACATTCTAATGCAGTTGGAATTGCGACATAATTATAAAGACATGTCAATAGCTTATGAAAATGCCCATTCTAGAAATAAAAATAAACTGTGATTTCTTCACTTATGTTATTCCAAACCCACAGCAATTATCGTTTCACCAGCTATCGATGGCACTTAAATATTGCATTTCATTGAAAGAATCTGTAGTCGCTCGAATATCGCGGTAGAAATAGACGTTTCGTGTATTAACCATTAGGCGATATACTTTCCTCTTTGTTTACTGTCATTTTCCAAAATCTTATTTCGATTCTCAAACAGTTTAAGAGATACGAGGAATTCTGTGAACATTTCGTTCTGGCTTTTTCTTTTTCGCCTGAGCTGGGACGAAGCGCTTTCCATACGATCCACTTTCTCAAGATTGCTGATAGATAGCAAAATCTTTCAAAGTTTAAAGGAAAATTCAGTATGTTAACTACGTTTCACACTCAGCAACAACTGATCTAACATGCATCAAACGCAAATTCATAGGACCTCTATGTTTCACTGCAAGCCTTTCCAAATTCTTGCAGTAGTTTACTTAATCCTAAAATATCAGAATAAATGTGTCCATTAACGAAATGATGGGCAGTCCACCATTAAGATGAAGAACGAAGCTATAAAATGTACGAGAATAAATTTTTTTTACCCGATAGTTTCCTTACAATCGTTCCAGAAAGCTCGCAGGTCAGCTGGCGGGCGCATGACGTTTTTTTCGGTTTGCAGGATTTACTGGCGTTGTCTCAGAGTTCCCGCCCTGTATGCTGTGCCGTAAGTTGCCAAACAGGACTCGTGATTGGCCAGCGCAGGTAGTATGCAGCGAATCCGGCCAGGCCTCACAAGAAAATAGCACCGGGCCTATCACCCTCCCTGCGGAGGGCGCCTGGCCAGCAGACGACAGTGCCCTCAAGGAAGCCATAGCGTGAGCCGGTAAGTAAGATTTTAGCGGTTCTTGCTCCGTGTGAAACGGGCTAAGCAAAGGAGGAAAAGATGAAAGGTGGAAGGAGTTCATAGAGCGTCTATACAAGGGATAGGAACTTGGAAGGAAAAGTTATAGAAATAAAAGAGGATATACACAAAAGCGTCAAAGAAACTGGTATAGGCATGCGAATTCAAAGATATGTACAAAGACACCACATGTCTGGCGCAGTCGTTAGATCAGTTATTGCTGCTACAATGGCAGGTTATCAAGATTTAATTAAGTTTGAACGTGGTGTTATAGTCGGCGCACGAGCGATGGGACGCAGCATCTCCGAGGTATCGATGAAGAGGGGATTTCCGGGTACGACCATGTCATAAGTGTGCCGTGAATATCAGGAATCCGGCAAAACATCAGATCTCCGACATCGCTGCTGCCGGTAAAAGATCCTCCAAGTACGGGACCAACGACGTCTGAGGGGTATCGTTCAACGTGACAGAAGTGCAACCCTTCCGCAAACTGCTGCAGATTTCAATGCTGGGCCATCAACAAGTGTCAGCGTGCTAACCATTCAACGATACATCATCGATATGGGCTTTTGGAACCGGACGCCCTCTCTTGTACCCTTGATGACGATACGACACAAAGCTTTACGCCTTGTCTGGGCCTGTAAACAAATGTGTGTGTGTGAAATCTCATGGGACTTAACCGCTAAGGTCATCAGTCTCTAAGCTTACACACTACTTAACCTAAATTATCCGAAGGACAAACACATACACCCATGCCCGAGGGAGAACTCGAACCTCTGCCGGGACCAGCCGCCCAGTCCATGACTGCAGCGCCCTAGACCGCTCGGGTAATCCCGCGCGGCAGGCCCGTCAACACCGACACTGGTCTGTTGATGACTGGAAACATGTTGCCTGATCGGATGAGTCTCGTTTCAAACTGTATCGGGCGGATAGACGTGTTTGGGTATTGAGACAACTTCATGAATCTATAGGCCCTGCTTGTCAGCAGGGGACTGGTCAAGCTGGTGGAGTCTTTGTGATGGTGTGCGGCCTGTGCAGCTGGAGTTATGTGGGACCCCTGATACGTCTAGACACGACTCAGACAGGTGAACCGAGCGAGGTGGTGCAGTGGTTAGCACACTGGACTCGCATTCGGGAGGACGACGGTTCAATCCCGTCTCCGGCCATCCTGATTTAGGTTTTCCGTGATTTCCCTAAATCGCTTCAGGCAAATGCCGGGATGGTTCCTTTGAAAGGGCACGGCCGATTTCCTTCCCCATCCTTCCCTCACCCGAGCCTGCGCTCCGTCTCTAATGACCTCGTTGTCGACGGGACGTTAAACACTACTCTCCTCCTCTCCAGACAGGTGACACGTACGTAAACATCCAGTTTAATTACCTGCATCCATCCATGTCCATTGTACTTTCCAACGGACTTCGGCAATTCCAGCAGGACAATCCGACACCCCATACTTCCAGATTTGCTGCAGAGTAGCTCCAGGAACACTCTTGAGTTTCAACACTTCCGCTGCCCATCAAACTCCCAACACATGAACATTATTGAGCATATCTGAGATGCCTTGCAATGTGCTGTTCAGAAGAGATTTCCACCCCCACGTACTCTTACGGATTTATGGACAGGCCTGCAGGATTCATGCTGTCAATTTCCTCCAGCACTGCTTCAGACATTAGTCGAGTCCATACCACGTCGTGTTGTGGCACTTCTGCGTGGTCGGCGGGGCCCTACTCGACAACAGGCAGGTGTACCAGTTTCTTTGGCTCTTCAGTGTAGATGACGATGAGATGAAAGATATTATACTGCGAGAAGAAATTGAAAGAGCACTGAAAGACCTAAGTCGAACAAGGTCCCAGAGTAGACGACAGGCCGGCCGCTGTGGCCGAGCGGTTCTAGGCGCTTCAGTCCGGAACCACGCGGCTGCTACGGTCGCAGGTTCGAACCCTGCCTCGGGCATGGATGTGTGTGATGTCCTTAGGTTAGTTAGGTTTAAGTAGTTCTCAGTTCTACGGGACTGATGACCTCAGATGTTAAGTCCCATAATGCTCAGACCCATTTGAACCATTTGAGTAGACGACATTCCGTCAGAACTACTGAGCGGTTCCTGATATAGGATAAAAATATGCCACTGAACAGCTTAACAAACTAAATAGCGTTCATGAGGGAAATCTTGAAAGTTCGTTGCGGTCGTCGCATCATAAAACTCGGTATGTTTTGTGTTGTGTTACGAACGAAGCCATCTGCCGGAAGCATAACATTTCCGTCAGAACTACTTATGGCCTTGGGAGAGCCAGCCATGGAAAAACTCTTCCACCTGGTATGCAAGATGTTTGAGACAGGCGAAATATACTCCGAGTTCAAGAAGATTGTAATTCCAGTTCCAAAGAAAGCAGTTGCTAACAGGTGTGAAAAGTACCGAATTATCAGTTTAATAAATAATGCTTGCAAAATACTAACACGAATTCTGGCAGAAGATCAGTTTGGATTCCAGTGAAATGTAGGAACACCTGAGGCAATACCGATCCTACGAATTATCTTACAATTAGAAGGTAAGTTAAAGAATGGCAAACCTACATTCATAACGTTTGTAGACTTAGAGCAAAACTTTTAACAATGTTGACTGGAATATTGTCTTTGAAATTCTGAAGGTAGCAGGGTAAAATACAGGGAGCGAAAGGCTATTTACAACTTTGTACACAAACGAAAAGGCAGTTATATGAGTTGAAAGGTATGAAAGGGATGTAGTGGTTTAGAAGGGAGTGACACAGGTTTGTAGCTTATCCCCGACTTTATTCAATCTGTGCGTTGAACAAGCAGTGAAGGAAACCAAAGAATAATTTGGAGTAAGAACTAAAGTTTACGGAGAAGAAATAAAAACTTCGAGGTTTGCCGACGACAGAGACAGCAAAGGACTTAGAAGAGCAGTTGAAAGGAACGGACAGTGTCTTGAAAGGAGGAAATAAGACGAACATCAATAAAAGCAAAACAAGAATAATTGATTATAGTCGAATTAAATCAGATGATGCTGAGGGATTTAGATTAGGAAATGAAACATTTACAGTAGTAAATGAGTTTTGCGCTTCAGGCAGCAAAATAACTGATGATGGCCGAAGCAGAGAGGATATAAAATGTGGACGGGCAATGGCAAGAAAACTTTTAGGAAGTCGTTTCTGAAGGTATTTATCAAGAGTGACATGCACTATCAACAGTTTAGTCAAGAAGGGACCAGAAGCTTTTGAAATATGATGTTACAGAAGAATGCTGAAGATTAGATAGGTAGATCACGTAACTAATGAGGAGGTGCTGAATTGGGGAGAATAGAAATTTATGGTACAGCTCGACTAAAAGAAGGGATCGGTTGATAGGACACATTCTGATATATATAGCGATCACCAATTTAGTATTGGAGGGAAGTGTGAGGGTTAAAAATTGTAGAGGGATAGCAAGAGAGGAATACATTAAGCAAAGTCAGAAGGATGTAGGTTGCAGTAATTATTCGGAGATGAAGAGGCTTGCGAGGATAGAGTGACACGGAGAGCTGCAAAAAAAATCAGTCTTCGAACTGAAGACCACAACGACAACATTATCCTAAGCAGTTCATGTGACTTGTTTAGAACATGCTCCTCACCGGTTGGCAGAGGAAATTAGAGCAACTTTTCCAGAAGTAAAGCCTTAATTTTCTCCGTGAAAAAAGAGTTTGTGAAAGCGCCATCAAGAGTGAAATTATTTACTGATATGATGCAAGATACTCGTTTATTCCCAGAGCCAAATTAGTGTTTTGTTAGACCTATTTTAGGAAACTACCAGTTGTAATCATACGCTTGGAAGAAAAATGGGTGCTTTTATTTTCTGTACTCCAGGTACACGAAACAGATGTCGCCGGAGACATACCACGAGCAATAGGAAAGTGTCCCTGTAACAAAATCGAGAAAACTGAAGCAAGGAGTGGAGGGTTAACGATGCCTTGGGATGCGAGGAGTATCTGAATAACAATTTAATGATTTTCTGGAAGTGATATAGCTTTTTTTCGATACTGTCTTGCGACGTCGCGTGGAGTAGGGATATCTTTCTCTTCACATAAAAAACATTTTAAGTGACATGACACTGTGAAAGATATTTGTTTATTCCAATAAAAATATCTAATGCTTAAACAGATAAATAGACAGAGAGAGAGAGAGCAAATAAACATTAACTTTGTTTGTGAGTTCAAGAATAAATTTATAATTTCATTATTTCATCAAGCTTAATAAATATGAGAAAGTTGAAATAATATATTTAATTTTTTATGCATATTTTAAAGTTTTTAGAGCATATTTACCAGATTCTTGGTGCATAGATGCAAGCGTATATTCATATTTTATAGTGCATATAAATCCGAGCTTAACTAACTACAGATAAATTACCTGTCATGTTCCTCTTCCGTGAACTCAACAAATGTAACACGGTGAGTTTCATCTTCTGCCACGATGTAATGACGTAGTTTACTAGACTCCCCCTCCCCTCACCCCACATGCAGCTCACAGAGATTACTAGATATTCAAGGGTACTTCGTGCCACCAATCAAGTATGATAAATGTCGTCCAAGTTTTGTGACCAGATTGGAAATTTTCCTTATCGATAAACACAGTGCTTTTGCCAGTCCTGTCGGCCACTTGACATTTTTTTCTCCCAAAATCAAGGGCATTGATGTATAGAAATTTATCGATATTTTTATCATTGCAACACTGGAGTCTCAAATCTCGTCTAGGAGCCAGATCTGGACTGTTGGTGCACAATTATCTGCGAGTGATTCTCGATAAAGGTTAAGAAAGGAAATGACGATGAACAGTTCGCTTTCAAGCCAGTAATACATTCACCCACTGGAAAAAGACAGGTGGGGAGATTCATTAAAAATTAAAAAGAAACTGGATCTGAAATGCAGACTGCCTTGGGACTACCTACGAGGATGCAACAAAGCTATAGTATTGTTTGGTTTAACTTAGTATTTTTAAATTTTTTAAAAGGAAAGCGAAGAAAATAATTTGTTTTGCATTTCACGTCTAGTTTTATTATGCATACAGTTTAGTTAACAAAAATCTGGACAAATCACTTTCGTCTACAAGAGTTTTGAACAACTCACATATACACTCCTGGAAATGGAAAAAAGAACACATTGACACCGGTGTGTCAGACCCACCATACTTGCTCCGGACACTGCGAGAGGGCTGTACAAGCAATGATCACACGCACGGCACAGCGGACACACCAGGAACCGCGGTGTTGGCCGTCGAATGGCGCTAGCTGCGCAGCATTTGTGCACCGCCGCCGTCAGTGTCAGCCAGTTTGCCGTGGCATACGGAGCTCCATCGCAGTCTTTAACACTGGTAGCATGCCGCGACAGCGTGGACGTGAACCGTATGTGCAGTTGACGGACTTCGAGCGAGGGCGTATAGTGGGCATGCGGGAGGCCGGGTGGACGTACCGCCGAATTGCTCAACACGTGGGGCGTGAGGTCTCCACAGTACATCGATGTTGTCGCCAGTGGTCGGCGGAAGGTGCACGTGCCCGTCGACCTGGGACCGGACCGCAGCGACGCACGGATGCACGCCAAGACCGTAGGATCCTACGCAGTGCCGTAGGGGACCGCACCGCCACTTCCCAGCAAATTAGGGACACTGTTGCTCCTGGGGTATCGGCGAGGACCATTCGCAACCGTCTCCATGAAGCTGGGCTACGGTCCCGCACACCGTTAGGCCGTCTTCCGCTCACGCCTCAACATCGTGCAGCCCGCCTCCAGTGGTGTCGCGACAGGCGTGAATGGAGGGACGAATGGAGACGTGTCGTCTTCAGCGATGAGAGTCGCTTCTGCCTTGGTGCCAATGATGGTCGTATGCGTGTTTGGCGCCGTGCAGGTGAGCGCCACAATCAGGACTGCATACGACCGAGGCACACAGGGCCAACACCCGGCATCATGGTGTGGGGAGCGATCTCCTACACTGGCCGTACACCACTGGTGATCGTCGAGGGGACACTGAATAGTGCACGGTACATCCAAACCGTCATCGAACCCATCGTTCTACCATTCCTAGACCGGCAAGGGAACTTGCTGTTCCAACAGGACAATGAACGTCCGCATGTATCCCGTGCCACCCAACGTGCTCTAGAAGGTATAAGTCAACTACCCTGGCCAGCAAGATCTCCGGATCTGTCCCCCATTGAGCATGTTTGGGACTGGATGAAGCGTCGTCTCACGCGGTCTGCACGTCCAGCACGAACGCTGGTCCAACTGAGGCGCCAGGTGGAAATGGCATGGCAAGCCGTTCCACAGGACTACATCCAGCATCTCTACGATCGTCTCCATGGGAGAATAGCAGCCTCCATTGCTGCGAAAGGTGGATATACACTGTACTAGTGCCGACATTGTGCATGCTCTGTTGCCTGTGTCTATGTGCCTGTGGTTCTGTCAGTGTGATCATGTGATGTATCTGACCCCAGGAATGTGTCAATAAAGTTTCTCCTTCCTGGGACAATGAATTCACGGTGTTCTTATTTCAATTTCCAGGAGTGTATAATTAACATAACTTTCACATGTGGACTTTCTTATAATATGCAATGAAAGGCTTTTAGTAAAACGATAGTTGATGATAAAGTGGCGTAAGTGTGAGGCTACATAATCTGAAGGCACAGGGTTCATTTCTCAGTCAGTCCTATGACTGTTGCCTAGTATTGATTTGTGTACAAGAATAGTGCCAAGTTACTTCTTGGTATCGAGTTTAAGTTAACGTAGGTACCCCTATAGCTATATGGATAAGTCAGTTTACAGATAAGAGAAAAGCAAAGGAACACCACTTTCTATAGGACCATGCCAAGAAAAGCTCCAATCTTTGCGCTGAAAACTGGTTTATCGTTTATTGAGTACGATGCTCCATTCTGCTCCGATGGCACAACGCCTGCTACAGCCTGTGAAGGAGTGAAGATTAGGTTTTAATGTCCCGTCAGCGACGAGGAAATTAGAGACGGAGAACAAACTCGGGTTGGGGTTGCACGGGGAGGATACCATCCCCATCAATGGGAAGATAGAGAATAGAAGTGCCGCCCTCTAGAATGCGAGTGCAGCGTCTTAACCACTGCCCCATCTCGTTCGCTTACAGTCCATTAGATGGCACTGTGGTGTTTAGCGTGATCTTGGCTGTTAATAGAGGTGTAAAGCTACCGTAAGTAAGCGTAGGCTGCAGCAGCTTTCTTGGAGCGTAGATTACTTAAGGTTGTAACTACGTTAGCTGTATGTTTGTACCTGATTTCGATTGCTTGGGTTTGCGTGTGCCATCATTCTCTCACTAGCTTCCCCCAGAAACTCGCGGTGGTGAACCCTTTAGAAACTGAGCGAGGATATATGAACGGCCATGTAACGTACCGCTTCAACACTTCGTTTCTGTTATTCATAAACAACTTTCGCACTGATCAGTAATAACAGGAAAATCTCCCCTTTCATCATCATGAAGAATGTTCTATTGACTACAGACTAACAACAATAATTATCTGGATTCTTTTATATTTGTGCATGTAAACCGTACTTGATCAGAAGTAACTGCTTTGGTTACATCAATGTGCAGAAGTAACGCTATGAAGTTACTTGTATTGCTCATAATATGCGTCCTATGATTTGTACGACCCGTGGCCTATGGTTAGCGTCTTTGATTAGTAATCAAAACGTCATCGGTCCCCGGTTCAAAACCTGCTACCGCTTAAATTTTGATCAATAATCAGCACTGGCAGCCGAAGGCTTCCGGCATAAAAGTCACCCTTATTCTGCCAACGTCCCCGTCAAAGCGGGCGGAGGAGCAGGCAGAGATTCAGGGCACTCTCTTGTCCTTGGGGTGGGAAACTGCCCCTAAAGGCGGAAGATTAGGAATGATCAACGGCATGAGGATGCAGAAGGTAATGGAAACCATTGCATTAAAGACACATACCGTGTATCCACAGGACATGATGATCTCTCCATTGGCAAAAGATTCCGGAATGGTCCCCCATTCGTATCTCCGGGAGATGATAGCCAAGGGGAAGGTGACCATGAGAAAAAGATTGCGAAAGGATAACGTTGTACGACCCGGGGCGTGGAATGACAGAAGCTTGAACGTTGTAGAGAAGCTAGAAAATCTGAAAAGGGAAATGCAAAGGCTCAGTCTAGATACAGTAGGGGTCAGTGATTCGAAAATGAAAGAAGACGAGAATATCTGGTGGGATGAGTACAGTATAATATCAAATGGTATAATAGGAGTAGGATTCGTAACGAATAGGAAGGTAGGGCAGAGAGTGAGTTACTAAGAAAGGTTCAATGATAGGGCTGTTCTTATCTGAGTCGACAGCAAACAAACACCGACAACAATGGTTCAGATACACATGCCGACGACGCAAGCGAAAGATTAAGGGATAGAGAAAGTATGTGACGATACTGTAAAGGTAATGCAGTACGTAAAAGGAGATGAGGGGAAGGAGTAGAAGGAAAGGCTACAGGAGAGTATGGGCTTGGAACAAGGAATGAGAGAGGAGAACGATTAATTGAGTTCTGCAGTAAATTTGAGCTAGTAATAGCGAACACTCTGTTCAAGAATCACAAGAGGAGGAGGTATACTAGGAAAAGGGCAGGTGACACGAGAAGATTTCAGTTAGATTACATCATGGCCAGGCAGAAATTGCGAAATCAGATTTTGGTTTGTAAGGCTCACCCAAGAGCAGATATAGACTCATATCACAATATAGCAGCGATGAAGAGCAGACTGAAGTTTAAGAGATTAGTCAGGAAGAATCAATATGCAAAGAAGTGGGATGCAGAATGAAAAGATACGCTTGAAGTTCTGTTAGGTGCTACAGTGGAACAGAATAGGACATCTCTAAAAAGAGCAATTAGAGAAGTTGGAAAGAAAAACATAGGTACAAAGAAGATATCTGCCAACAAAACATGGGTAACAGAAGAAATACTTCGGTTGATCGGCGAAAGAAGGAAGTACAAAAATGTTCAACGAAATTGAGGAATACAGAAATACATGTCACTGAAGAATCAAATAAATAGGAAGTGCAGGGAAGTTAAGACGAAATGGCTGCATGAAAAAAGTGAAAACATCGGAAAACATGTGACTGCCGGAAGGACTGACTTAGCATATAGGAAAGTCAAAACGACCTTCGGTGAAATTAAAAGCTAGGGTGGTAACATTAAGTTCAAAATGGTTCAAATGGCTCTGAGCACTATGGGACTTAACTGCTAAGGTCATCAGTCCCCTAGGACTTAGAACTACTTAAACCTAACTAACCTAAGGACATCACACACATCCATGCCCGAGGCAGGATTCGAACCTGCGACCGTAGCGGTCACGCGGTTCCAGACTTTAGCGCCTAGAACCGCTCGGCCACGCCGGTCGGCTAACATTAAGTGTGCGAGGGAAATTCCACTATTATATGCGGAGGAGAGAGCGGATAGGTGGAAAGAGTACATTGAATACCTCTATGAGGGGGAAGATTTGTCTGATGTGATGTGACAGAAGAAGAAACAGGAGTCGATTTAGAAGAGATAGGGGATCCAGTATTAGAATCAGAATTTAAAAGAGCTTTAGAGGACTTAATATCAAGTAAGGCAGAAGGGATAGATAACGTCCTATCAGAATTTCTAAAATCATTGGGGGAAGTGGCAACAAAACGACCATTCACGTTGGTGTGTAGAATGTATGAGTCTGGCGACATACCATCTGACTTTCGGAAAAGGATCATCCACACAATTCCGAAGAAGGCAAGTGCTGAGAAGTGCGAGAACTATCGCACAATCAGCTTAACTGCTCATGCATCCAAGTTGCTTACAAGAATAATAAACAGAAGAATGGAAAAGAAAATTGAGAATAGGCTAGATGACGATCAGTTTGGCTTTGGGAAAAGTAAAGGGACGAGAGAGGCAATTCTCACGTTTCGGTTAATAATGGAAGCAAGACTAAAGAAAAATCAAGACACGTTCATAGGATTTTTCGACGTGGAAAAATCGTTCGACAATGTAAAATGGTGCAAGATGTTCGAAATCCTGAGACAAATAGGAGCGAGCTGCACGAAGAGACGGGTAATACACAATATGTAAAAGAGCCAAGAGGGAATAATAAGAGTGGACGACCAAGAACGAAGTGCTCGGACTAAAAAGAGTGTAAGACAGGTGTGTAGTCCTTCGCCACTACTGTTCAGTCTGTACATTGAAGAGGCAATGATGGAAGTAAAAGAAAGATCCAGGAGTGGAATTAAAATTCAAGGTGAAACGAAATTAGTGATAAGATTCGCTGATGACATTGCTGTCCTGAGTGAAAGAGAAGAATAATTACACGATATGCTGAATGGAATGAACAATCTGATGAGTACAGAATATGGATTGAGAGTAAATCGAAGAAAGACGAAAGCAATGAGATATAACAGAAATGAGAATAGCAACAAACTTAACATCAGGGTTGATGGTCACGAAGGAGATGAAGTTCAGGAATTCTACTACCTGAGTAGCAAAATAACCAATGACGGATGGAGCAAGGAGGACATCAAAATCAAACTAGCTATGGCAAAAAGGGCATTCCTGGCCAAGAGAAGTCTACTAATATCAAATATCGGCCTTAATTTGAGGAAGAAATATCTGTTAATGTACGTCTGGAGTACAGCATTGTATGGTAGTGAAACATGGACTGTGGGAAAACCGGAACCGAAGAGAATCGAAGCATTTGAGATGTAGTGCTACAGACGAATGCTGAAAATCAGGTGGATTGCTGAGGTAAGGAATGAGGAAGTTCTGCGCAGAATCGGAAAGGAAAGGAATGTGTGGAAAACACTGACAAGGGGAAGAGACAAGATGATAGGACATCAGCTAAGACATGAGAGAATGACTTCCCTGGTACTAGAGGGAGCTGTAGAGGGCAAAAACTATAGAGGAAGACAGAGACTGGAATACGTCAAGCAAATAATTGGCGACGTAGGTTCCAAGTGCTGCTCTGAGATGAAGAGGTTGGCACAGGAGAGCAATTCATGGCGATTAACAATGTACGATATGCAGTTCTAATTATATGCAAAACAAACAAAAAAACAAAGATACATCATCAGTTCCCAGTTTCTCTCTCACACATTCATTTATGTTTCGTTCGCTACCAAAAGCTACCAATACCACGGGCAATCCTTCCATTTACTATGTCATTTATGTAGTGAACGAGAACTACCGAAGGGTGGTGTTATGAACGGTTAAGCAAGGTTTACCTCTCTCCCAACTCATTTAAATGAAGAGTCTTTTGTTACACAGTTCATCCAGTTGTTGATATACAGTTCGTACTGTAGTTTTCCTTGCACATCGAAGAACCAATAGAGCGTCGAAAGAAATTTTCAGAATAGGAAGATACGTTCAAATGTCAATGCGTATCATATCATTGTATAGCTTCCAGACAACACAGTCCTTAAGCAATGGAGTATGGAATGGTTAGAAGAATTTTAAATGAACAGAGCAAGGTACTTATTACAGAATTTGAATCAATAACAATAAAAAAATAGACGAAAGGGGCAACCTAAAGGAGAATAATGACCTGGTCGCGTGATAACTAGGAAAGACACAGCAGGAAAAGAAAGAGAATTTTAATGTCTGTACAGCAAGTAGCTATCAGAAGCAGGTAGGTACTGAGTTTCCTCTGGGTGGATGATTAATGGCGAGCTTTCGGGTGTTCACCCGAGTTTATGTTTCCATCTCCTGCACATATTCCGGCGACCGACCCTGCTGTCTTTTTCGCATGTGGCGAGTTTTCTGTTATGTTTACGCGCTGCCTGTACTTCAACCCGTCTGTGAACTATATAAGAGTTCGGCTCCCGACGTTAGGGATGGCAGTTATCACTGAAACAACCGATTTTCGGTTATACTGGCTTTTTTCATCCCCAGTTTAATCTGACAGTTACAACCACTCAAAGCAATCCGTTTCTAAAATAGCCTATTTTCGGTTTTTTACTGCTATTATTTCCAGTAATAAACGCAGGCATCGAAAAAAGATACAAAAATTCTAAAACTCTCTCAGATTTATGCATTATGTTTCAAGACATGTAGACTCAAAATATAGAATAAAATGGGTAAATAATAGAAGACCTCGTGCATCTAATTTTCGCTGCTTTTCTGCAAAAGTGATGAGGGGTTGAATATTACAAAAAAATCACCAGTTTCTAATTTTTTGAGGCTCTATTACAAAATCATGTTTTAATCGAGTGTCGAACGTCTGTGTGTGCGTTACGGATGGTGAGTGCTAAAATGTGAAAACTGTCGTTGGAGAACTCTGCTTTTTAGTTGTTCGATTCCAAGGGCTACAAACAGATAAAGGAACATTATGTAGACACAGACGGCAAATCAGATAGTTTTCATTTTTATTATAAACTATGAACGAATTATTAAGTCTTTAATCAATTACTGTTGCCTTAATTTCCCTTCTCTTGCAATATTTCTTAGAAATGTAGACAAATATTGATATTTTAAGGAAATTTTGTAGCGTTCTTGAAACGTGGGACTTAGGGAAAGCAGGAAATGTGTGGACGGGGCCTAATCAGTTACAGCTGGTTGCATAGAAACACATACACTTTATTAAAAAAAAAACTCTCAACAATCATTTTTAAAGATTTTACTACACTGGCGGCTGAAAGCCTTATTAGAAGAATTGCAAGTTATTGTCGGCTGAAGGCCGCAAGCATTGTTACCAACAATCAACGGCTGAAGGCCTGATTAAGAAGGTTCAAAATTATTCGTCTGCTGAAGGCCAGAAGCAATTTCAAAAATACACAACAGCTCAAGGCCTGAATTACAAATAAGGTGGACAATTACACTTCAAAAATACTAAACCCCTTTTTAATAATCTTAATAACTTGTAACAAGCTATAGTGAAGGCCTTTAGGCCTCACTAAAACAGGATTGAAAATTATTTGTCGTCTGAAGGCCACAAGCAATGTTACAAACAATTAACGGAGGATTCAAACTTATTGGAGAGTGAAGGCCACAAGCAATTTTCAGAATACTCAACGGTTGAAGGCCTGAATTACAAGCAAGTTAGGCAGTTGCATGTATAAATACTAAAACCTTTCTAAAACAATCTTAACGAACTGTTGTAACAGGCTATAGTGACGGCTGCAGGCCTTATTAAGAGAAAATTGAAAATAATTTGTCGGCTTAAGGCCACAAGCAGTGTTACAAACAATTAACGGCTGAAGGCCGGAATTACAAGTGGGGAAGGCAAAAACATGTTGAAACTTTAGGGTAAATTTTAAACAAGTATGACAACTTGTCCAAATACGACGGAGTGATCCACAGACAGGGCCCCCTAGATCGACCTGAGGAAAGTGACTACAGCTGTGTGTGTAAGCAGTGAGACAGGCAGCGAAGAGTTGTACTCATGTAACAGGATGGAAACTCACACTAGAGGTACCGTAAGTGCCGACCAACCGACTAATCAATCCGCCTAACGTTCGATCACCGGGACAACGATGGAATATTTTTTGGCGAGGGCGAAGAGACGGTCAGCACCACGTCTTCAGAAACACACCTAAGGCCGAAGGAAACACTAGAACCAAGGTAGACCTCCCAAAACATATGCGCAGTAAAATTCAAGATGCTGTCGAACTACACGACGTGGCGGACAGTATCAACACGACGACGAAAGGTACAGTCTTAGACAATAAAACTGACCGCCGGCCGGCCGCCACAGAGACTAAGTCCGAGTCATTTACTTAAGGTGGCCAATAAAACTGACCACCCCTGACAACTCTAAGTCCGGCCATATGATCTGGCAACACTGTAAGATGCGGAAGTATTAGGAGGAAGTGTTGTCTACTTCCGAGACGTTGTCGGACTGTGAGAGCCCGTGGTCTACTGGCAAGTGTCGTGCGTTCTAAACTTATAGTCGCCCGTTCGCGTCCACCTGTATTTTTTTTTTTTTTACCACATTTCGGTCTAAAGTTATGAGTCTGACTGAACATCGAAGATAATTCGCTTAACATTCTACCCACCAGCAATAACAAATATTCCAGCAACAATTCCGCAGGACAGCGCGTGGCTGCGTCGCGATCATAACAGCTTACGCTCGAGCGTTTCCACGCGCTGCAGCGGCTACCGGCCACCGGCCAGACGCCACCGCCGCCTGAAATCCGGCGCCGCCCATGTGAACGAGGCGCCACGCTGTCAGTGTATGTATCAACTGTCATTTTCGAATTTGAAGTTCTAGTTATCATCTTGCAGTTAAGCATTGGATTTTGCATACTCGAAAATCATGAACTACAGTTAAGCATTGTAAAATTGAGTCGCAAGTGGAAAAAGGTGTAACATCTGCAACACAACGTTTACTTTTGGTATAACAGAGGCATGAATGCAGAGGAGGCAGCTAGAAAGATTTGAATTGTGTGTGGAGCGAGTGCTTTTGGGAAAAATACGCCAGAAAAAGATATTCTTGTTTCAACAAAGATCGTTCTGGCATGAATGATTTTTCACATTAAGGAAGTCTCGACTACTGATATATGTGATAGATTACCATTTTACCATCAAGCGACATTTGCATTCAACAGGCAAAGTTCAGAAGTCTGGTGTAGGAGTACTGCATGCTCTAACTCGAAACAACAAACATCAACGGAGTGACTATTATTGAACGTCATCAGGTCGCTCATTGAGCATTCGTATGCAGTACTGTTACTGGCGACGTGTTATGATGCCTTTATCGTTAACTTCCTAAGAAGTAATGAAAGGTTGAGCCCCACCAAAAGACATAAACTCGAGCAAAGAGTAGTGTGAACATAATATTTTACATCTGATAGTTCCAAAAGTGTGTTTTGGGCTACGAATTCTGCCCCAAGGGCTGTATGCAACACAGCTGGAATTTGTTGGCAACAACTGAGACACCTTTCGGTCTCAGTGTAAGAAAATCGAGCAACACAACTACATCACCTGTCACACTACATGATGACGCACTGTGTTGATTTGAGAAACAAAACTATCCAGGACATTGATAGGAAAGTCGTCTCTCAGGCACTTGTATTAATAGAGAAGTCCTCTCTCAAACGTCCCTCTCGTCATATATTCGTAAAATTTTACCTTTTCCGCTCTTGATCGGTCAACCGTCAAGGCAATTCATTTCTAGACGAAAATACTCTTAGAAATACTCTGGTATAATGATATTGTTGGAACCAGTAGGTTTCTACTGGCGTAGAATTTGTAAACAACTTTAGCATTGTCAGATCGTTTTAGATATCTTGAAAGAAAATACTGCTGCTGATTAATTTCTCTTTGATGATTACTGGTGCGTTTAGTAAACTAATGGAAAATGCAATTAAAATATTCACTGTACTAACACAAATTACATTCAGCTTACTACAGAAGCATCACGACGGCAGTCTATCTTAGTAAACCATTAAGTGTCTGTAAGACGATTGAGCCTATTTTAACACGAATTAGTAGGATATTACCGACTTTTGACTTTGAAAAGGTCTGTATTTACTTAATTTCCGGTATCATTCGCAATTATTATGAAAATGTGGCATTTCATAGATATAATTATGTATTCACAACAACAAAAAATATGTCGGCATTATGAATTTGGCAGTACCGTAAGGTTTTCGCTCTGACACTAAGGGTTACTGAAAGTAGCAAGGCGAATTTTGCTCGAGCGTTGTCTTACGATTCCCTTATTGCGTTTGTATCTGCCTGCTTGTAGCTCTGCTACAAAAGAATTAAAAATCTGGCTTTCAGCGAGTCTCGAGAGGCGAACGAAAGCAGCTTGCACCTGGTAGCCAAACATGTTTCTTGGAAGTGGGAAGACATTCTTTTGTGGTTGAATTGTTGGCAAATGTCAGTCAGGCGTGTGCCGTTGGTCTAAGCGTTTCGGTGTGTTGAATTTGTACCAATGATTTTTATACAGGTTTTTTCTGTCCCAAGTAGAGAGTTGAAGTCTTCCATTAGTATTTTCACGTCATCTTGGTCAATTTTGCTCATAGTATTTTCGAGTGTGTTCCAGAATTTTTCGACATTTTCGGTGTTTTCCTTATTTTCGATGTTGGTGGGGGCATGTGCATTTATGAGTGTATATTTTTTATAGGGGCTCTGAATGAGCATTGTCGATGGGTGTGATTTCTTTGACAGAGTTGATGATAGATCTGTGCTCGAGGAATGCAATGCCGAAGATTGGTACGCCTTTCGCTACCTTTTGTTGTATTTTGCTCTTGAAGATGCCATGGTTTCCGTAATGCAAGTTTTAATTGTCAATTAGTCATGGTTCTTGAAGAGCAAGGATGAGAATTTTTTGTCGGTCGATTTCTTTTGTGAGATTATTTAGGTTTCTTGTTTGGATCAAGGTATCGATGTTTAGTTTTCAAATGAATGTTTTCTGCTTGTAGGGAAATTTTCCAGAGTTGTTCGATATTCTCTGCCGTGCTAACCTGGACTCCCCAGAGTGCGAAAATCCAGGTTGTGTACCACCTGGGGTAAAGTTACCTTTGCTTGCATAGTTCATGTTTTCTTGTGTTTCATTGGTTTGGCCTGGGTGATACCGGGACCGGACAGGACCAGAGGGTGTTGAAGCCTTTGGAAGCAAATATTTTCAGCCAAGCTCATTGAGCTAACATACAGTGACCAGAGTAGAGGTGATTTTCACTCAGACGTGTCTGGATTTTGGATTCAACGGATTAAGTAGCCGTTCAGGATTGTTAGTATTTGGTTCACCCCAAGTATTTGATTTCATCGGCACCACCCATATGGGGGAGGGTTTTCCCTATCGGCCACACGAGATTTTTATTATTATTATTATTGTCAGTATGTCATCAGCAAATCCGATATGGTGTACCTTCCCACCACTGAAACAGATGTGTATTGTTCGATTCAGTATTTCCATCACATAAATATGGGTTATAATTACGTTACATTGCTGGTAGTCGACATATTTCTCACTTTTTCTTAGACAGTTGCTAGCTGTTACTCCATCATAGGAATTTATGTGCGCAGCACTGTTGCAATACAGACGTTCAAATTATCCGATTTCTGTAATCTCATTGCGGTACAAGATCGTCCTAATCGGACTCAGCCAGTCAGTCTTAATGTGTATATCCGACTACGACTCTCATCATATGATAGACTGGGTAAACCACATTCTTAATCGGACTGTTGAATCCAGACCACTTATCTATGACAGGGCCTGAATTCTTAAACACTGTGGAAAATAATAATCCAATGTGCTTATTACAAATACGTTATTGAAATATAAATATATGAACTAACCAGATAACAGTTTATTTACAGGAGCAGAGCCCCATCCATCATAGAAGAGCAGTGCGTGATTGGTTTCAGGGCCAAGAGAGGATAAAGCTGTTGCCGTTTGTTCCACGATCACCGAACATCAACCAGATAGAGAATACGTGGGCAGAGGTAACAAGGTCATTGCCATGTGGACCTACAAGTGCAAGCGACCTTTGGACGAATATAGAAAACGTATGGTGGGAAGTAAACCATCACGCTACACTGTCGACGACTTAATGAAATCAATTCCCCTACGCCCTCGAGAAATCTTACGTAATGGTCGTGGGTGGGTTGGTTAAAAAAATGGCTCTGAGCACTATGGGACTTAACTACTGAGGTCATCAGTCCCCTAGAACTTAGAACTACTTAAACCTAACTAACCTAAGGACATCACACACATCCACGCCCGAGGCAGGATTGGAACCTGCGACCGTAGCGGTCGCGCTGTTCCAGACTGCAGCGCCGAGAACCGCTCGGCCACTCCGGCCGGCTGGGTTTGTTACTAAAAGTATACTCGTCCACAAAACCCATGTGGACAATTATCTGATAATAAGTCAAGCTTTGCTTTGTCGCAGCTCTTTAGCATACAACAAGTCCATTTACTTTCAGTCCCCTCCTTACAATTCTTGCAATGCAAAGTAATTGAAAAATCTCATCCACTCGACACCAACTAAGGAACTGACTGGGGCATGTGTTGTTCAACACACAGTAGTTGTCACCCTCACTGGAATCAATGATTGTTTGTGTGTGTGTGTGTGTGTGTGTGTGTGTGTGTGTATGTGTGTGTGTGTGTTTTCGTGTTAACGCACAATCCGAATCAATACTATAACATGAGAGAGACAACCAACAATAAATATTGCATCCAATATGACTGTAAAGTATTTTAATGCGATGGGAAGTTACAAACTGAATTTTTACCCAACCCACGTCCTGCATGTTACGTTAAGTAAGATGTATTAACTCCATAGCATCGTTAGCAGAGACAGTGCGCTCTTGTTGTCGCGGCTCGCGACTAGTGCAGCGATTAGCAGTGCCCAATGCCGCCGCGATTTGTTTATGTTGGCTGAGCGTGGACACTGCAGCACACGCTTCGCCCTAATCAGAAAGAAATCACCTTGGCTCTGGCTGCAGTGAGCGGATATCACTGCCTGCGTGTTCTTATAGTAACCAACGTGAGACTCTACTCACAGGTACCATGGAGCAATTGCAACGGGTATCATGTCATTAGTCATCAGAATATTAACCAGTGATGAAATGTCCACTCTATTTGAATCCCAAGAAAATAGGAACCTTCTCACAAAGGAATGTGAGGTGATATCAAAATTCATCCAACATACAAAAATTAACTGCCGGGCTTTCATGTATGCAGTAGCAGCACACAAGGAAATATTATGTCTTGGAAGCGTATATTTCATTTCCCCTTCTCATATCAACGCCCTTGTTTTAATATGAAGTGAGAAAATAAACACGGAAAACTAAAGTTCATGAGAAGCATTTAAGTCATTTCCTCTTCTCATATCACAACTTTTGTATTAGTATGAAGTATGAAAACAAACAGTTTAGGGTTCTGAAACATAATATGACACCAGATTCTTAACGTAGGCGCTATCGGAAACGCAAAAAGCAGGGAGCTGTCCATTCTTTTGTCCAACAGTCTGTCTCCTTTCATGCATTACTCCCGCTAGGAGACCGCATCTGGTGGTCGTCCGGTAGCGTTCTCGCTTCCCGCGCCCGCGTACCCGGGTTCGAATCCCGGCGGCGTCAGGGATTTTCTCTGCCTCGTGATGACTAGGTGTTGTGTGATGTCCTTAGGTTAGTTAGGTTTAAGTAGTTCTAAGTTCTAGGGGACTGATGACCATAGATGTTAAGTCCCATAGTGCTCAGAGCCATTTTGAACCCGCTAGGAGATTCTTATTTATGGACTTGTGGGCATCAAGTTCTTCAGCACAACAAGCCTTATGTTATCGTGCTTATTACGGTATGGAAAAAATGCAACAAAGACGAGCTCCGCTAGAGCAGTGAGGATATTTGCACATGTCTGTATTCAGCAATGACTGCCAGCTGCCACAACACTTCACAGAATCCTTGCGGCAGGCAACACAACTGTGCGTGCACTTCAGACTTCAGTCAGTGAGACGTCAGAAGATGGATGAAAACGTCAAATTAACGTCGCTTTCCGAGTCGTATTCAATCCACAATGAGGTGTTATTAAGGTAGTTGAGCGTTCTAGCAATTACACTTTTATAATTCCCGTATGAGTATTTCGATAGCCAAAAGAAACCGTTAGTGTGAAACTATCGGGAACTCCATTAATATCAAACTGCAAGAACCTGAGACAATACGTGGACTCTTCTCTTCGCTGGGTGACCTATTACTGTTATTTAGCATCCTCTCCGTCCTAGTTGTAATGCAAATGGAGCTTCAGAGGCGCTTTCCGCTATGCTTGACAAACATCAGCAACCTGTAATCACTGAGAGTCACAACTGCGTGATGATAATGGTTCAGGTTGTCAGTACTTGTGGTGGTGTTATGCTGTCAGACTGCTTACAGTAACGTTAATGGTGGCGCACATAATTTAGCGCTGGGTGGTGCCGATGAAATCAAATACTTGGGGTGAACCAAATACTAACAATCCTGAACGGCTACTCAATCCGTTGAATCCAAAATCCAGACACGTCTGAGTGAAAATCACCTCTACTCTGGTCACTGTATGTTAGCTCAATGAGCTTGGCTGAAAATATTTGCTTCCAAAGGCTTCAACACCCTCTGGTCCTGTCCGGTCCCGGTATCACCCAGGCCAAACCAATGAAACACAAGAAAACATGAACTATGCAAGCAAAGGTAACTTTACCCCAGGTGGTACACAACCTGGATTTTCGCACTCTGGGGAGTCCAGGTTAGCACGGCAGAGAATATCGAACAACTCTGGAAAATTTCCCTACAAGCAGAAAACATTCATTTGAAAACTAAACATCGATACCTTGATCCAAACAAGAAACCTAAATAATCTCACAAAAGAAATCGACCGACAAAAAATTCTCATCCTTGCTCTTCAAGAACCATGACTAATTGACAATTAAAACTTGCATTACGGAAACCATGGCATCTTCAAGAGCAAAATACAACAAAAGGTAGCGAAAGGCGTACCAATCTTCGGCATTGCATTCCTCGAGCACAGATCTATCATCAACTCTGTCAAAGAAATCACACCCATCGACAATGCTCATTCAGAGCCCCTATAAAAAATATACACTCATAAATGCACATGCCCCCACCAACATCGAAAATAAGGAAAACACCGAAAATGTCGAAAAATTCTGGAACACACTCGAAAATACTATGAGCAAAATTGACCAAGATGACGTGAAAATACTAATGGAAGACTTCAACTCTCTACTTGGGACAGAAAAAACCTGTATAAAAATCATTGGTACAAATTCAACACACCGAAACGCTTAGACCAACGGCACACGCCTGACTGACATTTGCCAACAATTCAACCACAAAAGAATGTCTTCCCACTTCCAAGAAACATGTTTGGCTACCAGGTGCAAGCTGCTTTCGTTCGCCTCTCGAGACTCGCTGAAAGCCAGATTTTTAATTCTTTTGTAGCAGAGCTACAAGCAGGCAGATACAAACGCAATAAGGGAATCGTAAGACAACGCTCGAGCAAAATTCGCCTTGCTACTTTCAGTAACCCTTAGTGTCAGAGCGAAAACCTTACGGTACTGCCAAATTCATAATGCCGACATATTTTTTGTTGTTGTGAATACATAATTATATCTATGAAATGCCACATTTTCATAATAATTGCGAATGATACCGGAAATTAAGTAAATACAGACCTTTTCAAAGTCAAAAGTCGGTAATATCCTACTAATTCGTGTTAAAATAGGCTCAATCGTCTTACAGACACTTAATGGTTTACTAAGATAGACTGCCGTCGTGATGCTTCTGTAGTAAGCTGAATGTAATTTGTGTTAGTACAGTGAATATTTTAATTGCATTTTCCATTAGTTTACTAAACGCACCAGTAATCATCAAAGAGAAATTAATCAGCAGCAGTATTTTCTTTCAAGATATCTAAAACGATCTGACAATGCTAAAGTTGTTTACAAATTCTACGCCAGTAGAAACCTACTGGTTCCAACGATATCATTATACCATAGTATTTCTAAGAGTATTTTCGTCTAGAAATGAATTGCCTTGACGGTTGACCGATCAAGAGCGGGGAAGGTAAAATTTTACGAATATATGACGAGAGGGACGTTTGAGAGAGGACTTCTCTATTAATACAAGTGCCTGAGAGACGACTTTCCTATCAATGTCCTGGATAGTTTTGTTTCTCAAATCAACACAGTGCGTCATCATGTAGTAGGACAGGTGATGTAGTTGTGTTGCTCGATTTTCTTACACTGAGACCGAAAGGTGTCTCAGTTGTTGCCAACAAATTCCAGCAGTGTTGCATACAGCCCTTGGGGCAGAATTCGTAGCCCAAAACACACTTTTGGAACTATCAGATGTAAAATATTATGTTCACACTACTCTTTGCTCGAGTTTATGTCTTTTGGTGGGGCTCAACCTTTCATTACTTCTTAGGAAGTTGACGATAAAGGCATCATAACACGTCGCCAGTAACAGTACTGCATACGAATGCTCAATGAGCGACCTGATGACGTTCAATAATAGTCACTCCGTCGATGTTTGTTGTTTCGAATTAGAGCATGCAGTACTCCTACACCAGACTTCTGAATCAGTAGTCGAGACTTCCTTAATGTGAAAAATCATTCATGCCAGAACGATCTTTATTGAAACAAGAATATCTTTTTCTGGCGTATTTTTCCCAAAAGCACTCGCTCCACACACAATTCAAATCTTTCTAGCTGCCTCCTCTGCATTCACCCCTCTGTTATACCAAAAGTAAACGTTGTGTTGCAGATGATTCCACTTGCGACTCAATTTTACGATGCTTAACTGTAGTTCATGATTTTCGAGTATGCAAAATCCAATGCTTAACTGCAAGATGATAACTAGAACTTCAAATTCGAAAATGACAGTTGATACATACACTGACAGCGTGGCGCCTCGTTCACATGGGCGGCGCCGGATTTCAGGCGGCGGTGGCGTCTGGCCGGTGGCCGGTAGCCGCTGCAGCGCGTGGAAACGCTCGAGCGTAAGCTGTTATGATCGCGACGCAGCCACGCGCTGTCCTGCGGAATTGTTGCTGGAATATTTGTTATTGCTGGTGGGTAGAGTGTTAAGCGAATTATCTTCGATGTTCAGTCAGACTCCTAACTTTAGACCGAAATGTGGTAAAAAAAAAAAAAAAAAAAAAAATACAGGCGGACGCGAACTGGCGACTATAAGTTTAGAACGCACGACACTAGCCACTAGACCACGGGCTCTCACAATCCGACAACGTCTCGGAAGTAGACAACACTTCCTCCTAACACTTCCGCGTCTTACAGTGTTGCCAGATTGTGCATATGGCCGGACTTGTCAGGGGCGGTCAGTTTTATTGGCCACCTTAAGTGAATGACTCGGACTTAGTCTCTGTGGCGGCCGGCCGGCGGTCAGTTTTATTGTCTAAGACTGTACACTGCCGGAAAAGTACGCTAACCTTAATGGCAGGTTCAAATGGCTGTAGGTACTATGAAACTTAACATCTGAGGTCATCAGTCCGCGAGACTTAAAACTACTTAAGCCCTGGCAAGATTCGAACCTGCGACCATAGCAGCAGCGCGGTTCCGGACTGAAGCGCCTAGAACCGATCGACCACAGCGGCCGGCTCCAGGGCAGGTAACTGGGGCGTTAGCGGCCACTAGGCAGTAAGATACCGCTGGTTGAACTTCGGCAATAGTAACACTAAATCCAAAGCAACATCAAGCAGTAGAAGGCGGCTAAGACGCTAACAACAGCGAGATCTCAAACAGCGGAGGTTTCAGTACTGGACACGGTTCACTCAACTCCAAACGTCCTGGGCTCGGTCGTCGGCTACAGCCCCTCGGTGCGACAGTGCCTGCACGCCCCCATCGGTCACGGCCTGCCCCCGCGCTGCAGACCTCTTCGCTGCTCCACCCGAAGCCAAACTGATGTCCGTTCGCAACTCTCCCCAAATCCAGTACGCAGACAGCATTAAAATAACAGCTCATTCAAAACCACGAGACACACACGGATCCAACAACTCACTATGCTAAAACCAATCACTGTGACAACAACACGGACGAATTATAAGTCGGCGCAAACACAGGAGCCAGAAACGGTCGAAAGACCAATTGCACGTCGTCCGCTGCGACGACCGAGCGCACGACCGACCGACCAACGGTCGTCCCCATTCAAGTCAGGCACCGGAAAAATCCCAGTATAAATCGTCGACTGACAACTTATTGCCATGAGGTCACTTCAGCGGGCGGACACACACACACACACACACACACACACACACACACACACACACACACAGAAGTGAAAGTTGCACTACTTGAATATCGCAGTCCATTCAACTAAAACTCGCTGAATCCGGTCCTTGACGTGGTCGGGCACTCTCGCGACCACGTCCTTCCATAGGACAGTGCTTGTGTGTCGCCAGCGGTTGGGCGAGTACTGGCTGTCCGGACCTCACTGCTGCTCCGTCCCAACTCCCCTCGCTCGACACACGACGACCAGGAAATACTAGAGGCCGCTCCAAAGATGGTACCACAGTACGCGCTATCGATAAGCACTGTTGCTGCCACTCACGGACAGTCCAAGGCGAGCAAACGTAGTGGCGCCAGTGAACATACTAAGAAAACGAGACGCCACTATCGCTATTGCAGGATGCCAAGCTATGAACGGCATCAACACGAGCCGCACACGGCTCAGTTCTTTTTCTTTAATTATTTCGAATGAAAATCCGGTTTTGTAGGCTATATATATTTATTTAATTTTAGCACGTCTTTGAATACCATCGATTTTCTGCAGACAAAATTAAAAATGCTCTTTACAAAAATTCAAAAGAACAACTTAGACAGTAAGCCAAATAGAATATTTACCAGGAACAATTACATGACAGTACATCACTCCCGGGCTAATAGGCCGTGGTCGACGTATAAAACTTTCTCTTGACGTTTCCTCTCTGACTGCGGGAGACAACTTCAGATGTAAAATGGCGAACTGCAACCAGAACTCGGTGGAGCGCTGCATATATCGGCAATGTAGAGGGCACCACAGTCCATCACGTGATATCGACTACAAGATTATCTCTGGTAGTACCAACATTAGCCGGCCGGAGTGGCCGAGCGGTTAAAGGCGCTACAGTCTGGAACCGCACGACCGCTACGAATCCTGCCTCGGGCATGGATGTGTGTGATGTCCTTAGGTTAGTTAGGTTTAAGTAGTTCTAAGTTCTAGGGGACTTATGACCACAGCAGTTGAGTCCCATAGTGCTCAGAGCCATTTGAACCATTTTTTAGTACCAACATTCTCGACTGAAAGTAATCGACCATCATTCCTACTTTGCGTTGTTGACATTCAAGTTTTGTCAAATTTACACTTTCCTCTTTCTTGTTAAAATTATTGCGGTGTTTATAAATTCCAATAGCCCCTCCATACATAAGGGCATCACAGCGCCACGTTTTCGTTATGACATTCATATCGGTGAATTTTATTTCATGATCACCCTCTTGGTAAAGACGTTGCGCTATTGCCGATTTATCCATATGTCCCAGGCGGCAATGCTTCTTGTGTTCAACCAGACAGGAGTTAACACTTCTTTTTGTGACGCTTATGTAAAGCGGACCATAACTACAAGGAATTTTGTATGCACCCGGTGCAGCCAAAGGACGTTGTATATCTTGTGGCGATCTTGAACATTCTTTTAACTTCCTGGTGGGTATGAAGGTAGTTTCCATACCGTGCTTGCTCAAAACTTTCCCATCGTGATCTGTAACCGTACTGATGAACGGAAGGAAAACTTTACTTTCGGCGACCGTCGTTCCTCGTCAATACCGATTCTTTCCCTAGGGCGAAGTGATCGACCTATTTCCTTGTCCGAATAACCATTCCTCTTGAATAATGTCGATGGTAGAACTGCATGCTAGCACCTCTCCCACCCCCCACCCCCCCTTGCCGACCAAATACTGGCGGTGAGAGTTCACTCCGCCGCGACGATTCGAACTGACTTATCTCTGAGACGAGCGCCATCGCAAAGGCGTGCGTTATCGGCCAATGCTACAGAGGCGTGTCGGAATTTGAACTGTAACACAGACCAAGGACAGATGTAGAAGAGCATCAAATCTAAGTTAAATACACAAATGCCTACTGAAAAATTTATATCTTCAGTTCGTGCTTCATTTAAATAATTCTGCCTAAGGTAACAAAAATACACTAACTATAGTGGCGCGGTGACGATGTTTATATTTTGTTTCTCGAGTTAAATAAAAATTTGTCAATGGAAAGGGCTTTTCGTTAGAAAAAAATAGTTGATGGAAAGAGATATCCTTAATCTGGCGGTTGTTGGAGGGTGGCCATCAGAAATGTACTAGCAAGATTCTTATTCAAATGGCTCTGAGCACTATGGGGCTTAATTTCTGAGGTCATCAGTCTCCTAGAACTTAGAACTACTTGAACCTAACTAAACTAAGAACGTCACACACACATCCATGCCCGAGGCAGGATTCGAACCTGCGACCGTAGCGGTTGCGCGGTTCCAGACTGTAGCGCCTAGAACCGCTCGGCCATTTCGGCGGGCCAAGATTCTTGCTTGCAAGACTTCTCGACAGAGGTGACGCAGTGTTTAAGACACGTAATACTACCCTGATTAAAGTGTTCTACCTTTTCCTACATAATTTCAAACAAATAGCGTGCTTCTTTTTTTTTAAAAAAAATTAATTTTGCCTCCATACTAATGCAGAGACTTTATGACCTCGAGTTGCAGGGACGTTAAACTCAAACCTTGCTATGTTTACGCGTAAAATTTTACTTTAGTGTTCCACTAGAAAATCTGTTTCCATACTAGAATATCATTTCACAATTTTGTAATCGTTAGCCTTACAGTAATCAGTTTTATAGAAATGGAAGACAATTTTACTGAGGGGGCCATATTCCGCAGCAAGTATATAAATAGTGGTTTTACAGTTTACAAACGCCTTTTTCTTGTTGCAGTATGTTAGGTATTAACTTTCCACAAGCGTTTTGACTTTAATTTCAAATGCATTTTCAGTGGATTTTTTCTGGAAAATATAGTTTCGTTTTTTATATATTTTTACAATTATGATGTGAACTATTTCGAATCCACAAGAATCATTAAAAACAAAACTGCTTTTGCCAGAATAAATCCACTGAAGACACCTTTAAAATGAAATTTGAAAAGCGTAGGGATCATAAATAATGCAGTGTATTTATAAGAAACGTCTCTGATTTCCAAATGTAAGTTAAAAAACTGAGACGTAGGTACTTTTAATTTGCGGCATAATGTAAACCAATTCAAAGTTTTGTGTGGATTTTTTTCCAAACGATTCCCTTTGTTTTGTTTCAGGTAGTAAATAATTACTTGAAGTGACTACATCTCAAGAGAAAGCCCAATGTGAGCTGTCGTATGTGGAAACGAAATCGTTCATTACTCCAAATTAGTTTCCAACTTGAGTTTCAAAGCAAGCCACCAGACATTAAGACGATTAAGAATTGATATGGCAAGTTCCTATCCACTAGAAGTGTGAACAGACAGTACCAAATTTGGCAGAAAACACACATCTGATAATGTTATGGGCTGGCAGGAGAGCCAACCCGTATGAATAAATGGTTCAAATGGCTCTGAGCACTATGGGACTCAACTGCTGAGGTCATTAGTCCCCTAGAACTTAGAACTAGTTAAACCGAACTAACCTAAGGACATCACAAACATCCATGCCCGAGGCAGGATTCGAACCTGCGACCGTAGTGGTCTTGCGGTCCCAGACTGCAGCGCCCTTAACCGCACGGCCACTTCGGCCGGCCCGTATGAATAGAGGAAGCCGATAGGCACGCGTTTAAGCTCACGCAGGCTGGCGTGAGGTCTGGAACAGGACAAGGAATTTAGACTAGAAGAAAAAAAAAAAAAAGGATGTAGCTGGCGAAATACTTAACTTTAATCCATTAATGTTGAACGTAGCTCTTGTCTGTACATTATTTACAATATCAATAGTAACTGAACATGGCGCCTTGCTAGGTCGTAGCAAATAACGTAGCTGAAGGCTATGCTAACTATCGTCTCGGCAAATGAGAACGTATTTTGTCAGTGAACCATCGCTAGCAAAGTCGGTTGTACAACTGGGCGAGTTCTAGGAAGTCTCTCTAGACCTGCCGTGTGGCGGCGCTCGGTCTGCAATCTCTGATAGTGGCGACACTTGGGTCCGACGTATACTAACGGACCGCGGCCGATTTAAAGGCTACCACCTAGCAAGTGTGGTGTCTGGCGGTGACACCACAGATAACATGATAGAAGAGACCAGAGAGACCGTCCAAAGACTCCCATCAAAGGGAGTTCTCCAATCATTATGAGAGCTAAACATCCCCAGCTAAACACATCACAACGTGCTGCAACAACGACTTCGCTTGCCCGCTCACAGAATTCAAATTTTGCAAGTATTCAAGCGAAATGACTTACAGCTTCGCCACGAATTTGCTGTTGAGATGTTGGACCGGATTAGGCGAAACCCCGACTAGGTAGGAACTGCTTTCTCTAAGACGCAAACTTCCACATACGTGGAAATGCTAATCGGCACATTAGCATCTGGGGTTTGAAAAACCCCCACAATTTTCGGTAGCATCTCATGAAAAGCTGATTGGTAGTTTGTGCTGATGAAACACATCATCGTCCGGCCATTTTCCCTCTAAAAGTAACAGGAGCCATTTAACTGGAAATTCTTGAGCAATTTTCTGTCGATCAGATTCTTCCTCTTCACTCAGATGTGATCTTCCAGCAGGATAGTGCACCACTGCACTCGAGTTTACATGTTCGTGACTTCCACAGCGATGGATAGGTCGTGACGGACCAACCAAATGGCCACCGAGATCTCCTGACATAAAACCCCTACTTATCTTTATATAGGGTTATGTGAAAGACATTGTGCATGATCTTGGTAGTATCTGCAGATGCAATAGCGTCGATCTCCGCAGACATGTCAGTGTGTACAAGGGTTGAGAAAGAGTAATGTCTAGACGCTAGACATTTTAGGGGTTATAACGAGCCCATTTCAAAAAAAACACATAGAAATTCTAGTTACATCTAAAGGCTGTTGGTGTCACCAGAGTTAGTGTCCAGTCCCTAATGAATGACTCAGGAACTGAAATCGAGCGTAGCAAACCAAAAGCTGAAATTCTTATCTCTGCTTTGAAATGTTCCTTCACAAAGGAATACCGAGGAGAACTTCACCAATTTAATCCTCGTGCCACTAAAAAGATGAGTGAAATAAGTGTTAGAGTCATGTTGTTGAAAAACAGTTGAAATCGTTAAAACTGAACAAAGTTGCAGGATCCGATGGAAGCCTTTTTATACTCAATTTGCGGCTGAGTTAGCCCCTATCCTAACAATAATCTATAATAGGTCTCTCAAACAAAAAGCTGTACCCCGTTCTTGTAAAAAAACACGTCACACCCGTCTACAAGAACAATAGTACAAGTGATCGATAAAACTACTATCCAGTATCTTTCGAATCGATTTATTGTAGAATCTTAGAACATATTTTGATCTCAAACATTGTGAGGTACCTCGAACAGAATGTTGTCGCGCATGCCAACCAACATGGATTCCGAAAACAGCGACCACGTGAAACGTAACTCGCGCTTTTCTCACGTGACATTATGAAAGCATTTGACTCAGTACCGCACCTACGCTTACTGTCAAAAATACGATCATATGGGGTATCAAGCGAAATTTGTGGCTGGATTTGGTAGGGAGGATACATCGTGTTATCTTGGATGGAGAGTCGTCGTCAGATGTAGAAGTAACTTCGGATGGACCCTTGCTGTTCATGTTGTATATTAATGACCTCAAAAACAATATTAATAGTAATCTCAGACTTTTTTCAGATGATGCAGTTATGTGTAATGAAGTACTATCTGAAAGAAGCTACATAAATGTTCAGTCAGATCTTGATAAAATTTCAAAGTGGCGCAGAGATTGACAGCTTGTATTAAATGTTTAGAAATGTAAAATTTTTGCGTCAGAAAACGAAAAAACGTAATATGCTATGATTATGATATCATTGCGTCACTGTTGGGATCGGCCAACTCATAAAAATACTTGTGTGTCACACAGTGTGGGGATATGAAATGGAAATGATCACATTGGCTCAGTCGTAGGTAAAGCAAGTGATGGACTTTGGTTTAGTGGTAGGATACTGGGGAAATGCAATTAGTTTACACAGGAGGTTGCTTATAAATCACTCGTGCGACTGTCTCATACCTTTTCTTTTCTTAACAGCATTTGGAAATCAGGGAGGTTTCATGTGGACGTCCTACATATTGCAACAAGAAAAAGGTAATTTGAAGTTACAAAAAGAATACAGAAATGAAAGAAACTGCGAAGCGATCAGTCCGTCGCTTTCTATGCCCTTAGGCACCCGTCCTCACGCGATTCTCGTTGCAGCAAAATATGCAACTTTCCCCTCACATATTACAGAGAAACGCAGTTGCGAAATGCTACCCGAGTTCTTATCAGGCAAGTAAACGGCTTCACGGTAGCAAAAGACTGAGGGGCTAATTACGGGGTCAGTCAGTAGAATGACGTTATACGCGAGGCAGTAGAACGATGTCGACTATCACACAGTACTGAGTGCTCTTTTTCAAGACGCCGCCGTAAATTCTGTTAGGTAATAGCGTATCGCACCTAATAAATTGACTGAGGTGATACTAGTCAGTAATTACTCTTCGTTTCGTAAATACTAGTTCCACACCCATACCTCACTTCTTTAATTTACTTCTCCTTTCCTACTGGTCACATCAGGACCACTCTATTTCGACTGCACTTTTCCGTTTATTTGCTCATGGTTTTTTTTAATTAAGCCCAGTACTCCCGCATTTGTTTCTCGTCCTGTTCCTTTCTCGCTTCAGTCCATATTTTGCCACTTTTTAGTTATAGATTTCCTTGGAAACCATGGAGCTCTCGGAATTTATTCTTGATCGGAATGCGTTTATTGATATTCCCTTGTGTTACCCCACTTCTTACAGGTCTTTTTCTATCTCGGTGAACCACACCCCTTGGGTTTCTTGTTGAGAAATTAACGGAAGATCCGATTACTCAACCTTGTGGGACTCATAAAGACAGTGTGGCCACAGGAAACAGTGATCCTCCTACGAATGGAGTCTATAATTTTTTTCTACTTGTGTATATATTTCATGGTTCTGTCATCTTCTGACTACACCATTTTTTTATTAGGCCTATGATTTGCTCGAGATTTGTCTTTGTCTTATTTCTAATCTATCAATCAAAACTTTCCTACGCAGGGACTTTAGAAAGTAAGTTATACGTGTTGTTCCACGGTAAGACCATCGCGCAACAATGGTGCATTGTCGGAAGAGAATATACGGGTGACAATTATTGAACTATATTAAAAAGCGGAAATTAGTTACATACACACTTTATTTAACATGTAAACGCCACTAAGGATATGAAACTTCCTGGCTGATTAAAACTGTGTGCCGAACCGAGACTCGAACTCGGGACCTTTGCCTTACGCAGGCAAGTGCTCTACCAACTGAGCTACCCATGCACGACTCACGCCCCGTCCTCACATCTTCAATTCTGCCAGTACCTCGCTTCCTACCTTCCAAACTTCACAGAAGCTCACCTGCGAACTTTGCAGAACTAGCACTCCTGGAAGAAAGGATATTGCGGAGACATGGCTTAGCCACAGCCTGGGGGATGTTGAATGAGATGGTAGAGCACTTGCCCGCGAAAGGCACAGGTCCCGAGTTCGAGTCTCGGTCCGGCACACAGTTTTAATCTGCCAGGAAGTTCCGTATCAGCGCACACTCCGCTGCAGAGTGAAAACCTCATTCTGGCCATTGTAGATATTCGGATTTAGGTCATGACATGTTCGATATGCCTGGCATCATTGGCGGTGATGTGGCGCAGACGAATAGCAAAATTCTGTATGAACCGCTGAAGTTTCGGAACATCGATGCTGTCGATGACCTCCTGAATGGCAGTTTTCAGTTCAGCAATGATTTCGAAGATATTGTTGTACACCTTGGCCTTAATGTAGCTCCACAAAAAGGAGTCGCATGTATTCAGATCCGGAGAATATGGCGGCCAATCGAGGGCCGTGCCAGTGTCCCTAGATACCTTAGAACCAGAATCCGGTCCGCAGGACGTCAAACACTCTCCTACTCCGATAGAGTCGATCTTCGTCTTGTCCTGAACTACGTTTTGTGGAAATCTCAGGATCACTGGATAATGGCGATGAAATCATCTTCCAGAACCATCACGCACCGTTCGGTAGTCACCTTGCCATCACGGAATATCGCATCGATTATTCCGTGGTTAGACATTGCACACCACACAGTCACTCGGTGGGGGTGAAGAGACTTCTCGATGGCGCAATGCGGATACTTAGTCACCCAAATGCGCCAATTTTGCTTCCTGACGAACTCATCCGAATAAAAGAGGGCTTCGTCGCTAAATCACATCATGCATGCGCATACTAATTTCCATAATGCCCCGCGGCCAATCGTGCAGTTTGAACGTCCTAACGCAAACGGTTCAGAAGCTATGACGATGTTATTTGATATAGTTCAATAATTGTCACCGTGCATGTTGTGGGTTTTCTGGTTCTGCTGCGGTACGGATAACAAGTGCATCATAGCATGTGAGTGAAAGGATGCGGCAGCTGGAGACGTACTCCAACGTTGAAGTATGCTGGGAAATTCGATTCTTGTTGGCAAAACGTCTAAATTGCATAAAGAGTCACCGTGAAATTCTGACCAAATGCAATGTCGCGACCAACCTTAGTCAGATGATGCTAACTATTTGACTAAGGAAGGCTATCGACACAGACCACAGAAGACAACGACCAGACTGTCGAGGAACTGAGTCGCCATAATCGCAGAAAGACTCTGGCAGTCTCTGCCCAGCAGATGCGCATCTCAGTAGACACTGCCCATTCCGTAGTCCTAGATCTTCGGCACTACTGGAAATTGTGGTCACGGCTGGGTTTCGCGATCACTGTCACCTGCACACGAAAGCGCAAGGTTTCTTGCGCCTCTGGACTTCTTTGAACGTTACGCAGTCGAAGACAATGAGTTCCTTTCCAGGGAAACTCCCCATCGCACCCCCCTCAGATTTCAAAAACTGAACACAGATCAAGCGTGGAAACTGGAAGAAGGTCTACTGAACTGCGAAAAAAGAAGCAAAATAGAAACAATGAACGATGTAGCTAAAGATGTGCAACACCGAGAGAACGGCAAGAATAAAGGCGGCGTGGTTGTGTGGTTTGGTGTTGGAATGCAACGCTGAAGATTCGTGTTTGAATCTCCCTGGTGCCTCTTTGACGTGTCTGTTCGCTGTATTCAAATTTGCATCTGTGTCGTGGTGAAACGTCCATTTGCAACAACGAGGTGTAATGAAGGGACCTCCAGACGTACGTACTTCCCATTTCTTCCACACAGGTACCACATGTAATGACTCTTCGTCCGTTCTGGAAGGTTCGGGTCTTGAATTTCTTTGTTGCAACACAGTTCACATCTGTTTATTTGTTGTTTCATTTTTGTGAGAGCTCTATGCGGTATGTTGCCTTCTCTCGTCATTCACCACATTTACTTGCGACGGTAATACGTTCGTACCTCATGATTCATGGTCTATAACCAGCGTAGAGTATAATAACGAAGACTACAGAAGAACAGACACGTCAATGACCCGACGGACAATTCATAAATTTGTGGGGAAGAAATGGGGGACAAGGGAGGTTCGAACACGGATCTACCGCTTTGCATTTCAACACGGTAACCACACAACCACGACGCCGCTGTTCCTGCAGATCGCTCGATACTGCACATCTTTAGCTACAACTCTTTTCTATTCTGCTTCTTTTATCACAGTTCAGTACATCTTCCAGTTTTCATGCTTGATCTGTGTTCACTTTTTGATGGCTATCCACGGGGCCATCTTTTTACTACAACTGAGGGGGTGCTACGGGGAGTTTCCCTTGCGGGCAGCGTCATTACGGGCCCTCATTGCACAAATACCACAAAGAGGGTGTCGGTGAAATGGAGACACAGTTCCTCCTTTCGGCGATGCAAATACGAAGTTGCGCCTTCAGCAGGAAAGGTCATGTCCACAGTTTTCTTGACTCTGGAGGAACTGTGTACAGAGAGTTTATGGGAAAAGGCACAACTATGAATTCTGAGTAGTACTGTGAAACACTGAGACCGCTGTGCAACACCATGAAGAAGAAGAGGCGAGGAAAGTTAAGCAAAGGCACGACAGTGCGACACCCCACACGGCGCGCACAATACAAGCTTTGCTTCAGTACTTTCCATGGGAGGTTTGGAAGCATCCACCTTATGGTCCAGATTTTGCACCATATTTTCGGCAAGCGGAAAGCTGGGGGAAAGGGATTTTCCAACCATAGGGACGTTCACACAGCGGTCGTCGAATGGCTGAGTGACCAAGAAGAGGATTTCTATCGTCGAGGAAATGAGCCATTAGTAGAACGTAGTTTACACGCACCTGGTGACTCTGTTGACATACAGTGTCATGTATGTGCTACACTTCAATGAAAGTCACTCCGGCGAAATCAAAAACTTGCAACGTCATTTGCAAAGGCCAGGCATCTAACTGTGAAATTTATGTTTCTATAGCCAAGCATGATTCCATTTTCAGGACCTTTGTCACTCACCCTTTTTCTCCACTAGTGGGTCACCTTCTCAAGTACACAGATGCAAAGTTTAGGGGAGAGCCCATCTCGTTCCCTGCTTTTTTTTTCTTTATTGATTTTCGATTCCTCCCTTAGGGGGCCGGCCACTGTGGTCTCGCAGTTCTCGGCGCTCAGTCGCAGACTCGAATCCTGCCTCGGGCATGGATGTGTGTGATGTCCTTAGGTTAGTTAGGTTTAAGTAGTTCTAAGTTCTAGGGGACTGATGACCACAGATGTTAAGTCCCATAGTGCTCAGAGCCAGCCCTAAGGGGGTGGGCTGGCAGCAGCTTAGTACGCTGCTCTGCAGCCTACAGACTTTTTAAACGTAAGAAGAAGATAAGAAACAAAAGCAGGCGATAAAACGGTGACTTAAATTGTAAAACGGCGGAAAATTGTGGAAAGTTAAAACGTAAAACAAAGGGTTGGCAATGCTAATAAAATATACAGGAAGCAGACGGGTAAAATAGTAGACAGACATTTAAAAAAAATATGGCGACGGTCTGGTTTCTGTTCGCAAGAGATATAAAAATCATACCCACCGACAGTATGATTTCTGTTCGCAACACTTCGGAAAAGACACACAACACAGAACACTCACTGTAAACACTGCACAAAAATGTCGCACAAAGATGACACACCATAGCCAAGGGCAGATGGGGGGGGGGGGGAGGACCTGGACAGATGAGGGGGAAAACAAGGAGGGAGGAGAGGAAAAACGAAAGGGAACCGAAGGAGGTAGAGGACTCATAAGGGCGGGGGGGGGGGGGGGGCAGGGCAAACGCGAGAAGGAGTGGGAAAAGGCAGAGGAGGGAAATGCAAAAGGACTCGGGGCAGAGAGAGGGTAGGCAGGGAAAAAAGAAGATGGAAAGGGGGGGGAGAGGGAGCCCAGGAAAAGGACGGAGGAAAGGAGGGGGGGTGAGGATCAGAGTTGATAGGAGGCTCGTTCCCTGACTCCCGACCAGATTTCAAAAGCGTCTGAGATCTCTCTCATAAACTTCACTTTGCAAGTGGTGTCAGTAATAATCTGTCGGACATAGCTTTTGTTTTGTTATCTAACCTAAATGATTTGAGGATTTCGGGAAGAGTTCTTCAGTCGATCGAACATTCTATTTTATTTACTTATATTTCATTTCTTTGCGAATAGTTTCGTGGTCGCAGTGCCATTTTCCAGAATAAATATGATGAGTCTTGTAAGAATTGTTAACTCACCACTGGAAACTCTTAACAGTTGCCTGTGGTGATGCCAGGTACCAGTTTGACACCTCGGCTGATTACAGAAACTGTCTCGTCAGAATGGGGATGTGACCTGGATCCACTAGCAAGGAAATGCAATAAAAATACAAAAACTAAACCAGATCAGTGAAGCTTTGGAATCTACATTTCCAAAACAAATAGTTTATCAGCTACGTTCCTGCAAATATAATTATACTTCGAAATAATGGAGAAGATCAGTATTCTTCTCCGCGCATCTGGGAAATTGGAATAAGAGCACGTTATCTATCCATACCGATTTTAATTTTCCGGGTCACCTGTGAAGTGCTCCAATCGGTTTACATGTCGATTCATCCAAAAAGTGTAATCAAAGTCGATCAAACCAGTAGCAGTGCGGGACAAGCTGGCCAGAGACGTGTTTTTCACTCTGTCGTGAAGCATAAGCGGCAGAACTCACGTGCGGCGGTGCTACAAACTGAACGACCATTTTTGAGAACTATCTATTTGTTTCACTTTCTGAAATAGGTCAATTTAGTAATAATTCTTGCACTAAAACTTCTGTTTTATTACGCAATATTCTGCAATAGACAAGTATTCTATTGTTATACAGGCCAGATTCGACATACCTAGCGATATTGAGCAACGGACGAAAAATGTAAAAAGTTTTGCGCAAATAACCCAATAGTCCCACTTCTTTATATCCCTGTAATCGTTTGATCGACACTTGAAGCCCAAGTGGTTGCGATTCGAGTTGTTTCTTCCCATGAGATAAACTCATTTCTGAAGCTCACGCAAAACATTTTGTGCTCTCAAAAAAAAAAAAAAAAAAAAAAAAAAAAAAAAAAAAAAAAAAAAAAAAAAAAAAAAAAAGAGAAAAAATGCTGTCACATACATTTGGCGAACCCTTTATGTTAACGAACGTTTTAACGAAGCTTTCGCTTAGGTTGAATATGCTTTGAAAACTTTATGCTACTGAATAATTTTTTTATTGTTATTTCGTCCTCCTCGCCCCATATGGGCGTGTGTGGGCTGCAAGCTGTGCTATGTCCCCCTTTTCAAGCTAGAGCATTTAAAAAAAGAAAAAGTGAAATGATAAATGATTTTTATGGAAGCAAAATTTAAAAAGGTTTTAAAATATAATTTACAGATGATTACAAATATACAGAGTGGTTTTCTTCGTTTAAAGCTTGAAAAGATTGTAAGAAGTCTCACAGGTAAAGGTAAAAAGGAAAAACAGACTCTAAAAACTTTAAAAAGAAAAGCATTGTTTGTTACAAAGAGGCAACTGCACTTAGACTAAGAAGCTGAAGACCTGCGCTGGTGAAAAAGTTGTGGGGAGATTAGACGTTAGTATGCTGATGGCTCTAAGTTTATAAGCCGCTGGGTTATAGCAGTAGTAAGAGATGGTAAGATGGCAATTGAGAAAGACGGAAAGGAAGGATGAGCTTTGTGGATAGCCAGGATTCTAGTAGAGGAAGGAATGGAGTGTAATGAAGAGGGAGGAGAGTCGAGAGAGCCCTGATGTAGAGTGGAAATACGTGGGAAAAGCTATAGCTGGTAGAATGGTGACTGGAGCGGATTTTATTGTCTGGGAGAAGGAGTCGGTTAAAGTTGCGGTGGTATGGATATAGAGTGTGTGTATGTGTAGGGATGGTGAGATGAGAAGCATACCAAGGTTGATGATCAGAAGGCAAACGATGAGGTTATTAGCATCTTGGAGATGTGGAGGTGTTCAGTGTGCATGGGGAGAGATAGGGATTTGATGAGATGGTAGAGAATCCAAGTGGGAGAAGGTAGACGGATGCAGTGAGCGGGACAGCGTGCATGGTATCTGAGGATTTGGAGGGACTTACGTAACTTTGGTCGAGCAGATATCCATGCAACATTTGCGTAGGAGAGGATGGATTGGATAAGTTTTTGTAGGTGTGGAAGATAGTGGAATGGTGTAGTCCCAGAGTCTATTTAGTCTATTGTGGGCTTTCCATTGGATGGTTACTAGATGAGGTTTCCATGTTAGCTGTCAGTCGGTGGTTAGTCCAAGATAAGATGGGTGTAAGGTTTAAGGTAGCACTCATGGAAATGGAAAGTGTGTGTTGTTGGTCCTTCATTTATTGCCTAGGTTTTGGAGGGGTTGATCTTCAGGAGCCATTGGCTACACCAGGAGTTAAACTGATTGAAATGGATTTGGAGAGATTGTTGTGATCTCTCAATCGAAGGCCAGAGTGCGAGGAAAGCAGTATCATTAGCATACTGAAGGAGGTTTACTGCTGGATGTGGTTCGGACGTATCAGCGGTGCAAGGGGGATAAAATAGAGGAAAGAGGATGGAGCCTTGGGTCACTCGTGCAGAGGGATGAAAGGTGTGGGAATTAGCATTGTTAACAGTGACAAAGGTAGGGCGATTAGATAGGAAGGACGCAATAAGGTGAACATAGTTAACTGCAGGTGCATATGTCTGGAGTTGGAAAAGGCTTTCTTTAGGTCGAGAGAGCCGAAAATAGCCGATTTACAGATGTTGAGATGGTCGAATAGGAGATGGGTGAGGTGAAGGACTTGGTTGTCAGAGGAGAAGTTGGGACGGAAGCAAAACTGTTTAACAGGATGGGGGTGGTGCTGATTAAGGTGTTAATGAATGTGTAAAGAGAGGGTGGATTTGAAGACCTTACTAAACACTGGGGTGAGGCAGATGGGGCTGTAGAGGTATGTATCTAGGGGGTTTGTGCAGCTCGAGGAGAAGTAGGATTCTGGAGGTTTTCTGCAGTCGACGATAGCAACCTGTGGAGAGAATAGAGGTGTAAAGTGTTGCAGAGGTGACTAGAAAGGAGAGGCGGTATTCTTTGAGCTGTTGATAGGTAATGGAATCGTGACCAAGAGAAGTGTTGGGTTTTTTGTGAAGTACTTGTTTTACGTTGTTTGTTGCGATTGGTGTATTTAATTCTGTATGTTGTCCGTGTACTGGAAGCTGGGATACAGAGGTGAGATGGCGGTGTCTGTGCATTCATGGATGGCAGCGAACAGGGAGTGATCAAAATGAGGATCATCAGGGATGGAGAGGATGTCAGAGAGATAGGATGCAAAGTGGTCAGCATTGCTCAGGTTGTCATGTAATGGATGGCTGTTTTGGAGAAGTGGGTAGTGAGGGTTGTGGATATTGCCAGTGAATCAATGGAATGCTTTCCAGTTATTGGAAGAGTTAATGAAATGTGTAGTATTGAGTCTGTTGCATGTATGAGGCATCTGAGGAGGTTGATGGGACGACATCTAAGGTGGTGTGTGATGAGAACAATGTCACCTGCAGGAAGTTGGTAAACTGATACCACAGCTGGAGTTGTGCACGAGATTTAATATAGATGTTCAGGCTAGCAACAATAATATTGGTGGAAAAGATTTGGTCAATGTGGATGAGGAAGTGATAGCAGATGGGGTGATTAGGTTAGATGTAGATGCTGGCGCAGGTAATGGTTAGGGCTAGAGGGCAAGTAAAGGAGCAGTGGGAGCATAAGGGTTGTGGCTGGACAGGGATATTCTCGTGGTGGCCAATTGCAACTCTGTCTCTGGCCTTGGGAAAGGAATAATCTGTGTGGTGGATGATACAGGGAGAGGTTTAGATGATGAGATAGCATTGTAAAAACGTTTCGTTCAGGATGAAGGCATTGACACTGTATTGGAACAGGGTACAATTACATGATCTTTATTGCTGGATAGAGAGTAGATCTTATGGTACAGGATTTTGTAGTGCTGTCATGCCATTTTAAGGGATAAGACTGGTTTGCTTGGGGGAACACTAGAGGTGGCTTAAATAAGGTGTGGAGGCAGTGGGAAACAAAGTGGATCTGTTTGCGATCTAGGTAGCTTGGGTGGTAAAATGGAAGATGAGGCTGTGTGTACGTTAAATGGATGGATGTTTTGCAGCACAGTTTTCATGAATTTGATAACGTCTTCAGCGGTGGGAGCTGTACAAAGGGAATTGTTGTGTTGAGTGGGGGAATCAGTGAGATGGATTGGAACAATGAGCTGAGCTTTGCTACATTGAGGCTCAGCTTTGCATTTCGCAGAATATGTTGGGTGATAGGCACAGATATTGCAAGTAGAAAGGGGACTAAGGTTAGGGCACTGCTTAAGAAAATAGAATGCTGTGCAGAGTGGACAGGTGGGTGGGTTTTACTATTTGCAGTGAGGCCACTGTTGTAAAAGAGACATTTCTGGCAGTGGTAGGACGGTGGGATTTAAAAGGGCTCCCTCTCTAAGGAGATCTATGACGGAGCCACATTCAAAGAAAAACAGATGAGAGAAGTGGGGGCAAGATCATTATTGATCCAAAGAGCTTCTTGGACTTCTAAAAGTGGCTGCTTTTTCAGTTCAGATGCCACTTTCTTATCTTTGATCTCTCCGTGCAGTGAAGGTGAGAGGATGACAACAAGAATGAGGTAGTTATGTCTGGGGTGTTGTGGTGAGAAGTATTGAAGAGGCCTTGGGACTACAGGTAACGTGAAGGATTTTGGAGAGGAGGACAGTGTGAAAATTGAGGTTTCAGGACTTTAATAGTATGGAATCTTTTCTCGGGATGTTTTCTTGGATTTGGAGGTGTGGAAAGTATTTCTTGATTTTGAGGGTACTGAATATGGATTCGGGTTTGAGGAATTTTAGATTTGGGTTGGAGATGATAAAGATATGAAGGGCAGGAAAGAAGTTGCATGGGGCAGCAGTTGTGTCCATGTGTGTGTGTGTGTGTGTGTGTCACCGGTATCAGTTTGCACTTAATAAGGTGTGGGAGTAGGAGAGCAGTTGGTGTTTGGAGTTTTGTTGGTTTCTTAACGGCTGTTGGAGGGAACGACGGTTGTAGGATTGGGGGGGGGGGGGGTGGCGGCAGGATGGGGCATTGTTGTGGGTTATCTGGAATTTGTGCAGGCATTTCATCACAACTAATGTCAGCTGGTGCAGTGATGCTCGTGGAAGGATTGATTGAGAAGTCATCTCTTGCTACTGTTGCCTGTTGGGATGTGAGGCATGCATGCAGCATTGATAGATGTGGTGGCATGTGTGTTGCAACTGGAAAAAAGAAGGTAGGGGTATGTGGGAAGGGAGGGAGATTCGTGTGCTGCTGTTGTGATGGGAAAGGATGTAGTGGATAGGGGAGGATGGCCGTAGGGTGGTGGATGGAATGATGTGCTCCAGGAGGGGGGGTATAGATGATGGACACTGTGAGATGATCCACAATGGGGTACGGTACTTGGCAGCCTTGAGTGATCTGAGCAGCTGCCCATATGGCGCTGAGGGCGACGGCGATAGGTTGCGGTGATGGGTTGACGAGATGGTCGTCAGTGATGAAATGTCTTTGATGAGACAGACAGATGGCAGTGATGTACGGGTTGGTGTGGTGGTGATGGCAAACAGACGATTGTGCTGAGAAACTGCGGCGGTGAGACGGAAGTAGTGAGACGAAGGTGGCGAAAAAGCAGTTGGTGGGTGGTAGATGGTGGACATCGTCGATTGTGGTGCCAATGGCGGCACTGGCCCTGGCTGTGGGGATGGCGGTGAGATGGAGACAGCGATAGTGACGACATGCACACGAAAGGATTCACGAAGGCACAAACCAACTACACACACGAACAGGTACTGATGTGAAACATAGAGGAGTGCCCCTACTAGTCTATGGAGGATAATAAACGGAAAAGATTGGTATAGCAGTAGGAAGTACCCTAGCCAGCCTATGCCAATGGGTGCGAGAGGATGTGGACTATTAAATAAAACTAACTTATGAATACTCCGTTCATTTGGAAATCATAAACTGCTGGACAGTACAGAAAAAAATATACGAGGGTTGTCTAGAAAGTAAGTTCCGATCGGTCGCGAAATGGAAACCTCTGGGAAAATCCGGTAAAACTTTGCACAGATGTGTTGGACAGTGTGTCTAGTAAGCCCATCGATCGTGTTGCGTCGATCTTTCCAGTTCTGAGTGAACAGTAAGTACGTAAAGATTCGTGGGGAATAGCGTCTCCCGCCAAGTATGAGGGCCTGGTTAGAGATTTCCCCTGTGTGATGCAATCCACATAACACAACTGTCGAGCAGTTCCTTCTCCATGCCAATTCTCGGCCGCACACAGCAGGGGCAATGAAGACGCTCCTGCAGTGTTTCTGATGAGAAGTGTTTGATCATCCATAATACAGTCCGTAATTGGCTCCTCCTGAGTCTCATCTCTGCTCACAAGAACCGCTGACTCATCATCATCATCATCATCATCATCATAATCATCATCATTTAAGACTGATTATGCCTTTCAGCGTTCAGTCTCGAGTATAGCCCCCCTTATACAGTTCCTCCATGATCCCCTATTCAGTGCTAACATTGGTGCCTCTTCTGATGTTAAACCTATTACTTCAAAATCATTCTTAACCGAATCCAGGTACCTTCTCGTCGGTCTGCCCCGACTCCTCCTACCCTCTACTGCTGAATCCATGAGTCTCTTGGGTAACCTTGCTTCTCCTATGCACGTAACATGACCCCACCATCTAAGCCTGTTCGCCCTGACTGCTACATCTATAGAGTTAATTCCCAGTTTTTCTTTGATTTCCTCATTGTGGACACCCTCCTGCCATTGTTCCCATCTACTAGTACCTGCAATCATCCTAGCTACTTTCATATCCGTAACCTCAACCTTGTTGATAAGGTAACCTGAATCCACCCAGCTTTCACTCCCATACAACAAAGTTGGTCGAAAGATTGAACGGTGCACAGATAACTTAGTCTTGGTACTGACTTCCTTCTTGCAGAAGAGAGTAGATCGTAGCTGAGCACTCACTGCATTATCTTTGCTACACCTCGCTTCCAGTTCTTTCACTATGTTGCCATACTGTGAGAATATGCATCCTAAGTACTTGAAACCGTCCACCTGTTCTAACTTTGTTCCTCCTATTTGGCACTCAATCCGTTTATATTTCTTTTCCACTGACATTACTTTCGCTGACTATGAAGACAAAATTTTTCCACAGACAACGAGCTGCAGACCAGTGCAAAAACTGGCCAAAAGCACAGGCGGCTGCTTTCTGTGACGAGGATATTGGAAAGTTCATACAACACTACGACAAAACTCGAAATTGGAGCGGCGACTATCTAGAGAAGTAGGTGGAAGGTGTACCTAACTGTTGCAAATAAAACGTTTCTGGTTTTCTCTGTGGTTTCCATTTCGCGACCGATCGGAACTTACTTTCTGGACAACTCTCGTATTTCAAGGCATGTCCCATCAATTTACACGCTTCTAATGCGCAAAAATGAGATCGACAGGAAGTGCAAAATGGCTAACCAGGGATGGCTAGAGGATAAATGTAAGGATGTAGAGGCATATATCACTAGGGTTAAGATAGATACTGCCTGCAGGAAAATTAAAGAGACCTTTAGAGAAAAGAGAACCACTTGTATGAATATAAAGAGCTCAGATGGAAACCCAGTTCTAAGCAAAGGGGGGAAGGCTGAAAGGTGGAAGGACTATATAGAGGGTCTATACAAGGGCGATGTTCTTGAGGACAATATTATGGAAATGGAAGAGGATGTAGATGAAGATGAAATAAGAGATATGATAGTGCGTGAAGAGTTTGAAAGAGCACTGAAAGATCTAAGTCGAAACAAGGCCCCAGGAGTAGACAACATTCCATTAGAACTACTGACAGCCTTGGGAAAGCCAATTCTGACAAAACTCTACCATCTGGTGAGCAAGATATAGGAGACAGGCGAAATACCCTCAGACTTCAAGAAGAATATAATAACTCCAATCCCAAAGAAATCAGGTGTTGATAGATGTAAAAATTACCGAACTATCAGTTTAATAAGTCACAGCTGCAAAATACTTCTTTACAGACGAATGGAAGAACTGGTAGAAGCCGACCTCGGGGAAGATCAGTTTGGACTGCGTAGAAATATTGGAACACGTGAGGCAATACTGACCCTACGACTTATCTTAGAAGAATGATTAATCAAAGGCAAACCTACGTTTCTAGCATTTGTAGACTTAGAGAAAGTTTTTGGCAATGTTGGCTGGAATACTCTCTTTCAAATTCTGAAGGTGGCAGGGATAAAATACAGGGAGCGAAAGGCTATTCACAATTTGCACAGAAACCAGAAGGCAGTTATAAGAGTCGAGGGACATGAAAGGGAAGCAGTGGTTGGGAAGGGAGTGAGACAGGGTTGTAGCCTCTCCCCAATGCTATTCAATCTGTATATTGAGCAAGCAGTAAAGGAAACAAAAGAAAAATTCGGAGCAGGTATTAAAATCCATGACGAAGAAATAAAAATTTTGAGGTTCGCCGATGACATTGTAATTCTGTCAGATACAGCAAAGGACTTGGAAGACCAGTTGAACGGAATGGACAGTGTCTTGAAAGGAGGATATAAGATGAACATCAACAGAAGCAAAACGAGGATAATGGAATGTAGTCGAATTAAGTTGGGCGATGCTGAGGGAATTAGATTAGGAAATGAGACACTTAAAGTAGTAAACGAGTTTTGCTATTTGGGGAGCAAAATAACTGATGATGGTCGAAGTAGAGAGGATATAAAATGTAGACTGGCAATGGCAAGGAAAGCGTTTCTGAAGAAGAGAAATTTGTTAACATCGAGTATAGATTTAAGTGTCAGGAAGTCGTTTCTGAAAGTATTTGTATGGAGTGCAGCCATGTATGGAAGTGAAACGTGGACGATCAATAGTTTAGACAAGAAGAGAATAGAAGCTTTCGAAATGTGGTGCTACAGAAGAATGCTGAAGATTAGATGGATAGATCACATAACTAATTTTTGAGGAGGTATTGAATAGAATTGGGGAGAAGAGAAATTTGTGGCACAACTTGACTAGATGAAGGGATCTGTTGGTAGGACATGTTCTGAGGCATCAAGGGATCACCAATTTAGTATTGGAGGGCAGCGTTGAGGCTAAAAATCATAGAGGGAGACCAAGAGACGAATACACTAAGCAGATTCAGAAGGATGTAGGTTGCAGTAGGTACTGGGAGATGAAGAAGCTTGCACAGGATAGAGTAGCATGGAGAACTGCTTCAAACCAGTCTCTGGACTGAAGACCACAACAACAACAATGAGCAATCAGCAAACTCTGATTTAAATATACAACTTACAGGGTATCCAGCAAAAGGGTTCTTGATTTCAAAATTGAATATCTCGAGAACTAATATCGATTGAAGAGGGCAAAAGGTATGTTTATTGTGAAAGCTGTAAGAATTTTACACAGAAGGTACACGAAAGTGCCGAAAGACTTCGAAAATCTGTTAACAGATGGGGCTACAAGCTGTGCAGCTGGTACATTATCAGCGTGCGTAATTAAACTCTTTCTCTGCAAGCGGTCTTTCTAATCACGTAACAATATTCTCGTAATGTCCACTGCTCGCTTGATGAAGGTGGCGCAAACGAACAACGAAATGACCATCACATCCGGTAGTGCCTCAAAGGAAATGGATTGAGATGCCCCACATATTGCCTATTCAAGCTCGTCCAGAGTAGTAGGGTGGTTCTGGCAGACAGTGTCTTTCAATGTGATCAACAAAAAGTAGTCACAAGGAGTCAGATCGTGCGAATATGGAGGCCAGTCCAACCCTGAGACAGTAAATTTGGAATAATCCAACGCATGTACTGCATTCCCAAAGTGTTCATCAATAAAGGGGAACATCTGTTCTGTGCGATATGGTCTGGCCCAATCTTTGCATGAACCACTCGGTGATTGGTCGATCCTCCAACGCTAGCTGCGTGGCGCCAATTTCTTCCAAATTTGTAACATAACGTTCACTAATGAGTGTTTTTCGCGTAAAAAAGGGGACAATAATGCCTGTGCTACGCACCGCAGTCCAGACAGTAGCTCTGGGAGAATACAGTGTTTTCGCTTCACACAATAATGGTGGTTTTCGGAACCCCAAAATCGCCAGTTTTGTTTATTCGCGACTCCGTACAGGTGGAAGTGTTCTTCACCTGTGTACCAGATGCAGCCAATATCAAATCCTTCATTATACATCACTGTGAGCATCTGGTTCACAAAGTCAGCCCTATGTCGTACAGCTCGCACAAGCATGGCTTGGATTTTGAATGGGTACATGTGTAGGGTCTGTATCAGTTTTTTCTGCTTGCTGGACCGCTTCAAACCAGTCTCTGCTGCAGCTCTTCTGATGGATTTCCTTGGATTTTGCTGAATAATTCCCGACCTTGGCGACTTTTTAAGGAGTAACTGCAGTTTGCTTGGGACTAACATTCCCCGCTAGATCATCAGCCATACTCCATGTCTGTTGGAATTTGGCGAATAGCTTGCAAATAGCTTTCGCATGGGTCCTTTTGGTATTGTGTCTGAAATGTGCCTTGTTGTCGTAGGACTGCGTTTAACCTATGGTATTCTAGTACCAGAAAAACGCATAGTTCAATGAAATATATGATTTTAAACTGTTCCTTTGGTACGTTAAAGTCGTTTTTGATTTCCACAGTGGAAGTGATTGCTCTGAGCTGCAGCGCACTATTTATAAGCACTACGTATTGCAATTATAGCGCCATCTGCTAGCAGCTTTTGCAACTATTTCAAAACTTCTGTATAAAATTCTTACAACTTTCACAACAGACGTACAGTCTGTTGTACTCGTCTATAGGTCTTTGTTTTCGAGATACTTAATTTTGAAATAAGGGACTGCATCGCTGGACACACTGTATTTTTATAATTGGTTTCAATAAATTTGATAGGAAGTTTGTTTGGATTAGTTATTTCACACTGTTGTGATCACCGTTTCTTTAACTTATTATATATACTTTATGCGACTGTCATGTATTGTATCAATCCCTCCAAGACCCAGGCAATCATTGTAGGTTGTACCACTCGCTTCTTCCAGGTCCTGGATTTCTCCCTTACCATCTGCACCCGTCCTGTCCGCCTCTCCCCCACCCTCACCTACCTTGGCCTTACCATTGACCGTCACCTCACCTGGATCCCTCATCTCCGCTCCATCCAATCCAAAGCCCACAACCACCTCTGACTCCTCAAACTCCTCTCTGGCCAGATATGGGGGTTGCACCCCTCTACCACCCTCCACACCTATGAATCCTTAATCTGTCCCATCCTCTGTTATATCAGTCCCACCTGGATATCTGGCCCCCCCAAATTCTATAAGTCCCTCCAGATCCTTGAGCGTCATGCACTCCACCTCGCCTTCTGTATACACCTCCTGCCCCCCACGCGGATCCTCTATGACCTCATTCCTTTCCCCCATCTTCTCCTGTTCCTCGAACATATCAGCATACTCTACACCTCCCACCGCCTTGATCCCCCTCACCCCCTGGTTGCTCCTCTCCTCTCCCATCCCCGTCCTCTCCCACACCTTCACTGTTGTGTCCCCCCTACCCTCCATCTCTACACCCTTCATCTCCTTTCCCAAGGTGGCTTCCATCAACTCCCCCTCCCAGATGAAGCCCTTTCTTCCTTCATTTATCCCTCCTATCAACTATGAACCTCACCACCCCCCTCCTTTCCTCTGTCCTTTACCTGGGCTCCCTCTTCCCCCCTTCCATCCTGCTTTCTCCCCACCTAACCTCTCCCTACCTCCCTTCTCCCCCCCCCCTGAGTCCTTTTGTATTTCCCTCCTCTGCCTTTCCCCACTCCATGTCGTGTCTGCCAGCACCCCCCCCCCCCTCCCCTCTTATGGGTCCTCATCCTCCATCGGCTCCTTTCCCCCCTTCCCCCCCTTCGCTTTTCCTCTCCTTCCCCCCTTTTTATTTTCCCATCATCTGTCCAGGTTACCCCCACTTGCATTCGGCTGTGGTATATTTGCCAACTTTTTAGTGCAGTGTTCAAGTGAATGTTCAGTGTTGTTCGTCTTTCTAAAGTGTTGCAAACAGAAATCATGCTGTCGCTGGGTGTGATTTTTATGTCTCTTGCGAATAGAAACCAGACTGTCACCGTGTTTTTTAATTGTCTGTTTATTATTTTACCTGTCTGCTTCATATGTATTTTATTAGCATCATCATTCTTTCGTTTTATGTTTTAAGTTCCACGATTTTTCCGCCATGTTACCATTTTAGTCTACGATTTTATCGCCTATTTTTATTATTCGGGGGAATCGAAATTCAATAAAGAAAAAGAAAATGTATTGTATCTACACTGAAGCGCCAAAGAAACTGGTATAGGCATGAGTATTCAAATACAGATATTTGTAAACAGACAGAATCGGCGCTGCGGTCGGTAACACCTATATAAAACAATAAGTGTCTGGTGCAGTTGTTAGATCGGTTACTGCTGCTACAATGGCAGATTATCAAGATTTAAGTGAGTTTGAACGTGCTGTTATAACCAGCGCACGAGCAATGGGACCTAGCATCTCCGAGGTAGCGATGACATGGAGATTTTCCCGTACGACCATTTCACGAGTGTTCTGTGAATATCAGGAATCCGGTAAAACGTCAATCTCCGACATTGCTGTGGCCGGAAACAGATACCGCAATAACGGGACCAACGACGACTGAAGAGAATCGTTCAACGTGACAGAAGTGCAACCGTTCCGCAAATTGCTGCAGATTTCAGTTCTGGCCCATCAACAAGTGTCAGCGTGCGAACGATTCAACGAAACATCATCGGTATGAGATTTCGAAGCCGAAGACCCTCCCGTGTACCCATGATGACTACACGACACAAAGCTTTACACCTCGCCTGAGCCCGTCAACGCTGACAACGGACTGTTGATGGTTCAAATGGCTCTGAGCACTATGGGACCTAACTTCTGAGGTCATCAGTCCCCTAGAACTTAGAACTACTTAAACCTAACTAACCTAAGGACATCATACACAACCATGCCCGAGGCAGGATTCGAACTTGCGACTGTAGCGATCGCGCGGTTCCAGACTTAGCGCCTAGAACCGCTCGGCCACTCCGGCCGGCCGTACTGTTGATGACTGGAAACATATTGCCTTGTCGGACGAGTGTCGTTTCAAATTGTATCGAGTTGATGGACGCGTACGGGTATTGAGACAACCTCATGAATCCATTGAACCTGCATGTCAGCAGGGCAATGTTCAAGCTGGTGGAGACTCTGTAATGGTGTGGGGCAGGACAATGCGACACCCCACATGTCCAGAATTGCCACGGGTTGTCTCCAGGAACATTCTTCTAAGTTTAAACACTTCCGCTAGCCACCAAACTCCCCTGACATGACCATTATTGAGCATATCTGGGATGCCTTGCGACGTGCTATTCAGAAGAGATCTCCATCCCGTCGTCCTCTTACGGGTTTTTAGACAGCCCTGCAGGATTCGTGGTGTCAATTCCCTCGAGCACTACTTCAAACAGTAGTCGAGTCCATGATACGTCGTATTGTGGCACTTCCGCGCGCTCACGGGGTCCATACACGGTATTAGGCAGTTCCACTGGCTCTTCAGTGTATTATAGTATTATTCGGGTTTCGTTAAAAGACAATAACATTTCGTCATTATAATAGATTCAGGATATCGGTAAAGCTGCTTCGAGTTCTAGGACATGTACGTCGTGTTTATATCTATTCCGGCATTCAAACTTATTCTCATGTGTATTCTGCTCTAGAGCGACTGTCTTTTTTTCAGTCCGTTTGTTGGTTGTTGCTTCGTTGTGGGGCTCATCAATATTCTACTTATTTTTCATGTTTTTCAGTAGCTTGCTAGCGTCTAGCGTTTAGAAGTTTTATTTTATTTTTTGGAGTTTTTGTCAAGTTCTGCCAATAAGCTGCAGAAATAATCCTCCTTGCCCAAGAACCGGTCTTTGGCAAACGATCTGGGAAAGCTCGCCCACGCCTTATCTGTACACTGAGACAGGTCAATTTTTGCGTTTTCTGTTTCTCAGAATTAACCAGCAAATAAAACAAATTGCAGGTTATATTGAGAACTGCTGAACGAGTCCTGCGGTTTCAGGATCAATGAAGCAGTTTCCAGAAATGCTTTATTTGTGAATCATAAACCATATTGATCGTTTGGTTTGCAAACATTTTACAGGATTTACTCTGTGCAGACCGAGCGACCTTATTAATGCTTCAGGTTTAGATGTCGAAGGGGTCCAGTTAACTACTATATACACTCTAAATTCAGACATTTTATGACTCTTTAAATAGTAAACGCACGTAGAGAAACATGGTGTGGCACTCTTGTTGGAGCCTAGTGAATAATATAGTAGATCTTGCAGAAAAACTAGGAATCTTGACCGATGGACTTAATCGAAAACAGCATTTTTCGGTTGAATTATATTCTTAGTTGATATCTGACATTGCATTCGAATATTGATTGGTGGGTGAAACGAATGTGCGATACTTGAACTAACAAGATTTGTGTTAGACTATCATTAGAAAAAGCGCGCGTTAAGAACCTCGAATGTAAGAACTGTTCCACAAACGACTTGTATTTGCCCTCTCACTTCACTTAACGAGTCACCGAGTTGTCCACCTGTATAAGGTAACTGTACAGTTCGTGGAATAATGTCGCCTGGTCTCGACCAGCTTGTCGAGACACACAGGTTTCACTTTTCCCAGAACAACATGCGGACGTCGTATCCATTAATCTCGAGATGCCGTCATAGTAGCTAACGTTTCGAGAAGTATTATATTCTGCGCAGTCTTGCGAAACAGACCCAGTAGTCTAATCCTATTGTGAGCCAAACCAGCTGCTTGCGGCAGGGCCGCCGCTGTTCGTATAGTATAAGCACAACCCGTCCAAAAAGTTCTCAGACTGATCTTATTCCTGCCGTATAACGTCAGTAACCACGGTGGAAACTTGGACCAAAAGCTGTAAACAACGAATGTGCGTTCGACAAGTCCGTTGTGAGCGGGTAGTGTAAAGTATTGCATGTTTGGCCACAGTGTGCCAACGTTGTCGTGATACGAATTAGAATGGAGCAACATCTCTAAATCAAGTGTGAAGACATTCTCCAGAGTATTTTGAAGAAGAGAAAGCGTGTCCAATGTTGGTCCCGCACACCTGGACTCCCGAGGAAAAACAACGACGTGTGGATATTGGACATGACTTGATTTAAATGCAAAATGCGGGCATGTCTTTTATGGAAAAAAATATCATGGGTGACAACATCTGCTATTACCAGTACGAACCTACCACAAAATGACACAGTGCAGAAATTCACATGAAGGATCAACGCTTTGACGAGATTACCAACTTTCAAGCCAATGTGACGGAACAAGTTGGATAATGTCACAAAGAAAGACTTCGTGGGAGATTCATCTAGTCTTATGAAAGTTCTGTGCGTTGTACCCGATTCGGGAAGCGGAAGGTAGGTTCAAATGGTTCAAATGGCTCTGAGCACTATGAGACTTAACATCTGAGGTCATCAGTCCCCTAGAACTTAGAACTACTTAAACCTAACTAACCTAAGGACATCACACACATCCATGCCCGAGGCAGGATTCGAACCTGCGACCGTAGCGGTCGCCCGGTTCCAGATTGAAGCGCCTAGAACCTCTCGGCCTCCAGAGGCCGGCGGAAGGTAGGTGGTGGGGGGGGGGGGGGGGGGGATGGGGTCTATGTGGATAACCTGAAGTATTGAAACGATCATCTTAACTTTTATGTTTTCTGCACATTTTATTAATTCAGTCTCGAAACGTTTTGGACTCACAGGATAAATGGGCTGGTGGATGAGGTCACAGCCCTGTGAGGCTCTTCGCAGACGATAAAGCTGTTTTCAGGGTGGCTACAGCTTTAGAAATTTGGTACGATGTACAGGCTGTTAGCATACCATGTTCACAGTAACATTTATTTGTTGTTTGTTTCTTTTATTCATTGCTGTCTTCGTCCGTCGCCGGTAGCTGAATGATCAGCGTGACGGATTGTCAATCCTTTGGGCCCAGGTTCGATTCCCGAATGGGTCGAGGAATTTTCACCGCCCAGGGACTGGGTGTTGTGCTGTCCTCATCATCATCCTTTCGTCTTCATCAACTGCAGGTCGCCGAATTGACGTCACATTGAAAGACCGGCACCCGGTGAACGGTCTGCCGGACGGGGAGCCCTAGCCATACGATAAAAAAAAAATAAATTGCTGTTTTCTCCGTCTTAGTCAACTCCTGAAGTGTTAGTCACTTGCAATGGACATCTTTTCGTCAGCCTTTCTTGACTTCCCCCTTTAGGCTTATATCTTATGATTTTGAGGGATGACTCGTATGTCCCCACTACGCACTCAGTAATACAGCTACCAGATGTATACATGGCGGGTTGTCATGCACCCACCAGTCATCCGCCGGAACGAGCCTACGCGCCGGCAAGCCAGTACCGGCCGGCGGATGCGCTGCATGTGTGTAAACTGTCCGGACAACCACCAGAACATGATGGCTACCAGAAGAGTCTCTGATTACCAGCGACAATAGCAAAAATTAAACGAGCGCTCCGAAATATTTTTGCAGAAATTCAGTATATTTGGCAGTATTTCTGAGTAAGCTTCGGTTTAATACACAACCGGCCATTAAAATTGCTACACCAACAAGAAATGCAGATGATAAACGGGTATTCATTGGACAAATATATTATAGTAGAACTGACATGTGATTACATTTTCACGCAATTTGGGTGCATAGAGCCTGAGGAATCAGTACGCAGAACAACCACTTCTGGCCTAATAACGCCCTTGATACGCCTGGCCATTGAGTCAAACACAGCTTGGATGGCGTGCACAGGTACAGCCACCCATGCAGCTTCAACACGATACCACAGTTCATCAAGAGTAGTGACTGGCGTATTGTGACGAGCCAGTTGCTCGGCCACCATTGACCAGATTTTTTCAATTGGTAAGAGATCTGGAGAATGTGCTGGCCAGGGCAGCAGTCGAACATTTTCTGTATCCAGAAAGGCCCGTACAGGACCTGCAACATGCGGTCGTGCATTATCCTGCTGAAATGTAGGGTTTCGCAGGGATCTAATGAAGGGTAGAGCCACGGGTCGTAACACATCTGAAATGTAACGTCCACTGTTCAAAGTGCCGTCAATGCGAACAAGAGGTGACCGAGACGAGTAACCAATGGCACCCAATACCATCACGCCGGGTGATACGCCAGTATGGCGATGACGAATAGACGCCTCCAATGTGCGTTCACAGCGATGTCGCCACACACGGATGCGACCATCATGATGCTGTAAACAGAATCTGGATTCATCCGAAAAAATGACGTTTTGCCATTTGTGCACCAAGGTTCGTCGTTGAGTACACTATCGCAGGCGCTCCTGTCTGTGATGCAGGGTCAAGGGTAACCGCAGCCATAGTCTCCGAGCTGATAGTCCACGCTGCTGCAAACGTCGTCGAACTGTTCGTGCAGATGGTTGTTGTCTTGAAACGTCCCCATCTGTTGACTCAGGAATCGAGACGTGGCTACACGATCCGTTACAGCCATGCGGATAAATGCCTGTCATCTCGACTGCTAGGGAAACGACGCCGTTGGGATCCAGCACGGCGTTCCGTATTACCCTCCTGAACCCATCGATTCCATATTCTGCTAACAGTCATAGGATCTCGACCAACGCGAGCAGCAATATGGCGATACGATAAACCGCAAGGGCGATAGGCTACAATCCGACCTTTATCAAAGTCGGAAACGTGATGGTGCGCATGTCTGAACACAAAATATGTTCCATGATTCTACAACAAATCGATGTCAGTGAAATTGGCCGGTAATTGTATGCATCCGATTTTCTACCCTTTTTATAGATTGCTACGACCTGGGCCTTCTTCCAGTCCCGTGGAACGTTCCACTGTTCCAACGATCTCTGATAGATGATGGATAAGAATGGTGCTATATTTGTAGCATAGTCAGCATAAAATCTTACGGGGATACCGTCTGGGCCAGATGTCTTCCTGGCGTCTACGGATCTTAATTGTTTTATAATCCCAGATACACTAAACACTATGTCGGCCATCCTTTCGTTTGTTCGATAATTGAAAGGGAGAATGGTGCTGCAGTCCTCTACCGTAAACGAGTTTTTGAAAGCTAGGTTTAGAATTTCGGCCTTCAGTTTATCATCAACAGTTACATTACCCGTACTGTCAGCAAGAGAAGGTATTGAATTATTTGTAGCGTTCATAGATTTACGCACGACCAAAATCTTTGGGGTTATTTTTAGAATCTGCAGATAAAATATTGCTTTCAAATTTGTTAAAAGAATCTTTCATTGTCCTTCTGACAGCTGCTTTCATTTAGCATAATTTTCTGTTTGTCAGCGGGGCAGTGACTACGTTTAAAACGACTGTGCAAAATTCTCTGCTTTCTCAGCAACTTACTAATATGTTTGTTGTACCAAGGTGGATCCTTTCCCTCACCTATACTTTTGCTAGGCACATGCTTCTCTAGCACATGGTGGACAATATCTTTAAATTCCGACCAAAGATGCTCAATATCTTTGTGCCCCGCGGTGAATGGTTGGAGCTGACTATGAAGATATTCGTTAATGAGAATTTTGTTTGCTTTCCCAAACAAGAAAACTCTACGCTGTTTCTTTTTTTTCTTTTTTTTATGGTCGCTAATACCTTCTTCTAGATTAACTTCCTCAAAAAGATCACGTCTTTTTGTCTCCAAGATATCTAATATATTCCCATCTCGAGTTGGTTTTCTACCCAGTTGCTCAAGGTTGTATGTTGAGAGCTCTCCTAGAATAACTTCACACGAGTCTTTGCCTCTGCCACCTGTGATAAACGTGGAATTATCCCAGTCAATGGATGCTACATTAAAGTCTCCACCTATAACTAATGGATAATTTGAATATTTGTTTCCTATGTACTCAAGACTTTACCTGAAACGTTCTGCGATGTTTGTTGCGGGTGCTGGTGGTCTATAAAAACATCCTAATACAATGGTCAATCCTTGTCTGATTGACAGCTTTATCCAGACTATTTCACAAGCCGACCCAGTATTGATCTCAACTGCCTTTAAACAGCTTTTAACTGCAATGAACACACCACCTCCCGTAGCTTCAGTCCTACCCTTCCTAAACATTGTCCAATCCGAGTTCAAAATTTCACTGCTTTTTATGTCTGGCTTCAACCCGATTTCGGTACCTAATACAATATTGGCATTGCTACTGTTTATTTGGGAGTTTAACACGGGGATCTTGCTACATACACTTCGACAATTTACTAACATGAGATTAAGCATATTTAAATCCTTTGGGATGACCTGTTTAGAGGAACTAACAATTTTTATAGTTGGCACACTCACATCAGTGTCATGAACTGGTAATTTTTCAGGCCAGCGGTTTGTTTCCCGTAGGGAGGAACCTAACTAGAAAAAAAAAACCATGTGCACGCCAGAAGTACTGTGCTACCCATGTAGCTGCTTCCTGTGTGTATTGCACCCCTGATCTATCGAGGGGCGTCCTACAACCTTCCACCCCATAGCGTAGGTCGAGGAATCTACAACCATTTTCGTCACAGAGTCGACGTAGCCTCTGGTTTAGATTCTCCACTCGACTCCAAACCAGAGGACCCCAGTCCACCATGGGTATGATGTTGCGGATCGTCAGCTTCGCTTCCACTCCTCGAGAGATGGAGGCCGCCTTCACCAATTTAGCCAACCGTTGAAAGGACCCAAGGATTTCCTCGGAACCCCGACGACAGGCATCGTTAGTGCCGACATGTGCAACAATCTGCAGCTGGCTGCACCCCGCACGCTCGATAGCTACCGGAAGAGCCTCTTCCACATACCGGACAAGCCCCCCCCCCCCCCTCCCCGGCAAGCACACCGAGTGAACGTTGGACTTCTTCCCCGCCCTAGCCGCTATGTTCCTGAGGGGCTCCATCACCCGCCTAACACTGGAGCTCCCAATAACTAACAAACCCTTACCCTCACGTGCCTTGCTGAAGGAGCGGCCACTATCCTGGCAGAAGGTGCATTCTGATCCGGCTCAGCCCCCCCCCCCCCCCCCCCCAGCATCAGATAGCACACTGAATCTGAGCCGGCCGGCTCAGTCGCACCTGAGGTCGACTCAGTGACAGAGAGCTGTGACACCCTCCCCTGCACATGTACTACAGCAGAGGCTACCCCAGGGACCCCATCCCCACCGCACCTCAAGGTGGCACTCTGGAGCATATTGACTGCGGCCAACAATGCTTCCAGCTGCGTTTGGACTGTGGCCAACTCCTCCTGCATCCGCACACAACAGACACAGTCCCTATCCATCTAGCTAATAACTGATTTACTATAAATAAACTTAAGGAAACCTACTGACACACAATGTTAACAGCTGCACTCTAGTTGGCAGAAAGGACACTCAATAATGAAAATAAAAATTTATGGTAGAAGCGAGATCTGGTGCTAATTTTCCTGCTAGGGGCTATTTAGTGAATACTAAAGAATAAGACAGTGACCTACAGTAAACTGCTAGGGGCTATCTAGTGAATATTATAAACGAATTAAACAGTGACCTATGGTAAGCTGCACGTACTGATTATCCCTCGTATTTGTAATTTAAACAAGCGTTACGTACACGCGAAAGTGACCTAATAAAACTATAAAAACTGCTGCCTTAAATGTACCGAGTCTAAATGACACTAATAAACGTAAACACTGGGTATTGTACACTGAGAGATGCAGGTACAAAACAAAACCTTTAGCTAACAATAAGAGTTCAGAATGTAAAGCACAAATACGAATTCTACTTTATAGGAATCGATGGGCTTATAGTACACGATCACCAAAGCCCACAACAAGCTAAGGAATTTAAGCAGACGGCGAGGTGAGTTTTAGCTTTATGATAACTAAACCGTATGTAAGAAAGGTTCAGAAGTTGTATTGCAACAATGATTTACTCAGATATTGTATTGTAATAATAAATTACCACGTATTTTACGTTTGCTTAACTGTTAACGGTCGCAGGTTGGGCTAGTCAAACGTATACAAGTGAGGTTAGAAATCGCTGTCAGTATCACTATTCCTAATAAAACGTATAAAAACTGCTACCTTCAATGACCGAGTCTAAATGACAGTAATAAACGTGAATACTGAGTATTGCACTAACTTAAACTGATTAACCCTCGTATTGATAATGTAAACAAACGTTTACGTTCACGCGAAAAATAACCTAATAAAACGTATAAAAACTGCTACCTTCAGTGTACCGAGCCTAAATAACACTAATAATCGCAAATACTGAGTATTGTGCACTGAATTAATTGATAATCCCGCGTATTTAACGTCAGTTAAGAATGTAAACAAACGTTTACGTACACCCGGAACTGTCCTAAATAAAAACTTCGGTTATCTTATTCAGACGCAAATAAAAACTGAAACCCTTAATTTATCACGTGTATCTTACACTAATCCACGTAAATACCATAGGATAGACAGTTAAAGCGATTAATTACTAGCTAAATTCTTATCTTGTAACACAGCAAGCGAAAAGCGCTCGTAGCCGGCGTCAAAAAAAAAAAAAAAAAAAAAAAAAAAAAAAAAAAAAAAAAAACCACCCTGAAGGGAAGAATATTGTAATTAACATATCTTCGGTCGGGAAAAACCAAAGTTAAGGTTGAATTAAAAATTCCAGAAAAGGCCAGTTTATTAGTAAAAGCAAAGTATTCAAATCTAAAAATATAGAAGCTTACACCCCTTCTTTTGTTGTTCTCAAAAGGCTTCCTGACACTCTCCTTGGCCTTGTCATCTCTGATTTACTACGAGTGTGTTCAGTGACTGTCATCTCACCTTGTGGTCGAAATTATTTGCGTTCTTGTTAATTAATGCTCCGGAACGGAGAAGAAATTATTGTTTGCCGTCTACCTGGGTGAATGTTCCTAAGCACCGAGCCCCACAAAAGGACACATCTATTGGCGATGAGAACAAAAGATGACAACATTACATTTCAGTTATTAGCAACGAGATTTTAAGACAATTTGGACGGCACTTTGACACTACTCTCCAGGTGGACGGTGGATATTAGCTCCTTTCTCCAATATTAACTGTGCTCACTTCTGATTCTTGTTACAGTATGTTGATCATAATCTTCCACTTCCAGCACAGCACCAGAACTTTGGAACTACTACTTTCCGCGTTTGGATGTTGTGTTGGCAGAAGAGCCAACACCGTGTTACTAGTGGAGGCCGAAATGCACGCGTTTTAGCTCACGCAGGCTGGCGTGAGGAGGGAAGAACTATACTGACGTGAGGTCTAGAACATGACAAGGAATTAGAATTCAGCAAGCGGACCTAATTAGTTTGATACTTTAATCCATTAATGATGAACGTCGCTCTTGACGGTACATGATTCACAATATTGTCTTTTCAGAATTCATTCTAATTACTGAATATGGCGCCTTGCTAGGTCGTAGCAAATGACGTAGCTGAAGGCTATGCTAAACTGTCGTCTCTGCAAATGAGAGTGTACGTAGACAGTGAACCATCGCTAGCAAAGTCGGCTGTACAACTGGGGCGAGTGCTAGGGAGTCTCTCTAGACTAGACCTGCCGTGTGGCGACGCTCGGTCTGCAATCACTGATAGTGGCGACACGCGTGTCCGACGTATACTCGCGGACCGCGGCTGATTTAAAGGCTACCACCCAGCAAGTGTGGTGTCTGGCGGTGACACCACATTGGAACTACCCTATCTCACGCTTCAAACTGTAGATGTTACCCACTAATATGTTTCCTCCTTTGATGTTACTGGAATTAACGTTCACTGCCAATGTTGATGGTCGACCCCTGTCCCTTGCCTGAGACCGAACCCTGTGCCTCTTTGGTTTTGTGCGACTCTTTCTTGAGATCCCATGCACACTGTGTGATCGCAGGCGTCACTGAAATGCTCGGACTTCTTCCCAATCCTTCCTTGTTCACTTTTCATTCCCAGGTGCTTTTGTACTCCTGTCACGCTCCAGGAGCATCCTATCTTCCAGTTTCCTTTCACAGGTGTTTTCACACTCCTGTCCTCTGGGCCCAACCCATCCCTATCTTCCCTCTCACAGTGCTAACGTGCTGCTCATTACAAGGTGCTCTCGCGCTACACGTTGCAAGGTTCTTTGACACGCCTAAGACACTTCCAGGCACAAAACATCCTCTAAATTTCTTTCACAAGGGCTGTCGTACTCTCATCCGTCCTCAAGATGCAACGTCTCTTTACATAATCATTTCAAAATGGTGATACACTACTGTATGCCTTCCAGTTATGGAAAACACAAGGTGCTCCCACACTCCTCTACAGCCCTCCAGGCACAACTCCTCTTAAATATTTCATTCTACAGGACTCTCGTAATATTATGTACTTTTCGGACAGAATATATCCACCAGACATCTGTCACTACGTGCTTTTGTTCTACGATATATCCTCTGGGCGAGTCAGGTCTTCAACAATTCTTTACCCAATGCTCTACCCTCAGTTCTCTGGCAGAGAGATTACCAGATACTCATCCAGTGTTTTACCCTGCACAGCCATTGCAAGGCGCAGTACGTTTTCAAACGTCGTTCTCCCTGCACTGCTTTTGTCTGTTGCCCTCTTTGCCAGTGGATGACTGTGTAAGTGACCATAGGCATCATGTAGGAATGGTCTCCGTGGACCCTACCCGACTTCTGTAATTCCTCCGTCTGGGAAATCAACACGTCGACAGCTGACCCCAGTAAGGACATGTTTTTGTTTCGTTGGGTTTCAGTCTTCACGTTACAAATGTACTACGAGTTTTATCCTTGCAGGTTAGCCTTTGAAGGCTCTCTGGAGACCCTTACCTCCGTGATGGTGATTAACACTAGTCTGGTCAAGTTCCGAGGTCCCAGGTGTAAACGTATGAAACAGGAATTTCCCTGTAGATGGTGCGAGCTGTCAGTGTAAGAACCCTGAGACAGCGTTGCAGCGCCTTCTGCTTCCTGTAACAGCTGACGACGAATGTCAACACACAGTAACGCAAGTTCCATACATCGGTATCTGTTTCAAACCCGTAAACATATCGAGTTTTGTGCCGACGAACTACGATTTACATAGCATTGGTTTTCTGTTATCGTTTGAAAAAAACTGCTGCAGAATCGCATCGAATGCTTGTCGAAGCTTTCGGCGAACATGCTCTTGGGAAAACACAGTGTTTCGAGTGGTTCACAAATTCAAACGTGGTGATTTTTACGTGAGAAACGACGAGCGCGGGAACCACCGAAAAAGTTTGAAGACAACGAACTGCAGGCCTTCTCGGACGAAGATGATACTCGGACTCAACAGGAACTCGCGGAACATTGAATGTGACGCAGAAAGCCGTTTCTCTTCGGTTGAACGCTATGGTAAAGGTGTAGAAAGTGAGAAAATGTGTTCTGCATGAACTGAATGAAAGACAGCAAGCAAATCGAAAGACCACTTGTGAAATGCTACTCGCCAGATACAAAAGAAAGTCGTTTCTCCATCGAATAGTGACAGGTGATGAAAAATGAAAATATTTTGACAATCCTAAGCATCGTAAATCATGGGTGAATTTATGCAAACCATCGACATCCACTAAGACCAAATCGCTTTGGAAAGAAGACAATGCTCTGTGTTTGGGGGGCGGGGGGTCAGAAGGATGTTATCTATTATGAGCTGCTAAAACCTGGTGAAACCGATAACACTGATCGCTACCAACAGCAAATGGTCTATTTAAAGGGAGCATTTCGTGGAAAACGGCCGGAATATGGAAAAAGGCAACACAAAGTCATACTGCTTCACGATAACGCCCCATCACACACAGCGAAACTGATCAGATAAACGATCGGGGCGTTCAGTTTGGAAATACTAGGGCATGCAACTTATTCTCCAGACTTGGCTCCGTCCGATTATCATGTATTTGCATTACTGGGACAAGCTCTCATTGAACAACGCTTCAATTCGTACGAAAATGCACGAAAATGGCTCGCTGACTGATTTGCTTCACAAGAAGAACTGGTCTTTTTCTTTTTTTTTTGCGTGGCAGTCAAGCCTGCGGGAGAGGTGGGAGAAATGTACAAATAGCAATGGAGATAATTTTGAATAAAATATTGTTTATCAGTTTCAAACAAAGACATGTAATTATTGCAACCAAATTCCGGTTTCATACTTCTACTCCTCGTAAGGATCCAGCTGTTGGCAGACGTTCCTGACCACCACGGCCACTTTCGCTGAGTGCACGCCTCATTGACTCCTCGCCCTCTGTCAGCACGATGGCATCGCTATCGTTCTCCACGGGGAAGGAAGAAGGCTTTGTCGTCACTCTCCAGGAAAGCGGCTTCGCCATCTCTTTCCTGGTGAGAAGGGATGTTACGTCCATGCTGTATGCCTACCAACACAACTACCAGATATATACCTGCACCCAGTGGACTGACATGCTCCAGCTGTAAGCTGGGACCAACCTATGATTTGGCAAGCCTGTATCAGGCGGCACATGCATCGTGTGTGTTTAAACTATACAGACAACGACCACAACATGGCGGCTTGTTGTCCACAGTATTTCTTGCAGCAGCCACAGGAGGCGCCAGCCTCACCACCAGCAGTGCCTGTAAGTTGCGTGCTCCATGCAGATATCCTTCTGCTAGCCTATTTAACGCGCCGCTCAATAACTGGCAGGAAGCATTAGTTCATCACACACACCTTCTTTACGCTGGCCGCAGTCTCTGAGCTATTCTGACGCGACCAGAGCTGCTTGGTGACTTGGTGCTACCAGCCATCTTCGTTCTTGCTACACTGAGATTTAGCTTCCTGATCCTCGGCCATCGCGGGCATTGGCATTTCGCCTTGATACTATGATTGTGTTCGGAGACTGTCGTGTCACCTTGTGGTCCAGACAATTTGTGTTCTTGTAAATTAATGTTCCAGGACTGAGAAGAGTGATTTTATGTAGTTACTAATTAACTTATTGTTTGTTGTCTACCTAGGTGGAAGTTCTTGCACACCAGGCCCATCCAGGACACATCAGTAAGCTTGTAGTATAGGATTTCACGGCCGCGCCTCTTCGGTAGCGTTGGTTGCTACTGTGAACGCCAGCACCAGTTTCCAGGAGACCGAGACTGTTCTCCAACTTGTAGATATTGGACCAGATTTCTCTTCATCCGGCTAAATGGGTGGTGGTGTGGACCGACTGTGTTGTTTTCAAATGTGAGTGATTCGTACAGCATGGACGGCATTTCCTAATGTCGTTTGGAAGAGAAAGTTCTGAGAGGGTCAGCAGGAAGCAGCAGCTTACAATAAGTACTATGAGTGTTAGCAGGAAATGGCCAGTTGAACAGCCTACGTTCTGTTTTGGAGGCTGACAAGTCGACATATCTGCATGTTAAAATAATTTCGTGGAGCGATTCCGTAGCTTGCAAAACCGGGGCCAGCTGGCTGCCCTCGTGAGGACAGGACGAGGGTCGTGGACCCTGAGTGGCGGAACTGACCTTTTAAAAGTGTTGCGTGTATGAAGTGAGGAGTGAGTGATCCTGAGTTATCTATAAAGTTGTTTCTATAATAATTTATACGTCCAAGATCCCTTAAAAATTATGATATTCAGTTTCCGGTTTCGGTACTTTACTGTGATTTTCAGATGTCATTAATCCACCAACAGCTTCGTCAAAAAATATATCAATTCCAATCAAGCATTCTCGGCATCATGAAATCTAATGAAATGTGTCAGTGAACATACACTGAAGAGCCAAAGAAACTGGTATTCCTGCCTAATATCGTGTAGGGCCCCCGCGAGCACGCAGAAGTGCCGCAACACGACGTATCATGGATTCGACTACTGTTTGAAGTAGTGCTCGAGGGAATTGACACCATGAATCCTCCAGGGCTGTCTAAAAACCAGTAAGAGGACGACGGGGTGGCGATCTCTTCTGAATAGCACGTTGCAAGCCATCCCAGATATGCTCAATAATGGTCATGTCTGGGGAATTTGGTGGCCAGCGGATGTGTTTAAACTCGAATAAGTGTTCCTGGAGCCACTCTGTAGCAATTCTGGACGTGTATTGTATCGCAGTGTCCTGCTGGAATTGCGCATGTCCGTCGGAATGCACAATGGAGATGAATGGATGCAGGTGATCAGACATGATGCTTACATACGTGTCACCTGTCAGAGTGGTATCTAGACGTATCAGGGGTCCCATATCACTCTAACTGCATACGCCCCACACCATTACAGAGCCTCCACCAGCTTGAACAGTCCCTTGCTGACATGCAGGGTCCATGGATTCATGAGGTTGTCTTCATTCCCGTACACATCCATCCGCTCGATACAATTTGAAATGAGATTGGTCCGACTAGGCAACATGTTTCCAGTCATTAACGGTCCAATATCGGGGTTGACGAGCCCAGGCGAGGCATAAAGCTTTGTGTCGTGTGGTCATCAAGGCTACACGACTGGTCTTTCCACTCCGAAAGCCCATATCGATGATGTTTCGTTGAATGGTTTGCATGCTCACACTTGTTGATGGCCCACCATTGAAATCTGCGGCAATTTGCGGAACGGTTGCATTTCTGTCACGCTGACCGATTCTCTTCAGTCGTCGTTGGTCCCGTTCTTGCAGGATCTTTTTTCGGCCGCAGCAATGTCGGAGCTTCGATGATTTACCGGATTCTGATATTCACGGTACATTCTTGAAATGGTTATACGGGAAAATCCCCACTTCATCGCTACCTCGGAGATGCTGTGTCCCATCGCTCGTACGCCGATTGTAACACCATGTTCAAACTCACTTAAATCCTAATAACCTGCCGCTGTAGCAACATAATCGGTCTAACAATTGCGCCAGACACTTGTCTTATATTCACGCTGCCGACCACACTGCCGTATTCTGCCTGTTTATATATCTGTGTATTTGAATACGCATTTATATACCAGTTTCTCTGGCGCTTCAGTCTATATCACATAATGACATATTACATATGTCATTAAACATACGGGGTGTTGAAAATAGTATTCCATATTTTGAGAAGTGGTGCTATGGACCAAAACAAGACTAAAATGTCCAATAAACATGGGCTCCAGAATGCATACCTTAAGAGCTATCGGGTCTTGTTCATCATCTCTGCTGTGAAACCCATCTCTTCTACTGAAAGCTCTTGGATATTACAATGGCCTACAGAATGTAGTAAACAAATGATTACACATTCCTCTGTTATTTTCCATGAATGCAGCATGCAACTCATGAATTTAGTATGCAGTAAACACCAGTATTATTACTATAAAGTGTTGGTTGGTTGGTTGGTTGGTTGGGGAAGGAGACCAGACAGCGAGGTCATCGGTCTATTCGAATTAGGGAAGGACGGGGAAGGAAGTCGGCCGTCCCTTTGAAAGGAACCATCCCGACATTTGCCTGGAGCGATTTAGGGAAATCACGGAAAACCTAAATCAGGATGGCCGGACGCGTGATTGAACCGTCGTCCTCCCGAATGCGAGTCCAGTGTCTTACCACTGCGCCACCTCGCTCGGTCTTATAAAGTGTATTCACGGTTCTGTGTAAGTACAGCGCATATATTAGTTCTAAAGGTAAAAGTTCGTTTATTGATATGTTTCTAAAATGCTTTTACATTGTTGTTTTATCATTGCATTTACCAGCATCATGCAAACATGTTATTCCACATGGGAAATGGCAGACATTATCTTCTGTTATAATCAAATGGAAGCTACCCTCGGGAACGTGCCTCACATAGTGAAAAATATCCAGAACGCGGGGTACCATCTGCACAATTGTTCAACCGTCTTCTCCAGCGACTAGCAGACTCTGGCTTCGTAGCTCCAACAATTGGTAACCGTGGCAGGCCTCGCACTATTCGTTTTCCTATTGTGAAGGAGAGAGCATTGAAACGAGTGGGAGAAAATCCTGGACTTATTGACTGTATAATTTCAGCATCTATCGTGGTTAGTCATATTCTAGTCTGGGCAATTCTGCATGAACAGTTACTGTGCCCATATCGTGCGGAGCGGTACAGCGTGTCCAATGTCTTTGGCCACAAGATCAACTTGGCAGAACGCAGTTCTGCCAATGGCTATTACAAAGACGTGGTCGAGATCCACTTTTCACAACACGAATACTGCTCAGAGACGAGGCTGGCTTTCCGAGAGATGGGATTGTCAATTTTCATAACCAACATGTGGGGGGGATGACGCAGATCCACATGCTGTTGAACAAGCAAGCCATCAGCTCCGGTTTTCAATACATCTACATCTACGTTGATACGCCGCAAGCCACCCCATGGTGCGTGGCGTAGGGTACCCTGTACCACAACTTGTCACTTACTTTTCTGTTCCACCTGAAAGTAGAGCGAGAAAAAAACTACTGTCTGTATGCCTCCGTATGAGCCCTAATTTCTCGTCTCTTATCATCGTCGTCCCTACGCACAATGTATGTTGGCGGCAGTAGAATCTCTCGGCAGTCAGCTTCGACTGCCAATGCTCTAATTGTTCTCAATAGTGTTTCTCGAAAAGAACGTCATCTTCCCTCCAGGGACTCTTATTTGAGTTACCGAAGCATCTTCGTAACACTTATGTGTTCTTCGAACCGACCGGTAACATATGTAGCAACCCACATCTGAACTGCTTCGATGTCTTCCTTCAACCCGACCTGGTGCGGATCCCAAACACTCGAGCAGTACTCAAGAATAGGTCCCACCAGCGTCCTATTCGGTCTCCTTTACAGGTGAACCACTCTTTCACACTCTCACAAAATTCTCCCAATAAACTGAAGTCGGCTATTCGCCTTCCTTACCACAGTTATCACATGCTCTTTCCAACTCAGATTGCTTTGCAACATTATGCCCAGATATTTAAACAACTTGACTATGTTATAGACTAAGACGATCGTTTTTTCTTGAGTCTTCAGTCTTCTGACCGGTTTAACGCGGCCCGCCACGAATTCCTCTCCTTTGCCAATCTCTTCATCTCAGAGTAGCAATTGCAACTTACGTTCTCAGTTATTTGCTGGGTGTATTCCAATCTCTGTCTTTCTCTACAGTTCTTCCTCTCTGCAGCTCCCTCTAATGCCATGGAACTTATTCCCTGATGTCTGAACAGATGCCCTATCATTCTGTCCCATTTTCTTGCCAGTTTTTTTCCATATATTCCTTTCTTCGCAGTTTCTCCGGAGAGCCGGCCGCGGTGGACGAGCGGTTCTAGGCGCTTCAGTCCGGAACCGCGTGACTGCTACGGTCCCACGTTCGAACCCTGCCTCGGGCATGGATGTGTGTGATGTCCTCAGACTAGTTAGGTTTAAGTAGTTCTAAGTCTAGGGAACTGATGGCCTCAGATGTTAAGTCCCATAGTGCTCATAGCCATTCTCCGGCGACTCTCCTATTCCTTACCTTATCAACGGACCTACGAGTAATTTTCAACATTCGACTGTAGCACCACATCTCAAATGCTTCGATTCTCTTCTGTTCCGGTTTCCCGACAGTCCATGTTTCACTACCATACAATGCTGGGCTCCGAGGGTATATTCTCAGAAATTTCTTCCTCAAATTAAGGCCTATGTTTGATATTAGCAGACTTTTCTTAGCCACGGGTGCCCTTTTTACATGTGCTAATCTCATTTTTATGTCCTCCTTGCTCCGTTCATCAGGGGTTATTTTGCTGCCTAAGCGTCAGAATTCCTTAACGTCATCTACTTCGTGATCTTTAATCTTGATGCTAAATTCCTCGCTGTTGTCATTTCTTCTGCTTCTCGTTACTTTCGTCCTTCGTCGATTTTCTCTCGACCCATATTCTGTTCTCATTAGTCTGTTCATTTCGTTCAGCACATACTGCAATAGTTCTTCACTTTCACTGATGACGGCTATGTCATCAGCGAGTCGTGTCACCGATATCCTTTGATTTTGAATTTTAATTCCACTCTTGGATCTTTCTTTTATTTCCGTCATTGCTTCTTCGATGTATAGATTGAACAATAGGGGCGAAAGACTATATCCCTGTCTTACACACTTTGAAATGCGAACACTTGGTTCTTGGTAATCCACTCTTATTATTCCCTCTTTGCTCTCGTACATATTGTATATTACCCGGCTCTTCTTATATGCTACCCTTTTTTCTCAGAACTTCGAACATCTTGCACCATTTGACATAGTCTAAGGCTTTTTCCAGATCGATAAATCCTATGAATGTGTCTTGGTCATTCTTCAGTTTTGCTTCCATTATCAACAGCAACGTCACAACTGCTTCTCCGGTGCCTTTAACTGTCCTAGAGACAAACTGATCGTCATCTAACAAATCCTCTATTTTCTTTTCGATTCTTCTGTGTATGGTTCACGTCAGCAACTTGGCTGAATGAGCTGTTAAGCCTATTGTGCGATAATTCTCGAACTTGTCAGCTCTTGTAATCTTCGGAATTGTGTGGATGATTGGAACGTTGATTTTTCGAATAATTGATAAAATATGCCCCAAAAGTTTAATTAATGCTAAAAGACATTAAGAATAAATTTTGTTTGTGTAAATAAATCGGTAACGCAAGAAGAAAATGTCATAATGCAATAGAAAAAATGTATTTTTACACTGTTCATATAAAGAATGTTCCAGAGAAATGTTTGTATATCAAAATTTCATAAAAAACGCTTTGTAAAGCAAGTTGAAGGCAGTCGCCATAATTTATTTGGACTGGATAAAAGCAGGAGCTGTGCTTCTTCTCTCTCTCTCTCTCTCTCTCTCTCTCTCTCTCTCGCTTGTTTGTGATTGCTGTCTCATAAAATGTATCTGTAACTTTCGATTAAATTATTACGTTAATTTAATGATAACAGCCGCGTTTGAATCAAGGAACCTTCTTTCCTCTTTCATTCATGCCACATCTCAATTTATTTTTTTGCATTTTAGAACTTTTTCAGGCTGCAGCGAAGTATAGCGGCGACGAATTGTTTGGTGGCCACATCCGATCGCTACTAGTGTTCGATCGGCATTTACTTTATCAGACTTTTATTTCAACGTCCTTGACATCCCTGTTACCGATCTTTTCTATCAGCATCTGCGCAATGTAATTACGCACACTTTGTAATTTTGAGATCGGTCACTGTGTCTTAACAATGCCGTCGGTCAACGTTCTCATCGGTCTGACGGGAATCTCATGCTGGATGGCGGTGTGGAAATTCACCATTAAGCAAGCAAAATTTTTCTATGCACATTTTACCATTTCAGAAGCTTTTCCACCAGAAGATGTGATTAAAAAGTTTTATAATATATTTTTTAAATATCAGTTATATTATATGATATTTTTCCGAGATTCAGATGGTATATCGCAAGACCCATACATTCTACACGCCAACGTGAATAGTCGTTTTGTTGCCACTTCCCCCCCTGATTTCAGAAATTCTGATGGAATGTTATCTCCCCCTTCTGCCTTATTTGATCTTGGTTTAAATTCTGATTCCAATATTGGATCCCCTGTCTCTTCTACATCGATAACTATTTCTTCTTCTGATATGTCAGCGGACAAGTCTTCCCCCTCGTAGCGCCTAGGAATCAGCCAAGTGATGTCTGTGTAAGTGCGCAAGAAAGGTAGAGATGTTGCACCATAGGCATTGCTGAACTGGGTAGTGTTAGAGAGACCCGTTACCACTTTATTCATGCACTTATCAATGTGATCACGCCACAGGAGGACTCAAAACGCATAAAAAGCCTTTGCTTCTTCGGATAACGTTGAAATTGCGTCCAGTGGTTTTGGACGGTCCCTAGTAGTTTCACCGCATATACAAGAGCAAGACGTGAGGTCGCGCTACACTCCAAAGGGGTCAGGTCACGTTCAGCGGGGTTGGAGCCGCAAGATGTCCTTACAGAAGGAGTGAATTGTGCAAGGGGCGTCGGCGGTGTAAAAGGTAGTCAAGAATGTCGTTCTGTTGCTCATCGCACTGCAAACTTTCGTTTCCGACCGCGAAATATTTGTAAGTGAACAGCCCAAGGGATAGGACGGTTTTATTGACGCCGTTTATGTCACCTTCTGAGGCCTTTTCGTGTCGATTCTAGCAGCGATGTGTCTGAAACGTTTTCCTCAGCCACACATAAGAAAACTGCGTTATTTCAATGCTGAGCATCGCGTCTCTCATCTCCATCGCAGAGGCCTCAAGAGAAGGAGGGGGGGAGAACGAGGGGGGAGGGGTGACGACCTTCCCATCGTATGACACGTCCACGGTGGCATTGGGCAGAATTGTGGACATCTTTAAACACCTTACACCTCACACGAACTCTGAGCTCCGGCCCTTTTTTTTTTCACATGTGGCGACTCCTTGACATTTGAAGAGTCTCCGGGTTCGAGGTTGACGTCGCAGAGCGCCACGCGTTTGCACAGTTACAGAAGATATTTCACATTTCTAAGTCACAGTGTTGGAAAATGACGGGGTTTCAAATAAGTGACGCTTTCCTTCCTTTACCTAGTGTATTTTTTATATTGTAATCCAGAGGTTTTTCCATGACTGCTGATAATAAGAAGAAACACGAGAGACAACGCATGGACTTGTGTTGCATCTTTTACTGCATACCACGTAAAACAAAAAAACAAAAGAGTTACGAAAACATCATCACATTTCATTAATATTATAGTATTTATGATTTTATGTGCATGCTTCTTGTCGCAGCCGCTTCTAAGAAAATTGATGGGAAGTTGAGCTTCGTACATCTCATTATAGTATACTCTTCCCTAAGAACCTCGCACAAACAAGAAAAAAACTTTATCCCTTCTCCTCTTCCTGCCGCTCGTATACTGTACTGCGTCGTTTTCGTGGTTAACACAGATTATAGACAGAGCGTATCTTTGGTTCAAATGACTCTGAGTACTATGGGACTTAACATCTGAGGTCATCAGTCCACTAGAACTTAGAACTACTTAAACCTATCTAACCTGAGGACATCACACACGTCCATGCACGAGGCAGGATTTGAACCTGCACCGTAGCGGTCGCGTGGTTCCAGACTGAAGCGCCTAGAGCGTATCTTTCCACTCAGGTTTATCTCTGGCCAGTCACCCAGAAGTTATCGCTGTCATAGTTCAGCACTCACTTACACTGGTGAGTATGCTGTGTAATTACCGTTTTCGTAACATCTGGTGCTATGCCTATAATACTAAAGTCCGGTAATGTAGTAAAATATTTTTAGATAGATGTTTTACTGTAAGATAACTTTCCTTTCTATATACTTACCACATTTAACCTTTTTAAAAGACTTCTTGCTGTATACCATGAGTTCCATGTAAAATATTTAATTGCCAGACCGGTATTCGGGCACTGATCCCATTGTCGGTGTCATCTAATACAAAGCACAAACAAATATATACATATCGACATCTACAACATAATAACAATATATACATAATAGTAGAAACATAATATTAATAACATATATTGCCCATCTACAGAGTCCACCAGAAAAATGTATACACACTTTAATAAACGAAAAGTATTACTTATGTGTTTATTTTACATTTAATAATTGATCACATATGTTATACAACCTTGGAGTTTAGCACATGGTTACTTTAAATGTTCACCGTTGTCGGCTATACATACAACAGAACGACGGGCAGTCGCCACAACCACGTCAATCAATGTTACAGTGGAGAACGCTGCACACGTCGCTGTAATCTGCCGGCGAAGTTCCTCCTGCGTGCGTGGCTTACTTCGATAGACGTTATCTTTCGCAGTTCCCTACAAGTAAAAGTCCATAGGTGTTAGATCTGGCGACCGTGAAGGGATCTCAATGGCCCTCTTCGTCCAATCCAGTGCGCTGGAAAATTGTCATTCAGGAAAGCTCGCACGGCTAGGTGGTAGTGTGGTGGCGCCCCGTTCTGTTGGTAGAAGACCTCTTCATTAGCTTTATAAAGCGCACCTATACCTGGAAAAACTGATGTGCGTAACATTTCCAGGTACACGTCTCCAGTGACAGTAGCATCAAAGAAAAACGGTCCTACTAAACCCCTAGGTGATAGTCCACACCACACATGAACCTCTGATAGATTGACCGCCTTATCCACATAAACATGCAGATTTTCCGGTGTCCAGTACATACTGTTATGCCGATTCACAGTTCCATCAAGCATAAATTGTGCCTCGTCGCCCGCCGGTGTGGCCGAGCGATTTTAGGCGCTTCAGTCTGGAACCGCGCGACCGCTACGGTCGCAGGTTCGAATCCTGGCTCGGGCATGCATGTGTGTGATGTCCTAAGGTTAGTCAGATTTACGTAGTTCTAAGTTCTAGGGTACTGATGACCTCAGATGTTAAGTCCCATAATGCTCAGAGCCAATTGAACCATTTTGTGCCTTGTCACTCCACACTACCTTCGTCACAAGTTGTTCGTCATTAGTTACCATTTGGTGCTACTATTCGCAAAATTGCATTCAGCGATCAGGATCGTCATCATAAATCGCGTTCAGTAAACGTGGAAATTAAACTTTCCACTTTGCAGCTTTCGGAATTCTTCATACACTTGTATTGCTAACCCCCACTTCACATGCACATTGCGTAGCAGACTGCTGTGGATAATTAACAAAAGTTTCCATCACGAGAGCCAACGAAGCAGGACTTGTGGGTGTACGCTGTCTTCGTGTTCTTACTTGGTGAATATCACAAATCGTTCCATGCAATTCAAACTGTCAATGGTGCGTTTAATTGTTAAGCGGGTTGGCGGTTCTGTTTCAAACTCCCGCCGCCATTGACGTTGCACTTCAACGCCATTATCAAACTTGAAGAACCACTTCGCAATACATTTTCGTTGTTCGAATGTCGAGCGTGCTCCAGCCATCTTGTTTTCTGAATACCGAGATGAAAGAACTAACACCTGTTGAGCGAAAGACCATACTACAACACACTAGTTACTCAAATCGAACGACAATATCGATATCTCGATAGAGCCTGACAGTTTATACATTTTTCTGGCGGACTCTGTATTTTAATTGGCCCTCTTGTCAACTTTAAAATCTCAATGATGTCAAAAGTGATGTGATTCAGAAAGCGTAAAGCCTTGTGGATATTTAAAATCTAATTACATTCATGTTCAGAATAAAACAGAACATCTTGAACGACTAGAGACAGGACTCTTATATTCACAGGACATGTTTATTAGTATGTTCTGCAAAAATGATTAGCGTTTCAGTCACCTCGTATCACCATACGTCCTGTTGCCTAGTAGGCACAGGATCCGCTATGGGCGATGACAACTTATCCAGGCGTGATGGCATCGAAGCATATCAGGCACGAATGGCGTCCTGTGGTATAGCCATCCACGCTGCATTCATCTGGTTCCAAAGTTCATGTGTGGTGGTTGGCATTGGGTCTCAGCGCTGCACCTTTCATTCCACCGTATCCCACGCATATTCCATTGACTACAAGTCTGGTGATCTGGCTGACCAGGGCTAATGACTGACATGCTATGACACCAAGAAGGCACGTGTTGGTGCAGCAACATGTGGTCGTGCATTGTCTTGCTGAAAAATGGCGTCTGGGGTGTTGTCCAGAAAGGATACGGCTACAGGTCGCACGATGTCATTCACGTAGGTCAGACTGGTCACATTGCCCTAGAGACGCACCAACTGTGATTTGTGGTTATAACCAATAACACTCCACACCATAAGGCCTTGAGTTGGCACTGTATGTCTTACGCAAATGCAGTCACTGTGATGCTGCTTCCCCTGTCTGCGGCGTACCAAAATGCGGCCATCATTTTCAAACAAACGGTATCTGGATTCGTCCGAAAACACTGTTGTTGTTGTTGTGGTCTTCCGTCCTGAGATTGGTTTGATGCAGCTCTCCATGCTACTCTATCCTGTGCAAGCTTCTTCATCTCCCAGTACCTACTGCAACCTACATCCTTCTGAATCTGCTTTGTGTATTCATCTCTTGGTCTCCCTCTACGATTTTTACCCTCCACGCTGCCCTCCAATACTAAATTGGTGATCCCTTGATGCCTCAGAACATGTCCTAACAACCGATCCCTTCTTCTAGTTAAGTTGTGCCACAAAATTCTCTTCTCCCCAGTCCTATTCAACACCTCCTCATTAGTTATGTGATCTACCCATCTAATCTTCAGCATTCTTCTGTAGCACCACATTTCGAAAGCTTCTATTCTCTTCTTGTCTACACTATTTATCGTCCATGTTTCACTTCCATACATGGCTACACTCCATACAAATACTTTCAGAAGCGACTTCCTGACACTTAAATCTATACTCGATGTTAACAGATTCCTCTTCTTCAGAAACGCTTTCCTTCCCATTGCCAGTCTACATTTTATATCCTCTCTACTTCGACCATCATCAGTTATTTTGCTCCCCAAATAGCAAAACTCCTTTACTACTTTAAGCGTCTCATTTCCTAATCCAATACCCTCAGCATCACCCGACTTAATTCGACTACATTCCATTATCCTCGTTTTGGTTTTGTTGATGTTCATCTTATATCCTCCTTTCAAGACACTATCCATTCCGTTCAACTGCTCTTCCAAGTCCTTTGCTGTCTCTGACAGAATTACAATGTCATCGGCGAACCTCAAAGTTTTTATTTCTTCTCCATTCATTTTAATACTTACTCCGAATTTTTCGTTTGTTTCCTTCACTGCTTGCTCAATATACAGATTGAATAACATCGGGGAGGGGCTACAACCCTGTCTCACTCCCTTCGCAACCACTCCTTCCCTTTCATGCCCCTCAACTCTTATAACTGCCATTTGGTTTCTGTACAAATTGTAAATAGCCTTTCGCTCTCTATATTTTGTCCCTGCCACCTTCAGAATTTGAAAGAGAGTATTCCAGTCAACATTGTCAAAATCTTTCTCTAAGTCTACAAATGCTAGAAATGTAGGTTTGCCTCTCCTTAATCTAGCTTCTAAGATAAGTCATAGGGTCAGTATTGCCTAACGTGTTCCAATATTTCTACGGAATCCAAATTGATCTTCCCCAAGGTCGCCTTCTACTAGTTTTTCCATTCGTCTGTAAAGAATTCGCGTTAGTATTTTGCAGCCGTGACTTATTAAACTGATACTCCGGTAATTTCACATCTGTCAACCAACACCTGCTTTCTTTGGGATTGGAATTATTATATTCTTCTTGAAGTCTGAGGGTATTTCGCCTGTCTCATACATCTTGCTCACCAGATGGTAGAGTTTTGTCAGGACTGGCTCTCCCAAGGCCGTCAGTAGTTCTAATGGAATGGGTAATAGAAGAAATATTGAATTTAATTGATGAAAGGAGAAAATATAAAAATGCAGTAAATGAAGCAGGCAAGAAGGAATACAAACGTTTCAAAAATGAGATCGACAGGAAGTGCAAAATGGCTAAGCAGGGATGGCTAGAGGATAAATGTAAGGATGTAGAGGCTTATCTCACTAGGGGTAAGATGGATACTGTCTGCAGGAAAATTAAAGAGACCTTTGGAGAAAGGAGAACCACTTGTATGAATATCAAGAGCTCAGATGGAAACCCAGTTCTAAGCAAAGAAGGGAAAGCAGAAAGATGGATGGAGTATATAGACGGTCTATACAAGGGCGATGTACTTGAGGGCAATATTATGGAAATGGAAGAGGATGTAGATGAAGATGAAATGGGAGATATGATACTGCGTGAAGAGTTTGACAGAGCACTGAAAGAACTGAGTCGAAACAAGGCCCCGAAAACACTATCTTACGTCATTCCTGCCTCCACTGACATCGTTCCATGGGCCGTTGCCGTTCTAGCATGTTCCTGTAAATTAGTAAAAGGTAGTCGGAGAAGTGCACGACGCACACGTAAACCACGCTGTAATGAACGGCGACAGAATGTCACCCCTGAGAGTGTACGATGTGTTTAACTGTTCCACTGCTGCGCCAGAAACCGCGGAGGACGCAGACCCGTCCTGCAATGTCATTCGGATGAGGTGTTGCTCTTCTCGGGTGATGGTCTGGTTGGTGCGACCTGACCCATCTCGTCGAGTTCAGCGACGTTCTGTGAACCATTCTGCACACACCCTTTGTACTGCCAAAACACTTCGAAAACACTTCGTCCCGCACGAAAAGCAATTTTCCGGATGGATGCGTCACATTCTCTCATGCCAGTAATACGCTTTCTTTCAAACTCACTGATTTGACGATACGGTTCGCACATATGTCTTCGCGGCATCCTGCACGTCTGCTTAAGTCACACTGATCCGTTATCTTCGATTTGTGCCGCGCGGGGTAGCCGCGCGTTCTAGGGCGCCTTGCCACGGTTCGCGCGGCTCACTCCGTCGGCGGTTCGAGTCCTTCCGTGGACATGGGTGTGTGTGTTGTCCTTAGCGTAAGTTAAAGCTATATTAAGTAATGTGTAAGCCTAGGGACCGATGACCTCAGCAGTTTGGTCCCGTAGGAACTTACCACCAATTTCCAATTTCGATTTGTAGCGACGAGAGCCGCAGGTACATTTTACCGGTAGGTAGTGTTGCACCGCGATATCTATGTTGACCTTGAACCCGCGGGCCGACTTGGTTCAAATGCTAATCATTTCTGCTGAACATACTAATGTACATGTCATGTGATTATGAACGTCCTATCTCTAGTCGTTCAATATGTTCTGTTTTTTCTAAACATGAGTGTGTAACCATGTCTATAATGATCACGAAAGACTTTCCAGTTAAGCGTGATTCGTGGTAGTCATACAAGTTCTTCGTGGAAGACAAGAAAAAGTGACGTGATTCGACTGCAGTACGATATACTCGTATGTTTTGTAACTTCACATGTTGTAACTGTTGTGACTTGGCAAGACAGCCAAGCCACTAGCAGGAAGCCGAAAGGCACGCGTTTAAGCTCACGCAGGCTGGCGTGAGGACTGAAACAGGTAAAGTAATTATACTAGCAAAAAAGGTACGTAGCTTCTGGAATACTTAACTTTAATCCATAATTGGTGAACATCGGTCTGATGGAACATGCATCACAAGATAAATAGCAAATGATAATGGCGCCTTGCTAGGTCGTAGCAAATGACGTAGCTGAAGGCTAGGCTAACTATCGTCTCGGCAAATGAGAACGTAATTTGTCAGTGAACCATCGCTAGCAAAGTCGGCTGTACAACTGGGACGAGTGCTAGGAAGTCTCTCTAGACCTGCCGTGTGGCGGCGCTCGGTCTGCAATCACTGACAGTGGCGACACGCGGGTCCGACGTATACTAACGGACCGCGGCCGATTTAAAGGCTACCACCTAGCAAGTGTGGTGTCTGGCGGCGACACCACAGTAACAGTCTGTAGATAAAGCAGGAGGCGGATTTCCGTCAGTCTACGAAGGAATTGCTTAAGAAACTCTGCCGGCCGCTGGTGGCCGAGCGGTTCTGGGGCTACAGTCTGGAACCGCACGACCGCTACGGGCGCAGGTTCGAATCCTGCCTCGGGCATGGATGTGTGTGTTGTCCTTAGGGTAGTTAGGTTTAAGTAGTTCTAAGTTCTAGGGGACTTATGACCTCAGCAGTTGAGTCCCATAGTGCTCAGAGCCATTTGAACCATTTTTTAAGAAACTCTTGTGCATGTCGCCGTAGAATATTGCTCTAGTGCGTGGAGCCCCTACCAAACAGGTATAGCACGGAATGTTGCACGCATACCGAAAAGGGCAGCACGAATTATTCACACATCTGTTTGATGCATGGGAGCGCATCAGAGAGATGCTAAGAGAACTGAACTGGCAAACACCTGAAGATAGACGCAAACTATCCCGTGAATGTTCCTTGGTTCAAGAACAGACTTTAACAGGTGAATAAAGGAGTGCACAACAATACCCTACTTAGATCTCCAGTAGAGATTGCGGTGACCGGATTAGAGAAATATATAGCGTGCACAAAGGCTTTTTAGTTATCATTACGCCCGCGTTCCATACATGGATGGTACGGGAATGAGCCCTAATAACTCGTACAACGGGGAAATACACTGTGCCATGCCCTTCACAGTGGTTTGTAGGTTATGGATTTAAATGTTGCTGTAGTCGGAATCGTGCGATCTATCCGTTGTTGTGTTCGTAAACATGTTGGAAAAGTATCTATGCAATGTTACCCATTATGAATATTTTGTCTGTTTTCAGCTTTCAAAAAGGTGATATGTTCTGCCAGTATACAAATAAATCAGAGAATCTGTATTAAATTTTGTTGTAATAACGTAGTAAAACGCAGCAGAGTTTTAGAAATGTAAACTATTGTTTTGGGTGAGTCTTCTATGAGTAAAATAAAGATTTACTGGTGGTAAAAGCGTTTCGAAGAAGACGGTGAAGTCGAAGTTATCAGCCGATGGAAGAAATGATTATTGACGATCGCTGAATTACAATCAGGGAAGTCGCTAATGATGTTGGAACATCAGTTGCCTCACGCTCTGAATTTCATTCGGATGTTTTGAGTATGAAAGTTGCGACAGCAAAGTTTTTTCCAAAATTGTTGAATTTCGAACAAAAACAGCGGTGAATGCATGTTGTCCAAAACTCGCCATATGAAGTCAACGACGACACAGAACTGCTGAAACGTGTTATAAGAGGTGGTGATATATGGGTTCACGGATAAGACGTTGAAGCTAAGACTCAGTCGTGCCAGTGGAAGCATTGTAAAGTGCAAAGACGGAAAATAGCTCGTCAAGTGTGCTCGAATGTGATCGTTACGCTCACTGTGTTCTCCATCAACAGCACAGTGCACTAAGAGTACCACTTACAACATCAGCGTCGTTTGCGGTAGCAATCCGAAAAAAACCGCTTGGGCTTATGGACCCCAATACGCCGCAATCTCTGTATTCGCCAGGTATGGTCCCACGTGAGTCTTTTCTCTTCCCAAAATATCAAAATACTTTGAAGATTTTACAAGCATAGATTAGATTAGAAACTCATCGCTGAGGAGGCTAAAAGCTACGCCAAAGATTGAACTCCGGAAGTGTTTCAGGGATTGGAAAATGTGCTGGAGTAAGTATAGAATACTAATGGAGACTATTTTAAAGTGGATGACATTGATGTAGATGAATTAATAAAATTATTTCCGGAAACAAAAGTTCCTTTATTTTTTAATACAATTCGCTCGCGCAGACATATATTTTGCTGCTTTCGCCGGTTGAGCTACCAACGTTGTTTACATATTGTACACTAATCCATAAAAAAGTGAAGCACCCAGAAGTCATGGTTGTATGTCAACGTAACTTCGTGAACGTACACACCAACGGCGGTTATATAAATGATGCGATTGCTAGAATGGCAGCCAGAGTGCATTTGTGCTGTTCATGTTGCAAAACCCAACCTGTGTGAACAAGTTAAATCTAATTGAATTTGAAATTATTCAAGAATGAGGCACACCGTTGAGATCCAGTGCTGAATTTAATGTATGCAACACATTAATTTATTGGTCCTAGCAGTGAATTTGAAGGTGAGTAACTGGCACAGTATTTGTCATTTCGCCGGCCGCGGTGGCCGAGCGGTTCTAGGCGCTCCATCCGGAACCGAGCGACTGCTACGGTCGCAGGTTCGAATACTACCTCAGGCATGGATGTGTATGATGTAGTTAGGTTAGTGAGGTTTAAGTAGTTCTAAGTTCTAGGGGACTGATGACCTCAGATGTAAAGTCCCATAGTACTCAGAGCCTTTTGAACCATTTGTCATTTCAAGCAGGGGGTGGCCAAGATTTTGGCTCCCAGGCCACTCCCGGGCCCGAGTGCCAAAGCACTCAGCTGCTCTTCACATTTCCCCCACCGCTACGCCACGCTGTCTGAGCGTGAGGAAGGAGAAAGGGGAAAACGGCGAATGCGCCGCATTTAACCGTCCAACGGTAAGGTGAAGTTTCCTGACGTAAACGGTAAGGTGGGGTTGGATCAGACTCCACCCTCCAAATATCGATTTTTCGGGGTAAAATAAAAAATGAATAATGGGAAAAAGTTTTATTATCAATTAAACACATATAATATTTGTTATAACAAGTTTTTTATTTTTATAATCAATAAGTGAGAATATAAAGTACTTTGGAAAAAATAGGAACTTGATTACAAAAAAATACCTTAATAGAAATATTCTCTATAAAATTATTGAAAACGTAGTAAAAATCAATAGATTCAGTCATCAACTAGGAACTTGAGTGCTTCAGAAATTCTAAAGATAGGAACTAAATGAGAAACATCTCTTACTAATTGTAGAAAATAATTATAGTGTCAGCAGTTTCGAAATATAATGTTCTCAATAATAAATGTCTTTATACACATAATGTAATAGGAACAAATAATAAATGTGTAATGTTATCCTGGAAACGATCACATACAGCCCTGAAAATACTTATTTGGCACAATTTATCACATCTCAGTTTCTTTACAGCCAGGGTATATAATAACTTTACGCTCCCCACATACAGAACAATTACACTTACTACAAAAAGCATTCCCCTTCCTATCTTTTGATCTGTCACAAAAATCACATCTTCTTTTCTTTAGTGGCTGTGCTTGGGTAGGCTTGTCTAATTCGATTGGTTCTTTTTCTAAAATTTTCCAATAGACGAACGGAGCTCACGGGGAAGATGTGTGTTATTCAACCTCTTTTCCATAAGAGGTTTTGTCAAAGAAAGCGCAAGATTTTTGAGAAATGATATTCTCGCGTCATTTGAAAAGCTGTCCATTTTGCTATTGCTTTTGTAAATTCTCGATTTTCTTTTTGTGGTCCTGCTGTGGCAAAGCATATCTAATACATCGACCCCTCCTTTAGTTAGATTGTAGAACTCCACAATTTCAGGCTTATTTGATTTTTCGTTTATCTCTCCAGAGAAGTGCATAGACGATATCAGTAAAACTTTTTTCTTTTTCTTTGGGGTAAACGACACCAAAGTTTTGTCGTCCTGATACACAAATGTTGAAGAGCCTACTGGAGCGGAAAGCAGCATTGATGGTGGTATTTGCGGTTTGTTCCTCCTCAATGTACCTACAAATGTGAGTTCTTTTGGAGGAGGGCGTCAGACACCTCCAGTGAGGAGAACCAATTGTCCGCTGTAATATTTCTATTAGAACCCCTGATAGATTCCGAAAGGCGCAAAACATACTGGGCAGGTAAAGGCAAATCTCCAGGTCTCCTCTTTATTCTGTTGTCCTTGCTAGTGTATGGAATGCCACGCAAAAAATAGAATGTCCTTGCGTCGCATGGTGACATTATTTTCAACCCATATTTGTCAGGTTTCGATGGGATATACGTTTTGAATTGACAGGCACCCCGAAAACTCAGTAGAGTCTCATCTACTGTGACATATTCAGATGGACTATAATTCAGATGGACTATAATTTTTTTCACTGTTAGATTCAAACATGTCCCACACTTCTCTGAAAGCCGCAAATATGTCGTTGATTTTTCTGGCCTCTCTGGTGGCTTTATGATCGAAGCGGAGGTTTTCTAGAAGAAATGCAGACCTTTCCTTGCACGTAGTGCAACGGAATACCGGAGGTCCATAGGTTGCTGAGAACATCTCATCTACACTGAGCATAGAATTTTTTTAGGACACCACTCATGAAGAGAAGGCTCATCAAACCTTTTATAACGCTCTCTGTTGGTGAGTGAAACCACTGGACCGTATTGTACTTTTGCCTAGATTTCTCGATTTCGAGATTTGTGTACAAAACACTTTTTCTATAATTTTCGAATCTATAAATAATAAAAATATTTCCAATTCACTAGTGACCTCCCTTGCTTCCCCCGTGTACCAGGGAGATGAGTAATAATATTTGACGCTGGTGTCCTAGAAAATTTTGAATGGATGGGTTTGTTGGTCCATATTGTCTCTAAAGTCTTTACCTAGCTCAAAATTTCTCTCACCATCTACATCTGACTGAGAATTATCAAACTCGACTGCTCCTGCCGCACAATGAAATACATCATGCTCGTCATCAGTATTAGATAATACATCATCCTCGGTTTCTGAACAATTTTCTGCATCGATACTGTCGCCATCCTCTGACTCAGCCTCCTGTCGGAGAAACTCGTTGTATATCTCCTCAGGAGTTCTAAGGAGTTGATGCGCCATTTTAGTAAGATACTAGAAGAGAAAACGAAACTTAGATGTAATATAAACATCAATTGGGGTGAATCCTCCCCACAAAAGAAACTAATACGTGTGACGTAAACAGTAAGGTGGCGTCAGATCCAACCCGAGCGCGGGTAATGTAGGTTTCGGATAGAGAGGGTAGCTGCAGGTCAGTCACCAGACTGACGTGGCCTCCTCAGCGTTCTCGGGACGACTGGCCGGTAGGGTAGCTGGAATCACAGCGCTCTCAGAAAAGGGAGTGGGGAGTTATAAACAAAATAGACTCGCTGGGGTCGGATCCAACCCCAGCCTTACCGTTACAGGGGTAAATACAAATATGTCGATCGAAATATTGTAGCATTTTTGCAACCTCATTATAGAGACTTCGAAAATCTATATGAGAAAAGCAATGATCTGAACAGTTTTAAAGTAAAAAGATTTGTAATTAAAAGTGGAATTGCCTTGCATGTCAGTCAGTTACATTTGCACATGCACAGGGGTGCTTTGAACTGAAACGTCAAACAGTTCTCAAACATATTTAAGACTGACAGGGTCCTTAAAATCTTTATAAAACTGTCGTTGTAATACTTGAAAGGCCGAAATGAATTCTTCAAACCTCGTGCTTGCCTTAACACCAGTGAGCTTAGGGAAGTGGATTGAATTTGTCAGATTTTCTTTTTAACTGCATCTCCATCAAATCAGACAGAAGTTACACTACTGGCTATTAAAATTGCTACACCACGTGGATGACGTGCTACAGATACGAAATTTAACCTACAGGAAGAAGATGCTGTGATGTGCAAACGGTTAGCTTTTCAGAGCATTCACACAAGGTTGGCGCCGGTGGCGACACCTACAACGTGCTGACATGAGGAAAGTTTCCAACCGATTTCTCATACACAAACAGCAGTTGACCGGCGTTGCCTGATGAAACGTTGTTGTGATGCCTCGTGTAAGGAGGAGAAATGCGTACCATCACGTTTCCGACTTTGATAAAGGTCGGATTGTAGCCTATCGCCCTTGCGGTTTATCGTATTGCGACATTGCTGTTCGCATTGGTCGAGATCCAATGACTGTTAGCAGAATATGAAATCAGTGGGTTCAGGAGGGTAATACGGAACGCCGTGCTGGATCCCAACGGCCTCGTAATCACTAGCAGTCGAGATGACAGGCATCTTATCCGCATGGCTGTAACGGTTCGTGCAACCACGTCTCGATCCTTGAGTCAACAGATGGGGACGTTTGCAAGACAACAACCATCTGCACGAACAGTTCGACGACGTTTGCAGCAGCATGGACTATCAGCTCGGAGACCATGGCTGCGGTTACCCTTGACGCAGCATCACAGACAGGAGCACCTGCGATGGTGTACTCAATGACGAACCTGGGAGTACGAATGGCAAAACGTCATTTTTTCGAATGAATCCAGGTTCTGTTTACAGCATCACGATGGTCACATCCGTGTTTGGCGACATCGCAGTGAACGCACATTGGAAGCGTGTATTCGTCATCGCCATACTGGCGTATCACCCGGCGTGACGGTATGGGGTGCCATTGGTTACACGTCTCAGTCACCTCTTGTTCGCATTGACGGCACTTTGAACAGTGGATGTTACATTTCAGATGTGATACGACCCGTGGCTCTACCCTTCAAAAATGTTCAAACGTGTGTGAAATCTTATGGGACTTAACTGCTAAGGTCATCAGTCCCTAAGCTTACACCCTACTTAACCTAAATTATCCTAAGGACAAACACACACGCCCATGCCCGAGGGAGGACTCGAACCTCCGCCGGGACCAGTCGCACAGTCCATGACTGCAGCGCTTGGTTAATCCCGCGCGGCGCTCTACCCTTCATTCGATCCCTGCGAAACCCTGCATTTCAGCAGGATAGTGCACGACCGCATGTTGCAGGTCCTGTACGGGCCTTTCTGGATACAGAAAATGTTCGACTGCTGCCCTGGCCAGCACATTCTCCATATCTCTCACCAATTGAAAACGTCTGGTCAGTGGTGGCCGAGCAACTGGCTCGTCACAATACGCCAGTCACTACTCTTGATGAACTGTGGTATCGTGTTGAAGCTGCATGGGCAGCTGTACCTGTACACTCCATCCACGCTCTGTTTGACTCAATGTCCAGGCGTACTAAGGCCGTTATTACGGCCAGAGGTGGTTGTTCTGGGTACTGATTTTTCAGGATCTATGCACCAAATTTGAGTGAAAATGTAATCAGATGTCAGTTCTAGTATAATATATTTGTCCAATGAATACCCGTTTATCATCTGCATTTCTTCTTGGTGTAGCATTTTTAATGGCCAGTAGTGTACCTTGCAGCGTCTTATTGTGGGCAGTGTGCGGTCAAGTCCACTCAAAATGAGAAGTCTGCAATCTAATTTTTGTGCTTGCACTCCCTTCTCCTTCATTAATCCAACAATAACGAGATTTAAAATTGTTCCAACGAACTTAGCAGTAATATATGAAATCTTCATACTTTTTGTTCATTCCTGTTGAAAACAGTTGCAACTGAAAATAGAGTAATGGGCGCGACTTCAGAAATTTTACTATTCGTACCACCAGTTTCTTTACGTTCTCCGCGCCTGAAAATTTAGCACAAAGTCTTTCTTCATGTACAACAATTAATCCCAACTGTCGATCATTGTGTTTTTTGCTCTTTCACTGTCAAATAAATCTTTATATTCATTCTTCATGTTACCCTAATGTCGTTTCATAGCAAATATATAGTACTGGTCGCTAATGCGAATTGGCAGTTCTCATGCAACTCTCCTGTCATTCCTAGTCATTCAAAAGGATTACGTCTACAGACCGCCAGACAGCATCTTTTTGAGCAAAGAACCACTGGACCTTTGAACACACTTCATATCACGAACAAATAGCGAAGGATAGGCTGTGCTGACACCACGATTCTGCCGAAGTGCAGAGAGTTGTGCCGACCGCAAAATGGCACACCGCAACATTAAATGAAATGTCGCGCTGTTCCGAGTACTTCCGAGAAGGACCGAGCAAGCCGAGTGACAGGCTGGGTCTTTGCCCACCCACGGTCCGCACACGCTGCACGCGTGAAGCTCAGCACGCTGTGGCTAGCCCTAATGAGCACGCCGTGGCTAGCCCTAATGAAAAGGAAATGGTTGTGGTAATAATTTCTGAATTTAAGCAACACTATGGTTTATTATGAAAGACTCATAAATAATAATGCAACGAAACACAGTTGCCTGGACAAAAAGTTTACAAAGATGCACCTTACTATGAGAACTGCAAACTAAGGCTCTGAGCGGGCACAGTTACCGAAAAAGATGGAGTTCGATAAAATGTCGGATATTATTCCGTGAACTAGTTACAGTAACCTCTCTATGATGATCACAGTGACCGTTTGGCTGGAACTATCACTCAAGAACCCTAAAGATCTGTGGAAGCACTGGCGAATAGGAGCCAGTGCTAGCTATCTCACTTGTCTTAATATGCCGCAGCTGTAAGCGACGCTCGCCGTTTTCTTCAGTGTACTGTGAGCAGATAGCAGAGAAAGCGGCTCTGCGACTTGAGAGCACAGCCATAACTTAACCTCTGTCGCCTACCCGTGACTTTTGCCTCGGAAGTCCTCCAACTTCCGCTTCTCTTCACCCTCTTTGACTGATTACATCCATGTATCTTTTTCAAATATCCTCCCAGCAGCTTGCCCCTATCTTCCTGTCAACAAAATACGGCAATCAATCCTCTTAAAAATTTCTACAGCCCGCCAGTACCGTAACTATTTCTTTGGCAGCCCTTCGTGCCCAGAAACAGCAAAAATTTAACAAGCCAATGAATCGAATTTCTTCCCACGTTTTCTGCAAAGCTTCTTGCAGAATGTTACATCCTTATGACGTCACTATTGACACTCCAATCGGTACTCATCCGGGCACCAGCTAGTCTCGGATTACGAGGTGCGTGTGGAAAAGTAATGAGGCTGGCAACACTGCGGGTGATCTGGCAACGCTGCACTATTCTGCTTGTGTAGTTCTGTGTGTTGATCCATTCCAAAACGTCAGTCCGAGTTTCAGCTCCATACAGCGATGACGTGCTTTTTGAGAGTGCTGTCAGTAAAGTTGTGTTTTTATTGTGTGCTACGAAAATGGAGCAGTGGAGTTTAGATCAACGTTATGCAATCATGCTCCGAGTTAAACTTCGGGAATCCGTTAGTGTGACCTCTGAAAAGTTGAATCAGGCCTAGGGCGAACATTTCTTATCAAGAGCACAAATAAGTTTTGGAAGGCCAAGAACATGTTAAAGATAAACCTTCTGGCAGACTTTCAATTTCAAAAATGGACGAAAACATTGAACATGTGCGTCCTCTTGTGAGACCAGACTGGCGTTTGACAATAAGGATGGTGAGTGATATGTTAAACACTTTCACCGTACAAGGAATGTGGACTGAAGTTTAGCACTTGCGAAAAGTTAGCGCCAAAATTGTGCCGAAAAACCTCACAACGGAGCAGAAGAACAATCAAAAAGATGTGTGTGTTGATCTTCTTGAGAGGACTGCCAATGACCGCGAATGGTTCAGTCGCGTGATCACTGGTGCCGATTCCTGGATTTTTGAATGTGTTCCCGAGGCAAAGCAGCAAAGTGAGGAGTGGCACACTGAGACATTTCCTCGACCGAGAAAATCTCGAATGAGTAAACCAAAGAGCAAAACAATGCTGATTTGTTTTTTGTCAGTAGGAGTACCGTGCATGAAGGATTTGTTCCGGCAAGCAAACTGTCAGCAAGTGTTTTACAAATGTGACCTTGAAAGGCTCAGGAAAAAGATGAGTCGAGTGAGACTGGACATTGCAGACAAGTGGACGCTACGTCAAGACACGTCCTGTGCCACGTGGCCATTTCGATTACGGGATTTTTGACATCAAAAGGCATTCCTGTTGTTCCACAGCCCGCCTACTCACCTGATCTGAGTCCTTCAGGCTTTTTTCTTTTCTCTAAACTGAAAAAGGTCTTAAAAGGACGTCATTTTTGGACTCCGAAGAAAATTTAAAAAAATCTGACTGATATGTTAAAGGCCCCACCAAATGAAGCCTTTCAGCGCTGCTACCAAGACTAGGAACAACGACTCCACAGGGATCTAACCGCTGAAGGGAACTGCTTTGAAGGGAACAATACTGTTGTCTGAAAAAATAAAAAAATGGTAGATAAAAAAACCAGTCTCATTTCTTTTCTTACACATCTTCTGTAAGTCCTGTGAAATGTTAAGCTAGTAGCTGAATGTGCACCAGTGTCTGTACATTAAGTAGGACAGTGCTGTTTTGTCACGTTTTTAGAAAAGCCAGGAGACATTTCTCTGTCAAATTGTCTCACTTAACAAGCTCCTAGCGCCTGAGACCCCCTGATACTGTTCTATCTTCTGGAAGGAAGGCTTTTTTATCTCAGCTGTCACAGACTATCCTAGATATGGACAATGGCCTGTTTCCGTGCAGCAAAGTTAGTTTCATCCCCTGGCAATGAGGTGGGCACCCTACCTGCTATTTCTTCTCCCTCTGTTTGTACAGAGGCCAGCACGCCCATGGCCCCCATGGCTCGTTCTGCTGGACCCCACAATTTGTCGCTTGTCTCATATTCATAGCATTCCTCACATCCAAAGGTAGCCCACGAAGCAAATGAATGTACCCAGAACCATGTTAGACTACAAGAAGTTAAGAACAGGAAGTGAAATCAGCTTATAAAATCACTGTGATATCATGACATCTATCAAACTATTTCAGTTCCCTTCCGTCTGTATAATTAAAGGTCAACAAAAATGAAAAAAGGCTAGCCGAAGGACTTTCCACGTTTCAGTGTTGCTGCCGGGCGTGTTAGGATATATAATGGGCATGAAGAGTGTCATACGTTGAGCGATGACTGTGAATGACATGGAGATGCAGGTACTCGTGCGTTACAGTATTATCAGTAGATGACAGAGATTGAAAGCGCCTTCATTTGGGCAGCTGGTTGATTTCTTGGGCATTCGGATGTGACAGTTGCCTGATGTTGGACTGCTTGGTGGAAAGTCAGAGGAGGCATATTCAACTTCAAAGTTCCGATTGACCACGTCCCACCACCACAAAGGAGAATCGCTGCATCATGCTCATCGTAATCCCTTCACATCTGCACTTGCCACCTCAGTACAAGTAATGGACTCCCTGCAACATTCTGTGTTATCGCACACCATTGCTTGGGGACTAGGAGGAGACTGATTAAGGAATTACCGTCTTATACATAGGCTGCTGCTAACACCACAGTACAACCTGCTGCATTTGGGGTGGTGCTATGACTGGGTAGCATGTACTGCTAATTTGTGGCACCGGATTCTGTTCATTGATGAAGCACCGCTCTACATAACCTCGGATGATTATTGTCGGTGAGTATGGTGGTGGGGAGAGTTCCCATCCTTCCAATGTTTTGGAGAGAGAGGTTCAGCGATGTTACTCCGGTGTCATGGAGTGGGGAGACGCTGGATATGACTTTAGGTCACAGCTGGTAGTGAGTGAGGGTACTCTGATGGCCAAACAGTACGTCACAGACATCCTGTGTCCTCACGTATTACCTCTCATGCGACAGTATCGCGGTGCCATTTTTCAACAGGGCTATGCTTCTCCACATATGCTACGTGCGTCTGTGAACTGTCTGCGTGATGCTGAGATACTCCCATGGCCAGAAAGATCCACAGCCCTGTCCGCGATAGAACGTGTATCGGTCGAGCATGGGTATCACCTCCACCCCACTGCCAGTATCGAGGATATCAAGGACCAGTCAGAACAGTTGCCTGAGGAGAAGATACAACAACTTTATGACACCCTTCCCAACCGAATCTGTACAAGCACCCAGGCCAAAAGGCGTGAACCTTCATGTAGTGGCACTACCGTTTGGAATAGGAAAAGTCAGTTTTGGTGCAATATTTCTGAGCGCGCAAGTTACAGCCAGGCACAAGCCTGTTTACAGGGAGTTACGCTCACCGGCAGTTGCAAAGTAAAATAGGAGCCACAGGGGCGTAGAACCGCTGGAAAAAGTACACACAGCGGTTTGCATGGTGCAAGTCACAGGCAGAAGGAGCCCACTGGCCAATCTAAGTGTTATGAGTACGTGATGCGGCCCAGTGCGTTTAGCAAAACAGAGGCGACAGCTGCATATAAATAGGTGATGGTTTACTAACAAAGAATTCAAGTGTGGCAGCTTTCCTGGACCGCGGGGTGTGTCACACCACTGGCTATATGCAGCAGCAGATGGAGAGCCAGCGTTCCAGTCCACAGCAGGTCGCTGGTTTGACCGTCTCAGGCCAACGCAGGATCCGCAGCCAGCCAGTGGTGGGCCATGCCTAGGCTTGCTACCGCAGACAGACTTGTTGGGTCCCAACACACGCCGGAGGCATCCTGAGGCGAGGGCCGCAGATTCTGACATTGGATCGCAAGCGCTTATTGTCGCCCGTGATCTGAACCACGGTGACAAAGAAGCATGCAGCGGGCTGCCTGCGGCTCCTGGCGAGCAGTGCTGAGGCAGCAGGGGCAAAGACCACTGAGACGACTGTTGGCACATCCTGATGTCGCAGCCGTACAAGGCCGACACACTGCAGTGCACGCACGGGTCGCCAAGACAACCATTCCGGGCCAAGCCATTTCGCAGTCAGCAAAGTGGTGTCCTCAGCATTGTGGGACCCGATGACACAGACTGAGGGGAGAGCGGCACTATAGTTGGAAACAATAAATCACTTGGAAAGCTTGGACGAGTCTTAATATGGCGCCTTCTACCTCTTCCTAATACATTTGGTGTTGCTGTTAAGTTCGGTGTCAGCAGTTGCCACTACAGTCACATTAATAAATGGGCTCATACTATCGTTCTTTGTAAATTTGACTGAAATAACATCACTTATCCTGCCAACGTGTGAAGTTTCATTTTGTTTACTCTTTCTCTTATGGGTGCTTCACTTTATTTGCAGGTAGTGAATTCAACAACTAAATAAAACTTTGAACCACAGTCTCTTGAATCTTTTGAGAAGTGCATCATACTAAATTAGCATTCGTTACATCTAACGAGGAGAACACGGCACGTGCCGTATCCCGATTTCCCAGAAACATCGCTCAATGGAGAGGAGTCAACGTAAGTGAAAATGTGTCTCAGCTTATGCACAGATATCCGACCGTTTCTGAGAGAGTGATGGCCAACGTTTTCGATGCACTTTTTGAGCGCAATTAGTTCTGCCAAAATGGTGGCACAGCAGCTAACATCGCGGCCTCTCGAAGTGATTTGTTAATGTGGAAAATGCCAAGCTACAGCGTAACTTGGAGCCCACACTGACTTGTAAGTCACCCCTGTAAAGTACAACGGCTTATCACCTCCAACAGGACCATGTCTATTAAAGCACTATGAGGTTCAAAACATCCTTCGTGTTGATGCAACTTTACCTCACTTTATCCCAGCAACAAAAAAATGGTTCAAATGGCTCTGAGCACTATGGGCCTCAACATCTGAGGTCATCAGTCCCCTAGAACTTAGAACTACTTAAACTTAACTAACCTAAGGACATGACACACATCTATGCCCGAGGCAGGTTTCGAACCTGCGACCGTAGCGGTCGCTCGGCTCCAGACTGTAGCGCCTAGAACCGCACGGCCACTCAGGCCGGCCGAATTGTAAATCACATCATATAATAATGTGAGAATATAGCATACAGATAGACGTACTTAGAATAAAGAAGAACCCAAAACGACAAACACAAGACAACCAACGGTATGTACAATAGTGTTAGTAGAACAGTGCCATAAGATGCCCAAGAAAGCACAATGAAAATGGAATGTACAAGTAGTGGTCCATGCGTAAATTAAAATTCGAAATAATGCAGCCGATTACGAACCAGGCTGAGGCCATTTGAAAATGGAGACTTCGACAACTCATAAATTAAATTTGGATGCCGGTGGCTTTCAAATACACTCCTGGAAATGGAAAAAAGAACACATTGACACCGGTGTGTCAGACCCACCATACTTGCTCCGGACACTGCGAGAGGGCTGTACAAGCAATGATCACACGCACGGCACAGCAGACACACCAGGAACCACGGTGTTGGCCGTCGAATGGCGCTAGCTGCGCAGCATTTGTGCACCGCCGCCGTCAGTGTCAGCCAGTTTGCCGTGGCATACGGAGCTCCATCGCAGTCTTTAACACTGGTAGCATGCCGCGACAGCGTGGACGTGAACCGTATGTGCAGTTGACGGACTTTGAGCGAGGGCGTATAGTGGGCATGCGGGAGGCCGGGTGGACGTACCGCCGAATTGCTCAACACGTGGGGCGTGAGGTCTCCACAGTACATCGATGTTGTCGCCAGTGGTCGGCGGAAGGTGCACGTGCCCGTCGACCTGGGACCGCACCGCAGCGACGCACGGGTGCACGCCAAGACCGTAGGATCCTACGCAGTGCCGTAGGGGACCGCACCGCCACTTCCCAGCAAATTAGGGACACTGTTGCTCCTGGGGTATCGGCGAGGACCATTCGCAACCGTCTCCATGAAGCTGGGCTACGGTCCCGCACACCGTTAGGCCGTCTTCCGCTCACGCCCCAACATCGTGCAGCCCGCCTCCAGTGGTGTCGCGGCAGGCGTGAATGGAGGGACGAATGGAGACGTGTCGTCTTCAGCGATGAGAGTCGCTTCTGCCTTGGTGCCAATGATGGTCGTATGCGTGTTTACGACCGAGGCACACAGGGCCAACAACTGGCATCATGGTGTGGGGAGCGATCTCCTACACTGGCCGTACACCACTGGTGATCGTCGAGGGGACACTGAATAGTGCACGGTACATCCAAACCGTCATCGAACCCATCGTTCTACCATTCCTAGACCGGCAAGGGAACTTGCTGTTCCAACAGGACAATGCACGTCCGCATGTATCCCGTGCCTCCCAACGTGCTCTAGAAGGTGTAAGTCATCTACCCTGGCCAGCAAGATCTCCGGATCTGTCCCCCATTGAGCATGTTTGGGACTGGATGAAGCGTCGTCTCACGCGGTCTGCACGTCCAGCACGAACGCTGGTCCAACTGAGGCGCCAGGTGGAAATGGCATGGCAAGCCGTTCCACAGGACTACATCCAGCATCTCTACGATCGTCTCCATGGGAGAATAGCAGCCTGCATTGCTGCGAAAGGTGGATATACACCGTACTAGTGCCGACATTGTGCATGCTCTGTTGCCTGTGTCTATGTGCCTGTGGTTCTGTCAGTGTGATCATGTGATGTATCTGACCCCAGGAATGTGTCAATAAAGTTTCCCCTTCCTGGGACAATGAATTCACGGTGTTGTTATTTCAGTTTCCAGGAGTGTAGTCTGTGAGCAAGTTATATCAAAACGGTGGAGTAAAACAGGATCACTGGAAGGGAGGGGGTAACCTCTCGCAAGCGCAAGCGCTTCAGCTGGACTATTTAGTCGCTAAAGGGCACGTAAAGCACCTCGAAAACTTCGACCTTTGTTTTGTCAGATACGATTGAGTGGCTACATAAAAGCTGAGAGACATGTTCGGTTATTTTGACCCTTCTTCCACTGAGCAAAGTCTTTGGGAAACTGGTTATGGCACTTGCCGTCTTCTCGTTGTAAGTACTTACTACAGTCGTACGAAAAGTGAATATACACGGTGGCTCGTTGGGCGTGTTTTTCAGTAAGATTATCTGCGGACTTGATACCAATGTCACTGTCAGAGGGGAGTGCAAACGTCTCCATTTCTACATCTCTGTTTGGCGGGAAAATGGAAATTACCGGCACCCGAAGCTGTAACATGCGACTAGACAAATAAACATCCCAGCCATCACATTTAAACCCAGATAAATATGTTACCACGTTGACTGACCCGAGTCAGAAATTGATCTGATTCTAAACACTGTAGGTGAGATACGACACAAAAAATCGCATTATTACTTCTGTGTCACTGCTTTACTGTTGGATGTCACTGGCGCTAGTATTTGTTGACGTACGAAAAATTGCGACAGTATGAAAGAAGAGGGGACTGTAGGTACATTCTGTTTCAAAACATTATTGCCTTCAAAATACAAGGGACAGTATAACGTGCTTGTAGTCGTAAGAACAAACATGTTTATTATAATTAACGCTCTTATTGAGTACCGTACACGGTCATTAATTCTGCAGTAAATTTCAAGTCTTTAGATTGTGGGTAAAATAACTGTTTCAATTTATTCTGTTGCTGTATCGGTAGAATTTTCGGCCGACTTGCTGCGTCTAACATGGCTGGTGTTCTGGTCTTTTCTCTCATGACTACATTAAAGCGGAAATGTTTTGAAACCTTTGTAGATTCCTGATCCATTAAAGAGACACGCTCCCAATGTTCCTTTTCAAGCAGGAAGGAAATAGTACAAATAAAAGATTATCTTCTTTCAAAACCGTTTTAACAGTGTAGCTACACAAGATTAGGTTTATTTGTCTTCAAATTCTTTGACAGTCCGTAATGAGGTCTTCTATTTCTTTTCTTTTTAAGATGGAATAAAAGTTTTTTGCTCTGGGCTTGCATCAGTTGCGCCGATTTCTTTTTGTGTGTCCCAGTACTATTTCTTTACCGAAAAATACAGCAGGTATTCTCAAGATCACATCAATAACAGTTACACTACTCGTATTATCCATCACCTGTGTGCCATAATAATTAACGTAGCCTATATATGTCACTAACGGAAGTTGACGTGATTCACCCACTTCTTTAAGAACACCAGACCTTGGGTTTAAATGAAGATCTAACTACAAGAGTGTCTTTATCATCTACGAAATTTTAGTCTTGCTCTCCAGAATATGATACATACGAGGGGTGTTCAATATGTAATCCAACAAAGATTTTTCCTTGGCCAATTTCGCCTGAAAAATCGTGGAGTAGTCCAACTTCAGCCCCCATACTGTCATGAAATTCCGATGGGAAAAAAATTGAAATGAGCGTTTGGCGTCATTGGTCGGGAGGCCCCTTGCGGGGCAGGTCCGGCCGTCTTATTACATTCGACGCCACAGTGGGTGACCTGCGCGCCGGATGGGGATGAAAGAGGAGAAAATCCGCGACCCAGTCGGGAATCGAACCCGGGCCCGTAGGACGGCAATCCGTCACGCTGACCACTTTTTTTTTTACCTCATTTTGTTCTATATTGTTCGTTGAATTTGTTCGTGGCGGACGTCCGATAACACTCGTTCAAGTTGTTCGTTGATCCATTCACTCAGTTTTTTTTATTACAGAGGATAGCTAAACCCTCCGACCGAACACGCTGAGATACCGTGCCGGCTATCACTTAGCTATCGGGGCGGACATGAAATTCCGATAAGTTGTGGCGTTATATGCAGCCTTCTGTAACGAAGCTATGTTCCAAGCAGAGAGCTGTCACTGAGTTTCTTTAGGCGGAAAACCAGAGCATCGAATATATTTCTTAGGCGCTTGCAGAATGTCTACGAATACCTGGCAATAAACAAAAGCACGGAGAGCCATTGGGCGAGGCGACTGTCATCATCGCAAAAAGGTCGCACTAACCTATCCGATCTCCTGCGCGCCGGCCGGCCGCAGACAGCTGTGATTCCTGCTGTGTTGGAACGTGCGGACACTCTCATTCGAAGAGATCGACGGATCGCAGTCAGACACCTCGCTGCACAACTGGATGCCTCTGTCGGTAGTGCAGACACTCTCGACCGCGAGTTGGGGGACTCGAAGGTGTGTGTCTGCAGGGTTCATCGCCATCTAGCAGAAGACCACCAAGAGCGACGAAGGACCATCGTGCGGAACTGCTTGAGCGTTATGGACCTGATTGTGACAATTTTTTGTCGAAAATTGTCACAGGCGATGAAACATGGGTTGATCACTTCGATCCTGAAACAAAACGGCTATGTATGGAGTGGTGCCACGCCACTTCTCAAAGCCACACCCTCAGCCGCCAAAGCCGTGGCGACGGGCTTCTGGGACGCTGAAGGGATTATTTTGTTTGAAGTCATCCCTCATGGTGCAACAATCAAACCCGAGGTGTATTGTGCTACACTCAGGGAACTGAAGTAACGACTTCAGCGTGTTCGTCGCCACAAAAATGCAAAGTCTCACACAAGTCTACGGGCCCGAGAGGAGCTCACAAAGCTTCATTGGGATGTTCTCCCTTATCCACCCCACAGCCCGGATGTCGTGCCTTCCGACTTCCATCTGTCTGGCCCAATGAAAGAGGATACACTCCGCGGGAAGCATTACGTGGATGGTGGGGAGGTTACTGTGCAGCAAGACGTTGGCTGCGAGATCGACCAGTGGAGTGGTACCATGCGGGCATACAGGCCCTCTCAGCAAGGTGGCGTAAGTCCGTCGTATTGACTATGTTGAAAAATAGCGTTTTGTAGCCAGCAGAGTGGGGAATAATATGGTGTATTGGAAGCCTGAATAAAAGCAACTTGCTTTCAGAAAATAAGTGTTGCATCAATTGTTGAACATCCTTCACATTTTGCCTTAGAATTATAAACACAGAAAATGTGTTCAGACACTATGAACATCTGTTGGTCTACAAGTAGGAGGGGCGTTTGAAAAGTCCGTGCTAAGTCCGAGAGGTGGCACCACCGGCGCGTATCAAATGGTTCAAATGGCTCTGAGCACTATGGGACTCAACTGCTGTGGTTATCAGTCCCCTAGAACTTAGAACGATTTAAACCTAACTAACCTAAGGACATCACACACATCCATGCCCGAGGCAGGATTCGAACCTGCGACCGTAACAGTCGCACGGTTCCGGACTGCGCGCCTAGAACCGCGAGACCACCGCGGCCGGCCCGGCGCGTATCTAGGTCATGTTTAGTTAGTAGCATCTTTGTATAGAACACACACCAAGTTTCAGCCATATTGGTCTATTTCTTTAGCATTCGTGTGAATCAAGGCAGACGAGTGATTGTCAAAAAATGGACGAAAAAGAATTTCGTGTGGTGGTTAAACATTACTTCATGAAAGGCAAAACGCGTCGGGAGACTACAGAGAAGCTTGATAAACATTACGGTGACTCTGCACCTTCGATTAGAACAGTTTATAAGTGATATCAGAATTTTCGGAGTAGCCATATGGGCACAAGTGATGCTGAACGTTCTGGACGCCCTGTGAAGGTTACAACTCCAGAAATCATTGATAAAATCCATGATATGGTGATGGATGACAGAAGAGTTAAGGTGCGTGAGATTGCTTGTGCTGTGGGCATCTCGAATAAATGCGTATATAATATTTTGCATAAACATTTGGATATGAGAAAGCTATCGACAAGATGGGTTCCGCGATTGCTCACGCTTGACCAAAAACGGAATCGTGTGAAGTGTTGCAATGATGGTTTGCAGCTGTTGAGGAAGAATCCGCAGGACGTTAAGCGTTGTTTCGTCACTGTGGATGAAACATGGATACATTACTACACTCCTGAGACCAAACAACATTCTATACAAGGGAGAATTTGCACAAAAAAAGGCGAAGACCATTCCTTCAGCCGAAAAGGTTATGGCGACTGTCTTTTGGGATTCGCAAGGGATAATCCTCATCGACTATCTGGAAAAGGGTAAAACTATTAAAGATGAATATTATTAATCGTTATTGGACCGTTTGAAAACCGAGCTGCAAGAAAAATGCCGGCGATTGGACCGCAAAAATGTCCTTTTCCATCACGACAATGCACCAGCACACACCACAGCAGTTGTGGTCGCAAAATTAATTGAAATAGGATTCCAACTCGTTTCACACCCCCCTATTCTCCAGACTTGGCTCCCTGGGACTACTCTTTGTTCCCCAGTTTGAAGAAATGGCTGGTGGGACAAAGATTTTATTCAAATGAGGATGTGATTGCAGCAACTAATAGCGATTTTGCAGACTTGGACTATTCCTATTATTCGGAAGGCGTAGACGATAAATTAGAACAACGTTGGACGAAGTGTATAAATCTAAAAGGACGCTATGTCGAGAAATAAAAAAGATTTACCACAAACACGTAAGTAGTTTTTATTTTTGAATGGACTTTTTAAACGCCCTTCGTATGTTTATTGACCATTCTTATGTAACAATATGTCTATAACATTTACGCTTAAAATTCTCTTCTGGAGTATTTCTTTCGTTTGCTTGAGTAGGCGTTTTCCTGCAACTTGTCACGACTTTTACCTCTGCTAGGTTTTAACGCTTGCGAGAACTACCAATACTCTGCATAATTTGGATCAGTACACACTGTAGGTCCTCTTATAAAAAGCTGGATGAGTCGTTTCTTCGGATGTACCGCCTCCATCACAATCAAGCTCTGTATCTTTGTGGTGTTCAAACCAACATTTTGGTCTTCGATCTCTATACTTTCTACCATTACGTTGGTGTCACTGGATTTGATACACTCTGAGGTGACCGAAGCCATGGGACACCTCCTAATAACGGTCGGACTTCCTTTAACCCATCGTAGTGCAGAATCTCGAAGTGGCATGGACTCAACAAGTCAGTGGAAGTCCTCAGAAGAAATATGGAGCTATGCTGCCTCTATAGACGCCCATAATTGCGAAAGTGTTGCTGGTGTAGTAGTTTGTGCACGAACTGACCTCACGATTATGTCCCATAAATATTCGATGTTATTCATGTCGAGCGATATGGATGGCCAAATCATTCACCGGAATTGTCCAGAATTTCCTTCAAACCAATAGCGAATACTTGGTTCCATGGCTTTGTGGTGTCTGCGACAAACTCGACCAAGACCATTAACTCTTAGCAACTGGAATCGGAACTCATCTGACCAGGCGACGGTTTTCCAGCCGCCTAGAGTCCAACCGATGTGGTCACGAGCCCAGGAGAGCCGCTGCAAGCGACGTCGTGCTGTTAGCAAAGTCAGTCGCGTCGGTCGTCTGCTGCCACAGCCCATTAACTCCAAATTTCGCCGCACTGTCCTAACGGACACGTTCGTCGTACGTCCCACATTGATTTCTGCGATTATTTCAAGCAGTGGTGCTTGTCAGTTAGCACTGACAACTATACGCAAAAGTCACTCGTCCTATCTTTAAATGAAGGCCGTCGAGGACTACGTTGTCCGTGCTGAAAGATAGTACCTGAAAATTGATATTCTCGGCACACTCTTGACACTGCTGATCTTGAAATATTGAATTCCCTAGCGGTTCCCGAAATGCAATGTCCCATGCGTATAGCTCCAGCTACCAAAGTCTGTTAACTCCAGTCGTGGGGCAACAATGACGTCTGAAAGCTTTTCACATAAATCACCTGAGTATGAATAATACTTCCGTGAATGCACTGCTCTTTTATACCTTGTGTACGCGACATTACCACTATCTGTACACGTGCATATCGCTATCCTATGAGTTTTGTCACCTCAGTGTAAGGTCTAGCTGAAGACTCAGTTCTACGCCTTCTTGAAGTTTCTGTGACATCCAGCCCCTCTTATTAGTTCGGCCCAACTGGCTTCTCGATCGGCTGATCAACGGGACCTTAAATCCTAGTCACCTTTCCTTCCTTCCAGCGACAGTACGCTTACGGGTTCGCAGTTATCTGGGACACAGTGAATGTTTTCTTGGTGTACTCACCTATGCCTCTGCTTCCAGTGACCTAATATTTCCAAGGGCACTCGTTGTTGTATCCTCCCAACCCCACCGGGTACATCCACGATTACAAATCCAGAGGTCTGCCACTTACCTCTTCTTTCACCTCTCAAAGTGATTTGTTAATGTGGAAAATGCCAAGCTACAGCGTAACTTGGAGCCCACACTGACTTGTAAGTCACCCCTGTAAAGCACAACGGCTTACCACCTCCAACAGGACCATGTCTATTAAAGCACTATGAGGTTCAAACCATCCTTCGTGTTGGTACAGCTTTGCCTCACTTCATCCCAGCAACAACTAACAACTTCGGGCATTAAACTCATCAATATGTCTGTTGCGCATTCTTCACAAGGGTTGTTATTTGATGTAAATTGGCGTTCTTTTAGTACGAACGATTATGCTAAGATATCAGTTATCATAGTCATTCACCCGACAACGCTAATATCTCTGTTAGCCTTTTAACCATTAACCATTAGTCATTTCTGACACATCTTTGAAGTTATTGCCTTTAAAAGTGACACTTTTGATGAAAATTTTTAGGTTAATCACATAAGGAAAAAAAAAAAAAGAAAGAGACGATTGGAGAGGTATCATTGCAAGATTTTCATACGTTTTTTGTCATTGTAGTAATTCACGTTACTCTACTAGGACAAAGATGAATGAGCGCGCTGCACAAGTAGTGTTTGCGTTTATCTGTGGTTCTCTTGCTTGCCTGTCACTTGTGCAGCTCGGGAGCATTCTTATCTGAAGCACAGTAGCAAGCAGTTGAGTTTTTAGAGAAGGAGGCTTGATATCTGTTAATCTGAGAGAAATTATCTGGAATACTTTATTATGGAGATCAAAACTTGTCTGTAAACATATGTTATTGATTCTACTGGTAGAGAAGATTTTAGAGGAATTTTTCAAGGTAACCAATGCATTCGCAAGAGTGAAATGTTTGTTTGTAAGAACTATTAACTGAATGAAACCATTGTCTCTCAGATAACTAACAATATTCATGATTAGTAATGTTAATTTGGTCTCTTTGTGTTCATTATGTCACAAATAATGAAATTAATGTAAACGTCTGTAATTTTTGTATTGTGAGAATTTCGTAATTGTTAGGGGCGTATTATATTGTACAATCTTTTTTTGTCGACAATCAGAATTTAATTTCTCGAGAACGATTTCCTTTAAAGTAAAACCCACCTCTATCATTCTTAGTAAGGTTCTGAATATTTTTGTCTGTGTGCATTGAAACTTACGCCACACGAAGCCATAGATTGCTTTTGACAATCATGAACAAATTTTATAGTGAGTAGCTTGTGTTTCTCTAGCTGCTGCGTCTGCTGATTTCTATTTGCTTTCGAGAACGTCATTACACCAGACACAAAACAGTACGCTGGGCATAAGTTACTTTTATTTCAGAGCAGATCTCATTTTGCATCCTTATGGGGAAACAGTAAATAGTCAGAATTTTCAGGTGTTGTGTTACATAAGCAGATTAATGTACAGTGAATAGCGCAGGTAATCTCTAACAGTTATTTTTCTTCTGCGTAGAGTAGTATTTTATTTTAGTGGACATTTGAAGTCAGCCTCGGTGGCCGAGCGGTTCTAGGCACTTCAGTCGGAACCGCGCGACTGCTACGGTCGCAGGTTCGAATCCTACCTCGGGCATGGATGTGTATGATGTCCTTATGTTAGTTACGTTTAAGTAATTCTAAGTCTAGGGGACTGATGACCTCAGATGTTAAGTCCTATAGTGCTCAGAGCCATTTGAACCATTTTTTCTTCATGTTATGCAACTTCCATAATGTACTTCAGTATTGAGTTTTAGTTAAATAGTTTACACTCAGCACACAATTAGTTTCTTGGGCATGTAGTTAGATGCATTTTCTTGATTCCAAATTCAGTGTTTTACGAAGTTAAATTTTTGTTCACGACACTGTTCACATGCGCAACACAGGGCCAACCAACAACAGTCAGTATTGCTCAGAAATTGTATACAATATCTATAGCAGACGTCAGACGAAGAGAAAGTTTTTGAAAAAGGACTACCCAGTATTTTCATATATAAATAAATTTTAATAGAAAGTTTAAATGGTGAATTTGACACATTACTCCGTTCAAAAACATTTTTATAAAACTCTTCCTTATGAACTTTTGAGAACGTAATTACTGTAACAACCTTAACTACGCAAAATAATCGATCAGCGGAAGGCAAAAATATTAAAAAAGTCATGAAACACTCATTGCTGAAATAAGCAGTATCTTCATATCTGAAGGTAGCCCAGAATCACAATTTGGAAACTATGCGAAAGATGATGGCCCTGATTACTTCTGACTTTCTCAGTCGAGGAATATTAAAATGCCGAAAACTTCCAAAATGGACGTTTCCACGCGACTCGCTCAGCTTTCATTTGCGATACAGTGATGATATTTTTCTTCGTGTTGCCACATTGATACTAGAAGGTGTCTCAAAACTTTCGAATAGATTGTAGCTCCCTGACTTCTTATTAATTTTCGCACACCCTGCCATCAGACTGTTCGTCTTCTGTTGTTCTTTGACATTTGATGCAGAGCAGCTGTAACGGTGATGACGGAGTTCAAGGAAATCGTCTACAGCTTCTTATTAGCAACAAGTTTCCCGGGCTGCGTGACGTGTCCCACGACCGCGTAACATGCCAGCCAGCGGGAACATTTCCTTCTCGGAAACATTCACCCGATAAGAGTCAGTGCCCCTTTTATGGATCGTGGAAGACAACGCGACTGTCCATTTGCATGATCCGTTGACCATTGAGTGGCTCTTCAGTGAGGAAAACAAGGTTACCAGAACTTTTATAAAGTTCATGGCTCTGATTTTCGAGCAGAGACAGTACTAAAACAACGTGGTAATTCCTGCGATCGCCTCCGTCACGTAAAAATGAGGAGAGGACTTTTGAAAGGGGTTCCGAGATTTCGTAAGGTACCTCTGCAATCAAATATTCCTTGTTTTTTATTTAGAACTGAAGTGTAAAGGTGATCCAACGGGGTCACAAGTTTCATAAACTATCTGTACGTGAAAAGCATCGTGTAGTGAAAATTTACCACACGGTAACGCCTTCACTGGTTCAGTGCTCTTAGAACGACACGTAATTCTTTAGCATATGTTGTTAACGCATTTAATACAAGAAATAGGGATTTGCTAGACCGATTAATGATTCCTGGTAAGTGCTGCGTAGTTGTAGGTCTGATGCAACAAGTAGCTTTTTAGCGTGTCGATGTCTCTCTCATGTTATTGTTCCAGGCTAACCGGGCACGCCGGAAATCGTCACGGCGGTCGCGCCTCCTAGCTCTTAAATACAGCCAAAAGCAGACAACTACTTTCCCACTTCGGTGTACGCTTTAATCGACCGTGATTCCGAAGAAAACTGACCAAAACGATGCGGAGAGGTGTAAGACTCATCACCAATACGGCAACTAAATACACTGTCTTATTAAAGAGTGAGTGCAAAGAAATGCAATTACACAGATAATTTTAGACTGGTCCATAGACTAGGGACGTAATGGAAGAAAGACCCGTACCTATACACACAATCAAAAACTTAAGCGAAGGCTCCAAAATTATCATAAATGCAGGCAATTCAGAAACAGAAGAGATATTAATAAATCCATGCATCAGGCAAGGATGTAGTTCGTTATCGACATTGTTTATTATGTGTACTGAGGACCTCAAAAGAAAATAGAAGAATGAAATAAGTAAATGTACAGAACTGAAAATAAACTATCGTCTGAATGCTATTCTATATGTTTATGGTGTAGTCTTAGAGTAACGAACAAATTTACAGCAGTCGGTGTATTGGTTATACGAACTAAGAAGAGAATGCTGCAGTCTGGCCGCAAGGAGTGGCCGCGCGGTTTGAGGCGCCATGTCACGGATTGCGCGGCCCCTCCCGCCGGGCCGGCCGGAGTAGCCGTGCGGTTCTAGGCGCTACAGTCTGGAACCGAGCGACCGCTACGGTCGCAGGTTCGAATCCTGCCTCGGGCATGGATGTGTGTGATGTCCTTAGGTTAGTTAAATTAGTTCTAAGTTCTAGGCGACTGATGGCCTCAGAAGTTAAGTCGCATTGTGCTCAGGGCCATTTCAACCATTTTGAACCCTCCTGCCGGAGGTTCGAGTCCTCCCTCGGGCATGGGTATGTGTTGTTCTTAGCATAAGTTAGTTTAAGTAGTGTGTAAGTCTAGGGACCGATGACCTCAGCGGTTTGGTCCCTTAGAAATTCACACAGACACACATTTTTTGCTACAGTCTGTAAATATCCATCAATAATACTAAAGTTATGGCTCACCATGGAAAACACTCAGCCTAGAAAAAATTACTATCGAAGACAACGCACTGGACAAAATCTCCAGTTTTAGAGATTTAGGGTGCGAAGTCAACTTAAATAACAATGATAACGTACCGAATAAAATCAATAAATTTCATCACTTATTTGGAACCGTTAGTAAAACCTTAAAGAACAAGACGGAGAAAGATACAAAATTACAGCCTTACAAGGGAATGACTGCCTGTTTTACTCAGTGTCACTGAATCTACGACTGAAAAAAGAAAAAAAAGCAGCATACAATCGGCTCCGGTGGTATTCTTAAGATCTTTCAAAGGTTTCTCAAGAAGAGACCTTATGAGCCATGAGAATATACGAGAAGAACTAGGAACGTAGCCCGCAGTACATCTTGTAGCCACAAGCAGTTGCTGCACACAAATTCACTGCAACAGAATCTCTCACACTTCCATCCTGTCTTTTTTCTGCTATACTATTTATTCTTTCTTACAATATGCTGCTGTCAGATACCGCCTATAGTCCAAGGATTAGCCGGCCGCTGTAGCAGAGCGGTTCTAGGCGCTTCATTCCGGAACCGCGCTGCTGCTACGGTCGCAGGTTCGAATCCTGCCTCGGGCATGGATGTATGTGAAGTCCTTAGGTTAATTAGGTTTAAATAGTTCTAAGTCTAGGGGACTGATGACCTCAGATGTTAAGTCCCATAGTGCTTAGAGCCATTACAGAAAAAAAGCCCAAGGATTTCGTTTTTGCTCTACTCAGTTTCAGTGACGCTACGCAAAACCAAGTCCCTGACTTTACAAGTTATTCAAAAAGTCATTTTTAACAATTTCAGGAAATATTTCATTTATACCAAATGCATTTGTCCTATTTAGATTACAGTGTTTACACATTTGTGAAACTGGTCATACACAAGGAATTTTGAAAAAATTAAAAACTATCAGTTGTGAAAAAGAATAAAATTAAATATTTCAGTAGTAATGTCGCAATACAGCGTCGCAAACTGGGTTGTAGTAACAAGATGTGTTTCGAGAGGGATAGATATGTCACAGAAGTTTGTATTCTATTTAACAACCGTTTCAATGACGCAACTAAACAGATATTTTCTAAATGTAATGAAAGTCTTCCTAATTAGCTTTTTAAGTATCGTACCCGAAAGGCTGTGGGATTTGTACCGTAAAGTGTAGGTACTAAGTTTAGTAAAACAAATACCCACACCGCCATAGTTGTGAGAGAGGGTTCTTACGCTTTCCATAGCGTATTCTCTCATTTATCCGCTATCACACGGATTTGCGTGAAAGCTACAGCCGCAAATATGTAAGAGTTTTAGTTCTGGCCTGAGCGCGCCCTTTTAAACACAAAATCCAAGGCTCTTTGTCGTTTTGTAACGTCTCCTGAAAAAATTTAGTGCTCAATATAACTGAATTGTATCAAAATGTTGGAAAAAACAAAGACATGGAACATCGGAATTTTATCAGAGTTTGCAAATGGATATCAAACCAAATGATACTTAAACATAATTGTTTCTTATGTAATTTAGAGACAATGGCCTTCTTCGTGATTATTCTGCTTTGTGTCATATCACTGTGCGGATTGAAATATCTGGGTGCTCTTATTTAACTCGGTTGATAAAAGGTACATACTGCTGAAAATTATGTATTTGTTATCTTTAAAATGTAACTTGTGTTTATTAAAGTGATTTTATGTGTATAAAAATTAACGTCCTCTCTCTGAGTATTTGCACCGTTAATATCAGACGGAGATTTTCTGTCTGGATGGTTAATTTGTTTAAATATGGCCGCAGTGACCAGTTTATTCAGAGAAAAACTGCGTCGTTGCTCATAAGTTATTACGCAAGTACTACTATTAAGATTATCCAGAATTTCAGCAAATTTTTAAGTGCACCAGACTGCAGACTGTCAATTACGTTCCAGCATTGACGCAGCTAACACTTTCATCTTCTGTCGAAAGTATTAAATGTTCTTTTCAGGTTGAAACAAAAGCTACATTACATCGGCAACACATATAAAGGACTTTATTTTGACTGTAAATAAAACAACATTATGCTCTTGACTGAAAAATTACTGTTATGCGAAGAGGCGACGTCTCACTTAGGCTATTCCTAGCCATTCTTTATGAAGTCCTCCTTACTGTGAGAGGAACAGTATTACATTAGGAATTAATACACTACTGGCCCTTAAAATTGCTACACCACGAAGTTAACCTGCTACAGACGCGAAATTTAACCGACAGGAAGAAGATGCTGTGATATGCAAATCATTAGCTTTTCAGAGCATTCACACAAGGTTGGCCCCGGTGGCGACACCTACAACGTGCTGACATGAGGAAAGTTTCCAACCAATTTCTCATACACAAACAGCAGTTGACCGGCGTTGCCTGGTGAAACGTTGTTGTGATGCCTCGTGTAAGGAGGAGAAATGCGTACCATCACGTTTTCGACTTTGATAAAGGTCGGATCGTAGCCTATCGCCATCGCGGTTTATCGAATCGCGACATGGCTGCTCGCGATGGTCGAGATCCAATGACTGTTAGCAGAAAATGGAATCGGTGGGCTCCGGAGGGTAACACGAAACGACGTGCTGGATCTCAACGGCCTCGTATCACTAGCAGTCGAGATGACAGGCATCTTATCCGCATGGCTGTAATGGATCTTGCAGCCACGTCTCGATCCCTGAGTCAACAGATGGAGACGTTTGCAAGACAACAACCATCTGCACGAACAGTTCGACGACGTTTGCAGCAGCATGGACTATCAGCTCGGAGACCTTGGCTGCGGTTACCCTTGACGCTGCATCACAGACAGGAGCGCCTGCAATGGTGTACTCAACGACAACCTGGCTGCACGGATGGCAAAACGTCATTTTTTCGGATGAATCCAGGTTTGTTTACATCATCATGATGGTCGCATCCGTGTTTGGCGACATAGCGGTGAACGCATATTGGAAGCGTGTATTCGTCATCGCCATACTGGCGTATCACCTGGCGTGATGGTATGGAGTGCCATTGGTTACGCGTCTCGGTCACCTCTTGTTCGCACTGACGGCACTTTGAACAGTGGACGTTACATTTCAGATGTGTTACGACCCGTGGCTCTACCCTTCATTCGATCCCTGCGAAACCCTACATTTCAGCAGGATAATGCACGACCGCATGTTGCAGGTCCTGTACGGGCCTTTCTGGATACAGAAAATGTTCGACTGCTGCCCTGGCCAGCACATTCTCCAGATCTCTCACCAATTGAAAACGTGTGGTCAATGGTGGCCGAGCAACTGGCTCGTCACAACACGCCAGTCACTACTCTTGATGAACTGTGGTATCGTGTTGAAGCTGCATGGGCAGCTGTACCTGTACACGCCATCCAAGCTCTGTTTGACTCAATGCCCAGGCGTATCAAGGCCGTTATTACGGCCAGAGGTGGTTGTTCTGGGTACTGATTTCTCAGAATCTATGCACCCAAATTGCGTGAAAATGTAATCACATGTCAGTTCTAGTATAATATATTTGTCCAATGAATACCCGTTTATCATCTGCATTTCTTCTTGGTGTAGAAATTTTAATGGCCAATAGTGTACAACAGTGCTGTAATTCTATCTCTCTTATAACTATGCGAGTATAAACTTTGGCACTTTGTGTAGAAAAGCCCGCAGCTGCTAATGACATTAAACTATACTACGAATTATTATTTCATATCATTAGTAAAACGCGTTTTAGAATTACACTATCCACTCGGTTATAAAGCCATTGAAGAATGAAAGATCTATAAGCAACACGAGGGCAACAACAGTTTCTCATCGTCTGCAGTGAAGCCCGCAACTACAACAGACCTCAGCTGTCTCCATCTCTTGCCTCATCGGACAGTGAAGGCCTTGGGTGAAAACACCGGAGGGAACAGTTAAATGGTTCAGATGGCTCTAAGCACTATGGGACTAAACATCTGAGGTCATCAGTCCCCTAGACTTAGAACTACTTAATCCTAACTAACCCAAGGTCATCACACACGTCCATGCCCGAGGCAGGATTCGAAGCTGCGACCGTAGCAGCAGCGCGGTTCCGGATTGCAGCTCCTAGAACCGCTTGGCCACAGCGGCCGGCGGGAATAGTTACACGGCTGATTCCTGCACGGCCCTCGACTTCGTTAGAAACTTTTCCACGCGATTTTTTCACACGTGTCCAGTTAAGCCTCCAGTGGAAGCGAACTTTTATAGGTCAAGCAATATTTCTTTTTCCAAAACTCTGGGGTGCGTGGATAGATTGCCGGCCAGGTTGGAGATTTACTCCGCTCGGGGACTCGATTTCGTGTTGTCCTCATCACCATTTAATCGTAACCGCAAGTCGTCGATTCTCTGCCGAGCTTCCCGCAGTTCGCTACAGTTTTCGAGCTTTGGGACTTCTTTATATACAACAAGGTCATCCGGGAAGAGCCCCATCAATATTCTGAAGTTATCGCCTAAATCACATTTACTTGTTGTGAACGCTTTCGTTGTGTAACACTCCCTTGGGTTACACCCAAAGCTAATTTTAGGTCTTAATATTTCTCTCACTGAAGAATGGCACACTGTGTCCCATTTGCTAGAAACTCCTTCATACAGTCACAAAGCTGATCTGATATTCCGTATGCTCGTATTTGGATCATTAGGCGACAGTGTCTGACGGTATCTGTCGCCTTCCGCTAGTCAAGGAACACAGCATCAGTGTGGGCACCGTATATATCACGTTATGTGTCTCGTGGATGAACATTGCGAGTCGGTTCATGTTAATTCATCGGGTTCTTGCGGTCATCTGAGATAAGGACACTTGCTCACGGAACGTGCCATCACGTTATCCACAGAAAGCTTATAAGAGAATTTAAATATCTAAATATAGGACTATAATAACTTCAAAAGACACATGATAAAATTAGTACTAGTACATGTAATAAATAACACGTTACAGTACGAGGAACGCTGAGATGACAAAAGTCATGGGATGCCTCCTAATAGCCGGCCGCTGTGGCCGAGCGGTTATAGGCGCTTCAGTCCGGAACCGCGCTGCTGCTACGGTCGCAGGTTCGAATCCTGCCCCGGGCATGGACGTGTGTGATGTCCTTAGGTTAGTGAGGTTTAAGTGGTTCTAAGTCTAGCGGACTGATGACCTCAGATGTTAAGTCCCTTAGTGCTTAGAGCCATTTGAACCTCCTAACATCGTGTCGAATTACCTTTTGCCCGGCGTAGTGTAGCAACTCGAAGAAGAATGGACTGAGCAAGTCGTTGGAAGTCCCCTGCAGCAATACTGAGCCATGCTGTTTTCATACCCGTCCATGATTGTAAAAGTGTTGCCGGTGCAGGATTTTGTGCACCAACTGACTCTCGTTCATTTCCCATAAACGTTCGATGGAATTCATGTCGGGCGATGTGGGTGGCAAATCATTCACTCGAAATGTCCAGAATGTTCTTCAAACCAATCGCGAACTGTGGCCCAATGACATGGAGCACTGTCATTCTAAAAAATTCCATCGTTTTTTGGAAACATGAGGTCCATGAATGGCGTCAAATGGACTCTAAGTAGCCGAACATAACCAGGACCCAGTCCTTTCCGTGTCCATTCCATAGCATTGGGGAGCCACCACCAACTTGCCCCCTTGTTGACAACTTGGGTCTATGGCTTCGTGGGGTCAGCGCCACATTCGCACTCTACCATCAACTCTTATCAACTGAAATCGGGTATCATCTGATGGGGTCAGGGTTTTCCAGTCGTCTAGGGTCCAACCGATATGGTAACGAACGCAGGAGAGGCGCTCCAGCTATCTCGTGCTGTTAACAATGGCATAGGCGTCTGTTGTCTGCTGCCATAGCCCATTAACGCCAAATCTCGTAGTACTGTCCTAACTGATATGTTCGTTGTACATTCCCCATTGATTTATGCGTTTATTTAACGCAGTGTTGCTTGTTTGTTAGCACCGACAACTCTACGCAAAATCCGCTGCTGCCGGCCGCTGTGGCCGAGCGGTTCTAGGCGCTTCAGTCCGGAACCGCGCTGCTGCTACAGTCGCAGGTTCGAATCCTGGCCCAGGCATGGATGTGTGTCATATCCTTAGGTTAGTAAGGTTTAAGTAGGGGACTGATGACCACAGATGTTAAGTCCCATAGTGCTCAGAGCCATTTGAACACCGCTGCTCTCGTTCATCAAGAGAAGGCCTTCGGCCACTGCGTTGTCCATGATGAGAGGTAATGCCTGAAATTCAGTATTCTCGGCACAGTCTTCATATTGTGCATCTCGGAATATTGTGTTCCCTAAAGATTTCCGAAGTGGAATGTACCATGCATCTAGATCCAAATAACGTTAAGTGTTCGAAGTGTTTTAATTCCTGTTGCGTGGCCATAATCCTGTCGGACACCTTTTCACACGAATTATCTGAGTACAAATGACAGATCCGCCAATGAACTGCCTTTCTGTACGCTGTGTACGCGATACTACCGCCATCTGTATATGTGCCTGTCGCTATCGTATGACTTTTGTCGCCTCAGTATAAAAGAAGTTTGCCACAAGGGGCCACATCCACTTATACGATGTGCGACAATAAAGTAATGAGACTGATTTTCTTTGCAAGATGTGGCAACCCTGCAGGCCTGCGTAGGCACAATATCTTTGACCTTGGTCTATAAGCTGCTTCTAGTCCAAGCGGCACATCAATGCAACTGCTCAGTCATAACTTGTGCTGTAAATAAGTTAAAACGTGTTTCTGTCTGTCGTCATGGAAATGGGACTGCATTATATTGTGCAAAGGTATGCCATTTCTTTTTGCATTAAATTGGGTAAAAACAACTTACAGCAAGCTCCAGAAGGCTTTTGGAGAGGAGGTTGTGTCAAGAGCTCAAGTTTTTCGTTGGCGTAAAATGTTTAGTGAAGGCAGAACGAATGTTGAAGATAAAGACCGCAGTGGACGACCATCAACCTTACGGACGGATGTCAACTTGGCCAGGGTGCGTGAACTCGTACGATCTGATCGAAGATTATCCGTGGAAATGATTCCAGAAGAACTGAACATCAATCGAGAAACGGTTCGTCTAATAATAACTGAAGATTTTGGTATGAGAAATATTTGTGCAAAAATGGTCCCCAAAAATCACACACCGCAACAGCGAGAAACTCGGAAAAATGTGGCAGCCGATCTGTTAGAGCAAACGGAAATCAGTCCAGAGTTGTTGAGCCGTGTTATCACTGGTGATGAAATATGGTTTTTTCAGTACGATCCGGAGACGAAAGAACAAAGTTCGCAGTGGTGTTCAAAGGGATCACCCAAACCAAAAAAAGCTCACATGTGAAAGTCAAAAGTGAAACGCATGTTTGTGTGCTTCTTTGATTCCACGGGAATTGTTCATGAAGAGTGGGTGCCCCCTGGACAAACAGTTAACCAATGTTACTACAAAGAAATTTAAGATAGACTTCGTAAAAGAGTTCTTCGTGTCCGTGCCAACACTGCTGATAATTGGATTTTGCATCACGGTAATGCACCGTCTCATACTGCTCTGTCAGTACAGCAATTTTTAACCGCAAAACAAATTTCAGTACTACCACAGACACCTTATTCACCAGATATCGCTTCGTGCGACTTTTTTCTGTTTCCAAGAGTCAAAACGGCGGTCAGAGGACGCCATTTTCAAACAACACAAGATGTCCAAAAAGCTGTGAAGAGGGTCTTGAAGGATATTACACAAGATGAGTTCAAGAAATGTTACTATCAATGACAGAAGTGCTGGAAAAAGTGTGTGCAATCAGAAGGGAACTACTTTGAAGGAGACAACATTAAACTTCAGAATGAGATTTTCACTCTGCAGCGGAGTGTGCACTGATATGAAACTTTCCTGGCAGATTAAAACTATGTGCCGGACCGAGACTCGAACTCGGGACCTTTGCCTTTCGCGGGCAAGTGCTCTACCAACTGAGCTATCCAAGTACGACTCAACGCCACCTCCACACAGCTTTACTTCCGCCAGTACCTCGTCTCCTACCTTCCAAACTTTACAGAAGCTCTCCCGCGAACCTTGCAGAACTAGCACTCCTGAAAGAAAGGATATTGCGGAGACATGGCTTAGCCACACCCTGGGGGATGTTTCCAGAATGAGATTTTCACTCTGCAGCGGAGTGTGCGCTGATATGAAACTTTCCTGGCAGATTAAAACTGTGTGCCGGATCGAGACTCGAACTCGGGACCTTTGCCTTTCACGGGCAAGTGCTCTACCAACTGAGCTACCCAAGCACGACTCACGCCCCGCACGGGTGCATTGTGTATTAACACAAAATTTTATTTCAGCAATTTTGTCTTTGAATTTGTTGGTGAATTGTGAAATAGTTAATTGAACAGTGGAATTTTTAGGATAGCGGTATATTTTAGTGACATGTTTTCGTTCGTGTTGCGACAATGACGACGCGAGCGCTCCTAGAGCGGTTTCAAACGCAGGTTCCGAAAATTCCGGACAGAGAGTAGAAAATTCTTTTGAGAATATTGAGATCCGGGAATTTTCGAACAATAATGCGGAGATTCGGAATGTAGGCGATCATTTGCCAACAATGCGTGATGAACAACTGTGTGCTACATGCAACTTAGGACATGACAATACAGTGACGCAAACCGAACTCATTATGAGAAATTCCAGCGTTGCTTCCGCCTCAAAAGTGTAGAGTAATGTTGTTTTCTCCACTTGCGGTGGAAATTCAGGTCTGGTTGCCACTCCTATAGAGCGGAGTAATTTTGCCTTTCCTTCTGTTAGTGGAAATGCAGGTACTGCTTCTGCTTTAACAGAGAAGAGTAACGTTGTACTCCCTACCCCCAGTAATGATGTTTTACAATTATTACTGAGTAAACTCACTGAATTTAATGACAGACATGAGAGTAAACTCACTGAATTTAACAACAATAATGCAAAGAATTTCAAATCGCTTCAGAACGAAATTAACGAGAATCTCACATTGTTTCGGGGTGAGGTGAATGACAATTTAAATAGTAAATTTGAAGAAATGACCAGTCAGTTGAAAAGTCAGCTACATGAAGAATTCAAATCAGATATTAATAATCTTGTATCCTGACTAGATCACATACAAAATGTGCAAGTAGAGGAATTAGCGAAAAATGTTGAGTCATTGCAATTACAGACCACCAATGAAGTTTCAAAGATAGAAACTCAATTAACGACAGTAGCTAAACAGGTAGATGAATTATCCATGAAAGTGACGGAACTGAGTAGCGGGTTAGATACGAGGTCAGATGACACTCAGCCGGTACCGATCGCGGATACCGAAGAATTTCAGCCTGTGCAACGTTTTAAACAAGGGCAGATGACAGTTAATCAGCAAAACAAACGTGACGTGAAAAATATACAGGAACAGCTTGCCAGCATCGAAGAAAAGATCGACCGCAACAATGACACTGGTAGATCCGATAATTACCAAATTGGTAACGACAATGAGCGCGTTAATTATGGAAATGCCGACCACTTTTCTCGTGAATATGACACGTTTGCGGGACGTAATGAAGGAAACGTGAGTCATGCTGTAAAAGAAAACTCATCCGCTAAGAAAAATGACGAGTTGGACTATAAGCATTTTCTCATAGTTAGGAAATTTAAAATTTTTCGGAATGCTAGCCACGAAATCCACCCTCGGGAGTGGTTTCAACAATTTGACTATTCTTTATCACCAACATGGCCAATTGGCCACAAACTGGAATTCATTTGAAGTTATCTTGAAGGAGAGCCTGCAACAAGAATGCGCTCAGTAGTACGTGAATGTCACACATATGGTGATTTTTATCAAGCATTCTTATCTGCTTACTGGTCAGAGACTACACAAGATCATGTAAAACATTACATCATTATGATGCAAAGTTATGAGCAGTCGAAATTTTCAACTCCTGTGCAATATTTTAAAAACATGATGCGCATGAACAGATATTTAACGAATCCGTACAGTCAGTCGGAATTAATTCGTATCTGTTTGACAAAACTGCCGATCAGATTACGCCACATACTTTTGGCAGGTAGGTGCAAAGATGACTTGGAGGCATTCCAAGCTCTTTTGCAAGAATTAGAATTTGACAATTATGAAAACACACAAAGAGATAATAGTAATCAGTATTGGGAAAATAATAATCCGCGGCGTGACCCTAAACGCGTATGGAACGCGGACGAACCTCACGAGTACAGGGCGGAAGAAGATAGGCTCGATATGCGGCATCAACCGTATAACACAGATCATAGACGCCAGAGAAATGATTTTTATGATCATAGGAACTCTCAGTACAGTAACAGACATCGTGGACCGCGAGAGCAAAAGCGTTATGGAAATGAAAATTATTTTAGAAGGAATGGTCGCGGTAGAGACAACCGAAATTGGCGCGGACACGCAAATTACAATTCGGAACGCGGTGCTCATGCAGAGTACAGAGCATCGAGCCCACGTGAGAATTATGGTCGTAACAATTATGAGAACCGAAACAGTTATGATGAGGGGACAAATCAAAATTGGCAGGATCACAGAAATTCCAATTTAGAGCGTGACGACAATTGGGAAAATAATAATCCACGGCGTGACCCTAAACGCGTATGGAACTCGGACGAACCTCACGAGTACAGGGCGGAAGAAGATAGGCTCGATATGCGGCATCAACCGTATAACACAGATCATAGACGCCAGTAGAAATCAGACCACCCAACCCAAGCAATAATTCGCGGCAACACGAGCCGGCACAACAATGACGAGCAACAAGGACTACAAACGAACCGTTTGTAGCGGCGGAAAGCCGACACACAAATTATGTTAATTTTGTTGGACTGGAGGACATTAGAGACACATTATTACAAGCAAATGACAACAGCGAAATTATGTACGCTCATCCAATTATAAAAATCTCGGTAGGAAATATCCGACTTTCAGCTGTACTTGATTCTGGCAGCCCTGTGAACGCAATTAGCGAGACAATGTTTAAGAAGTGTGCACAGGCATCTGTTTGCCCGACCTTGCCATTATTAAAGACCAAATTAAAGGGAGTCATTCAAGGAAAGAGTGTAGACGTACGCAATCAGACTTCCTTAGTTTTCAGGTGTCAAGGACACGAGTTTTCTGCAAATTTCTTAGTAGCTCCTCTTTTATCAACAGAAGTGATTTTGGGTGTGGAATTCCTACGTGAATATAAAGCAATGTTAAACTTTCGTAATGCTGAAGTCGTGTTACGAGTAAATCAAATGCTAGTCACGCTTAAATTTCAAGGATAGCTAACAAAGGAGGATGAGGAAGTGAATTATCTGCGTTTTCTCTTTCCGCTTGAGGCACAACAATCACTGAATTTGTCTAATAGTTGCACAGATAACATCACTACATTTTACTGTGAAACAGAACAATCCATTAGTACAGAACAATTAATTAAAAGGAAAGTTTACCGAGACGAAGTAGATCCGAATGCAGGCACTGATGAGTTATTTGAAATATTACAAACAAATTGTGAAGTTTTTTCTCACAAGACAGGAACAGTACGTAACTTTCTTTATGAATTCAACGGCAAGGAACATAATAAATTTTTTGTACCACCATACGTCATCCCATTGACATACAAATACAAAGTCAAACAGGAAATACAATCCATGTTAGAGCAGGGAATCATCGAACCTGCTGTGAGTTCATATAACAGCCCAGAAAAAGGATAATTCCATTAGACTGGTTCTTGATTCCAGACAAATTAACACAGTAAACCAATCTGAAACCGATAGACCACAGACTCTAGATGAACTATTGCAAAAACACCATGAAGTGGTAAGTATAGCATTACACAACATCAAGAAAGCTGCAGACAGAAGAAAGAAGCTGCATAATCCACGAGTCAACGTCAAGAATTTACAGGTAGGTCAAAAAGTATTGCTTAGATCACATCGACTATCTCATGGTGTATGAAGGACGCTTCCGTATACGACCCATTGCACACACAAACGCTGTGGAACTTGAGACAATACGAACACATAAATCGCGAGGTCTTCATCACTTATCACACATTAAAATTTTCAAGGAATGAGGCCCTAGGGGGTTTATTGATCTTTGGTAAATATATGTTTGGCGAGCATAGGTGCCCCAGCCGTTGCAGTATATTCTTCCGGTTTCAATTTTCATAATCTTTGACTAACCTGTTTATCTATTAATCTTTTACTATCAATCTATCCTGTATGAAAGACCAAGAATGAATGATTATGAATCATTTGTATTGTTTGAGAGAATGAGAACATTGCAAAGGGACATTTCTGACGAGAGGATTATACCAGCTGTTGACATCTTGCGACTGTTCACTGAAACAATGAAATTTTCGTGACTTATTTGAAGGAAAATGCAAGAAATAACTATGTACGTTTTTTAGGGAGAAATAATAGAAACGTGAAATAATAGAAACTGTTGACATTATCTTCGGGTAAAATGTAGTGTACAAGTGGCTCTGAATTGAGAAGGTATATTTGATGGGCAATAGTATAATTAGGAAACCTTCGAACTGACACTTGTTCTGATTTATGAGGTAGTTTGAAGAGTGATGATTTATGTGAATTTTTCGTGTTTATTAGTTTGCCAGGTAAGGCGTATTAGGATTTATGGACCACTCATGAATAGTGTGACACAATGAGGAAGCACTTTGCAGACATTTATAGAACAACAGAAGGTAAGAAAGATACACTTCTAAACGAAGAAACCCACAACGCTATTCTATGAAGGAAGATATAGCTTATACACATTTGCGTAAAATTTAAGTCACAGTAATGTTAAGGTAGAGTACACACTTACTTAAAATCTAAGTCACAGTAAAGTTAAGACACAGCTGTGAGTCACAAAAGGAGTTCTGATACAAATACACAGCAAAGTGTTGAATTATGTGATGAATGAGTGCCAAGAATATTTTTTGCTCTGTGAAATTGTGGAATGGTAAGAATGATATTGTTGTTTCTCTTCTTATTGTTGTTAAGGTTGACTTTATTGCATTTATTACAGGAAACATGATCGCAATGGAAGTTTTCTCCATTGCAGAAACGAAATCACTTAACGTGACATAATTTTGGGTAGTAGACGATATTTTCAGATCGGAGCGTAGCACGCCTACCGTTAAGGGTCGCGAGGAGAAAGACAATCCAAAAACAGTCGGCCCTGACAAAAAAAAAAAAAAAAAAAAACTGATCTAGGACCTAGATAATTATGTCGTGCATTAAACGATTTCTTTTCTCTTTCCAGAGTGAAATGACTCTTACGCCAAGAGGCGAAAGTATCTGCCATATTTTACGAATGTGTAAATAGTAGTGTAAAATAAGTCAATTTAACGTTTATCTTGTGTTTTTCTATTTCATGATTGTCATTTAGTGATGCAGTGCCGATTCCAGCACGAGGTTAATTGGAAGGTGATGATTTTTCTCTTGTCATGTCATAAATTTATTTCTTGTCACCTTGATGAATAAACCATTTCTTTCAGTTTCTACTGGACAGATGGAGGGGTTTTGTGTGTTGTATTTTGTAAATAATATATTTTTTATTATTTAGTTTGTAGGCTGTTTCTTTTTCTTGTTCTTTGTGACCGTCCAAGGTATGGCCACACAGATTCATACAAAGACTAGGGAGGCCTCCAAACAGAGACAATGAGGACTCCATATAAAAACGATTGAGACGCTATACCACAGACACTGACGTTTGACATCAGAAATGTTGACAGTCATTACAGACTGATCATTATAAATTTGGTATAACTTAATAATTAGAGTATAAAAAAAATTCTGACGCGAAGTCACGTAATTATTCTCTAAATTTTGTACATATTCATGAATTGATTTGGCAAGCCGTTGGCTAAACTTTTTCTAAATGATTCTGTAACTTTTATTATATATAATAGCATCACTACGGAATTACTTTTCTATTTGTAGGATTATTTAAATATTTTATAATCAAAATGTACATAACAATTATTGTAACAAATATTGTAACATACTTTTTCAGCATCGCTGGTAATGTAAAAAATAGTAGGTAATTAGAGTTCGACAGCACAGCAATTATGCCTTTAAATGGAAATAATATTTTTTGTGTGGTGCCACATTTGTAATGATTCGTGGTCACAATCAAAACTTTGCCACTGTTATTGGCAAAACTAATCGTAAGAAAATTAACTTGCAAACCGTGTGGTGAGCCTAATATTATGACTGAATTGAAAAATACATCCCACAAATCTGTGATTACTGTGGTGAGAAATTTAAAGATAATTGACTTTGCCACCGTGTGGTGAGCCTCACATTATTCATGACTTGAGATATATGCCACAAATCTGTAATTGCGTGTGGCAATAGAGTTAAAGAAAACATTTAAATGAACTCAGAGCTCACATGCCTGTTTATATGATATAATATTACTCCTTGCTTAATTTCTGTAATTAGGTTAGAGATATCGTATTTTAAAGGGAGAATCTATTTTCTATAAAATATGACATTTCCAGTATACAGAAATACTCGACCGAGACATGTACTACTACATTTGAGGAGGTACTTATGCAATGACGCAGTGACGTGTGGTTGTCAGTGGACACGAGGTCCCTGAGTCTGCCAACACTGTCAAACTGTGGCATCCTGGGAGAATGGGTGTTACGTACGGTTGTCAGTGGACACAAGGGCCCTGAGTCTGCCTACGTTGTCAAACTGTCTCACCAGAGAAAAATTTGCCTTCAGTTGTGGTTGTCAGTGGATATGAAGTCCCTGAGTCTGCCGCACTTAAAATATGTAGACCTGGTTTCTTTTGACCAGAGGGAACTGCGAGCATAAAAACATAAAATATCATGTAGTCAGACCATTACTGATTAATGTCATGGAAACTTAAGTGCCCAAATGCAGAAAATAAAATATTATTTTTTACTGGTTATTAGGTTATGTTATCTTATTGAAGACTATTCAGTGCTTAAGTAGTTACTGTTACACATCTGTTAAAACTCATATGATCTTTTTTATCTACTTATGTAAGAAACTTGTTATATTTCCTTTGATGTTTTCTTATTACATAAATACTAGGCTAGCAACACTTTCATGTTATTTTGTAAAAGGAGCCATGTTTTCTCCTTTCCAATCAATTGGGCGAGCAACATTTCTGCCATTTTGTATAAAATTTTAACATTTTTCTCCTGCCTATATGCCATGCAAGAAAATTTTCGTCGTTTTGTAAAATAAAAAAATTACTTAGATGCTAAGAAAGAAATACTTTGTCATTGGATATAAACTGTAACATTTTTTTCTCTTTGCCTAATTTTTTCGTCGTTTTGTAAAAAATTTTACTGTTTGTTCCTTGCCAATATGTTAGGCAAGAATCACCCTGCAAAATTTTCAAAAATGAGGTTGAGGGTTATGAGAGTTGGCAATACTCTCTTAAGATGTAAAGGTTGGCTACAGCGCGCAAACACATGCTGTGGAATCTAAGATATTGTTGTCGCGCATCGCAGCGCACGGATTAACTAGCGGCAGTTTCGAAGCCAGTGTAGGAGCCTGCCTGCTGTGGTGCGCACGAGTGGTCGTCGCCGAGCTGCCGTACTGCTGTGTCCGCCAGCAGTGATACAGGATTTGGTAGTGAGTTGATATTTTTTATACTTTGCAGCGCGCTTATTAATTTAAAGAAAAGGGTTTGTGTATGTGCGTAGCAGCTGACGGTAATTTTGATAATGACAGGAGTTGAATTCTTAAGGGAAACCATTGTTAGGCAAATAGATTAAGTATTGATTTTGTCATTGATTTCTTTTGTAATTGTCAGGGAATTGTTTCACTATGCATTTAACTGAGAAGTATTTCAGTCTGTCTCAAGAGTTTGATTAATTTGTAATATTGCTTTAATGCCACTGGAGGCAGATTTACATACGAAGCGATTATTCAAAGAGCTTCTAGCGTTTTGTTAATTGAATGAGAAAGAATCGCTTTCAGAATATAGTTTTTTGTTTGGGTTATCATTTATCGAGTTTAGATTTGACCAAACCTTTTCTCTTGAATTATATGTAGTTGTAATAAGCAGCAGCAGCCGCAGCAACAGCAGGAGCCGCCATACAGAACATGCATTGCACTCAGCATGAATAATAGATTTTTTTATGTTTTTGTTAAATGATGGAATGCAGCAGATCAAGCAGTGGCAGCAGAAAGACCAAGTAAGTTATTTGTTGCGCACAGGACCAATAAAAAAAGTAAAGTTTAGGCGATCTCTGTAGTAGTAAAGTTAACAAGAGTACAAGCACGAGATTTTCAGTAGAAAACACGAGATAAGAAGATAGAGCTCGCGACTTTCGGTACAGGCCTGACAACCATGGGGAATGTGGCTGATGTCATCAATCTCTTGTTGAGATAATAACGCCCCTTCTTACTGTAGAGCTGCTCGCAAGTCTTGGAGAGTGTTTGGTGGATACTGACATGAAGCAACCCGTATCCTTAGCGCATACCAGACATGCTCTTTGGGATTAAAATCGTGAGAGCGTGCAGGCTACGCCATGTGAGCAACATATTCCGTTTCAGAAAACATCGACCATCCGCACTCTATGAGGGCGAGCATTATCATCCATCAGTACGAAGTCTGGGTCCACAGCACGTCGCAACAACAGCGCATCAGGTCCCAAGATCTCGTCACGATACCTGGCAGCAGTTAAACCTCGCCGATTCACCCGTACAGTTTCATGAAGAGGTGTTCGAGTGGTCAACATAATCCCTGCTCACACTATTAGGGATATCCCTCGATACGGGTCTCTTTCTACAATGTTTGGTCTCAAAATCGTTTTCCGTGTTCCCTCCAGATGCGAATCTGTCGAGAATGACTCTCCAGACCAAATAAGGGCTCGAATAATAACGGCCACTCTGCCGAAGCCTTCTCTACAAACTTTGCCTCGATATAACACGTCCAGTGGATGCTGCGAGGTCAGATGCCAGCTGCCGTGGAGTACTAAGGCGATACCGTCGTGCCCTTGCAGTCAATTAACGGTCTTCTCTTTCTGATGTCACACGCGGTCGTCCCTGTCCTGATCTTCGGGATACAGTTTCGTTCACTATAAACTGTCGCCACATCCGAGGAGCAACAGAACGATTCACATTAAGCCGTCGGGCCACATCAGTTTCTGACCGTCCTGCTTCCTTTCTTCCTATGGCCCTCCACCGCAGAGAGTCTGGCAGGCGTCTTTGTGGCATACTGCACCGTCTGTGACTGTAAATAGCGATTGTGGCTGTGAGACTAAGGGGCACACCACCCCATTTGATAGGTGCACTGATAGCGTTGGCATGGTGGACCGGAATGCCATATTCCGTGCAGAACACGATAGTACAGACGTCTGTTGACAGTTCGTATGATTATATCGTAAATTAGACAGATGGCGAAATAGCGGTTTGTTACTTTAATTTTGGACACCAGTATATTGCACATCAAATATAATAATGTAAAACAAATTAGCAGTCGCGGATGTTTACCGCAAACCTACCTGCACTGATCTTTTCATTAGAGAAGATTCCTGCCGCCCCTTGATGCTTGTTGCCGTTATTATGAGCTTCAATCCGAAGACTGGTTTTAAGCAGCTCTCCATGCTACTCTGTCCTGTGCAAGACTCTTCATCTCCGAATAACTATTGCAACTTTCATCCTTTTGAATCTGTATACTGTATTCATCTCTTGGCCTCCCCCTAAGATTTTTACCAGTCACACTTCCCTCCAATCCTAAATTGGTGATCCTTTGATGCCTCAGAATGTGTCCTAGCGACAGATCCCATCCTTTAGTCACGTTATGCCACAAATTTCTTTTCTCCCCAGATCTAATCAGTATCTCCTCGTTAGTTACGTGATTTACCAACCTAATCTTCGGCATTCCTCTGCAGCACCACATTTCAAAAGCTTCTATTCTCTTCTTGTCTCAGTTGTGTGACTGATTTCGTGATTTCCTCTCAGAGAGATCACAGTTCGTAGTGATAGACGGTAAATCATCGAGTAGAACAGAAGTGATATCTGGCGTTCCGCAAGGTAGTGTCATAGGCCCTCTGCTGTTCCTAATTTACATAAATGATATAGGAGATAATCTGAGCAGCCCCCTTAGATTGCTTGCAGATGACGCTGTAATTTACCTTCCAGTAAAATCATCAGACAAACAATTACAATTACAAAATGATCTAGAGAGAATTTCTGTATGGTGCGAAAAGCGGCAATTGGCACTAAACAAAGAAAAGTGAGAGGTCATCCACATGGGTACTAAAAGAAATCCGATAAATTTTGGGTATACGATAAATCGCACAAATCTTAGGGCTGTCAATTCGACTAAATACCTAGGAATTACAATTACGAGCAACTTAAAACGGAAATAACACATAGATAATATTGTGGTGAAGGCGAAACAAAGACTGCGCTTTGTTGGCAGAACACTTAGAAGATGCGACAAACCCACTAAAGAGACAGCCTACATTACACTTGTCCGTCCTCTGCTGGAATATTGCTGCGCGGTATGGGATCCTTACCAGGTAGGATTGACAGAGGACATCGAAAAAGTGCAAAGGAGGGCAGCTCATTTCGTGTTATCGCGCAATAGGGGTGAGAGTGTCACTGATATGATACGCGAGTTGGTGTGGCAGTCACTGAAATAAACGCGGTTTTCTTTGCGGCGAGATCTATTTACGAAATTTCAATCACCAACTTTCTCTTCCGAATGCATAAATATTTTGTTGACGCCCACCTACGTAGGGAGGAATGATCATCATAATAAAATAAGAGAAATCAGAGCTCAAACGGAAAGATTTAGGTGCTTCTTTTTCCCACGCGCCTTTCGAGAGTGGAACGGTAGACAAGTAGTACGAAAATGGATCGATGAACCCTCTGCCAGGCAGTTAAGTGTGAATTGCAGCGTAACCATGTAAATGTAGATTTAGATATGTGCGAAACATTTTGCACCGTTTTTAATGAACTGAGTAAAAGAGAACGAAGCTTCAAGTTTTTTTCAACAGGAGCTGGGTAGGGTTTATACGACCAATGTTTCTTTGCACCCAATTCAAGATGTGTTCCATGAGAGAATCATTAGCAACAATATATGGCCCGCCCGAAGTCTCGATTTAACCCTATACGGAATCTAATTTTGGGGAGCACTGAAGGATAAAGCGTTCGCAACAAATCTGCACACGTTACGAGAACTCAAATTCAATACCTCAAAGAGAATTATATCTTATGATGGACAATTTCTTGTACACATGCCAGAAATGCGTGGAAAAGAATGGCAGGCAGTTCAAGCATCTCCTTACATCGAATGGGTACATGGCATGGAGGAGTGCAAAATTTATTTGCATATATTTTAAATTTAGCATAGTGGCAGTACACAGGCGACACCGCAACTAATTTGCCGGGAAACGGAGGCGCTCTCTGCCTGCCATATACAGCGACGTGCAAGAAGTCATCAGATAAATGGAACACCCTGTCTAATAACAATCCCAGTGGAAGTATCTTGCACAGCAAGATAAGAGCTTCCACGAAAGCGAGTATGGAATACTAGGACCCGTGGCGCCGTGAGTAAACACCGAAGTCAACCTCACTGGAAGGTCAGGGACAAAACGGAACTATAAGAGCAGGACAGCGCGAAGGATTCACAAACTCGAATACAAGCGAGAGTAAGCCGAGTAAACAAAAATCTGGGCTAATGTCAGCATGAGAATGACACGCCGCATGCCCGAACCAGGAAAGCTACTACTCCAGACGTACTGCTCAATGTATGCGACTCTCACGCCTCTTGCGGTGGAACCGTAGATCACTCCAAGCCTCGTCTGAGGTGTGTGAGTCTGGAGGGGATACCACAGGGATCAAATTGGTACAAACAAAAGTCCATTTCCTAGCTCAATGTTTAACGCGTCTGACTGCCATGCAACAGGCCCGGATGCGATTCCAAACCGAGTCGTAGGTTTTCTCCGCTCGGAAAGTGGGCGTTGTGTTGTCTTCACCGTCATTGAAACCCTAGTCGCTCAATGTGGCGTCAAAGACGTGCAAATCGCCGACCGAACTTCCTCAGGCGAGGACTACCGTCCATCAATACCATACGATCATTTCAAGGCCGTAACTGCAACATTTCAAAACTGCTAGAATTTGAACATAGGAAAATGGCACAAACCGTAGTAGCTCTGTAAATAAACTCCAAAAAAATAAATAAAAGCACTAGTACTTGTCGAAATCACCGTTATAAACATATCGGTTAATGCAAAACATCAAAAAGTGTAGGAGGAAGAGAGCAGGGACATTTATTACTATTGCAATGAAACACTGACATTTATGGCCTAGTAACAGCTAACAGTTCTAACGTCTAGATCCTCAGTTACTACAGCTACATTACAAAACATCAGTGATTACAGTTACAGATTTATACAAATAAGTCCGTAACTGCAGCGCTTCGAGCTGCTAGAATTTGATCACAGAAATACGGCAATATTCATTATGTAAATTTCAACCGTTCAGAACCATAGCGCATGAAACTAAAAGTCATAAAAAGACCAAAAACACTTTTAAAAATATGGAAAATAACGGACCAGGGACATCTATTGCATTTAAAAGGAACCACTAATATTTATGGTCTAATAGCAGTTACACTTCTAACATCGAGATCATCGGATATTGCATTATGATACAAAAACATGGAGACCATGATTGACCTTTCGTTACAAGACACCGACGGAATGCTGTACTCCACCACAAACGAAACAAATCTGTGACACCACAACAACTGCAAATCACAGCGCACAACAGCGAAAGGAAAATAAAATGTACAAACGCTTTAACAGTTTTAAATAAAATTACATCTTCTTACGATTTGAATAGAGACATTTAAAGAATGAAACTGTGTCTGCATCCGTAACACGAAAGAAAATGTTTGAAGTACAAGTATTGCTTATCACAAGAAAAAGATTTAAAAAGGATGAGTAAAATGTTTAATTGGTGGAATTGTTTTTCACAAGCGAGTATCCAATTCAGTGTTGCTAAATTAAACTACAGAGGATCGGAGCCAGTCCAAAAAATCGTCAAACAGAGAGAAAAACCAATTCCTGCTGAATCCACTTTTCTCATTTGTAACCCGATTTGTTCTTTTTTGTCATGTGAAAAAAATCTAATTTTTCTCGACGTCATCATTAATAGACTGTAATACGCAGCTGTTGTCTCTAAGCTGGCAGCCTAATGCACCCAGGTTGCTGTCGCCAACTGTACTCTCTCTAACTCGTCTTGAAATCACGACCCGTCTGCCCAATTAAGTAGTTTCGGCAAGACCTATATTTCATTGTAGTAATAGCACTGAATCAGAAAGCTGATATAGTTGATGTTGTTTTATTGGTGTAGATTCTACAATATCAATAGGATTATTTCAACTCTATGTCCATCTTAAGGCTATCTCCAGGCAAATACGCTTTGTTAACAGTTGTAAAATTATAAATAATTACAATTCTATACAACAGTATATACTATCACTAAAGACCTAAGCTGACGTTTCTCAACAACAGCACTCATAAGTGAAAATTAAATTTATTGATTAACAAATAAAATTAGGCTCAACTGAAAATCCTTATGCAGCAAGATTATAAGACAGCGACGGAGTCACGATACAGTAAGGTTGTAAGAACCTACACAAAATCAAACAAAATTGTTATTATTTATAACTAACAACTGTTAACAAAGCACATTTTCCTGCAGATATCCTGAAGAGCTGCAATAGGCCTACAATCTACAGCAATATAGCAACATCAAATACAGTAGCATTATGGCTCAATACTATTATTACAATTTCATTACAAGACATCTTCTATGCTGTCGTCCCGAGAGCAAATACATTGTTGACCCATATTTTAACCTGTAAGTACCAGCTCTGGTATATCTATGAATTTTCTTTTTTTGTGCCAGACTGTAGGGGAGACAAAAATCCATTTTTATTAATGTGGAAGCCAACCATGACGATGAGCTTTCGAAATGTATGAGCACTCTTATCGTGGAAAGAACCGCAGTATGTCAGCAGCACATTTTTTTTCTTTTTTTTCCATTTATTAAGCATGGGTGATATTGTGTGGTTCTTGTTGAAAGAATGGAATGGGTCAACCTACGTTCAAAATGTCCTCCGTTAGAGAGGATACATGCATCCACCCTCCGTCGCATGGAATCCCTGATGCGCTGATGCAGCCCTGGAGAATGGCGTATTGTATCACAGCCGTCCACAATACTAGCACGAAGAGTCTCTACATTTGGTACCGGGGTTGTGTAGACAAGAGCTTTCAAATGTCCCCACAAATGAAAGTCAAGAGGGTTGAGTTCAGGAGAGCGTGGAGGCCATGGAATTGGTCCGCCTCTACCAGTCCATCGGTCACCGAATCTGTTGTTGAGAAGCGTACGAACACTTCGACTGAAATGTGCAGGAGCTCCATCGTGCATGAACCACATGTTGTGTCGTACTTGTAAGGGCACATGTTCTAGCAGCACAGGTAGAGTATCCCGTATGAAATCATGATAACATGCTCCATTGAGCGCAGGTGGAAGAACATGGGACCCAATCAAGACAGCACCAACAATGCCTGCCCAAACGTTCACAGAAAATCTGTGTTGATGACGTGATTGCACAGTTGCGTGCGGATTCTCGTTAGCCCACACATGTTGATTGTGAAAATATACAATTGGATCATGTTGGAATGAAGCCTCATCCGTAAAGAGAACATTTGCACTGAAATGAGGATTGACACATTGTTGGATGAACCATTCGCAGACGTGTACCCGTGGAGGCTAATCAGCTGCTGATAGTGCCTGCACACGCTGTACATGGTACGGAAACAACTGGTTCTCCCGTATCACTCTCCATACAGTGACGTGGTCAACGTACCTTGTACAGCAGCAACTTCTCTGACGCTGACATTAGGGTTATCGTCAACTGCACGAAGAATTGCCTCGTCCATTGCAGGTGTCCTCGTCGTTCTAGGTCTTCGCCAGTCGCGAGTCATAGGCTGGAATGTTCCGTGCTCCCTAAGACGCCGATCAATTGCTTCGAACGTCTTCCTGTCGGGACACCTTCGTTCTGGAAATCTGTCTCGATACAAACGTACCGCGCCACGGCTATTGCCCCGTACTAATCCATACATCAAATGGACATCTGCCAACTCATTTGTAAACATTGTACTGACTGCAAAACCACGTTCGTGATGAACACTAACCTGTTGATGCTACGTACTGATGTGATTGATGCTAGTACTGTAGAGCAATGAGTCGCATGTCAACACAAGCACCGAAGGCAACATTACCTTCCTTCAATTGGGCCAACTGGCGGTGAGTCGAGGAAGTACAATACATACTGACGAAACTAAAATGAGCTCTAACATGGAAATTAAGCGTTTCCGGACACATGTCCACATAACATCTTTTCTTTATTTGTGTGTGAGGAATGTCTCCTGAAAGTTCGGCCGTACCTTTTTGTAAGGTACGGCCAAACTTTCAGGAAACATTCCTCACACACAAATAAAGAAAAGATGTTATGTGGACATGTGTCCGGAAACGCTTAATTTCAATGTTAGAGCTCATTTTAGTTACGTCCACCTACACTAAATGAGCACGTTATCATGATTTCATACGGGATACTCTACCTGCGCTGCTAGAACATGTGCCTTTACAAGTACGACACAACATGTGGTTCATACACGATGGAGCTCCTGCACATTTCAGTCGAAGTGTTCGTACGCTTCTCAACAACAGATTCGGTGACCGATGGATTGGTAGAGGCGGACCAATTCCATGGCCTCCACGCTCTCCTGACCTCAACCCTCTTGACTTTCATTTATGGGGGCATTTGAAAGCTCTTGTATACGCAACCCCGGTACCAAATGTAGAGACTCTTCGTGCTCGTATTGTGGACGGCTGTGATACAATACGCCATTCTCCAGGGCTGCATCAGCGCATCAGGGATACCATGCGACGGAGGGTGGACGCATGTATCCTCGCTAACGGAGGACATTTTGAACATTTCCTGTAACAAAGTCTTTGAAGTCACGCTGGTACGTTTTGTTGCTGTGTGTTTCCATTCCATGATTAATGTGATTTGAAGAGAAGTAATAAAATGAGCGCTAACATGGAAAGTAAGCGTTTCCGGACACATGTCCACATAACATATTTTCTTTCTTTGTGTGTGAGGAATGTTTCCTGAACGTTTGGCCGTACCTTTTTGTAACACCCTGTAAATTTGACGATTTTGTGTTTACCATTTGAAGAGGCCGCTATGGTTGCAGTACACTAGGGCATGTTTTTTATAAAACAGATCTGAAGATGGTCATTATGGACCGAAACCGGTAGTCTGATGACAAAAAAATTGTGACCGTAGACGTAAAGTAAAGGAAATTTATTATTAAATTTATTAACATCGAGTATAGAGCTAGATGTTAGGAACCCTTTTCTGGGAGTATTTGTGTGGAGTGTAGCCATATATGAAAGTGAAACATGGACGATAAACACACCAACTCGCGTATCATATCAGTGACACTCTCACCCCTATTGCGCGATAACACGAAATGAGCTGCCCTCCTTTGCACTTTTTCGATGTCCTCTGTCAATCCTACCTGGTAAGGATCCCATACCGCGCAGCAATATTCCAGCAGAGGACGGACAAGTGTAATGTAGGCTGTCTCTTTAGTGGGTTTGTCGCATCTTCTAAGTGTAATTTACCTTCTAGTAAAATCATCAGACAATCAATTACAATTACACACAACTGAGACGATACTCCATATGCACGCAATTTGATTACCAATCGCTTTCACTGTTAACTGTGTCTTTAAAAAGTGGGGTCTTTTTATTCTGTTACCACTAACTGTGCACCACACTTCTATTTTCTGATAGTGACTGCACAATGTGGCGCTGGGGGACTGGCGATTATAAGTGTGTCAAGCAGCTGACACTTTAGCCACAGCCTATCAAGGAATGGCTGTGCTACATTTTACATAAATAAATAAATATGAGAAAGCTTGAGCAAGATTTATGCCGAATTCGTCGAGTGGTGACCAATGCAAACTAAATCAAAGTGACTGCACAGTGTGTCGCTGGGGGATTGGCGATTACAGGTGTGTCAAGCACAGGGTGTATACGACCCGGGACAACCGGGAGATCCGGGAAAAACCCGGGATTTTTTTCATCCGGGAGAAAACCGGGAAAAACCCCTGAATTTTTTAGGATTCCGGGAATTTTTCATTGTTTTAGTTTTCAGTTAAATTTTTGTAAATTTGACTGGTAAGAACCGTTACTCTAACAAAGGATATTACTGTATCCCGCTACTGCGGAGCAATACTTCAACAATAAAACATAAACGAGAGATAAAAACCAAAATAACTTAAATTGCAAAGGAAATCCGCCGTATACAACAACGACACACAGTGCTCATGCAAGCGTCTGCCAACAGCAAAATGTGTCAAAAGGCTTTAGGAAGACTATGCAGTGCTTCATAACAACAAATTGCCTCCAATGAGCGTGAAGTCCCAACTGTTTACATTAAAATTCGTTTTAGCAGTTACAAGCGGGCTCATGCGCATGCGCAGTTGAGTCGCGTTTGAGCAGTAGATTCTCCCACTTCTGGCTATAGGAATGTGGCTGTTGGCTGTGCAAGCAGTCGCAGCAAGCATTTAGATGCTACCGGGAAAAGGGGGCGCCAAATTCATATTCTTGAGGGAAAAAAAAACTTTTTTCATAAAGCGCCTAGCATCCAGCGTACGTTTGTCTATCGATTATGATTATGATTTTGAAACGCTTCTCTGTTGGTATTTGAACACATTTTAAGTTGATTTCTGAATGAATCATAAGTTGATTTTTGAAAGTGTGCATAGTGTACGTGATGTCTCTGTCGGGAGAATCCTCGTCACATCTAGAAATAAACTTTCTGCAGACGAAAGAGGTCGGGGCTATATGAGCGGAGTAAAGCCGAACGGATGAATGCCAATCGCTGTCTGATTGTGTAGTTGATTGGGTTTGCGAATGATCAGCATTGTTATAATTACTAGCGAAATCCATAGATTCAGACTACCTGAATGGAAATAAACGACTGACAGGAATAACAGGTGAGAAAGATTACGTACTATCTTCTCAGTGTACCCAAGAACATGAAATTTTGACAGACAATTTTTGGCCAGGTCGCTACACTAGAAAGGACCAGTTGTACAGTCCCCGGCCAGCAGCTGCCTAAGGTCTATTCTGGAAGTAACGCGGAAAACGTGTTGTACGAACACGTAATAACGCCTAACCGGAAAACAATCACGGGATAACTAAACCTGTGATTCTGGCAGGGTTAGTGAAATTAATCGGCGAATAAATTTTGACAATGGTAGGAATAGCTGCAGAATTGGTGATGACAAGATTGTTTGTTAGAACGAGGAAGGAGAAGAAACGGGGACATCACACAAATTATGGAAGAATAAGACGATTCCAAGTTTATAGAAAAAATTCGTAATACTACTTTTCGATCTCATGCTTGAGAAGCTGATGCGTATGAATGAAATGTGAAACTATTTCCTAACATAAAAGCTTTTTGCTTGTAGTAGGCCTAATAGGCATCTGTTATTGGCACTTCGTGAATTATATTCTGTCGTGTAATAACAATGGCCATTTGTGCCAAAACAGTCTCGTTTATTTGGCGTATCTTACAAAATTGCTCCAATATTAGAAAGGCCTCTTTTATTTTATCTAGCAGAGAGTGACAAAATGGACGTAATCAGATCGACAAACCACACTAGTCTTGGGTATTATTTGTGTTAACAGCTTTTTCAGTATTAGATAACGACATTTCGATTTTTCATGTAGTGAACCGTTTGACGAGCTTTGATGAGGTAATAGATTCTTTCGCAGAAAGGAAAGCATGCCGTGTAAAGCTTTAGCAAGATTAGAGAGAAAAAAATGCTAGGAGCTAAGGATTGAAAAAATGTGTACTTTCTTGCTTGTCTCTTTTCTTTATTGGTTTTATGTCCATATTTAATTTTATGTCACATAAAACAGCAAGTTATTAGCTAATAGGCAATAAAGAGTGCAAATTTTCTGAAGAGTTCTTGTTCTCCCGATTACAAATAATCCCAGCCTCTATTAATTGCGAGATTTGTTTAAAGAGGGGCTGTCAAACCGGCCGACTGTGAGCAGGAGAGGCACCACAGGACATTTCAACTTCCACTGTCGTGAATATAGTTTGATGCCATCCATTACAAAATATACACGTTTCAATTCCACAGAGCGAAATACAGTGACGTGCAATAGAAGAATGTTTTATGAAGAGGCGTGGCACTGCACTCTGGCACACTTAAGACCAAATAACATGTCTTACATGTTCTCGCACACACATATGTTTTATGTTTCAGACTTTCCAGAAAGATGTGCGCTACAAGATGAACATATTTTTGAAAATTCGATTTTTTTTAGTATTGACCCGGTTCGCAAATATCATAGATCCGAGGCTGAGGCGCAGAGCAGTCTGAGTTGTAGTGGATAGTCTTCACGAGACCCCTGTTTACGTATAGCGGTTTTGCTGTTTACTCTCACGTCAAATGAAAAAAAACGGATATCTGTGGCCGGGAGCTATCGAGTGAATTAAAATATATTCACATAATTACGGAAGGCTAAAATATGTCATTAGTTTCAGATTTTATTTCCGCCTTTCTGACTGTCAAGCATTAATCGCCTTGCAGAACAATGAAGTTATTTTTGTCTGTTTGCTAAAGAAATTTGACTTTTGTTAACCCTTTCCGCAGAGGCAGTCAATGTATTTGAAATGAAATGTTTAATTCCACAGTACTGGCTAGTTTCAACTGTTCGTTGCATTTCAAGTGCACGTTTTCATCTTCTAGCACGTATGGCGTTATGCCATAATAGAGAACCAAACATGATATAACACAGTACTGGTTCTCCAAGAAAATTTACATTCCGAAAACCACACTCAAAAGCTTAATATCAGGTCGAGGTCTACTTGATTAGGAATCTGGACATACGAATGTGCACTTTAAGTATGCACTTTAAATGTGCACATTTTTGTTACGGTTCATGAAATTCCAATGCTCTTGGAGTATCCTCTGATGTCTTGTTTCTTTTATGACATAAAGTATGATCTTTCAATGTTTTACACGTACGTAGGTACGGTCGTCCTGCGTCATGGTAGCTGCGGAAGCGCGGTGACGCCTGTCATCTGCGTTCTGCAACTGCTGAAACGAACCTATTTCTAACTGGTCGCGGGAAAATATTGCGAATGGTGGTTTGAAAAGCGTTACTTTCAAAGTAAATATCCTTTTCCGTAAGTTGAACTATTAATGACAGTGCGTTGGACTCTCATTTAAGAATCAGCTCTTTGATGACGAGCCATTCAGAACCATTTCGAACCCTGAAGATTAGACATTTGTCATTATTAAAATTTTTACTGGCACATTTATGTGATTGTTAAAATGTAACACACGTAAAAAAGATCAACATTATATGCGAAATCATAGCTTCTCTTGCAGCTTAGAAACCTTAGAGACCAATATTATATGTGAAAGCTTGGTTTTCTTGTAGCAACACTATGTATATTAATTTAAACTATTAACTGTCCCTTTTGTGTGTTCGTGCTACGTAACAGTGATGCTGCTGTAGGCTGACTACATCACGTGTCCTACGCTCTGAATATCCGTTGTCAGCGGCTGCCGAGATCACATGACATGAGCTATGACTGGTTTACAGAAACGCATCGCAATCTCGATTTCAATGATTCGGAAAGTAACATGCGGTGTTTGGTGGAATTCCAACGTATACTTCGTAATACGAAAATACGCAACGTACATTTTGCTGCACATAAAAGATATTTACAAAACGCGTCTTTTTCTCTGAGTTTCGTTTTCTAAAGTGCCGGGAAATTCTACACCCGTGTATAAAACCTTAACCATTCAAAGGATTGATAAGGGAAAATATACTGTCACTTAACACGGAAAAAGCGTGTTTTCACCCGGGAGAAAGTTTATTTTTAACCGGGAATTCCGGGAAAAATCCAGGAATTTTTCTTCCTTGTCCACGTATACACCCTGAAGCAGCTGACACTTTAGCCACAGCCTATCAAGGAATGGCTGTGCTACATTTTACATAAATAACTAAATATGAGAAAGCTTGAGCAAGATTTATGCCGAATTCATCGAGTGGTGACCAATGCAAACTAAATCAAAGCAATTGTACGAATGTGTGGTGTGTTCTTTTGGACACGTCCGAAAGAACAGACACCACGCGGAATCCGCAGCTGTGATACATAAATTGAGTGAGGCTGCGCCATCCGAGACGCATTCCTTATCGCAACTGCGCGGAGTATCTCTGCGCGCCTTACGGCGGACCCACATTCTCACCGAGTGCCACCTATCCGCAATCCCTGTCCATTTCCTCTATGCTCGGTACTCTGAGATTCCAGAACGTTTAGTACTCACTGCAAAGAACATTCGACGAATGTGACAGCAATTCTTTCACGTGTGCAGTCCAGTGTATCGCTGCATGTTGTTACGTTCTCTACACGTGACGCTGGCTGTGCTCACAGCAAGTAGTCAACGAAGTTAATCAGCGTACGTGTAGTATTCCGATTGTCATTAACGTTTTATCAGGCTATTAAGCATCTCCATATCGTGACACCGCCACGTTTCCGCCAATTTGTCGCCTGAAGATGTCCATTTACAACGAAACCGGCTTTGGTGTAGTAAACGCACCTGAAATAACAGCTGTGGCGGTTTTATCATCCATTCGTAAGACATTTTATGCATTTTGGTTGGGAAAGAGTTTATCTGGTAATGGCAATAGTACTTTCGAGTGGCCGTTTCATCTTAATCTGTAATGGTATGTCCGTGTTTTTGCTGTGAAATTTTGTTCGTCGTTGGCACGGAAGCTTTTATTACTACACATTAAAGAAACAATTTAAAGCTTACGGAGATAAGCTTTTAGCTTGGACACAGGGGGGTGCTCGGCGTCTAACTGTAAGTCCAGATGTACACACTGAGGTGGCAAGTCATGGGATACCTCCTCATATCGTATCGGACTCCGTTTGCCCGGCGTAGCACGAGACTGGAATAGAAGGGAGAACCGATAGAGGTACTCAGAGTACCCTCCGCCACACACCGTCAGGTGGCTTGCGGAGTATGGATGTAGATGTAGATATATTTGTGCATCCACACTGAAAAAACATGTCTGAAAGAACAGACACGATGCATTCATATAATCGATACGCTTAGATGGGCAAGGGATCAAACTTCTTCAGTGCGGATGCATAAGTGCGTCTGGCCTCCTGTGGGAATCTCGGAGTAGCGTGCGTGGAGGAAATGTACAGACTGGGTAGGTGGCGCTCGGTGGAAGGTAGTCCGCGCAGGTACAATAAACTCGTCGCCGCTGATTCTGCGTAATGTCCTGATGCAGCTGACATCACCAATCCGTTTCCTTTCCTTTCTCTCACCCCCTCCTTCAATTTAATCATGTGAATGAAAGCAATTGCAGGAAGTTTAAACTATTGTTCAGGCGACTTTGTACGCCAGACTATTATTGTGACGAGACGTGGGCCCACCATTTCTCACCAGGATTGAAATGTCGATCAAAGAAGCAGCTGGAAGTGCGAAACTCTGCATCAAAAACAACGTCAGTTTCATATTCCAAAGTACTTATTTCTATTTTTTCTGGAATTCAAGTAGAATTCTTCTTATCGATCATCTTAGAAAAAGTAAAATAATAGCTAGCAGTTGCTGTCCTAATCCTCTAGTCCAGCATTTAATGACAGTAAATTCGAGTCATTGTGACATAATTAATTTTTCTTTCTATTCTTTCTCAGTTAACCTATAATTTAATTTGAAATGTCTCGGTATACGTGCCAATGCGCCATAAAAGGAGCAACCAGTATTACCTGTTAGTGGCGAATGGAAATATTTCAATTTTTGTATTGAGTACATCTACATATACGTCATGCCCCACAAGCCACCTAATGGCGTGTGGCGGAGGGTACCCTCCCTCCCCCCCCCCCCCTACCATGTTCCACTCTCGAACAACGCGTGAGTAGAAGCCTTATCGGTATGCGTCTGTATTGGCTATAATTTCTCGACCTTTCTTGTCATGGTCAATTCGCGAGATGTGTGTGGCAGGAAGCAATAAGAGGGTTGTCCAGAAAGTAAGATCCGATCAGTCGCGAAATGGAAACCACAGTGAATACCAGAAACGTTTTATTTGCAACAGTTGTTGTATCAACTTTCCAATATCCTCGTCAAAGAAAGCAGCCGCCTGTGCTTTTGGCCAGTTATCTGCACTGGTGTGCAGATCGTTGTCTGTGGAAAAATTTTGTCTTCATGGCCAGAGGTTCTTGTGAGCAGAGATGAGATTCAGGGGGAGCCAATTAAGGACTGTATTGTGGGTGACCAAATGCTGCAGGAGCGTCTTCATTGCCCCTGCAGTGTGCGGCCGAGAATAGGCATGATGCAGGAACTGTTCGACAGTTGTGTTATGTGGACTGCATGGCACAGGCGAAATCGCTAACCAGGCCCTCGTACTTGGCGGGAGATGCTATTCCCTACGCATCTTTACGTGCTCACTGTTCGCTCAAAACTGAGAATAGCGACGCGACACGATCGACAGGCGTACTACAGACACTGCCCAACACATTTGTGCAAAGCTTTACCGGATTCTCCCAGTAGTTTCCATTTCGCGACCGATCGGAATTTACTTTCTGGACAACCATCGTATGTTATCTGACTCCTATTGGAAAGTGCTCTCCAGAACTTTCAACAGTAAATCTCTTCGTGATGGGCAATGCCTCTCTCCACTGGAGTTTGTTGAGCATCTTCGTAACGATCTCAACCCGACTAAACGATCCAGTGACTAAACGCGCCGCTCGTCTTTCGATCTTTCCTGTCCCTTCTATCAGTGCTACCTGATAACGATTCCACACTGATGAACAATAGTCAAGAGTCAGTCGAATAAACGAGTCGATCGAATAAATGCCTTATAAGCTATTTCCTTCGTGGATAATTGCATTTCCTTAAGATTCTTCCTATGACCCTCAGTCTGGCATCCGCTTTTCCTAATATTTGTTTTATGTAGTCGCTCCAATCAAGGTCGCTCTGGCTGGTTAGGCCTAGATATCTTACGGTAGATACTGTTTCCAGGAGTTTCTCATCAATAGTGTGGTTGTACAGTAGTGGATTTCTTTTCCTACAGGGTATGTATGAGTGATATGCACAATTCATCAATCCTCTACAGGTCGTCCTCCAAATCGATACTGTCTTCTGGCGCTCCTACTTGCATGCAGCGAACGAAATCATCTGCGAACAGCCTTAAAGAGCATCCAACGCTTTCTACTAGTTCATGTACACTACTGGCCATTAAAATTGCTACACCAACAAGAAATGCAGATGATAAAAGGGTATTCATTAGACAAATATATTATACTAGAACTGACATGTGATTACATTTTCACGCAATTTGGGTGCATAGATCCTGAGAAATCAGTACCCAGAACAACCACCTCTGGCCGTAATAACGGCCTTGATATACCTGGGCATAGAGTCAAACAGGGCTTGAATGACGTGTACAGATACAGCTGCCCATTCAGCTTCAACACGATACCACAGTTCATCAAGAGTAGTGACTGGCGTATTGTGACGAGCCAGTTGCTCGGCCACCATTGAACAGACGTTTTCAATTGGTGAGAGATCTGGAGAATGTGGTAGCCAGGGAAGGAGTCGAACATTTTTCTGTATCCAGAAAGGCCCGTACAGGACCTGCAACATGCGGTCGTGCATTATCCTGCTGAAATGCAGGGTTTCACAGGGATCGAATGAAGGGTAGAGCCACGGGTCGTAACACATCTTAAATGTAACGTCCACTGTTCAAAGTGCCGTCAATGCGAACAAGAGGTGACCGAGACGTGTAACCAATGGCACCCAATACCATCACGCCGGATGATACGCCAGTATGGCGATGACGAATACACGCTTCCAATGTGCGTTCACCGCTATGTCGCCAAACACGGATGCGACCGTCATGATGCTGTAAACAGAACCTGGATTCATCCGAAAAAATGACGTTTTGCCATTCGTGCACCCAGGTTCGTCGTTGAGTACACCATCACAGGTGCTCCTGTCTGTGATGCAGCGTCAAGGGTAACCGCAGCCATGGTTTCCGAGCTGATAGTCCATGCTGCTGCAAACGTCGTTGAACTGTTCGTGCAGATGGTTGTTGTCTTGCAAACGTCCCCACCTGTTGACTCAGGGATCGAGACGTGGCTGCACGATCCGTTACAGCCATGCGGATAAGATGCCTGTCATCTCGACTGCTAGTGATACGAGGCCGTTGGGATCAAGCACGGCATTCTGTATTACCTTCCTGAACCCACCGATTCCATATTCTGCTAACAGCGATAGGCTACAATCCGACCTTTATCAAAGTCGGTAACGTGATGATACGCGTTTCTCCTCCTTACACGAGGCATCACAACAACGTTTCACCAGGCAACGCCGGTCAACTGCTGTTTGTGTATGAGAAATCGGCTGGAAACTTTCCTCATGTCAGCACATTGTAGGTGTCGCCACCGGCGCCAACCTTGTGTGAATGCTCTGAAAAGCTGATCATTTGCATATCACAGCACCTTCTTCCTGTAGCTTAAATTTCGCGTCTGTAGCACGTCATCTTCGTGGTGAAGCAAATTTAATGGCCAGTAGTGTATATAAACTGATAACAGTAATGGTCCAATCACACTTCCTTTATGTATTGTTCCGTTAAGTGAGTGGTGCAAGAAAGTCTTGAATCCAGTCGCAAATCTGGTACGATGCTCGTAAGCTCGTATTTGTTTCACTAAACGGCACTGCAGGATGGCGTCAAATGTCTTCCTCAAGTCAAGGAACACGGCATCAACGTGAGCTCCGTAGTCTACGGCACTGTGTATCTCATGGAGGAACAGAGTCAGCTGAGCTTCTCAAGATCTCTGCTTGCGGAATCCAAGTTGACTTTTATGCAGGGGATTAGCGTTTTCCAACATCATCATAATACCTGAGCGTAGAACATACCCCATAGTTCTACAATCGATTGACGTCAGTGATGTAGGTCTTTAGGTATGCGCATCTGTCCCACGGCCCTTCTCGAAAACGGGAATGACTTGCGCTTTTTTCCAGTCGCTAGGTACCCTTCGTTGCTCCAGCAATCTACGATAAATTGCTGCTAGAAGGGGAGCGAGTTCTTTCGCATAATCCTTATAGAATCTCATCGATATCACTTCTGGTCCCGATGCCTTTACACTATTAAGCAGTCGGTAATCTAAATATCTGCCATTTCGACGTTCGTACGATGATTGAAAGATAGGACCGTCTTACGATATGCCGGAAATATCTAATTTTAGTTTTTTATTAATTTTCAATGACACATTTTGAATTGTTTCATTACAGTTTTTTTAACTAATATGCAAGTAGCAGAATGTACCGTGTTCATTGGTTAACATTTTGGTAACATTTGACGGAGAGCTGCACTACATAGATGAAAGATATTGTTTGTTATAGAGCAAGGAGACGAACAGTCAGTGGCTGCAGTGTCTGTGTATGTAATAGTGGTACTTACCGGAAGAGATTTGGCTCGATGTGGGTAAAATGTCAGATGTTAAGGATGGAGGAAGCCGTTTCATGCCATGGAATATTAGCCATAAAATTTTACTGGAGGCACTGCGAGAGACAAAGAGACGAAAATGCCAGTCCGCCACTAGAAATACAACACCTGCCTGCACAATGCGTACGCCCAGCAAGACATATAAGTGGTACAAGCCGTTAAGTGATGCTTTCAGCATTTCTTTAATATTCAAATTTAAGTAATTCCGAAGATTTAATGAGCGTTTTATCCATCATAATAAAATTATAGTTGTAGTGAAACACTGAAGTAGCGATTGATAGAATTAATTTTTGCATTGATACGGAAAGATAACAGCCAATAGTGCCATAAAGTCATTTGAAAAGACTATAATGTCCCTCTACGAAATACACTGAGGTGGCAAAAGTAATGGGATGGCGATATGCACATATACAGATGGCGGTAGTATCGCCTAGCAAGGTATGAAAGGGCAGTGCGTTGGCTGAGCTGTCATTTGTTCGCAGGTGATTCATGTGAAATGTTTCCGATGGGATTACGACTGCACGTCGGGAATTAACAGACTTTGAAAGCGGAATAATTCCTGGAGCTAGACTCATGGGATATTCCATTTCGGAAATCGTTAGGGAATTCAATATTTCGAAATCCACCGTGTCAAGAGTATGCCGACAACACCAAATTTCAGGCTTTACCTCTCACCTCGGACAATGCAGTGGCCGAAGGCCTTCACTTGACAACCGAGAGCAGCGGGGTTTGCATAGAGTTGTAAGTGCTAACAGACAAGCAACACTGAGGAAATAACCGTAGGAATCAAAGCGGGGCGAAAGATGAAAGTGCCCGTTAAGACAGTGAGGCGGAATTTGGCGTTAATGGGCTATGGTAGCAGACGACCGACGCGAGTGGCTTTGTTAACAGCACGACATCACCTGCCGCGCCTCTCCTGCGCTCGTGGCCACATCGGTGGGACCCTGGACGACTGGAAAACCGTGACCTGGTCAGATGAATCCCCATTTCAATTGGTAAGTGATGATTGTAGTGTTCGAGTGTGGTGGAGACCTCACGAAGACATAGACCCAAATCGTCAACAAGGTATTGCGCAAGCGGGTGGTGGCCCCATAATGGTGTGGACAGTGTTTACACGGATCATTGAATGGAAATGGTTATGTCGGTTTACTTGGAGACCCTTTGCACCCATTATGGATTTCATGTTTTCAAACAACGATGGAATTTTTATAGAAGACAGTGCGCCGTGTCACTGGGCCACAGTTGTTTGCGATTGGTTTGAAGAACATTCTGGAAGCCCGAGCGAATGATTTGATCACCCAGATTGCCCGACATAAATCAAATGGCTCTGAGCACTATGGGACTTAACATCTGAGGTCATCAGTCCCCTAAAACTTAGAACTACTTTAACCTAACTAACCTAAGGACATCACACACATCCATGCCCGAGGCAGGATTCGAACCTGCGACCGTAGCGGTCGCGCAGTTCCAGACTGAAGCGCCTAGAACCGCTCGCCCACCACGGACGGCCGACATAAATCCAATCGAGCATTTATGGGAGATATTCGAGAGGTCAGATCGTGCACAAAATCCTGCACCAGCAACACGCCCGCGATTAATGACGGCTGTAGAGGCAACATGGCTCAGTGTATCTGCAGTGTACTTCCAACGACTTTTTGACTCCATGCCACGTCGAGTTGCTCCACTACGCTGGGTAAAAGGAGGTCCGACATGATATTAGGAGGTATCCGTGACTTTTGTTGTCACCTCAGCGTAGTCTGATAGCATTACGTATTGAAAAGCCATCAATCATTTCTCAGTATTGGACCAGCTTCTTAGCATTTTCGATGCTGTTTTTCAAAACTTGCAGTATTATTTTTGTGCGTGCTTAACAATAACTTAGTGTGAATGTGTGTGTGTGTGTGTGTGTGTGTGTGTGTGAGTGTGTGTGTGCCGGCCGCGGTGGCCGTGCGGTTCTGGCGCTGCAGTCCGGAACCGCGGGACTGCTACGGTCGCAGGTTCGAATCCTGCTTCGGGCATGGGTGTGTGTGATGTCCTTAGGTTAGTTAGGTTTAAGCAGTTCTAAGTTCTAGGGGACTTATGACCTAAGATGTTGAGTCCCATAGTGCTCAGAGCCATTTGAACCATTTGTGTGTGTGTGTGTGTGTGTGAATGATTTTCTGAATGTATGCTAAGTTATTCATTGCGTAAACGAAGTGTTGATTGTTCTCATTATAAATTCTTAACTAGACATTCGTCAACTTTGGTTGTATTTATGAGTTTGGAAATTGTGGTAAGATCTTATGGACCAAACTCCTGAGGTCATCGGCCATTAAGTTTACTCACTATTGAATGTAACTTACGCTAAGGATGACACACACACCCATGCCCGAGGGAGGACTCGAACCTCCGACGGGGGGAACCGCGCGGACCGTGACAAGACGCCCGAGACCGCGGGGCTACCCCGCGTGGCTCTTTGTGATTTCATGGAATTACTTCATATAAGAAATACGCTCGTGAATGTGCAGTACTCGTACTAAGCGTGTTTGAAAATTTGTCTTGTTAATATGAGAATAAGCGTCCGATTAGCCTACGCTCAGTATTCCGTAACAGGAAAAGTAACAGGCTCGATGAATAAATTTGTGACAAGAGCTACGGTATAGAAGACAAGAAAAAACAAATTATTAATCTGGGCACTGGGAAAGCTGAGGGTCTGGAAGTATGAACTGTTGGAACGTCTTCGAAATTCAGCTGATTTGGTGCCTCGTAACTTCCGCCCGTTCCTACGTTCAAAGGGAAACGTGAATGGAAAACCTAAAGTGAACCGTGTCCAACAATAGTGCCCACCGATTCTCTGAGGATGAGCAAACTTTTCAAAATGCCCAGTGCAACTCGAAGCGAAACCCTTATGGGTATCGTCCTGCCAGACCGGTAAACACATTATGTATTACCACAGCCAGTCTTAGCTCATGCCTTCTGCCGGTTTCACTGTAAACTAACCATGCCCAACAGATACTCGTATTTAAGTCTCCAAGGATCAGTGATCACAGAAAAGGGCACAATGCCAAATAGACAAATTTCCTTAGTAAGAAACTGCGTACTGTGACAATCTCTACGAGGGGTAGTCATAAAGTTTTGATTATCACCTCGAAAAATTCAAACCGCAATCGCGATGCTTGGAGATGGTATTAATCCTTCTCTACAGATTCACCCTTGAATGCGACCCAAAGACTGAAAACTTGGCAGAGACTTTGTAAAAGTTCGGATTTTGACGTTCCACTTCAAAAATCTCTTTGATGTCATACTGGAAATGCCTACCATGCAATGGTTTTTCCATTCGAAGAAGGTAAAAGAAGTCACGGGGTGCCATGGCAGGGGAAAAAAGAGAGAGAGAGAAAACTTGATAACCCAAAGAAGCAGTTCGTGAGGGTGAGTCCTGTACAGAAAGAGCTGGGGCACTGTCGTAGAGCAAAAATACCCCTTTAGACCATTTCCCATGATGCTTCTTCTTCACAGTCTCGTCAGGAGATTTTGGTAGTAACCTCCAATGACAGTTGCCCCTTACGAGCATAATCTGTTAGCAGCACCCGACGGCAGTCCTACAAAACGCTCAACATCAACTTGCCCGATGATAACTGCGTCTTCACCTTTTTCATGATTAGGCCCCTAAAGAAGTCATCTCGATTGGCCTAAAAAATTGAGTTGGGAACTGAGAAATAGCATCTTCTATTGAGAGGCCCATTTGAAATTTAAATTGAAACTGACTGGTGCCTTAGTTTAAGAGAGGCGTCTTACTGTTCTTGTGTACGCAATCATTTCTATTAACGTCGACCCGAATGTAAGTAATGAGACTGGTCGGTAATCAACAATATCTGTCATTACCTTTCTTTTAAAGGAATCTCACAACAGCATATTTCATTCTCTCTGCGAATATACCCTGTGATCGGGATGTACTGTACATGTTACTGAATGCCTGACATTTATGCGAAAACCTAGAAAAATAATGTCGTAGTTCAACGCCAAGAGCTACTAAAAATGTTTCTTTATTATTCTTTATTATTATTTCCAAGATGGAGGAGGGAAGAAAATTGAAAAACAAGAGCACTGAAGATGCAAGAAAGATATACCGAAGGTTAAATAATGAACAGCGAAGAGAAACAGAGCAGGCTAGGAAAAAATGGCTAAAAGAGGAATGTGATGAAGAACTGGACAGGAAGGGGAGATACGACTTACTATACAACAGAGTAAAGACTACGACATTGGAACAAAATAGAGTAGGAAGTGCTATTATGGAAATTTTGAGTAAAGATGAAGAGGTACTGTACAAAGATCGTGACGATGTCCTCCAGAGATGGGAAGAATATCTAAAAGAGCTATATGACACAAGCAGCAAACCAGAAACTCTGGAACTTGAATCACACAACAGTATAAGTGATGACGAGAAAGGACCAACCATCATAATGGAAGAAGTAAAGTCTGCCATAGCTGCAATGAAAAATGGCAAAGCGGTAGGTACAGATACGATGCCAGGAGAAATATTAAAATGCATGAACCAAGATGGAATAAGAGAAATGTTGAGATTATGTAATAAAATATACGACAGTGGTGAATGGCCTGAGGACTTTCTGACAGCAGTAATGATCCCATTGCCGAAAAAAACAAGGAATCAAGAAATGCAGCGAGCACAGGACAATCAGGCTCATTTCACGTGCAGCCAAAGTGATGTTAAGAATAATTAATAAAAGATTTGAAAAAGTAATGGAGGAGAATCTTGGTGAGGAGCAGTTTGGCATTAGACGGAATACGGGCACCGGAGATGCAGTAGGACTCCTACGAATCTAGGGAGAAAGGTTTATTGAAAAAGGAAGAGACCTATGTATGTGCTTCATCGATCTAGAAAAGGCATTTGACATTGTGGTTTGGGACAAGCTGGCGACTATAATGAGGGAAAAGAGAATAGACTGGAACACCAGGAGACTTGTTTACATTACATCTCAATCAAAAAGTTTCAATTAAAGTGAGAGGAGAAAGTACAAATTGGATCGGACTAGGAAAAGGAGTAAGATAAGGATGCTGTCTATCACCTATCCTTTTAAACCTCTACTTGGAAAATATGATTGACCAATGCTCATTAGAAGACAAAGGCGTAGAAATTGGAGGAAGAAGAGTAGGGTGTTTGAGGTTTGCTGATGACATGGTACTTCTAGCCACAGGGGAAAAAGAATTACAGGATTTGGTGGACACCATTGAAACTAACGGAAAAAATATGGAATGAAAATTAACACAAATAAAACAAAAGTATTGGCACTAGGAGGAAATAAGGAAATAAAAATTATGCTGAGTGGAGAAATACTAGAACAGGTGCAAAATTTTAAGTATCTTGGATGCAGGATAGGCACCGACTGGAAGCGCAACACAGAAATTAAAACAAGGATAGCAATGGCAAAAGAGGCGTTTTATAAGAAAAGGAGAATTTTCTGCAGCGGTCTCGACAGAGAACTCAGGAAGCGACTCATAAAATGTCTTGTATGGAGTGTTCTTCTATATGGCGCTGAAACATGGACTATGAAGAAGAAAGACAGAGAAAGGCTGGAGGTTTTTGAGATCTGGACATGGCGGAGGATGGAAAGAATAAGTTGGATGGACATAGTAAAAAGTGAAGAGTTACTGAGAAGAGTGGGAGAGAAAAGACAGTTACTAGATGTAATAAAGAGAAGAAAAAGAAATTGGATTGGGCATATGTTAAGAAAGAATGACGAACTGATAAAAACAGTTTTAGAAGGTTATGTAGAAGGGAAAAGGAAGCAAGGAAGAAAGAGATTCCAGACATTGGATGACATGATGGACGGTAGAACATACAGCAGCCTTAAGAAGGAAGCAATGGATCGCAGAAAATGGAGAGGCAAAGGACCTGCTAATACAGCAGATAACTGATGATGATGATTACAACCAGTTTGTCCTCAAACAGTCATCAGGTACCATAAAACATTTAGAACAGTTTCTCGGCAGTATAAAACCTATGGCGTCAAACAAAATCGACCATAAGTCACTGTTATCATGTAGCAAAATATATTAAACTGTCAATAATAAAATGACGTTTTTTTTAAAAATATCTACGATTGGGACACTATCTTCACAAAATATATTAGGGTTTTAGTAATTAACATGAGATTTTATCAACTCCATGGGAGATTTTGCCTTTGACTGAATTAACTACATTCTTAACTTCTTTGGCAAAGCATGGAGCAGCTGTGGTCTCGGTTGCTTTCTCTCTTGAACTGGCCTAACCAATTTTCTGAGTTTTTTAGAGGAATTTATTATTACATATGTTGTCTCCCTGACTGCTACTGCTTATTACTTCTCTGTTTTCTTCAAGAAACAAGGAACTCACGTTCCGTAACTGATTTCCCAGTTTCTCTGGGAATGTGTAGGGTCGTCTGGGATTGGTTCCGAGTGATACAGTTACAGAGATGGTAAGGAATCAAAGATATAAGAGTCAAGACATCATCTAGGACAGAATTATATTTGGTAACATTGTTAATTACTGGGAGCAAAGGTAGTATTGTTGTTGTTTTTGGGGGAGAAGACCATCCATCGAGTCAATCGGTCTCATTGGATTAAAGAAGGACGGGGACGGAAGCCGGCCGTGCCCTTTCAAAGGAAACATCCCGGCATTTGCCTGGAGCGATTTAGGGAAATCACGGAAAACCTAAATCAGGATGGCCGAACGCGGGATTGAACCGTCGTCCTCCCGAATGCGAGTCCAGTGTGCTAACCACTGCGCCACTTCCCTCGGCCAAAGGTAGTATTGAAAGACAGCTTTCAAAGAGATTAACTTGATGCTCGTGACGATATTCGCCATCGAGTTGAGGCGGCTGTGAACGAGAGTTTGAGTAAGCTATGCGCCGGCCGTAGTGGCCATGCGGTTCTAGGCGCTACAGTCTGAAACCGCGTGACCGCTACGGTCGCAGGTTCCGAATCCTGCCTCGGGCATGGATGTGTGTGATGTCCTTAGGTTAGTTAGGTTTAAGTAGTTCTGAGTTCTAGGGGACTGATGACCAAAGAAGTTAAGTCCCATAGTGCTCAGAGCCATTTGAACCAATAAGCTATGTAAGAGCTAAGCGAAGCTTTAAGGCACAAATTGTGGATCAGTTTATGAGACTGAGAGAAGCATTTGCACTAGAAACAACAGCTGAGAACACTGGAGACGGGTGTATTCGGTTCCCATAAAGTATGGTGTGGTTATGAGAGAAATACATCCCCGGACAGCTATGTTACTACTAAGCTATGGAAGCTCTCGCGTCTGTTCTAAAAATAAAGTTTTGACTATTCATTTTACAAAACCTATTAATTGGGAGGGTGAAAAAAAGAATTTTGGGTCAGGTGGATTACCACTAGCAGGTTATATTGACCTGATGCTTGGCTCATGACATGCAATCGTGTACACCCACTCGTGTTGACACGCAATAGGCGAGGAACTTAACTGCATCACTTAGGGAAATGAAGAGCCCACCTAGTAACCCGCTTGTTCGAAACTAATGAGTAATGAATGACGCGCCTGAAAGCGGCTGCTGAAACCAGATTTGAGGAGCGCGCAGTTTGTGAGGTCCCCCGTTGCGACAACCGAATAGTTAGGTGGGGACGGCGCCGATTAGCACATCGAAGGCGAGAGTGCTGTGGGATGGATGGGGGGGGGGGGGGGGAGGGGGGCGACATCTGCCGTGCGGATAGTAGCTCCGCGTCCGCCAATAGCTGCGATCGAGGCCACGCCATCCCCCGCCGCGCCGGTATAAAATATTAGACCGCGCGCCACACACGCATTACTACTGTTAATCGGGAGGTCGCCGCTGGGACGAGCCACAAGGTTTCGCGTCGACCTCCAGCCTTCGTCGATCGCACACGCTGTGAGTAGTGTTCTTTTATGGAACTTCTTTGCGTCCTCGCTCCCTGCTATTGGTGTGATATAGTCAGTGATCTCTGGGTACAGCTGTAAATAGCTATGGAGTGAGCATTTGGATGCACAGAACGAGAATTCTGTCCGCAGCTTCTGCTGCAGCCGAAGTCACGTGATTGGGACAGCACTTTGTAGCCCGTATAGCGCTAAATGTATTTTGAGTGTTATTACTTCGCTACTACGGATAGATCACCTTCAGAAGTACAGTGAAATTTTGTATATGTTTTTTACAGACACCTCAACAATTTTATACCAGGAACTGAAGTTGGTGTAAAGATGTGAAGAGCAACGATATTGTGCTTTTCCGCCAAGTATTATAGCTCATATTCCACTAAATTTACATTTTTTCGGCAACAGGATAAGAAGTGACAACAAACAATCTTTTTCTTTACGTTTTCTATTGTATTTATTCATAATGTCGAATCTCTGTTCTAATTATGTGTAATTATGTTACAATTACACTGTGGAAGACGCCAAAGTATCACGAAAAAACAACGCATTTGGAACTCGAAATTGTTATAGTAAATACGGTAAGCAATTTTCACCACCTGCTTATCCATTTTTATTTCCAAGTATTCATTATTTGCCCATCCGCTTTTTATAGAAAAGTAAAAGATCTATAACATTTTTTTTGCCATCTCATCAGGAAAGTAAAACCGTATGCAACGCACGAAAAAATAGAAGATTAATGCTCGAATTTTGGAGTAATAAAAGAAGAGACTGCCAACAATATTATTTTTGTTTTCTATTGTACTGATTCATCTTGTAGAATCTGTTCTAATCAGTTACGTTACAATGACACTGAATAGGAAATTCTCTGATGCAGAAATACTTAGATACACACAAGAGTTTGGGAACCTGCATAAACTGGAGGAAATTAACCAGGCTGTCAGGTATAAATTTTACCTCGATGTGAACATGGGACCAATACGTATACACTGACTTGGAATTTACTCAGACACACTTGCAAATTTACCTGGCGCCTGTCTCGTGAACATATCGCCACAAAACCGCAGAAATTATCTTTAAAATAGAGTACAATACCGTGTCTCGATATTTTTCAACAAATAAAGAGCCTCATATCAACATAACATTTTCAAATATAGCCTACATGTTGTACATACCTCTGAAAAGTAAATGGTTCTCATTTCGCACACTTCTCTTTATGTTCTAAGCAACGACAATACTGCACCATAGCTATCAAGAAAACTCAGACGTGCAGAAACGTTTATAACAGAAGGCGAATACGCCTAATATTCAAGTTTCGCTATTACAGCAAATGCAGTCAAGCAGCGCCGTCCCAAAGACATGTGACGAACGCGCTTCGTTGTTGAGAACATATGCAGTAGACTATGCTGACTCCATAGATATACGTACTCTGTGGGTACAATCAAAGATACTGATCGTCAAGATGAAATTATACCTAATTGAAAAATCATGAACTACGTGGGTAAAATATGTGTTTACGTAAAACTTTCGTTTTCATTTTGGCAAATCTACGAAATCTAACGAGAACAAAACTGCAGTTAATGTCTGTCAAGAGTTAAGGTGGTGGAATAACTTTCCCTAGCATCTTTGATTCATCCCACATAAAACAAAGCAGTTCTTCAGACTGAATTATGAGCCGTACGATGTGTAAGAATTCACATTAATTATTTCAAATGCTACAGTTTCAAACATTAATAGTATAACTTCCTGTTAGATTAGAACTATGTACAGGAACGAGACTCGAACTCGAGACTTTTGCCTTTCGCGCGGCCTGGGTCGCGCTTGGGTAGTTCACTTAGTAGAGCACTTGCCCACGAAAGGCAAAGGTCCCGAGTTCGTGTCTCGGTGCTGCACGCAGTTTTAATCTGCCAGGAAGTTTCATTTCAGCGCACACACTGCTTCAGAGCGAAACTTTCGTTTTGGATAATTAGTACGCTTTTTATATTTCTCTAAGAGATGATAGAGGCTGTAACTTAATAAATGGTTACGTTTCTGAATTATATCCTACGTCTGCCAGAATGTAACACATTAGAAGACGGACCTGTAGCAATCAATTGTAGCGTACTGTGTCAGGGTACATGCTGTACTGCATTTTAGAGTTATGAACAAGAACAATTTCAAAATCAGCCACGTAAAAATTTTATATACTGTTTTATTTACGACAGTAGCAGTTACTGAAAATAATTCGAGCATACAATGACGAGTTTCTGGCAAATAGCTTAGTTGCGCGTTCTATTTCTTTTCTTTAGTGTATAATTACGTTACTTTTGTTTTAATTTCTGATAGCAGATCGATTCGGGGATTGGTTATTCAGCTGGTTCGTCTGATAGTAGTCGACCTAGAATATATACTAAAAATGTTCTAAGTAATTGTATTGTGGGAAATGTGTGCACATACACAATGTAATTACCATTGTTTGGAGACAGTTCCGTACCTGTGGATTAGATATTCGTTTCCGTATTGTTTTGGGAACAGGCTTAGAGATTATTTCATAAATATGTTTACCAATAATTGCTAGATGAAATCTCTCTCGTTCGTTTACGTACGCGCCCTACGCCAGTGAACTCATAAGGGGCCGTTCAGTTCGTTTCGTCTCATACATGTTTAACAGGGAATAAGAGGTAAAGCGTCGGTGCAAAGGACCATAATGAAACAAAGCGGCTGAAGATGTCGCAACCACTGTACTGATACCTACCCACTAATACGTTGTTGCTCTTCGCACGGGAGCAACTGGTTCGAATCTTTGTCGCGAAAGACATTGACACGGCCAAAACATACACGGAAAAAGGAGGAGACGAACTGGTCTACAGCCAGATTGCGTGCCAGTACCCCGGCTTAAATTCCAAACCTCTTCACAGCGTCATATAAGTGCGGTCATAGGATACTGCTGTCCAACCACATCGGTTGAGGAGGGAGGCGGCGTGGTGCGCTAAGCTCGGTTTCCATCGTATTCCTTCCATCAAACAGTAGGCTACTCATCCCTGACGCCAAGTGGAGAATAGTAAATTTCCGACGTATTCCTCTGTTTGAGTTCCGTACAGAGGTGACAGCATAGGAGGCAACCAGAAACATTCGCACATATATGGGGATAAATCCGCTGGACAGAGCACGGCAAGAAAATGGTTTTCCGCTCTCTATCGAACAACCTTCAAAGGACGTCCATTCGGGATAAAAATGCACTCCGAACATGGCTCAAAACCACGTCATTTCTACAGTCGCAAAATCGATCGAAAAGTTACCTCAATGTTGGCAGGCTGTAACTAATAGTGAAGGACACTATACAATTGATGACTAAACTCTTTTTAAGTGTGCCTGATATGATTATTAATCTCATGGAAATACGCTACAAACTTAGGCACCAACCTAATATTAAAGGATCTTGGGCATTTGTGTCTTCTCAAATGTTTACCTTGTCGTATGCTTTGTTTTCGTGACACAGTGAAAACGTGTGCACAAGGAGCTGAAGTTTTTGATACTTCCACAACGGGTAGCAAATATTTGAAACCAAAAAGTTATTTAAATTTTACGATACATGGACAAAGAAGAAGTCTGCACTGTAAATAAATGAGAACGTAAATAGAGCAAAACGATTTTCAGCGGTGAAAAACTCAGGTGTATAGAAGGAGAAATATAGTTTTGGATTTTATTTGATGCTTAAGAAGATTTCTGTTTTTGGCTCATTAGTCTTCTGACTGGTTTGATGCGGCCCGCCACGAATTGCTCTCCTGTGCCAATCTTTCCATCTAAGAGTAGCACTTGCAACCTACATCCTCAGTTATTTGCTGGATGTATTCCAAACTCTGTGTTCCCCTATAGTTTTTTCCCTCTACAGCTCCGTCTAGTACCATGGGAGTTATTCACTGATGTCTTAACAGATGCACTGTCATCCAATCCCTTCCTCAGTGTTTTCCAGATATTCCTTACCTCGCCGACTCTACAGAGAACCTCTTCATTCCTTAGCTTGTAACTCCACCTAATATTCAACATTCTTCTGCAGCACCACATCTCAAATGATGCGATTCTTTTTGTTCCGGTTTTACCACAGTCCACGTTCCACTACCAAACAATACACTCCAAATTTACATTCTTCCTCAAATTAAGGCCTATGTGTAATACTAGTAGACTTCTGTTGGCAGGGAATCTTTTGGCCAGTCTTAGTCTGCTTTTTATGTCATCCTTGTTCCGCCTTACAATCCAGTATCTGATTTCAGAATCTCTGCCTGATCATCATGTAACCTAACTGGAATCCTCTCGTATCTCCCGGCCTTTTCCTCCTCTTGTGAGTCTTCAACAGAGTATTCGCTATTACTAGCTGACATTAATTGCAGAACTCAATTATCCTTTCTCCTCTCTCATTCCTACTACTAAGCCCATATTCTTCCCTAATCCTTTCTTCTACTCATTCCTCTACAATCGCATTCCAATCCACCATGGCTACTAGATTTTGCCGCACGGGGTAGCCGCGCGGTCTAGGGCATCTTGCACGGTCCGCGCGGCTGCCCCCGTCGGAGGTTCGAGTCCTCCCTCGGGCATGGGTGTGTGTGCTGTCCTTAGCGTATGTTAGTTAGATTAAGCAGTGCGTAAGCTTACTGACCGATGAGCTCAGCAGTTTGGTCCCATAAGCGCTTACCGGAAATTTCCAATTTTTTACTAGATTTTCATCTCCTTTTACGTACTGAATTACTCATTCAGTATCCTCATGTACTTTCTCTATCTCTTCATCTTCTCCTTGCGATGTCGACGTGTATACTTGAACTATTGTTGTCGGTGTTGATTTGCTGTCGATTGTGATGAGAACAATCCTGTCACTGCACTGTTCACAGTAACTCAGCTTCTGCCCTACTTTCCTGTTCGTAACGAATCCTATTCCCATTGTTGTATATGAAGCGGAACTACGGGCCTCATGGAAAAAGGGTGATCCGGCTGAGTCGCGCAATTTGCCTCTTAGTATGATCATGAGGTGTGGCCATTAATTGCACGCGTTGATCACTTAGGCTGACGTGAGAATCAATGAGCTATACTTGACGGGATGTATCTGGAACATCTTAGGTGATTAGGAAGTTAGTAGACAGGAATACAATTAAATACTTAGCTTTAATTCAGCATCAGCGGTGAATGTCGATCTTGACTTTGTACAATTACATTTACAAGTGTAGTTATAGACTGAACTGCGAATACTTCTTTACAATTCTGATTGCTTCACACATGTAGATCAACTGTCAATGCATAAACTGTATATGGCGCCTTGATAGGTCGTAGCTACTGACTTAGCTGAAGGCTATGCTACTTGCGTCTCTGCAGATAAGATCTCTGAAGCTATAACAAGTGAACCATTCCTATTCAAGTCGGCTGTAGGGCTTTAGCATTTCCCTATTCAGATTTTCTAGCTTCCCTACAACGTTCAAAACTTCTGACATTCCATGCCCCGACTCGTAGAACGTTAAGATAGCAGGATAGAAAGGACAAAGCAAAAAGGCTCTGTCACCGCTTTACAATAAACGGGAATATCAGCACGAAATACTTTCCCTCAGTGAGACGTTTGCGTCCGTGGTCAAGTTCGGTAACGTGCTCTTGTGTGATAGCGCTTGGGTCTGAGGTAGACGCTTCGAAATCTGGTAGTGGAAGACATTTAAACCGCGCGAGTATTTGGACGGTAAGGTAGGCAAGACGAGGGCATGAAGTTCCTCATCACCAGATTTTGTACCAGGCTCCTGTTTTGACACTGATTGGTGATTCGTCCGACTGTTAAGAACGTTGAGGTCGACAGCATCCTTGATTCCTTTTAAAAAAAAGAACCTCGTTGCCAGTACAGTATTCGTCATCTGTCGTCATCATTATCTACAACAACGAAAAGACTGCACCACCTACAACACGGACTCATTCCATTCCCATGCGATCCATTCAGAAGCGCTGTCTAGTTTCATTGCCGCGCGGAGTGGCCGTGCCGTTTGAGGCGCCATGTCATTGACTGCGTGGCCCCTTTCCGCCGGAGATTCGAGTCCTCCCTCGGGCATGGGTGTGTGTGTTGTCCTTAGCGTTAAGTTAGTTTAAGTAGTGTGAAAATCTAGGGACCGGTGACCTCAGCAGTTTGGTCCCTTAGGAATTCACACACACACCTAGTTGCATTTTTGCACGTAACCCTTGCGAAGGAGGTAATCTCGGTTTGCATCATTCTTCTTAGTACCACCTGAATACCATTTGACACAACGAATTTGAGTAGTAGAGAACATTTTCGCAGCCTAGGACTCGTACCTCATCAGCATTCTTCTTAGTACCACCTGAATACCATTTGACACAACGAATTTGAGTAGTAGAGAACATTTTCGCAGCCTAGGACTCGTACCTCATCAGCGTTCTTCTCTGGCCATGAACAGTAAATTTTGTTCCGTGGACAGTAAATTTTGTCCAGTGGACTGTAAAGTTTGTCCAGCATAAGGTGCGCCTAACAGTTCTGGTGAGGTCCATAATAAAATTAAGAAAGTAAGACAGAAATAAATATTTCGCTCTGTGCAAAGTATGCGGGTTAAATTCAACGAAAAGAGTTAAAAAACTGGTACATACAACAAAATAGAAGTTACAAACGTAAGACCTTTATTCACTGTCAAAGTACTCTCCAATGACCACAATCCAATTTTTGCAGTTTTTGTAAAACACGTTCCAAAATGTCACTGAATATTTTCTTTGGGATGGATTGAAGTATTGATGTCACAGGTCTCTGGGAGACCGTCAAAATAGCCGTCAAAACAAGACACGAGAGGCGTAGTCATAAGTTTTTAATTATCATCTCGAAAAAATAAAGTTACGTAATTCATTTTTTGTTTGGATGCACTCTCCAAGCTAGTTTATAAGTGAAAAGCCTCTTCACCTCTGCGTAGCTAGTACAACTATATACACTTGAAGCTGCTGGGTGCGCTCAAGCCGTGACCCCTCTCCCCCCTCCGGGCATAACAATTCCCGTCCCCTCTCCGCCACACTTTTTCCTTCGGTGTAAAATTAACTATGCCTACCAAGCGATCCCTCTTTTTTTTTTAGAGAAATTGTGCCATAAAATTCTTTCCCCCCGATTTGATTCAACACAACTCTTTACTTGTGTGACCTATCCATTTAATCTTCAGCATTTTTCTGCAGCAGCACATTTCAACAGTTTCTATTTCGCCATGTCGGCGTTGTTTATCGTCAGCGATTCATTTCTGTATAGGACTATACTCCAAATATTTCCGAACACGTAAATTTATATTTAGTTGTTATCGTACTTGCCTTTCTCATAAAAACAATTCTTGCTATTGTAAGTCTGCATTTTACATCCTCTCTGCTTCTGCCATCTTCAGTACTTTTGCTACCTGTGTGGCAAACCTAGTTATTACTTATAGTGACTCAGTTCCTAATCTGATTCCTGCCATCGTCGCTCGTTTTGAGTTGACCACGTCCCATTACCATTACTTTTGTTGAAGTTTATAACCTTTTCTAAAGACATTATGCGTACAGTGCAACTGATCTTCGAAGTCCTTTTATCATCCCTCACAGAATTACCATATTATCTACAAACCTTAAAGTTTTTATTTCTACTCCCTCAACTTTAAACTCCTTTCCGGATTTCCTTTACTACTTGCTCAAAATACAGATTGAATAGGATAGAGGCCAGGCAACAACCTTGTCTCACTCCTTTCTAAGTTACTGGTTCCTATATTATCCCTACATCCTTAAGAATTCAAGGAGTGTATTCCGATCACCATTGTCAAGGATATTCTCTAAACCTTTAAATGCCATAAATGATAAGTTTATTATACTTCTGAAGTTTGATTCTAAGAAACATGATGATGATGGTGATCAAGGACTTGTGTCATAGCGCCTAGAGTGACATAGTTTATCCTAGCTAGCAACAAAGGTGGATAGCTAAGACAAGGAATGAGGAGGTTTTCCGTAGGATCAGTGAAGATACGGAAAACGCTGACAATAACAAGGGACAGGATGGTAGACCATGTCTTAAGGAATCAGGAAATAACCACCATGGTTCTAGAGCACTGCAGAGGAAGACAGAGATTGGAACACATTCATCAAATATCTGAGGGCGTAGGGTGCAAGTGATACTCTGAGATGACGAGAATCAGGACAAGAATTCGTGGCAGGCCGCAACCAACTAGTCAGGAGAATGACGATCCGAAAAAAAAAGTTCTGGACGAACAACGCCAGTAGCCTATTCTCACAGCATGGATGTCACCACCATCTGCATTACAATGCAGGGCTTGCAGTAATGGGGACATCCCTCTTTCAGTAGCGTTTGTACGAATTCATTAACATTCTCAACACGCTCCCGTCGTAATTATGAACTTCATTAATTATACATTCGTGGTTTCCATCATCGCTGCATGCGTTAAGAAGTAAATTCGTTTCTGTCGTGACAAAAAAGTGACATAGCAACGTTTACTCTCGCTGCTGAATCACTTGCATTGACTGGGTTATAGTACGATGTGTATTATTCCTGCGATTACTGTACTGTACGTCAGAAATTGATGGTAGATGCTAATTTACTTGGGTTGATACTACAACCACACAGAAAAAATGAAAACTATTAGGAAATCAGTCAAACATCGACTGCTACTGTGGTAAATTGGCGGATTCGAACTGGGGAGATTACAAGTTCTCAGTTTGGTCCGTTTAATTCGTTTCGATCTGTATGTAGTTGCTCTAAGTAGCTCCAGATGAATGGCGGTATAACTGAATAAAGATATTCACGGGTCGTTTCTTCTCAGCGTCTATTAACTGAGACAATTTTCCATTTCAGATGACCTTAGACTCATTGTACATGATGCACCCTTAGCAATTTGTGCTGTTTTTACAGCTCACGTCGAGTTTCAAAAAATGGCTCAAATGGCTCTGAGCACTATGGGACTCAACTTCTGAGGTCATTAGTCCCCTAGAACTTAGAACTAGTTAAACCTGACTAACCTAAGGACATCACACACATCCATGCCCGAGGCAGGATTCGAACCTGCGACCGTAGCGGTCTTGCGGTTCCAGACTGCAGCGCCTAGAACCGCACGGCCACTTCGGCCGGCCGTCGAGTTTGACATATGTACTTTTGTTTCTGGAGATTATAGTCTTGAAAGTGGTATCATCTTAACTGAACGATAAACAGCAGAATAAAAGAAGTTTGCAGTTTCTTCCTGCAAAGATCTCGGCGGTCGTACGTAATTCCTTGCTAAGTAGGCCCTATCCTCTTACCAACAAGACCACCGTATTCCTTCGTCCCAAAAGAGCAAAGGAAGCTGGCGAAGAGTATCAGCATTAGTTTTTAGCCATCTACGGAAAGCGCAATGACGTACTTTGGATTGGGTCTGCAACTGGAAAGGAGATTTTCCTCGGATAAGGGCCCAGCACCGCTTCACTTTCTTCAACACTTGTGTTGCTGTTAACTGTTATTATTAAATCAATGAATCTATGACAGTACCATCAGTTAAGATCAGGTCATTATGTGGACACCGTTCCTCGTGGCAGACTGCGGCAGTTGTTGTAGTTAGATTAGATTAGTACTTGTTCCATAGATCATGAATACGACACTTCGTAATGATGTGGAATGTGTCAGGTTAATAAAAGGTGTTTATACAAGATATTACATTACACAAAATATTACATGACACTCAATATTTTTATTTTATTTATTTATTTGAATTACCCACTTACTATATCCAAAAATTCATCTAATGAGAAGAAGGAGTTGCCATTAAGAAATTCTTTTAATTTCCTTTTAAATGTTATATGGCTATCTGTCAGACTTTTGTTGCTACTAGGTAAGTGACCAAAGACTTTTTTGGCAGCATAATTTACCCCCTTCTGAGCCAAAGTTAGATTTAACCTTGAGTAGTGAAGATCATCCTTTCTCCTAGTGTTGTAGCCATGTACACTGCTATTAGTTTTGAATTCGTTCGGATTGTTAATAACAAATTTCATAAGTGAATATATATATTGTGAGGCTACAGTGAAGATCTCTAGCTCTTTAAATAAGTGTCTGCAGGATGATCGTGGATGAGCTGCAGCAATTATTCTGATTACACGCTTTTGTGCAATGAATACTCTTTTACTCAATGATGAGTTACCCCATAATATGATGCCATACGAAAGCAGAGAATGAAAATAGGCGTGGTACGCTAATTTGCTCAGATGTATATTTCCAAAATTTGCAATGATCCTAATAGCATAAGTAGCTGAACTCAAAACGTTCCAGCAGATCCTCAGTGTGTTTTTTCCAGTTCAACCCCTCATCAATGCATACACCTAGAAATTTTGAATATTCTACCATAGCTACCGATTTTTGATCGAAGTCTGTATTTATTAATGGTGTCATTCCATTTATTGTGTGGAACCGTATATACTGTGTTTTGTCAAAGTTTAATGGGAGCCCATTTGCAGAGAACCACTTAATGATTTTCTGTAAAAACATCGTTTACAATTTCACCAGTTAATTCTTGTCTGTTGGGTGTGATAGCTATACTTGTATCATCGGCAAAAAGTACCAGCTTTGCATCTTCATGAATGTAGAATGGCAAGTCATTAATATATATTAAGAACAGCAGAGGACCCAAGACCGAACCTTGCGGCACCCCATTCTTGATTGTTCCCCAGTTTGAGAAATCACCAGTTTTTTGCATATTATGTGAACTGCTTATTTCAACTTTCTGCACTCTTCCAGTTAGGTATGATTTAAACCATTTGAGCACTGTCCCATTCATACCACAGTACTTGAGCTTATCTAGAAGTATTCCATGATTTACACAATCAAAAGACTTTGATAGATCACAAAACATCCCTACGGGTGACTTCCGGTTACTCAGAGCATTTAATATTTCATTAGTGAAAGTATATATAGCATTTTCCATGACGGTAGTACTAGTCTACGTTGTGAGACTTCTCATTAATTAAGAATTAGCATATAATGTAACCGTGACAAAGTCACGAAGAAGGCGTGCGACCATGCTGAAAAATGTATGTAGTGTACAGTTCGCTGAGGGAAAAGTCACTGATTGGATGCAAAATGACTTTATTAATCCAGTATTAGGTGTGTCAGCATTTGCCATGGTCACATATCTATTGAAATAAAGCAAATCGCTTAACTACACACGCAGTAAAAATGGGTTACAAAATCAACATAGACATACGATAAAAGCATTGCAATCATACAAAGACACGTACCCCAGAACTGTAAGCAACCAGTAGTCGGAGTAGTCATAGTTACATGTTGTAAAGATAGCAGACGTAAACAGCCTGATACAAGATCACTGAGCTTCATACAAATTATGAATACAAGATGGCGTTAAAGAGTGGGCGTGTCACCCTACAGCGCCATCGTATCGAACCGGCCACTGAATTCGCTTGATCTGAACCCTATGTAACACATCTGGGACGCTACTGGGCGCCAACCCGCGTCCCCTCTTTACGGGAGTTGCGTGAATTGTGCATAGACATCTGGAGCCACGTAACTCCAAGAGCCTGCCAACGACTCGTCAGATACATGCCACACACAACTGCTGCTGTAATGCGTTCCAAAGGTAGTGAAACAACACGGTAATAAGCTGTTGGTCGGAATATTCCGGCTCATCCGTGTATGTTTTTATGTGAACTGTTACCGACCACCGCGATGGGTTTTTCTTTGTTGGTTAACAGCTGACCCATCATGCTGTTATAAGCGAATTCTTTCATCAGATTCATACTCTTGAAACGTCCCCTTTGACTGAAAAGAAAGATGAAACTTGCCCTTTGAAATTAAAGAGTGACAGTGCTGGAAAAACTCTTACGTTATTTGATTTTCAAACAGCTGAGCAAAACTGAACCTACTCAGACAGTTCTCCAAAAAAAAAAAAAAAAAATGGCTCTGAGCACTATGGGACTCAACTGCTGAGGTCATTAGTCCCCAAGAACTTAGAACTACTTAAACCTAACTAACCTAAGGACATCACAAACATCCATGCCCGAGGCAGGATTCGAACCTGCGACCGTAGCGGTCTTGCGGTTCCAGACTGCAGCGCCTTTAACCGCACGGCCACTTCGGCCGGCGACAGTTCTCCCATTACTTATTCTGATCATCACTAAACTGACACACAATATTTTTGGCGCAACGCGATCTGACGTACAATAATCTCTACAAAAGAATGGCTCTGACTAACAATAACCGACACCTTTCATGAATCACTTACCTCACAAAAATCTTCGTTCCTCGAACTACTGCAATACAGCGAGCGACAATACTGCCAGCTAAATAAAAGATTCTAACTACTGAAGGTACTAACTACTGATAGGCATTATTAGCAAATGAAAGATTTTGATAGAGAACAAACAATGTATTTACCTTAATAGTGTTCAAAAGTCATAATATATATGTGGTGTCACCGCCAGACACCACACTTGCTAGGTGGTAGCCTTTAAATCGGCCGCGGTCCGTTAGTATACGTCGGACCCGCGTGTCGCCACTGTCAGTGATTGCAGACCGAGCGCCGCCACACGGCTGGTCTAGAGAGACTTCCCAGCACTCGCCCCAGTTGTACAACCGACTTTGCTAGCGATGGTTCACTGACAAAAGACGCTCTCATTTGCCGAGACGATAGTTAGCATAGCCTTCAGCTACGTCATTTACTACGACCTAGCAAGGCGTCATTATCAGTTGCTATTGATATTGTAAATAATGTACAGACAAGAGCTACGTTCAACATTAATAGATTAAAGTTAAGTATTCCACCAAGTACCACCTTTTTTCTGAAGTCTGAATTCCTTGTCCTGTTCCAGACCTCACGCCAGCCTGCATGAGCTTAAAAGCGTGCCTTTCGGCTTCCTCCAAACTCCGTGGGTTGGCTCCTCCCAATCCACAACAATATATATATATATATATATATATATATATATATATATATATATATATATATATATATATATATCAGTTCATGACATCCAGTCTTACAAATTTCCTTTTTCTGACGGACACACGTCCAGATTGTCCGCTCGTAGTAACCTCTCAAAACTCTGGCGTATCTCTCCCCACATCCACCACTGCTGGCGGCTCACCTCCAGCTGCCCAACGCTACGAGCTGTTCACATCCAACTGGCAAATGCTACACCAGTGAATACTCCAACAATGAGTCTAACCAGCCACAGACTGCACACAGCGCAGTCAGCGATTTTCATACAGAGTACTACGTGGTATTACCACAGTCTAACATAACAGTCGCGACACTCACTGCTGTAAAAGTTGTTACTGTTTGACAGATGGAGCGACACTAGCGCTCCAAGTGGCGAGTAAGGTGAACATCAGACGCGTCGTAAGCGTAATGTTTGTTTTGCATCCATTTCCTACGTAATTTACGAAATATTTGAGTTATTTTCTTGCCTCCAAGGGTTTGTGTAGTATCAGAAGGCATATATGTTTCTAAAAATGATTCTAAAATAAGCGCAAGTATGCACAAAAACCATGAATCGAGTGGCTAGCTACAACACATTCGTGAAGAAACACTTCTGACGTTGGATAGAATTGTAGCTTACAACGCTGATATCAAAAGAATACAGACACACGGATTCACACGTAAGAAGCACAGACATGTACCTCTACATGCAAAAGCGATCGACAGCTAGGCCTACTGTGTTTGTCATTGTCGCCTGTTGCCACAAGTACGACCTTCATCTTTGTATTACTCTAAGTGGCACAAGCAACTGCCAAATACTGGGTGAAATATGTTGAAAATATTATAATGAGCTGATTACATTATATTTCATGCAAAAGCAAATATTTGAGTAACTTTCAAACAACTGGTCAGTGAACAAGGTGGTAACAAAATGTCATCACACGAAGGAAGCAAGGAAAATTAAGTGATTAACAACAGAAAAGAATGAGATACATACCAAACGTTTACACTTTTGTAAGACACGAATAACTGCACCTAATCTAACCACCTCATCGTCAAAGCAGGTCTGTGTTGACGATTCACACGAATGTGGCACTGATACACGGAGAGCTGAACTGGCTGCTTCTGTCATAGGTCTGTTTTACAACTTTAGATGCATTGTCGAATCTTTGTGGCAGTTTCCTCTTCATCGTCAGTTGAGGCAGCTTCTTGGGGATGTCAAACAGTGTGGGTACTGCATGCCACACGAGTTTATTACTGTCTGCATTCATGTACTGGTTTTTTCGAAATGTATCGAACGAAACCTAATATTATTATACAGGTAAACTGGGTCTTTTTTCATAAGGTCTTCTCGTCTGCTATTAACTATCCATTTTCTGCTCCTAAAACGAAACATTAAACATTAACACACAGGTAATTTGCAAGTGAATTAGTAACATGATGGTATATAACTCTCAGGATCCTTAGGAAACCTAAAAATAGACAGCTGTGGTGTCTTCTTCCTGTTGTTGCTGCAATTTATGGTGCTACAAACTGTCCCACTTGTAAAAACCACTGTAGAAATCAAAATAAACAACCACTATTCGCTTTCACGATCGCGTCGAACTCACAGTTAAGTTACTGGCCGCTTGGCGCGCTGCTGGCTCGACTGCTATGTTAGACTGTGGTATTACCAACATAAAAACCTAAACAGCCTATTTATACTCTCTTAGGAAGACGGGCAGGGGTGCGACGTGAGAGGGGCGGCGTCAAACAGTCGAGACCCTCCTCCCCCCGCCCCAAAGAACACTGTACGAAAAGTGTCTATACACTGCAAGACAGAAAAAGATGCCCCATCAAGGAATTAATCCGAATGGGACGGAAATCGGTAGATGTGAAGTACATGTGTAGACGAACAAATGATTACAATTTCAGAAGAAAGAGTTTCACAAACTGAACAAGTCGATAATGCATTAGTGCAACTCTCACCCTTATGCAAGCAGTTATTCGCCTTGGCACTGATTGATAGAGTTGGTGAACATCATCCTGAGGGATATTCATGGCAAATTCTGTCCAATTGATGTGTTAGACTGTCGAAATACCGAGATATTTGGAAGGTCCTGCCCATACTGCTCCCAACATTCTCAATTAGGGAGAGATCGGCGACCTTGCTGGCCACGGTACGCTTTGGCAAGCACGAAGACAATCAGTAGAAACTTTCTCTTTGTGTGGGCGGGCAGTGTGTCGCTGCAATGTAAGCCCAATATCGCTTGCAATGAAGGCAACAAAACGGGGCGTAGAATGTCGTCGACTTGCCGGAGTGCTGTAAGGGTGCCTCGTGTGACTATCAAAGGGGTCCTGTTATGATAAGAAATGACAGCCCACAGCACTACTCTTGGTTGTCGGGAAGTATGGCGGCCGACAGTCGGACTGGTATTCCACTGGTGTCCAGGACGTCTCAATTCGAAGCGACACTCATCGCTGAAGACAATTCTACTCCACTCAATGAGATTCCAGGCCGAAGACGTGTCTGGAGACACGCCAGACAGCAGTAGGATACGAACCTGACTGTCTCCCGCCGTACGGCCCTACAAGCAGGATGATCGCCTGGGGTGTCATTTCATTTCATAGTAGGACCCCTTGGTTGTCATCCGCGACGGCACAGCGGTACGTCGATCATATTCTACGCCCCGTTTTGTTGCCCTTCATGGCGAGCAATCCTGGACTTATATTTCAGCAAGATAATGCCCGCCTACATACGGTAGAGTTTCTACTGATTGTCAACGTGCTTGACTTGGCCAGCAAGGTCGCCGGACGTCTCCTCAATTCAGAACGTTTGGAGCGTTATGGCAGTCGTCTCTAACCGTCTCACCATTCTGATGATCTGTTGTTGTTGTTGTTGTGGCCTTCAGTCCTGAGACTGGTTTGATGCAGCTCTCCATGCTACTCTATCCTGTGCAAGGTTCTTCATCTCCCAGTACCTACTGCAACCTACATCCTTCTGAATCTGCTTAGTGTATTCATCTCTTGGTCTCCCTGTAGGTTTTTACCTTCCACGCTGCCCTCCAGTACTAAATTGGTGATCTCTTGATGCCTCAGAACATGTCCTACCAACCGATCCCTTCTTCTAGTCAAGTTGTGCCACGAACTCCTCTTCTCCTCCGTTCTATTCAGTACCTCCTCATTATTTATGTGATCTACCCACCTAATCTTCAGCATTCTTCTGTAGCACCACATTTCGAAAGCTTCTATTCTCTTTTTGTCTAAACTGTTTATCGTCCACGTTTCACTTCCATACATGGCTACACTCCATACAAATACTTTCAGAAAAGACTTCCTGATACTTAAACCTATACTCGATGTTAACAAATTTCTCTTCTTCAGAAACGCTTTCCTTGCCATTGCCAGCCTGCATTTTATATCCTCTCTACTTCGATCATCATCAGTTATTTTGCTCCCCAAATAGCAAAACTCCTTTACTACTTTAAGTGTCTCATTTCCTAATTCCCCCAACATCACCCGACTTAATTCGACTACGTTCCATTATCCTCGTTTTGCTTTTGTTGATGTTCATCTTATATCCTCCTTTCAAGACACTGTCCATCCCGTTCAACTGCTCTTCCAAGTCCTTTGCTGTCTCTGACAGAATTACAATGTCATCGGCGAACCTCAAAGTTTTTATTTCTTCTCCATGGATTTTAATACCCACTCCGAATTTTTCTTTCGTTTCCTTTACTGTTTGCTCAATACACAGATTGAATAACATCGGGGAGAGGCTACAACCCTGTCTCACTCCCTTCCCAACCACTGCTTCCCTTTCATGTCCCTTGACTATTATAACTGCCATCTGGTTTCTGCACAAATTGTAAATAGCATTTCGCTCCCTGTATTTTACCCCTGCCACCTTCAGAATTTGAAAGAGAGTATTCCAGTCAACAATGTCAAAATCTTTCTCTAAGTCTACAAATGCTAGAAAAGTAGGTTTGCCTTTCCTTAATCTATTTTCTAAGATAAGTCGTAGCGTTAGTATTGCCTCACTTGTTCCAGTATTTCTACGGAATCCAAACTGATCTTCCCCGAGGTCGGCTTCTACCAGTTTTTCCATTCGTCTGTAAAGAATTCGCGTTAGTTTTTTGCAGCCGTCGCTTATCAAACTGATAGTTCCGTAATTTTCACTTCTGTTAGCACCTGCTTTCTTTGGGATTGGAATTGTTATTCTTCTTGAAGTCTGAGGGTATTTCGCCTGCTACTTGCCTCAGACCAGCTCACATGGATGGGCTTCCGCCTCGACTGGCTACACAAGACATTCCAGCCAGCTCAAGGCGCCCCTCGATAAGCTGACCGTGCGTGCTGCCAGCAACTGCTTTGAGACGGTTAGTGGAGCGACAGGTGGATCCGGCAGAACCACAGGAACTGACTAAGCAAAACAGACTAAGAAAAAATAACAGAAAGACAGACATTTCAGAACGTGCGCGGAAAGAAACAGTCCTCTCCCCATCTGTACGCTCATATATACGGGTTGGACAAAATTATGGAAAACTGCTAGAAATTCGTGCTTGAACGTAAATGTAGATGCTGGTCAAGCCTGCCGGCCATGCTTTTATATTTGACCGCGAACGGCACCTGAGCAGTGTCCTCAATTCGTTGCAACTGCCATTCGTGGTCAGAAGGATGAGTCCCGTTTCACACTGCTTTCAACTTCTGGCCGAGTTCACGCAGCAAAAATTAAATACGACGGGGGATTCGGTGATGAATTGGGCAGCCGTAACTTTGCATTCCATGGATCCCATAGTTGTTCTGCAAAGTCACATTACTCCCAAGGATTATATCATCATTTGGACCGATCAGGTCCATCCCCAATGGTGATGCAGCGTTCTAAGACCCTACTGGCACACATCGCATTGTCCAGGACTGGTTTTCTGAGCACGAGAATGAATTGTCGCATCTTCATCCGGCCACCGCATCTCAATATTATTTAGCCACTTTGGAAAGAAGAATGCGTGATCGCTGTCCTTCTCCATCATCGTTTCCTGAAGAGGCCAATATTTCGCTAGAACAGTGGTATCAAAAAATAAATGGTTCAAATGGCTCTGAGCACTATGGGACTCAACTGCTGAGGTCATTAGTCCCCTAGAACTTAGAACTAGTTAAACCTAACTAACCTAAGGACATCACAAACATCCATGCCCGAGGCAGGATCGAACCTGCGACCGTAGCGGTCTTGCGGTTCCAGACTGCAGCGCCTTTAACCGCACGGCCACTTCGGCCGGCCAGTGGTATCAGATTCACTTGTAAACCGTGCAGGGCCTATATATTTATCCATTCTGGGACGACTGGAAACTGTTTTGAATGCCAACAGGTTTCCTACACCGTATCACGCATAGTAAAGTGTTGTGTTTTTGTGCTTCCATATTTGTGCCCAAACCCTTGTAATCTGCAGACCTGTGATCATAATTGGTTCAAATGGGTCTAAGCACTATGGGACTTGACATCTGAGGTCATCACTCCCCTACATTTAGAACTACTTAAACCTAACTAACCTAAGGACATCACACACATCCATGCCCGAGGCAGGATTCGAACCTGCGACCGTAGCAGCAGTGCGGTTCCGGACTGAAGCGCTTAGAACCGCTCGGCCACAGCGGCCGGCTGTGCTCATAATTGTAGTGCGTAATGAGATACTGCTAAAGTTGAAAGCACACATCGATTTCATATCGTTAACTCCGGGGAAACAGCCAAGATCGCTACTAAAGTGTTTATTTAGATTACCGCGGTAGGACTATGTTATCACAGCTGTTGTGAAAGCATGAACACAGGCAGTCGGCGCATTAATCTTATTTTTTGTATGTACAGTGTGTGCCATGATCGTTAGACATACATTTGTGATATTGCACGACACAAAACGAAGATGGCGGAGATTGTATGAACTGTAAAGTTGAAGATCGGAAGATGGTTACATAGTCTTGTAAAATTCCTTCATCGACATAACTACTTTACTAGCTATATTGGCTGTCTGGAGGTTCTGCCGGAGATCATTATACTACAGATCGCCTCAATCTGGCAATGTCACTGTTTTATATCGTCTAAATTGTTACGTAACAGGAACGTTAGGAGGAAACCGTGACCCACGGCTGGAGTATTGCTGTAGGTGACACACATTGTCGCGGTGAAGGAGTTATACCACAGCCTAAGAACGACGTCCTAGTACCGACTGGCAACAATAGTCGTCTAGAGCAACGGCAGCACGTTGCTATAGAAACATAAACAAAATATCGTTATGTGATTGGCCGTGGCAGTATGAGGAAAGGTAAACACTGGCCCACGTGGAGCGCGACTTGCACGTGCGCGACACCGCGCGGCCTTGGGCTGCCGTGACGTAACGGCCGCGGCGAACCGCCATCTGCCGGTGAAAGCTGCGAGCCCACAGGCCGGGCAGGAAGCGTTGTAGTCTGCAGGTTGCTGTAAGGAGGCAGCTGCGAGCTGCAAGCTGCGCAACACCGAATCCACGTGCTGCAACTACTGGCGCGGCGCGCCTTTGATGCATATAGACGGAAAAAAATCACAACAGCAAGGAGTTGTGCAACGTAATCGAAAGTTGGTAGGCGTGTTTCTACATGTGAAAGAAGCTGTCTATTCAAATTTCGCGCCAGTGGCATTTAGGGCCCCACACGCGAGCGACGGATGGCAGCGATCCATCGCACGGGCAATCGATATCTTCGTACATCGCACGTGTGTGGGCAAATCGCAGCGATCGGTCGCTGATCGCTAGCCACATGAAAATTCCAGACAAACTGACGGATCGCATGCGAGTCGTGCACGCTCCCTGGGTGGTTTGCAGAGCATTGTGGCAATGTGGGTGGGTGGGTGTTTTGGAGGAAGAGACTAAACATCTAGGTCATCAGTCTCATCGCATTAGGGAAGGACGAGGAAGGAAGTCGGCCGTGCCCTTTCAGAGGAACCATCCCGGCATTTACCTGGATCGATTTAGGGAAATCACGGAAAACCTAAATCAGGATGGCCGAACGCGGGATTGAACCCTCGTCCTCCCGAATGCGAGTCCAGTGTGCTAACCACTGCGCCACCTCGCTCGGTGTGGCAATGTGGCTGCGACTCTTTTTCTCTGTTTATCGAGAGTGGTTGTGCAGTTTTGTTTCGTTTCGCTTAGCTCACAAGTGAGAGATTTACGTCGAATTTATGGTCACACAGGAGCCACGAACTACTAAGAGAAATTAAATGGAATTAGGAGCTGCCATTCATGTTAAGAAATAACGCAAAGTATACCCTCCGATTTTGCAGTGATTATCAGTTTGAAGCTTGTGCTACAGAAGTAGAATTGATGGGAAGTTCATAGTAATAGTCGCGACACAGTGGGCTCCACCTTGTGATTCTGAGTTACTTAAGAAATATTTATACGCATTATTAAAGCTTTTAACTTCTAAACACAATGGCGTAAGTTCCTACTGTAATGCTAAGAGGACATTTTAATTTAGATGTTCAGGACAAATCCATTACATGGTTATACATAAGTCCTTTGTCATTTCATATAGTCTTATTCTCCCTCATACAATTTATTACAAGAGTTACAATAATAAGTAGTGCTGCTATTGACAACATCTCTATAGACACATCGGATCAATTATGTATATACTTTTATTTAAACTACAAGACGAATGGATAAAAAAAATGGACTGAGGACTAATAAACGCGTCGAGAGTCGGCACAACTTGCTCCACGGAGTCCACCCACCGTTCAGGAGTCTGAAGATGGTTCTTAAATAGAATCGAAACCGGTCACCCTAATAAAAATAAAAAGTTGCGATCAAGACTGTTTTTAATATTTAAAATATAAAAAAGAGTTTAACGTTCAGTCCGGAACGACCGAAAGTGGAATAGCCACATAGAACAAACTGCAGGGAAAGGAGATGCAAGGATGAAGTTCAGTGGGAGAATCGCAAGGACATGTAACTCATCCACGAAAGAAGTGGCCCAGAAAACACATCTTTGAGCGATTCTTGAATATCGCTCATCAGTCTGGAGTCCTTAGCAAACTGGATTAATTAAAGAGAGAGGGAGAGAGAGAGAGAGAGAGACATACAGACGGAGAGAAGATCCAACGAAGAACGGCGCTTTTCGCCATGGTGTCGTTTAAGCGGCATGAGTGCATTAAGGCCCCCGTAAACCATCAAATGTGTTTCACGAAATCGCCCTTATCTAGCCACGGATTTGCCAAGCAAGTCCGTACACGTTCAAACAGTGTTTGTCAGTTAACCCCACTTCGAAGCAGGCGCTGTTCGTGCTCGTGTGTATTGTGAGTGTAGTGAGTAAGGCCACAAATGCAGACAAGGCGTTCCTGGCATTGACTTTGGTACTGTGTTTAAAGAAGAAGAAGAAGAAAACAAGACTCTGGTCCAGGGAATGGTTTAAAAGAGATTTACCCATGAAAATATGCTAAAGGAAATATTACTCTCAGAACCCGATGATTGCGTCAACTTCCTTCGAACGGACAATGAAACTTTTTAAAGCTTATTAAGTCCCTCCTACAAGAGCAGACTTGCCTCTCAAGTTCGCTCTTGTCTAGCCACGGATGTGTCAAACAACCCGATGATTACATCAACTTACCGCCGAAGCACAGTGAAACGTTTAATAACTTGCTTAGCGCTACTCCACCCTCACATTGATAAAGAAGACACAAGCACGCGAAAATTTATTCTCTTCTAAGTGGTCTCTAATGACAAGTCATTAAAAAAGCGCTACGTGGGAACATATACCCCGAATTTCATTCCACTTCACTTGTATGTCACTGTATGTGTAAAATACTGATTTTATTCATAACCTCTTCACACGTAGTGTATGCCTGGGAAAGATGTGATACTTCTACTATTTTGGTAATTGTCACTACTATTTTGTTTTTATGGCTCTAAGCACTATGGGATTTAACATCTGAGATCATCAGTCCCCTAGACTTACAACTACTTAAACCTAACTAACCTAAGGACATCACACACATCCATGCCCGAGGCAGGATTTGAACCTGCGACCGTAGCAGCAGTGCGGTTCCGGACTGAAGTGCCAGGTTAGGTTAGGTTAGGTTAGGTTAGGTTAGGTTATATACTTGATAGTTTCCATAGCAGTGGAAACTCACTATACCGTGAGATAAATAGTTACAAAACACTTTTTCACTAAACATAGGCGGCGGAACGTCAACACAAACAACGTCCGCCATCTTGCCAAACTTATGAGTCAAAATTTCTCTCAAAGACGTAAAACGCGATCTATGCTTGACAAACACGTCAAATTGCATTGTGCACTGTCAAATTGGCAAACTTAATTAAGTTTGACAAAATGTTTGATCGATTATGGAGGCCTTTACCGAGATGCTCAACAAACTTCGGCGACAGACACTGCAAGAGAGCCGTTGTGCATCACGAAGATGTTTACTGTTGAAATTTTTAGAGAGTACGTTCTGGGAAGAGTCGAACAACATATCACTTCCTCCGACATACGTCTCGTGAATTGTCTACGACAAGATCAGAGAAATTAGAACTCACACGGAGTTCACTGACAATCATTCTTCCTGAGCGCCAACCTTGTCCGAACAGAGATTGCGATCTGTATCTAACGTCTGCGTCGTGAGCGATAAACCCGAATCTCCGTTTGTTGTTATTGAAGAAAGAAACTTTAAGGGTGTGTGACGCTTGAACGACCATGGAATTTTTGTTTTTATGGTTTTATGCCACAAGGAAGATTTTGTATATGATGATGTATTCCGCAAATGCAGTAAGTCTTTGCTTAGACTAAACGAGTTTATTTCAAAGAACAATCATTGGTCAGTTTGCGTGTTTAATATGTAGTGTGTGTGTTGTGGCGAAATTCTTGACACCTGCCTGGAACGGAAAACAGACAACTGATAATTTTCGAATAAACTAAAACGTGTTTGGCCGCTGTATTTCCGGAAAACGTGGTAAAAGAGATATTCTTCAACAAAGATATTTTTATGACCTATCACAATAACGCTGTTGTAGTGTTGTAAGGGCGCCAGAACGGGACTTCATTCCAGCTGCTCCAGCGCGCGAGAGCCACAGTTTCACCATGGAGCAGCCCCACGTGGTGACGCGGCTGTATCACAGTATCACTCCAACAGAGATTTGCATATACTGGCTGGACGACTTATAGTTCCTCTTGCAGCGCTTTCGCTGGTGGTTGATCGGCGTGCTGCATCACCGTGTGACAGACAAGCTATCTGACCCTAGCCGGTGTCACAGTGGCAGTCCCAGGTGAAAGTGACGGCCGAGACACAGATGCGCATGCGCGCCTCTGATGCCCGAGGCTTTCTCCAGTGGCTCGGGCATGCGCACTAGCCATGGAGGGCTGCAGCATCCGATCTGCTAGTCATGTAATCGTCCTGGGATGTAACGATATATTTCAAAGTTTCTTCCAGTAGTTTCTTGATAATCTGGCATTAGGCGATCGATGACAAGTACTCGATTTTTCGATTGGGCTGGTGAAAGCGAATTTGTAAGAAAGCAATCCGAAGAGAAATAAGTGAAATACTGTGACAAATATGATTTTCCATAGCGCTTATAACAACAACTGAACGTCAAGACGGGTGCCTAGAGTTCGGTTTTGACGAGAAAAAGCGAGTAGCTACATGACGCCGAGGAAAAAGTCAAGATCTACTTGAACACTGGTACTAAATTGTTTCATCCAGAACTTTTCCTCCACATTTACATCGACACTGCAAAAAACTGCGAAGAGTATGGCAGAGGGTACTTCACACTGTACCAATTATTAGTGCTTCCTTCCCTCTCAATTTACGCATCGAGAGCGGAGGATGGATTAAGAAAAGAAAAGCCTGTGTGTGATCTTTAATTAACCTAGCACTACTCTCGCGATCAATGCGGATGCGATACGTGGGGAGTATATTCCTAGATGCATCACTTAAAGCTGTATCCTGAAATTTTCTAAATAGGCTCCCTTGTGATAGTTTGCATCTACACTCCTGGAAATTGAAATAAGAACACCGTGAATTCAATGTCCCAGGAAGGGGAAACTTTATTGACACATTCCTGGGGTCAGATACATCACATGATCACACTGACAGAACCACAGGCACATAGACACAGGCAACAGAGCATGCACAATGTCGGCACTAGTACAGTGTATATCCACCTTTCGCAGCAATGCAGGCTGCTATTCTCCCATGGAGACGATCGTAGAGATGCTGGATGTAGTCCTGTGGAACGGCTTGCCATGCCATTTCCACCTGGCCCCTCAGTTGGACCAGCGTTCGTGCTGGACGTGCAGACCGCGTGAGACGACGCTTCATCCAGTCCCAAACATGCTCAATGGGGGACAGATCCGGAGATCTTGCTGGCCAGGGTAGTTGACTTACACCTTCTAGAGCACGTTGGGTGACACGGGATACATGCGGACGTGCATTGTCCTGTTGGAACAGCAAGTTCCCTTGCCGGTCTAGGAATGGTAGAACGATGGGTTCGATGACGGTTTGGATGTACCGTGCACTATTCAGTGTCCCCTCGACGATCACCAGTGGTGTACGGCCAGTGTAGGAGATCGCTCCCCACACCATGATGCCGGGTGTTGGCCCTGTGTGCCTCGGTCGTATGCAGTCCTGATTGTGGCGCTCACCTGCACGGCGCCAAACACGCATACGACCATCATTGGCACCAAGGCAGAAGCGACTCTCATCGCTGAAGACGATACGTCTCCATTCGTCCCTCCATTCACGCCTGTCGCGACACCACTGGAGGCGGGCTGCACGATGTTGGGGCGTGAGCGGAAGACGGCCTAACGGTGTGCGGGACCGTAGCCCAGCTTCATGGAGACGGTTGCGAATGGTCCTCGCCGATACCCCAGGAGCAACAGTGTCCCTAATTTGCTGGGAAGTGGCGGTGCGGTCCCTTACGGCACTGCGTAGGATCCTACGGTCTTGGCGTGCATCCGTGCGTCGCTGCGGTCCGGTCCCAGGTCGACGGGCACGTGCACCTTCCGCCGACCACTGGCGACAACATCGATGTACTGTGGAGACCTCACGCCCCACGTGTTGAGCAATTCGGCGGTACGTCCACCCGGCCTCCCGCATGCCCACCATACGCCCTCGCTCAAAGTCCGTCAACTGCACATACGGTTCACGTCCACGCTGTCGCGGCATGCTACCAGTGTTAAAGACTGCGATGGAGCTCCGTATGCCACGGCAAACTGGCTGACACTGACGGCAGCGGTGCACAAATGCTGCGCAGCTAGCGCCATTCGACGGCCAACACCGCGGTTCCTGGTGTGTCCGCTGTGCCGTGCGTGTGATCATTGCTTGTACAGCCCTCTCGCAGTGTCCGGAGCAAGTATGGTGGGTCTGACACACCGGTGTCAATGTGTTCTTTTTTCCATTTCCAGGAGTGTATCTTCAAGTGTGTGGCATTTCAGTTTCTTCAGTATCTCCATGATCCTCTGTCCTAGGATCAGACAAACGTGTGACCCTTCGTGCCACTCGGCTTTGTATATATTCATTATCCCATGTTAGCCCTTTTGGTACAGATCCCACGCACATGAACGGTACTCCATGATGCGTCATACGAGTGTTTTGTCAGCAGTCTCCTTTGCAAACTGATTGCATTTTCCTAGTATTCTGCCAATGAACTGAAGTCTGCCATCCGATTTACCTACGATTGATGATAATGATGATGATGATGTTTGGCTTGTGGGGCGCTCAACTGCGCGGTTATCAGCGTCCGTACGAATTCCCAACCTTTGCTCAGTCCAAACTCGCCACTTTCATGAATGATGATGAAATGATGACAACGCAAACACCCAGTCATCTCGAGGCAAGTGAAAATCCCTCACCCCGCTGGGAATCGAACCCGGGACCTCGTGCTCGGGAAGTGAGATCCTACGATTGAGTCTCTGTGACTGTTCCATTTCATATCCCTACAAAGTATTACACGCAAGTATTTGTGTGAGTCGAACGATTCCAATTCGTTGATATCAAAGTCGTAGGATATCACGTTTTTTTCGTTTTCTGTAGTGCTTGATTTCATATTTCTGAACATTTAAAGCAAGTTGCCAGTCTTTACATCACTTTGAAATCTTATAAATATCACACTGAATGTTTGTGCAACGTTTTTCAGACAATACTTCATTACAGATAAATCCATCATCTATTAAAAGTGTGGGGTTCCTATTAATGTTGTCTACAATACAGCTCTGAGCACTATGCGACTTAAATTCTGAGGTCAACAGTCGCCTAGAACTTAAAACTAATTAAACCTAACTAACCTAAGGACATCACACACATCCATACGCGAGGCAGGATTCGAACCTGCGACCGTAGCGGTCGCTCGGCTCCAGACTGTAGCGCCTAGAACCGCACGGCCACTTCGGCCGGCTGTCTAAAATATCATTTATATTCCGCATTAACAACAAGCGTCCCAAAACAGTTCTCTGGTGCATACCTGAAGGTACTCCTACATCTGCCGATGACCCTCCATACATGATAATATGCTGTGACCTCCCTACTACGGAAACCTAAAAACAGTCATAAATTTCTCTTGATACCAGATACAATCGTACTTTCAATAACAAGGTATGGTAGAAAGTCAAATCCTTCTCCGAAGAAAGTAAATTAATCCAAGACCTTCAAGATATTGTGTGAGAAAAGAGCAAATTAGATTTTATACGATCAATGTTTTTGGAATCGTTGTTGGTTGGCATGCAAGCGGTCATTCTGTTCGAGACACCTCATTACCTTAGTGATTAGAGTATGTTCTAAGGTTCTACAAATAATGGATGTCAAGGATATTAGACGATACGAAGGGCGTTCAATAAGTAACGCAACACATTTTTTTCTGATAATAGATTGGTTTTATTCTGGACTCCAATACACCATATTATTCTCAACTCTTTTGGCGACAAAACCATATTTTTCTATATAATCTCGGTTCAACGCGACGGCCTTACGTTCTAGGAGGCCTGTACGCCGGTATGGTACCACTCTAATGGTCGACGTCGGAGGCAACCTCTTACCGTATCACTGACCTCCCGTCCGCCCCCGGTAGCTGAGTGTTCAGCGCGACTGAATGTCAATCATAAGGGCCCGGGTTCGATTCCCGGCTGGGTCGGAGATTTTCTCCGCTCAGGGACTGGGTGATGTGTTGTCCTAATCATCATCATTTCATCCCCATCGACGCGCAAGTCGCCGAAGTGGTGTCAAATCGAAAGAGTTGCACCAGGCGAACGGTCTACCCGACGGGAGGCCCTAGTCACACGACATTTTTTTATTGACCTCCCCATCATCCTCGTACTGCTTCACGTGGAGCGCATCCTTCATTGGGCCTAATAGATGGAAGTCGGAAGGTGCGAGATCCGGGCTGTAGAGTGGATGAGGAAGAACAGTCCAATGGAGTTTTGTGATCTTCTTTCGGGCGTGCAAACTTGTGTGAGGCCTTCCGTTGTCATGAAGAAAGAGAAGTTCGTTTTCATTTTTGTGGCGACGAACGCGTTGAATTCGTTTCTTCAAATTTCCTGAGGGTAGCGGAGCTCTGTGCGACCGGCCGTCTCGCGGAAGATGGGACAGGTTTACGCGACCTCGTTGCACCGGTGCAGGCGCCTCCATCAACCACTCAGCGTTCTTTTGTTCCCTGCTAGGCCTTCGTAGACATTCTGCAGGCGCCTATGAATATCTGCAATGTTCTGGTTTTCCGCCAAAAGAAACTCACTGACATCTCTCTGCTTGGAACGCACTTCCGTTACAGACGCCATTTTGAGGGCTACGTACAGCGCAGCCATCCATTGTAACTTGTGAAACTATAGGGGTTGAAGTGGGAATCTTTCACGATGGCTCACAACAAATCCCGCCTTGTTTCAACCGAAACTGGCCGAGAAAAAAATGTGTTGCATTACTTATTGAACTCCCTTCGTACATTTGTGGATCACTTCTGCTTCCTTTCTTGTAGACGAGTGGGACCTAATGGGCATGATTTTTTGCTGGAGCTTTCTGCGGTATATTATTGTTAAAAGACATGATATTTATTTATCAGTTGAAGATTTACAAATGGGGTAGAAGTTTACTCTTTCTGAAATTTCCTTCTCAATTGTAAATTACTGGGTAGAAGTTCCAGTTCTTGTTTGGCGATTGCTCAGAACTTTATCTCTATTCTTTGTTCGAAAAGTATGGCAGTTAGTTGTACTTTCAGTTTCCTGGCTGTAAATAAGATGTTCTGAAGCGGACACTTCTCTTATTCTACCAGTACTATACTATTACCGCCGGCCGGAGTGACCGAGTTCTAGGCGGTACAGTCCGGAACCGCGCAACCGCTAAGGTCGCAGGTTCGAATCCTGCCTCGGGCATGGATGTGTGTGATGTCCTTAGGTTAGTTAGGTTTAAGTAGTTCTAATTTCTAAGGGACTGATGACCTCAGAAGTTAAGCCCCATAGTGCTCAGAGCCATTTGAACCATACTATTACTACTACTACTTCTACTGTCAGCTGCTACTAAATGAGACCGAACACAGATTTTTTCCCCTTAGAACTTAAGGAAAATGCCGAGATGTAAGCTTTGAGAAGGACGTGGCGTAATTCTTTCCCCATCCTTCTACAAGCTGCGATTGTTCTCCGTCACTAATAACCTCACTGTCGACGGGATGTTAAACCCACATTCGCATCTACAAAATGGCTCTGAGCAGTATGAGACTTAACATCTGAGGTCAGCAGTCCCCTAGAACTTAGAACTACTTAAACCTATCTAATCTAAGGACATCACAGACATCCATGTCCGAGGCAGGATTCGAACCTGCGACCGTAGCGGTCGCGCGGTTTCAGACTGAACCTCCTAGAACCGCTCGGCAACACCGGCCGGCTATTCTCTTCTACACTCCTCGTCAGACATCAGCTGATGGAAATAGCCTTAAGGGGAGTGGTAAAACAGTTTCTTCAAGCAACATGAGTAATTACCCAAAGACGCAAGCAATGGAACACCAATGGATACATATAGTGTTGACAGCGGAAATGGTAATTCGGAGCAGGTGGTGGAATAACATCACACAAGCAACAACACATTTTTTCAATCCAAGTAGGCGTCTACCTACTCATTCTGGCGTTGTCCAACTTGGCAGTAATACCCTTTCTGGTAACGGTTTTTTTTTTGTTTGTATTTCTGTTGCAAAAAATAGAGGCCTGCTGGCTAAATTAAGAGAGGAATTTAAGTCTGTGGGGTATGGAGCTATTATGAAATGTATGACTATAATAGCACTATTTAGGCGGAATACCGGAGTATTCGAAAGGAATCACTTCACCTACACAGTAATCATGTAAGGAAGCTTTGAAATAAGACGCACGTTTAACACTATTGCAGTTAAAAGTTCTCGAAAGGGTCAACACACTTTGGCGTTACACCGGCCGACTCCGCTGCAAATACACAATCTTTATTGCATCTCGTCGCTGTCCTCAGGTAACGACGTCAACTGATGCTTAAACACCCAAACAGAGATGACACTATTTGTTTTACAATGAATGTACCACTAATAAAGCAAAGCCACCAGCCATCCACGTACAAGTAGAACCCTCCGGGGGTCTTTCACCAAACGTCATCGCCTCAAAAAAAAAGTAGGAGCTGAATCACTGCATTTTTTCTGTGACATCAGCGAGGCAGTGGTGGGCTGACTCAACAAAATTTACGACGTAGGGAAAGCTTTAAATGTAGGAGTGGTGTTAAGCGGGGTGGAGGCTCATGACGTAAAATGCTCCCGAAAATTCTAAGAGGACGTGTTAATACAGTCTCGGCCATTAAAACTGTAACATCATGAAGGCGGAAAACATCAAATGTAAAATAGGCATGAGATGTACTACATGCTTGGATATGCAAGCGATGAGAATTTCTTTCAGCGCAGTGGCTGTATTTGACAGTTTCTATAAAGTTCTATGCAATGTTACTTCAAGAATGCATGCATGACCCAAGCGGCAGACACGGCTGGCGTTTTATAGACGTATTAAATCATGAAGTGTATTCGCAAAATGCGAATACAGCACTACCGGAGCTATACAACTTACTGGAAAGAAATGAAAATTCGTGTCGGACCTGGACTCGAACCCGGATTTTCCGCTTCATGTGAGTCACGTTAATCTCTTCGACTATCCGAGCACAATCCCTGGACTGACCGGAAGTATCAATTGCCCCAGTGCCTGCTTCCCATAGCGCTCGCGCAGTTATGTGATTCCTGCACAGGAAGAGTCTTATTTAGTTTTCTCGTCGTGTTGTCTTGGCTATATTTGTGCAGTGTCTGTATATTTCGGTGTCTGTTAGTGCTGTGCCTGTATTTGAGAGGATATTCGCACTTGCATGCATGTCCGAAGGAACAGACACCGCTGACGTTTTGTAGGCTTATTAAGTCATGAAGTGTATTCGGAATATTAAGCAGCGAGTTTCTCATTCAGAAACCGCAGCTGAGTCTTCTTTGTTTGTGAGTGTGAGAAGGTCATTTTATATGTCGTGTAAGAAGGGTAAACGTCTACCATTAATATGTCGGTATTCGACAGCGACATGATTGTACCGTATGAAAACTGCGAGATATTGCTGTTCGCGTTGGTCGTCTTCCCACGAATGTCGTGCGAGTATGGAATCACTGGCTTCAGGAGGACCATACTCAACGCCGTACATGATCTCAACGGCCCCACGCGACTAGCGCGCGAGAGGACGTACCATGGTTCACTCGACTGTGCAGGATCGTACAGCCACGTCACGTACCTTCAATCAAGAAATGGGCATTTTTGCAGCAATCCCCAGACGACGTCTCGGATATCAGCAAGGCGACCACTGTTGCGGCTTCCCTCGATGGAGGAGCAAGGAGAGGAGCGGCAACAATAATGGGCACAGAATTGTCGCCACATCGACTTTTCAGAAGAGTCCGGGTCTGCGTGCAATATCACGTAGCTCCAATACGTATGTGGAGGCACCGGGAATAAGAAACTTTGCCTGACTGCAATCTTCATCGTCATTGCTATCCTTGATGGTGTTCCAGTTTAAATGGCCGACAGTGCACTTTGTAAAAACTGAGGAATAAGCAGTTGGCCTTTAAGAGCTTGCAATGACGGCATCGTTGAGATCGTTTCATGCAGTTCTCGCCGGCAGAGATTTGTATCTCCGCGAATAGCTCCGTCGAGGTGCTAATTGGGTGTGATCGTTCTCGTGTGCGCCGGCCGGAGGCGGGCGGGCTGTTTCCGTTTCCACGAGTCACGCTCGCGAGAGTGAGTCGTGTTTGCGAGGGAGAGCGCTTCGCCATCTGTCTAACCTCTCTCGCCGCGGCCGCCCCCAGCGGCTATCGGGCAATTTCTCGGCCTAACTAGCTAGCTGCTGCAGAGAGGCTTTCTGTTTGTACAATACGTGGCCGGCAGACCAGGAAAGCGGCTCAAGAGCGGCTCGCGCCCACGCAGAGTGACCTCTGCCTCAACATCTGCCGGAACCGGGAAGGGCAGTGGCGGAGGCGGCTGAGGGCACACGGCGAGTGTGAGCGCCGGCGACGTGCGGAGCTGAAAGTGAAGCGCGTATACCATCTCGTCAACAGTATTCGGACATTTATTAGTGGAGATTAATATGGGGTGTGTCCACCCTTCACCTCCATCATCGCTTTTGGTGGAGGCACTTTCAATCAGGTTTCGGAATGTGTATGAATGCCGGCCGCGGTGGTCTAGCGGTTCTGGCGCTGCAGTCCGGAACCGCGGGACTGCTACGGTCGCAGGTTCGAATCCTGCCTCGGGCATGGGTGTGTGTGATGTCCTTAGGTTAGTTAGGTTTAAGTAGTTCTAAGTTCTAGGGGACTTATGACCTAAGATGTTGAGTCCCATAGTGCTCAGAGCCATTTGAACCAATGTGTATGAAGGGGTGGCAGCCCTTTCTTTCCCAAAAGTAGAAAGCAGAAAAGATAGTCTGCATCTACATCGTTACTCTGCAATTCACACTTAAGTGCCTGGCAGAGGGTTTATCGAACCATTTTTATTCTACTTCTCTACCATTCCACTCTCGAATGGCGCGTGGGAAAAGAGAACACTTAAATCTTTCCGTTCGAGCTCTGATTTCTCTTATTTTATTATGATGATCATTTCTCCATACGTAGGTGGGTGTCAACAAAATATTCACGCATTCGGAAGAGGAAGTTGGTGATTGAAATCTCGCTGCAAAGAAGACCGCCTTTGTTTCAGTGACTGCCACCCCAACTCGCGTATCATATCAGTGACACTCTCGCCCCTATTGCGCGATAACACGAAAAGAGCTGCCCTTCTTTGCACTTTTTCGATGTCCTCCGTCAATCCTACCTAGTAAGGATCCCACACCACGCAGCAATATTCCAGCAGAGGACGGACAAGTGTAATGTAGGCGGTCTCTTTAGGGGGTTTATCGCATCTTCTAAGTGTTCTGCAAGCAAAGCGCAGTCTTTGTTTCGCCTTCCCCGCAATATTATCTATGTGGTCTTTCCAATTTAAGTTGCTCGTAATTGTAATTCCTAGGTATTTGGTTGAATTGACAGCCCTTAGATTTGTGCGATTTATCGTATACCCAAAATTTAACGGATTTCTTTAGTACCCATGTGGATGACCTCGCACTTTTCTTTGTTTAGTGCTAATTGCCATGTTGCGCGCCGGCCGGAGGGGCCGAGCGGTTCTAGGCGCTACAGTCTGGAACCGCGCGACCGCTACGGTCGCAGGTTCGAATCCTGCCTCGGGCATGGATGTGTGTGATGTCCTTAGGTTAGTTAGGTTTAAGTAGTTCTAAGTTATAGGGGACTGATGACCTCAGATGTTAAGTCCCATAGTGCTCAGAGCCATTTGAACCATTCCATTTGAACCATTTGAACCATGTTGCGCGCTGGAATGAAGTCGATGTGCACATCCCAAAGATGTTCCTTTGGGTTCACGTCGGGAGTATGGGTGGACACGTCCATTTCAGGAATGTTGTTGTCCATAAACCATTCCTTCACAGATGTTCCCTTATGGCAGGGTCCATTGCCACACTTATACATAGAATCAAAGTTTCTGAACTGCTCCTCTACTGCACGCAGTACGCAAAGCTGTTAAATGTGTTCATAACATCCCGCATTTGTCCTTTTCTTATGCGCAATAAACGGACGACCTCCCAACCATGAAAACGCCTCTGCACCTTAACAACACTTCCTGCGCACTTCACTGTTGGCGCCACACGTGATGGGAGGTAACCTTCTGGCATTCGCCAAACTCAATCCCTTCCATCAGATTCATCATTCTAAATCACTCATTTCCAGTTATGAAGTGTCTAGTGGTGTCGCTCTTTATAGTAGATGTAACGTCGCTTACCACTGATTGCAGAAACATGTGGCTCATGAGAGGCTTCTCGACCATCCAACCCTATTCTTTTTAAATACCTATGCACATTTCGGTGGCTGGACTGCTAGTAACACTTTGGAATTCACGAGTAAATCCTTACGTTGACTTCATGCGATATTGTATAACCACCGTACGAAATGCTCGACGACCCTGTCTATCAATACATAAGGTCTGGCTGGACATGATTTAGCTTTGTTCTTTTGTGTTCGCACTTCACAGTCACATTACCAACAGTCGACTTGGGCAGCCTTAGATATGTTGAAAGGTCCCTGACATCCAATGACTAGTCTACATCCTGACCGACCCATTCTGCTGTTATTTCTTCCCTACGCGCAACTTAATACTTGATTATATGAAGGAAGACAAAAACTTTAATCAAAAGCTTGATACAATGGTGGCACGTAATCACTTGAACGTTTTACAACTCCTTGATCCCTGTTTAAGTGCAGACTCTGTCTTGTTCTGACCGTGGATACAATGATATATCATTGCGGTATGTAATTCCAGTGTGTTCAAGACTGTTATCTAATAGAGTATGGGTGAGGTAACGTGGGTGGACATGCCGATATGTCGAAGCCAAACCATGAACAACGATTCTCTGATACTATTGTTTTACTACACGTAAAAATTCAAAAACAGAGGAGCAACTGTAACAGAAGAGAAGTAGTACTGAAATGAACCAGCAGTAAGCCTTAGCGCTAAACAAAATAAACGCCGTCAAATCTTCTACTGCACAAGCTGCTTACCGCACGTCAGTGCGACTCTGCAATCTTTGGCAGTGAAATAACGACGTCACGACTCAACGGTTCCGCCATTGCGTTTAGGCAGTTCGGCATGTTGAGATTGTTTTAAGATTGGAAATCAACTAGCTCTCCTTTATAGCTTCTGAGAATGTCCCCAGCACTAAGGACGAAACGTTGTGCAGAGAAACTTGCCCTGGACCACGGCCTACTGTCCGTGAATCAGAAATCACCATGAATTATTACTTGTCGGTAAGACTATTTAGGACGCTCCACTACATTACGGTAATGAATATTTAATGTTTACTCGAAAGGTCACGTGAGAAAAGCATTTACGTGGAGTTATTTTTGAAAAGGTAGTTTAGATAAGATCGCTGTTCGAAAATACACTCCTGGAAATGGAAAAAAGAACACATTGACACCGGTGTGTCAGACCCACCATACTTGCTCCGGACACTGCCAGAGGGCTGTACAAGCAATGATCACACGCACGGCACAGCGGACACACCAGGAACTGCGGTGTTGGCCGTCGAATGGCGCTAGCTGCGCAGCATTTGTGCACCGCCGCCGTCAGTGTCAGCCAGTTTGCCGTGGCATACGGAGCTCCATCGCAGTCTTTAACACTGGTAGCATGCCGCGACAGCGTGGACCTGAACCGTATGTGCAGTTGACGGACTTTGAGCGAGGGCGTATAGTGGGCATGCGGGAGGCCGGGTGGACGTACCGCCGAATTGCTCAACACGTGGGGCGTGAGGTCTCCACAGTACATCGATGTTGTCGCCAGTGGTCGGCGGAAGGTGCACGTGCCCGTCGACCTGGGACCGGACCGCAGCGACGCACGGATGCACGCCAAGACCGTAGGATCCTACGCAGTGCCGTAGGGGACCGCACCGCCACTTCCCAGCAAATTAGGGACACTGTTGCTCCTGGGGTATCGGCGAGGACCATTCGCAACCGTCTCCATGAAGCTGGGCTACGGTCCCGCACACCGTTAGGCCGTCTTCCGCTCACGCCCCAACATCGTGCAGCCCGCCTCCAGTGGTGTCGCGACAGGCGTGAATGGAGGGACGAATGGAGACGTGTCGTCTTCAGCGATGAGAGTCGCTTCTGCCTTGGTGCCAATGATGGTCGTATGCGTGTTTGGCGCCGTGCAGGTGAGCGCCACAATCAGGACTGCATACGACCGAGGCACACAGGGCCAACACCCGGCATCATGGTGTGGGGAGCGATCTCCTACACTGGCCGTACACCACTGGTGATCGTCGAGGGGACACTGAATAGTGCACGGTACATCCAAACCGTCATCGAACCCATCGTTCTACCATTCCTAGACCGGCAAGGGAACTTGCTGTTCCAACAGGACCATGCACGTCCGCATGTATCCCGTGCCAGCCAACGTGCTCCAGAAGGTGTAAGTCAACTACCCTGGCCAGCAAGATCTCCGGATCTGTCCCCCACTGAGCATGTTTGGGACTGGATGAAGCGTCGTCTCACGCGGTCTGCACGTCCAGCACGAACGCTGGTCCAACTGAGGCGCCAGGTGGAAATGGCATGGCAAGCCGTTCCACAGGACTACATCCAGCATCTCTACGATCGTCTCCATGGGAGATAGCAGCCTGCATTGCTGCGAAAGGTGGATATACACGGTACTAGTGCCGACATTGTGCATGCTCTGTTGCCTGTGTCTATGTGCCTGTAGTTCTGTCAGTGTGATCATGTGATGTATCTGACCCCAGGAATGTGTCAATAAAGTTTCCCCTTCTTGGGACAATGAATTCACGGTGTTCTTATTTCAATTTCCAGGAGTGTAGTTCATCAAACTTCACTGGTGAACCGAATTTAGTTTCTATCCTTTCACGTTACCTGCCACTTTACCAGAGATTCACTTTTTACATATATCTGGGGTAGGCTATCTGTCGTCAAAGAGTACCGCTTATGTTAATATCGGGTTAAGTAACAGTAAGCTTATTTAGACGACTTCTGTTAAAGGAAAAATCAAGCTACAAAGTCCGATGACTTCATTAAAAATTCATTTTAGTTTGTTAAAGCTATCGTTAAACTATATTTAATTTGTCTCACGGCCAATCAATTAATTATCACAATGGTAAGGAGTCGAGCCCTGTCAAACAATATTGAGCAAATTTGGTTGAAGTGGAACAGTTCCACTGTACGAGGGTTGGTCATAAAGTTTTGATTATGGCCTCGAAAAAAAATAGGGTTACGTAATTAATTTTTAGTTTGTTTGCAAGTCCATGTCAGAAGTCCTGGTACACACAGAAATCACAACATCCCAGTACCGTATCACGCTGCTACAAGATCCAAAACAAAATGGCGGACTCCAATCACAAACTTGTGATCCATGTTCTGCATTTGAAGGGGAACAATGCTGCATCGAGCCATGCGGAGTTGTGATTTAGTGGAAGTGTATGGCGACAATGACCCACCACATGGCACTGGTTAGATGGCGCAGACGCTTCCAAGGTGGTCAAAGGAATATACTTGACGATGAACGAACTGAGGGACCATCTCTCCGTGAAGTACCAGGAATCGTAAGAAAGATAGAAGTCCTGGTGCTCGAAGACTGGCTATCACAACCGAGGCGACTGTGGAAAAAAGTGAAAATCGCTGATGGATCAGAAGACTCGAACGTGATGAAGTCGCCGCTCGCTGGTTCTGCGACTGCTCACACCCATTCAAACAGCCCGCGGAACCGAGGCATAAATGGAAGTGTTGCAGCTGTGTTAGGCCAGTCCAGATGACTTCTTTAGCCACCTAATCACTATGGGCAACTGCTGGATGTATCGCTGTGGCCACGAGATAAGGGAGCAACGTAAGCAGTGGAAACACGTGGAACCACCACTACTGCAAAAGGCGAAGACTCAATCTGCATTGGCCAAGGGGATGCGCAGTGCTTTTTTTGTTTGTTCCCTTTTTGCTTTTTGGTACTGTCACACCCTGGTTCAAACAAACAAAAAAAGCACACCGTCCTCAGGCCACGAGTGGCCTACCGGGACCATCCGACCGCCGTGTCATCCTCAGTAGAGGATGCGGATAGGAGGGGGGGGGGGGTGTTGGGTTGTTTGCGGGAGGAGACCAAACAGCGAAGTCATCGGTCTCATCTGAGTAGGGAAGGATGGGAAAGGAAGTCGGCCGTGCCCTTTCAAAGGAACCATCCCGGCATTTGCCTGGAGGGATTTAGGAAAATCACGGAAAACCTAAATCAGGATGGCCGGACGCGGGATTGAACCGTCGTCCTCCCGAATGCGAGTCCAGTGTCTAACGACTGCGCCACCTCGCTCGGTAGGAGGAGGGGCGTGGGGTCAGCACACAGCTCTCCTTGTCGTTATGGTGGTATTCTTGACCGGAGCCGCTACTAATCGGTCGAGTAGCTCCTCAACTGGCATCACAAGGCTGAGTGCACCCCGAAAAATGGCAACAGCGCATGGCGGCCTGGATGGTCACCCATCCAAGTGCCGACCACGCCCGACAGCGCTTAACATCGGTGATCTCACGGGAACCGGTGTATCCACTGCGGCAAGGCCGCTGCCTTGGGTTCAAATAAACTGCGGAAAAAATTAGTACACCTGCAAAGACAACGTCGAATTTGATCCGATGACGGCATATGCCATGTGGGGCGTAACAGATGTACTAATAATGGCTCTGAGCGCTATGGGACTTCTGAGGTCATCAGTTCCCCAGAACATAGAACTACTTAAACCTAACTAACCTAAAGACATCACACACATCCATGCCCGAGGCAGCGGTCGCGCGGTTCCTGACTGTAGCGCCTAGAACCGCTCGGCCACCTTGGCCGGCAAATGTACTAATAATGGTTTCACCGTCGTCTGCCAAACGTAGCGTAGGGGCATAGCTACCAGAGCGCCATTTGTGTCTACCCTTCAATAGCAAATTATCACAGCCAGAAGGCTCAGTGTGGAGAAAACGTGTGAACCAAGCAGGGAACCATTCCACTGAAGCGTACTCGTGCTTCCTACAGCCAAGTGAACGAGTTTGATAGGGACCAAATTGTGGCCTTTCGAGTGGCGGAATGGTCCTTTTGGGGAACTCTGTCGCACAAGTTGGACGAGTTGTGTCGGTTGCGCGACGGTGCTCGTATCAGTGGTGACGTGATCATTGTGACACCTGTAGACGAGGTTCCGGACGTCCACGCAGCACAGACGGCCGCCAGGATGCTCTTATTGTAAGGGCAGCAGTGGCAGTTCATACAGCTGAGCACATATAAGAGGGCTATTAAGCACAGACGTGTCAACACAGACTATTGCGAACTGGTGGGACTACGGGCACGCACAGCTCTAGCCTGTCTTCCAGTGACGTCAGAGCATCGACGTGCACGGCAATACTGATGCCGTCAGAAGATCTCTTGGAAGATGGAATGAAGCATCGTGGTTTTCACCCATGACAGCTGATTCTGCCTGCACACAAGTGATGGTCATTTGCCTGTACAATGCAGACCTGGTGAGCTCTGTCCCGTAGAGCGTATTCCTCCAAAATACACTGGTCCCACCCAGTGCCTTACGATCTGAACTGTGATAAGCTACAACTCTCATTTATGTAAGTCTGCTGATGATGGTATAAACCTCTTGCACATGCAAGCGTTTTATTTAAGTCTGCAGGCTTTCGTGGCCGTTGTCACTGAAGTTATCTGGCAAACTGAGACATCTCGTTGGTAAAACAAATACTTTTATAAAAGATTCGAAACATTTTTTAGAAATTATACGCACACTGAGGATATCTGCAGGTGACATTCTTGTTAGCTTCGATGTGACATCGTTATTTACTAACGTCCCAGTATCAGATACAATGGAGATCATAAGAGAGAATGTTGCTCCAGATGTTTGTGACTTAATTGAATTATGTCTCCGCTCGAGATATTTTAAGTACAATGGTGAATTCTATGAACAGGCTGACGGCCTTGCTATGGGTTCACCCATTTCGCCAGTTGCAGCTGACGTTTTTATGGAACATTTTGAGCAACAAGCGTTAAGTAGCGCTCCTTTGAAGCCTTCTTGCTGGCTCCGCTACGTGGACTATACATTTGTTATATGGCCACACGGCGAAGAAGAACTTCATGCGTTCCACAATTTCTTAATTGGAATTCACCCCAAAATAAAATTCACCTTGGAGGTTGAGAGTGAGGTCGGTCTCCCGTTCCTAGATGTGTTGGTTTACAGAAGATCTGATAGCACTCTAGGTCACAGAGTGTACAGAAAGCCGACTAACACAAACAGGTATTTAGATGCCACTTCGCACCGCCACCCAGCCCAGAAGCAATCAGTACTCAACACTCTGTCTTCACGTGCCTTCCGTATCAGCGATGACGACAACTTAGAATCGGAGTTGAATTTTTTAAAGAGGACATTGAAGGCAAATGGGTATGATAGTTATTTAATCGACAGGGGTTCTAGGCGGAATATTCATACCACTAATAAGAATGACGTGGAATCGCCTTCTCACTCCGTCAGGTTACCGTTCGTTTCTGGGGTCACTGACCGCATAAGCAGAATTTTAAAGAAAAATGGTATTCAGACATCTTTCTTTAGTCAAAACAAAATAAAAGACTTTTTCCGACGGAAAACGGATGCACCTGATTACCTCCACAATGCAGGTGTCTATCAAGTGTCATGTGGCTGCGGCAAAATGTTTATAGGCGAAACGGGAAGAACTATTAAAGAACGCATTAAGGAACATGAACGGCACATGCGGCTAAATCAAAGTGGAAAATCGGCAGTAGCGGAACATCACGAGAACTGTGGCTCTGACATCGATTTTAATAACGTACGTTTACTGGCTAAAGAAACAAACATTTATAGAAGAAAGGACCGAGAAGCGGTTGAAATTTCCAAGAATTCATCTAATTTCAATAGAGAGGACGGATATAGGTTTCCGGCATCGTAGCTCCCCGCCATCAAGGAAGTAAATACGCGGCCGCGGTGTGTGAGCGGTATAAACAACGCGCTGCAAGTGACCTAGGCGGACAATAATATTTTGGGTAAACATTCCCCCTCTCTTGCTCTGTCCGTTTCGAATCTAGCCACTGATGACGACCAACCAATAGCGGTAGCAGGCATTTCAACCAATAACCCTTCTCCAGCATAAGTGTGGAACAGTGCCTTTATATCCAATGACGATGACCACCAATGGTATCCACAGGAGATGAGCTACCAACGCCCCTTCTTCTGTATTAGCCACCAATGGTAGCCACATGAATTTTAACCAATACTATCACTTCTCCAGCACGAACGCTAGAAAATTCCCCCTTTATAAGTGGACGCGACACACGTCTCTGACAGTGTTCTAGCAGTAGTGGACACCAAAAGATCCTGAGGAAGATCCCAGCAGAGGGGTCGAAACGTCGAACATTTTAGAAGAAACATGACGCGAGCAAATAACCCAGAAGATTTTAACTTCAGCTTCAACTCTTATTTACCTTTGGTGTTTCTGGACGGGACGCTAACCAGCGCTCGGTACGTGCAGAATGTTGTTAGACTCGTTCTTTTGCCGTGCTTGCAACCAGGAGGTCATGTGCTGCTCCAACAGGATAATGCTCGCCTGTGAAACACAACACACTCTGCAGGACATGCAGCAACTTCCCTGGCCAGCGCGATCTCCGGTCTTGTCTCCAATTGAACACGTATAGGATATGATTCGGCCAGAAGTGACTAATGCCACTTGTCAGCCAACAACTCTTAGAGAACTACGTGAACAGGTCAGTCAGTCACATAATGTATCCCAGGACAATATACGGCATCTATACGATCGACTGGATGCCAGAGACAGCGCCTGCATTACCGGCTGTGGAGGCTACACCACCTACTAATATGGGAGTTTCTACTTGGGTACCTAAGAACCGCTTGTGTTATTGATCTGTAAATGTAATCGTTTCATGTACTCCATATGCACTGCTGCAACAGTAAATTTTGTGTGAACAGAAAACCTCTAAAAGGGTGTACTAATTTTTTCCTGGCAGTTTATATTATACTAGTAAAGCGCAGACCATCACAGAAGGATACTAACGAAATCTCCTACGGTGAGAACAGGGAACTGTCAACCTAAACACGACAGCCTCCATCTCATACTGCAAAGGACGCAGTCACACATGCTGGCTGCTTCTTCGGACCTTCAAATTTTGACTCACCCCCGGCATTCTCCTGCTATGGTGCCCAGTAACTGTTTTCTCTGATGAAAAAAGCACTGCGAGTCAGGCATTGCGGGAATGACGACGACGTTCAGCGTGGGTGCATGAACTAGGCCCCAAGGTAGCAACGTTCGCAGCAACGGTAGTTGGTGGAACACTGATGATAGCTCTTCGATTCATCTGGACGGTCAGTTGCTCGCCAGTTGCACACTTATTCGCCCGTAGACATCTCCGCTGCCGTTGTTGACCCCTGTCAAAAAATTGTTCAAATGGCTCTGAGCACTATGGGCTTAACATCTGAGGTCATCAGTCCCCTAGACTTAGAACTACTTAAACCTAACTAACCTAAGGACATCACACGCATCCATGCCCGAGGCAGGATTCGAACCAACGACCGTAGCAGCAGCGCAGTTCCGGACTGAAGCCCCTAGAACCGCTCGGCCATATCGGCCGGCTGAAACCTGTCATCTATGGCCCGTGGTGCACCAACAGTTGCCTCGGCGCCAGTTTTGGGTTTGCGCCATTTTGCCATGTACGGTATACTTTAACCACGGCACCAGGCGAACAGTTCAGGAACGTAGCCGTTTTAGAAATGCTTCCACCTTTGACCCGAAAGCCAACGATCATTTCCATTTGGACGTTGGATAAATGGCCCCGTTTCAACATTATGACAACGACAGCACTGTTTTCCGCGTCCCTGCGAAACGCTTTATCTACCCTCCACTGCTAGTGCTGCCATCCGCTTCTGTGTACGGTTATTGCACTTTTACGTCGAACGTAGGCAGTGGTGACATTCTACATCTACTTTGAGCACCTCTATCGGTTCTCCCTTCTATTCCAGTCTCGTATTGTTCATGGAAAGAAAGATTGTCGGTATGCCTCTGTGTGGGCTCTAATCTCTCTGATTTTATCCTCATGGTCTCTTCGCGAGATATACGTAGGAAGGAGCAGTATACTGCTTGACTCCTCGGTGAAAGTATGTTCTCGAAACTTCAACAAAAGCCCGTACCGAGCTACTGAGCGTCTCTCGTGTAGAGTCTTCCACTGGAGTTTATCTATCATCTCCATAACGCTTTCGCGATTACTAAATGATCCTGTAACGAAGCTCGCTGCTCTCCGTTGGATTTTCTCTATCTCTTCTATCAACCCTATCTGGTACGGATTCCACACTGCTGAGCAGTATTCAAGCAGTGGGCGAAGAAGTGTAGTGCAACCTACTTCCTTTGTTTTCGGATTGCATTTCCTTAGGATTCTTCCAATGAATCTCAGTCTGGCATCTGCTTTACCGACGATCAACTTAATATGATCATTCCATTTTAAATCACTCCTAATGCCTACTCCCAGATAATTTATGGAATTAACTGCTTCCAGTTGCTGACCTGCTATTTTGTAGCTAAATGATAAACGATCTTTCTTTCTATGTATTCGCAGCACATTACACTTGTCTACATCGAGATTGAATTGCCATTCCCTGTACCATGCGTGAATTCGTTGCAGATCCTCCTGCATTTCAGTACAATTTTCCATTGTTATAACCTCTCCATATACTACAGCATCATCCGCATAAAGCCTCAGTGAACTTCCGATGTTATCCGCAAAGTCATTTATGTATATTGTGAATAGCAACGGTCCTACGACACTCCCCTGCGGCACACCTGAAATCAATCTTACTTCGGAAGACCTCTCTCCATTGAGAATGACATGCTGTGTTCTGTTATCTAAGAACTCTTCAATCCAATCACACAATTGGTCTGATAGTCCATATGCTCTTACTTTGTTCATTAAACGACTGTGGGGAACTGTATCGAACGCCTTGCGGAAGTCAAGAAACACGGCATCTACCTGGGAACCCGTGTCTATGGCCCTCTGTGTCTCGTGGACGAATAGCGCGAGCTGGGTTTCACACGATCGTCTTTTTTCGAAACCCATGCTGATTCCTACAGAGTAGATTTCTAGTCTCCAGAAAAGTCATTATACTCGAATACGTGTTCCAAAATTCTACAACTGTTCGACGTCCCTTCTTGAAAACGGGGATGACCTGTGCCCTTTTCCAATCCTCTGGAACGCTACGCTCTTCTAGAGACCTACGGTACACCGCTGCAAGAAGGGGGGCAAGTTCCTTCGCGTACTCTGTGTAAAATCGAACTTGTATCCCATCAGGTCCAGCGGCCTTTCTTCTATTGAGCGATTTTAATTGTTTTTCTGTACCTCTGTCATCTACTTCGATATCTACCATTTTGTCATCTGTGCGACAATGTAGACAAGGAACTACAGTGCAGTCTTCCTCTACGAAACAGCTTTGGAAAAAGACATTTAGTATTTCGGCCTCTAGTCTGTCTTCCTCTGGTTCAGTACCATTTTAGTCACAGAGTGTCTGGACTTTTTGTTTTGATCCACCTACCGCTTTGGCATAAGACCAAAATTTCTTAGGATTTTCTGCCAAGTCAGTACATAGAACTTTACTTTCGAATTCATTGAACGCCTCTCGCATAGCCCTCCTCACACTATATTTCGCTTCGCGTAATTTTTGTTTGTATGCAAGGCTTTGACTATGTTTATGTTTGCTGTGAAGTTCCCTTTGCTTCCGCAGCAGTTTTCTCACTCGGTTATTGTACCACGGTGGCTCTTTTCCATCTCTTACGATCTTGCTTGGCTTGTGACTCGACCTTGTAGCACGACAGAAAATCACATTTTCGTAATAGTAGTTACTTCCACGAAGAAGAACACGACAGAGCCTATAGGAGCTTGCAGAGTAGGCTGCGACAAGTGCACGGCTCCTAGGCTAGGCTAGGAGAAGAGAGAGGCCATGTCAGTGGGACAGCTGGGAGCTGCGCCGGCCGGTCGCCTGGGGGCAGCACTGCCGACCCACGCACTTTCCCTTTTCTTTGCTTTCTCTTCTCCTCTTTCGCTCTCCGCCCGGCGTCCTTGAAGAGCCCGCAGCCTACCATCCGCACCCGTGTCCCCGTTTGCTCGCAGTTGACTTCCGGAGATCTGCCGTCGCGATAGCGACGCGGCTTTGCGCAGTATTCGCGGTCGAGTTACGTCGCCGGCCGACGTGGAAGAGCTTTACAGATAATGGGTAGCCGTGGGAAGTTCTGGTAAGTGCTTCCTCATTTAAATTTCGTTTCGTAGCCGTTGCCCACAGTTACAGCGCTGCTCGGAAAGAAATGCTTCATTTGTTAGGTTGTACTGTTTGCTTATCCTCCTGCGCGCTTCTCGTAGGGTGATATTTTCGTGGCTGGCTTGAGTTCATTGTCTTTTATTGTAAGGCTGTTGATTCTTCAGTCCGTTCATTTTGTTGTTCTTCGGTTTATCTGCTTCTCACGGTGATCATTCTCGTGCGTTGGGAACTTAAAACGTGTTTCGTTTTTTCGCTGCTGTTCTTGTTTTTGTCGTTTTGCTCCAGAAATGTTAAGGTCAGCTCCTGTTTTACTTTTGGGCATGGTCTAAAATATAAATGATATCAACTTTTCATTAAAAAATATACCGAGTACACTTTACACAATTTTCACACTTTATTTTCGATTTACATTCAGTCAATGTATCATTTTAACTACTCACACTCCACTGTTTCGTTTTTATTTACTCACTGCACAACTTTTTCTGTTTCGCCCTTTGTCACTGATAGAACCTGACGTTCGAACCCACGACGCGTCTTGCTTCATATACACCTGACAATGGGTAGTCCCATCAGTGGCTAACTCCAGAACATAACAAAAAGGCTTCGAATGGTCCACAATGTTCCAGGACATCCCACAACATTCTGGTGTGTTCTAGAATGTTCCACAATCATCTGGGGTATTTCGGCATGTTTCCGAACATTCTGGAATCTTCCCGAATGTTCCTTACTATTTCCGAACATTCCAAAACATCTCGATCATTGTGGAGCATTCTGGAATGCTGTGGAATGCTCTCGAATGTTCTGGAATGTTCCCGAATACTCTGGAATGTTCTAGAAATTTATAGAGGGCGAAAGTTCTCAGCCTTTATATCTTCAAAAGCACGCCCTTCAGGTAAGAACGGGAACCTTCTTCATGGATGGGGGATACAGGGCTACCACACCATATAACTCCCTTGATCGTACCAAGACTCGTTTTTAATTTTTGGCGGCACGCACGTTGCACATTTACTTTTATAATACATACTGATTATAGCTGCATGACGTAACGCACTGTACGCCACTAAGGGCTGAAGGAGGAACACAGGCAATGGAGGGGGCAGTTCAGAACAGCAGCGTACAATGCGTTACGTCATGTAGCTATAATTTTTACTGACGAGTAGCACTGTTATGTCAGTACCAATACCTGTAATTTTTATGTGGTTTTAAATATGATTAAACGTAATTGGGCTCTGAGCACTATGGGACTCAACATCTTAGGTCATAAGTCCCCTAGAACTTAGAACTACTGAAACCTAACTAACCTAAGGACATCACACACACCCATGCCCGAGGCAGGATTCGAACCTGCGACCGTAGCAGCCTCGCGGTTCCGGACTGCAGCGCCAGAACCGCACAGCCACCGCGGCCGGCTTAAACGTAATTGTTTTAGGTTTTAGTCGGTGTAGAAACCAAGTCAAGTTAAATCTTATTGTAACCCGTTTGCTATATCATACAAATTATATTGTTGATATTAAATATTATGACAATTACTGTAGGACAATTCTTATGATAATTTTTAATAATGTATACAGCAGTTTGCTAACAATGAAACAGTTCCTTGTTTATTCCCTGTAATCATCAGAAAAATGATAAGTGTCTACTGGATGACGAAAACAATCATTATCCTTACACCAGGCACACTTGGTATTAAAAGTTAATAAATTCAGGAACTTCACAGTAATTACTACTTTTATTTAGGCAGAACGAGAATGCAGTTATAATTCTGTATATTGTGCTTCGCACCAGGCATGCTTGATCAAATTAGCAAAATGTTGTGATGCAAACAAACTGACAATTGAAGAGATGACTGAAGTTTAACAATACTGTTACGCTGATAAATCTCAAATGACAAAGAGGTATCATAAATTATATTTTCTGACGATTATCTCAAAAGTGCTTTACACTGTTGAAAATTTTCTTTTATCGAGAGGCTGAATCACACTATTAGTTCCAGATGGAGTTCGAATTATATTAGCATTTCTTTTTCTCTTCGGGGTGTTACGTCCAGGCCAAGAGTGGAACAAAAGTAACGAATTAGTCTCTGTAAATGGTAAGAAGACAGATATAGCAGGGGTTGTACACTTCCCCAACCAATCGGCGCGCAAGGAATTTGGCAAACTCGAACTTTTTTTTTTAATTTTTGCAGCATGTCTCAGTTAAAAATTTGACGTTATGTTTCTTTCGTTGTATTCTTCCTGTATAAAAACATTCAGGGCAGGTTTAGACACGACGGATAGTACAGTTCCCTTGTCAAATAGGTGAAAACTACTGTGACGTGGTTGCCATCACTGGACGAACAGCTCAGCATAGCATCCTTGTGCTGCTCATCTCTTGCATTCAGTGAACCCGTACACAAGGTGCATATCGGCCAACTCTTTCTCGGAAAAGGTATGCATACTGCTGGCGTCGGTGCTAACGAACAGCCAGCACTGACGCAAAAACAAACTTGACAGAGAACCGACCAGCACAGAATGGAAAATTGAGGCCGAAGAGAAAAGTGGACATTACTATTGGCAACAGAAAGTATCTTGAGTGAATTGAAGAAGTTTGTTTGCAAGCAAAATATTTCCATTATTGTACAGGCATTTCAAGCGTAGTACAGATAACAAAATAAATGGGGGTAAGTAATCAAATGAAATGCAAACCAACATACTCTGAATATATCCCTCAATAATCTACGAAGTTTTGTCGGAGGAATTCATATTCATCCTTCATATTAACAAGCTTTCTCCATCCAGATGTACTTGTACTTTACTGTTGAGTTAGTTTTTATGCGATCCATCTCAGAATATTGGAACTGCGTGCTTCATATCCTAGTGCAGGTTTATGTTTTCCTTGATTTCTATAAATAACTTCCAAATTTACATCTGTATCTTCCGTATACGTCGGAATGTCTCTAATATGCTTCCTCTTGTCAGACGTGAGCGCTCTGAATTTGGGAGTAAGACTAAGCATGAAACTCTTCGCCTTTCCTACAGAATATCCCACTGCATTTCTATTTGAATCTCTCTCTATCTCTCTCTGTCACAGAATACATAAATTTCAGTTGAATATAATGACTGCAGCACGGGGCCCCCGTTTAGTCTACAAGTCACAATTTTATTATTTATAAACCTCCCGTATATGGCATTATCAAGCAGACGTTCTTTAATATCTATACGATTCTCTTTGTCTCTACATCCTTGAGAGGGTAGCTGATCCGCTTAATTACATCACAAGACCTGTTCCGAAATTCTTCAACGGATGCAGAGACCATTCTTTTGAACAGTTCACCTCCAATTCCATCCCTGTCCTTGAGCATCTAAGCTAGTAGTGAGTGTAATAAAGCGTTCTCATGCTAAGAAGATACGAATTTCTGACCTGCCTCACAGTGCTTGTGTGTTGGAACCGCTCAACGAGTGGAGGTAATGCGGGAAGCATAATCAACATTCTCGCAGGGGCTTCATTGAAGCCCTGTAATAATACACAGGTTTTCCGAGACGCAGAAACGACCCGGCCGAAGAGCAACGCATGTAGCTGCGTCCTGTACTTGATGCATATACTAACCAGCCAACACCAGGCCACAGAACACTCTGCGTGCATACCGAGCATTCTGTACATAAGGGATAGTGCGCAACGGCGAGAGCAAGACGAAACTCTGGCAAATGAATGTGGTGTCTATTAGACCAAAAATAAACTTGTATTTTGACATAATACCCATGTTGGAGTAGGTATTCCCTTTATTTAGAAAGTAGATTCCATCCCTGAAGAACGATTCTAGAAAATCTGCAAAATACTCCTGTATGTCTATTTTAACCACTCCATTGGATTCAAAAGGTTTTTCTTGAGATGTCGCAACTGGTGAAAGCCAGACGGTGCAAATCTGCTGAGAAACAAGGATATTCCGAATTATAATACTTCATATCCCCCCATTGTCAAATCACCTTTCTGGGAAGGTGCATCCTTCACGAAGATGATTTAATTTTTGTTTGTAATCATGGTCTCTTCTTATGTATTTTGCCAGACGACTTGTGAACTATTCGCCAGTTATTGGTTAACCGTTTGCAAGGTAATCAATGAGAAAAATTACTTTTGCATCCCAAAAACAATGATCTTAGCCATCCCAGCACGTGGAAAGACCATTATTCTTTTTGGGCTGGGCTACAACCTTTCTCCCACTATATTCATTGTCTATTTGTTACCGGGGTAGAATGGTGATCCCGTGTCGCAGGAACAAATATAAGCGCTCCATATCAATAAGAGTTTTTTTGTAAAACTTTTCAAACGTTACGGAGAAAACCTTTTTTACATTTTCTTTTGTCAGGATCAACAATTATGGCAGCACGCAGCTTCTACAAAGAACTCTCGCAGTTAATTCTTTAAGCAAAATGTAACGTACTCCATTTTAGATTTGCCAGTGACGTCATGTATTTTATATACCTTCTATCGCTGCTTTTCGAATAACGTGTTGTGGACTTTCTCGGTATTTTTTTCATACAGTTAAAGTTTTGCGATGTCTTTCGCGACAAATGTCTTGAAGAGATATGTGGCCGCGTTTGAATCCCGTCATCCTTTTCTAACTATTGAAAATTAAGGAGCAGACTCCTTATAAACGACCACCAGCTACTGATAAATTAATTTCGTTCATCGTTATCAATTTTTATGGAATTCAATAAGAAAACACTGCCCCCAGTTATTTGAAATTGTAAATAAATTAGCCTTTGGCTGCAAGACTGATTTTTAAGTTCCTGAATCCACTAAAAAACTTAAAAATCCTTCTTCCAGCCAGAGGCTGCTTTATTTACTATTTCATATCATGACATAGCTGCATTTCCACCATTCACTGCGCAGGAAAGTTAAAATACTGGGCCAGTTACTTTTTTTATGCAAAGCAGAACACTTTTCGGGAATTTATTCTCATTAGCGAGTACAGATATTTACAGTAATATTTTATGTGATGTTTGCGTGCGTGTTATTCTGCCTCTCTTACCCTGAAGTTGTCTTTTTGTAGTTATTAGAGTAGCAGCCTCCTTCACTATGCAGAAATCCACAACACACAAATCGTCTCGCACATTGTTTCTGGATTTCTGCACAATGAAGTACCCTGAAAACACACACGCAAAACATCACATAATATAGCTGCGTAATTATTTGCACTTGATAATGAGAATAAATTCTCGAAAGACGTAGTGCTGTGCACGAAAGAAAGTAACTGGTGAAGTGTTTTATTATTTAAATCACGCTGGTAAATTCCTTTTGTCGATAATCCAACAAAAGAAAGTACTTTGCAGTAGCGCGGTGTTCCAGTACATGCGCATAAACTAAGGGAACTCAGTAAGAAAACCGTAAAAACCCTCGTGAAGAAACCTATTTCGTGTATCATTTAGACACTGACTGTTGCTATTGCACAGTATGTAGCAAAATAATAAAAACTAATAAAAAATTCCTTTTGTAATAGTAAAGGCAAAAAGAAATATGCGGTATAGAGTGACGAGTGTTGAGTTACCTGCAAGCGCCTTGGAAAAGACTGAGTTGGTCGTTCAGACAGAGTTGTGGCAATTACGTTATCGGAACATGAGAGAAACTGGAGCGTAGGCAAGGCATATTCGACCTTTGTGGAGCATAGAATTTTTAACAGAATACCTTTTATATGATGTCGAATGTGACTATTACGGAAAGCAGAAAGATATCCCTACTGAAAATACTTGAAGTCAGTAAATATACGCTACAATACTCAGAATGATTTAAATACGATTTCCTTTTTTCCCCCCTCTATTAAGTTTCAGTTACGAAAATTATAGATTACAATAGTAAATGCAATTTTATTTTTCCACACCATATAAATAAACGTTATTTTCTAATTCTTTTGTTGAACCTTACGATCTCTGTGTTTCATAAGATAGTAACGCTTTTGTTTGTAAACTATTTGTGTCTTTAGAACAGAAAAAAACAGTCTTGGTTACGCAAGATAGGTTTATCATCAGACAATGACGGCAAATTACAAGCTGGTATAAGTATAAATTGCTATTAAAGGCAATAATAAACGAATAAATTAAAAATTGGACACCGATTGGACTAAGTAGCACAGGGCCATATTTGTCTTTCAGGGGGTGGCGTAAAAATTCCTTCTAATCGTAATCGAGATGTCAGACGTAATTAAGAGTCCCATAGAACTGGGAGGTAACCAGACAGACATTGTCAATGCTTCATTACACCACCTAGAAGCAACACGAAGAAAGGTAAGCCCAATGAAATGAATACCCCTAGCTGCATACAGGCGTTGATATAAGTCAACGGGGACAGTTGAAAATGTGTGCCCCGACCGGCACTCGAACCCGGGACCTCCTGCTTACATGGCAGACGTTCTATCCATCTTTTTTTCTTTTTTAATCTCATTTTGTTCGTTTTAGTTCGTTGCATCTGCTCGGGGGCGGACGTCGCAAGACACCCGTTTCAGTTCGTCGTTGATCCATTAACTCAGTTTTTTTTTTTTTATTACAGAGGGCAGCTAACCCTCTGACCGAAAAAGCTGATCTACCGTGCCGAGATTCATCTGAGCCACGGTGGACACACAGGATAATGCGACTGCAAGGACTTATACCTGGCACGCCTCCCGTGAGACCCACATTCGCAACTTATTGTCCCGCACTATATTCATACTGCCTCTGCGCATTACACTCATTACTCGCGGCTTTACTACCCGATTCCCGTAAGAGTTCGGGCACTGTTTGTGCATCCGCACAGAAGAAGGTCAAATGGCCGGTGAACCTGAATTATATATATATATATATATATAATGACAGGAGGAAAAAGAAAGCTACTGTCTGATAATACCCACAACAGGAGAAACGCGTCACCTGCAACAGCGCCACTATGGTAGTCATGGAGTGGCGTGATTTTAATCTCTCTGTGTCTCTTATCTGTATCAGTAACGTCTGTGTAAGTCGCACCCGATTTCATCTGTGGCTGCGACATTTAGCTATAAACTGATGATGCCCTAAATGTTCGATCAGATTGTGAGCGTGCGCCCTCGCTAGGTCGCTCTTGCCCACGGCGGGAAGCTGCCGGCTTGTGGTTTCCTACATTGATCGCGGTGGGCGAGCGTTACAAATGTCGGAAGAAACCGAAAAAGTTTATTGACCTAGTGCTCGGGAACGCATTTTTATACGATTCACTCCATACTGAATACAGGGAGTTCGGAAATCCACATTACAAGAATTGTAGAGGGGAGTGAGTTCATAATATTTTGAATAGAAACCCACGTCCGGAAACATACCGTTTCCGATATGACCGCTGCATTTCAGATGTGTATCGTGTCCACGTCTGCTTCCACTCAAGCTCACTGGTCCTGCATATTTGATCTTTCTGCAAAACGTATTGGACCCATTCTTGGAAGCTGTGCCATTGAATGTCTGTCAGGAAATGTGGTTTCAGCAGGAAGGTGCACCACCTCTCTTCTCAAGTGCGGTTCGGAGACAACAGACGATATGGTAAAAGATAGACAGGCTGACTGGTCCAACCGCGTGGCCGCGCGTTCGCCGGATTTAACTCCTATTGATTACTTCTTGTGGAGCCATAAGCAAAGTTTAATTTGCGAGACGCCTGTAGAGACAGAGGAAGATCTGCTGGCACGAGTTCTGGCCGCTGCACTGAACACTGAAGAGACACCAGGTGTGATGGTGAACATTTTTCATAGGTACAATGACGGCAACAACGTTGGTGATAGCTAAATCGAGCCGCTATTGTAACGCATCAGTGCTGTTCCGTACGTACAGTACGCTGGGTTCTTTTTGTTTCGGAATAACGTAAACAGGTAATGGTAGGATTTATCTGCTAAAGTGATGAATGGATGTTACTTTTTGTTTCCTTTCGAACTGTTTTACCTAGTAATTGTATTGCGTCATGTCTGTGGATATGTGAAGGAAAATGTGTTCACCTCCCCTTTATCTTGCGACAAAGAAGTCAAGAACAGAATAACAGCCGCCATAACTTCTGTAAAAGATGATACATTGTGTAAAGTTTATGACGAATTTAGCTACCGTCTAGATGTTGTTTATGCTGCTGGCGGTGGACACATGCAGCATTTGTAATAGCACAGCTAAAAATTTAAGATTTTGTGAGTATTTGGCAATGCATCTCCTGTTTGTAGTATGTTTTTATCAACAAATATGGAATTCTGAAATCAGGTCATTCTTTTTGAAACGCCCTGTACGTATTAATTTACGTAGCTTAAAATAAACCTTAATTAGTGACTGGTACTACGGTGCATAAACGAGCTGCTCTCCAGGCCGTGAAGGCCCAGTGAATGTCTGCCAGCCGCCGTGCCATTCGCTGCCTTGCGGCGTTATGCAGATGCTGTGAAGAGGGGTGAAGAATACTCAGTATTGTATAACACTCAGTATAATGTCGTTTATTGAAACTGAACTGCACTTCTCGAACAATCACTATATACACACAAAGAAAACAAATAACATGTAGACGACAATTCATCAAGAGTGTCAGTGATGTCCGTCAGAGCTGGTCCTAGCTCGGCGAGGAACTGGCTGTACTGCTGCTGCGCTGGCCTTATAAAGCCGGCGGAGTACTCCAACTTTCCCTGTGTCTGTTAGGCGACCTATGCAGAAAAAGGTTCGCATTAGCCTCTAGCAAGTTCTGTTTATTTTGAAGAATTGTTTTCCTCTTGGTTGCGCCTGCAAGTGCTTGTGTATGTTATATGTTACACAGGGGTGTCTTGAATGTAGTCTGCATGGCAGGGGCCGTCTGTGGCAGACGTAAGAAGGGCATGTGGTCAGGCCACCGCTCTCCCGGCCGCTTTGGAGCCGCTACCATTCGGCCAAGTAACTTCCCAGCTGACATCACCCCGTACAAGTCCTCCCACCAAAGAAAAATCCTTGGCGGTACCGGGAATCGAACCCGAGTCCTCAGCATGGAAGCCATCTGCACTTACCACTCAGCTGCGGAGGTGGAAGAGTGCATGAGACTTAATAATTTTCATTGATCTCAACGCTATTTCTTTAGCAGGCCAAGGAATCGCTACCTCGCTTCGTACTTCGTCTTGTTGCTCCTTCTCTCGTTTCCGAGCCATGCGAAACGAGCTCGAGGAAGCTCCAGCTGCAGCGTGCGGTACGGATGAGCGCGCGAGTACCGGTTCTGCAAGAGGTCGAGATTGTGCTTTGCAGGGCAGGGCAGAGCGGTGGCCGAGAAAGCGGCCCGCACCCAGAGCGGCATTTCCGGAGCACGGAAGCAGGCCGCGCTCTGTTCTGCACTAGGACTGTTTGTGAAATATCGACATATCGATATTTCTTCCAAAACATATTGATATACAGGGTGGTCCATCGATAGTGACCGGGCCAAATATCTCACGAAATAAGCGTCAAACGAAAAAACTACGAAGAACGAAACTCGTATAGCTTGAAGGGGAAAGCAGATGGCGCTATGGTTGGCCCGCTAGATGGCGCTACCATAGGTCAAACGGATATCATCTGCGTTTTTCTAAAAAATAGGAACCCCCATTTTTTACGTGAAGAAACATGAATTTTTTAGTTGGACCACTTTTTTCGCTTTGTAATAGTCACAAACGTATAAATACGTGGTATCAGGTAACGTTCCGCCAGTGTGGACGGTATTTGCTTCGTGATACACTACCCGAGTTAAAATGGACCGTTTACCAATTGCGGAAAAGGTCGATATCGTGATGATGTATGACTATTGTGGTCAAAATGCTCAACGGACGTGTGCTATGTATGCTGCTCGGTATCCTGGACGACATCATACAAGTGTCCGGACCGTTCGCCGGATAGTTACGTTATTTAAGGAAACAGGAAGTGTTCAGCCACATGTGAAACGTCAACGACGATCTGCAACAAATGATGATGCCCAAGTAGGTGTTTCAGCTGCTGTCGCGGCTAATCCGCACATCAGTAGCAGACAAATTGCGCGAGAATCGGGAATCTGAAAAACGTCGGTGTTGAGAATGCTACATCAACATCGATTGCACCCGTACCATATTTCTGTGCACCAGGAATTGCATGGCGACGACTTTGAACACCGTGTACAGTTCTGCCACTGGGCACAAGAGAAATTACGGGATGATGACAGATTTTTTGCACGCGTTCTATTTAGCGACGAAGCGTCATTCACCAACAGCGGTAACGTATACTGGCATAATATGCACTACTGGGCAACGGAAAATCCACGATGGCTGCGACAAGTGGAACACCAGCGACCTTGGCGGGTTAATGTATGGTGCGGCATTATGGGAGGAAGGATAATTGGCCCCCATTTTATCGATGGCAATCTAAATGGTACAATGTATGCTGATTTCCTACGTAATGTTCTACCGATGTTACTACAAGATGTTTCACTGCATGACAGAATGGCGATGTACAGTACTTCCAGCATGATGGATATCCGGCACATAGCTCGCCTGCTGTCGAAGCGGTACTGAATAGCATATTTAAAGACAGGTGGATTGGTCGTCGAAGTACCATACTGTGGCCCGCACGTTGACCGGATCTGACGTCCCCGGATTTCTTTCTGAACGAAAAGTTGAAGGATATTTGCCATCTTGATCCACCGACAACGCCTGGTAAAAAGCGTCAGCGCTTTGTCAATGCATGTGCGAACATTACAGAAGGCGAACTTCTCGCTGTTGAGAGGAATGTCGTTACACGTATTGCCAAATGCATTGAGGTTGACGGAAATCATTTTGAGCATTTATTGCATTAATGTGGTATTTACAGGTAATCACGCTGTATCAGCATGCGTTCTCAGAAATGATAAGTTCACAAAGGTGCATGTATCACATTGGAACAACCGAAATGAAATATTCAAACGTACCTAAGTTCTGTATTTTGATTTAAAAAAACCTACCTGTTACCATCTGTTCGTCTAAAATTGTGAGCCAGATGTTTGTGACTATTACAGCGCCATCTATCACAAAGCGAAAAAAGTGGTCCAACTAAAACATTCATATTTCTTTACGTACTACACGAATATGTAATAAAAAAGGGAGGTTCCTATTTAAAAAAACGCAGTTGATATCCGTTTGACCTATGGCAGCGCCATCTAGTGGGCTAAACATAGTGCCACCTGGTTTCCCCCTTCAAGCTAGACGAGTTTCGTTCCTTGTAGTTTTTTCGTTTGATGCTTATATCGTGAGATATTTGGCCCGGTCACGATCAGTGGACCACCCTGTATATCAGACATAATTTTCTAGCGATAAGTCGAGACATCGATGTCGAAATGGCAGATCGAGTGCCGATATTTTTATTTTATACTATACGTGTTCGTCTCGCTGTCTCTGTAGAGCTGTACCATGGGAAGCAAACTGCACGCAATTAATAACTGGGTTCTTTATTCATAAAGAAAGAGCTACTTAGGTTTCCATGTGCTGTGGTATAAGCTCTCTTCTGTATAGTCTACGTAGCCAGAATGCTATTGAACTAGAAGTCCGCTATGTCCACCTTAAAGTTACTCTGTGCTGCCTCTCTCTATGCTAGAGGCCATGTCTGCGGCTCCATCTCGGTGACACACAGGACCTCCATGGCGTACAGACTCGAACTAACTGGCGTAATAGGCTCGAAATAACTGGCTAAACTGTCCCTCCGGTCCGCGGTGGTGATCCTAAATACTGGCTGCTGAGAGGGCGTTGGCGGCGCGTTTCCAGCGAATCTTGCCGTTGGCTTCTATCGATACTTCTTGTGACCTCTATGGCGTATGGTGTGCTGGCTCCAGCGTACGCCAGCACAAAATATATATGTACAAATTTACGATAAACATTTGAAGATTTTCTTTTGAAACTGTAGTAGAACATAATTTTACTTTCACTGTGTGAAGGAGTCTTACTACTTTTTGAGCTTTCATCATGGCCAGTTTTCTCTTTGACTGTGTGAAGAAACTATTGATGGAAGAAAGAAATCTTATTGCACTCGCTTGTGGCGGTGTGAATGGAACAACAGGATATCCGATGTGAAGAAATAGTACACCAGTTGCGTTAAGAAAAAACTTTTAACGCAACTCCCCCCGCTATTTCTTCACATCGGAGTTCTACAAAAACAGTTGCTGAAACTGATGAACAAAGATCTAAATGACAAGATTGGTCTTTCCGGTGGGCGGAGACGTCTGAGGGAAAATGCTGACGTAATCGGCCCTCGGTGCTTCCAACAGAAACTGCAACGTTTAACTTCACCACGCAATTTTGACACTGCAGCTGCTAGGTCGCTGGCGTTTGCAGAAATGAAAAAACCTGGGAAGTCAACATGAATACATAAATGAATTCGATATATGACGAAACCGAATAACAAACCCACCGGCCACCTTTTACTGTGCCACTTAGCTGCAGTTACCGTTGTTATCGAAGTGGTTATCGCCAAGCGTGAACGGGCATCGTTTTCCTTTCAATTCTTGCTCTAAGGGGGATAAGCTTGTTGCTGGTACAGAATATCTAATAATAAATCAAAACTATAGAGCTCTAAAACTGACAGTACATTTACAATGTCAAGCCGATACTTTTTTGGCCTGTACGTCGATAGTCGAGAGCCGATAATGATATTTTTTTAAATATCGACGTATCGGAATGCTGATATTTTTAAAAATATCTACTCTACACCGCTGTGCAACCCACTGGGAATTACGTTCAATGGTCATCTGGAGACGTGCTTTGTATGATGGCCGAATGTTGCGGCTTGAGGCGAGTGTAGACACGATAACTGGACAGTGAACGTGACGGCATGTCACGAGATAAGCGGCTTTGGACGCCGGATCATAATTAGTCTAAGACGTGAGGGTCAAAGCACATAGATGACACTTTGTCCCAGCCATACATGACAATAGAAGGGCCTATTTTGAGTCAGGTAGCCGTCCATTGCAATATGGGGCGTCAGGAACCCATTTCTATTAGGGATGTACGGAATTTACTGCATAGGCTCCAGCAGCCGCCAACTGACATCACATTCAATGACTTCCATGACTTTTCGCCAGCTTTAGCCACTCAGTGCATCGTCTTCCCAATCCTGTGAAAGGCACTGGTATCCCGACTACCAGAAGCACGTTTTGTCGCGGTCGCCACTGGACACAGTGCTGTGAATCTATGCCACACAGCCACCCGGGAATATTGACCGTCTACCGTGAGTCAGATATGAATCTGAGGCATCACGAACCCATTACTGCACGGAGACACAGCGTAGCATAGGTTTCAGCCGCCAGCTAGAGACTGTTGTCTGTCTCCTGCTATAACTTTCATCCAGCCACTGTATAATCTTGCCACTCCTCTGAAGACACTAATACTGACAATAACAGAAAGACAGCTTGAACACGGCAAGTGGGTTTGTGTTGTAACTGATGTGGGAGTGTTCTGAACTGGATACAGGTCCTTTCACCGTCCTGTGCCTTCATACAAGCCTCTTACACTGTGCCGATGATTCGCACTTTGCAGTGGAGACCCAGATGCACCTTGGTAGAAAACATCGTAATCTGTAACTCTGAGAGTGAAAGTCGCGAGCTCTATCTTCTTATCTCGTGTTTTCGACTAAAAATCTCGTGCTTGTACTCTTGTTAACTTTACTATTACAGAGATCGCCTAAACTTTATTTTTTTTTTAATTGGTCCTCTGCGCAAGAGATAACTTACTTGGTCTTTCTGCTGCCACTGCTTGATCTGCTGCATTCCATTATTTAACAAAAACATAAAAAAATCTATTATTCATACTGAGTGCAATGCATGTTCTGTACGGCGGCTCCTGCTGCTTACTACAGCTACATATAAATTCAAGAGAAAGGGTTTGGTCAAATCTAAACTTGATAAATTATAACCCAAACAAGTAATTCCCTTTTTTTAAAAAAAAAACTATATTCTGAAAGCCATTCTTTCTCATTCAATTAAGAAAACGCTAGAAGCTCTTTGAATAATCGCTTCGTATGTAAATCTGCCTCCAGTGGCATTAAAGCAATATTACAAATTAATCAAACTCTTGAGACAGACTGAAATACTTCTCAATTACATAGTGAAACAATTCCCTGACAATTACAAAAGAAATCAATGACAAAAGTCAATACTTAATCTATTCACCTAACAATGTTTTCCCTTAAGAATTCAACTCCTATCATTATCAAAATTACCGTCTGCTGCTACGGACATACACAAACCCTTTTGTTTAAATTAATAAGCGCGCTGCAAATTATAAAAAATTTCAACTAATCCTGTGTCGCTGCTGGCGGACACGGCAGTACGGCAGCTCGGCGACGACCCCTCGCCCAACACACGTGCGCACCACAGCAGGCGGGCTCCTACACTGGCTTCAAAACTGCCACTAGTTAATCCGTGCGCTGCGAAGCGCGAGAACAATATCTTAGATTCCAGAGCTTGTGTATGCGCGCTGTAGCCAACCTTTAAATCCTAAGAGAGTATTGCCAACTCTCAAGAGTAACTTTCTTGTACTCTTTGGCATATTCAGACAGAACACAACAGTGTCTTTATCCACTGGTTTAACCGATGACGCTGCTGCAAGCAAAGGCAAGCAACAATTTTGGAAAATACAACTGACTGTTGAACAGAAAAAAATCTGTGTTTATTTTGATGATCACTTTAATTTAAGCCCGAGCAGTATAAGAAATTGAGATTAAAACAGACTGAGCTTTTATAAAACGGAAACACTGGTGTTATATAGATATTCACAGCCTGGCAGAGCCAGAGGAATAATTGTCATCCATATACAGTCGTAAAGACTGATGAAAGATCCTGGTCCGCTAGTTTCTTTTAAAGATATCCCGGAGATCAGCAGTCGAGCGTTCACGTTAGATTCCTCCTCTTACACTTCAGTACCATCGTTATCTTTCACTCTGTTCCACCTACACAAGCGATCAGGAGCAGTTCGTTCACAGTAGTGTTCTCCTCTACAACAGCATCACCTGGAGCCTCTGTAACAGCACCACTAACGTAACCGACAGACAGCACCAGTATCGCAAACTTTACTATGTTAGCATTCAGCTTTAATTTGAGTAGCGCCACGCCGATGTCGATAGTGACGTAAGAATCACTCGGGATACCGGTAATGAACGTATGGGGTCTCTCACATCTTATAAATATCTACCGGTGGTACTCTAAAGCGAAGTGAAATGGAGCAAACACGTGAAATCGGTAGTATAGCTGTAGATAAGACAGTGATACAAACAACTGTCTCGTGATACAACTTCCATAGATGGTTTGGTGGCAGCAGACAAGAGTGTTATAAACCAGACATGTAGAACTCACGAGCAGACCACCCAGCACTCAGATTTTGTAAATTTTTTATACTTGTGGTACGTGAAGTTCAGCACTCAAGTACCACTCTCCCAGAGCAGGTCGATACAACTTGAAAAAATGTTCGAGGAAATCGACTTTCAACTTTCCGACGAACTTTAATTTACTAAGATTGCGGGCGTGTTCAAGATGGGTCCCGTGGCTCATTCGGTAGCGTTGGACAACGGTAATCAGATAATCAGTGGCTAACTGTTCGAATATTGCTAGGGTGTTCTTTGTTTTATTTTCTTCGTTCAGTTCGAATACCTACATCATTTAAATATAAAATTCGTCACTTATATGTTAATTAACATGTACGTGATAATCATTTTTGTGAAAAATACTCGTCTTCCTGTTTTTAATTACATATCTCGCGCATTGCAAACATAAATTCTTCATTATCTAAAGGAGCGTTAATAAATTTATAAGTTTTTTCATTTAAATAATCTGTATCAACAATCTTCTATAAAAAATTGATAATTAGTAATTTATATTGTAATGCTTTCTCATTTTAAAAAATTTGCAAATTTAAATTTGCAATGTGTATAATTTGTAATTAGAAGCAACAAGACGTGCATTTTTCATAAAAAGTGTTGATTAGGTATGTGTTAATTAGCATATATTTGACAAGTTTTCAATTTAAATGGTGTAGGTATTCGATTTGACCAAAAAAATTAAAACATAGTGAGAATCGAACTAGCAAACCACTGATTACCATTTTACGCCGCTACCAAGTGATCCACGTGGTGCGTTGTATAATGTGCCTTAACTTTGATGAATTACATTTTCCCGGAAAGTCGATGTTCTCGAGAATTTTTGAGAGTTGGATCGAACTGCTTTGGCTGATTGGTAGTTGAGTTCTGAACTTAACGTGCTATAAATATAAAAAATTGCAGAAATCTGAATGCCGCGTGATCTCATTGTCAGTGGTTTCTCTTCCTCCAAGACCTGTGGACAGAGAGCATTGCTGCTGGAATGGCGCTGCGTGCGCTGCAGCAATCAGCAGCAGCACAGCCGCCAGACAGCTTGGCGCCAAGATCCGCTAATTCCCCCCCCCCCCCCCCCCACACCACTCCCTTTCCCCTCTCCCCTTCCCCTCTCCCGGTCCGAGCAATCCCCACCAACGAGCTAGCTGCTGCGCGACAGCATCTGCCCTCCGCGCGTAACTCGGCGGTAGCACAATTTAAACACATACAGCTGTTCCATTTTTGTTATACACTGCAACAGCAGCACGCCAAGCGGAGAGTAAGCTACACTGTTGAATACGATATCCGATGATTGCGAACAGTATTGTTTGCATAGATTTGTAACACAGTTTGTACGAAAGGAAGTGTGCGTAGCGCAATAAATTGTAGCAGTAACAAAAAGACGACACCAAATTTGTCGCTTTACAAATTTTTTGAAGACCGCAAGAGGTACAAAACAGGACTGTTTAGTTACAATTTTCTTGTAACCTAAACGCATTATTGAAGAATAACGGTTCCTTTTAAGAAAAAGAAATAGTAACAGGAGAAGATAATTATGATGAGTTGCAGAAAGACGTCGTATGTCTACACTATAACGTGAAGTTTTGTGCCCTACACTTCGTAACAAACCAGTTTATTAAATCATAACATAGTAAACTGGCTTGGGATGCAGTACGAAAATTATTTAACGTAGCAGATGAAGTTGAAGAGAAAAGTACCACACAGGCGTGATAATCAGGCAACTCAAATGAAACCTTCTCCGCAATTTTCAATTGTTGCCACAACAGAGCCAAAACTTAGGTCGTGTTTTTCTGAAGAAGTAATTATGTGAGACAAATACTCGTAAACTGGAAAATAGAGTGACGTGGAACGATGAACAAATCTTTGTACAAAACTGTTGCATGTCAAAAAAAATGTCCATAATATGAACATCTTATGGATATAATACTGCGCTTAAATTTTCATGCTGTCAGTAGGATACGTCACAGCTATATTTATTTTCGAGAGCATTTCAGCATGAGAACATTGCAAAAAATGCTTCAAATGGCTCTGAGCACTATGGGACTTAAATTCTGAGGTCATCAGTCCCCTAGAACTTAGAACTACTTAAACCTAACTAACCTATCACACACATCCGTGCCCGAGGCAGGATTCGAACCTGCGACCGTAGCGGTGGCGCGGTTCCAGACTGAAGAGCCTAGAACCGCTCGGCCACTGCGGCCGGCGAGGTCATTGCCGCTTACGGTATTCCATTCACAAGTTTTAGCTTTGTTTACATATATTTTACGACTATTCAGGTCTCTTCACGTCTTACAAACTTTTGAGACAAAAATGTAATAATAATTTCATAAATCAAGTAGAAAAACAATTAAAAGCACAAATTAATCAGACGTTGAATGACGAATGACTTTCTTGTATCTTTAACTGTCAAACAGTAACAGCTTCCATGTCTGTGAGCTTCGCGACTGTATTGTCACGCTCACGAACGTACCCAGCATTGGGGTGAGAGGGGGGGGGGGGGGAGGGGGGGACCTGGAGGTGGTACAATTACGCCCTTCCTCCTCCTCCCCAGAGGAAATGGTCTTTACTAGGCGGCATTGCACACTGACTTGCCACAGTGGCAGATGTACCAGCTCAGCATCAGTTCGAAGAAAAGCGGAACATGTAAAGGGTGTCGAGGAGTAGGTAGTATACTGACAAGGAAACATCACCAACTCGAGCTCATGTTATAAGGAGGCAGCAATCGATCCTGCGCGAAAATTTGGTCAATAATTCTGATAATACGCGTTGATAACCTTCTGAATGTGCAGCTTTTAAATTTTCGCGCACACCGGTTGTTTGTCATTCGCTCCGCGCCGTTACAGCCACGTAATGTCCGAGCACCAAGTACTGTACAGCAGAGATAACAACCAGATCCCTCCTATTCTCGGGACGTTGAAGATGAAGAAAGAGGAGAGGGTCACGTCAACGTTTTTTGAAACCTTGTTCGAGAAGACTGTGTTCACGCGAAAACAGTACGTTATATGTCAATCTCAGGCACATATGCGTTCTATTTTAAATATATACTCTGAATGAATAAGCCGGCCGGGGTGGCCGAACGGTTCTACGCGCTACAGTCTGGAACCGCGCGACCGCTACGGTCGCAGGTTCGAATCCTGTCTCCGGCACTTTGAGAAATATCGCAACTTCTGCAAAAGCACTTCACTTTAACAGTGTTAGTTATTCAATCCAAAGAAGCAAGGTAGCGATGTTAATAATTAAATAGCGCTACGTTACTTATTTAATGACATATTCATATCGTTAATTTAAACTGCATTTGTGAATCTCAACTTACAAATGCTTCTGTGACAACTGTTACAAGTTAGAGCACTTTGACATAATGGCTCAGATGACTCTGAGCACTATGGGACTCAACATCTGAGGTCATCAGTCCCCTAGAACTTAGAACTACTTAAACCTAACCAACCTAAGGACATCACACACATCCATGCCCGAGGCAGGATTCGAACCTGCGACCGTAGAGGTCGTGCGGTTCCAGACTGAAGCGCCTAGAACCGCTCGGCCACAGCGACCGGCTTGACATAATGAACAAACAACAATCGCCTGTTGGTTCACGGACATTATGAACACGATCTTCTTACTCGCTGCGCTGCAATTGGACGGATCGAGTGACAGTTGGTGTGCGTGTAAGTTTAAAAGCTTTATATTCCGAAGGCCATAAATGCGTACTCTCGCAATAACGACCGAAATTTTCGCGCTGGATCGATTGCTGGAACTGATATCTTGTAACTGTGCTTTTTCCTCCTTAAAACATGAGATCAAGTTGAAAATGTTTTTTGTCGGAAAAATTTGTCGTGAAATCTCAAAACTATTTCGCCATTCGCTGCGAAACTACTACGAGTTCCCCCGTCCTCTCCCTTCCCTAATACCCCTCACCCCTCCAACCACGTTTCCGACTTTGATAAAGGTCGGATTGTAGCCTATCGCGATTGCGGTTTATCGTATCACGACATTGCTGCTCGCGTTGGTCGAGATCCAATGACTGTTAGCAGAATATGGAATCGGTGGGTTCAGGAGGGTAATTCGGAACGCCGTGCTGGATCCCAACGGCCTCGTATCACTAGCAGTCGAGATGACAGGCATCTTATCCGCATGGCTGTAACGGGTCGTGCAGCCACGTCTCAATCCTTGAGACAACAGATGGGGACGTTTGCAAGACAACAACCATCTGCACGAACAGTTCGACGACGCTTGCAGCAGCATGGACTATCAACTCGGAGACCATGGCTTCGGTTACCCTTGACGCTGCATCACAGACAGGAGCGCCTGCGATGGTGTACTTAACGACGAACCTGGGTGCACGAATGGCAAAACGTCACTTTTTCAGATGAATCCAGACTCTGTTTACAGCATCATGATAGTCGCATCCGTGTTTGGTGACATCCCGGTGAACGCACATTGGAAGCGTGTATTCGTCATCGCCGTACTGGCGTATCACCGGCGTGGTGGTATGGGGTGCCATTGGTTACACGTCTCGGTCACCTCTTGTTCGCATTGACGGCACTTTGAACAGTGGACGTTACATTTCGGATGTGTTACGACCCGTGGCTCTACCCTTCATTCGATCCCTGGGAAACCCGACATTTCAGCAGGATAATGCGCGACCGCATTTTGCAGGTCCTGTACGGGCCTTCCTGGAAACAGAAAATGTTCGACTGCTGCCCTGGCAAGCACATTCTACAGATCTCTCACCAACTGAAAACGTCTGGTCAACGGTGGCCGAGCAACTGGCTCGTCACAATACGGCAGTCACTACTCTTGATGAACTGTGGTATCGTGTTGAAGCTGCATGGGCAGCTATACCTGTACACGCCATCCAAGCTCTGTTTGACTCAATGCTCAGGCGTATCGAGACCGTTGCTACGGCCAGAGGTACTGATTTCTCAGGATCTATGCACCCAAATTGCGTGAAAATGTAATCACATGTCAGTTCTAGTATAATATATCTGTCTAATGAATACCCGTTTATCGTCTTCATTTCTTCTTCGTGTAGCAATTTTAATGGCCAGTAGTGTGTTTCACCTTTCCCGCGAAACTACTACGAGTTCCCCTGTACCCTCCCTTCCCCCACACCCCTCCCCTCCCTCCCCCGCTTAAATTTCTTTCTGGAAATCCGCCTCTCCTGTTTTTGTCAACGCGCCCCTCCGCTCCCGTGCCTCCTAATGAGCACCAGCTACGGACTCTTTGATGGAGAGATCGGCGCCTTACGCGGGAGTGGCCGGCCAACCGGTCGCGGCGGGAATGTAAACACAGAGGCGGGGAGCAGCGGCCGCAGAAAGTCCGCGAGAGCGCGCCGCCCGCAGTTCGCAGCCCGGCGCGCGCCCCGCACTCTCGCCGTGAGTACCGCTCGCTTCTTCTGCACTCGCTTTCCTCCATTCCTCTCGATGTTCTCTGCTGGCGGCCGTTCGTGCGAAAGCAGACACCTTCGGAAGCATCGGGTCACCTCTGACGCCCGGTTTACTGCGGATGAATGCAATCCAACACAGGCGGGAGAACATTCGCATGCAATTCGCCAGTGTTCGCTGTCAATCGCTCTTATCTGCGAATCAGCGTTTGCACTAGAGGAAGCGGAAGAGAACACCAGATAACGGACACAGCCTAGCCTATTGCATGCCACTACGTTTATACAGAGGGGTCCAAAAAAGATTGTCTACTGTTTAAAAGTCCATAACTTGCAAACTAATTGACGGAGTTGTCTCATTTTTGGTGAAAGTGTAGCTTAAAGTCCAACTTAAAGATATCACTGTAGGTGTTCGAAATGGTCACCATCAACATCCACACACAAAACGATGCCACCGAACTGCAGCACGAACTACTGACTGCAACGTGTTCAGTTGGATATTTGCACATGAATGTACGATGGATTCTCGAAGTTCATCCAATGTGCATTACTTTTGTCTATAAACGACTAGTGTTCCCCTCAGGTAAAAGTCCAGAGGAGTTAGGTCTGGGGAACGTGGTGGATACTCCACAGTACCTCTACGGCCTATCCATCTTCCTGGCAGATTTTCGTCGAGATACGACCTAACACGATTTTGGTAGTGGGATGGGGCACCATCTTGCTGAAAGTAAACTCTTCCGTGCCGGCCGGGGTGGCCGAGCGGTTCTAGGCGCTACAGTCTGGAACCGCGCGACCGCTGCGGTCCCAGGTTCGAATCCTGTCTCGGGCATGGATGTGTGGGATGTCCTTAGGTTAGTTAGGTTTAAGTAGTTCTAAGTTCTAGGGCACTGATGACCTCAGATGTTACGTCCCATAGGGCTCAGAGCCATTTTTTAAACTCTTCCGTCTCCATACAAGTCTCGGATGGCAGGTAAAATGGATGTCTGAAGCTTCTGAAGGTACACCTCACCGGTAACTGTGCCGTCAAAGAAGAATGGGCCAATCAAGCCCCGGTAAGACAACCCACACCACACATTTACTCCTGGCAAATTCACGGCTTTCTCGACATGGACGTTCGGATTTTCGGCGGCGCAGTAGATACAACTGTGGCGATTTACTGTACCATTGGGTTTGAACTGTGCCTCATCAGACCACACAATCATCTCTGCAAACTCTTCATCGTTGCGCGCCATGTTAGTAAACCACTCGCAGTACTCCATTCTACGATCTGGGTCGTCCGCGCTCATTGCGTGTAACAATCGTGGGATGTAGCACTTCCACTTTGCTGTCTTCAAAATTCGCCGAACACTTGAGCGACTCACTCCAGTTTCAGGGGCACACTGTCTCACAGACTTCTGTGGTGAGCGAGTTGTAACACACGACGTGATTTAGCTGGACTTGTTACTGTTACAGGTAGTCCAGATCGTTGTTTGTGTACATCTTTAACACAGCCTTAGGCTTCAAATTTGTCTCGAATGCGATGAATCGTTAAACGTCGGTGGCTCTGTTTAATCCTCATTTCGCCATTGCCGTTGGACCTCATCAATGTTTTCGTACTTAAAATACCACTTCAAAACTGACTTCCTTTCATCGAATGTAAGTCTTGCGCCAGCCATGTTTACTCGAGTAACTAGGTGCAACTAAGAACAAAACACTATCTGGTGACTGTCATCTGACAATACAAAACAACGCAATACAACGCTTGTGTGACGATTGCCGGAACTACAAACTATTACACCACCAAAGATGAGACAAAGCGCTCTGTCCAAGGCGCGCAAGTCCGTGCATAACAGTCACTATGTTTGCATGAAGCTCCCAAAACCGGATTTCGTAAACCGATTTTACAATATCGTTTCTGGTTTGTCATTTAAACTTCCCAAAATCAATTCCGGAAGTCCGTTTCTAGCTGACGGTTTTCCACTTCCGCAATCTATTTTCACTCGTGTGTTAACGCATCACCGTTTTTGAAACGAGCTTAGGTTGTCACGTTATGCCTTGTTCTCAAAATATTCAGCTAATAGACAAGTAACGGGTAAGGCGAACTCTAGATTGCGGTTTATTGGTAGAATCCTGAAGCGATGCAGTCCTTCAACAAAGGAAATTGCTTACAATACTGTAGTTTGTCTAGTCTTATTGTCGTCTGTATAGGACCCTTACCAGTTGTGCCTGATTCAAGAGATTGAGAAGGTCCAAAGAAGAGCGGCAAGATTCGTGACTGGTACATTTAGCCATCGCGAGAGCGTTACAAATCTCATAGAACGTTTGAATTGGGACACACTTGCAGATAGACAACGTGCTGTACGGAAGGGACTGCTCACTAAATTCCAAAATCCGACCTTCGCCGAGGATGTAGAGCATATATTTATTATTACCACCAACTTTCATATCGTGCAATGATTACCATTCAAAGATAAGGGAAATTAGAGCTGGTACTGAGGCGTTCAGACAGTCGTTTTTCCCTCGCGCGATCCGCGAGTGGAGTAGAAGGGGGGAAATATGACTGGCGCGAATAGTGCCCTCTGCCACACACCACTTGGTAGCTAGCGGAGTATATATGTAAATGTAGAGGTAAAATGGACGGAGTGACATAGTGCTGTGAAGGAGGGGCAGAAATATTTGAATGAGAGTGAAGCTGTCTACCTCTTAACAATTATGTGAAGAGATAAAGCGATAGTGCTAAATCGAAAACTGGAAGAGCTGTTTTCCAGACGCTATATTTAACTGGGCTATCAAATCAGCTTCAGACCTTATAATGTGAACACGGCAGCGAGAAACAGTTTTCCAAACTCGGTTTTCATCTTTCGGAAGATTTGTTGCATGTAAACGAAGTGTTGTCTGCACTCCCTCGACAGTGGAGTTCAAATTTAATGATCAGACTGATTGAATTAACTGTCCTCGTTGGTCGTGGCAGTAGGCTTAAAATCCTGTCTTTGTGAATAAAATGAAGAAATCAAGGCGTACTGCGACTTATCCAGGTGAAAGTCGCCATTGCGATTTCCGTCTTGTAGTCAGATAACTGAATACAACGTTGCAATATATTTTTCTTTTCGTCCAGGCTAGTCAAGAAAAAAGAAGGTAAGTGAATATTACCATTCACATCAGCTACTCCTGCACGAAACAATCAACAGCTCATGTCTTTCTTTAGTTTTTCCTTGTAATTATTGTGTACGAACTGTTCTCAGGTGAACAAGAAGATCATCGCAGAAAAGCTGCCCCATATTTTCACAAATAATCCTGTTGCCAAAATACTGTCAATCTGCCGTGACGATAAGACCGTTCACGTTGTTCTTTTGTTGAATGTGATAGGCTTCTAGTTTTCTTTGAAGAAAGTGTCCTCTTTCTCAAGGACTTCATCACCTGCGCGATAATGAAACGAAAATCCACCGACTGGACGTATAGCAATACAATCTCGATCTCAGATTTGTCATAATTTTAAACAACATCGAAAACCTTTGTGCTGCTAAGACGAAGAATCAGTCAAACCTGTCTAATAAAATGAAGTATTCGGCGGGAGAAAGTGCTAATCCATAAGAGAGCATTTTAGGTTACTGTTATGCGTGCAGTATGTTTGGTTAACTTCAGAGACAAGATCGTAAATCTAATACTATAAAGCAGTTTCCAGAGCAGACAGGATATTCTAACGTCAAATATGGTTCTACTTGTTACCAGTATGAAGCGCATTCGAAAACGCAACAGATAACATGTGCAGTCAAAACCTTATCAGCACGTTCGGTGCCACTGTAATTGGCATTGCGTTGCCACGTAACCAATTATTTTTTTAATAGCACCTCAAACTGTATTGCTAAAAGTAATATAAAATGTATTTATTTTATAAGTAAAAGGTAAAATTTACTCTCGTGAATCAAATTTTTTCACTAAGGCGTCAGTGGCATATCAGGCCACATTCTGTAGCGGGTGGCCATGGCTGCGCTAGTGCGTCTCGTTTATTTTTCCTGAAAATTGTGACAGTTTAGAGTACTACATTTTTATTTTATATTCAAAAATAAAACGAAACATCCTACTGACAAACGACATATTTATTGAACAAAAAGTACAGTAGAAACAGCATTCAAAAACACACAAGATCTTGAAGAAACTTCTGAAATACAATGTATGTCAAATCTCAGAAAAGATACAATCAATAACTTAACCGATTACACTCAAACAAATAAAATAAATACAAAGTTCAAGAATAGTACCTACACATAACTGTCGAAAAATGAAAGAACAACGGAAGTGCTATCTGCCTTTAGAGGTGGTGAATAACACAACAATTCAAACAATACCCTGCTTTATTTGGGCAATCTGGCCACTCGTAAATCGTGTCTGTTCATTGTCCTCGGCTGGCGCATGATCTGCACTTTTTTCTCGGTGTTTTTGATTTTCCATTTGATTCTCGTTTTACCACAACATAATGGGGACTTCTGACTGGCCGTTCTACCTGCTTTTGTGGCAATAGTGTTCTTATAATACTGAGTCTGAATTCTTGGAGGGGCATTTTATTGCCAGAATATTTATTGTGTAGGGCATGTGCGTTTATCAGCATCATTTCCATAACGTGGATAAAAAGTTTCTTGTTCCAGCGTATGGTTTTTCGTTCCGAGAGGTAATATGATAACATCTGATCGCGCCGATCAACTCCCGACATAAATTTATTGTAGTTTGCAATGGCCAAGGGCATAGATTTCTTCTCCTTTCTTTTGTTTTCAACCTCAACCATTTCATTTGTAAATGCATTAGAAATGTAGCAAACCTCCCTCTTATCACGCCACTTACCTATCATAACTCTTTCCGCAAATCTGACAACGGCTTCATCTTCCTATTCGCGCTCAGAGTTCCCGTGCAGTAAGTCTTCTTATCCAGGAGTAACTTCGCCAAAGCGAAGCTATTATAGTAATTGTCCATGTACACGTGGTGACCAGCATTTAACTTTTCATCCAGTAAATGAAGAACATTTTTTGCGCATGGCCTCTTCCTCCTAAATCGTCCAGCATGCCAGTGTATACGGCGAATTTTAAGACCATTCCAGTGGGAGTTGCCTAAATATATAGCTTTATGCCATATTTGTGCTTTTTATTTTTGATGTGTTAGCGGAAATGCAATCTTCCATGCCAGTGTAGTACACTTGGCACATCCTTTCATTGAAAACATTGATAACTGGAGGTATTTTACACAATCTGTCGGATGGTTTTGGTTCGCCCTGTTTTGGATTTTCAGAAAAATGCAATGCACGTAATATTAGAAGAAAAAGATTTCGTGAAACACTATTGGCAATCCCTTTCACGTGAAATAAAGGGTCCTTTTTCCAATAGTCCTGCAACTTCCTCACCTTTACATTTCCCATGTGCAGGAAAACTCCCAAGAACACTAACAATTCGCCACCCGTCACATCTTTCCGACAACTTATTCGTGATTGTTTTTTGGTTCCCACAGAAAGCAATAATTCAATTGCGTTTCGATTTGTTCCTTCTACAACTTTCAATAGAAATTCGTCCGTCAACAAAAGACGAAAATAATCTAAGGGAGTGTTTCCTGTTGGTTGAATTAGCAGTCCCTCATTTTTGTATAAACGGGCAATCTACCGTTCCAACTGGCTCGCTTTCCCATGCGCAACAGCTACGTTAACATTTGTTATTACTCCTTCTGCCCTTCTTCCCCTGTCGCTTGGAGTCACAGCCATTTCTACAGTGTCATCTAAAGCAAACTCGGCTCCGTCAGACGCTTCACTGGGTTCCCTCCCGTCCTTCGCACTGACCAATTCCGTTTCAGGATCGCTTTCTTCTAATATTCGTAATAATTCCGCATCCGTTAGCTTTGTACGTTTATTGTGTCCCGTATTTTACGTTTCTTAGGTTCTGAAGGGCCCGCCGTGTCACGATTGTTTTCCATTCTCAGTTCCACAACAGAGAAAAACTGTAGGGAAAAAACGCGAGCCGCACCTGTAAAACTGAAAACAATACGTCCTTAAAGTGCCTGCGCGAAATAAATAATACACCCGGCTAAACCGTGGTGCCTCGCAACAGCTGAATCTCTCGCCGCGCAGGCGCGTCCACAGCACGTGCACCAGTATCGGACGGGGGTTCTGGTGCACCGATGGCAGCGAACGTGTTAAACATACTATCCTAACAGAAAATATATGACCAACTACATTTCAAACTACTTATGTAGCTGAAGCTGAATTTTCGCTAAGTCATTGTTGCGTTCGCAACGATCAAATTACTAACAAGGGAACCTCCCCATCGCACCCCCTTCAGATTTAGTTATAAGTTGGCACAGTGGATAGGCCTTGAAAAACTGAACACAGATCAATCGAGAAAACAGGAAGAAGTTGTGTGGAAGTATGAAAAAAATAAGCAAAATATACAAACTGAGTAGTCCATGCGCAACATAGGCAACATCAAGGAGAGTGTGAGCTCAGGAGCGACGTGGTCACGTGGTTAGGGTGAGCACCTGCGGAACGAGAGGTCATTGGTTCAAGTCTTCCCTCCACAGAAAATTTTAATTTCTTATTTTCAGACAATTATTATCTGTCCGTTCGTCCGTCCGATGCGATCACTTTTTTGGGAGCGATTATCACATCCAAAAGAAAACCTAAATCGGGCAAGGTAGAAGAACCTTTTTACCCATTCGCCAAGTGTACAAGTTAGGTGGGTCGACAACATATTCCTGTGACGCACATGCCGTCACCAGTGTCGTATCGAATATATCAGACGTGTTTTCCTGTGGAGGAATCGGTTGACCTATGACCTTGCGATCAAATGTTTTCGGTTGCCATTGGAGAGGCACGTCCTTTCGTCTACTAATCGCACGGTTTTGCGGTGCTGTCACAAAATACAGACACTAAACATATTACAGTGAACAGAGACGTCAATGAACGAACGGACAGATAATAACTTTGCGAAAATAAAGAAAGTAAAATTTTCACTCGCGTGGAGACTTGAACCAAGGACCTCTCATTCCGCAGCTGCTCACGCTAACCACGGGACCACGGCGCTCCGCATTTCGCGTTCACCTTGATGTTGCACATGGGCTACTCAGTTTGTATATTTTGCTAATTTTTTCATAGTTCCACAAAACTTCTTCCTGTTTTCTCGATTGATCTGTGTTCAGTTTTTCAAGGCCTATCCACTGTGCCAACTTATAACTAAATCTGAGAGGGGTGCGATGGGGAGGTTCCCTTGTAAGTGTATACCTGTACGCTTTAGAAATACTTTCAGTATTAATGCAATCGGAGAAATGCTACGGAGTTAGCTCTGCTCACTATTTAAAATCATTATTTACTTACGCCTTGATGACATCGACAGTTCTCTGTGAGCATTTTATACGTACAATAGCATCCGGTGCTGCATGTTTATAATGATAACTTGATGACGACAGAGCAAAGCCCTCTATGTAGGATTAGATTTAATTAATGTCTCTGTGATGGCGTAATGCTTCCCTAAAAATATTATAACAACGTTTTTCAGTTAATTGGTTTATAAAAAGTGAAATATTTTGAGCGAAATCTTTTACAACTGGCACTTTTTATATGTTTGTAACATAAAGGTACTAATCTGCGACCTTATAGAGGTAATTTAGAGATATCGGAATATTGGTACACTTACATAGCGTAGCGTAATTTTCTTGCATATTAATGCTAAGCCTTCACAACATTCGTGTGTGTTGTTTTGCGTTTTGTGCTACTTTTTAATATTATATGTGGTTAATAGCTTCCCTCTTCAAAGTTATTTGTTATTCAAAACGGCAACAACACTGTCATATCGCAACACCAGAGATCTACATTTTCTCTCTCGCTTGTCTTCACAGATTCTCTACGTTTTGTGTCGCAGCTTATTCCGCGATTCCTTGCGGTCTAATGACGGTTATTCTCCAATGACTTCAAGATGACGATTTCACAAAATTAGTCACATCATAATGAAAAATGTATATGCCACTACAACAGCGAAAAACAACAAATAATTCACAATCTTCAATTTCGCATAGCCTACGTTATTCCATCATACGTCCAGAGCATATACTTCCATAAAACTCTGTTCTTCTCTTCTCCATCAATTCTACCAACTTTATGTACCAACTGTTTGTCGAGGTGTAGTCTTTTCCGAGCAGCTTTCATTTTTGGCGCACCTTTTTTCGGAGCATTTTTCTCTTTCTATTTTTGGGTGTTCTCTATCCTTCCTTTTCTAGTCGTACTTTCAGTAGCATACAAAAATGTAGGTCAGACATAATATTTTACTGTTCTTATAGCGCATCGTTAGTAGTTAAGTTGTTATTCTTCTCAAACGCTGTTTTATCGCGTTATTTTCGGAACCAGGATCTTGTATATCTTCCTTCCCTCACTAGGTGCTATTTAGCTGCCTGATAGTTGTTTCTTTATACTACCAGATGACGGAAGCATCTTTTATGTTTGTCAAAGCACTGTCTTCCCATTACAGATTTATACTCCAATCAATCTGTCCGTATTATGCAGTTAGTCAACTCTAATTTTCGCTGTTTCTTGGTCTTCTTCAGTACCGCTATGTCACCGCGTATATCAAGTAATCTGTTATTATATCGTCTTTCCCTGGTGCAAATCTTATGAAATTCCTTTTATAGTACTACAATGTGTGATCAAAAGTATCCGGACACCCCCAGAAACATAGGTTTTTCATATCAGGTGCACTGTGCTACGACGTACTGCCAGGTACGCCATGTCAGCGACCTCAGTAGTCATTAGACATCGTGAGAGAGCAGAATGGGGCGCTCCGCGGAACTCACGGACTTCTAACGTGGTCAGGTGATTGGGTGTCACTTGTATCATAAGTCTGTACGCGAGATTTCCACTCTCCTAAACATCCCTAGGTCCACTGTTTCCTATGTGTCAGGAAGTGGAAACGTGAAGGGACACGTACAACACGAAAGCGTACAGGCCGACCTCGCCTGTTGACTGACAGAGACCGCCGACAGTTAAATAGGGTCGTAATGTCTCCGGACCATCATACAGGAATTCCAAACTGCATCAGTATTCACCGCGAGTACTACCACAGTTAAGTGGGAGGTGATAAAACTTGGATTTCATGGTCGAGCAGCTGCACGTAAGCCAAACATCACGCCGGTAAATGCCAAATGAGGCCTCGCTTTGTGTAAGGAGAGTAAACATTGGACGATTGAACAGTGGAAAAACGTTGTGTGGAGCGACGAATCACGATACACAATGTGGCGATCCGATGGCAGGGTGTGGGTATGGCGAATGCCCGGTGGACGTCATCTGCCAGCGTGTGTAGTGCCAACAGTATAGTTCGGAGGCTGTGGTGTTATGGTGTAGCCGTGTTTTTCATGGAGGGGGCTTGCACCCCTTGTGGTTTTGCGTGACACTATCACAGCACAGGCCTACATTGACGTTTTAAGCACCTTCTTGCTTCCCACTGTTGAAGAGCAATTCGCGGATGGCACTTGCATCTTTCAACACGATCGAGCACCTGTTCATAATGTACGGCATGTGGCGGAGTGGTTACACAACAGTAACATCCCTGTAACGGACTGGCCTGCACAGAGTCCTGACCTGAATCCTATAAAGCACCTTTGGGATGTTTTGGAACGCCTCACCGACCGACATCGATATCTCACCTCAGAGCAGCACTCCGTGAAGAATGAGCTGCCATTCCCCAAGAAACCTTCCAGCACCTGATTGAACGTATGCCTGAGAGAGTGGACGCTGTATCAAGGCTAAGGGTGGGCCAACACCATACTGAATTCTAGCATTACCGGTAGTGGGCGCCGCGAACTTGTAAGTCATTTTCAGCGAGTTGCGTTCGGATACTTTTGATCACATAGTGTATCTAATCACTTTCTCCAGGATGTAACTGAACTGAATCAAAGTTGTTCTCTTCGTTATTTGCACGAAGTTTTTCACACCGATTACCTTAAAAATTCTTTTTTTCATCCATTCCCTTTTACTCCAGTGAGTTCAATATTTTTCTTCACTGTTTTCTGGTCCTTGATGCCTATGGCCACGCCACCTGTTAATTCCAAACAATCTATTATATCGCTGTCTTTCCTTTTCACAGTCCTGAAAACCTCTTCGTCTGAAATATCCTTCTTTCAATTCCTTGGTGCAAATGGTTCAAATAGCTCTGAGCACTATGGGAGTTAACTTCTGAGGTCATCAGTCCCCTAGAACTTAGAACTACTTAAACCTAACTAACCTAAGGACACCACACACGTCCATGCCCGAGGCAGGATTCGAACCTGCGACCGTAGCGGTCACGCGGTTCCAGACTGAAGCGCCTAGAACTGCACGGCCACACCGGCCGGCTTCAGTTCCTTTATCACTTTTTTTTCAGGATGGGATTCTGCACAAACCGACGAGAAACCGTACGTATGATCGCGGCATTCTTTGTCTCGAAATGACTCTGGGAAATATGTGAATCGTTTATAGAGGATGACAACGGTCGCCAATCAATCTTTCGGAAATTCCAAAAAGTACATTAATAATCGTGGTTTGGGCGCTGTCGTGTTGATCATCCCGAGTCTGGGGTTCTCACTGCTATACAGGGTGAGTCACTAACTATTGTCATCTAGAATAACTTCGAAAGTATGATAGTAGCTGAAAAATTTGTGGGACAAATGTTGCATGACGTTGGTTTTTGTTGCTATGTGGGTTGGTGTCAGAGATATGAAGGACAACTTTGTTTTTTTTTTAATGGGATGCTATAGTTTAGTACTTATATTCTGATAGTGGCTATCGAGACGAATACAATGATGTGTAATAGTAAGGTCAACGAAGGTCAAAAAAGTGGCATGAACGTCCTATTAGAGAACGCGTTCGAGTGATGACCATCGGTATCAATGCAGTGCTGCAATCTTCTTATCATGGATTGAGTGGTATTCCATATCACTTCGGCACTTATCGAAGCACATGCTCTGACAATTCTGTCTCGTATATCGTCCAAATGGTAAATACCCATCTAAAGTGTCATTGACATGTAAACACCATTCGACTGTTTCGCAGTACAACACTAATAGGAATCAAGCGAATGTGAATGATGTACTCCTTTGAAGAACAAGTCAATGTGCTTCTCATTTACGGAGAATGCCAACGAAATTCAGTGAGAGCTAGAGATTTATGGGCTGAAAGATATCCTCAACGTCCCCACCCTACACGTCGTACATTTAAATATGTGTATAACAAATTGAGAACAACTGGATCTTTAACGCATCGGAAACATATACGGCAAAGGAAAGTTACTACCGAGAAAAAGGGAACTGGCTCGTCACTAGCTGCTGTAGCTCTTCAATAAATGATTTTCAAGGAATTATTTTACTGATAAAGAATTCAATTTATCAATCACTTCTTATATTGATCAAATAACATATTACTGAATATATTTTACATAAACCGTTCAGTGCAGTAATTTTCATGACAACCACCCACATAAGAAGGTAATAAATGTCAGTTATCAAAAAAAGTTACCGCTATTGCCGAAGCGTCACAGTTAGCAGTGGCTTGTTTTTCCGCCCTTTGACAACCGATTACGCATCGCTTGCGTTAATATTCGGTCGTTTACATCAACGGCTGGAAGACTGCACTCCGGTAACGACACAATGATGATAATTGATGTACATTTATCAGAGGAGTGCCCTACCCCATACATGTACCTACGTTTAAGACGTGCATGGTGCGCAACATGTATAGTTCACTCCTAGGAAAAACGCGTGGTACAGCGCATTGACGAGACTCACATCAACTGCTACGTTGGTAGATGTTCCGCTTCTCTCGGTGCATTTTTACGACACCCTACATTTGTAAAATCTTTCCTGGTACGCCAAAATATTTGGAAATTAATAAAGGTTGGGCACTGTAAACACCTCATAGACGATACGTTTCACAGAAAATTTGATCCCCCTGAACAGTGCAGTAGTTCCCCAGCAGTTCATTCAAACTCTTTAGAGGGCAACACACAACTGATCAAATGTGCACTACATCGATGAAGCACGTTTATGAACAGAGTGGCATAAAAACCCGGAAGGCACACCACTCAGCCCACGACAGACTTAAAAGCTTGTACTGAGATTTTTTTATCAGAACCATGAAATTTTACTGATTTAGCCTTGTTTTGAATATATAAATCGCCGCCAGTTGTGAAAGAAGCGATACATTAAGTTACAGAAACCGGGCAAGGTGTCGCAGTGGTTAGCATACTGGAATCGCATTCGGAGGCAGACGGTTCAAGTCCGCCTCTGGCCATCCAGATGTAGGTTTTCCATGATTTCCCTAAATCATTCCAGGCGAATGCCGAGTTAGTTCCTATGAAATGTTCGAGCTTGTGCTCCGTGATGTGTCGACAGAAGTGCCGTCACAGTGTGATTTGAGGGGACCGCAATGCACGCTATAAACACACGAAGGATGGCGTGAGGTCTGAAACAGGATACGTAATGAATGCTATAAAGAAAAGTACGTAGCTTCTGGAATACTTAACTTTAATCCATCCTTGGTACATCGCTATTGACGATATAAGTGAGACTCTTTAGATACAAGCTATGTAAGGCTAATGGCGCCTTGCTAGGTCGTAGCCATGGACTTAGCTGAAGGCTATTCTAGCTATCTGCTCGGCAAAGGAGCGAGGCTTCGTCAGTGTAGTCGCTAGCAAAGTCGTCCGTACAACTGGGGCGAGTGCTAGTCCGTCTCTCGAGACCTGCCTTGTGGTGGCGCTCGGTCTGCGATCACACAGTGGCGACACGCGGGTCCGACATGTACTAATGGACCGCGGCCGATTTAAAACTACCACCTAGCAAGTGTGGTGTCTGGCGGTGACACCACACTCCGTCCCTATTGACCTCGATGTCGACGGGTCTTTAGACACTGTTCTTCTTTCCTTCCTTCTTCCTTCCTTCCTTCCTTCCTTAAGCGGTAGAATAAATTCTAAGACCGACTGAAGCTTGAAGCTTGAATCCCGAAACCTTGGATTCACGTAGATGGTGAGTAAGGTTAAGAAAACAAATTGGTCATCGTTCATGATTACCTTGATACTACGAGTATTTGTACAGGTTAGAACAGATTACCGGTATCTCTGTCAAAAGGTAAAAAGAAAAGTGTCGATATATAATGCCAGAAACTATGTCCCACGGGCTCATTAAATGAGAGGTCTGAGGGTTTTAGGGGTCACCGGCACAATGTTGAGCGCTCAGAATATTTGCGCCAACATCTTTTGTCCCGTTACTTACGAAACTGTGATGATAAAAATTTCTTCCTTCATCACACTAGCAGGCTTCAGCGCTCTTGCCTTTGGAGGCTGTTTCAGTAAGTCATCGAAACTAACAGAACCTTAGTGTGTGCCCTCTCATGAGCAGTGAGACAGGGAAGGATACGTCTTTCGTTCATTTGGTCGTGGGTCACGGAAGAGGACAGCAATCATCTATGGCCGTACCAAACGAAATATCTTGGCATTGGTCTGAAGTAACTTAGGAAAGCCGTACGAAACGTGAACCTGCGTGACTGGACGGTGGCTTTAACCTGAACACGAGTAATTACGCAGCCAGTTATGGGAGGCCTCCAGTTTATCGTGGACTTCGAATTACTAAATAACTTAGCATTTTTCTCTCTAATAAATAAATGCCAGACGTAAAAGTAGCGGTAAGTGATACGAGAAGTACTGAAACGAACTTCTTTAAAAAGGCAGTTAAAAAGTATCTGTTAAGTAAAGCATGCTATGTAGTGAAGGATTTTATGTAAATTGAAAGTGAAGGGGGGAGAAAGGAAAGTAAAGTCCCGATACAACTGATATCAATAGTTCCTCTAGCTGTTGATATCAACTATCAGGACCCTATACGAAATCACCGGCGACGAATGAAAATATGTGCCTCATTGGGACTCGAACCCAGGGTCTCCTGTTTCCTAGGCAGTTGCTTTAACCACTACACAATACGGACACAGTGTTTATCGCAAATACGCAGACTTTCTCGGCACGGTCCCCGGCCGACTCACTCTCCCACATACCGACCTATCGCAGTCCTCGTTCATGTCCTCCATGCTTGCAAATTTTAGATTCCCACCGGAGGTCGAACGAAATGTGCATACGTACTGAAGATTGTGGATTCATTGCCCACCGAGGCGAATCCATTATGTGAATGAGTGGTGTCTGTTCTTTCGGACATGTCCGAAAGACTGACACCATGCATCCATCTACAATGACGTTCTACATCTACACAGATACTCCGCAAGCCACTATACAGTAACAGAAGGATTTCTTAGATGACACAGAGTAACGGTTTGGGACGGGTGTCTCTATATTTCACTTTGTAGCCACAACTATTCACTCCAAACCAATGCCGTTTATGCATAAGAGTAGCCTTAAGCCTCCCATTGTGCGCTATGGTGTTTTGGTCGCAGCGGGTGGAAGTGGGTGGTTGTGAGTGGCAAAAAATTGTAATGCTAATTTAATTAAGACTCGGCGGTGCCAATACAAATTGCGTGGTATAATCTCTGCCTTACGTGTCTCAGTATTATTTGTAATAATCGCAGGAAAAAAATAACAAAGGACAAACTGCTCGGGAAAATTGTGATCCAGAATGACAGAGAGAGGGGGCGGGATGAGATGGTGAGACACGGGAGGAGGAGAAGATGGCCAGAGAAAGGGGGAGGAGGTGATGTACAGAGAGAGGGGAAGAGAGAGGGGGCAGTAGGAGATGGAGATCGCAGAGGAGGGAGAGAGAGGGGAAGGAGGAGGTGATGGACAGCGAGGTGGGGGGGGGGGGGGGAGGAGTAGATGGACAAAGAACGGAGGATTCGGAGATGGACAGAGACAGGGGAGAGAAGGAGATTAGGTCGTATATCCAATTCCCATACGTGGCAGAAAGTGTGACTTCTCCTTTTTTCATTTAAGCAGACTGAACCACACCAAAGGGTGGCTGGGCGCAGCTAATAATTAAATAATAACAGAAAGAATAATAAAATATCTATCTTTTACATAGCACGTTCGCGTTAAGTTTTCTTCCTTTTATTCTTCTCTGGAGCACCTTACTCCGAGAGCTATGCGATGTATAATACTAACACCGTATCCTCTTTCTGAGTTCAACACCTCAATCATTATGGAGGATTGCTGACTCGGTTTTTCAGGCTAGCAAATGAGAAGTAGTGGCACAAAAAATGTAGAAAAAACATCGTCGCCATGGTCCTGATATCAGCTGATAGATCTGTAGTGTTAAATTAAACTCACCGACAAAACATGTGTCATCCCAATGCGCAAGCACAGATGAATCGTTAAGCCTTTACAGTTGGCGCAGCGATCGTGTCATGCTCAACCGCGTGCGCACTACCTCTCCATGAGTATAAGGCAGTAGCGACCAGTGAGACATTCATGTTTTAACCGACATCGCACGTAAACGTAAATAAATGTTAGGATGTTGCAGAGTGCCAGAAAGGGGCAATCATGTTTGGGCATGCCCGGCGTCATCTGGTGTTTCGCGGCGGACTGTCGAACGTGTCTACAAGCAGTGTACAACACACGTGGCCACGAAACACGAGGTTAAAACTGTGGTAGGGAAAAGATTCTGACTGAAAGAGACCAGAGACGCGTTTCGCGGCTTGTGAATCAAAATCGTCTCCAAACCCTTCAGGCATTGGTGCACGCAGTGAATGGAGGTTCAAATGGCTCTGAGCACTATGGGACTTAACTACTGTGGTCATCAGTCCCCTAGAACTTAGAACTACTTAAACCTAACTAACCTAAGGACATCACACACATCCATGCCCGAGGCAGGATTCGAACCTGCGACCGTAGCGGTCGCGCGGTTCCAGACTGTAGCGCCTAGAACCGCTCGGCCACCCCGGCCGGCTTGAATGGAGGGCCATTCCTACCTGTTAGCGCGAGAACTTTACGACGGGAATTGCAAGGAGTGAACACTTGGAGTCGATCACCTCGGAAGAGGCTATTGCTCACACACGCACATGCAGACGATAACTGCAAAGTTCATCGGATTAATAATATGTGACTGATTTTCTATACACTCCCACCACACTGCCATATCTCGACTAGCCTGCATAATCACCTGACTTGAACACCATAGAAAATCTGTGGGACATCAGCATGTAAAACGCCGACATCGGCATCTCCGCAATTTGGTGGAATTACTACAAGTCCACAGCGAGTGGCTTAAGTTGGGTGCAACGTACCTACGCAATCTTGTGGGCTCACTTTCTAACCCAATATAAACGCTTATCAACTCCAAGTGCGGAATTACACGATATTAAATGATACTTGTCATGATTTGTCTAGGCATGATTAATTTTTTCTGGTGAACTTATGAAGTAATATGTGTGTTGCATGTGTAATGCTTGCTGTGATTGGTAGTGAGAAACGAATGAACGTTGTTGCACTAGCCTTTTATAGAGAAAACAGTATTGTACAGTAGGGCGGTGGGAATAAACCAAATGAGATAACACCATTTTAAATGGATTGGCCTTGTATTCGGGAGGGTGGGGCTCCAATCTTCATTCGGCTGTCACGATTTAGATTTTCCGTGGTTTCCCTATATTACTTCAAGCAAATGCAGCGATGGTTCTTACTTTAAAGCTGCGGCCAACTTCCTGTCACATTCTTGTCAGATTAGACCTGTAAGTATGTAAATGGCTGTAATACGAGTTACTCCATTTTTGTTCTTCTGATATGTTAATACCACAACATGTCTAGCATCCTTGTACAAGTGGTCTGCAGTTGAATAAAACTACAACTAACACCAAGCATGATCTGGGGTGCTACTGCTACCACTACTACTGCCTTGTGGTGTTTACAGAGTAAATTAATTCAAAGCGTGGATCGAGTCAGAGAAACAGGCGGACAATAGGTGCAAATTTTAAACGATAACGACTGTATGCGGCGACTAATGACGTTTACCAATGCAGGACAGTTCGAAAATTTACGATATTATTATGTAATCTGTGGCGACATCTGAAAATGAAACGAGGAGAAGATAAATAAAACAGTAAATGTATGAAGAAGCGGATTCGGGAAGTGTGCCCCCTGTGGATTCTAGATTTCAACAAAACCACACTGCCGCCTTTCGCTAGATGCATTCCAAGGATTCGAGGTTAGCCACCAGATGTGGAGTCGCGGTGGCTCGGTGTGTTGCCGTGGCGTTCGGGCGAGAGATTCCTCTCCAGGGGAAAGGGAGCGTAACCCCAATTTGCAGAGATAAGGGCTGAGTGGGTAACCGGCTGTAACCGGTTCGCCTGCCCTCAGCTCGTTTATCTCTGGCTGCCGCTGTCTCTGCAGCGGAGAGAGGTAATCGCTGGTGACGTTAATGCGCCGTGCGCCACATACGCCCCCTGCCTTGCAAGGTTATTGACGGAACTGGTTTCCAGAGGAAACGCATGGCCATAGGAAGACCTTTTCCTTTCTGTAACAAGGAACACATCACAGCCTCTCAGTACGGGACGTAGTACACACGACTCTCATTTCAGTGCTCCATTAAACAAGTTTTAAGAAAGTCATACGTCCGTAAGCTGACAGTCATACCAAAGGGTTGGTGAGAGAGGCCCAACAGGTATGGAGGGGCACAAAAACTAACCGAGAAAAAGAAACAAACACTTTTTAACAACTAACCGGAAGAGGTACGTGAGTATTCCTGTTTCTGTCTTTGAGAAGCAGTATTTTCCTCAGTCGGCGAGTGGATGCTGAAGCAAATATGCTACTTGGCCGAAAACTTCCGATTTTTGCCGTTTTCTATCCACTGAAGAGTAGAAAAAGAAACAACAGTGGAGGAAGCAGCCAAACAACGGTGGAGGGGATATGTAGTAAACTTGCCGTTCCAGCAAGTACTCCTGCTGCTCTAAAGTTTCTGTCGGAACAGTCTGCTGTGTAAATAAAATAGAATTCAAGACTGTGCCTTTCATGGCTTATTAATAATATTGTTACGTGAGTTGTTAGTCATGGTGCTTAAATGCAGCTGTACTGTTTTCATCTAAACTGGATCCTCACGTAAACAAACATATGCTGTTCGTTGCTCATTGGATACATTGCTGAAATATCTGGTGTATGCAGTTCACAGAAAGTGGGCCTAAACTTATGTTATACCATTACAGTGTTGTTCTAGCGTGAATGAAACTTTGACAGACGTTCAAACAGCGAAAGTTGTGAGCTTCTCTGGTAATCACTGTCAAAAAGTGTAGTCCATGTATCAAATCTCACAGGACAGGCAGTTTTTTCTGATCTTGATAGTAATGACTGCACGAGTTTGTATGTATTCCTGGCTGGAATGCTTGAAATGAAATGCAGGCACCATATCAATGCTGTTAAGATACACGTAATTGAGAACATGGAGATCCAGCAAGAATACATGTACACTAGACAGTTCTTCATCGCAAACTGACAGTGTCGAAGATGATCTCCTCAAAGGCTCTCAACCAGTGACCAAAGAGTCTTATTATCTCTCACTTGCGTTATCGACGCTACGACTCCACGGATTCCCGCCTCCCCCCCCCCCCCCCTGCCCACCATTCACTTGGGGAGTAGATACCGCTGTTGAAGTCAGCTTCGCACAGGTGCACATGATCAATTGTGCCGTGGCTGACCGCTATGCAGGGCACGGGTGGACAATTTCTCGGCGAGAGAGAAGAAAAATTATGGGATGTTGTGATCCTTGTGCTGCCTTGAGCCTTCGATGCCAATGTTTCACTAAACTACAGGGTTATTACAAATGATTGAAGCGATTTCACAGCTCTACAATAACTTTATTGTTTGAGATATTTTCACAATGCTTTGCACACACATACAAAAACTCAAAAAGCTTTTTTAGGCATTCACAAATGTTCAATATGTGCCCCTTTAGTGATTCGGCAGACATCAAGCCGATAATCAAGCTCCTCCCACACTCGGCGCAGCATGTCCCCATCAATGAGTTTGAAAGCATCGTTGATGCGAGCTTCCAGTTCTGGCACGTTTCTTGGTAGAGGAATCTTTCACATAACCCCACAGAAAGAAATCACATGGGGTAAGTCTGGAGAGCGTGGAGGCCATGACATGAATTGCTGATCGTGATCTCCACCACGACCGATCCATCGGTTTTCCAATCTCATTGCTGATCGTGATCTCCACCACGACCGATCCATCGGTTTTCCAATCTCCTGTTTAAGAAATGCCGAACATCATGATGGAAGTGCGGTGGAGCACCATCCTGTTGAAAGATGAAGTCGGCGCTGTCGGTCTCCAGTTGTGGCATGATCCAATTTTCCAGCATGTCCAGATACACGTGTGCTGTAACGTTTTTTTTCGCAGAAGAAAAAGGGGCCGTAAACTTTAAGCCGTGAGATTGCACAAAACACGTTAACTTTTGGTGAATTGCGAATTTGCTGCACGAATGCGTGAGGATTCTCTACCGCCCAGATTCGCACATTGTGTCTGTTCACTTCACCATTAAGAAAAAATGTTGCTTCATCACTGAAAACAAGTTTCGCACTGAACGCATCCTCTTCCGTGAGCTGTTGCAACCGCGCCGAAAATTCAAAGCGTTTGACTTTGTCATCGGGTGTCAGGGCTTGTAGCAATTGTAAACGGTGATGCTTCTGCTTTAGCCTTTTCCGTAAGATTTTCCAAACCGTCGGCTGTGGTACGTTTAGCTCCTTGCTTGCTTTATTCGTCGACTTCCGCGGGCTACGCGTTAAACTTGCCCGCACGCGTTCAACCGTTTCTTCGCTCACTGCAGGCCGACCCGTTGATTTCCCCTTACAGAGGCATCCAGAAGCTTTAAACTGCGCATACCATCGCCGAATGGAGTTAGCAGTTGGTGGATCTTTGTTGAACTTCGTCCTGAAGTGTCGTTGCACTGTTATGACTGACTGATGTGAGTGCATTTCAAGCACAACATACGCTTTCTCGGCTCCTGTCACCATTTTGTCTCACTGCGCTCTCGAGCGCTCTGGCGGCAGAAACCTGAAGTGCGGCTTCAGCCGAACAAAACTTTATGAGTTTTTCTACGTATCTGTAGTGTGTCGTGACCATATGTCAATGAATGGAGCTACAGTGAATTTATGAAATCGCTTCAATCATTTGTAATAGTCCTGTATTACTTTTTGGATGACAGGCTGTGATGCAGTAATGCTGGACACCATAAAGATTACAGAGTTTGGAAAATAATGTAGATTCAAACTGGCGAACTTGTTCAGTCATGATGCAGCCAGGGCAACTAAAACATGAGATCCACAAGTGGACAAGTACTCTTGCTATCGTTTCTGCCATGATGTCTGGCAAGGATGTGGCTTGGACCCAGTGGGTGAGGAAGTCCATGGTGGAAAGAATGTATTGGAAACCTTTTGACTCTGGGAAGGGTCTGATCATGTTGGAAACGACCTTTAGCTATTTCATATCACCTGTGCTTCAGTTGTGTGTGCCATCCGATTGCAGTGTTGGAAGCTGTGAAAGTTTGAATCCACAATTTACAGTCTCATTTCACATGTGCCCAGACAAACAGTCTGCAACTAGTTTAGTCATAGGGCATGTTTCCAAATGTGACAGTTCATGCAAGCTGTGAAAAACAGGTTTCTGCATATTGAGTGGGGCGAGAGGCCAGAGATGATTTTGTGACACATTACACCAGACTTGCACAGAGGAACCAGGAATGGCCCACCGTTCAAGTTTGAAACCAGCCGTAATATCTTGTAAGGGATTACATATTCTGTGTATCCTGCTGTTACACTTTGGTGAGCTCATTGTAGTTCACGTCAACAGATAGTGCATTTAATCAAGAAAGTTAGTCAGCCATGACACTGTGCACAACGCTGAGGTTCAAAAATGGTTCAAATGGCTCTGAGCACTATGGGACTCAACTGCTGTGGTCATCAGTCCCCTAGAACTTAGAACTACTTAAACCTAACTAACCTAAGGACATCACACACATCCACGCCCGAGGCAGGATTCGAACCTGCGACCGTAGCGGTCGTGCGGTTCCAGACTGTAGCGCCTTTAACCGCTCGGCCACTCCCGCCGGCACAACGCTGAGGTGCTGGACATCAATCGTAAATTGTGTGATGCAGTCAAAGTGTCAGAGACGAGGGGCACAACAGTCTTTTGGTGAATTACATATGGACTCTACCAGTGGCTGGCGGTCAGAATAAATAGTAAGTGGTCTTCCCTCAGCATTCTCTGTCATAAGCTAACGACTTACAGTGCTTCTGAGTACGGCAGTGTTGCTCATATCAGAAATGACTGACATAGGAGCTGTCGTCAGTGGATGAGCTGATATCATAGCATGTGATAAACTGAGCATAATTTGATCAAATGCTTGTTACATTTTCAGGGTTTTGCCGCATGGACATATGCCAGTGCATTTATCAGTGGGATCTGAGTGGCCACTGCATGAAATAATCATGTCTGCAAAACTTATTCGCGACGAGAAATGGCATAATTTGTTATCACAAATTATCTAGGCTGTGGATGCTGACGGATGAGTTCCATGCGATGAGTCGTGGGTCGAATCCCGTTACAACTAATGGAGTAGCTGAGAAATATTATTTAGAATTTACTATGTTGGCATTTTTCGTTGCTTATCACTATACCGAAGTATTTCAGTGTCTCGAAAATGGGTGTGGTGTGTTCATAAAGAAAATTTAGAAAAACCAAAATATCGCCCAGGTATGCATGACAGAAGGGAAACTTGAAGAGGATATCGTCAATTGAGCATTGCCGTGTTTGGACTGCATTTTTCAAGCCATGAGGCATGAACAAAAGTTCTTAGAGCAGAAGTACTGTTATTATCGCTGTTTTGGATTTGTTCTTAATAACCAAAGGAATTTGTAGGTAAGCTTTTTTACCGTGTATTACAGTGAACATAGAAACACTTGCTAAGGTGTGAGTAAAGACTTGGATGCTCAGTATTTTGTAGCTATCAGGGATTGTGCAAGCATTGGCAGCCCAATAATCACCACATAATGTTTACAGTCCATGTTTCTTAGGCACTAGATTAATGGGCATAGCCCAGGTGCTGTCAGACTGTCTGACAATGCCTACTTGAGGCAGTTCATCGACAGCAGTTCTGGCTGCTTGTAGCCATCTACTACCAGTCTGCTTGATTTGTGGTGCTGGCGCCATCTGAGGTGTTGCAGATAAGAATGCATTACATTTAGCTCACTTTTTAACAAAAGAATTGTGGCATGCAATTCGCGATTCTTCCTGTATAGTCTGAGGTCCTCTTTTCTCACTTCTTCATGACTTGTGGTGGCCTTCTGTATCTTCGATTCTGACAGTCGCTGAGTAGCTGTAGCCAGATGTCATATGTAGATCAAGCAGCGGATGCTCAAAGACCAGTGTCCTCAGAAGATGATTGTCCATAAGGTGGCGGACTACCGCTGATGCCAAGCAACGGCGCCGACTTATAAAAAAATATTTGGGGGGAGGGGGTGGGGGGAGAGGCATACTGAGGGTCTTGCCCCGGGAAATTTTCTAAATTTTAGATGAAAAATAGTGAGTTTTAAAGTTTTTATAAGCATTTTAGAGCCATACGATCAACATTAGAACCCCGAAAACTGGATTCTCGATAACTCGACACTTCGCGAAACTCGACAAGCCTGACACATTTTTTGGCTTTGAAAAAAGAAACAAAACACGCACAGCACTTTCGTAAAAAGCTAATTTAATTTACAATAATAATCACGCTTATAGACTATTGCAGAGTAGTGAATATATAGCTCTGAAAAGACTGAAATTATATTTAAATAAATCCTAAACTATCACTAAAAGAATAAAACAAAAATTTTGCTGTCGCACAGTAATAGCACTTTGATTAATAAGTGAAATAGCTAATTTAAGCTTACTTTGAATAAGGCTCAGGGTTCACTAAATAAAAACATCACCTCAAAGTTAATGATTTAATACAGTTAATACAGTATGCCTAATACTTTCAGTCAAAAAGTATGCAAATAGCGGGTTTTAATTGGGACTTACACCCTAACGTGCTTTTGGTTGTACATCCAAACCAACTTTTTTAGTCCTTTGAACTTACCTCTCATATTCGAGGTACCATCATAGCACTGTCCTCTTATGTTATCCATTGACAAATCAAGAGTAAAAACGTCTTTTAAAATACTACACAGAGTTTGTGTTCAGTGTTTGTGGTCTCATATTACCCAACAAAGTCTTCATTGATGATTAAGGAATCGTCAACAGTACGAATACAAAAGACACTTGTTCATGAATCAAAGAATCACTTGTTTCGTCAACCATAATAGAAAAAAGCTGTCTTCTTTATTGAAGCCAATTCCTTTCTCTACACAGACTTTCCTAGTCGATCAATGATCACGTTTTGAATATCGTGGGATGTCCACTTATACCCCGAACGCCCAAACCAACGCCGGCCGGTGTGGCCGAGCGGTTCTAGGCGCTTCAGTCTGGAATCGCGCAACCGCTACGGTCGCAGGTTCGAATCCTGCCTCGGGCATGGATGTGTGTGATGTCCTTAGGTTAGTTAGGTTTAAGTAATTTTAATTTCTAGGGGACTGATGGTATCAGATATTAAGTCCCATAATGTTCAGAGCCATTTGAACCATTTTTGAACCCTAACCAATCTTTAAACTCAGAGCTCCAACAATTGAAAAAAAATTGTGTTTACATCTTCGTGCCCTCTAATTGCTAGTCCTTGTCGCCATATAAATTGCACACCTCAAAAGCTAAACGGCCTTTCTTCATATCGCTATCTAACTGTTCATTTAATTGGGAGGCCACACTTCAGTTAGTGATAGAAATTAGTTTCGGAACACCTTCCTTATGGTTAAACGTATTTTCATGAAGACGGAATTGTTCCGAAGTTTTTTTCCAGTTAGAAAGGCCTATGGAAGTAAATGCATCTTCTTTTGGATTTGATGCTTGGACAAACCAATCAAAACAGAAAAATATCACTATAGCATGAAATTTACTTTAATGATTTCAAATATTGAGCTTTCATTTGTCTCAAGTAGTTTACTCTCTCATGACTTTTTGGTCCGGTGTTCCCCTCACTGTCTAGTGCTAACCACTTATTTTTTTCATCTTTCATTCACAGCTCAAGTCAGCATGAAAGTACCATGTTAATATAGCTATGTCAGTCATCACAACAGAACTGGTATCTTAGTCATTGTCATGAAAAACTTTGTTTTTTACTCAATATTCTGTGTGGTTGGAGCAACCTCATGATGACAGGGTTGCATACTGCATTTAGGCACGTTATTTGTTATTTTAATTAATATAGCTTATTGTATAAGATATACCTAGTTCTAGAAGCCACTTGTCCATCTGATGATGGTTTTATTTAATTTGATTTTCTAGACTGTCTTCAGTTTCAGCTGATTATTTGGGTTAATATAGACATGTACATCTCTCGTGTTCCTCTGACACAGTAATGTCCACAGCTGTATGGCATTTTTATGCACTGGGTTGTTTACATACTACAAGAGGAGCAAGACATTTTTGTTCCATTAATAGGAGAACAATTTTAAAAAATTGTGTTTGCATACAGTATTGCATATAGCTACCAATCAGTGCCATGAAGTTACATAACTAATACATAAACAAATAAGTAAAACAGGATGTTGTCAGTGAGTAGTACTCTGTTGCAATATACACACTATGTGATCAAAAGTATCTGGTCACCTTCAAAAACATACGTTTTTCATATTAGGTGCACTGTGCTGCCACCTTCTGCCAGGAAAGCCATATCAGGAACCTCAATAGTCATTAAACATCGTGAGAGAGCAGAATGGGGCACTCCACGGAACTCATGGACTTCGAATGTGGTCAGGTGATTGGGTGTCACTTCTGTCATGCATCTGTACACAAGATTTCCACACTCTTAAACATCCCTAGGTCCACTGTTTCAGATGTGATAGTGAAATGGAAACGTGAAGGGACATGTGCAGCACAAAATCATACAGACCAGCCTCATCTGTTGACTGACAGAGACTGCCGACAGTTGGAGAGCCGTAATGTGTAATAAACAGACATCTATCCAGACCATCACACAGGAATTCCAAAGTGCATCAGTATCCACTGCAAGTACTATGACAGTTAGGCGGGAGGTGAGAAAACTTCGATTTCACGGTCAAGCGGCTGCTCATAAGCCACCCGTCACTCCAGTAAATGCCAAACAATGTCTCACTTGGGGTAAGGAGTGTAAACATTTGACAATAGAACAGTGGAAAAATGTTGTATGGAGTAACAAATCATGGTATACTATGTGGTGATCCAATGTATAGGTATGATGAATGCCTGGTGAACATCATCTGCCACTGTGTGCAGTGCCAACAGTAAACTTTGGAGGCGGTGGTGTTATGGGGTGGTCATGTTTTTCATGGATGGGGCTTGCACCCCTTGTTGTTTTGCATGGCACTATCACAGCACAGACCTACATTGATGTTTTAAGCACCTTCTTGCTTGCCACTGTTGAAGAGAAATTCGGGGATGGCGATTGCATCTTTCAACATGATCGAGCACCTGTTCATAATGCACAGCCTGTGGCGGAGTGGTTATACGACAGTAACATCCTTGTAACGGACTGGCCTGCACAGAGTCCTGACCTGAATTCTATAGAACACCTTTGGGATGGTTTGGAATGCCGACTTCGTGTCAGACCTCACTGACCGACATTGATACCTCTCCTCCGTGCAGCACTCCGTGAAGAATGGGCTGCCTTTCCCCAAGAAATCTTCCAACACCTGATTGAACATATGCCTGGAGGAGTGGAAGCTGTTGTCAAGGCTAAGGGTGGGCCAACACCATATTGAATTCCAGCATTACCGATGGGATGCACCATGAACTTGTAAGACATTTTCAGCCAGGTTTCCGGACACTTTTGATCACATAGTGTACTCTTACTGTCAGATGGTACAACTCCCAGAATAGCCAATAGAAACACACATTAAAAAACAGAACACATCATGGTCTTAAAAGAGGAAAATTGTTGAGGGAAATATGAAATACAGGTTACTCAAAACCCTTGTTAGAAGTGCCTTCATGAGCTGTAACTCATTGCTCCCCTACCCCCTCTGCTCTATCCTCCTACCACCCAACATGTCCTTTCCCTGCATGTTATCACAATTTCCAGACTTTTTCCTCCTCCTCCTTTTTTTTTTTTTTTTTTTTTTTTTTTTTTGATGAAGCAACCTTTCGTTCCAGAAATTAGGGGTTCTCTTTACTTTATTTCTTATCTGTTAGGTTAGGAGATGTAATTCCTGAAGATAATAACTATTCAGTTCATCTGTCTCTTTGTTAATCTGACGTATTTCTGAAAGGAATTTTCAAGTGCACACAGAAAACCTTCTGCAGCACAAAAGCAGACTGCAAATAATTGTCATTCAAATGGAGCTACCATCTAATGTTAGTAGTTGAGAAAACTCTATGTAAGAGCTATAGTCTAACACATATTACTACCCATTTAAGCATAACTTGAGTTAAGTCTTTTCCCACTCCTGCGGTATAAATTTATTTTGTGAAGGATCACAATGTCAGTTTTTGGAGCTACCAAGTGTGCTCCACATATTTTTTTATTTTGGTTTGGAATGATAACATTTTCCAGAGATATTTAAATAAGAACTTTAATATGTTTGTGTGTGTCATCACCATATTACAATCATTTCTTCTGTACATTTCAGAAGGAGGGTCTTGGTGCTCTGCCAAATAAGGATCTACACAAAAAGGACACCACACAATTTTTTTGAAAATGCTGCTTATTGGTAAAACAACTGGAATTTTGTTTGTGGCACACTTGTTATTGGCTGCGCCACATGAAGATATGAAATACACACAGGCTCCACGTAAGTCGACAGACACTGTAAGAAGTATTTCTTCTGTTTCTCATGGTGTATTTGTTAATCAAACAGTTGACAGGTGTGCTGCCAGTCCACAGTTTCCAACAGTCCCAATATTTTGGCAATCAGACATATCCCCATCATCAGGTGCACTGACAAACTGAGCTTCTGAGGGTGCATGGCCGACTTACATCCCCTCCCACTGCAAGCCATTCCTTCTGTGATCCATGCCTGAGGGTAAGTGTTACCGGTCACATTGGCATTTTTGGTGGCTTCAACATAGTTTCTCTGCCCACACCAGTCACCAGATCATTGTGTTTCCTGAGCGTCTTCTTAATTAGACCCAGTGCTGGTTCCCAAGCCTTGCTGAGATTATAACCACACTACCAATTGATAAGATTGTCCCTGGTGCAAATTTTGTTGGCTTCTCTAATGATGCTGCCCCTGTATTTGGAAGTCTGTGCTAAAATCCTGGTACATGCTACAGGGCCCATCTCAGATGCAGAGTGTCTGCCACAGGAACTTGAGCACCTCAGAACTGTGTTTCAAAAAATGGATATTACAATGATAATTTAAACACACTCTTGCTCCACCACCACAGTACAGCCTGTGGAGACAGAAGAAAATATGGAGGAAAAGGTAGCCACCGCATTTATACTATACACCAGCATGCTATTGGAAAAAGTTGGATGCGTACTGAAAATGCACCATGTAAGAACCATTATTTGCCCACCAAATAAAAGACAGGCATTATTTGGGGGTGTCAAAGATTACCTTGGTTTGTTGAAGGCTGGGGTATGTCAGACTCAGTGCCAATATGGCAAGACATATATTGGACAAACAGTGTGCACCATCAGTGGTCGATGCTGAGAAGACCAGTGGCACACTTGAATAATGTACCCCAATAAGTTGGCAGTCACAGAGCACTGTTTGTTAGAGAATTACTCTATGGAATATGGACATACCAGGATTTTTGTGCAGACCTCCAATGGGACAGAGTCATTAAAGAAGCCACTGTAATTCACACAGGGATAATCTTATCAATCAGGACTGCAGCTATAATCTCAGCAAGGCTTGAGAATCAGCATTGGGCCTAATTAAGAAGATGAGCAGTAAACTCAGTGATCTGGCAAGCAAGGTAGACGGAGAAACTACATCAAAACTGATGCTGCTGCAAGTCTCTCCACAAGCTCAACTGCCGATGCATGCCCTCAGGTGCGGACCATGGAGGGAATGGCTTGTGGTGGGAGGGTATATAAGTACACATCCTCAGGAGCTTGGTTCATCAGTGCATCTGATATGTTGATTGCTGAAATATTGGGCCCATTGACACTTGCACCAACAGTACACTCATGGACTGTTTGATCACTGTAAAAAGTAATTTTTAAATGAGTACTGATTAAGGCATATAAATTAATTAAAAGTTTGAACTTAATTCCTTTTTTTGCAACAGCCAGATTACGAAGAAGTGGTGGCTATCCTAAATTTCCCTTTACAAGCCCTGTGCCAGTCATCAGTTGTGGAACAAGAGAGGTTGAGCACCATCCACACAGGAATGGAGCCCCTTATCCTAAGATTGTTGGTGGCACCGAGACCTCTTATGGAGCATACCCCTGGCAGGTGAGTTAATAACAAAGTACTAAAAATGGTGCAATTATGAGACCAGTGAACTAATACTTCTCATAGGAAACTTATGTATGGGGTGGGCAAAAAGTCATTACCAATTGTAGGCTGATTGTGATAATTATAGATACAAAAACCAGAGTGTACTGCTATTAAATCAAATATCTCTGACATCATTCTTTACTAATTCTGACTTGTTGTGAAGATGTTTTTTAATGAAGAGAGGGGCTTTGCTCTAAAAATGTCATATGAAGGTGATTATAATGTAATAATAACTGAGAGGTCTAATAATTACAACATCATTTCACCTACAAACAATGCTGTCTAAAATTTATGGAAATGTTTATAGAAACATGGATCTGCAGCAGGTTGTCAGAGATCAGGCACCGGTTGCCGCAGATCAGGTAGGCCATGATTAAGTGAAGAAACTAAGCTTAAAGTTTTACAAGACGTTATCTAGTGTCCTAAAGTGCCTCCTAGCAGATTATTTCTCAGACAGGATGTTTCTAGAACTTCTGTGCAAAGAATTTTACATAAGTCCAAATTTGAACATTGCATAACTCATCTCATACATGGGCTATTGGGAGACAGTCATGACCATAGGCTTCAGTTTTGCAAGACAATATCAAATTGATTAAGAGATGTGATAATGAGTTGTATCAACAAAGATGGAAAACAATTCAAGAAAGAATGTTATAAATAGCCCTATAACTTCTATAAAGTGTTCAGTCATTTCAAAATTCTGATCATTTTATTTCATATTTAGTTAGGTTATGATGGTTTAGTGACTTTTGACCCACTTTCTTCTACATCCACACCTGTATCTATGCTTCAAAGTCCTCTGTGAGATGCATGACTGAGGGTACGTCTCATTGTATCAGTTATTAAGGTTTCTTCCCATTCCATTCTTGTATGGAGCAGTGAAAGTATGACTATTTAAATGCCTCTGTGCATGCTGTAATTAGTCTAATCTCGTCCTCACAATCCCTATATTGGCGATATGTAGAGGGTCATAGTATATTCCTAGAATCATCATTTAAAGCTGGTTCTTGAAACTTTGTAAGTAGGTTTTTCCTGTATAGTTTACGTCTGTTTTCAATAGTCTGTCAGTTCAGTTTTATTAGCATCTCTGTGACATTCTCACATGGGTCAAACAAACATGTGACCATTCATGCTCCCCTTCTCCGCATGTGTTTAGTGTTCCCTGGCAGTCCTCTCTTGCATGGGTCCCACACACTGAGCAATATTCTAGGAGGGGTCACATGAGTGATTGCCCTTCTGCAGTATTCTTCCAATAAATGAAAGTGTACCATCTGCTTTACCCATGAATGAGGCTGTGTGATCATTACATGTGATATCCCAACAAAGCGGTACAGCCAGGTGTTTGTATGAGTTGCTGATTCCAACTGTGACTCGTTGATACTGTAATCTTAGGATACTACATTTTCTCATTTTGTGATGTGTACCATTTTACATTTATGAATATTTAAAGCAATTTGCCAGTATTTACACTACTTTTAAATCTTATCAAGAACTGACTGAATATTTATGCAGCTTCTTTCAGACCACACTTCATTATAGATAACTGTATCATCCACAAAAAGTCTGTGGTTACCATTAATATTGTCTGCAAGTTCATCAATATACAACATGAAGGGTACCAATACATTTTCTCACACACCAAAAGTTACTTCTACATCTGATGATGACTCTTCAACCAAGATAACATGCTGCATCCTCCATACCAAAAAATCATCAATCCTACCCCATATGATTGTTCTTTGGGTAATAAGCATAGATGTGATACTGACCCAAATGCTTTTTGGAGATGAAGAAATACTGCCTGTAGCTGACTGCCTTGGTACAAAGCTTTCAGTATGTCTTGTGAGAAAACTGTGAGCTGGGTTTCAAATGATTGATGTTTTCAGAATCCATGCTGGTTGGCAAGGAGGAGTTCATTCTGTTCAAGATATCTCATTATGATTGAGCTCAGAATACATTCTAAGATTCTACAACAAACTAATGTCAGTGACCCTACAGTTTGGAAAGATTATCCAGAATAATGATTACATATTGTGACTTACCACACTTTCTAGTTGAAATGTGGAAACAACATTTCAAAACAATGATGCATTCTGGAGCATAAATGACAGTATGTATCCAAACACAAATATCACAAACTGAATATAACTTCCTATATTTTCTTTGCAGAAATCATGACAATAGTCCATGAATTTGACAGAGGCAGGATTTTGGTGTATTATTGTTCTGTGACATTGCTGCTCATGTTGGTCAGTATCCCACAATTATCATGTGAATGTGGAGTCATTTGCTTCAGGACAGCCATACCCAGTGCCCTGCAAAGTCTCAGTGGCTAGCCAACGAAGACAGGCATATTGTTGACTGTGGCAAGAAAAGTGCACAAACACACAATGTAACGTCATCTTTAGCACTGCTTACTGTTAGCACGGCAACTATTATTGCAGTTTCCATTGTTGTGGCAGTAGAGGGAGATGTTCCAGAAGGGAGCCATCTAATAATGGGCACAAGGCTGACACCACGTCATCTTTTCAGACAAGTGCTGGTTCTGCATACAGCACCACAATGGATGTACCTGTGTGGAGGTTCTGCAACATTCGCAGAAGAGCTTCTGTGAAATTTGGAAGGTAGGAGACAAGGTACTGGCAGAATTGAAGCTGTGGGGATGGCTCATGAGTCATGCTTGGATAGCTCAGATGGTAGAGCAGTTGCCTGCAAAAGGCAAAGGTCTCGAGTTCGAGTCTTGGTCCAGCACACCATGTTAATCTGCCAGGAAGTTTCAGATCAGTGCACACTCCGCTGCAGAGTGGAAATTTCAATCTAGCAGCCCATATATATTTCTAATGTGTTAACGAACATTGCTGCACACCATCTTCAGGGTCTCTGTGATGTTATCTTTCAACAAGATAATGCAAGACCATATGTTGCCTGTGCTGTCCAGAATTACCTCAATAAGGAGGTGTTTGTCTGTTGACCCTGGCTAACATGTTCTCCAAATTCTCAGCCAATAAAACGTCTGACCATGGGCTCTTGAGAGACTGGTATGCCACCACACGCTAGCCGCTGTGATTGATGAACTACTCTGGTGTAGAGTTGATACAGCATTGTATGACTTCTTTGTTTGTCACCCAGGCTTAGCTCAATTTGATATCAAATAGGACTGGAGTTACTGTTTCTACCTAGTTGACAGCTCTCTGTAGCCTCCTAAGTTTCACACCCTGTATACTCCCAAACCACTTACAAATTTAACAATGTATTCTTCCTGCTATACTATAAATGCACAATAAGCACAATTATGTTATTTGGTATACATTCTGGTGCTTCACTTTTAATGGCCAGGAATGTACTCGTACACACCTCAACTTGTTCCACAGTGCTAAAGACTCTCCTTCTTGACAGAATCTACAGGATACAGTGAGTGAATGCATAAGAAATTATTTGACCTACAGTGATATTACCTATATGGTGACCAATTTAAATACCTATAAACATCCTGCTTCCAATTCACTACTAGTTCTTCAACACAGAGCTATTAACCAGATAAGAGTGTAGTTTCCATAGACCATATTATAAAGTAAGAGACTAATTGTGTTTTCACTTTAGCCTTCCATGACTCCCTCTATGTCTCGGAAGCAACTTCCAGTCCCTGTCTGATCTCAGTTATGCCATGACTAATTACACACTGGCCAATTTCCAACTGTGGTGTAGATTTACGCATAGCAGATTCTTCCCACCTTCTCTGCTTAATGGCAGCTTGTCATGTTTCTCTTGGCATTCATTGCATTAGCATGTGTGTTATAAGGCCTTTTTATGTGCATTATTAATGTTTTTTTTTTCATGAAAAATTACTAAACAGAGGCAATCAAGGCAGAATTGACAGAAACACAAATGGAAAAAAAATTGTGAGCCCTCATATTTTTCAGATAGCTTTCTTTGTGACAGAGAAAATACGTGTAGGTGAAGATGTTAAGTTGCTCCAGACAAAGATGAAACGTAAAACACAATATACTGATGATGATGAAGAAAAAAGGAGTCAGCAAGAAAGAGAGGAATTTAAAAAGAATATAAAATAACAAAATCCCTAACATAAACACAATCCAGACACATTAATGTGACCACTGCCTATGTTCAATGTGAACATACAATAATGCAATAATCACTTACAGAGAGCAGGTGGCAGCACTACAGTGAAGCATATATAAGGTGTGCCTAGGGGGGAAAGAGGTATACAGAAAACAATGCAGTTGTTTCCAGAATGAGATTTTCGCTCTGCAGCGGAGTGTGCGCTGATATGAAACTTCCTGGCAGATTAAAACTGTGTGCCAGACCGAGACTCGAACTCGGGACCTTTGCCTTTCACGTGCAACTGCTCTACCATTTGTTCTATATAGTTCGTTACATTTGGTCTGGGCGGACGTCACAAGAGACAGACTGATCTAGACATCCAAAAGGGCATGATATTGGCCTTCCATAAGTGGCAGTGGTGTATGATGGCTATGGAGATATATACAGGTGAATAGATGTGTGACTTTTGAGCAACTGACCATCCAGATGAATCAAGGGGATACCGTCAAGAGTCTGTTCAGTGAATGTTGCTGTGTATGGACCTCCATAGCAGAAGCCAGATTCATGCATCTATGCTGACTGCTGTTCATCAGCAACAAAGGCTGGAATTTGCATGCCAATACAACTGGACATCCAGTGAATGGTGACAGGTTGTCTTTTCAAATAAATCACCTTTTATGCTCCATCGGACCCAATGGTTGTTGACGTGTTCAGCCCTACAGCAGCTGTAGTAAGGGTCGAGATCTGAGGAGGGAGTGTTATGATCTGGGGAATGTTTTTGTGGCATTCCCTGGGTAATCTTGTCATTCAGGAAGGGACAATGGATCAACACAAGTATGCATCTACCCTTGGGGACCATGTCCACCCCGCACATGCAGTTTATTTCTCCCCAGCACAATGGCATGTATCAGCAGGACAATTCAATGTGTCACACAGCTTACAGTGTATGTGCATGGTTCAAAGAGCACCAGGATGAGTTTACCATACACATCAAACTCCCCCAATTTAAACCCAAATGAGAGTTTGTGGATGAACCTTGATCCAGCTGTTTGCACCACAGATCCGCAACTGAGAAACCTAGAACAGCTGGCTATGTCACTAGAGTCGGCATAGCTCCACATCACTGTCAATACCTTCCAGAACCTCACTGATTCTCTTCCTGCTGGTCTGTGCTGCAAAAGATGGTTATTTCAGCTTTTGACATGCACTCACATAAATGAGACTGTTCCATATATACATATACACACAAACTCATTCATAAGAGCATGGACCAGATTAACAGTATTATCACTGCTGGTATTGGAGTCACTTCATTATTGTTGTTGCTTTGAGGCTATCAGTGTGGGAAGTGACACTCTTGACATTTATCTGCTCTTAATTTTCACCAACTGTTCCTCCTCAGCTTCTTCTCAGCATCTCTCCACAGCTTTCTGTTACTTCTTATGATTACTTTTATCCTCTGCTTTTTCATTGTCGCAGTTCCCTATTTTTGAAAAGTTACTAAGTGTTCTACACTTTCTATTGCTTTTGTTTGATTGTGTCTTTTCTTTGTCTCATCCTCTTTGTTTGTGCATTTATCTTCTATTTTCGTTAGCCATTTATGGATTATTATTTTCCTATGTGTCAACTGACAGCAGCTTACTGCTGATAGACTCTCTACTTGCATCCCAGGGGGATATTTCACTTCATATTCTTTGCTCCAGAACACAAGAAAGAAGTCCTTATCCTGGAGAAAATTCTTGATTCTTGTCGTCTGGTTGAATTAATTTTATTTTACTGTATGTGCCATGTTCTTATCCCCCCCTCCCCTCCCTCCCACCCCTTGACTTATTTTATTGGTTACACAATTTACCAAGATAATTCCAAGAATGGGGCACAGTATAAGAGTACACTATGTTGTTAGTTGAGTGTTGGGAACATGACACACAATATTGTTCATATTGTGTCTAGTAAATTAGTACTGTTCTGTAATAATGTGAGAGGTGTTCAGTACTAAACAAGACAAACTGGAGAGGAAACTCAGTACTAATGGATGAAACTTTCTGTAAGCCAAGTTGAGAACTGCTTTTAAAGAAACATTAATAAAGACAACCTCTCTCATTCCTCTCAGAATGTTGGATTCCTACAAAATATGTACATCAGAAAAATGGTGTCCAGTGATAAGACTTTTGTTAGCTATAGGTGTGAAACGAGCTGCAAGTTACTCAGTACTGTTGATACAATATGCTGAGAAGTGTTTAATCTGCAGAAATGTATATAAGCAGATTGAACATTTTAAACAATCAGAACAAACATCCAACTATACAACTAAATGAAGTATCAAGCAATAAACTACAAGACTGCATAATGAATTTAATTGTGATGACAAACTTTAAAAAAATATTGCACAATTCTAAAATGCTGGAACTAGAAATGTGGATTTAATTGGTCTTGAAAAGCTTAATTGTCACAAAATGTGTGAGTTGGGTTCCAGGAGAGTTGATTTATCTCCATAAAGACAGCAGTGTATGCTTCTATTCTAAACTCACACAATAGTTTTTTATGGAACGCAATAACTTTTTATACCATGTTATTAGTGATTAGTGATTAGATGTGGATTCACTACTCTAAAACTGATCCCAAACGGTAAAGTCTTGAATGCAAACATTTGGACACCCTATCTAAGAAAAAACTCTAATCTCAGGCTAATAAAGCCATGTTAATGATCACCAGTGGCTCTCAAGGATCAAATTTTTTTAACTACTTAGAAGAATGTGCTATGAAGATGTTTCAACATAAAATGCAAACTGAAATAAGAAGAAAACACTAGGTGCTCAAAAGGCATTAGTCCAGTACAAAAAGTATTCTGCGTTAATTCTGACTAGAAAATATGAGATGTGATTGAAAATATTGAATGGGAGTGTGTCACCATATTTACTTTTCCGAGCCAATCTTGTGCCATCCCCTTTTTACCTGTTCAAAGCATTTTTAAGCTTCATAAAATTTAAATTCAAAAGTACAGCTAAACAAAGTGTGCAAAATGGACCAAATGCTAGGCATGGGAATTATTCATAATATAATTTAGAAATTTAAAAGAGATATGGAATAGATCTTGCTGGAGACTTCACTGAAAAGTTATGTAAGCTTAATTTTCACAGAATACTTTTTTCCCCACAATCATTTGTCTTCTTGATTATTGAACTTGTCTTTTATATGTTAGTGAAGTCAACATGTGAGACTGGGCTTACTTGGGAAAGCGTATCTACAGAACTTGAAGTCAGCAAAAAAATCACATGATGTTGTTTTTGCTGCTGTTAGTGTCACAGTGAGCTGAAACTGAAGGTATGCTGCTTATTGCAAAGGAGATGATAAAATTGAACTGCCAAAAAAATAATAAATATCTGTGAAAGAAGAAGTCCCAGTGACAAACTAATGCAGTACAGGGTTTTGCTTACTGGTACTGAAGGAGTGTATAAATTTTAATGTAGATACTGGACGTGGTGGGGAGGGGAAAGAGAGAGAGAGAGAGAGAGAGAGAGAGAGAGAGAGAGAGAGAGAGAGAGAGAGAGAAGCCAGGAATGTTAAGCATTATGCACTATAGACCAGTGTGATGGACCAGTTTGAAAATCTCTGCCAGGAGCCTTTAAGAATCTGGAATTATGAGTATCTGTTTGTCTCTTTTCTGAATGAGCAAAATAAATTAAAATTTGTCTTGTCTGCTTGTCAGTGGCCGTATATCTCAAAGGAAATACAATTTTGACAGATGCTCCATTTCCATGTCAATCTAGATCTCCCCTGAAATTAACTGATGAATAGCTTTGCGTAAAGATCTAGATCTCAAATAATATTAGTGAAGCAGTCCCACATGATGTAAGGTATTTATTTAGTAATATTTACTTGGTGTTGCATTCACAAAATTGAATACCCTCCATCTTCCCATGATCCACATTCTCCAAAGTCAAATAAACTACCATCGTTATAGTATCTTCTTTAACGTGAAAAATTTTGCCTTAATCCTTTTTGTGGATGTCAAGTTTCCTCCATTGTGCTAAATGCTTAGTATTTATGGCATTCCATGACAGCATATGGCACAATGTGAAGTACAAGAAATCAAAAATATTATTTATTTATTGTCCTCTGAATCAATACTGTACATCACATGCACAGGGTCATGCACAAACATACATTTGATGTTGGACAAAGTGGTTCAAATGGCTCTGAGTGCTATGGGACGTAACTTCTAAGGTCATCAATCCCCTAGAACTTAGAACTACTTAAACCTAACTAACCTAAGGACATCACACACATCCATGCCCAAGGCAGGATTCGAACTTGCGACCGTAGCGGTCGCGCGGTTCCAGACTGTAGCACCTAGAACCGCTCGGCCACCCCCGGCCGGCTGATGTTGGACATTATAATAATTTGCTGGCATGAAGTAATATGCCAAAAGTTCTGTAAAGTTCGGAAGGTAGGAGACGAGGTACTGGCAGAAGTAAAGCTGTGAGTACCGCCCGTGAGTTGTGCTTCGGTAGCTCAGTTGGTAGAGCACTTGCCCGCGAAAGGCAAAGGTCCTGAGTTCGAGTCTCGGTCGGGCACACAGTTTTAATCTGCCAGGAAGTTTCAATATGCCAAAAGTTTACACAAACATTAGTTTACATACATATTTTCTGAGAAGTTATGAACACACAAATTATTTAGTTACACATTTATATTTTAGTGCTGTATTCTTCTCACACATATATACAACAGTACCTGGTTGGATATTCTTTCTGCACTTAATTTGCTTAGTAGCATATGATATAGATGCAAGATTTTTGCACATACTTGCATTAATGTTTTACTCTAAAAATTCTTTGGTGCAATTTGTTTCATGTGTCTTTCCATCCATGTGGAGCAGAAATTCACTTGCACTGTAGAAACAATGATCAAGTAGGAATGATTTTAATTTTTTATTAAATACAGTCAGGGACTTACTGTTTTTATTTCTAATGGCAGGCTGTTGTATATTTTAATGCCTTTGTTGAAGGAAGAGTTTTTAAAGGCAGAGGTGTGCATTTCTTTAACATGGAGTTTCATTTTCTGCCTAGTGCCATAGTCACAGACATTTACATTTTTATTAAATTTTGTAATATTACTTTTTACAAATTTGCGTAGTTCTAGTATACACAGACTGCCAAGGGGTAGGATGAGCAACTTTTGGAGGAGAGGTCTTCTGCAGCTATCAGTCGGCTTTGCCTTGTTAATTATTATTGTAGCTCTCTTTTGGGTGAGGAGAATGTTTGGACTATGTGTAGAGTCTCCCCAGAATATAATACCATACTGCATTACACTGTGGAATTGTGCATAGTAGGCTGTGTGAACAGTACTGGGCTTGTGCAATATGTGAGGATTTGTAGGGCATAGCACACTTTGTTTAGCTTACTATTAGTTTTATTAATGTGTGTTTGCCATTTTAGATTATACTGGATCCATATGCCTAGAAATCTTGTTTCTGTACTTGGGGATATTTGGGAACTGTGTAATTTCATATCAGGCATAATTTTATTTGTTCTTAGGTGGAAGTTTAGGTAAGTGGTTTTCTTTGTGTTAACTATGAGCTTGTTTTTCTCAAACCAATCACCAATTAACTGAATATCATAATTTATATGTTCCTCAAGCTGACTGGTTAATTGAGATCTGGTCTGAGTGAGGACTCTGAGGAATTTAAATCTTTATCAGTGGGTATAAACACAGTGGACGTTGGTCCCACACTGGCACTTGCTATGAAATAACTTTCACACATGGGTTATTACACAAACTACAATGTCTACAATAATTTCATTGGTAATAATATTAAATATGTCATAAATACACACAGTTAGTCCAACTTGTAAACAAATATGATGTACCATTATTTTATTGCCAAACATAAGTAACATTCTCCTTCTACCCCTTGCCCCTCAACTTCTTGTTGTTGTTGTGGTCTTCAGTCCTGAGACTGGTTTGATGCAGCTCTCCATGCTACCCTATCCTGTGCAAGCTTCTTCATCTCCCAGTTCTTACTGCAACCCACATCCTCCTGAATCTGCTTAGTGTATTCATCTCTTGGTCTCCCTCTACGATTTTTACCCTCCACGCTGCCCTCCAATGCTAAATTGGTGATCCCTTGATGCCTCAGAACATCTCCTACTAACCGGTGCCTCCTTTTTGTCAAGTTGTGCCACAAATTTCTCTTCTCCCCAATTCTATTCAATACTTCATCATTAGTTATGTGATCTACCCATCTAATCTTCAGCATTCTTCTGTAGCACCACATTTTGAAAGCTTCTATTCTCTTCTTGTCCAAACTATTTATCGTCCATGTTTCACTTCCATACATGGCTACACTCTATACAAATACTTTCAGAAACGACTTCCTGAAACTTAAATCTATACTTGATGTTAACAAATTTCCCTTCTTCAGAAACGCTTTCCTTGCCATTGCCAGTCTACATTTTATATCTTCTCTACTTCGACCATCATCAGTTATTTTGCTCCCCAAATAGCAAAACTCCTTTACTACTTTAATTGTCTCATTTCCTAATCTAATTCCCTCAGCATCACCCGACTTAATTCGACCACATTCCATTATCCTCATTTTGGTTTCGTTGATGTTCATCTTATATCCTCCTTTCAAGACACTGTCCATTCCGTTCAACTGCTCTTCCAAGTCCTTTGCTGTCTCTGATAGAATTACAATGTCATTGGCGAACCTCAAAGTTTTTATTTCTTCTCCATGTATTTTAATACCTGCTCCGAATTTTTCTTTTGTTTCCTTTACTGCTTGCTCAATATACAGATTGAATAGCATTGTGGAGAGGCTACAACCCTGTCTCACTCCCTTCCCAACCACTGCTTCCCTTTCATGCCCCTCGACTCTTATAACTGCCATCTGGTTTCTGTAAAAATTGTAAATAGCCTTTCGTTGCCTGTATTTTACCTCTGCCACCTTTAGAATTTGAGAGAGAGTATTCCAGTCAACATTGTCAAAAGCTTTCTCTAAGTCTACAAATGCTAGAAACGTAGGTTTGCCTTTCCTTAATCTTTCTTCTAAGATAAGTCGTAAGGTCAGTATTGCCTCACGTGTTCCAGTATTTCTACGGAATCCAAACTGATCTTCCCCGAGGTCGGCTTCAACCAGTTGTTCCATTCGTCTGTAAATAATTCGCGTTAGTATTTTGCAGCTGTGACTTATTAAACTGATAGTTCGGTAATTTTCACATCTGTCAACACCTGCTTTCTTTGGGATTGGAATTATTATATTCTTCTTGAAGTCTGAGGGTATTTCACCTGTCTCATACATCTTGCTCACCAGATGGTACAGTTTTGTCAGGACTGGCTCTCCCAGGACCATCAGTAGTTCTAATGGAATGTTGTCTACTCCCGGGGCCTTGTTTCGACTCAAATCTTTCAGTGCTCTGTGAAACTCTTCACGCAGTATCGTGTCTCCCATTTCATCTTCATCTACATCCTCTTCCATTTCCAGAATATTGTCCTCAAGTACATCACCTTTGTATAGACCCTCTATATACTCCTTCCACCTTTCTGCTTTCCCTTCTTTGCTTAGAACCGGGTTTCCATCTGAGCTCTTGATATTCATACAAGTGGTTCTCTTTTCTCCAAAGGTCTCTTTAATTTTCCTGTAGGCGGTATCTATCTTACCCCTAGTGAGATAAGCCTCTACGTCCTTACATTTGTCCTCTAGCCATCCCTGCTTAGCCATTTTGCACTTCCTGTCGATCTCATTTTTGAGACGTCTTTATTCCTTTTTGCCTGCTTCATTTACTGCATTTTTATATTTTCTCCTTTCATCAATTAAGTTCAATATTTCTGCTGTTACCCATGGAGATCTACTAGCCCTCGTCTTTTTACCTACTTGATCCTCTGCTGCCTTCACTACTTCATCCCTCATTCTTCTTCTACTGCACTTCTTTCCCCCATTCCTGTCAATTGTTCCCTTATGCTCTCCCTGAAACTCTGTACAACCTCTGGTTCTTTCAGTTTACCCAGGTCCCATCTCCTTAAATTCCCAACTTATCAGCTCAAAATTACTTTTTCTGCACTGGAATTCTTATTGCATTCTCTTATTATTAGTTGCAGCACTTAAACTGCGTCATCCACAGCTCTAGACAATATCTTTTTTCAGCTTATCCTCAGATTGCAGGATGGAGATCAGAAACAGCAAACTGCTGTTCTCAGTACAATATGCACATGAATGTTAGTAACAACTATGGAATTCATAGAGGCTGTGATTCTTTTTGTTTGGCCTTTTCTTTTTATGCAAGAAAACATGTATGTGCTTGGACATTGCAAATAGTAATTTCATGATTTTTCAGAAAAATCAATTACAGATAATAAATTTTTATACATAACTCTGCATTCAATTTATGCTCTACAGCAGTGACATTTTCCTACCATATTTATAAGTTATTCAAAACATACTTAGTACAGAAGTCACAATTTGTATGTAACACTGGCAGAAACTTTAATAAACTTCTATAATGAAATTAGAGAAAAGACCTGTTGTCACCAATTATTCAATAAAGTAATAACACTATAATTTTAGCTATCTGTAGGTACAAGTAATTTAATTGAGCTCTTGGTGAAAGAATTCTGCTTACTACTATGTATTTCTGATGTTAAACTAATTTATTGACTGCTTAGTCTACAAAAGCACATTGAGATTGTCAGTTGCTTTACTGATCTCCAGTAATGATTTTGCATTGGCAGGTTGAAATAGAAATACTAAAATATGGTGCAAAATCATATGAACACCACTGTGGTGGAGCTATAATATCAGAAAGGCTCATTGTGACTGCTGCCCACTGTCTTCAGAGTTATGATCCAGAACGTTTGCGTGTCACAGTGGGAAAACATCGCCGCAGCCAGCACAATAAATATGAGCAAGTCTTCAGAGTTGACAAGATCCTTCTCCATCCAAAATTTAGAAGAGGTAAATTCTATAATAATAAAAATTTGTAGCAAAAGTATGCAATTTTTTTCTGCAGAAGCAAGAAACTGCTTCCTTGCTTGTAGGTCTAAATGTAACTTTATTATTCATGCAGCTACATGTTAAATAATGGCAGAGTACAAATATTTTGGTCACATTGCCAGAAGGCAAGCAGCAACAGAAGGAACAATCATAGAGGGAAAAGACATGGAGAATGGCCACCATTGTGATGGATAGACCAGATTATCAGCCTGACTGGTATTGGCTTACAGCAAGCAAGTCATCATGCCCAAGACAGAATGTTGTAGAAACAGGTTGTCAAGGGGCTTACCACATGATGCCACTACATTCTTGCATATGGTTAGACCAAAGAGGGAGGCAAAAACTTGAACATATGAATGTTGAAAATGTGATTATAATGACACAAAAAGATACATGATGGACATCATTTATATTTTCTTCCAAGATGCAGTTAGTCAAGTGTAAGTTTTTCTTTTTATTCCTTGCACATGATTAACTTCATGTTAATTGTAGTACAACTATTTTAAAGAGTCAAAAGACTTTGACTCTCTCTGTCACTATCACATAAATTTCTTTTTATTGTTATATTAAGCAATCTGGAATAGAAGCAAAGCATGGTTGCCTGTTTTTATTTTTAAAAAAAAGTGGAGAAGAGGGGAGTCTGGATTTAATTGCTGGTTTGTTCATCCAGAAATACATTCCTTCGAAACAACTGTCATCATCAATACAGTCACTTTTAATTGTCAGAACTGGATTGACTCTGATTCCAAGCAATCTTACCTCACAGACATTAAAACAAGATAAAAAGCATATGTTTTAGAACATTTGCAGGCAGCTGTAATCATGGTGATATGTGCCTAGTAATCAGAGAGAAGCAAATCTGTAGCTCATGGTCTACTGGTTAGTACCATTACCTCTAGATTGAAGGGTCCCTGATTTGATTCCCAGCCTGGTCAGAGATGTTCTTCACTCATGGACAGGGTGTTTTTGTTGCCGTAGCCATTTGATCCTATCACCATCATTGACAGGCAAATCACCAAAGTGGCAGTTAACTGAAAGAGTTGCACCAGGCAGCTGAACAACTTCAGATGAGGCCTCCTGGCCAACAATGCCATACAGTCAGTTCAGAAAGAAGCATATGTATCACTAAAACTCTGAATGGAGTTGGAGGCAAGAAAAATATTGTAATGTTCCTGAAGTAGCCCACAATGCTGTAACTCAATCAATTAGCCAAAAATGAAGTTCTATAATATACAAATCACAACTGTCCAGCATCTGAGACAGATGTATAGGAACACAATCATGAATCTCTATATTGTTGTGAAAAGATAACAGTGAAAATCTGTTACGATTTTAGGTATATGTAGTCTGCTAAAAATTTAAACTACTGCATTTCAAAAGATATACACAGAAATTAAAAAAGAAAACTCTGAACTATGTTTTTTTAAATTTTCATTTAAATATACTTTGAAGTAGCTGTTAAGCAAATTTTACCATTCAACTATACTATTCGTACCCGTTAATAGACAGTACTTCACACATCTATGATTGTGTCCAAGTTGCTCACAGCCTCGTTTATATTCTATACACTCTACACTGGACTCATAACAGTGCCTTCATTATATCTTTTTTGCTTAATGGCAAAAACCATTCAGCATCAAGTTGAACATGGACACTGCAGAGGATAAAACTGGACTGAACTGAAGTATACCCATGTTCCAGTCTAGAGTTAAGCATTTATTGTTGCCTAGCACTGTTCATCACAAGGCAATCAAAGGAAGATTAAAATTTATCAGGTGCCTTCAGTCAATGGAGATATATGCAAAAACAGTTCTAAAATGAGCCACCTTCAGATGAGGTGCAGACTGAAAATTGCCTTGCATGTTATTTCAATTTTAGAACACATATAACTTTGCTTATAATTATATATAAAAAACAAATGTATTACAATAGCAATATCCATAATAAAAATAGAAAGGAAGATTATAATTCCAATATTCAATCATGTTGTGACAGCAAAATTTAAAGACAAACATCCACAAGTTTCTGAAGCATATTGTCTGCACCAAACTGCTGGTAAAACAGATATTTAGTGTAATAGAATATTAAGTTATTAGTTGATTAGTAATGCACTATTGAATGGTTGCCTCTGAAAATGAACATAAGCTAAAAATATCAAATGCTACAGAAAGAAAAACAATGCTTTAACCCTTTAACTGCTCTGGATGTGTTAACGTGTGTGCCTTTGTACCTGTCCCTGTGTGCTCTGAATGTATTTATGCACGCCACCAGTCAGTCCTTCTACCTGGTACTCTAGACACATTCAGAGTACCAGGTAGAAGGACTGGTACTCTGAATGTGTCTAGAGTACCAGGTAGAAGGACTGGTGGCACGCGTAAGCACGTTCAAAGCACACAGGGACAGGTACAAAGGCAGGGGCTTTAACACATCCAGAGCAGTTAAAGTGATAAATTAGATTGTGTTACGTGTATGGTACCACCATAGTTGATGATACTGAAATAAAATGGTACAAAATTTTACGTTACAATACAGAAAATGGATAAAATTCAAGAAAAGAGGATTTGTATGAAACACAGGGCTACCTGTCTTGCAAAACATTATTCTATATATAAATTTGACTAAGTAATCATTTTATTGGTAAAAGTCAAGGATGAACACACAGTACTTTTGTTACAGATGGTTACTACAGTCATGATATTGGGTTGTTGAAACTGAAAGCCACGGATGATAAAGGGATCAGCTATAACTCACATGTACGACCCATATGTCTCCCGGCTGCACATACCAGAAATGCTGCAGGGACTTGGTGCACTGTTACAGGATGGGGAGCACAGAAACGTAAGTCTCTGATTTGTTTAATTGTATACCCTGTGTCTCTCTTTAGGAATCCTCAGTTGCCATTTGCCCAGTGTTTTGGCAAATATAAGCAATTTAATTTTTGCAGTGTGTAGATGGAGTCAGACCGAACAAATACTGCATATTGTATGTTTCATGCACCTCCCATTGTCAGAGGAAAGCATAGGTTTGTTTCTTCTTACAACATTTTTTAAATTATTTTTTTTGTGTCAGTGTGCTGGATTGCTCCAAAAGTAACGTAGAGGAATGTAAACATTAATGGTTTATGTTAACAAGTTTGAAGAATAACCTGGACTTCAGGAGCTGCTGAGAAACAGTGCTATATGGACATAATGGACAGATAGCTTGGTGTGGGCTGTCACATAAGATGGGGCAAGTTTGACAAGGATGACATGGCAAACAATATTTACTGATCTTTCACTGTCTAGTGCAGTTATTCACTGCATTAGAGACTGGACAACAGCAAGCACATCATCGCAGTACTGGTACAGTCACATACAGTACCTAATTTCAAGATAGCACGGTGTGTCATTTTCCCTGTGCCTAACACAATAACATCTACTATGATTTTTAATAAAAAAATTTAATAATAGTATTGGTTAAAAACAGTCTTGGTTGCAATTTTATTTTTTTATTTTTCAACGACACATTTTGCCTTAATAATAATAATAATAATAATAAGCCCAATTTAACCCTTATTGTATTGTGCACCAGGTCATGCCAAATGTCAGAATCAGAATTTTGTTATCTCATTACATAAACTCGTAAATCATTGATACAATGCACAGGAAACTCACTGATGGACGTAACATAATTAAGGTACATATAATTTGTCAAGACAAGAGCAAAAATTAATCTTCATTTACGATCATCAGTAAAGGTTTATAACATTACTCTTCAAAAAAATCTTTATCATCATTTAAAAATTACTGACTGACTTTTCAGTAAACCCAGGTGCATACTATGAAAGTGTTTCAACTTCAATATCTCATAATTACTGAGTCTGGGAGTACAGTTTTAATCTAAGAGATGTTGTCATGAAATGATTCAAAATGGTTTTCTATAAATAATTCTGGATTCTTACATACAAAGATAAACAATTCATAAATATAAATACACAGAATAGTCAAAATATTTAGATCCCTGAACATTGTTAACATTAATTCATAGGCTTAATATTAAACAATGGAAAATCCAGTATGGAATAATGACAATGTTATGAAAAGGATAGTTGCTACTCACCACAAACAGAGATGCTGAGTCACAGATAGGCACAACAAGAAGACTGTCAAACAAAGCTTTCAGCCACACGTACCTTCATCAGAACTAGACAACATAGGCACTCATACTCATGCAAATGCAACTCACAGTCTCTGGTTTCCAAGGCCAGACAGGAGTAAGAAACAGTGGTCATGTGTGTGTGTGTTGCATTTGTGTGAGTGTAAGTGAGTATGCTGTCTAATTCTGATGAAGACCTGTTTGGCCGAAAGCTTATTTTGATAGTCTTTCTTGTTGTGCCTATCTGAGACTCAGTGTCTCTGCTATATTGTGAGTAGGCTTAACATTATATACATTTATAATAATAGTTTTTTGTGTTAATAATATCCTATTTACATTACTTGCATTTCCACAAAAGATTATTCTATATCTTACAACAGTTTCGGGGTAGCCATGTAAACAACTTTTCCAGTGTCGATATCACTTGCGTAGAACAATATTGTCAATGAGAATGCAAGACTGTTACACTTGTTTGCCAAGTAGCTTGTGTGAGAAGACCATGATACATTTTGTCTAGAAATATCACCATGAATTTAACAGTATCTGCTTCCCTAAGTTTCAGATTTTTAATGGGTAATTTGGAAGTCATTTGATTTTGGTTGTTTAGTTAAACAGTATTAGTTGGGTCTATGACCTGTTTAATTTCATTAATTAACATCAAACCAATGTTCTAAGTTGTTTAGAGCATCAATGACCCTTTGGGGAACTTATTCTGTGGTATCATTTTCAATAAGTACAGGTGTATCATCTGCAAATAAAAGTGACTGGGATGTTACATTTGGAGGTAAATCACTTATATAAATTAAAAACAGGGTAGGGACTAAAGTGGAACTTTGTGGAACTCCTTGTGAAATAATTTTCCAGACTGAGAAACAATTTACTGTTCCTGACATTGTAACTACCATTTGCTTTCCAGTTGTTAAAAACCATTTGAACCTCTTCAAAGTCCTACTGTTTATTCGGTATCTTTCTAATTTATGTAGCAGTAGAGGTTGTTTTATACAATCAAAAGACTACATAAGACCACAGAAAATTTCTGAGACTTTTTCAAACTTGTTAAACAGTAACAAATTTGTTGATTGCACATACCGTATTCACATCTTTCTGGAAGCCAAACTGATGTAATGTGATGATAATAGATTTTTCTAGAAATTTTGAATCTGGGTTACTACAACTTTTTCAAATAGTTCTGAGAAGACTGGGATAATACTTACTGGCCAGTAGTTTCCTACATCTTCCTGTGAGACTTACATGAGTAGAGGCTTTACTAAAGTGTAAAAAGAGCATCTAGGAAGCATCCTTCTTCAAATGACTGACTAATTATTTCAACTAGGGGTAATGATATAGTAGAAACTGTTGCATTTACTGTAGTAGATATTTCATCCCACACAGTTGAATTTATGTTTTTGAGGGATAATACTATTTTTATATATCTTCAGTTGTAATTCCATCAAATTAAGTGAGAACTTCTATGTTATCATGATCAAGACTAATGGGTTGGATATTATCTAGGTAACCACTGACATCAACATTTGATTTTGCTACACTTACAAAAAACTCAATGAAATATTGTGATATTTCTGGAGAATTTTCAATCAATTTGTCACCGACTCAATTTTGGAGATTTTGGGCTGCTGGCGATGACACTAAGTTCACATTTTATGACTGACCATTCTGCCTTTGATCTATTTGTATGGTTCAGAATGAATTTTTTATGTTCCTTTTGTTTGCTGCCTTTCTAATCCTTCAAAATACAGTTTTATATCTTTTTACGTAGTTTATAAAGTATAAATTTGTATTACTTTTCACTTCATTGTGTAACTGTCATTTTCTAGCACTTGACACTTTTAAACAAGCAGTTATCTACTTCAGTTTGCTTCTCTTTTTTAATGGCATATGGTAGGGGAAATTTTTTGCTAAAAATGTCCAAAAAACTTTCAAGATGTGTCATAATTTTTAGAACTTGAATTACGATGATCCACTGGCCATTTTACTTCTTCAAGACTACAATAAAAGAAGTTTACATTTTCATTGTTGGAGTATCATTTGATGAACATTTCTCAAATGCCTAGTTCATTTACTTTTGGTAGCTCCAAAAATAATGAACAATATGAGACATACCAAAATAAAGGGGAATTTTCTTGTACCAACAAATGTGTAATTTGTCAAAATGTTATTTATAAGGCTGAAGTCTATTCCCTCTTGCGAATTCTGTGTATTTTAGCTTGAAACAAAATGCCTGAACCAGATCAATAACTTGTGCTGATTCACTGGACTCATTTATTATGCTGATGTTAAAATTGACAGCTATCATAATCCTTTCCTTTTTTAATTTCTGTAAGAAATTCACATGACGAGAGGTAACTTAAGTACTCGCATCAGGTCAATTCGACCCTGGCAAAAATTAAGCTGGCAATATATGCCTAGTCTTATAAAAAATTAAGTGGTATGATTTATGACAGTTTTTGAACACAAATGAATAAAAACACCATGTACTTCATATCATTTAATGGCACTGTGAGTTATTACATGAGGGGCAAAGAAAACTTACCCTAACTCTAAAAAAATGTTATACACCAATAAAGACCATCAAAATATTTCAGTGAACTAAGCATTTTGTCCAGATAACTTTGAAAGGCACTTTGCCTACATGCTCCATACAAGAAGCACACACTGTTGAATGCTTGTCGTCATCTGTACATGGCCAGATGGGGCATCTCTTCCATTGGTATGATTTTAGTCTAGTTGCTATTTCCTTGTGTATTTGATGTCAACAGTCTTGCTGCTGCTGTTGTGGTACTTCTGTGCCTCTGACTATCAGAGACAACTTTATTCTCTCCCTAAAATTGTGGAGTATATGCTGTGTTCTCCTGACAACACTCTCCATGATAAGTTTGTTTGCAAGCTCCTTCTGAAATATTCTTCTTTGTACCTTTTGGCCAGTGTTCAAAATTAGATGCAGAGACATTCATAAAGTGGAAAAGCACAGTGAAGGGCTACTTCCTTGTTCTTCAGCCAACCCTATAGTTGTTGTGTATGTCAATAGTGCAATTGTAGAAACCTACAAGTTCTGGTTTTTATCAGCACCTGTCTCTGCATCTACCTTGGCATCACTGTGCATTGACGATATTAGTGGAGGTGAGTAATATTTCATGGGAACATAAAAGACAAACGAACTTCAACTCACTTTCATGTGTTTAATGAGCAGAAACTCAGCAGGAATTTCAGACTTATTTTTGCACACTGTTCCCAATAAAGTCAGCTTAATGTCCATAACTGTTTTGGCAATTGCAACACTATTATACTAGTTATCAATGGTTGTGTTCCTTCCTGAATCTCTAATGTGAGCAACAAATTGTTGAATAACATTTAAATGACTGTTAGACCGCCTGAATGGACCATCAGGCTGCATTCCTGCATACACCTCAATTGAAGGAGAATGTTCTAGAACCTAGTATGACAAACACTTTTATTCCATACTTCTTAGGTTTCTTAGGCAAATACTACCTAAATGAGCAACAATCCTGAAATGGAATGAGTTGCTCATCCATCATCAAATATTCTGCTTGGGTATAGGCTTTCAGGATGTTTTTCCCTATTAGTACTAGAAATTTATGAATAGGTGTAAACAGAATGGAGCAACAACAAAAATTGTGGCAATTTTCTTAATCTACATGTTAGTGTACATTCAATCTGTCAATTACACTCTTACTGAAATGAAGGGAGAAGACTGCTGTGCCTTGAGCTACATGTAAATGCATGGTAATAATTTTGTGCTTTTTAGCAAAGCCCCTTTGACTAAATGGTTGTTTGTTCCATTTGGTTTTACTATATCTGCCCAGAAAAAGTTTGTCGTTTTTCATAGTCACCATTGCATCATCAGAAGCAGCAGAAACATCTGAATCAGTGCCAAGTTCACTTTCTACAACAACATCTTAATCAAAATCAATAGATTTCTCCCGCAGATTCATCATTATCTTCATGAAATAAACGCACAATAATTTCTTCATCAGTCATTTTAGGCATTCTGTTTCAGGGCAAAAGAACAGCCATGTCACTTTCCTTTTGACTAAGAGAAGAAAATGTGATAGCAAAAATAAAATTGGTTAATAATTGACTTACTTATACAGAAAAGAAAAAATAAACTTATTCAAACACTTGCAGCATCTGTATTTTATGGCTGATAACTCAGACTCCATCAGAATACAACTGCAAAAACAGTTGAATGCAAACATGTTAGGTCATATGGGTTGTTGTTGTTGTTGTTGTTGTTGTGGTCTTCAGTCCTGAGACTGGTTTGATGCTGCTCTCCATGCTACTCTATCCCTTGCAAGCTTCTTCATCTCCCAGTACCTACTGCAACCTACATCCTTCTGAATCTGCTTAGTGTATTCATCTCTTGGTCTCCCTCTACGATTTTTACCCTCCACGCTGCCCTCCAATACTAAATTGATGATCCCTCAATGTCTCAGAACATGGCCTACCAACCAATCCCTTCTTCTAGTCAAGTTGTGCCACAAGCTCCTCTTCTCTCCAATTCTATTCAATGCCTCCTCATTAGCTATGTGATCTACCCATCTAATCTTCAGCATTCTTCTGTAGCACCACATTTTGAAAGCTTCTATTCTCTTCTTGTCCAAACTATTTATCGTCCATGTTTCACTTCCATACATGGCTACACACCACACAAATACTTTCAAAAATGACTTCCTGACACTTAAATCTATACTCGATGTTAACAAATTTCTCTTCTTCAGAAATGCTTTCCTTGCCATTGCCAGTCTACATTTTATATCCTCTCTACTTCGACCATCATCAGTTATTTTGGTCCCCAAATAGCAAAACTCCTTTGCTACTTTAAGTGTCTCATTTCCTAATCTAATTCCCTCAGTATCACCCGACTTAATTCGACTACATTCCATTATCCTTGTTTTGCTTTTGTTAATGTTCATCTTATATCCTCCTTTCAAGACACTATCCATTCCGTTCAACTGCTCTTCCAAGTCCCTTGCCGTCTCTGACAGAATTACAATGTCATCGGCGAACCTCAAAGTTTTTATTTCTTCTCCATGGATTTTAATACCTACTCCAAATTTTTCTTTTGTTTCCTTCACTGCTTGCTCAATATACAGACTGAATAACATCAGGGAGAGACTACAACCCTGTCTCACTCCCTTCCCAACCACTGCTTCCCTTTCACGTCCCTCGACTCTTATAATTGCTTGGTTGGTTGGTTGGTTTGGGGAAGGAGACCAGACAGCGTGGTCATCGGTCTCATCGGATTAGGGAAGGATTGGGAAGGAAGTCGGCCGTGCCCTTTCAGAGGAACCATCCCGGCATTTGCCTGGAGTGATTTAGGGAAATCACGGAAAACCTAAATCAGGATGGCCGGACGCGGGATTGAACCGTCGTCCTCCCGAATGCGAGTCCAGTGTCTAACCACTGCGCCACCCCGCTCGGTCTTATAATTGCCATCTGGTTTCTGTACACATTGTAAATAGCCTTTCGCTCCCTGTATTTTACCCCTGCCACCTTTAGAATTTGAAAGAGAGTATTCCAGTCAACATTGTCAAAAGCTTTCTCTAAGTCTACAAATGCTAGAAACGTAGGTTTGCCCTTCCTTAATCTAGCTTCTAAGATAAGTCGTAGGGTCAGTATTGCCTCACGTGTTCCAACATTTCTACGGAATCCAAACTGATCTTCCCCGAGGTTGGCTTCTACTAGTTTTTCCATTCATCTGTAAAGAATTCGCGTTAGTATTTTGCAGCTGTGACTTATTAAACTGATAGTTCGGTAGTTTTCACATCTGTCAACACCTGCTTTCTTTGGGATTGGAATTATTATATTCTTCTTGAAGTCTGAGGGTATTTCGCCTGTTTCATACATCTTGTTCACCAGATGGTACAGTTTTGTCAGGACTGGCTCTCCCAAGGCCGTCAGCAGTTCTAATGGAATGTTGTCTACTCCTGGGGCCTTGTTTCGACTCAGGTCTTTCAGTGCTCTGTGAAACTCTTCATGCAGTATCGTATCTCCCATTTCATCTTCATCTACATCCTCTTCCATTTCCATAATATTGTCCTCAAGTACATCACCCTTGTATAGACCCTCTATGTACTCCTTCCACCTTTCTGCTTTCCCTTCTTTGCTTAGAACTGGGTTTCCGTCTGAGCTCTTGATGTTCATGCAAGTGGTTCTCTTATCTCCAAAGGTCTCTCTAATCTTTCTGTAGGCAGCATCTATCTTACCCCTAGTGATACTCGCTTCTACATCCTTACATATTTCCTCTAGCCATCCCTGCTTAGCCATTTTGCACTTCCTGTCGATCTCATTTTTGAGACGTTTGTATTCCTTTTTGCCTGTTTCATTTACCGCATTTTTATATTTTCTCCTTTCATCAATTAAATTCAATATATCTTCTGTTACCCAAGGATTTCTACTAGCACTCTTCTTTTTACCTACTTGATCCTCTGCTGCCTTCACTACTTCATCCCTCAGAGCTACCCATTCTTCTTCTATTGTATTTCTTTCCCCCATTCCTGCCGTTTGTTCCCTTATGCTCTCCCTACAACTCTGTACAACCTCTGATTTACTCAGTTTATCCAGGTCCCATCTCCTTAAATTCCCACCTTTTTGCAGTTTCTTCAGTTTTAATCTACAGATCATAACCAATAGATTGTGGTCAGAGTCCACAGCTGCTCCTGGAAATGGCTTACAATTTAAAACCTGGTTCCTAAATCTCTGTCTTACCATTATATAATCTATCTAATACCTTCTAGTATCTCCAGGATTCTTCCATGTATACAACTTTCTTTTATGATTCTAGAACCAAGTGTTAGCTATGATTAACTTTTGTTCTGTGCAAAATTCTACGAGGCAGCTTCCTCTTTCATTTCTTAGCCCCAATCCATATTCACCTACTACATTTCCTTCTCTCCCTTTTCCTACTACCGAATTCCAGTCACCCATGACTATTGAATTTTTGTCACCCTTCACTATCTGAATAATTTCTTTTATTTCATCATACATTTCTTCAATTTCTTCGTCATCTGCGGAGCTAGTTGGCATATAAACTTGTACTACTGTAGTAGCATGGGCTTTGTGTCTATCTTTGCCACAATACTGCATTCACTATGCTGTTTGTAGTAGCTTACCCACATTCCTATTTTCCTATTCATTATTAAACCTACTCCTGCATTACCCCTATTTGATTTTGTGTTTATAACCCTGTAGTCACCTGACCAGAAGTCTTGTTCCTCCTGGCACCGAACTTCACTAATTCCCACTATATCTAACTTTAACCTATCCATTTCCCTTTTTAAATTTTCTAACTTACCTGCCCGATTAAGGGATCTGACATTCCACGCTCCGATCCGTAGAACGCCAGTTTTCTTTTACCTGATAACGACATCCTCTTGAGTAGGCCCCGCCCGGAGATCCGAAAGGGGGGCTATGTTACCTCCGGAATATTCTACCCAAGAGGACGCCATCGTCATTTAACCATACAATAAAGCTGCATGCCCTAGGGAAAAGTTTCCCCTTGCTTTCAGCCGTTCGCAGTACCAGCACAGCAATGCCGTTTTGGTTAATGTTACAAGGCCAGATCAGTAAATCATCCAGACTGTTGCCCTTGCAACTACTGAAAAGGCTGCTGCCCCTCTTCAGGAACCACACATTTGTCTGGCCTCTCAACAGATACCCCTCCGTTGTGGTTGCACCTACGGTATGGCTATCTATATTGCTGAGGCACGCAAGCCTCCCCACCAACGGCAAGGTCCATGGTTCATGGGGGTGAGGGTCAGATGGGTAACAATGCCAAAACACCAGAAATCATGTTGGGTCAGACACCGAATAGTGGCATTTTAAAGCAAAACAATGAAGACTAAAATTACTCTGAACACATTACCTGAAACAGACCAGCAATAAAAGGAAATACATGCCCCTGGCAAGTTTCAGAATGTCAAGTGGCAAAGAAATCAAGCAAAAGAAAAATCTCTTAGGTTATTTTGACCTGACTTTGCTACTTAAGAGTTAAATGGAAATACTTTTGTTACTTCTTTTCCAGGGATTCTATGTATTGAAATATTAGAATAGTTTGTCTTCTTAATTTTATGCAGCAACTTTCAAATATGTCCTTATCATTTAGAATATTAAAATCATCTCTTACCTTAAATGCTAAAGTATTTTTAATAAGTATACAGGAGCCCACATGCATTTTCTTACTTCTACAAAAGCTAATAGCTACAGCATAGTTCTCTCATTCATTAATGATTTTGATGCAGTTTTTTGTTAGCCATTTTTCATTTAGGCAAAAGACTGATATATTTCTTCCCTACTACAGAAATTTGTAGACTTTCAGTTTTTACATCTATGGGATTTATATTTTATATCCAAGACATTGATGCTTAAATGCATTAGAAATGTCTTTTAATTTTATTATGGTTTTCAGAATGGACTTTTTTAAGGAGAGTGTCACCCCCTCCCCAAATCACTCATTTTTATTTTTTTAAATTTTGTACATGTCAATAAATATCTTGCTAAATTTTGCAGACCTTAACCAGTTCATACACATGCCATCCAGCAGTAAGCAATCTCCATCTACATCAGTATTCTGGAAAACACTGTGAAGTGCATGGTAGGGGTTACGTCCCATCGTGCGAGTTATTTTTTCATTGCATTCATATATGGACCACAGGAATAATGATTGCTGAAATGTCTCTGAGCATCCTGCATTAGTCTAATCTTGTCTTTTAATCCCAATGGGAGTAATATGTAGGTTTGGGGGGGGGGGGGGGGGTGATATCTTCTGACACTTATCAATTAAAGCTGGTTCTAGAAAGTTTCTTTGTAGGCTCTCAAGGGACAGTTACCATTTATCTTCAGCTGTCTGCCAGTTCAATTCTTTTGGCGTCTTCATGATACTCTCCCATGGATTGTTTGAACCTGTGACCATTTGTACTTCCCTCATTTATGTCCATTCAATATTTGTTGTCAATCCTATCTGGTATGATTCCCACACACTTGAGCAATTTTCAAGGATGGGTTGCATGAGTATTTTGTATGCAGTCTCCTTTGTAGACTGATTACACTTCCCTAGCATTCTATCCATGCGCTGCAAGCTACCACCTGCTTTACTTGCAACTAACACTGTGTGATCATTCCATTTCATATACATGCAAATTGTTACACTCAGGTGTTTGTATGAGTTGACCAATTCCAGCTGTGATTCACTGGTATTATAGTCAAAGGATACTATGCTTTTCTGTTTTTTGTTTTTTTTTCATTTCCTGAAGTGCCCAGTTTTATATTTCTGAACATTTTAAGCAGGTTGCCAGTCTTTGCACTGCTTTGAAATCTTATGAAGATCCGACTAAATATTTCTGCAGTTTCTTTCAGACAGTGTTTCATTATAGATAACTGCATCATTTGTCAAATGTCTGAAATTACTGTCAACATTAGCTGCAAGACCATTAACATACAACATGAGCAGCAAGGGTCACAACACACTTCCCTGGAAAACCCCTGATGGTACTTCTACATCTGTTGATGACTTTCCATTGAAGATACCATGTTGCTTCCTCTCTACAAAAAAATTCTCAGTCCAGTCACAAATTTCACTTGTTACCCAACTTGTGGTTTTAAACATCTTAGGACCCATAAATAATTTTTCTAGCCTTTTACACTGTTCCCTGACACCCCAGTTTACTTCATTCATATATTTATCTCTCACTGCTCTTCTTTTGATAATGCCACATACTACTAATATTCACATTGCAAATACATTTTTGCTGTTTTGATCACATTTCTCATTCCAATGAGGATATATGCTTGACTGTGGCTTCAAAGAAAATTTGTCTCCATGTAGATAAAAACTGCTTTATAGTTTAATATTAAAATTCAGCCTCCAGTTGCATAAGCAAAGTAACTTTAGCTAGGTTTCAGCTATAATAATGTAGCCTTCTTTAGAAATGTCACAATATAAAATTAAAATTAAAACATGTCATATATTGGCCTTATCAAACTTAAAATGTTAGTGCTACAGTACATAGTCATAAGACTGCGTCACTTCTACTAATGTTTTGCCGATAGGCCACACAACTGGACCAGACAGGTGGGCTGCGAGCGCTGAGTCATAACCGGGTGAAGGTGTTGGTCCACAAGAGCAGGGATTTTCTCAATTGGGGCACCTATTCTAGGTTTTCAAGGTAGATTACCTGAAGGAAAATAATAGTTCATTATATGTTAAATTCAACTTCTATATTATTAATAAATATGAGTGCCATCTTTCATACAATGGAAAATTGATGTAGGGATATCAGCAATGTAGGAAAAGATAAGACTTCTACTTACCGTAAAGAAGACACATTAAGTTGCAGACAGGCGCAATTAAAAGACACTTACACAAAGCTTTCAGTCACAGCCTTCATCAGCATTCATATACACAAGAAAGCACACCTCACACACCCATGATTATCAACTCCGGCAGCTCAGGTCAGAATGCAACCATCACCTAGAATGGCAACAGCAATGAGAAGTGATTATTTGTGCTGCCAGTCCCTTGTCACATGGGTCATATATATGTGAAAAAAAATCTAGTTTCAATATCGCTCTCATACATCCAACCAATACATCTTGTTACATCTCTGCCACTTCCATATCTTATTTCATTAGATGCAGAACTAACAGTTAGGGTTTAACACACCATGATGAGGACATTATAGATGGAGCACAATCTTGGATATGAAAAGATGTGGAGGAACCACCCCAGCATTTGCTTTAATCAATTTAAGGACCAAAGAAAATCTAAATATGCAGAGATTTTAGCCTTGTTCCTCCAAAGTGCTAGTCTGGTTCATTAACAACTACACTGCCCTTTCTTGGTAGGATCAGCAGTAAAACCAGAAATGTTGTACCTGCATAAACACTGATGCACCCCCTTTTTTTAAAATACAAGTATTATAGCCATTCTTCATGGACACTCCATGAAGCACAGTTGTGGTGATGGTAATCAAAAAGTATTTGATCCAAACAGTAAACCATTTATTTTCGAAGTCCTGAGATACAGTGTGATTCTTGAAATGAAATTTCAAGTTGTAATAATGTAATATTCAGCACTTTTCTGGTAAGATGAACTTGTATTGCATCTTCAATTGGTCAGATTATTGTCAGCTTATTCATCCATGTGATTCTCAGCTTGTACTGCATCTTAAATTGGTCAGATTATTGTCAGCTTATTCATCCATGTAATTCTCAGTGGAAACCACCAATAATGGTTATTATGCAACATAAGGGCTTTGATTGTACTTTATTGATATTCATGTTGGAGTTACTGCCATGCTCTGACCATGATACAACAGGTGTGACCACCAACAATTTGTCCACCTGCCATCCACGTGAATGGTCAATTTCAAGCTATCTATGGATAGTAAAAATTTACTCTGAAACATGACATTATGTGTTATGAACAAAGTATGATCAACATAGCATGTGCTATGATCAATGTAGCATGTGCTTGCTTGTGGAATTATGTATTCTACATCAGAAACTAGTGATTAATAAAGTCGTGTATATCCATATTTCTTGTGGAGAGGCTAAGAAAAGCCCTGTATTCTCTCCTTCCAAACGTTTCTGAAATATAAAAAAATGATGACATCATTCTATTTTGCTGTGGCAGTGACAGCTTGTTCTAATTGATTAAACAGATTGTGTTTTCTCCTATTATTAAAATTTAATGGTGTTAAGATACAATTTTGTATATGAATATTAGATAATATTTCTACACTTTATGGACTCTTGTGAGGAAAAGGGGGGGGGGGGGGGGGAAGGAGAATGGTACAACATAATCATTCCAGCCTTGTTTTCAATCTTCAGTATGGACAACATCCCCTTTTCTCGCCTGCTACTGCCTGTTTTTTTTATAGCTCAGGACATGGAGAGCCTTTCTGATGTACTGCTAGCAGCATATGTTCCATTACTGGAACAAGAGACATGCCGCACAAAGGAAGTTTATGGGGACCGAGATCAAGCGATTCTAGATGGCATGCTTTGTGCTGGTCTCCTTGAAGGTGGTGTCGATGCTTGTGGAGGTGACTCCGGTGGACCCCTGGCTTGTGAAGTTGATGGTAAGGATTAATCTTATACCTATATTTTAACAGCTGAGTAAATAAAATACATATTTTATATAAGTAGTTTATCATATATTACAAGAGATGTCTTTCAAACGTTGGAATTACAATACATGCACAAAGTGGAGAAATTAAGATAAACAACATAGTTTTGAAGTATATAAATATTTTGAACAGATTGAAATTACTGTGATATACTGTTTTAGCATAAGGAATCAACTGAAACATGCCATTTTAAAGTTGTGTGAGTAATTAATTAAGAGATGAAGTTTAGAAAAAAGCTGAGAAAAGCTGAACTGAATTAAAGAATTTTGGCTTTTAAAATGCAGTTTGGCAGCCAGGAAGAAACAGTAGCACACATCCTAAGCTATTACACTCAGCATTATAATTTAATTGTCACTTAATACATTCTTAAAAAAAGAAATGTAATTGAATGAAATGTAGTTTACTTTTAAAGATAAAAAAGACTGAATAGTCATGGCTGTGTTGACTGCACAATGAGTAAAATACCACAACAAATTCAGACTATCAGTTATTCAAGAAAAACCAGTTTTTAACTGTGAACCTTGAGTTTCTGCAGTTATACCAAATGTTTAAAGAACTTATGGGAATGAAGTCAGGTAACATCCTCAACTTCCTCAGATATTTTGTCAAGTGAAAATATTGTCATTTTAAAGGCATAAATGTAATGATAGATAACTGTGCATGGCAGTTTAAACCCTTGGTGAGTGAACTGTACTGATGCAGAAACCAAAAGAACACATATTCAAAAAGCAGACCATACATTAAATAAGTAGTGTATCATTTGCTTCGGCAGTATCGTTTCCTTGCAATGAAAATAAATAGTTCAATCAGGGCATATATTTGTTTTGAGTTTCTATGCACCCAGATACTATCTTGAACCTTTGGCCTGAATAATTTTTTCAGTGACATTGCTGTTTGATGGGTAATGATAATATTTCAACTTCATGGAGTGATTCTGGGAGGATGACTATCTGTTAGTGGAACAGTTGGGCTTAGGTGGAAAGGGATTTCTTGTTAATGATATTGTAGGTGGTTTTATAGGCTCTATGTTTGGGTTTTATTGGTCACTCTGCTATTATCAGTATTCCTCGTAACTTCTCCCATGTTTAACCTGTGATGTTTCCATATATTGTCATAAGGGACACTAGACTATTACACTTCAAATCCATGTTCTGTATTTTCTTGGAGGCCAGTTTTGGTAGTGATCACATGAGGCTTCTCTAGGACATGTATGGATTCTATGGTAGTCCTGGTAATCACTGTTAGGTCATCAACTTAGATGAGGCACTTGATATTGCTTTATATATTATGTCCACATATTTATTGTAGGTATTTCTCTCTGCCATGTTTTTATGACCCTACAAGACTGGAAAGGGAGAGAGATAACCCATCACCTTGCCTTACATTTTTTTTTTAATTTTAAAAGATTCATTATTTGATGCAATACCAAAATGCATGGAAAGTTCTAGTTGAGAATAACAATTTATTTAGAAATAAAGAGACAAATAATATATTTCATACATTAACTTTACTTTCAAACTGTTTGGTAAAGTCCACTGGATTGAGTTAGTTGTTTTGCTATCTATTTCATGTTCATGCAATACCTTAAATAGGCTGGCATGGTGAACTGAGTCATAGGTTTTACAAATCACCATACATGACCACTGTGCAAATCAGACCACCACTAATGACTGTCAACCTAGTTTTCAGCTATAATTCATTACATTAGTTGTCCTAATCAGATAAGAAAGATGTGTGAGAAAGCATTTTAGGCAAATGTGTTCATCATAAAAACTTGTTATTGACTATGAATTATATTTACTCTTCTTGTAGTTGAAAGTATACTTAATTGTGTCCCTTCAAGATAGAAATATGCGTAATGATGGAACATGAAGCAGGCATAGATGGTATGCATAAACTACATTGTTTTTAAATAAGTTTTATTTTTGTTCAATATGATTACAGGGAGGTTCGTGCTAACAGGACTTGTATCGTGGGGTGATGGTTGTGCTAAACCATCAAAACCTGGTGTTTACACCAGGATTTCACATTATGTTGATTGGATACATGCATCTTTCAAGAAACTGGGCTTGCAACAAGAATTTTAGCCCAGTATGTTACACTTTTCCCAAAAAGAGACAAAAAAGAAATCAAGAGCTGAATACCAAAAATTTGTTACACTGAAAATATTTTTGTAAAAATAATTGTACATATGATGTATATAGGTGTACAGTTAATTTATATGTACATATTGCATAAAATTCCCAAAAGACTGCCATATTAATTTATAAAGATAATTTTATTTTTTGTTGATTTGTGCGTTTTTATTTTACTGCTCCATCACCTCCCACTAATGAAATCAGTAAAACATTTTCAGATTTATGACAAGGTTCTCAGCTCATTCCAACCATCAGACATAATAAGTTTGTTGGAAATATTAATCCTTGCACTGTGCTGGTCACAAATGAGTACAATGACAAGATGCACTGCTTTCTGTACACAATAGTGCAATCCCATGCAAGTACAACATTGAGGGTGTAAAACTGTCCTGTATCACACAAACAACCGAACTACACATGTAATCCATTATTCCTCCACTTGCAGTCAAATAAAATATTTATAAGAAAAGTTACAGAAGTCATTTATGAAATTATTAACTGTTACCACTCAGAGTTGTTTGTTTGTTGAGTTTAGTAACAATTCCTAAATGCAACCATAAGGACATTTACTGGGTAGAATGGGTGTCTCCAAACAAGGAAGTGAACTTTATAAGTATGTAGCTCTTGGAATTCAGTTCCATTTCTATGAATTAATGCTGTACATACAAAATAGTCTTTAGTACAACAACAACAACAACAACAGCAATAACAACAATAATTATTTTTATTAGTTGTAGGCACTTATGGTCCATTTTTGTCAAATGCTGCCACATATACACTGAGCTGACAAAAGTAATGGGATGGCGATATGTACATTTACAGACTGTAGTAGTATCAGATACACAACATATAAAAGGGCTATGCAATGTCAGAGCTGTCATTTGTATTCAGTTAATTCATAATGTAAAGATGTCTGACATAATTATGGCTGCACAATGGGAATTAACAGAATGTGGAATGACAGCTGGAGCTAGGCTCATGGGACATTTCATTTGGGATGAATAATGCAGTGGCTGATGGCCTTCACTTAACCACTGAGAGCAGCAGCATTTGTGTAGAGATTGCACACACACACACACACACACACACACACACACACACACACACACACACACACAAATGCAACTTGCACACATGTCTGAAGTCTCAGACAACTGAAGCCACACTGTGGTCTCATGACCACTTTGGTTGCACCCTAGATGACTGGTCAAATGAGTCTGAATTTCAAATAGTAAGAGCTAATGTTGGAGACCATTTGGAGCCATTCATGGCCTTCACATTTCCAAACAATGATGGAATGATAATGCTCCAAGTCACTGGGCCACAACTGTCCTTGATTGGTTTGAAGAACATTCTGAACATTTCATTTCAAGTGAATGATTTGGCGACCCAGATCACCCAACATGAGACCCATCAAAAATGTATGGGGCATAATCAGGAAGTCAATTTCTGCACAAAATCCTGCACTGGCAACAGTTTCGCTGGACAGCTATAGAGGCAGCATGGCTAAATATTTCTGCAGGCGACATCCAACAGCTTGTTGAGTCCAACCCATGATGAAGAGTTGCTGCGCTATGGAGGGAAAAAGGAGGTCCTACATGATATTAGGAGGTATCCCATGACTTTTGTCACCTCAGTGTATATCAGCTGCTGTTGCTATGCACTGTTTCACAATCTGTACACTTTTTAGGAATTAAACATTTGTGTTTTGACTAGTTTAGCTGCAATAGTAGTGCAGGGATGAAGAGGCTTGCACAGAATAGACTCTAGCAGTGTGCACATGAGAAGGTAGGTGGTAGGGTGATGTGCAGTGGCAAGGAACAGGGTGTATCAAGTGACACTCCAGCCAATAGTGTCATTCTGCCTCATCTGCCAGTAGCATGTCCATTGGGGATGGTGGTGGTGGTTGTTGGGATGTTTAAGGGGGACTAAACAGCTAAGGTCATCAGTCCCCCATTCCAAAAAAACAGGCGAGACAAAGTCGCAGAGCAGATAAAACCCCAAGAGGAAGGAGACTCCCCCCCCCCCCCCCCCAGGTGCTAAAGAACACAAATTAGGTAACGAACACTACAGAAAAGAAGAGTACAGACGAACACCAGACAACACACCAAAACAACAACAAATATGGAGAGACGCGAGGACAAAAGACACAGAAATGGAAAGGTACAGGATCCCCCTAAATGGATCCATAAAAAGGACTAGCACGGATAAAATGTAAAACATCGTCAGCCAGGGAGGCATCGTCGCATAAAATCAAAGGCAAGGGGCCCGGGAGATTAAAAGACTGCCGAAGGGTGCGCAGTCGGGGACACTCCAATAAAATGTGGGCGACCGTCAGCCGGGACCCACACTGACACAGGGGGGGGATCCTCCTGACGCAAAAGATGGCCGTGCGTCAGGTATGTATGGCCGATGCACAGCCGACACAGGATAACAGAGTCCCTGCGGGAAGACCGCAGGGAGGAGCGCCACACATCGGTCGTCTCCTTGACAGCCCGCAGTTTATTAGGCGCCGTCATGCCTCGCCACTCAGCAGACCACACCCCAAGCACCTTACGGCGCAACACCAGCTGCTGATCGCGAGCTGTGAGGCCGATCTCCAAAGCTGGGGCGTCGATCGCCCCTTTGGCCAGCCTGTCAACACGTTCGTTCCCCGGGATGCCAACATGACCTGGCGTCCAAACCAAGACCACCGAACGACCAGAACGGGCACTGGCGGAAACAGACTCCTGAATAGAGGACACCAGAGCAGAAGAGGGATAGCAGCGGTCGATGGCCTGAAGGCTGCTCAGGGAGTCACTGCAGATGACGATGGACCTACCTGAGCAGAAACGCATATGCTCAAGAGCGCGTAAGATGGCCACCAGCTCTGCAGTAAAAATACTGCAGCCAGCCGGCAAGGAGCGTTGCTCAACATGGGCAGCATGAGCAAAAGTGTAGGCAGTGCGACCATCAACCAGGGAACCATCAGTGTAGACAGGCTCACAGCCCGGAAATGAGGCGAGGAGCGCAAGAAAACGGCGACGGAGGGCCACAGGTGGAACCGAGTCCTTGGGTCCCTGCGCCAAGTCCAGGCGGACGGACGGCCGGGACAAACACCAGGGAGGCGTAGGTGCACGGACCCGGAAGGGAGGCAGAAGAGGGAATGACCCCAGTTCCGACAGCAGGGACCGGACGCAGACAGCTACAGAAAGCCCAGACCTAGGTCGCCGTTCGAGCAGATGGAGGACCATGGCAAGGAAAAGCAGGTGACGATTGGGATGGCCTGGCGAGCAATGCACGTGGACAGCATAGTCGGCGAGCAGACGATGGCGGCGAATCCGCAGCGGGGGAACCCCGGCCTCCACCAGTAGACTATCCACGGGGCTAGTGTGAAAAGCGCCAGTGGCAAGCCGAACCCCACAGTGGTGTATGGGGTCTAACAACTTCAACACTGAGGGTGACGCAGACCCATAGGCCAGGCTCCCATAATCAAGCCGGGACAGCACAAGGGCTCTGTACAATCGCAGCAGCGTGCAGCGATCTGCACCGCAAGACGTGCGACTAAGGCAGCGGAGGGCGTTGAGGTGCCGCCAGCATTTTTGCTTCAGCTGAGTAACATGAGGAACCCATGTGAGCCAGGCATCAAACACGAGTCCCAAGAAGCGGCAAGTGTCCACCACTTCAAGCAGGTGGCCGTCGAGGTAAAGTTCAGGATGAGGGTGGACCGTCCGACGCCTGCAGAAGTGCATAACTCGAGTCTTGGGTGCAGAGAACTGAAAACCATGAGTCAGAGCCCATGATGCTGCCTTGCGAACGGCGACTTGCAGCCTGCGTTCGGCGACTCCCGTAGTCGTGGAGCTAAATGAGATGCAGAAGTCGTCGGCATACAAAGAAGGAGACACCGACGACCCCACTGCTGCAGCCAGACCATTAATGGCCACTAGAAATAAGGAGACGCTCAACACTGAGCCCTGCGGGACCCCATTTTCCTGTATATAAGAGGAACTAGAGGTGGCACCGACTTGCACCCGGAAAGAGCGGCGCAATAAAAAGCTATGAAGAAAAGCCGGGAGCCGACCACGAAGACCCCACTCATGCAACGTGGCGAGGATGTGATGCCTCCATGTGGTGTCATACGCCTTCCGCGGATCGAAAAATACAGCAACGAGATGCTGACGTTGGGCAAAGGCCGTACGGACAGCAGATTCCAGCCGCACCAAATTGTCCACTGCAGACCGGCCCCGACAGATGCCACCCTGGGATGGAGCGAGGAGACCGCGCGACTCAAGGACCCAACACAAACGCCGCCCCACCATACATTCGAGCAATTTGCACAAAACGTTGGTGAGGGTAATGGGACGATAGCTGTCCACCGCCAGTGGGTCCGCACTGGGCTTCAAGATGGGGACAATAACACCCTCGCGCCATTGCGACGGGAACACGCCTTCACTCCAAATGCGATTAAATATCGCGAGAATGTGTCTCTGGCAGTCCCTGGAGAGATGCTTCAGCATCTGCGCGTGGATGCAGTCTGGGCCTGGTGCTGTATCAGGGCAATCGGCGAGGGCAGCGAGGAATTCCCTCTCGCTGAAAGGAGCATTGTATGTTTCAAAACGACGCGTGTGGAATGAGAACGGCGTCCGCTCGGCTCGCTCCTTTAGAGAGCGAAAGGCGGGGGGATAAGATGCAGTCACAGAGCTCTGAGCAAAGTGCGCGGCAAGCCGTTCAGCAATGGCGGCAGCGTCCGTGCAGACAGCGCCGTCCAAGGAGAGCCCAGGGACACCCATAGGGGTCTGGTATCCATAAATCCGGCGGATCCGGGACCACACGAGTGAGGGGGAGACATGGGAGCCCAAGGATGAGACATACCTCTCCCACCACTCCTGCTTACGCCGTGCAATAAGACGACGGGCCAAGGCACGGAGCCTCTTAAAGGCGATGAGGGCCTCGAGAGACGGGTGCCGCCGATGACGCTGGAGAGCCCCCCGACGGTCGCGAATAGCCTCAGCAATCTCCTGCGACCACCAGGGTACAGCCTTCCTCCGAGGGAGGCCAGAAGATTGGGGCATGGCAGCCTCGGCCGCTGAAATGATGGACGTGGTTAAAACACGGACCACCTCGTCAACGTTACCCTGTGGGGGAGACTCAATGGTTGCAGCAGAAGTAAAAGCCGGCCAGTCTGCCCTGTGGAGAGCCCAGCGGGGCAGGTGCCCAGAAGAACGACACTGGGGTAGTGACAAATAGATGGGAAAATGGTCACTACCGCACAGGTCAGGGTGCACCCTCCAGTGGAGGGATGGGACAAGTCCGAGGCTGCAAAGAGAGAGATCGATGGCCGAGAACGAGCCATAGGCAACACTGAAATGCGTGGGAGCACCGGTGTTCAAGAGGCTAAGGTCGAGCTGAGCCAACAAATGCTCCACGGCCCGACCGCGGTCATCAGAGACAGTCCCACCCCATAGAGGGTTGTGGGCATTGAAATCGCCCAGAAGCAGCAATGGTGGCGGGAGTTGAGCCAGCAGCGCAGCCAAGACATGTCGGGGGAGCTCCGCATCCAGAGGAATGTAAACAGAGCAAACAGTAATAGCCGGCGAGAGCTCAACCCTGGCAGCAACTGCCTCTAAAGGCGTCTGAAGGGGTACTGGCGAGCTACAGACAGAGTGGTGAACAAAGAGGCAAACCCCACCTGACGCTCGTTGACAGGCAGCACGGTTCTTATAGTATCCCCGATAACCGCGAAGGGCGGGGGTCTGCAGTGCAGGAAACCAAGTTTCCTGCAGAGCAATGCAGAGAACAGGGGAATGACTCAGAAGCATCCGGAGCTCAGGTAGGTGGCGGAAATAACCCCCGCAGTTCCATTGGAGAATGGAAGCAGGAAGGGACTGAGGGGGCGTGAATGCGACTAAGAGGCAGACAGCGCTTCAGAGCCAACTGCCGCCACCGGGGGAGAGTCAGCTGAGTCCATAGGAGAGGCCCCCAAGGGTTCCGTGAGGGCGAGATCCGCGGCAGAGGTGAGGATCTCCACCTCATCCCCGGAGCCAGGACTATGTACAGCAGGCAGTGCTGAAACCTCCGGAACGTCCTTCTTCTTGGACACATGCCCTTCCTTCTTCTCACGTCGGCCCTTAGGGTGAGAGGGCTGGGAGAGCTTCTCTGAAGGAGCGTCGGAGGCTGACGACGACGCAGAAGCCCTACGACCAGCAGGTGGCGGAACCTTCAGCCACTGGCTGACATCTGGCTGGGAAGGAGAAGAAACGGAGGAAGGGAGAGCCCCGAGGGACCCCTTCCGCGAGAGAGGAACCGGCGGAGGCAACGCCGGCGGTGAAGGAGGGGGAGGGATCGAGTCTCCCGGTTGTGGAGCAGATGTCACTCCCGAAGTAAGCGTGGGGGGAGCGACAGAAGAGGGTTTGCCCCCAACTGCTAAGGGGGCAACAGAAGAAGGCTTGCCCCCAGACACGAGGGGGGCAGACAGAGATACACGGCCCCGAGGGCCCACTGAAGGCGGCACAGATGAGGCGACAACCGTCGCTCGCGTGGGCGACGATAACGTGGCTGCAGCATAAGATGGTCGAATGGAAGCAGGATACAACCTTTCATATTTCAGTTTTGCCTCTCGATAAGTAAGCCGGTCCAGGGTCTTAAATTCCATGATCTTCCGCTCCTTATGAAGAACGGGGCAATCCGGCGAGCATGGAGAGTGGTGCTCCCCACAGTTGACACATACAGGCGGAGGCGCACATGGAGAATCGGGATGAGAGGGGCGTCCGCAATCTCGACATGTAGCGCTGGATGGGCAACGGGAGGACATATGCCCAAACTTCCAGCACTGGAAGCACCGCATTGGGGGAGGGACGTATGGCTTCACGTCGCAACGGGAAACCATCACCTTGACCTTCTTGGGCAAGACATCACCCTCGAAGGCCAAGATAAAGGCACCGGTGGCCACCCTGTTAGCCTTGGGCCCTCTATGTACACGACGGACAAAATGTACACGACGTCGTTCCAAGTCAGCTCTCAGCTCATCATCGGATTGTAACAAGAGGTCACGATGGTAAATAATCCCCTGGACCATATTTAAGCTACTGTGGGGAGTGACGGTAACAGGGACGTCATCCAGCTTATTGCACAAGAGCAACGCTCGTGACTGGGCTGGGGAGGACGTCTTGAGGAGGATGGACCCATTCCTCATTTTAGACAACCCCGCCACTTCCCCAAACTTATCCTCCAGGTGTTCCACAAAAAACAGAGGCTTCGTCATAAGAAAGGAGTCACCATCAGTCCTGCTGCAGACAAGGTATTGCGGTACGTAAGGCTCCCGCTTGGCACTAGATCGGCGTCCCTCCCATGGCGCAGCCAACGAGGGGAACGACTGAGGGTCATTTGTGCAGCATCAAAGTCTACTCTACCATGCTTAGAAATGCTGGTGGCCGTGCGACCACCAGCTTGGTGTGATTTATTGCGCTTCATTGCGCCACATCCGCCCAGATGCCACCTACTCCGAACGAGGGCTCTCCCCAAGTGCGCCACCCAGCCAAAGCAACGGGTACCTGGCCGATATCCCATTGCCTGGAGTCCCCGTGCCCCAGACAAGATGGGCACATACTCCTTGGCATGCATGGGGAGGAAACAGCTCTGGCATCTGTAGTGCGATCCCTGCGTGGTCAGGGGGCTACCACCAAGAGGGTACATGACGACCCCACCACAACGGACTGGCTACCGTGCTGGATTTTAGGTGTTGAAAGGGTCCACAGTTGTCGTAGGCGCTAAGAAGAAGAGTGCGCACAAAGCGAGAAGGAGACAACCCAGAAGATGTTGGGCGTAGTCCCCCCCACACGACAATAGGTAACATGCAAGATGGTGGAGCATGATGGACCAATAGAAAAACACCACGGGAAGGTGTCCTTCCCCAAATGGCACGCACTAACAACGGAAATTTGGAAAAAAAAGGAGGTCAAACCCAAGAGGGGACCATCACAGAAGGCCGAAACGTTTGAGACTCCTTTTAGTCACCTCTTACAACAGGCAGGAATACCGCGGGCCTATTCTTACCCCCGAACCCGCAGGGGGCTGTCCATTGGGGAGCATGTAGAACATTCAGTGTTGATTTTCATGGTATTTCAGGTACGGTGAGGTTATTTAGCCACTATGGTGTTCATTAGGGGCAGCATAAGGCAAAAATGACAAGTAGTACATTTAGAAGTGGCGGTGATAGTTTTCCAAGTTTACAAATTCTGCTAAGGAGAGTCAGAAGCAGAAACAGTGGCTTGGCATAGCACTAATACCTGTGTTGGCGGTTACCAGGATAGACAATGGATGGAATGTGAGGCATGGGTTGAAGACAGAGATCACACTGGTGGTGCCACAAAATATTCTTTGTCTCTCTATGCAGAATGCATCGCACTGCTGTCTTCTTACGTGCATGCAACTATAGCATTGAGAACTGCATCAGATCTTCAGGCTGAAGACCACAACAATAACAAAATCATGATATATAAGCTTGCCTATATTACTACCTCACCATTTAATAACATCATCTTTATTTGTCTATAAGAACTTCTGAGTCTTGGTTATCTTTGTATTTGTGTATTACAATAAAAAACATACCACAAATACAATGCCTATATAACAAAAAGTAGCACATTAGATAGTACAGTTCAACTACCTTTAAATAAATATTATTACCATAAAATACTGGAACTTAATATTTGCAAAAATTTAGAAACATAGATAATGGAGTTCTAAAATATTTGGGTGAGTATGAACATCTTTCAGTTAATAACTGTTTTAATTTGTCCTTAAACAAGATTTTCATGAACTTGCTGTTAATGAAATGTTTTCCAGCAGCAAGTATGCATGATATGTAGATCTTTTATTACTTAGTATTGTACAAGAAGCATCACTGGTTTACGTATTGTAGAGATGAATGTTTCTGTTGATTTACTATTTTCTACATTCTCTTTTACAACCATATTTGTCTTAAGAACAGACACAGGGATTGGAGTTAGTAAATTGTCTTTAGTGAAATAGTCCACATAAGATTCACATTTAAGACATTTGAAACCCACGTTGCAGATGTGAGAGGATTAATCTGTAGCAGATTTGTTTTAGGACAGGAGGAGTTATTGTGGTTATTATAATTTTACAGAAACTTCATCATGACTTTCTTATCCTTATTCAATGTGAGTTTAAGTTCAGCTTTACTGTTTTGCACTGTGATCTAATCAGTACAGCCCCAGCTAATAATGGATATATTATCACCATAGTTAACTTTTTCTGGCTGTGTGATATCTTTAATATAGACAAGGGACAAATGTGACTAATGAGTGATTCCTTGTGAGACCTTAAAAAGTAAGGATCTTGTATGATGATTTCACTTTAGGATGTTCCCTTCACTTTTGAAATATAGCCTGGGATAATATACTTATCACAAACATAATAGTTTAAAAAATCTAGTGCTACCCCTCCTATACCATAAATTCCTAATAAATGTACTGAATGATTCACAGTCTTTCATTCACATATTATGACCTGTAAACCCTATCATGAAGGAGAGCCTTCAGGGCTATGGAATGAGTCTAGTTACACACTGACAAGCAGAAGCAGCCAATGCTAGTGACTGTAAAATACACTAACAACAAATTATGTCTAGTGCTAATCTACTCACACAGGTAATCATGGTTATTACTTCCAGAGTTCTTTATGTATGTATAGTTAACAATGTAAGGAAAAGATAGATTGCAACTTACCATAAAGATATCACATTAAGAAAGTGCAGACAGGCACCATCAAAAGACCCCTACACACAAGTTTTTGGCCATGCAGACAGGCACCATTAAAAGACCCCTACAGATACGTTTTTGGCCACAGCCTTCTTCAGAAAAAGGAGGAACACACACCATTCATTCACACAAACACGCACACATCACTCACTCATGACTGCCAACTCCAGCACCTCACACCAAAATGCAACTGTCACATAGAATGGAAGCAGCACTCTGGAGGTGACGGGGAAGGGGAAGGGATAGCAGTGTATGGGTGGGGTGCGGGGGGGGGGGGGGGGGGGAGCACTGTCTGGCAGACTGTGCAGTTACTAGACTGCCAACAGGCATGGAATCAGGAGGCTTTGAGGCAAGGGGTGGGGAAAATGGAGCAATAAAGGACAGGAGTTGGGAGAGATGGGTTGGAGTATTGGCAGAGGACAGCACACACAGAATGTGGGAGACGAGAATAGGGAGGAGGTTATAAGATGGAAACTGTTGGGTGGAGAGTGTAGGAACATTATGTTATCATAGGTTGAGGCCGGGGTAATTTTGCAAATGGAGAACTCCAATCTATGCAGTTCAGAAAAGCTGGAGGTGGAGGTGGGATCCAGATGGCTCAGGTAGTGAAGCAGGTTGTGCCACAGGGTTGTCTACTTTGCTCTTGACCACAGTTCAGCAGTAGCTGTTCATCCTGGTGGACTGTTTGTTGGTAGTCATATCGATATAAAAAGCTGTGCAGAGCTTGTCTATGACATAGCTACTTTCACAGGTGGCCTGGCCCCTGATATGATTTGATAACCCTTTGACAGGACAGGAATAATAAGTGCTGGGTGGATGGATTGTGCAGGTCTTGCACCTGTGTCTTCCACAGGGGTGTGATCTTGTGGCAAGGGGTTGAAATAGGAACAGGGGTGGACTAGGATGCTATGGAGGTTGAGTGGGTAATAGAACACCACACTGGGGTGGGGGGGAAGGATCTTGAGTAATATGTCCCTCATTTCAGGACATGATGACATAATCAAAGCCCTGGTGAAGGACATGGTTCAGTTGTTCCAGTCAGGGGTGAAGAAGGGGGTACTCCTTTGTGGCTAGTTACAGGGCACTCCTTTGTGGTTAGTTGTAGGGCACTCCTTTGTGGCTAGTTTTTGGAGGTGGTGGGAAGATTCGGGGTGTGAGGAGAAATGGTATGGGCAATCTGTTTGTGGACTAGGTCTGGGGGATAGTGCCTGTCACTGAAGGCCTTAATGCAGCCCTATGGATAATGGGCAAGGTAGTTCTTGTCACTGCAGATATGCCATCCCCAGGTGGACAGGCTGTATGGAAGGGATTTATTTTTTGGTGTGAAAGGGATGACAGCCATTGAAAAGCAGATACTGTTCGTGATTGGTGGGCTTAAAGTGGACAGAGGTGTGGATGGAGTCATCAGGTAGGAGAAGGTCCATATCCAGAAAGGTGGCATGCTGGTTTGAGGAGGACCAGCTGAAGTGGATGGTCGAGAAGGTGTTGAGGCTGAAAGATAAAAATAGGGTCTATTGGCCCTGAGTACAGATCATGAAGATGCCATCAATGAACCTGAACCAGACTAGGGGTTTGGTGTTTTGGGAGGCTAGCATGTTCTCCTCTAGATGTCCCATAAACAGGTTGGCATAGGAGAGTACCATGGCATGGCATGCCTGTGCCACTGATTTTATGTTAGGAGCAAAATTGCTACAGTTGATTCTTGACTATCCTGCCTAATGTGGTGAACGTTGAGCTAGATAAAAAGAAAAAAAGGAGGACAGGCCAGAGGTTCAAAATTCTCTCACCTGACTCCAGCCATACCACTCAAACCATCCTTCTTTATACCAAAAGCAGTTTTATTGACATTTTCTGACTCATTATGTGATACAATGTAGTTATAAGTGCTTGTTATGTATGTACTGCACCCTTCAAAAATTATTAAAGGAAACGTAAAACAATCCACATTGTAAAGTATGAATGTTTGTTTACACATATATGGAAAGATGTGGCTAGCAAAAAAGATGAAACTTACAGGTTGAAGTGTTAAAAAAGTCTTTGATAGATGACTGTTTCCTTTAGCACTCTTGCCTGCTGCAATAACCTACAACTTATGCAAACAGATGATATCAGCTAGCATTTCTTCCTCCTGCTTACTAATGTACTGCATCACTGCCTTAATCATCTATAACGCTTCCAAATGTGGGATGAGATTTCTCCTGTCAACTAAGTTTGCCCTTGTCCTCTTGTGTTACCCCCTTGCCTCCTCCTCTCCTCCCCATGCATCACCATTTCCACAACATCATTTTCAGTTATTTAATCAACTTCATCATTTGCCATCCATTCTGTGACGTCCTCTGCATTGATGTCCTCACAGCCCAGGACATTTATGAGCAATGAAACAATTTCATCATCTGTATCTGGTTTCACACATGGACTCCAAGTTAAAATGTCCACCTACATGGCCTAAAATAGTTTTCCAAGACTTTACAGGTGATAAGTTTAGACTCTCTTCCCACACTTCAGCCAACCACTTCATGATGTCTAGCATGCCAGTCTTCTTCAGAATTATTATACAGTCTCATTATTATCATTTGTTGATATCAACACAATAAGAAAATGGTGGAAATACTTCTTTTCAACATTTCAAGTATGCCCTGGCCCACTGGGTGAAAGAGAGCAATCATATTTGGTGGGGAAAATAATACTGTGATATCTCCATCTGGCAGGATGTGAGGGTGCACTATCAAACAGCAGCAGAGCTTTCCTTGGTAAATTATTGTGTCTCAGATATTTCTCTAAAGGTGATATGAATTCATTTTGGACCAAGGTTTAAAGATATATGAGTTCATTCCTGCTTTCTTTTGGCGACTGTAATGTATGGGTAGTGATTTCTGATTTTTCAGGCTTTGAAAGCTTTAGGGTTCCATGATTTCCCTATTGATGTAAGCCTAATGTTGTGGCTGTGAGATGCATTACTGCAAGTCAATACGGCAACTCATTCCATGCATTTCTCGCATCTGGGTCCCACAGCTTCCTTTATGAAGAAAGCGTTTTCATTGGAAGCATCTTGTAATTTAAACCATTTTCACCCCTGCTGTACAACAGTTCACCAGACATTCCCTCCTCATTAATCAGCTGTGAAAGAAAAGACTTTAAACAATGGCACAACCTGTTTGTTAGTGGATAAATCCTATCCACTAATGGTAATCTGACAAATACTGAATAGTTTCTTCCACTGATCCAACCATCCATCAATGGCAGTAAATTCTGTATCTTCTCCTTCTATTTGCCACTGAAATTGCAATGCTTTTCCCTGCAATATTAACCCATTAATGAGCAAACCTTTTCTTCTTAAGTGTTCATGCCACAAAAATAAAGCTTCCGTGGCATCTTTATGCTTCCCTTTCAACATTGTCTTCCTTACTTTTATGCCACTTCCACTTGCTTGGAAAGCACACCATTATTCAATTTCTCCTTGATTTTTCTTCCAGTCTCCAATAGCACTTTTTCCTACTCCTAACCCTAAAGCAATAGTTTTGGCTGTTAGCCCAGAATCCAATTGCAGTACTGTGCAAAGTCCCTGATCCAAAGTTACTGCATGTTTTTATCATTTATCAGGCTCAGACTGTTTAATTAAAACACAAAGGACTACACAAAACAACAATCTAACAACATATGCACATTGGACATGTGATATGTAACTGAAGAAACAAAGGGTTGCCAACAGAGCTGCTCTCTACATGTGCTCATTGTTGTTTGTGAATGCTTGAAGAGGTTTTCTAAGGATTGTTCAGTAAAGAGTGGTTCTGGTAATTAATTCAGTATTAACAATGCAATATGTTCCTTATAACTGTGATTCCAGATGTGCTATAAGCACAAAAGGTGGATAAAACATTCTGAAAAGCCATACAGGAGTGTAGCCTACATCCACTCACTTAGGCTTTGGAAAAGTGCAGTACATACAATAACTTGATTCTGATTTATCATGGAGAAGTATTATTATAGTATTAATTAAGTAGGCCAGATGGTATGGAGGGCAGATAGTAATGAGCTGTAGAGTGGAAAGTCTACAGTGCTTTGAAATAAGCCACTACTTCTGCTATACCAATCACCTGCTGTTTTTATCTAATACTCCAAAAAAAGCATGTGTGTAACGTTATACAAACTGCTACCAGTTTGCTATATACTGGCAAAGTGAAGATACATTTAACACAAATACTAGTGTAGCATGGAATTTACATTCTTAACTTGAGATATCTTGATAAACTGTAGGAGCAGGTATTTCTTTACTGTATTTTTAAATACTTGAGGATTTTCAATTCCCTCCCTGATGTCTACTGGTAGAGACTATTGCACAGAGTATACAACTTTATTCTGCTCCCTCGAGAGGAATACATAGTTTATCTGAAAATAATCTTCACGTTTACTGTTGTGGCTGTAAACTGCACTGTTCATTCTAAATTCACCCCTTTTATTAACTACAACTACCATTAGCGAGTATATGTACTGTTAGCTTAGTGTGAGAATCCCTAGGCCACTGAAGAAGCTTCTGCAGGGTGCACAGTTACTGGATTTACATATTATCCTTGTTGCAAACTTCTGTAGAAGAAATATTTTTATAACTTTACTTGTGTTGCCTCAGAAGCTATGCCACAGGACAGAACTGAGTCTTAAGTAAATGATGTATACAGCAAACTTGCCTGCAAGCCAACAATGAAAGAAATTGCTGAGTGCAAAGCAGGCAGAACTGAGCCTTTTTATTAACTTATCTACACAGTGGCATCACCTCAATTTGTTATCCATCTGCTGGTTGTGAACCAGCTGTTCAGTTATTTTCCTGTTTGGGTATGTTATTAATTTCTTGTGCCATTAGCAAACTTTCAGGTTTTTGAAGATTCCTCCAATGTCTCAGATGTATCATTTATTCTGAATTTAAATTACAGAAGACATTTTTTTAACACTTTACTGGATACACATGATGCTTAAGGTGGTGGAACAACTCATAGGTTGCACTGAAATCAATCACTTGGCTGAATGGTATCACAGTCCACCAAAGCAGAACTTAACAGTGATAACAGAATGTCACTATACTCAAGCACGCCCAGTTGTTATATGAACAGCTCAAAGAATAAGAGATGTAGTACAGAGTAGTCATCAGTATTTCATCTGGCAATGGAAAGGAACACATTATCTTTTTTAAACAGAAGTGAGGGTGTGCTTGCAGCTGCTTGGCTTTAAATCAGCCAGCCAACCACCCCATGTGACCTGTCGACTGGAGGAGCTGTCTGCTCACCACTCACAGCGACCCTGCTGGATGGTAGGCATAGGTGTACTGATAGTATGGCATCATCTATCATTACATCCATTAGAATTACTAGATCCCTTGCCGCATGAACCAGTGCACAGGGCTAATAATGATCTGGACAATATGAGAGCAAATGGTGTACTGGCACTAGGCTAGTGATGGACAACATCCCATTGCATTGATGGTCAGGAGAGGAGATGAAGAAACAGGAGCTGGGTGTTCAGGTGGAGATGCCCAGAAGCACAGGTGACTCCATTGGTGGAGTAATGGGATTGATGTCCATGGGGACCTCTTGCACCAGGTACAAAAGAAATGGAAGGACCATACACCCATTGTCTCTGGTGAGATGTTGAAAGTCACAACATGGGGGCAGCCACTGCTGTGGGAGCCCTCTGGAAGTTGGAGGCATCTGGCCAGGATGTTGCACCTGATGCTGATATGGCTGCCTGTGGAACAACCCCTACAAATTTGCCACTGGAACCAACTGACAGCCCTCTTGTGCCATAATAGCCCCTCAGATCCAACCTGGGGTGCACGCCCAGATGGGTGCACCCACACAAAAAGCAATGCCCCTCTGACTCAAGCAGGCAGTGGTAGTAAAAGACCAAAAAGCATCTTTTGGGGATACTCATGCAATACATGCTGGACTACAGCTGTGAATGAGTGTCGCTCTGCAAGAAGTAAGAAAAGCATTTACAGCCAATTGGTAAGCAGCTATCCTCGTAGGCTTTGGCATTTGGGTCTTAAAAGTGTGGACAAATGTTCCTGCTGGCCATTGGAGCCAGGAAAAAAAAGAGTAGTCATGACATGTTTAAAGCCATTAAAGGTGCAGAATTTGCTGGAAGGCAACTGCCATAAACTGCGACCCATTATCTATGACTAAGGGGTGAGGGGCAACTTCTCCAGAAATTTTTTCTATAGGGGCCTGGTCATAGCAGTTGTCATTTTTTGGTGCAGCCTGATGACATAGGGAAAATCAGTAGCTGCAGGGCTATTTGGGAAGGCTGGTTGCACCACATGAGAAAACATGGAGGCTGGTGGTGCTGAGGTCAGCAGAATAGCTATTCGAGCATACTAGAAAATGTGCTGGAATGTGGAATCCTGCTGGGATGTAACTGTAACATCCCTAGAATTTATTGAGAAGTCCTCCAAAGGCTGCTCAGCCAGGGACTCAATCCAAAAACAGTTTCTTGTCTCTTAAATTTCAAGTATGGACATACATGAAGGCCAATAACGTATGGAGCACTGGTAATTAGATAAGTACAAAGCCCAATGGGGAATGGTGAGCCATTCATTCTGGCACCGAAGCCTTGGACCCAAACAAACACAGCGAAGACCAGCAGTATCTGAATGAAACTTATTTGCATAAAGAAAAATGTGGAATCTATGTACTTCAAAAATGAAGGCCAGCACTTTATTTTCTGTTTATGAATCATGTTCTTGAGTCTAGTTTAAGAATTTGGAAACAAGTACAACAGGTCTTTTGGGATCATCCAAGAACTATGGGATAGGCTGGTCCCATTGCCATGAGAGGAGACATACATTACCAAAACCAATGGAAACTGAAGCTGGTACATCCTTAAACAAGGAGCTGACTAAGGGCAAGTTTTCAAAGTTTCTAATGCCTCCTGACAAGCCATAGACCATTGAAAGGGAACACCCTTGCAGTGGAACTGATTCAAAAGATAGGCAATGGAAGCTCACCAAGGAATAAAACAAGTATAATATATAATTCTGTCAAGATACACCTAACACCTCTAGGTCCTTCCCAGATGTGGGAACCAGTATATTTTTGATGTCTTCGACATAGTCCAGTGTAGAGTGTAACCCCTCTTCACTAAAATGTGTCCCAGGTGACAGAAGGTTGAAAAAATGAACATTTAGAAAAACTGCACTTAAGACCCCATTCAGACAGGGATGCAAATTGCATGGACATTGCTCATTCTTATGACTCTTAGCCAGGATGTTGCCAAGAGAGCTGAATCATTGGGGAATATCTAATATCAATGATTCTAAAAATCTCTGGAAAATAGCAGTTGTATTTGTGACCCCAAATGGTAACGTATTACACTGGTAAAGGCGAGAGGGTGTACTTAACACCAAGATTTTCTTCGACTCCTCAGGTAATGGAAGATGGAAATAAGTCTCCACCAGGTCAGTTTTTGAAAAGAACTCACCACCAGCTGGTCTGAAAAATAGTTCATCAGACTGGGGTAAGTGATAAGAATTCTTCTTGGGACTGACAAAGTTTAACCATTTTAGACCCTCTGATTACATTTGTGTATATTAAGTTTTAACGTGTCTTAACTGCAACAGAAGTACTTTTCTCCCAGTGGAAACCTGAGGTACGCATTTGTGAATGTTCAACCTTTTCATCATGTGCAAGTGCTGCCAACTGTTGGGCATTGCTCTGAAAATATCAGCAAGTCAGCGTAGCTCATGACCACTAGAATAAGGGATATGGTTGGTTCACTATATTTCCAATGTATAACTGAATATTTTTATTGTTATTTTCATGGTAATTGTTGAATGATCATTTTACTGTTTATAACAATACAGAATATTTCATAATTAGTTATTTTAGTCAGTTAAAATGAAGTCAAGTGTACAAAGTATATTTGGAAAATGGGCACATATTTTTTTATAAATCCAGTATCTAAAATCATTTAAAAGTCACCAACAAGCATTACCACATAAAGAAAAATATTCCTTCCTTCAGAAAAAAATTCAGGTCTGAAAGGGTTAAAGTCGTCATATAGGTGTAGGGTTCCACTAGGCTTACACATGACTCCAAAGGAAAGACTCATTATCAAAAGAGAATAGAAAAAAGCCATTTCCATTGTTCTAACCTCTCTAATTCAAATTTCACTGCATTCTGAAGGACCAGTGGGATGAGACAGGCTTTAAAAATACAGCACCATATAAGGTTCCAAAACAACAAGTGTATGAAAATTTAAAGCTGTTCTTAGCCTAGGCTTATATAGCAGTGTAAATTGGGAAAGATGAGTGTCAGTTTCTTTAGATAAGCCTGAAGGCTGAGTAATAATAACAGCAAGCCGAAGAAAAAAATCAAAAGGCAAATGGCCATCAAGTCCAAAAATATTTTAACAGATGGATTGGCAATCGCAAGAAATGGCAAATTTCTGGTCACTTGTTTATACTTTACAGAGACTTCAATTTGGCCTAACAATGATATTTCATAATGCCCATACACCCACAATATGGACTGTACAGTGTCCAAAGGCAGAGCAGTACTACAGTATACATACTTATTAACCATAGAGACAGACGAACCTATGTCAAATAACAATGTAACAGGGACACTTCCAAGGGTGCCCATATGATAGTTTGGGGAGGGGGGCGAGGTATTTTTAATATTTTAGAAGGTGAATTCCAACTTGTAAGTAGCCATAAAAAAGTTCCCATTCCTACCCTGTTAAAAACCTTTGTAATACTGGTTTTTAAATCATTGACTTGAAAGAAAAACACCCGACTACACTACATTTTTTTCCTTTCCCTGAGAGTTGGGTGGGTGGGGGGGACTGTGGCCCTTCCTTGCCCCCAGGCATGATGGGCACCCATAGATACTCCTGATTTCTGGTGGTAACTGTATTTTTTCTGGTACTATTGTGCACTTTATTGCATCGATCTGGATCATAGAAACATGTGACCAAGTGCATGTCAAACTCTGACATACAGTACTTCCATTATATGTCCCTTACAAAAACACTATTAGCACTTGGGGACATAATGAGTGCAATACTAGTGTGGATATAGAGCAAGGCCCGCCATACACGCAGTGCGTGTGTGTGGACCATGTGCAGCCCAAGCCCCAGCCCACCACTCGGCTTTGCTTTGTCCTACTGAGAAGTACTCAGAACAGTGCAACATTTCATTTAGCATTGCAGTGCACCATTTTGCCGTCAGCATAACTCTGAGTTTGACAGAATTGTGGTTTCACTGCTGTTTACCTTTAACCATTTGTTCATGATATGAAAGACATTCATAGGTCCAGTGGCCGTTTGCACAAGAAGAGGCAATCTAGCAATCCATCATTACAACACTTTAAAATGAATGAGAATGACAGAAGACAGGGATGAGAATTTTCAATTCACCTAAGCGATGGGTACTGCTTATTTGCTACAAAACGATGTTATAGCACCATGCAGAAAGAACTGAAACTTTTAGATGACAATGAAAGGACAAAAACTTACGATGATCAACACACAGGATTCATTGTTCTGTACATCAAGAAGCATTTTGTGCTAAATTAGCAGGCATGGAGCACTTGAAGATGTTCATACAAATAGTAAAATTTCTGAAGTTGTATCCGTTATTCCACTTTGAGTCGCAACAGTTTTCAGTAGAAATGAATGAAGGGTATAGAGACTTCCTATATTACTGCAAAGTAAGTTGGTTAAGTCAAGTGGAAATGGCTAGAATGATTTTTCAATTTAAGTCTCACTATTGTCGAATTTATGAAGGAAAAAGTAGTGCAGGAATGAATATTAGAACATCCGGAGTGGATTTAGGACTTTGCTTTTAAAGTGGACTTGATTGCACACTGTCCACTGTATGACATTGCAAGATAACTTCTTTCTGATTTCATGGAGATACATTTAAAAAGAAAATCACATTGTAGGAGGGACACATTCTGTCAAAGACAACAAAATTAGCTAAGGTTACTGGCATTGGAGAAAGTGCAAGGTTTGAAGGATTCACTGTGGCCTTGCAAGAATTATGTCAGTTTTATAAAGGTTTTGAGGACGCTGTCACTCTTACATCTGTTTTCAAGCTGTTTTGGAGAGCATTTGCTGTTTCATCTGAAAGTGGCCCTGTTTATGTGCAGATGTAGATGACTGGCCTGCAAGGTAATTCCAGTTTTAATTACAAATCTTTTTATGGTAAAATTGTCCAGGATGCCTACATTACTTTTCTCAGGTAGATTTTCCAAGTTGCAAAAGTGCTGCAATACTTTGACATATTTGTGTGAAAGATATTTTTTTGATTATGAAACTAAATCAGTCATGATTATGTGGCAAGTTGGGTGTGAAACTCTGTGAAACTATCTGTCTGTCTGTATGCAGACAGTTTGTACCAGATAAAAATTATATTATGTGTTTAGTGTGGGAGAAATAGTTATTTAATATTAAAAACTTGTTTTATTTGTGATCTATGTAGTTGAGAAATGCAAAATATAAAACAAAGTCATATTCAGTACAACCGTACTGCCATTTAAATGCAGTGTGTTCACTGTTTTCCCCTCTTTGCCCTCCTCCCACACAGACAGCATGGCATGACAATGGGGGGAAATGTGAAGTGAGGCTGAGCACTTTGACACTCAGGCAGTCGAAAAGCTTGGCCACCCCTGATGTAGATTGATAGACAAGATAACTAGGAAATAATGAAAAAGCCATGTCCAACAACTCTGAACCTCATGAAGTGGAGCAGATTTGGCCACCAGTGGAACATATTTGGTATATTAGGATTGGAAGGAAAGTTATGTTGCACTACATTGGTCCTCAGTGTACCTTTTCTTTCCCACCCAGCATTCTCAGTTGTTGGATGTATTCTAATCTCTGGTTTTGCCTACTGTTACCCTCTAGAGATACCTCTAGTACCATGGAAGCTACTCCCTGATATTTTAATACAGATGCTATCATTCTGTCCTATCTCTTTGTCTGTGTTTTCCATATGTTCCTCTGTCATTGGCAATTCTGTGGAGAACTTCCTCATTCCTTATCTTATCAGTCCACCTAAATTTCAAGATTCTTCTGTTGCACCACATCCCAAACGCTAGATTCTCTTTATTTCCAGTTTACCCACATTCCATGATTAACTACCATAGCATGCTGTGATACAAATGTACATTCTCAGTAATTTCTTTCTCAAATAAAGGCTGATGTTTGACACCAGTAGACTTCTTTTGGTCATGAATACGCTCCTTGCCTATGAAACCGTACTTTTATGCCCTCTGAGCTTCATCCATCATGTGCTTCCAAAGTAGCAGAGTCCTATAACTTTGTCTACTTCATGGTAACCAATTTGATGTTAAGTTTATTGCTAATATTATTTTTGATGCTCCTCATTAGTTTTGTGTCTCTTCAGTTTACTCTCGATTAATATTCTATATTCTTCAGACTGTTCATTTCATTCAGCAAGTCCTGTAATTCTTTTTCACTTTCACTCAGGAAAGCAATGTCATCAGCAAATCTTATCATTGGTATCCTTTTATCCTGAATTTTAATCCCACTCTTGAAACTACCCTTTATTTCTTTCTTTTCTTCTTTGATGCATAGGTTAAACAGCAGGGACAAAAGACTATAACCCTGTCTTATACTATTTAAATCTGAACACTTTGTTCTTCATCCTCCATTATTATTGTTACCTCTTGGTTTTTGTACAAATTAGATATTACCCATCTTTCCCTGTAGCTCACTCCTATTTCTCTCAGAATTTAAAAAAAACTGTGCATCATTTTACATTGTCAAACACTTTTTCTAGGTCAACAAATCCTATGAAGCTGTCTTGACTTTTCTTAAGTCTTGTTTTATCAATTACAACATCAGAACTGTCTCTCTGGTGTCTTCATCTCTCCAAAAGCTAAACTAATTGTCATTTAACAGGTCCACAGTTTTCTTTACTGTTCTTGTCATCAAATTAGATGCATGGGCATTTAAACTGACTGTGCGGCTGTTCTTGCACTTACCTGCTCTTTGCCATCTCCAGTCTCATAGATTCCACAGATCAGCTTGAAAAGTCATTTTATTTCCACTAAACCCAATGAGTTTAGTAATTCCAGAGGAATGTTATCTAACCATGCTAACTTATTTGATCACAATTCTTCCAAAGCCCTATTAATCTCCAACACTAAAACTGGTTCCTGTATGTCTTCCATATTGATTCCCATTTCGTCTTCTAACACAACTTCAGAAAAATCCTTTCCGTCACAGAGGCCTTCACTGAACTCCTTTCATTTATCTGCTATCTCCTCCATGTTTAACATTGGAATTCTTAATCCTGACACATTCACCTTTAATTTTGTTGAAGGTTGTCTGAAGCAGCCCTTCCAATGACTATTTCCTTTTAGGCTTCGTCCCATTTTTCCAGCAATGATTTGATCTTGATTTCCTTGCACTTCCTGTTTATTGCACTCCGAGATGTTTCACTGATATTTTTTGTTAGAACTTCAAGTTTAACACATATATTTAGGAACGACACAACAACACATATAAGTCGCAGAGTAAGTTGACATGTGTACACGTTAGCGTTTGAATAAGCACTGAGTCTCAGTCTAGCGGCCGCTGCTCGGCTGGCCGCTTAGGTGGCGCAGCTGCTGCATGGCTGGCAGACAGCGTCGCACGTAGAGGACGTGCGTAATTGCGCGGCGGCACTTTGAATGATCGGTGAGTCACAACACTTTCCCCCCTTTGAAATTGTTGCACTGGTCTTGATGGAGGTGTCCTGGAGATGGCTAACGTCCATAGGCGTTGTTTGACCCGCCGTAAAGTCTCAAGGAGGAGGCTTCCCGTACGGACGGAAGTGTCTCTGATGATAACGGGTCGAGATGACAGGAGACGTAGGGGTCGAATCTGCTGGGGCCCCATGCACCAATCTGCCTATTGCGGCAAGTCCAGTTGATATGACAGGAGACATGGGCGATGTGTCAGCGTCCATTGGAGGAGGAGGCGAGTAGATGTACTCTGACAGAGGATGGTCCTCCGGTTCCTGCATGGGCACGTCTCCTGGTGGCATCCGTTCTGGTGCTGGCATTGCGATGACGGTGAGAGGGCTGCGTTGTGAGTATTGAGAGATGCCAAGATCCCGAGCATCAGGTAAAGCCAAAGGTGGTGTGGCGGCATTCGGAACAGGCATTGCTGGCACCCGAGGCCGAAGCTGGTCCGAATGACGCACTGCAACACCTATGTCCGTCTGGATTTTATACAGGCATCTGCCACGGTGTCTTAAGATGCGGCCCGGGCTCCATTTTGACCGCCTGCCATATCCCCGTACCCAGACGAGGTTGTTGGTGGTGAACCGGCCAAGTGAAGGCACCCGCGGCCGTGAGGTGGGAGGCCGCAGAAGATGAAGTAGTGTGCGGGTCTGTCGGCCATGTAAGAGCTCAGCTGGGCTGTGATCGCCCATGGGGGTGAAACGGTAAGAAGCCAGGAACTGGAGAAGCGCTTCATCAGCAGCAGAAGAAGTCAGAAGTTTCTGCATCCGAGCCTTAAATGTGCGGACCAGTCGTTCAGCCTCACCGTTGGATTGTGGATGGAACGGCAGGGCCGTGAAATGCTAACGCCGTGACGAGCACAAAAATCCGCAAAGTTGGAAGGGGCAAATTGCGGACCATTATCAGTAACATGAGTAGAGGGGAGGCCTTCCAAAAAAGAAATGCGGGTGAGAGCACTGGTGGTTGCCGCGGTGGTAGGTGATGTGCAACGGCCAATGAAAGGAAAGTTAGAGTAGGCGTCAATTACGAAGAGCCAATAAGCACCTAAAAAGGGTACCGCAAAATCAGCATGAATGCACTCCCAGGGCTTCTCAGGCGAAGGCCACGGTGACAAAGATGACTTCGGGGCAGCGGCCTGTGACGCCCAAGGGCCGCAGGCAGCGACCATGTGTGCTATTTCAGAGTCGATGCCAGGCCAGTACACATGACTGCACGCCAGAGATTTTGTGTGAGGCACACCCCAGTGCCCCTGGTGAAGGAGGCGCAAGACCAAAGCACGCAAAGGCGCAGGGACCACAACATGCGGCGAAGCATTGTCAGTAGAGAGGAGGATAACACCATCCCTAGCCATGAGGCAGTAGCGCAAAGTGTAGTAGTTCCGCAACGGATCAGAAGTCTTAGCGGACGGGCGATCTGGCCAACCCTTCTGAATACAGCGTAAAGCCCGGGAGAGGGTAGGGTCAGAACCCGTAGCAGCCGCCAGCCTGTCCCCAGTGATGGGGAACCCGACCACAACCCGCTGCTCAGCAACATCCAGGTGGAAACACAAATGTTTGTCCCTATCGAATGCCTGATCAGGACCCATGGGAAGGCGAGGCAAAGCATCAGGATTCGCATGTTGAGCCGTTGGCCGGAAATGAATCTCATAATTGAAACGGGACAAGTAAAGAGCCCAACGCTGGAGGTGGTGTGCAGCCTTGTCGGGAAGTGACGTTGATGGATGAAACAAGGAAACAAGTGGTTTGTGGTCCGTAACAAGATGAAATTTTGAGCCATAGAGAAAAACACCAAACTTATGAAGAGCATAAATGATGGCCAAAGCTTCTTTCTCAATTTGAGAATACTTTTGTTGGGCATCCGTGAGCGTTTTGGAGGCATAAGCAATGGGTTGTCCCGAACCATCAGAAAAACGGTGCGCAAGGACTGCTCCAACCCCGTATTGAGAGGCGTCTGTGGCAAGAACAAGATGTTGGCCAGGTCGATAAGTAGCCAGGCACGGGGCCTGTTTCAGCATAGTCTTTAATTTCTGGAAAGCCGCGTCACATGACGCGGACCAATGAAAAGGCACGTTTTTATGCAACAGGCGATGCAACGGCTGAGCCACCGACGCCGTAGACCGTAAAAACTTGTGATAGTATGCTATTTTCCCCAAGAAGGTCTGCAGTTCCTTAACAGATGTAGGGTGAGGAAGGGCATCGATCGCAGCGACAGTTTGTTGAAGCGGACGAATACCATCCCGAGAGAGTTGAAACTCCAAGTACGTGAAAGAGGCCTGAAAAAATTGTGATTTCAGAAGATTACACTTAAGACCGGCAGTCTGTAAGACATTAAAAAGTGTGCGGAGATTTTGAAGATGTTCTTCAGTGGTGGAGCCAGTGACAACAATGTCGTCCATGTAATTGATACACCCAGGGACAGGGAGCAATAATTGTTCCAAGAATCGCTGAAAGAGAGCAGGGGTGCTAGCAACCCCGAATGGCAAGCGTTGGTATTGATAGAGGCCGAAAGGCGTGTTAAGGACCAGAAACTGCCGGGAAGCAGCGTCAAGAGGAAGTTGATGATAAGCTTCTGACAGGTCAATTTTAGAAAAATACTGTCCTCCAGCGAGTTTAGTGAACAGTTCTTCAGGACGGGGCATAGGGTAAGTGTCGATGAGGCATTGAGCATTTACAGTGGCTTTGAAATCGCCACAGAGACGAATATCACCATTGGGCTTAGCAACTACGACGACAGGAGAGGATCACTCACTGGAAGTGACAGGAAGCAAGACCCCCGAAGTAGTGAGACGATCCAACTCCCGTTTTACCCGATCACGAAGGGCCACAGGAATGGGCCGAGCACGAAAAAACTTAGGCCGAGCAGTGGGTTTGAGCGTGATATGAGCTTCAAAGTCGTTTTCATGGCCTAACCCAGGAGAAAAAAGGGACGAAAATGTCGTCGACAAGGGATCCAGTTGAGCATAAGGAATAGCGTCAGAGACAATATTGACAGAGTCATCTATGGAGAACCAAAAAACGCGAAAGGCATCTAAACCAAAAAGATTTTCTGCGTTGCTCTGGTCGACCACAAATATGGGAACAGTGCGAATGACGGATTTGTAAGATACCTCAGCATTAAACTGTCCCAAGAGAGAAATCTTCTGTTTATTGTACGTCCGTAATTGCCGAGTGACAGGGGACAGGAGTGGAGAACCCAGCTGAAGATACGTCTGAGAATTAATTATAGTGGCAGCAGAACCGGTATCCACTTGCATGCGAACATCTCGACCAAGGATTTGGACAGTGAGGAATAACTTCCCTGAAAGGGGAGAAGTGCAATTGACAGACAACACAGAATCAGAATCAGCGTCATGTTCATGAACATCATGTATGCGGTCGGATTTACAAACGGAAGACACATGACCTTTCTTTTTGCAATTGTGAGACACAGCCCAACGTTGGGGACAATCCTCGCGTGAATGTTTCGTGAAACACCGCGGACATAAAGGAAGTTGCCGGGGATTTTGCTGCAGTTTCTTAGCGGGTTGTTTACGGTTAGGCCGAGGCTGCGCGTGGGAGCGCACTGCGGCCACGTCGGCCGGCGGGGACGCGCCGCACGCGTCGTCAACAGCGCACAGAGGTTGTATTTCCCCGACGTCACCCCACGCTTCTATTTGCGCCCCAGCGGCGCGAGAAATTTCAAAAGACTGCGCAATGGAGAGAACTTCATCTAGAGTCGGATTCGCCAAGTGAAGGGCACGTTGCCGAACTTCTTTGTCGGGCGCCGACCGGATAATAGCATCCCGTACCATGGAATCGGCATAGGATTCTTTGTGAACGTCAGTAACAAATTGACACTTTCGACTGAGGCCGTGAAGTTCAGCAGCCCAAGCGCGATAGGATTGATTTGGTTATTTTTGACAACGATAAAAGGCAACACGAGAGGCTACCACATGCGTTTGCTTTCGAAAATAGTCAGACAGAAGTGAGCACATTTCAGCAAAGGACAAAGACGCAGGATCCTTCAAAGGAGCCAATTGCGACAACAACCGATACATTTGAGGTGAAATCCAGGAAAGGAACAGAGACTTACATGGTTGTTCGTCCGTGACATGAAATGCCAAGAAGTGCTGTCGAAGACGTTTTTCATAATCAGACCAGTCTTCCGCCGTCTCGTCGTAAGGAGGAAAAGGAGGTACAGCCAACGACGAGAAACGCCCCGCATTTGACGCCGCGACGAAATCGCGAATCGCCGCTGTTAGAAGCGTTTGCTGTTCAAGGAGATTTTGCAAGAGTTGCTCGACAGTAGCCATGGAACCCTGTGAGTCAACGGTGAAAAGGAAAAATCCACTACCTCGTCGCCAATTGTTAGAACTTCACGTTTAACACACATATTTAGGAACGACACAACAACACATATAAGTCACAGAGTAAGTTGACATGTGTACACGTTAGCGCTCGAATAAGCACTGAGTCTCAGTCTAGCGGCCGCTGCTCGGCTGGCCGCTTAGGTGGCGCAGCTGCTGCATGGCTGGCAGACAGCGCCGCACGTAGAGGACGTGCGTAATTGCGCGGCGGCACTTTGAATGATCGGCGAGTCGCAACATTTTTGTACTTCCTTTCTTCATCGATCAATTGAGGTATTTCTTCAATTACTCAAGGTTTCTTCACAATTACATTCCTGGTATCTATGTTTGTGTGCCCAACTTGTGTGACTGCCCTTTTTAAGAGATCCCATTAGAACTGAACTGCCCATTGTGGTATTAATTATTGTGGTATCATCAGCCTTAGAGAACTTCAAATGCATCTCATCGTTCCTCAAAACTGTGGTATCCCACTTCTGCCCATCTTAATTCTGCTATACAATTCTGTTCAACTTGAGTCCACTCTTCACTATTACTAAATTGTGATCTGAATCTATATCTGTTACTGTGTATACACTATAATTTAATATCTAATTTTTGTATCTCTATCTGACAATGATGTAATCCATGAGGATTCCTTTTGTGTCTCTAGGCTTTTCCAATTACACTAAAACCTCCTGTGACTTTTGAACAGTGTATTCACTATTTCCAGCTGAAATTTATTCCAGATATCTATTAGTTTTTCTCCTCCCTCATTCTGACTGCCACATCTTCTGTCTTCTATTCCTTCCCCTACTACTGCATTCCAATTCCCCAATACAGACACTTTAAAATCAGTAGAAAAATTTGTTGGGTGGCTTGGGAAATTTCAAATTATGAGCTATATGCAACACCTTTGATAACAATGGATATGACTGATCTAATGCCTGTTTGCACATGTCTCCATCAGGTTGAAAGAATCACATCCCCAATTAAACTGTCTATGTACAACAGGCCACAAGCATTTGTAAATTTACACTACCTATGAAGCTTACCTTTCTCAGTCTGATTTACAGATTGCAAAACCATTAACTGAGCTGCAACCACTTGGATTTTAGTAGAAAAATGTTCTGCAAATAATGTCCAAAAGAGATAACTCTGGGGGTTGCAACAGCAGGTCTAATTTCTATATGAGATGAGAAAACTGAGAGTTCATGGACAGCAAAAAAATTCAGCTACTGTTGTGGGTGCTGAATGTTGTTTGTCTGGAAATTTACTGCTGACTACTACTGGTAAGCTTCCCAGCTTTCTTATGCATTGATAAATGGCCGTAAAGCCAGAATATCTGGTAGGAATTGTGGCCGCTGATGAGCTGAGCTCATCAACTGTTCCAGCAACTACTGATGTTGATTAGCTACTGCTGCCACAATTCAAAAAATTTCACACCTCTAGTAGCCAGCCAGCCACGGTGGCCGAGTGGTTCTAGGCGCTTCAGTCCAGAACCGCGCGACTGCTACGGTCGCAGGTTCGAATCCTGCCTCGGGCATGGATGTGTGTGATGTCCTTAGGTTAGTTAGGTTTACGTAGTTCCAAGTTCTAGGGGACTTATGACCTCAGCTCTTGAGTCCCATAGTGCTCAGAGCCATTTGAATCAATTCTAGTAGCCATGCTTTCTGACCAAACTGCCACCTTCTTCAGTGTCAATTTTGTATTTCCCAATTTAGATCACACAAATCATTTATTAACACCTTGTTGAGGACACACTTGAATTATGGTGGTGGACTTTATGTGTAGGCAAGGCTGATATAAATCATGTGGCTGAATGAGAGCTTAGTATTGGTAAGTTGAACATTACTATAGTAAGATTCCAGGCAGGCCCAGTAGTAACACAATCAGTACCAAAAATTTGGTTTAATGCGGAGTCATCATCAATATTTCTGTCGGTTGTGGAAAGGAACATGTCAGCCTTTGAAAGGAAGTAAGGAGTGCCTACTGCCGCTTGGGCTGTTGCCCGGCTGACAGGCCCACGTAACCTGCCAGCTGAAGATGCTGTCTGCTCACTGCTTGCAGTAACCCTCCTGACTAGATTAGATTAGATTCAGTTTTCGTTCCATATACCCAAAAATGAGATGATTCTTGTGGGTGTGGAACAAGTCAGAAGCTATAACATAAAAAACATAAAACATTTGAATATATACTCACTATCCTGATCAATTGTCAGGAGATTGTCAAAATAGGTGAATACCTTATAGTAAACTGGAACTGCTAATTTTTACAGATTTAATACACTGTCAGAATGAAATTTAGTTTTGCACTTTTAATAAATTTATCATACGCAAAATACCTAATCTTGATTGTTGTGACCAAGTGCTATCAAAACTGAAATCTAACAGACATTTTTACTTAAGCTGGTCCAACAGACCCTGTTAAGATATTCATCTACAGAGTAGAAGGAGCTGCCTGTCAAAGAGTCCATCAAGCTCTGTTCAAACTGTGCTCTATATGAAACCAAGTTTTTAGTGGTTGTTGGCAGTTTACCAAAAATGTGTGTACACCACAAACAAGTTTTATTTCATGCTTTTCCACACTAAAAACTTTTGCTCTGTTTGATGAACTACCCCAAAATATGATCCCTTATGACATAACTGAATGAAAGTAAGAAAGGATGTAAGTTATTTATATTTATATCTCCTACATCTGACATCATTCTCACTGCAAATACAGAATTGTTTAGGCACTTCAGTAGACCTGTTGTATACCCTTCCCAACTGAAGTTGTTACCGAGTTGTAATCCCAGAAATTTAACACTGTCAGCTTCTTTGATCAGCATGTCTTCATACGTTATACACATGCTGGAAGGAAATGACTTACAGGTTCTGAACTACATATATTGGGTCTTTTCAAAGTTTACTGACAGTGAATTAGCTTTAAAGCATTTATTGATGTCAGTGAAAATTTGATTAGCAGCCATTTCTAAATCTGTACTTGACTTGCTACTTATTGCAATGTTTCTATCATCTACAAACAAAACAAATTTAGCATCTGACAATGTAACAGATGTGAGGTCATTAATGTACACAATAAAACGCAATGGAGCCAAGGTGGAACCTTGAGGAACACCACGTGTATTTAATTGCCAGTGAGATGAAGAGCAATTGCTTACTCCATAGGTATTTCCCAATGACACTCTTTGTTTTCTGTTAGTTAGGTAAGACTTGAACCATTTCACAGCACTGCTGGTGACACCATAATATTCTAATTTACATAAGAGATTGCTGTGCTTCACACAGTCAAAGGCTTTTGACAGGTCACAGAGAGTGCCAGTAGCCTCTAATTTGTTATCTAACAAATTAAGTACATTCTCACTGGATGTATAAATAGCTTTCTCTTTATTGGAACCCTTAAGGAAGCCAAACTGTGACTTGCACAATAGATATTATTTGCAGTCAGGTGCTTAAGGAGACACTTGAATACAGCCTTTCCAAATGTTTTTGAAAAGCCAGAAAAAGTGAAATGGGTCATAGTTTGATGGTATCTCTTTATCTCCCTTCTTGTAAAGAGGCTTAACTTCAGCATATTTTAACCAGTATGGAAATGTTCCACTGATAAATAGATTGGTTACACAAATAACTTAAGATAGAACTCAACTCACAAGAGCATTCATTGATTAACTTTGTCAATGTGTTATCATAGCTGCTAGAATATTTGGATTTTAAAGATTTTGTGATGGATGCTCCTTTTTTTTGGAGACGTGAGTGTCATTTCTGTTGACTGAAATTATTTGGAAATACTAGTCTCAGATACTCCATTGCACTATTTACTGAACCTGATAACCCTAAGCTGCCAGTAACAGCAACAAAGTACTTGTTTAAGAGGTTTGCAGCACTACGTGCACTTGTTACCAATGTCTCATTTATTTTTAGAGCTATCTGTTCCTCTTCTTTTTTGGTCCCATCTGTCTGTGTCTTCACTATCTCCCATACAGTTGTTATTTTGTTGCTTGATGTAAATATCTTTTTCTCATAATAAAGCTTCCTGGATTACTTGCTTCAGTATTTTGCAGTATTCTTTGTAACGCATTACAGTGCTAGCATCAGAGCTGTTCCTAGATAGTAGATACAGTCTCCTTTTTGTCCCATGTGATACCTTTATTTCTTGTGTAGTCCATGGTTTATTTTCAGACTTCTATTTGATCTGAGTTAGCTTTAAGGGAAAACAAGTTTCAAAGGAGAAGTAACTTTATTAATAAATGATTTGTATTTTCCATTTGAGTCAGAAGTATTGTAAACATCTATCCAGCTCATGTCTTTCAGCAGTCTCCTACAATTCTCAATTTTTGACTGATTTATTACCCTCTTGTACTCAGATTTAATATATTTTTTATCCTGGCAAGGTTCCACACTTAACACAAGATGCTGATTGCAATAATTGTTCACTGACAGGTATAATGAGCTGTAACAGTCATATGGTCAGAATAATTACCATTATAGCTTAAGAGTTATGTTCACATCTCCTATTATTATAAGCTTATTTCAGTTGTTGAGAGTTTATGAAGAAATTCTTCTAAATGACAGAAGAATTTATCAGCTTTCCTGTTTGGTGATCTATACAGGCCAACTATCACACAAATTCTCCTTCTAGTTCAACTACTGTTAGGCTGTTCTTACCTAGCTTCATTTTTATGGTTGTTGATTCAAAGACCATCTTCACAGTAAGTTTACTTTTTTTTAAAACTCAACATTATTTATAATGTAAATTCACTCCAGGTAGCTACAGCTTTACAAAACCCTGAAGTATTAGTGCTGTAGAATTACAGAACCTGTTTTATGCTTAAAAATTATGACATTTTCAAAAGAAAATCTTCTCTGTAAAAATCAACACAGATTCCACAAACAGAGACCGTATGAAAATCAGTTTGCTCTGTTCCTCCACAAGATCCCTAGTGTTGTAGACAATGGTACTCAGGTTCATGCCATATTCCTGGGCTTCAGGAAGCCATTTCACATGATATTGCACTGTTTAGTGAAAAAAATATAAGCTTACCAAGTACTGGACCGTATTTGTGACAGGTATAAAGACTCCCTTGCAGACAGAATTCATCATGTCACTCTCAATGGAACAAAACCTACAGATGTAAGAGTAATTTCCAGAATACCGCAAGAGAATGCGATAGAACTGTGTTACAATGTACGTGAATGATCTAATAGGAAGTCTCAGAAGCTCTTTAAGAGTGTTCACAGATAATGTGATTGTCAATAAGAAGATAGCAATGCCAGAAGACAGTATCAATCTACAGCATGTCCTTCAGAGGACTGATGGTTGGTGAAGAGTCTGGCAGTTGAATCTGAATGTCAATAAATGTAACGTATTGTGCATATATAGGAAAAGAAATCCGCTACTGTACAATTACAATATTGGTGAAAAATTTCTGACACAGTATGTGTCATAAAATATCTAGGAGTAACTATTGAGAGCACTCTTAAGTGGAATGTCCACATAAAACAAATAGTAGGAAAAGCAGATCGGATAGTTGGGATGGCATGAGAGTTACAGAACTGCTCAACAAACTCTAGTGGTAGATTGTACAAGAGAGGCATTGTTAATTGTAGATAGGATTCCTATCGAAATTTCGAAAGATTACTTTCTGGGAAAAGTTGGACAACATATTAGTTGCCACATATATCTCAAAAAATCACCAAAATGAGAAAATTTGAGAAATTAGGTCTAATACAGAGGCTTACCAACAATCATTCTTCCCATGCACCATCTGCGAGTGGAACAGGGAAAGGGTGATCAGTTAACAGTACCAGATGTACCCTCTGCCACACACTGTCAGATGGCTTATGCAGTATTTATGGAGATATAAATCCACATAAATGTCCCCCAAAATTGAGAACATTAAAGTTCTAACAAAGAGATAGAGGGGCTGGCCAGTACTTACCTCAGCTCAGTACAGCCGATAGATACACAAAAATTTGCTTCTGATATCACCACATTGGTAACTGGCATATCATTTTTTATGTTTTATAGAGTATCAGACAGCTTTTTTCCATCACAACCAGGAAGCAAAAGCATGTTGCACTTGGATTTTTGAGTTCAGCGGCCATTTTGTTCATGTTTTTAACAAAGTTTATTACCATTATTAATTGACATTTTCTCTTTCATTCTGTAAGTTCGCTACAGTTTTTCACTGTAAATCAGTCGTCATAGCATATTTATTTTATAAACTGATTTGTGTTTCTATTCAGGTTTCTGCTTATGAAGTTCAAACAATGGAAAATCCAGGATGGCAGTGTGGTTTCAGTTGCCTGAGACTGCAGTCATGTGTGTGAGTTGCGTTTGCGTGAGTGTGTGTGTGCTTACATGTGTCTATTGTTGACAAAGACCATTAGCTGAAAGCTTCAAGCGTGAAAATCTTTTTGTTGTGCCTATCTGCAACTCAGCATTTCTGTAATAAGGTGAGTGGTAACTTTCCTTCTCATAATATTGTTTATGAAGTTCATTAGCTTTCAAGCACTCATTATTACTTGTTGATAGCACACTGCACCTGGAATGGTGTAGGCATAGCATATCAAATACACTCCTGGAAATTGAAATAAGAACACCGTGAATTCATTGTCCCAGGAAGGGGAAACTTTATTGACACATTCCTGGGGTCAGATACATCACATGATCACACTGACAGAACCACAGGCACATAGACACAGGCAACAGAGCATGCACAATGTCGGCACTAGTACAGTGTATATCCACCTTTCGCAGCAATGCAGGCTGCTATTCTCCCATGGAGACGATCGTAGAGATGCTGGATGTAGTCCTGTGGAACGGCTTGCCATGCCATTTCCACCTGGCGCCTCAGTTGGACCAGCGTTTGTGCTGGACGTGCAGACCGTGTGAGACGATGCTTCATCCAGTCCCAAACATGATCAATGGGGGACAGATCCGGAGATCTTGCTGGCCAGGGTAGTTGACTTACACCTTCTAGAGCACGTTGGGTGGCACGGGATACATGCGGACATGCATTGTCCTGTTGGAACAGCAAGTTCCCTTGCCGGTCTAGGAATGGTAGACGATGGGTTCTATGATGGTTTGGATGTACCGTGCACTATTCAGTGTCCCCTCGACGATCACCAGTGGTGTACGGCCAGTGTAGGAGATCGCTCCCCACACCATGATGCCGGGTGTTAGCCCTGTGTGCCTCGGTCGTATGCAGTCCTGATTGTGGCGCTCACCTGCACGGCGCCAAACACGCATACGACCATCATTGGCACCAAGGCAGAAGCGACTCTCATCGCTGAAGACGACACGTCTCCATTCGTCCCTCCATTCACGCCTGTCGCGACACCACTGGAGGCGGGCTGCACGATGTTGGGGCGTGAGCGGAAGACGGCCTAACGGTGTGCGGGACCGTAGCCCAGCTTCATGGAGACGGTTGCGAATGGTCCTCGCCGATACCCCAGGAGCAACAGTGTCCCTAATTTGCTGGGAAGTGGCGGTGCGGTCCCCTACGGCACTGCATAGGATCCTACGGTCTTGGCGTGCATCCGTGGGTCGCTGCGGTCCGGTCCCAGGTCGACGGGCACGTACACCTTCCGCCGACCACTGGCGACAACATCGATGTACTGTGGAGACCTCACACCCCACGTGTTGAGCAATTCGGCGGTACGTCCACCCGGCCTCCCGCATGCCCACTATACGCCCTCGCTCAAAGTCCGTCAACTGCACATACGGTTCACGTCCACGCTGTCGCGGCATGCTACCAGTGTTAAAGACTGCGATGGAGCTCCGTATGCCACGGCAAACTGGCTGACACTGACGGCGGCGGTGCACAAATGCTGCGCAGCTAGCGCCATTTGACGGCCAACACCGCGGTTCCTGGTGTGTCCGCTGTGCCGTGCGTGTGATCATTGCTTGTACAGCCCTCTCGCAGTGTCCGGAGCAAGTATGGTGGGTCTGACACACCGGTGTCAATGTGTTCTTTTTTCCATTTCCAGGAGTGTATGAATTGAACTTCAAATAAAATCAGTGGTCAATAATTTACTAATCAACAATTTTAATAATTTTAATGTTATCAGAACACATTAAAATAAACATTCGTAAAATATTAAAAATAAATTAACGTTAAGTTCACATGTTTCTGATACATTTTATCTGATTTTATGTACACTCCTGGAAATTGAAATAAGAACACCGTGAATTCATTGTCCCAGGAAGGGGAAACTTTATTGACACATTCCTGGGGTCAGATACATCACATGATCACACTGACAGACCCACAGGCACATAGACACAGGCAACAGAGCATGCACAATGTCGGCACTAGTACAGTGTATATCCACCTTTCGCAGCAATGCAGGCTGCTATTCTCCCATGGAGACGATCGTAGAGATGCTGGATGTAGTCCTGTGGAACGGCTTGCCATGCCATTTCCACCTGGCGCCTCAGTTGGACCAGCGTTCGTGCTGGACGTGCAGACCGCGTGAGACGACGCTTCATCCAGTCCCAAACATGCTCAATGGGGGACAGATCCGGAGATCTTGCTGGCCAGGGTAGTTGACTTACACCTTCTAGAGCACGTTGGGTGGCACGGGATACATTTGGACGTGCATTGTCCTGTTGGAACAGCAAGTTCCCTTGCCGGTCTAGGAATGGTAGAACGATGGGTTCGATGACGGTTTGGATGTACCGTGCACTATTCAGTGTCCCCTCGACGATCACCAGTGGTGTACGGCCAGTGTAGGAGATCGCTCCCCACACCATGATGCCGGGTGTTGGCCCTGTGTGCCTCGGTCGTATGCAGTCCTGATTGTGGCGCTCACCTGCACGGTGCCAAACAGGCATACGACCATCATTGGCACCAAGGCAGAAGCGACTCTCATCGCTGAAGACGACACGTCTCCATTCGTCCCTCCATTCACGCCTGTCGCGACACCACTGGAGGCGGGCTGCACGATGTTGGGGCGTGAGCGGAAGATGGCCTAATGGTGTGCGGGACCGTAGCCCAGCTTCATGGAGACGGTTGCGAATGGTCCTCGCCGATACCCCAGGAGCAACAGTGTCCCTAATTTGCTGGGAAGTGGCGGTGCGGTCCCCTACGGCACTGCGTAGGATCCTACGGTCTTGGCGTGCATCCGTGCGTCGCTGCGGTCCGGTCCCAGGTCGACGGGCACGTGCACCTTCCGCCGACCACTGGCGACAACATCGATGTACTGTGGAGACCTCACGCCCCACGTGTTGAGCAATTCGGCGGTACGTCCACCCGGCCTCCCGCATGCCCACTATATGCCCTCGCTCAAAGTCCGTCAACTGCACATACGGTTCACGTCCACGCTGTCGCGGCATGCTACCAGTATTAAAGACTGCGATGGAGCTCCGTATGCCACGGCAAACTGGCTGACACTGACGGCGGCGGTGCACAAATGCTGCGCAGCTAGCGCCATTCGACGGCCAACACCGCGGTTCCTGGTGTGTCCGCTGTGCCGTGCGTGTGATCATTGCTTGTACAGCCCTCTCGCAGTGTCCGGAGCAAGTATGGTGGGTCTGACACACCGGTGTCAATGTGTTCTTTTTTCCATTTCCAGGAGTGTATATGTAAGACTACTTTTGGAGTTTTTTTATTGTGGTGCAGGAACTGTTGGAAGTGGTATATGGCTGGGGGTTGTGTGGGCATAAATACTTACTAACTTCAATATTATTTATTCATTATTCAGCCCAACTGACCAGAACAACTCAGCTGAAATAACAAAATATGGAAATATTACTCACACTCAATACCAACAAACAAAAATGAACAGTGTATCTTACATCAAATATCAATCCAGCAAAAATATTGATACTTTAAGTAAATGTTACTTTAACATTAAAAATGAGATCACAGTGTAAATCAGCAAGCTCACAAGCAATTAACTATATATGCTGAAACTAATAAACATATAAAATTGTTTTTTGATGAATGAGAAACACAAAGAGTTTTTTTTCATACCTTTTCATAGGTTTTCATGCAGTATTCAGATTGTTCCCACACTGCAGTGAGTACCTCTTGAGTTACAGCTTCCACTGCTGCTGTTATGCGATGTCTCAGTGCATTCATTGTTGTTGGTAACAGAGGCACATAAACATGGCCTTTTATAAACCCCTACAAGAAATAATCACACATAGTCAGGTGCAGTAATTTTGGAGGCCAGTAATGTAAGGCTGAATCATATGATGCAGTGCGACCGATCCGTCATTCAGTAATCCTTTGATTTAAACATCCCCACACTTCAAGATGCCAGTGTGGTGGTGCCCCATCCTGTTGTAAATGAAGTCATTAAAATCAATCTCCAACTGTGGGTAAAGAAAGTTCTCAAGCACATGCTTCCTGTAGCAGTTTTCTTGGCAAATAAAAACGAACTATACACCTTTTCCTATGAAACTGCACAAAATGTGTTAAATTTGGAGAGCCCCTCTCATGTTGTACAACTTCATGTACTTGTTCTGTACCACAGGTTCTCATATTACGATGATTCACCTTTCCATTTAGCACTAAGCGTGGAAAAAAATTATTGTCCCCTATCTTGCCAAGAACAAAATTACAGACCTCCTCATATTGTTGTTTGTCACCTTCACAAAGAGCTTGCACTAGCTGAATTTTGTATGGTTTTATGTATAAATGTTGGCACAACTCACACCAAATGGACATTGGGGGCATGTTGAGCTGTCGAACTGCATGGCGAATGGATTTCAGCGGACTCCATGTGAAACTATGGCAGATGCGTTCGATATCTGTGTCAGAGACTCGGTGATGGCCTGGCGATTTGCCTTTACACAAACAAACTGTTTCTTGGAATTCGTCATGCCATTGTCTAATGCTCTGTGCTGTAGGAGGATCCACACAATACTTAGTGTGAAAGTCACACTGAACAGTTATTACTGACCCGTACTGTGCAAAACGTAGAACACAAATTGCTTTCTGTTGTCAAGACACCATTTTTACTACAACTGAAGTGAGTGGACACTGCTGCTACCTAGTGGGAACCATGTTTTCCAACCGTACATTGTTCATGCACGTATCTCAAATAACTTAATAGTTATATTGATATCATTAACTTAATAGTTATGATTTTTTAAAAATCAGATGATTCTTTTTGATACACTCTGTATTATAGAAACGAATGTATGTATGTACCACATCTCCTTCTAAACTACTATATCAATTTGCACCACTTACTGTCTGTAAAGAAGCTCTGTGGGGGTAAGAGCCACTTACCTATCAAACGGGTGGGGGCGACAAATGAGTGTAGCTCATGGTTCACAAATATGCAGAGTTTATTCAGTAATTGAGAATGAAAGCAGTTGGTCATTAGCTACAAACTTTACACATAATTTCAAACCTTGAAAGACCTTTTTCTCACTGACGAAGTCAAGTTGTCATCGCCTCTTTCCTGCCACACACTAGACGTCTTTCAGGTGTCACTCACAGCTGCTTGTGACCTCATGATGATGCTGCACTCCACTGCTTTGAAGTTTCATGCACTCTCTGCCATGGTGAGAATACAAAACCAGCACTGATGCCAAATATGGAACTTTCACTACAGTGTGTGCTGCTAAATGATGGCACATCATTATGTTTTTAGGGAAGTCCAGTAGCTACAACTGGTTGGCTTTCACATCAGAATAGATCTATGGAACTTTAAATTTTCATATTCTGATTCCATAATTCTCCTAACAGAGTAAAATTACAGAACTTGTCTGGAAACAGCAAATTCACAGGCACAATTGCAGTCACCATAGTGACAATTTTTATTCTAACTTAAGGCAGTTGTCAGCTGGCTCAGCCTCGTCATATCCTCACATTTTATAATGTTTAATGATTAGAAAAACATTTTGCCTGTTTGAAACACAGCTTGCACTTAAGTAAAAATCACCAACACAGTTTTTGATGTGGTCACAGGAGCCCAGAGTGAAGACAGATTTATTTATTTCTATTTGCTTATTTATTAAGTAGAGTAGTCTGTTTAATAAATATTTTTATCTCATTATTTATTAAATAGAGTAGTCTAGGAATATGGATTGGTGAATCCATTTCCAAGTCATCCACTTGCACACTGATATTAACTACATTACCACACTGATAAATATGAAAAGCCTTAGCTGTGAGACAAAATGTATTCTTCTTACCAGCAGCAGATGCAATGAACATGTACAAATGGACAAGAGGGAAGTGAGATTAGGATCCAACATCTCACTAATAACAATGTCATTACAGACAGAGCAAAAGCTCAGATAAGATAGGGGTGGAGAGGAAATTGGCTAGGCCTATTACAAATGATTCATCCTGGCATGTGCCTTAACAACCACATGTGCAACATTGTCATCTGTACACTCCCTCTGACAGAGAAAAACGATGGAGAATATTAATGGCAATGCTTCTGTGCATTCTGTTGTACAAAAAATAATTATGCCATTAGAGACAGAGCACAAGCTCAGATAAGATAAGGGTGGGTTAGGAAATTGGCTATGCCTTTTACAAATGAATCATCCTGGAATGCACCTTAAAATGACATGTTCAACATTGTCATTTGTGCACTCCCTCTGACAGAGAAAAATTGTGGGTAATCTTAATGGCAGTGCTCCTGTGCAGTCTGTTGTATGGCAAATTGCAGTGTCAAACAACAGGTCATAATGCTGGTGATTCAACACATCGTATACAGCACTTCATGGAGTAAGAAAAATATAACTCATTCACTAAGCAGCATCAATAGATGGGTTAACAGAAATGAAAGGACAATAATTTAAGTTTATTCTTTGCAGAGAGATTTCACAATACAAACTGTTTACTTTCATTCAAACTCTCCTTTTAATTTTACTTCTATTGCCACGTTAAAAATTGGTTTATTTCATGCCAGTTTTGATTAAATACAAAAATTATTGCCTTTTCTCAATATTTGTTTTCCAGTGGATTGGATCTAGTTACTATGGACACAGAATGGTTGATAAAAGCTTTTGGCATCTTGGTATGCTGGAAGACACCTGCTATTACCTTGCAAGCTGAACCAGGACTTATCCTTAAAGATTATGGTCTGCTATTCATCAGAAATCCTGTATACACTCTTAGACACAAAACCTGGTCACCCTCTCATGCAGATTTATACCTACTTTACCGGCTTCTTCTCATCAGCTTTCCTGACTGTGTATTCTGCTATTGCTCTTACAATGAATACTTAAGATAAATACGAACATTCTGTGTGGTGAACATACAGTGTTTCCATTCTTCCAGATCCACCGTGCCAAAAATAGTGAAAACAAGCAACATAACAGTGCCTATGATTATAGTAATAATTAATGAAGTTTGGAAAAATCCACCTGTCATCTGACAAATATGAAAAGCTTGCATTTTTTTGTACCTTGCAGTACAGCCTCATGGATTTCTCACTATTACTTGCTTAATTTCAATGTGGTCACTCTTTAAATCTGAGTTAAGTGTTGAAGAATGTAACCAAGGAATTTCAACTAACATTGAAGGAAACACTAAGGAAGTAGAAAATTCAATCCTAGCATTAAAAGAAAATTCAATCCTAGAAGGAAAAAAAAAAAAAACCTTCAGTTTGGGATGGAATACCCACCAAAGTTATTAAAGCAGTATGGTACACAACAAAATTGCAAACCCACTAGCTCAAATAATAAATCAATGTTTTGAAGAGGGCTGTTTCCCAGAGGTACTAAAATGTACTTGAGTCAAGCCACTCTTCAAAAAGGGATCAAGTGGGATCATGGGAAATTACCACCCTATCTCAATTCTCCCAGTCATATCTAAAATATCAGAAGAAGTTGCTGTTGCCCAAATCCAAAACTTCATTGCAAAACATTCTATTATTCTAAACCATCAATTTTATTTTCAACAAGGGAAAAACATGGAAAGTGCAGTGAATAATTTCATTGAGAAAATAAATACATCATTATACAAGAGCAATAAGAGAGGAGCAATTTTCTGTGACCTAACAAAGGCATTTGATTCTGTAAGCCATGCATTGCTTATTTACAAACTTGAAAAGTATGGCATTAGGGGCAGTGTCCCACAATGGCAGAAATCCTACATATTAAGCAGAAAGCAAAGAGTTAGCATCTATTTAAATGAGACAAATTATTATTCTGAGTGGAAAAAAATATCTCTACATTTACATCTACGTGTACGTGATTACTCTGATATTCACAATAAAGTGCCTGGCAGAGGGTTCAATGAACCTCCTTCAAGTTGTCTCTCTACTGTTCCACTCTCAAACGGCACACGGGAAAAACAAGCACTTAAATTTTTCTGAGCAAGTTCTAATTTATCTTATTTTATCATGATGATCATTTCTCCCTATGTAGGTGGGTGGCAACAGAATAATTTTGCAATCGGAAGAGAAAACTGGTGATTGAAATTTCATGAGAAGATCCCGTCGCAACAAAAAAAACGCCTTTGTTTTAATGATTACAACTCCAATTCACGTATCATGTTTATGACACTAGCTGCCCTATTTCACGGTAATACAAAATGAGCTGCCCTTCTTTGTACTTTTTCGATGTCGTCCATCAGTCCCACCTGATGCGGATCCCACACCACATAGCAATACTCCAGAATAGGGCAGACAAGTGTGGTGTAAGCAGTCCCCTTAGTAGACCTGTTGCACTTTCTGAGTATTCTGCCAATGAATTGCAGTCTTTGGTTTGCTCTACCCACAATATTATCTATGTGATCGTTCCAATTTAGGTTATCTGTAATTGTAATCCATAAGTATTTAGGTGAATTTACAGCCTTCAGATTTGTGTGTTCACAAGGCTCCACACTAGGCCCAGTCCTATTTTTATTCTATGTTAATGAATTATCATTAAAGATCAGCTCCCTGTCACTTCTATCCACAGATTATACATCTGTCTTAGTTGAAAATCAGAATTTTGAAAAAATATCCCAAATCTGTGATCAGTACCCTCAGTACTTTAGAAACTTGGTTTCAGCTAAATGAAGGCTATTATCTTTTTGTACGCCAGACATGAATTATTTGAGGGAAACCATTTTGTTCATTCACATGACAGAAGAAGCAAAGAAAACTTTATGCTACGCACCCACTGCCTCAAACTCTATGCCCAGGCACCTTGGTACATGGGACTAAAAATGTATAATGAATTAAAGGGGAACAAGTTAGAGCAGATGAATTTAGGTCCACTTAACTGGAAATTTGAAGTGGATACAATGTCTTACATAGCACAAGAAATATCATTGTAGGGTTATTATTTATCTTAGTGCTATTATTATTTTTTTTTTATTTTGAGCTTTTCGTCATTACAGAGGCTTATTTCCAACGTAATAATTAACTCAGAAAATATAATTCAAAGAATAAACGTTCTTAAACTATATTTTCAAAATATTCCTCCAGGTGTTTCAATCTTGTGTGTCCTCTTCCTCTGCACCCGTTCTCCTCATTGTGTGCTGTACATTTTGGAGCCAGATGGTCATAGGCCATCCTCTTCTTCTTCTCCCCTCTGGTTCCCACTCCAGTATCAATAGTGCTATTATTTATTAGTGTAAAAATCATTGTAACTGTATTACAAAGTTTTGAATGTTTCCTGTATGCAAACCAAATGTATTGCAAATGTACATCATGAGATGAATAAACCACAACTACAAATTTATATTACTGCACGGAAGGAAAAACATCTAACTTTAAACATACTTTACCAGAGAGATTTGAATCTGTGGCTACAGTTGCAGTAGCACACCACTAGTGAGGCACTGATAATATGAAAATTCTCTCATTGCTGTAATAGTGGCTAAGGCACAAAGAGGCAGATTTCTCACAAAATAAAAGATAAGAGAAATTATAATTTACTTGTAAAATAACCTTCTGGCAGTTGCAGAATTAAAATTTGTAACACACTATCACTTACTGTGCAAGAATTGTTGAAAATATTTCATCAAAATAACAAATACATATTTAGTGAACTTGGTAGGATAATTCAGCTTGAGTCCTGGAAGTCAGTCAACTATCACTGAGTGTCAAACATTTTTCAGATGTCACTTTTCTAGAGATGATTTATGAAAATTTATCTTACTACTTGTGTGACAGGATTTCAACTGCATTCTTTCCTTGGTCATTGTTTTGTGATGGTGCCAAGCCATGTCAGATACATGTGAATCAGAGTGCAGGAGCTATTGCATCACATAACCAATGTCCAGTCTATTTCAGAACAGTGGAAGCAGGAATGCAGCAATCTGGTTATTTGCCTTGCTGTCGCATATAGAATCCATGTATGGACTGTCATTTCTTTTGCATAATGGGCAGTGATATTTGTAATATTTGTTATGCAATTATCTGCAGAATTAGTGTAATTACAACAATGAAGTCTGTTGTCATTTTTGTATCATTAGCAGTCTGTGAACTGAGGACTATGTTCATTAAGTCAGATTATTCAAATTGATGCCAAATACAAGAGGTGTTGCTTTCAAGTTGACTTGAGGTATCAAACAGTGGTGCATGATTTAAGTGAGCACTATTAAACCTATCATTTATTTATTTATTTAGCATGTGTGTCATCATATAAATGATATTGGACTTGTCATACATAGAAATTAACAATATAGATAAAAACAAAGATGAGGTGACTTACCGAACGAAAGCGCTGGCAGGTCGATAGACACACAAACAAACACAAACATACACACAAAATTCAAGCTTTCGCAACAAACTGTTGCCTCATCAGGAAAGAGGGAAGGAGAGGGGAAGACGAAAGGAAGTGGGTTTTAAGGGAGAGGGTAAGGAGTCATTTCCGCTCCCGGGATTGGAATGACTCCTTACCCTCTCCCTTAAAACCCACTTCCTTTCGTCTTCCCCTCTCCTTCCCTCTTTCCTGATGAGGCAACAGTTTGTTGCGAAAGCTTGAATTTTGTGTGTATGTTTGTGTTTGTTTGTGTGTCTATCGACCTGCCAGCGCTTTCGTTCGGTAAGTCACCTCATCTTTGTTTTTATATATAATTTTTCCCACGTGGAATGTTTCCTTCTATTATATTGATATAATTAACAATATAGAATATACAAAATGAAATTGTATACAATTGGATTTGTCATACACAGAAATTAAGATATAGAATGTACAAAATGAAATTGTCTATAATTAATGACAGCAAACTTACAGTTTCTTTCCACATAAATGGTTTATAGTAATTTGTTTCTCAGTAACAATATATAACTAGTACTATAGATGGTAAAGTATAATAAAAGCTGAAACAAATGAAGATAGAAAATTCTGGAGGTTAGTTTGTAAAGTCATTTTCTTGGTCTTCAAGATATTCATTTATTGAGTAGCATCATTTATCAATTAAAAATTTTCTAAATTCCAATTTAAAATTTGTATTGTCCTTTAAATCTTTAATGTACTGAGGCAGTGCATTATAGAGCTTAATGCCCATGTGGCTCACATGCTTCTGAGTTCGTACTCTTCTTACTTGCTCTATGTGGAGACCATTCTTGTTCCTTGTGTTACAGTTGTGACAGTCTGCATTTGTGTGGAGATAGCATAGATTAGCTTTGGTTAAGAGTACACATTTAAGTATATAGACTGATGGCAGAGTAAGTATTCCTCACTTTTTGAAAAGAGGTCTGCAGTGAGCTTGTGTCGGACTGTGGGTAATAATTCGAACAGCCCGTTTTTGTAAAATAAAATTGTCTTTAAAATTAGATTTTGAGCTGGCCCACAGCACTACTCCAAATGAGGCAACAGAATGAAAGTATCCAAAGTATGCCATTCTGATGCCTTCTAGAGTGCAAACATTTGCAATAACTGTCAGTGCAAAGCAGGCTGAGTTAAGTCTATGTGTAAGAAATTTTACATGGTGTTTCCAATTCATAGTTCTAGATTAATGTCTTCATCCTGAATCATTTTACCAAACTGTATGTAATTTGTTTTCTTTGCATTGAGTGTACGTTTATTTGCACTGAACCAAGTCTCAATACTTTTTAGGATTTTGTCAGTAGTTGACTGTAACGAGTTTTTAAAGTCGCTCACTATCAGACTTGTTTCATCTGCATGTAGTACAATTTTGGCTGTATCATATTGTAACTGGAAATCATTGACATACATGAGAAAGAGTAGTGGCCCTAAGATGCTGCCCTGGGGTACTCCTAAAGGAACTCCTTTTGCTTCTGAAACTAATCTTATTTTTTTATTTGAATTTACAGTGGTGAGCTCTACTATCTGAGATCTGTTTCTAAGATATGACTCAAACCACATTTTAACTCTTCCTCTAATACCTACTGCTTCCAGCTTATCAAGAAGGATTTCGTGGCAGACCGTATCAAAAGCTTTAGATAGATCTAAATTGATTCCTACTACACTTTTGCTTTTCTCCAAATTTTTAATTATTTCTTAGGTGTAGTCTATGACTGCAGTTTCTGTGCTTTGTTTTGCACGAAAACCATGTTGGTTACTATTCCAAAGTTTATTATTGTCTAGGTAACTAGTGACTCTCAATTTCATCAGTTTCTCTAATATTTTGGAGGAAGCAGGAAGAAGTGATATGGGACGGTAATTTTCTATTTTATGTCTGTCTCCATTTTTAAATAGTGTCCTCGCTTTTGTGATCTTCAGTCGCTGAGGAAACACACCTTCACTAAGGGATAAATTTGCAATATGTGCTCACAGTTTTGCAATCTGCACTGCAGTCATTATTATGATTGAAACTGGTACTTCATCAACACCAGCTGCCATTTTTGGTTTTAAGCTTCTAATAACTCTAAATACTTCCTGTTCATTTGTTGAAGGAATATTCATAATGCAGGCAACCCTTGGAGTAGGTATTATTTTTTGTTTCGTGAAGTTTAAGTTTGGTGAATGTGGTACATTTAAAAAATAGTTATTAATATAGTTTGCCATTTCCTTCTTTTCTATATTGCAATTTTCACTGCCTTTGAGTATTATTTCTTCCTCTTCTCTCAAGGTAGTAGTTTCATTCCTCACAATGTCCCATATAGTTTGTGGTTTTTTGTCTGAGTTACTGATTAAATTGTCATTATATAGCAACTTTGCCTTTAGGTATATTTTTTGTATGTTTTTACATATTCCACAAACTGTGGATCTGAGCAAGTTTTAATTTCTTGGTTCAGTCTTTTCATACTAACACTGGAAATCCTAATGCCTGTAGCTATCCAAGGTTTGTGTGCTTTTTGTTCTGAAGTCTTGGACCTCACTAACTTCTTAGAGAAACACATTTCAAATTGTGATATGAATATAGAAGAAAAGGTATTATATGCATTATTTGCACTTGATTCTGATATCACATCTGTCCAGCTTTCATTGGTTAGACAGTTAACAAAATTTGTGCAGTTTTCTTTATAAAAAATTCTTTTATAAGTGTGGCAAGGTGTTTTTTTCACAGGCATTGGGGGAACGGTAAGCACAAGAGCATTGTGAGCAGATAAACCAAGGTCAGTGTTATTTACCTCCACTTCAGTGGAACCTATGTTTGAGAATATATTATCTATGAGGGTCTGTGATGTGTGTGTTATTCGGGTAGGACCTATTACATGGGGTAAGATGTTAAAACTCTGTAAAATATTCAGAAATTTATCTTTAACTGTATTATTGCACATAAGATTTATGTTAAAGTCCCCACAAAGAAGCACAATAACTTTTTCATTGTACCCAATGTTTAACATAATTTCTAGTTTTGAAAAAAAAAAAATTATCTACGTCTCCTCATAGTGACCTGCATGCAATCATTACTATCATTTTCCTTTGCTTACCATATAACTCAATAGCAGCTGCTTAAAAATGCTTTTCTACACTTAAATTTTCAATATCACATCTCCTTTTGAATTTTATCCCTGTTTTTGTATAATTACAGACACCACCACTTCTGGCATCCTCCCTACAGTAAGAGCTAGCTAGTCTAAAAGGGTGTGTATTGATGTTGTTTAATTCATATTCCCTACACCAATGCTATGAAAGACACAAGGACTCAATGTTAAACTCATCTAAAGCAACTTCTAGTTCAAGGTATTTATTTCTTAGAGGCTGAATATTTATATTCATAACTTGAAAAGAATTTGATGGGAGCCTAGATTTAGTTACACTTACAGTTTGTTTTATCGAACTGGTTGTAGAGAAGTTGGTTGTCTGCACATTTGTTGAAAGTTCTATACAGCAACTTTTGCTGTTCTGTGGTAGAAAAAATCCTGGTTCATTCTTGAAGGTCGTTTTGGTCTTAAGCTCATTTTCTTTGGTGCGTCTGATGTCACTATAGGCTGCACTGATCTTGTTTTTCTGTTATTCTTGCAACTACTTGGAATAGTGGAGTGTTTCCCTGAATTATTGATCTTGCCTTCAGATTTCAGTGTGCTTGTTCCAGCAGGAGTGAGCTGTACTGCATTTGTTATTACATTGGTTCTTGAAGTTGTTGGAGTACATAATTTGTTTTGGACTAGTCATTTAGGCACAGCTTTCATAGTTAGAGAAGGTGCCGTGGTTGTTACCTTCGTATCTATACACATATTAGAGTACTGTGTTGGGTCTTCTGCTTCCATTTGTAACATAATAGGATCATCATCTTTCTTGTCAATAAACTTCCAGATGAGCTTTTTTATTTGTGTACAGACATATTGCTTTTCCATACTATTCAAATGCATACCATATAACATGTAAAAATATTAATTATGAAAGGAGGTGCACAAAGAAGCATTACGTGTGCAGAACTGGTACTGTGCCAGGCTAGATAAAATACAAAGCAAGGTGTACTGGATAGTATTATATACAGTAATTACTTAGTTCATGAAAAAATGCAGTTACCATCTGTAGGTATGCTTTTGACTAAATTACAGTATAAATGTGTGTTACACATACACAGGCCAACCTTAACTTTATTTCTTATCAGTATGCCATTATAAACATGTGATGGAGCTTTCATCTGCAATTACTCAGAAATTAACACACAATAGATTATTGGGAATCTGTTTTTATCACCGACCTTGAGCCCCTCTAGTTCCATTACAGTTATCATTGAAATTTTCTTATGTTCTCAGTTGTTACTTTACAGCTCAGCATTATGTGCTTTACACAAACATACATCTTATAGATCCATGTCTGTGAAATCTCCTCCATGTAGGGACATTCCAGTTTCCATGCCTTGTCTCTCACAATTCTCTAACAATAAAATTTGTAGCAAATGGAGAGCACGACTTTGACAGTAAAGAAGCCTCATTACGTTTTATCAACATTTTATCCATGGAATTTTTAGAGCTTCACTGTGTGTAGTTTTCATATTTTCCACTGCATGTATGATGTTTTAAATTTCCTACAAGATACTAACAATGCAAGTACCACCTCAGCTATTTTTTGTAAGAGTCTAGTATTGTCTCCATCACAGTCAAAGGTAACACCTTAATCAAATCAAACTATATGGTTTGAGAGACCTTTTTCAGTCTCAAATATCTATGATGTATATATGCAGGCTGAAGCAATGAATGAAAATTTGCAACAAGGCTGGGATTCAACCTCGGGTCTCCTGTTAACTGTGCTTGGGTTTGAATCCTGGCCTTGGTACAAATTTTCATTCATTGCTTCAGTCTACATATACACATCATAAAGGTAATACTGTTTGAATACAGAAATTCCACAAAGGCCATAGAGCTAGATTTCGAAGCAGGTGCTGTAAATTTACAACAGACAAGATGGTTTGTCTAAAAGAAGAACAGTACTTCTAGAGATTTTCGGCTTTAAAATTCCAGTGTTACCTCTGAATATCATCTATTCTTCCATGTACAGTCACCAGAGTACAGATCTCCACTTATTTACTGGTGAAAAAATTTGTCAACAGGTTTGATATCTGTTCGCAGATGATAATATCAGTCAGTAAAATTAGTTTTGTGAATAATTGAATTTACAAATAGTGCATTCACAAATATTGCAGGAGCAAATGGTTCTTGTGTTTCACAATTGATTTGATTGCATAAGTCTCACAGCATATATATCATGCAGCTGTTCGTAATCTATAGGTGAAATATGTAACAATTTAAAGAACAGTACTTCTAGAGATTTTTGGCTTTAAAATGCCACATTACCTATGGATGTCATCTGTTCTTCTATGTACAGTGACCAGAGTACAGATCTCCACTTATTTACTGCTGAAAAAATTTGTGAACAGGTTTGATATCTGTTTGCAGATGATAATGTCAGTCAGCAAAATTGGTTTTGTGAATAACTGAATTTACAAATAGTGCAGCCACAAATATTGCAGGAGCAAATGGTTCTTGTGTTTCACAATTGATTTGACTGCATAAGTCTCACAGCATATATATCATGCAGCTGTTCGTAATCTATAGCTGAAATATATAACAATTTAAAGGTGGCTAGAACTTGGATGATTATTTTTTGGTCATATACAACCAAATGTTGTGGGAAATGTAAAATCTTCTACAATGTTAGGTTGCATCATGTTCAATTACTTCTACATAATCAATGTTTTGAACTGTCTCCACTGGATTTTCTGGTGTTCAGCTATCCATGAACACCAGAAGAGCCTGATGAAGAACCCAGCCGAAAGGTTGAAACACTGATCCTGTAGAAGAAAGCGAATGTGAGACAATCTAACAACCTAGAAAATTTTACCTCCATTGACAATGGCCACAAAAGCCTGTAGACTTACATATAACAAACAACTGTCCACCAAGGGACGCAAGAGATTGGCAGTAAGGATATGAGTGACCAGATGAGCAAAGGAAACTTACTGAATCTATAAAGTCCGTAACATTCAACCACACATGAGTGCTATATTTTAGACAGGGATAAATTTATTCTGTAAAGGAATGTAGATTAATATTGCATCAACATAAATTCCTCTTCCTTTTCTGCAACACTGTCACCAAGTTTCTTTCCTTTATACAGGGTATCCTGAGAGGAATGATCAATACCAAGGGATGTGATAAGAGTGATTATTCTGAGCAAAAAAGTCTAGATAGAAAACATGGGCTCTAAAACGCATACCTTAAGAACTATGAGCACATCTTCATCTTCAATGTTTCTACTGCAAGCTCTTAGTTTTCCATGTCTTGATAGGTTGTAGTGTGGACATAAACAAGAACAAACTGCTAGAAAACATAGGCTCTAAAGTGCATACCTTGAGAGCTGTGACCACTTGTTATCTTAGCTACTGTGAAACACATCTCTTCTACTGAGCAAGTGCTCATAGTTCTTAAGGGTATGCAATTTAGAGCCCATGTTTAACAGACAATTTTTTTCATGTTTTGGCCCATACTTCCTCATCCAAAAATACAGAAAGTAAAGAGCTTGCTCTAGAAGAGATTTGCTTCACAGTATTGAAGATGAAGACATGCTTATAGCTCTCAAGGTAGGCCTATGCATTTTAGAGTCCACGTTTACTAAAATTTTTTTGTTTCAAATGATCCTTCCTGTCATATCCTTAAATATGACCATTCATCCTGGGATACACTGTATATGTCCCCATCTTCCAGTCTTAGTACCGTCTTGCCATTAGAAGTCTCAGTGTTAATGCAGTTGCCTCTTCTTTCTCCAAAAGTTTCTAAAATGTAGCTACATGTTGCATATATCTTTCGCATATTCATATATGCTTCTACAGCTTTTCATTTCTGCTGTAGCCATAACTGCTTTGCCATTTACCACTTCCTGTCAAGCTATTTTCTTAGACATCTGTATTCCCTTTCACCTCCTCCATATGTTGCAGTTTTATATTTTGTTCCTAGATAAATAAGGTGTGGAAAATGTTGGTCAAGAACTACAAATTATTTAGGAATAAAGGAGCTGACTCACCAAAAGGTAGAAGTACTGCATAATCAATAGGTACACAAACAAAAGATATGGAGCTTGGCTAGCTTATGGAATGCACTTCGTTTTTTTAGCTGCAGGAAAAACATGCAGACAAACACACACACACAGTCACTCACATGCACACGCCTGTCTCCCAATATTGTGCTCAATTGACTCCCAGCTCATTACCGTCCCATGGTGACTGTATTGGGGTGAGGTGGGGGTGTGGTGTGGGCTAGCAGCTCATGAGAGAGTGGGGAGCCATCTATGGGCTAGCTAGGAGTGCAGGTAGAGTCGACAGGTGGCAGACAGCTGGACACATGATTTCATAGACTAGGGCATGAGATATATGCACATACAATGCCCTGTCCTGGTGTCCCCACCCAATTTGTGTCCCTACATCAGATAGTTGTGTGCTGTTATCTTATGCCCTAGTCTACGAAATCACGTGTCCAGCTGCCTGTTGCCTACACCCTCCACCTGCACTCCTAGCTAGCCCACTGATGGCTCCCCACTCTCCCCTAAGCCGCTAGATGCTTCTCCCCAAATCCTCCCCCCCCCCCCCCTGCTTCTTTCCATCCCTCACTCTACACCCCCACCTTACCCCAGTACATTCACCACAGGCCAGGAAAGAGCTGGAAGCTGACTGAGCACAATGTAGGGAGACAGGTGTGTGTGTGTGTGTAAATTTTATATCTAATGTATTAATCCACGATTTCCACTGCATCTTACCAAATGGGGTAGCTCAGTGGTTAGCACACTGGACTCACATTCAGGAGAACAATGGTGTAAACCTCTGTCTGGTGATCCTGCTTTAGGTGTTCTGTGATTTCCCTAAATCACTCAAGGGAAATGGTGGACATTTTCCTTCTCCATCCTCCCCTACTCCAAGCTTGCACTCCATCTCTAATGACCTCTTTGTCGTCGGGACGTTAAACACTAATTTTCCCTCCCTCCATTGTGCCTTTATTTTTTGTCTAGTTGTTTCTCAACTACTCCTTCCTCTTAGTGATATTATTATTTAATACAGGGTTTGCTGTACTCAAGATTTGACAAATTTATTTTATTTGACTTGCAACTGGAAGGAAGGAGGTCATGCTTGCCACCTGTCTGTGAACCATGTAAACCTATTTTTCCGTGTGTGATCATATTTTAACTGTTGACACCCTGTATTTTATGAGGCACAAGGGGAACAGCTCAACATTTGCTAGAACAAGTGTAGGAGACTGCCTAAAAAGTCCACTCTGACTGGCTGGTGCACCAAGTCTTTAATCTGCCATGCAGATTCAATCCAGGTCCGATTCACCTTCCTGTCTCGAAAGTTATCACCTGTGTGTCATGTTATACGAGCAAGTCTCAGTTTTTTCTCTACAGCCTTCATTATTTCATTTCCAGTGCCACCTATTCTTCTTTTATTGTATTCCTTTCACCTATTTCAGTCATTTGTTGTCCAATGCCCCTTTTGAAACTCTCAACACTGTCTGCTTGTTTAAACTGATCCAGATACCATTTCTTTAATTTTCTAGTTTTCTGGTATTTCTTCAACATTAATCTACATTTCCTAACTAATAAAGGCTGGTCTGAATCCAAAACGGCACCTAGAAATATTCTTCAGTATAAAATCTGTCTTACTATTATCCAGGGTGTTTCAAAATAACATTTTAAAAATCTGGGGCCAGTTGTTACACCAACACAAAAAAAGTATCCAGTAAACATGGACTCTAAAATTCTTCTATTGCAAGTTCTTTGCTTTCCATATATTGGGAGGAGGTAGTATGGAACAAAACAAGGTCAAAAAAAGAAGTCCAGTGAGCTCAGGCTCTAAAATGCATATCTTAAGATCTGTGAGCAGTTACTCAGTAGTGCTTGTAACTTTAGGGTACACATCTTAGAGTCAATGTTTGCTGGATTTTTTTCTTGTTTGGTGTAAGAAACCTGTCCCCAAATTTTTGAAAAAGGTAATTCTGAAACCACTTGCATAAACCTTTGGAATAAAAAATACTTTCCATTTAATGTGACCTTCCAGTGTCTCCAGCTCTCTTCCATTTATACATACTTCTTTCATGGTTTTTGAACCAAGCATCAACAATAATTTAATTGAGCTCTGTGCGCACACACACACACACACACACACACACACACACACACACACACACACACACACACACACACACGTCCTCCTTATCTTCTTTCACCTATTATCACATCCCAATCCCTCATAACTATTAATTTTTTTCCTCCCTCAATGGACTGAATTTCTTTCATTTTATAGTATATTTTTTCTTTTAAGCAGCTGGAGAGGTAGGGTGTTTATAGACTTGCACAATGAGTTGTGGCTAAGATTTAGGATTTATGCATTGAGAATCACAGGATTTTGTTTTTATTTGTATGCCCAAAAACAAATATGAATGGTGGTGTACTTAATGAATTCAATTCTGAAATTCTTGGTTTGTTGATTAATTAATATTGCTAAGTTAGCGTTTAAGCTGATGATGTAATTTAAATCTTCTATAGGAATTTATATAAAGGTAACATATTTGTATAACGTAACATTTCAAACAGTGGAAACCTGAATACGCTGTACTCAATTTGTTTTCCAAACAACTGTGATGCTAAATCATTTGTTGGAAAAGAAACAAAAAATGTTTATTTTTCGAAGTACATAAACAGAAATTTTCTTGGGCTGTCAGCACTGGTTCAAAAGTTTGTGGAGATATTAAATCCCTATCTCTCTGGAATTTCTGATATATGTTCTTATACAGGCAGTACAGTCATACAAAATATATTACCAAATGTACAGGGAACATCAGGAGAAGAGGTTAATATTAGAGATCAGAAACATGTTCTGTATACTCACTTTCAGTTCACCAGTAAGTCGTATGACTTCTCTGAACTTACCAACTCATTCCGCTCAGACTCTCGATTTGTGAGACACTGTCATTGCCCCTTTCCAAACCAAAGATTAAATGTCTTTTATCAGACTGCTGTGATACATAAAAAGTAAAACACAGTTGGAAGTCCATGCATTGTTTACTAAGATGGCTGATAACTCAGACGGCAAACAAAAACTGGAAGTAAGCAGTTTAAAAAAAAGGGCATTGGGTCAGGATATGGCGAACCATCAAAGACAATGAGCACAAAGAGGTGGGGGATCATCAAGTAACAAATGATGATTGCTAAAAGGAAAGTGCCCAGTACGGAACCTAGCTAAAATGATCTCCTCATGACAAGAGGAGGTCAGCCAAGCCATCGGGTGAGGTTTATTCCACCAGAGCTTGTTCCTGTGAAGATAAGACCAGTGGTGATAGCAAAGTGACACTATCTGCCAACAGATGGCAACACAGAGATCATCTGAAGAAATGGAAGAGCTACCAGGGCAAGGCAGGAGGACTGCAGCCTTGGCAGCAGCCTCATTTCCTGTCAGACCATTGTTATCAGGAACCCAAATGAACATCATGGTGGCTCTCTCAACAGTGAGGTAGTTGGAGATTTCTTGGACCTGTCACACTAAGGGGTACATTGTGTACAGCACACAAAGGCTCTGACGGGCACGGAGAGAACTGGAGCTTATGACACGATTAAAAAGCCTATGTTGCCAGAGGTACTGGATGGCCTGATAGAATATGAAGAGCCCTGCTGTGGAAATTGAGCACTGTTCTGGAAGCTGATATCGTGAAATGGTCAGTGCCAATAATGAAAGCACACTCGATACCACGGTCAGTCTTAGAACCATCAGTGTACATGAAGGTGCTATCACTAAGTTGGGTGCAAAGTTTGAGAAACTTACAGTGATAGATTGAATCTGGAGTAGTGTCCTTGGGAAGTGAATGAAGTCCATGATGAACACTGGCTGCCAGACAAAGGCAAGGTGGTGAATGATTCACACCCATTAGGAATGTGGCAGATACCGTTAAGTTAAACTGCTGGAGCAGTAGCCAAAAGTGAACTCTGGGAGGCAACACAGAAAAAGGGCACACCCCATACTGACAGTCATGGGAGTTGTCCGAAAAGGAGGCATTGGATGGGTGGCTGGGCATGGTGGTGGATAAACGGTATGCATATCCGAGGACAATGACATCACACTGGTATGACAGTTTTTGCATAGACACTCTCAACCGTGCCATTGTAGGTCTTAGAGCCTTTAAGGTTTGCAGATGAAGACTTAGACATTTGTTGGCTGGAGGGACATAAAAAGTCTTTGCAGGAGTGTTCCTTTTATCCTTTCTGGCCTGCTGGTTGAATAGCAGGTAATTTTGCCACCAGGTGCAAAGATTTGGTGGCTCATTGTATGGCTTTTGGAGAAAGAGACATGGCTGCTACTGTGATACTGGGCAATTTCATAGCTGTAGTACTACACTGGAGGTCACAAGTCTGTGTGGCCAAGTCCTTCGTGGAAGCCTCACATGTACAGAGTATGGGCGAAACCATTGATGAAAAGGAAGCCGAAGATGACTGGCAGGATGCAGTCCATAACAGGGTTCTTGGCTATAGCAAAGAGGTCGGTGCTCAGGACAGAACCTTGGGGCACCCCATTCTCCTGCATAAAGGTATCTGACAAGGCCAAAACACATTTACCTTGAAGACTTGGTCTATTAAAAATTCCTGAAGGACTTGGGGCAGACGGACTCGGAATAAGGTGTAGCAAGGACAGTACTTGGCTTTTGACTAGCTAACAACTTGTGAGTGACAGGGTAGGGTACTTGTTCCCTCAGCCTAATCTCCTGGACAGCCCACTCATTGAGATAAATGGGACACTCATGGGATGAGATGGCCGGGTTGTCTTACAATTGATATGACAGAAAGGAGGAGGCAGGCAATGACCTTCATGAGCACCCATACCACTGGTAACAAATTTGGCCATATTTTGACAGGACACATGAGTGTGGTTATAATGTTGACACTGGTAGCAATGCATTGGGTTTGGAATGTACAGTTGGATCAGCCTGTCTTAATCTTCAATGGAAGCACTACTCAATCAAATGTGAGAAAGAGAGTGCATCTAGGCACTAAATCTGCATCAACCTTTTCCATTACCCGATGGACCTTAGTGATAAGTTTGGATTCTCCCCTTGGTCAGATCATCAAGCAACCATGTGTAAATAACATCACATGAATAATTCAGCATGCAATGGGTCTCAACTCAAACAGGATAGCCTTGGAGGAGTGCAGCTGTAAGTAGTTGTTGGGCTTCAAAATCGCAATTGGTCTCCAGAAGCAATCTAACATTATGTAAGTGAGAGCAGTATTTCTCAGGGCCTCCAGTCACATCAATTCATTTCTGAAGAATAAATGGATTAATTGTGGTGGAAGATTGATCTCCTACTGTACGTGACACATTGAAGAACTGAGGCGCAGCAGGGAGAGTTGTCAAATCTCTAGCCTCATTCTGTTTACGTTTAGTAGACGTAGACTGATGGAAATGATTGGTTCATTGTGAAAAAATCCCCCATGACTGCTAGCATCTCTGATCGCACACTCCTCAGAGGGGGAGAGGGGGGGGGGGGGGGCGCTCACCCGACCCGCCATAGGTGATTGTTCACACATCAGGTCACCTCCCCAAACTCCCAACAGAGGGACCAATTGGGAATTGGAAAGCTAACAGTTCAGGCAGTTACTTCTCTGTGGGTCTGATCCATACCAGTGGGTATGTGCGAAACCTACCTGTCGACCCAAGACTGGAAATTAGCCACCTATTATTGGTCCAATGAATGGGCCAGCCATCAGGAGCAGGAAGGAAGAAGAGGCAGGGAGAAATCTCAAACACCAAAGTGGAGGAAGGCAAGAAGATAGGAGTTGAAGAATGAAGAAAGAAAGAAAAAAAAAACATACAAGGGACTGTTCCGATTTTGGGCTACCGAAGTTACAGAATGCATTCCCAAACACACCCAAGGCATTTTCCCCGAGGGAGGGGAAAAGAAAATAGCAGGAAGATAGACATACAGCATGGAAAGGGGAGAGGTGCTGCAAAGGCTGGGCCCCTGGTAGCCAAGCACAAATTCGCCAAAAAGAGTGATGAGCCACCTTGGGGGGGATTGACTTTCAAGTCTGTAATGACAGTATATGAGAAAACAAGACAAAGGATGAAGTTTATGTTCTAAATAGTGAGTAATTATTAAACTTACTTTTACATTTTCATGTCCAGAAAGTTTTCTTTTAATGTTTTCAGCCCAATATTGAGCCATGTCCAGTGCTTCTCTCTTGTCTGGCCACGAGTCATCAAGGATGCTTCTTGTGGAGAGTTGGGACACTGTAGGTGATCTATGTCCTAGACTTCACCACAGTTGCATTTGTTGCCTGCTTCATCGTTAAGGCTCCATTAATCAAATTCATTTCAATTGGCACTACACATGTTCTGATATGATTCAACATTCTTCAAAGCTTCCAGCTTGATGTATTGCTGCTGGGTATCTCTTATGAGGCAGAGTTGTGCTTTGGGGGCTCATTTAGCTTGGTGCTAATGAAACCTTATGCAGGTTTTATGTCTGCCAGGTCCACATGAAGCACCATGTAGGTGTTAGTGCTTATCAAAAAAGTCTGTTTAAATTTTTCTGTGCACTCAAGTGTAATTCTTCGGGATTCAAGATCTGAGAATCTGGCTGCTTTATATAGCTTGTAATGACTCTTTCAGAACATCCATGTCTGGACCATAGGGTTCATGCATATTCTGCCATGGAAAAGCAGCATGCTTGGAAAGTCGTTCTGGCTCCCTATTTGCTATTTTCTAGTTTCCACAAGATGATGATGTTGACAACAACCCTTTGGCAGGTCTTCTTGTACTGATATTTGTATGTCTGTGATCTGTCAAGCATGACACCTAAGTATGTTGCATTTTCAGTATATTCCAGGTTGCTGCCATTTCAGGTGACATTCAGCTTTCCATTTCCCTGTAAGCAAAAGTGGAAAGCACTAACTTGTGTATTCAAGGTGTTTGGCTTGAGGGAGTTCTCTTGATAACATTCAGACATGATGTTTAATGAGTTTTCCAGTTTTCCTTCTAATTTTTCAGAGCTCTTTCCTTGTGTTGTAATACCCAGATCATTAGCATACAAGATTGGTTGTTAGATTTGGGGGAGGGGACCAAACAGTGGGGTCATCAGTCTCATTGGTTTAGAGAAGGATGGGAAAAGAAGTCAGCTGGGCCCATTCAAAGGAAACATCATGGCATTTGCATGAAGCGATATGGGAAAATCACAGAAAACCTGAATCAGTATGGCTGGATGCGGGTTTGAACCGTCGTCCTCCCAAATGTGAGTCCAGTGTGCTAACCTCTGTGCCACCTTGCTCAATGACATAAAATAAATGTGTAATATGGTCTGATGCCGGATGATCATCTCTGTATAGATTAAATAAAAGGGACACTGTCCTGGGTGGGACCATTCTCTTGCCAATGCCACTGGCTTTTCCTATCCTTCAGTGTTATATGAAAATGACTGTTTTGTAACAGAGATTCAATCTTTTCCTGAAATGATGGTCTCAAAATGTGGTTTGAGTTTTCTCATGAGTCTATGGTTGACAATGCCATATGCATACCAGAGCTGCACCTGTTATTTGTTCGTTTTCAAATCCCTTTTCTATGTGCTCTGTATGGGACAGGATTTCACTGGAGCACGATTCTGCATATCTGAATCCAACCTGGTAATGGATGAGCTTTTGGTCTGTGATATTGACTATGTCATTTAAAATCAATCAATTGTACAGGTTATACATATGGCACTGGAGCACTATTGGGCAGCCGTTCTTTAGTTGGTTTGCACCCTTCCCACATCGTCAGGATCTTGCACATTTTTAGACAGTGTTTAAGAGTCGTACAATTCATTGTTTGCCACCATGGCTAGGGTGTTTGATTTGTTCCACACACATGTTATTGACTCCAGCTGCTTTCTATTTTTAATTGAATTCAGCCTGTGGTTAACTTCTTTTTGAGTAAGTGACATTCTGAACATGTTTGTTGATTCTTGGCTCTGGCTTCTGATAATTTTAATTTTCTATTTCTTGTTGGGTTTTCCATTTAATGGGAGTTAGTGAGGAATTTGGTTGGGATTTGCTTGACTACCCTAAGGCCACAGCCACAGTTAAGTTTTTCGACTAGGTTCCGAGCCACATTGCTGCTGTGGGTCATATCCATTCTTTCCAGGATTTTGACCATTTCCTTTGTCTTGACTCACTACTAATCTTTTCCATTAATGTTTCTCCGCATTTCTTCACTGAAAGGTTCCTGTTTGAAAAATGTTCCATATTTCAGCAGGTTGTTCTTTGATTCACTGGCGAACGCTGAGATAAAATGCTGTCTGCAGCCTCATGGTACATCCCCTAGAAATCTTTTCGACAATGCTGCAAAGATTTGGTAATTTTCCAGTACTGGCCAGGGATTTTTTGTTTCTGCATCCAGTTCCTCAGTGCATTCTGCCCATTCAGCTTTTTTAAAGTTTAACCTTCTGTGGAATGGTATTTGCATTATTCTCATAGCAGCATGTATATATGGATTGTGATAGGCTGGTTTTGTTTCATGGAGAGGTGAATACACAGTTTTTAAGTATTGATCTTCTATTTTTGAGCACAAACAACAATTATCAAGGTAGGATTCACAATTTCAGATCTTACTGTGAATGAGCATGATAGCTTGGGGCCATGAAAAAGGGATAAATTATTTATTTCCATCCAATGTTCTAGTATATGCCCATTCTCATCTGTACTTCTGCAGCCCCATGATGTGCTGTGGCAGTTAATCTCCTAAAATGAATTGTGTTTTCTGGTTGTTGAATTTTGGTGATAAGGTCAGATTGAGCTGCTTTCTGGAGATCTTGCATACCAGCAGTCTGTAAAGATACCACATTCAACAGTCATTAGTTTTAAATTGTTACTGGCAGTTCTGTTGGTCGTTGTGATGGCTATCTCGGGTTTTGTGAAGACAGTACTGCCATATTTATAATGTGGGTTTTCTCCTTTTTGTGCATTTCTTGCACACAATGTAGGTCCCATTTGTGCCTGCGGCAACATTCTCAGGATCCGTTGTTTATTTTTCTTGCCCTCTGTGTTTAGGTTTGCAATCATCAGGGTTGGCTCTGTGAAGTGCCTTTTCTTCTTACTATCACGATGTTGGAAGGATTAGCCACTGCCTTTCAATGCAGCCTTTCCAGGGGCACTATAATTATCTGACAGATGTGTGCTGGTGCATGTCGGAAGGCTGAAGGCTCCTTATTTACCCGCCTAATTAATAAAATAAATTTACAGCTATCCTTGCACAAGTTACAGAAACTAACGATAAGCTCCACAACTTGCTATTAGCCCATAAATGCAAGTTGCCATGAGCAAAATAATACACAAACTGTGCACTTCTTGGTCTTAGGGACATTGCTGTACCCTGTTTCTGTTCAGTGGAGCACATATTTTTTCTCATGGCGTAGGTGGAATAAACAAGTTGTTGTTGTTGTGGTCTTCAGTCCTGAGACTGGTTTGATGCAGCTCTCCATGCTACCCTATCCTGTGCAAGTTTCTTCATCTCCCAGTACCTACTGCAACCTACATCCTTCTGAATCTGCTTAGTGTATTCATCTCTTGGTCTCCCTCTACAATTTTTACCCTCTACGCTGCCTTCCAACGATAAATTTGTGATCCCTTGATGCCTCAGAACATGTCCTACCAACCGATCCCTTCTTCTCGTCAAGTTGTGCCACAAACTCCTCTTCTCCCCAATTCTATTAAATACCTCCTCATTAGTTATGTGGTCTACCCATCTAATCTTCAGCATTCTTCTGTAGCACCACATTTCGAAAGATTCTATTCTCTTCCTGTCGAAACTATTTATTGTCCATGTTTCACTTCCATACATGGCTACACTCCATACAAATACTTTCAGAAACAACTTCCTGACACTTAAATCTATACTCGATGTTAGCAAATTTCTCTTCTTCAAAAACGCTTTTCTTGCCACTGCCAGTCTACATTTGTATCTTCTCTACTTCGACCATCATCAGTTATTTTGCTCCCCAAATAGCAAAACTCCTTTACTACTTTAAGTGTCTCATTTCCTAATCTAATTCCCTCAGCATCACCCGACTTAATTCGACTACATTCCATTATCCTCGTTTTGCTTTTGTTTATGTTCATCTTATACCCTCCTTTCAAGACACTGTCCATTCCGTTCAACTGCTCTTCCAAGTCCCTTGCCGTCTCTGACAGAATTACAATGTCATCGGCGAACCTCAAAGTTTTTATTTCTTCTACATGGATTTTAATACCTACTCCGAACTTTTCTTTTGTTTCCTTTATTACTTGCTCAATATACAGATTGAATAACATTGGGGAGAGGCTACAGCCCTGTCTCACTCCCTTCCCAACCACTGCTTCCCTTTCATGACCCTCGACTCTTATAACTGCCATCTGGTTTCTGTACAAGTTGTAAATAGCCTTTCGCTCCCTGTATTTTACCCCTGCCACCTTTAGAATTTGAAAGAGAGTATTCCAGTCAACAGTATCAAAAGCTTTCTCTAAGTCTACAAATGCTAGAAACGTAGGTTTGTGTTTCCTTAATCTTCCTTCTAAAATAAGTCATAAGGTCAGTATTGCCTCAGGTGTTCCAACATTTCTACGGCATCCAAACTGATCTTCCCCGAGGTCGGCTTCTACCACTTCTTCCATTCGTCTGTAAAGAATTCGTGTTAGTATTTTGCAGCTGTGACTTATTAAACTGATAGTTTGGTAATTTTCACATCTGTCAACACCTGCTTTCTTTGGGATTGGAATTATTATATTCTTCTTGAAGTCTGAAGGTACTTCGCCTGTCTCATACATCTTGCTCACCAGATGGTAGAGTTTTGTCAGGACCGGCTCTCCCAAGGCCGTCAGTAGTTCTAATGGAATGTTGTCTACTCTGGGGACCTTGTTTCGGCTCAGGTCTTTCAGTGCTCTGTCAAACTCTTCACGCAGTATCGTATCTCCCATTTCATCTTCATCTACATTCACTTCCATTTCCATAATATTGTCCTCAAGTACATCGCCCTTGTATAAACCCTCTATATACTCCTTCCACCTTTCTGCTTTCCCTTCTTTGCTTGGAACTGGGTTTCCATCTGAGCTCTTGATATTCATACAAGTGGTTCTCTTTTCTCCAAAGGTCTCTTTAATTTTCCTGTAGGCAGTATCTATCTTACCCCTATTGAGATAAGCCTCTACATCCTTACATTTGGCCTCTAGCCATCCCTGCTTAGCCATTTTGCACTTCCAGTCGATCTCATTTCTGAGACGTTTGTATTCCTTTTTGCCTGCTTCACTTACTGCATTTTTATATTTTCTCCTTTCATCAATTAAATTCAATATTTTTTCTGTTACCCAAGGGTTTCTACTAGCCCTCGTCTTTTTACCTACTTGATCCTCTGCTGCCTTCACTACTTCATCCCTCAAAGCTACCCATTCTTCTTCTACTTTACTTCTTTCCCCCACTGCTGTCAATTGTTCCCTTATGCTCTCCCTGAAACTCTCTACAACCTCTGGTTTAGTCAGTTTATCCAGGTCCCATCTCCTTAAATTCACACCTTTTTGCAGTTTCTTCAATTTTAATCGGCAGTTCATAACCAATAGATTGTGGTCAAGAGTCCACATCTGCCCCTGGAAACGTCTTACAATTTAAAACCTGGTTCCTAAATCTCTGTCTTACCATTATATAAGCTATTTGATATCTTTTAGTATCTCCGGGATTCTTCCATGTATACAATCTTTTTTTATGGTTCTTGAACCAAGTGTTAGCTATGATTAAGTTATGCTCTGTGCAAAATTTTACCAGATGGCTTCCTCTTTCATTTCTCTCCCCAAATCCATATTCACCAATTATGTTTCCTTCTCTCCCTTCTCCTACACTCGAATTCCAGTCACTCATGACTATTAAATTTTCATCTCCCTTCACTATCTGAATAATTTCTTTTATCTCGTCATACATTTCATCAATTTCTTCATCATCTGCAGAGCTAGTTGGCATATAAACTTGTACTACTGTAGTAGGCGTGGGCTTCGTGTCTATCTTGGAAACAATAATGCGTTCACTATGCTGTTTGTAGTAGCTTACCCGTACTCCTATTTTTTTTATTCACTATTAAACCTACTCCTGCATTACCCCTATCTGATTTTGTATTTATAACCCTATATTCACCTGACCAAAAGTCTTGTTCCTCCTGCCACCGAACTTCACTAATTCCCATTATATCTAACTTCAACCTATCCATTTCCCTTTTTAAATGTTCTAACCTATCTGCCCGATTAAGGGATCTGACATTCCACGCTCCGATCCGTAGAACACCAGTTTTCTTTCTCCTGATAACAACGTCCTCTTGAGTAGTCCCCGCCCGGAGATCCGAATGGGGGACTATTTTACCTCCGGAATATTTTACTCAAGAGGACGCCATCATCATTTAACCATACAGTAAAGCTGCATGCCCTCGGGAAAAATTATGGCTGTAGTTTCCCCTTGCTTTCAGCCATTCGCAGTACCAGCACAGCAAGGCCGTTTTGGTTATTGTTACAAGGCCAGATCAGTCTATCATCCAGACTGTTGCCCCTGCAACTACTGAAAAGGCAGCTGCCCCTCTTCAGGAACCACACGTTTGTCTGGCCTCTCAACAGATACCCCTCCATTGTGGTTGCACCTACAGTACGGCCATCTGTATCGCTGAGGCACGCAAGCCTCCCCACCAACGGCAAGGTCCATAGTTCATGGGGGGGAATAAACAAGTATACTATCATTTTGTTTGCAGTGGACAGACTTTGTGTGGTTTTTTTGTCTGTAGCATGATGGACTTTTTTGAAATATCAATCTTCCTCTTTTGGAGCACACTTGCAATTGTGTACACTGTGTGACTTAATTTTCATCTTGCATCCTTTGCAGCTTCACAAAACATACTTTGTTCAGTCTGTCTGACCCAGAGATCTGGCCATTTCCACCCTGTCAGTGCTACTACAGCGTAAAGCACGTTAGACAGTGGAGCTACTTTGCCACAGCAAGAACATACATACAACTTCCTTACTAAGTCATAACTAGCCTTCCTTCCTGCACACATCAGAAAGAGAGAACGAGTCGTCAAGTAAGAAGCAGCCAATCACAATGCCTCCATTCTTAGACTTGTCATGCTCATAGAACTGAGTGGGGAGGAAGACAGTATAGCACTTTTGCAAAAGTGGTCCCTTGGTTTCTAACATACACGACATAAGACTTGTGCTCACTCCCCTTCTGATCTTAAGAAGCTGGCAGAAATAGTCATTTGTGGTAACTGATTTCAGGCACATTGTTTTTAGGAAATGAGTGGCAGTGTATCACTACTTGCACATTTTGTTCTTGGGACATAAGAGGTGTCTTACAGAATAAGACTGGCAACACAGATCTTGAACCGAAAACATTGTTCCCTCCCCTTCCCCAAAGCAGTTAGGTTGAATCGTGGCCTAATCACAGTACCAATTTGAACTTCCTGAAGTTGTTACATAAGTGGTGACTTTCTGAGGGAAATCTGTTCGTTAGGTGCATTATGGGTTAGTATGGGCAAAAGAGCCCTTAAATTTTGTGTACAGCTTGGTGAGGCCACTACTGAAATCCGTGAAAAGTTACACATACAACTCTTTTAATAGGAGAAGAAGTGGAAGCTTGCATGGAAAGACTTACAATCTCAAGAATGGATATCAGTGTACTAAGCCTGCAGCATTTTGTGCGGCCAGCTTGTCAATGAAGGGTGTGACCACTAGTGAGTTAAACGGAATGTATTTAGCATCCATCAAAATTTAGTCCAGTACTTGCACATGGAAAAAGTGTGCACCAGCGAAGATAGTTCCAAAGAGCTTCGAAACTGACCAGAAGAACAGTATGGAGGAAGCACATTTTGTTGTTCTGGACTGTATTTAGGAAGTATCAGAATCCATCAGAAACATTATTACAGGTGACAATTAATATACTTTTGAACAAAACGAAATGGCGAAGTTCGAGTGGTGGTGCTCTGCGAACTACACAGTCGCAGGAAGGCGAAAATTAGCAAACACGAAATATTTTTTTTTTTTCTTTTTGCAATTAGCACACTATTGTTAACAGAAATATTGTGCCCCAGGGCAAACTGCCAACCAAACTTTTTATCGAGATGCTGCACTACACAATGTAACCTGTCACACAGCAGCCTCCATAAATAAATTTTTGGCAATAAACAACAGTCCTGTGGCTGCTCAGCCCTTTTATTTGATAGTTCTCTGTTCCAGTGACTTCATTTTAAACCCCTAGTCCTAAAACTGCTTGAAAGGGAATCATTCTGGTGCCGTGAATAATATCCACAAGAGTGTATCTGACAAGCTGATAGGTGTTCCAGCAACAGAAATGACCTGGTATTACAATGAAGCCTGGAAGAACACCTCTGCCACCGTGTAACTAATAAAGGGAAATATTTTGAAGAAGACAACCTTGACATGGGAAAATGTTACAAAAAATGTGTCTCATTACTCTTCTAACAGAATTCATTCATTAATTGAACAGTTAAGAGATTGTTCTGCTGGCCACAATAATTCAATATATATAATTCCAGTGTAATTTAGTTTCTCCATGTTTGATGAAACCTCTGAACTGCAGTCAGTGACTTGGTTCTGATAGTACCATAAACTTCCCACAAAGAACTCCAAACTTTTGAGTTAAATACAATTATCTGTGGGATTTCACACAAAGGTTCTGGGGAAAAAAAAGCATTCAAACTATTGGTGGACTCTGTGAAAATTTAAAACTGAGTTTGAGCTATGGTAAATTTTATGTTGACTACTGCAAATGTGTTTTCAATGCTCGTAAATTTATCATGAACTGCCAACACCATGTTATAAACTGTTGGTCATTACATTGCCTGGCAAATAACTCACAACAAAACACAAAATAAATCTTTTTCAGATTCACAGTAAATATTTATAGTAAACATTTACAAATGCATACTATGCATGTTCAGAAAGCATGTGTGCTGTGATGATAACAGGCTGTGTTTTTTTTTTTTTTTTTTTTTTTTTTCCCTTGAGGATTGGCAACATTGAGTGGTAGAGGGTGGACTGCTAACCAGCGTGAGCATCACACGAACATGATAATACATAAACTCATGTTGTAGTGTTCTGTTCCATGAAAGATGTTGGTAAGAAATCTCACCAAGTGCAAGCCACATGCAGTGATCCACTTCCTACTCATGGAAGGAATAATACCTACAGATTTTTTTTTTTGTGAATCGAAATGGTTTATGGCAAAGGAGTTACCAACAGAAAGAGTGTATTTAAGTGGTGTAGGGAGTTTAGTTGAGGCAGAACAAATGTTCATGATGAGCAGAAGAGTGCAACAAATTGAGGAAACTGTTCATGAAGACTGCCAATTGACAGTTGATGTAGTTCCTGCAATATTTCCACAACTCTCTAACACAAGATACTCACAGCAGCTCTAGGATTCTGGAAACCATGCGCAAGAGGCTCTTAAAACAGCTGACAGAGCCGCACAACAAAAATTGGGTCAGCAGCGCCCAGGAGTTTCTTGAGAGACTTGAATAGGTAGGTTAGGGTTTCCTAAGCTCTGTTGTGACTGGAGATGAGACATGGGTGGCTCATTATATGCCCGAGGCAAAAAAAATTTGCATCACAGTGGCATCTCACTAATTTCCTGTCTGCCAAAATATTCAAAACCACAATTCAGGGGGAAAAAATCATGTCCTTGGTGTCTTGAGACTGAAAAGGCATTATTTTGATCAACTTTCTGCCTCGAGCTATCAATGCATTTGAGATTGAGACACCCTCTGCCGCCCCCCCCCCCCCAAAAAAAAAAAAAAAAACTCTGAAAAGCAACATTCAGAGGAAAAGGAGGGGATTGCTGATGAGAGGATTGTGCTTGTTGCATATCTACACCCGTCCTCACTCACACAGCCTTAGCCAAGGTGCCCTTGGAATTATTTGGTTGGGATGTTTCAAGTCACCTCCCCACACTTGGCACCTTCAAATTATTGTGTTTACACTACTCTGGCACAGATGTGTGGAATTACATTTTCAACTGATTAGCAGCTGCAGAAACAGGTTCTGAAGAGGGGGGGAAGGTGGTGATGGTAGGGGATATCTTCAAGCAAGGTATAAAGAAGCTCGTGTGACAGCTCACCTCATGCATCAAATGCAGTGGCAATTACGTGGAAAAATAGTCAACAGTATTAACAACATCCTGTAATTTGTTTCCAAATACACTTTCTCTAAACCACGCAAAAATCTGGTACATTTACTTTCTTAACATGACATGTAATTCAGAAATCATCCAAAACAGATCATACAAATATTGACCACAATGAGAAAATTCAAGAAATTGGAGCCCACACAGAGGCTTCCCATGTGCCATTCACAGGGAAGAGGGGATCAGTTAGTGTAAGCAGAACCCACTGGTACACACTGTCAGGTGGTTTGTGGAGTACTGATGTACACATACAAACTTTTCACTTTAAATTACCATTTCCAACACCTATTGGTAGGAGAGAAAAATCAGGTTTTAATGTCACACTGATGATGACACCATCAGAGATGGAACTAAAGCTCAGAGTGAATGACAATAGGGGCAGGAATTGGTTATGCCCTTTTCAGAGGACCAGGTGTTAGCTTACCAATTTAGAAACCTAATTCTGGTATGCAATCTGATGTTTTCCCAGCATATTTCTGGCTTGTAGAATTCTCACGTATCCAGTTGTGCCACATTGTATTTCGGCAAAGAGATTTGCCATCTTCAGGTTGTCCCTCAAGAAGTTATTACGATGTGACTTAGCTGACACTCACGAATTCTACAAGCAAAATCTATTTCAGGATGTCAAGATGGTGATTTGAAACCTACTTCTTCCACATGTGAATCCTGTGCCTAACCACTGTACCAGGTCTGGAATACTGACCTTCGGTACCAGATCATGTATCCACCAGTTCTCCTCTGTCCCACATTTCATGAATAGTTCAGCACATTGAAATAAAGTTAACTTTTATTTACGATGGTACTGAACCAAGCACAGTTTTCACCAGACAATGTTTTAAGGCTAAACTGTGCTGTACCGTCAACCTGGGCCTTCAGATTTATCAGGAAAGTTGCATTGCTGGGAATTACTCATGATAGGCAAATGTCCAACTTTTCATGTGCCACCATAATTTGCAACAGCTTTACAATCAGTTTTAGTCTTGTGTGAAATATTCATGAGTAGAAGGTGGAATTTTGCTGTTATGAAGCTAGTTCTACACAACAATATTGTTTGTGCCAACAATACCAAAGAGGAAGATAACTGATTTCATTGATGCTGCCATATTTTGGAATTCATCTTCAGTACTAAATAAAGGCACCAAAATCTCACACTATTTTAATTACCTTCTTTTGCTGCAGAATCGCTACATTCAGCACAGATTCTATGCAATCAATTTTGTAACAATCTGTAAATGAGAATTTTGTAGCAGCTTATGACATTGAGGTCTGTGTCTAACAAAGCTTCATCCAACATATTATATTTACTAAAATCCTGAATATTTCTTCTTCTGCAATTTATTGCTTAATTAAGTAGCCACAGGATGACTAACTCATATGAGGTAAAGGACGGCATGCTTGCAGTTTGTTAAATACTTATTTTACCCACTGACTGCCAACATCAGAAAGCATGGTATGGGCTTACCAAATAGCTCCTTTCTAGAATCGTACACAAAACTGATAATTTATGAATGGAGTTCCTTCCCCCCCCACCCCTAGGAAGGAAGATTGCTACGTTTTCAGCGACAGTAAAGCTAGGATTTGATATGGAAATCAACTAAATAGTTTTTCAACAGAACCATAGTGGCTTTGCCTTAACTTAGGAAAATCACCCTACTAAGGACACATGATCCTTGTTGAATTACAATACAAATCTGTCATATGACCAATATGCTATAGTTTTTTTAATGCCTTCAACAACTCCTGGTTCCACTGTTTAGCTGAGAAAACACTTGTTTCTGCCTGTCCAACAGGAATGGATTTATTCATTTTGTGCAATGAGTTACAACCATCTGTTTAACAGCTGTCATACATGGAACAGCTAGATCACAGCTGACAAATACATAATTCAAAGATATACATAGCAGTTTGGGGGGAAAAAAAACTTTCTCAAGATGTAAATGCAGACAGTAAATATATATAGCATAACTGGGTGAGGGATGGTAAGATGCAAAAAGAAATTATTCTAAACCCTAGTAAGAAGTTACAATCAAATTCCATAATATCAATAAAAAAAATAGAGCTATTAACAAGTCAGAGGAAACTGGACATACAGATGGTAACAAATTATAAAAGAGGCAAACAGGTATGAAGAAGAAATGTACAGAAAGGAAAGTAGCTTTCAAGTTAAAACATTATTGATAGAGAGAACAGGGGGCAACATTACCCCTCCAAAGTCAAGATAAACTTGTTTTAGGAGAGTGGAGTCCTATAACAGACTAGCAGCCAGATTTTAGCAGCTGAAAGCGTAATTCTTGCAATATTGTTTTTCCCTCTATATTTGCATTCTCAAGATTTAAAGTACAAGCATTATCAGAGATAAGTGGTCACATTCATGGAGAAGTGTGCACAGAGTGATGCCAAAATTGTAATATTTCAACTTATTTATGAGGATCAGAATCCACAGCACCATAAGTAATTCCCTTTCTATATTACACACAGATTTTCCTTGGTTTTAAGTACATCCATTATGCTAAATTCCAAAGATACACTTTTATTGGGCCACAACTGAAGTCATAAAATTCTGTGAGTAATTCCACCAGTTTGGAAAAGCACATTCAAAACCAACCATTAAATTTAGGTCTTATTTTACTTAAAATAAACTTTCAAAACAAACTGAACAAATATAACACGAGTGGAAAAAGTAGCCTGCAAGCATTGACACAAACGAGGAGCAAGCAAGGCCAATGATACCTTCCACATTTATTTAGACTCAATAATTGAAATTTGTTAGCCACACAGCAAGTAGCATTAGTTGTTAAACTGTAAATTAATGGAGAAATTATGGAAGCTGTGCAGATAGCACATGTGGTTAAACATCACTTGCCATTTACAACATAAAGCTGATGGTTTGGAATTGGAGGTAATCTCATTTAATTTCAAAAGAAAAAAGTGACAACAAACAAAGAAAATAAAAAACTTATGGTACATAAGTTTTATTATGGTTTTTATATTCACAAATCAAGCCAATATTATTTGGTAAACTTTACAATACATAATACTTTTACACACGTTCTGATATCCTACTTGCAACTGTTCGTAGTTGCCCATACACTTTGGAAGGTGGACTACCAAGAATCAGGTTGCATAAAGCTCTTCGGGCAACTTGGATGTTTTGAAACGATCCCAAAATATGTATTTTCGAATCTGCTAAAACAATTCGAGTTTTCGTGGCATTTTCTATTGCAAACTTAGTTCTTCCACCTTTTCCTGCTAGCCTTCCAATTGCACGAGACAAGTGATCACCTTTTAAGGGTTTAACGTCATTGATCTCGAATGATTCAATGAATAAATCATCTAAACGTAAAAGCGCTAAGGCATCTTCCACTTCAAAACCGTACACAAATGCTCTCACAAAGTCAGCAGCTTTCTGTAGATTTGCTATATCTTCTGTCTCCTTGCACGTACGTATTTCAACATGTCTAGTCTTCAGATTGAATCTTATTTGCAAATGCAAATGCTCAACGACAGGAGTAAATATTTTCATCCAGTTTTCTTTGAGTGGTGTATAACGATGAGCTGGCACGGGAACTTTTCTTACTTCCACTTTTTCCGCAGAAATATTCTTCTGTCTTTTAGCTGGAAGAGAATTAGGCTTTGCTTTCCCTTCGATGCCATGGTCAATCTCCATAGGACTGTCATTCTGGGCTCGACGTTTGACTGCTTGTTTAATTTCTGAAATATAAATTACGTTTTGTCAAATTTGAAACATAGTACTAGTTAAAGACTACAACTAGGGCTTCTGTGCACAACTTAAAAGATCTTGCAGCAATAAATATGAATGTGGTAAACCCCTCCTCAGACATAAAGTATTAAAAATTAAGATTACTGGTATCGAAAAAGAAGTTTCTCAATAAACTACAACCGCAACAGACTGATAAGAACACTCGCACATGGCATGATCCGATAAATTATTTAGAAGAAAAACTTCGGACATATGTAAACAATTACGCGACTAGTACACATCCACCCAAAAATTTCGCCTTACACAAAGAAAACAGAAAAATATAAAAGCCTGTCAACATCTGTACCAAAAAACCATGGCAATAAAAAGATTAATAGCAACCAACCTTCTATTTCCGGCATTTTGATCTCTCCTGGAACAATAAATCTACTTTGCTACTTCAGTTTTCCATATTTACAGACCCACGTGCACTCAGACGCAAAGCACTTCCAAAGAAAGATATGGTATGCGACCAACGATATTTCAGCAAAGTCGAGTCAATGATCGCTGCCAAACGATCGATTCACACTAGGCAAAACGAAACGAGTGGCAGAAGCTTCGATTTCCAAAAACTGTTACACAGTCCTGATACTATCTCTTGCTCGATGCAACAGCTGCGATACTCATCTTGTATATTTAAATGCATATTTAGCTGTTTTGCTTTATGACGCAGTTTTCTATATAAGGTAACGGCCCACTGAAAATCTGACACATCACGTCACCCTTATCTTGAAGCCTTCAAGAGAAGCTCTGACAACCAAGAGAGGAAGTGAAAATTCTACGTCTCAAGAACCTAGCGTAGTGGATAATTTTATGTATAACAGAGTGGAAGGACGCAGAATCGCATCCCACTAGTGCCTACAGGTAGCCTATCTTAGTGTTGTTAAAGCATTATGCGATTTTCTTTTGAGTTAATGTTCTGCAACATCTTACGTTACTTACATTTCTGTCAGATTAGAGAGCGAAGGATGAAATAAATTTGGCTGTTTGTTACCAAACATGTGACGCGTTCCGAGTGTGTGGTTAGGTAGGAACGTAACAGCAGAGTTTTAATTGCTGCGACTGAAACGAGAAGAAGTAAATTTTAAATTCTTCCTCAACACAAATTTTTGGCTCTTTATTTCCGAATATGTGGCGATGTCACAGTGTGTGGTTAGGGAGAAACCTAAAAAAACAGCTTAAATTACTGGGAGTGAAATGCAGAGCAATAAAATTCATAGTCCTCCTTCTCACAAATATTTCGCTGTTTATTTGCGAATATGTGACAATTTCCTAGTGCGTAATTAGGCAGGAACGTAAGAGCATGTAAAGTAAGTAACTTCTGTGTGAACTTTCTGCTTTGAAGACACCAGATGCTAACGTAATGCTTATTTCTGTGTACCGTTCTCAAAATGGCAATTTTTAAAACTTCATCAGCAGACTGGAAAGCTTCTGTGTCATCTGGTATACACAGGAGACTTTAACATCCATATTGGGGAAGATAGTGACAAAGAGAGGCCTTTTATGAACTTTGGAAGCAGTTATGGACTATTTGTGCAAGTTATCTTAACAACAAGAGAAGATATTTGTCTTCATAAATCTGTCACAAACCTAAATAGTTGGGACTACAAAGTAAGTATAGTTGACCCTATGTTTGCAGATCACAGCGCGGTAATCATGAAACTACAACAAACTCACTAAGTACACAACAAACTGCCACATGGCACTGAAATTAGGTCTTCAGAAATAGGGTTATTACAAAGAAAACTAAAATCCAAGAGGTAGCCAACTGCCAAATCAAAATCCACATGGAAGACTGTCTAAGTAAAAAGGTGGTATACCTCTACATTAGATAAAATAAAATCCAGTGCACAACTACAAAGTCACTGAAGATATTTGCATTAAGGGTAGACTATACTGCAGTTATTTACAGGCCAAAAGGGTGCACAGAAATAAGTGGAGCAAGCAAAGAAGGAAAGCAAAGCCAGATTTATCGAAGAAACTCAGAATCCATGCAAGGAAGCATGGGATCTGATTAATGAACATAGGCGAAAAAAGGTGATCCACATAACACTACAGAATTATATCAGAACTACCAATACTAGACAGGTTGGTGGAGTCTATAACGGAATATCAGCTATTAAGTTGTTTTGAAAGAAAGAACACCTTTTATGATATGCAGATGGCTTTTGGAAGATCAGTTCAACCTCAACAGCAGTATTTGACTTAGTTACAAATATAAGTCAGGATTTTGAAGACCACGAGTTTATAGCAATGGTATTATGTGACCTTAGTGAGGCATTTGATTGTATGCCACATAGGGCCCTGCTCAGCAGGTTAAAATCGTGTAGTATTGGGGGAATTGTTGTATCAGTGCAAGGAGCTGACTCAGGTCAAATGAAGATAAAACAAGGTGAGCCACAGGGATCTGTAAAGGATCTCTGCTGCTCTTAAGTTTAGTTAATGACATAGACTCCAACAGGGCACACTTTGCAGTTTGCAGATGATACACCTTTTTTCTCAAAAGGGGTGGATATAGTTCAGATTGTTCAACAAGTAGAGGTACCATCCAGTGGGGCCAAGGCCTGCTTCATCATGAACAAGATGAAAGTTAATAAAGACAGAACAAAGAGGATTATATGCAGCCTTAGTGACGCTGGAGCCCTGGGTTACACAGCAGCGGTTAAGCTTCTAAGCTTTTTCATTGATACCAAGCTAACTTGGCAACAACGTACTCAACATGTATTTTCCAAACTCTCACAGGTTCTACACTTCTTGAGGAAATAAAAAGTGTAATATCACAACATACTATGCAATCTCCCATAGCCACATCAGCTATGGGCTGTTACCTTGGAGCCATTCTGCATGCTATAATGTCACAGTGGTACCTATTAACAGTATGCTATGCAATGTTCCATGGCCATGTCAGTTATGGGCTGTTATTGTGGAGCCATTTTGCAGGCCATAAGAATGTGCTTTTATTGGAAAAGAAAGCAATGAATCTCATTGCCTCAAGCAAAAAAACTGATCATTGCACAACAGTTTTTTCCATTTTAGGAATTCTGACTGTTTTCAGTCAATATTTTTTCAATTGCCTTGTTCATACAAAGAAAACTCATAAGACCTATAGGAAGGGAAATGAAGTTAATCAACACAGCACTCACTATATGGACATTACAGACAGGGAAAGATATTGATTAAGTGAGACACTGAACAGGTTCCCTAAAATTATTTAATGCCCTACCTAATAATATTCAGTCATCACCAATCAAACAATTTAAAACTAAAATTTGCATATACTTACAGTGCTACCTTTGTACAGTATTGAAGAATACATCTCTGATGACAGAATAATGTCTACGTGAGCTGCAACTCATTGCCAATTAAGCAGCAAAATCTCTGCTATTTTACTATATTATATTGATTGTTTAATTACTGTAAAGTATATTGTTATCTAGTTCCTAACTTTATGTTTTATAATATACATTTCAGTATCAAAGTTGAAATTGCAATACTGTATTCATTTTATTGTAGTAATATTATTATAAACTTGACACTGTCTCTCAAGCCATAGCTGGTGAATGACATGGAATTAGTAATAAAGGTAATAAAATAAAAAAGGTAATTATTGCTACAACTGAAACGAGAAGCAATAAAGGTAATATTCTTGTTTCTCACAAATATTTGGCTCTATATTTTTCAATATGTGGCGATTTCTGAGTGCATGGTTAGGTAAGAACCTAACAGGCTTTCTTAAATTGCTATGAGTGAAATGAGCAGCATAACATTCATATTTTTTTTGTCACAAATATTTTGACAATTATATCCTAGCACACGAATCAGTGGTCACAATATACCATGACAGTACCTGTTCACTTCCGATGTATGGAATTATCTGTTGGGGGAATTTCATATAAAAACATGCAGGCTACAAAAAATTGTTAGACTAATAACACATATTAAATACAGAGGCTAATATACTGCCCCTTCCTTGTTTATATATGGACAAGGTACTAATCTTCATATAAGTAAGCATATTAAAAGAAGGAAATAGCTTCAAGTATAATTGTGATTTCCACTCTCATGATACTAGGCAGAAGCATGTACAGTGTGCTGTGTACAGCAAGTAGAATATGTACAAACATTTGTATGGCAGGTGCACTTCATACTGGCATTGTGTTTTACAGCAACATGCCATCCTGTCTGAAACAGATACAAACTTAACCTAAGTTTAAAGTGAAGCTAAAAGAGTACTTGCTTGACCACTGCTTCTATTCTGTTTCCGATTTTTTGGAGCACAAAGAAAATATAGTTTAATTGACCACAAATGCTCTCATAATTATTCTTGACCAAAATATCCTTTCAGTCATCTTATTGTTTTTATAATTATGTTACCAGTATTCAGCATATATTGATTGTTGTTTTCTAAATCACAGTATGTACTGTATCAAACCTGACTTAGTCTATATCGTTTGTACAGATTATGTACTTAATCACGATTTATAGGAAGAGTAAGGAAATACAAATACAGAGTGACACAGAATAACGGAAATGTTTCAGATGGGTAATGGCAGCCATGGGCAGGTGGCAGCACAGGGGGTTCGTGATAGTTAGCGAGTAAACAGTCCGCCATTTCGGTAATCATGGATCAGTGGAATGGATAACAGCATACATTAGCCATAAAAATGTTTTATAAAAGCAATGATAGTTTGGTAGCAGCACAGAGGGAGTTTCGACGTTTCTATAATTTAGGACATCATGATGGCGTTCCATCGAAACACGAGATAAAATGTTCTCTGAAGAGACTGGATCTGCCCTCAAGAAGAAACCAACAGGCCGACCAAGAAGTGTGTATTCTCCAGCGAACATCAATGTTGTAGGCAGCAGTGGTTGGAATGTCACAGAAGGGTGTTCACAGAATTATTCATCTTGATTTAAAATTTCATCTGTACAAACTACAAATGGTGCAACAATTTAAGGACAATGATTACTGGTTATGATTAGGATTCTGTCAAGAAATGACAACAAAAAAAACAATGATGATGAATTTTTAAACAAGTTGTGAATGTCAGATGTGGCGCACTTTCGTCTCACAAGTTATGGGAATAAATAGAACTACCGCTACTGGGCACACAGAAAACCTCATGACGTTCATGAGCGCCCTTTGCACGCTAGTAAAGTTACAGTATGGTGTGGTGTTTAAATCACATGGGATTATCAGACCATATTTTTTCGCAAATGAACAGGGAAACACAATAACTGTCAATGCCGATCGTTACGTGATGTTGTGAACTTTCGTTACACCTGCATTGATCAGCCTTCCAAACGCTCAAGAAGCCTGGCTTCAATAGGATGGAGCCATATCACACACTGCACGGCAACCAATGGCATATGGGGTAGAATTGTTTGGCAACTGTGTGATCTCACGATTCGGTAACATTCCCTGGCCCCCTAGATCGCCAGATTTATCCATTTGTGAATTTTTCTTGTGGGGCTACCTCAAGAGCAAAGTCTACACGACTCGACCAAGAACCTTGGATGAGTTAAAATAGAGACTTCAGGAAGCAATTCGCAGTATCCCAGCTGAGATGTTGCAGCAGTCAATGAGGAATCTCAACCGCAGATTTCACAAATATATTCGTACAGGAGGACGCCATCTAAAGGATGTAATTTTTTAAAAACTGACAAATGACATGAATGTTTCATAAATGGGAATGTTGTAAGGTTTCAGGTACTATGAATGTAATTTCTTTCTTTCATACTTCTAGTTTTACTGTATAGTGGAAATGTTCCCGCTTTTCTGTGTCACCCTGTACAAATACGCAAAAATCATGAAGAGACAGATAGGTCACATGTTATAAGTAATGGAATTTCCAGTTGGTATGCTGGAAGTTGGACGTCTATGATTCTGCTGTGATCATACACAAACCCCCAAGTCTGAGGTATTATTAATGCTTGTAGTAGCAAGTGAACAGTTGTTGAGGGGAGTCAGAAGTGGTCGAACGCAACATGCAGTATATGGAAGCCATGCAACATGAGAGGTTGTAACCTGCTGTGATTATGGTAGAAGCACCAGAGGACACTTTGGTATTAATTGAGGAGTTTTCGGTAATTTGCCTTTTTGCTGCACATAGTTGCTAGTTGCTTGTGCACTGGAGGCATTCTGTCAGATTTGTGTATGCATACACTGAGAGCAATATTTGTATCAGTGTTGTGGCCAGAGATTGTGGAATAATTAAAAGGCTGTGTAGAGTTTGTCAATGTTTAAGTAAAATATACTCCTGGAAATTGAAATAAGAACACCATGAATTCATTGTCCCAGGAAGGGGAAACTTTATTGACACATTCCTGGGGTCAGATACATCACATGATCACACTGACAGAACCACAGGCACATAGACTCAGGCAACAGAGCATGCACAATGTCGGCACTAGTACAGTGTATATCCACCTTTCGCAGCAATGCAGGCTGCTATTCTCCCATGGAGACGATCGTAGAGATGCTGGATGTAGTCCTGTGGAACGGCTTGCCATGCCATTTCCACCTGGCGCCTCAGTTGGACCAGCGTTCGTGCTGGACGTGCAGACCGCGTGAGACGACGCTTCATCCAGTCCCAAACATGCTCAATGGGGGACAGATCCGGAGATCTTGCTGGCCAGGGTAGTTGACTTACACCTTCTAGAGCACGTTGGGTGGCACGGGATACATGCGGACGTGCATTGTCCTGTTGGAACAGCAAGTTCCCTTGCCGGTCTAGGAATGGTAGAACGATGGGTTCGATGACGGTTTGGATGTACCGTGCACTATTCAGTGTCCCCTCGACGATCACCAGCGGTGTACGGTCAGTGTAGGAGATCGCTCCCCACACCATGATGCCGGGTGTTGGCCCTGTGTGCCTCGGTCGTATGCAGTCCTGATTGTGGCGCTCACCTGCACGGCGCCAAACACGCATACGACCACCATTGGCACCAAGGCAGAAGCGACTCTCATCGCTGAAGACGACACGTCTCCATTCGTCCCTCCATTCACGCCTGTCGCGACACCACTGGAGGCGGGCTGCACGATGTTGGGGCGTGAGCGGAAGACGGCCTAACGGTGTGCGGGACCGTAGCCCAGCTTCATGGAGACGGTTGCGAATGGTCCTCGCCGATACCCCAGGAGCAACAGTGTCCCTAATTTGCTGGGAAGTGGCGGTGCGGTCCCCTACGGCACTGCGTAGGATCCTACGGTCTTGGCGTGCATCTGTGCGTCGCTGCGGTCCGGTCCCAGGTCGACGGGCACGTGCACCTTCCGCCGACCACTGGCGACGACATCGATGTACTGTGGAGACCTCACGCCCCACGTGTTGAGCAATTCGGCGGTACGTCCACCCGGCCTCCCGCATGCCCACTATACGCCCTCGCTCAAAGTCCGTCAAATGCACATACGGTTCACGTCCACGCTGTCGCGGCATGCTACCAGTGTTAAAGACTGCGATGGAGCTCCGTATGCCACGGCAAACTGGCTGACACTGACGGCGGTGGTGCACAAATGCTGCGCAGCTAGCGCCATTCGACGGCAACACCGCGGTTCCTGGTGTGTCCGCTGTGCTGTGCGTGTGATCATTGCTTGTACAGCCCTCTCGCAGTGTCCGGAGCAAGTATGGTGGGTCTGACACACCGGTGTCAATGTGTTCTTTTTTCCATTTCCAGGAGTATATATATATATATATATATATATATATATATATATATACTCCTGGAAATGGAAAAAAGAACATATATATATATATATATATATATATATATATATATATATATATATATAGGGTGAATCACCTAACGTTACCGTTGGATATATTTCGTAAACCACATCAAATACTGACGAATCGATTCCACAGACCGAACGTGAGGAGAGGGGCTAGTGTAATTGGTTAATACAAACCATAAAAAAATGCACGGAAGTATGTTTTTTAACACAAACCTACGTTTTTTTAAATAGAACCCCGGTAGTTTTGTTAGCACATCTGAACATATAAGGAAATATGTAATCAGTGCCGTTTGTTGCATTGTAAAATGTTAATTACATCTGGAGATATTGTAACCTAAAGTTGACGCTTGAGTACCACTTCTCCGCTGTTCGATCGTACGTATCGGAGATCACCGAATTACGTAGAGATCCAAAGGGAACGGTGATGGACCTTAGGTAAAGAAGAGACTGGAACAGCACATTACGTCCACATGCTAACACCTTTTTATTGGTCTTTTTCACTGACTCACATGTACATTACCATGAGGGGTGAGGTACATGTACACACGTGGTTTCCGTTTTCAATTACGGAGTGGAATAGAGTGTGTCCCGACATGTCAGGCCAATAGATGTTCAGTATGGTGGCCATCATTTGCGGCACACAATTGCAATCTCTGGCATAATGAATGTCGTACACGCCGCAGTACATCTGGTGTAATGTCGCCGCAGGCTGCCACAATACGTTGTTTCATATCCTCTGGGGTTGTAGGCACATCACGGTACACATTCTCCTTTAACGTACCCCACAGAAAGAAGTCCAGAGGTGTAAGATCAGGAGAACGGGCTGGCCAATTTATGTGTCCTCCACGTCCTATGAAACGCCCGTCGAACGTGTACCACACCCCTCATGGTAATGTATATGTGCGTCAGTGAAAAAGACCAATAAAAAGGTGTTAGCATGTGGACGTAATGTGCTGTTCCATTCTCTTCTGTACCTAAGGTCCATCAGCGTTCCCTTTGGATCCCTACGTAATGCGGTGCTCTCCGATACACACGATCGAACAGCGGAGGAGTGGTACTCAAGCGTCAACTTTAGGTTACAATATCTCCGGATGTAACAAACGGCACTGATTACGTATTTGTTTATATGTTCAGATGTGCTAACAAAACTAACGGGGTTCTATTTAAAAAAACGTAGGTTTGTGTTAAAAAACATACTTCCGTGCATTTTTTTATGGTTTGTATTAACCAATTACACTAGCCCCTCTCCTCACGTTCGGTCTGTGGAATCGATTCGTCAGTATTTGATGTGGTTTACGAAATATGTCCAGCGGTAATGTTAGGTGACTCACCCTGTATATATATACACTCCTGGAAATGGAAAAAAGAACACATTGACACCGGTGTGTCAGACCCACCATACTTGCTCCGGACACTGCGAGAGGGCTGTACAAGCAATGATCACACGCACGGCACAGCGGACACACCAGGAACCGCGGTGTTGGCCGTCGAATGGCGCTAGCTGCGCAGCATTTGTGCACCGCCGCCGTCAGTGTCAGCCAGTTTGCCGTGGCATACGGAGCTCCATCGCAGTCTTTAACACTGGTAGCATGCCGCGACAGCGTGGACGTGAACCGTATGTGCAGTTGACGGACTTTGAGCGAGGGCGTATAGTGGGCATGCGGGAGGCCGGGTGGACATACCGCCGAATTGCTCAACACGTGGGGCGTGAGGTCTCCACAGTACATCGATGTTGTCGCCAGTGGTCGGCGGAAGGTGCACGTGCCCGTCGATCTGGGACCGGACCGCAGCGACGCACGGATGCACGCCAAGACTGTAGGATCCTACGCAGTGCCGTAGGGGACCGCACCGCCACTTCCCAGCAAATTAGGGACACTGTTGCTCCTGGGGTATCGGCGAGGACCATTCGCAACCGTCTCCATGAAGCTGGGCTACGGTCCCGCACACCGTTAGGCCGTCTTTCGCTCACGCCCCAACATCGTGCAGCCCGCCTCCAGTGGTGTCGCGACAGGCGTGAATGGAGGGACGAATGGAGACGTGTCGTCTTCAGCGATGAGAGTCGCTTCTGCCTTGGTGCCAATGATGGTCGTATGCGTGTTTGCCGCCGTGCAGGTGAGCGCCACAATCAGGACTGCATACGACCGAGGCACACAGGGCCAACACCCGGCATCATGGTGTGGGGAGCGATCTCCTACACTGGCCGTACACCGCTGGTGATCGTCGAGGGGACACTGAATAGTGCACGGTACATCCAAACCGTCATCGAACCCATCGTTCTACCATTCCTAGACCGGCAAGGGAACTTGCTGTTCCAACAGGACAATGCACGTCCGCATGTATCCCGTGCCACCCAACGTGCTCTAGAAGGTGTAAGTCAACTACCCTGGCCAGCAAGATCTCCGGATCTGTCCCCCATTGAGCATGTTTGGGACTGGATGAAGCGTCGTCTCACGCGGTCTGCACGTCCAGCACGAACGCTGGTCCAACTGAGGCGCCAGGTGGAAATGGCATGGCAAGCCGTTCCACAGGACTACATCCAGCATCTCTACGATCGTCTCCATGGGAGAATAGCAGCCTGCATTGCTGCGAAAGGTGGATATACACTGTACTAGTGCCGACATTGTGCATGCTCTGTTGCCTGTGTCTATGTGCCTGTGGTTCTGTCAGTGTGATCATGTGATGTATCTGACCCCAGGAATGTGTCAATAAAGTTTCCCCTTCCTGGTACAATGAATTCACAGTGTTCTTATTTCAATTTCCAGGAGTATATATATATATATATATATATATATATATATATATATATATATATATATATATATAATAGACTTTATTGGTTTCTTTCATTTTTTACACCATTTAAGGCTAGTTGACCAAACCCCTGCAAATCATCCAATTTCTATGTATGTAAGAAACACGGCAATAGTTCTTGCAATTATGATAAACATGCATTGCACACTGCACAGATAGCAGTATTACTTTTGAAATATTTTAGCATGTTACCGAACACGCAGTTGCAGCAGCAAGAGGAGGTAAGTTGTCTGTTGCATACAAGAGCATTGCACAACAGTTGTTAGGAGATGTTAGAGAATATTTTAAAACTCTCAGTCAGACAGTTGAGAACTGACTTCTTTATAATTCGTAGGAGAAGTAATTAATTTTCTGTTCCTATTTCTGTTTCTTGTTGCTTTCTATACATGCAACTAACGTGGTGCCACAGCTTGTGGCTTTCTGTTGTGGCATCGCGAGCTACTGTACACACAGGACACCACAAATTCTGCATAGTTACATAGCTTTCAGTATGGTGACACTTGAAATCAAATGGGTGGTTATGAATATTATAGCGCAGGTAATGGCATTAGAGTTGTGACAAGAGTCAAATACAGGAAGACGAAACCCAAATGTTGGATCCGAAAATAGATTTTGCTCCAGGATAAATCATGGGTCACAAACACATTTGTAAAAGAAATAACACTCCAGGACGAAACTGCTGTCTGCAGTGGCAACATCCCCAACAGCTTGCATATACAGTAAACATCATCTGCAGACATGCCACTCTTCAAAGATTTTAGAATCTTATTATATTCATTGGTACAGGCATTAAAAATATCTAACTTTTAGTTTAACAGGTGCCACGTCACATTCGAGATCTATTTCCTGCATTAATCCACAATTTATACAATGCTTGGTCTCACTAATCAGGACATTTACACGACTCGCATTTTTCGTCACATGTATTAAGTTTATTTATTTATTCACCCAAAAATCTTTTAAGATTGTGGAATACATCATTGGTTTGCAAATATTGCCCGCAAACACACACACACACACACACACACACACACACACAAATGCAGAAAATCAAACATAGGTTGCTGCTCTTGTAGTTCCACAAGCTGCGAAAGTTTACCTGTCGCTCGATGTTTTCACTTTTTCCAATAATAAACTAAAACACACTAAAAGCTAATGGAGTATAGCAGCAATTAGACCACAATAACAGCAACAGAATGCTCATGTTTCGAAATACTGCCACCAGGGAGCAGTAATGGAAGAAAAGTGGCGCAAACACGTACAACAAGTTGAAGTTTTTGTAGTATTACCAAAGCTATGGCTTGTAAGTAGCGCCACAAAAAACTGAAAAACTGCTGTATCCACTAGCTGTGGCTATACTTTTGCTGTGTGTGTGAGCTGGCTGAATGGTACAGAACTGGTTGTCAAAACATTCCACAATGCATTTCACCTGGTCACACTACAGAAAGAAGCGAAATGGGACATTAATGTCAATGTTTCTAGTTGTGACGTAGATATTGTAGATATTGACAGGAAAGGGGCTTACTTGTTAACATCACACGTTAATAAATTCTCGTGCCTTCTTAATTTTACTACTTGTTTTGTTTTGTGACGTATTGCAAAGATTCTGTGATGACTAAAATATTTTTCCTATGGGTGTTCTTTCACAAAAGTGACCAGATACCTATTTGAAGGATAAAACTGGTGTGTCTTTTGTAATATCTACATAAAGGAAAATGCTACAGTGTATCTAAATAAGGGTATAAGTTGATGAAGCAATTGTCATTAAATATCTGTTTTAATAATGAAAAGTCAGCTCTATTGAGGGAGAAAATCATTTAATACCTTTTTAACAGTGCAAAGTGAGCTCCATCGAAGGAGCAAATTTCAATAGTTTTTGATGTTATTATGTAATCAGAAAGAGCAGAAATCACATAATATGCATGCAATGAAAAATATACTTTTCCTTTTTCCTTATAAACATTGTTTCATACCTTTGTATGCGAATGTTTACTCTAGCAAATAAATGTCAGTATTTTTCTTTAAAAAATAAATGTTACTATTTTGAAATGTTTCGATGATACTTCCCCTGCTGTTAAAGTTCTTCGTAGTTTACTGTACAAACTTGATCAAGAGCATTCAATATACATCTTGATGTGGCCACTAATAAAGCTTATCGTGGCTAATTCTTTAATTATGACACTATATTCCATCTTTTTCTCTCAGATGGTATCTCGTCACCTCACCTTCGCTCTTTTGGCATTGGGCTAAGTGAAGTGACGTTTTGTGAACGCTCCAGCTAGTGTGAGCAGACCACAGTTTGACAGCGACATCAATTACTGGTCTAGTCCACCTCTCTCTCTCTCTCTCTCTCTCTCTCTCTCTCTCTCTCTGTCTCTCTCTCTCTCTCTCTCTTTGACATGCAATGATCCTAAGAAGCTGCTTCACACATCACAATAATGGATTACACAAACCTGCCTCGGGCATGGACGCATGTGATGTCCTTAGGTTAGTTAGGTTTAAGTAGTTCTAAGTTCTAGGGGACTGATGACCTCAGATGTTAAGTCCCATAGTGCTCAGAGCCATTTTTGAACCAATCGTGACAATGTCTGTACTTGTACATGCAACACTGTTTCTGTATCAGTTTTTCCTTCTCATCTTGTCTGGTAATCTCCCCTGATCCTGGGTTTTCGGTGAATTTGCTGCAACTCTCGCCATTTCCTGATCCTTGCAGTCCTTTTCGTTCAGCCCTCTTCCTTCTCCTTCAATCGTTTTGTGAGATGAATGAGCCACTGGCTCTGAAATCTCGAACATTTCTTTAACTGTCATGTGTGCTTCCTCCTGTTGCTGCTTGGCGAATAATTTTTTATATATCCAATTACTTCCAAAAATTGATTATTTTCATTGATGATGTGACTAAAAAAATGGCGAATAATTTTATTCGAACAAAGTAATAAGCTTACATCGAATTTGATTTAATCTCCTTCAAAGTACTGCCCTTGGCTTGCAATGCACTTATCCCAGTAGGAAGAGCATTCAGCTGCTATGTTGAGCCATCTAACTGTCAGGAGTGGTGGCAAAAAGTTTCCTTTAAGCAGAGTTTTAATTTTTAGGAAGAGCCAGAAGTTGCATGATGCTAAATATCGTGAGTAAGACGGATGTGGAGAGATAGGTACACTTTTTCTTGCCAAACACATGTAAATCAAATACGAGGTGTGGCGTGCCCCATTGTCGGTCGTGATGAAGGAGGAAGCCACTGGCCCATTTTTCTGGTCTCTGGCTTTCTGCGTCGATTCATAAACTTTGCAGTACGCCCTTGTAGAGCTTGGAACGCAATCTGATCGCACTATTCCCTCAAAATGAAACAAAGTAAGCATGATTTTGATATTCGATTTTGAGCGACATGCCCTTTTAGGGCGAGGAGATTCACTGATTTTCCATTGGGAATTGAATTTTCATTTCAGAGTCATACCCACAGACGCAAGTTTCATCTCCAACTACAGTTTTGAACATGAGGTCCTTGTCTGACGGAAGACGATCATTCAGCTCCATGTAAACTGACACACAATTTTCCTTCTGTCCAACACTCAAAAGTCTGGGAACAGACGTAGGACTGACACTTCTCATTTGCAAATTATCAAATAAAATGCTTTGCACCATTCCGTACGAGATGCTGAATTCTATGGTAAGCTCTCGAATAGTTATTCGCCTGTCCGAACGAACAATTTTTGCCAGTATTTGCACGTATTCTTCTGTTTTTGAGTTTAAGGGTCTGAACGTTGCTCGTCTTCAACCTGCTCATTTCCGCTTTTCAGTTGGTCATATCACCTGCGAACAGTCGTCAGAGTTACAGCATTATCGCCATACACAATTTTCATCGTTTCATGAGTTTCTTTGGCACTTTTCTGCATACTGAAACAGAACTTCTTCTAAATTGACGCTGTCTGTCTTTATGTATCAGACTATTGGACAAATTATATCACATGGTTGTAACATCAGCAGCTGTTGCTAAAACAATTCATTCACCGTATTTTTGTATCACACCTCATTGATACAGGGGCTTCAAAATTCATGTTACATACTTCTAGGGTTTGTTGAGGGAACTTAATAGATCAAATTTTACATAGGAATTCACGTCTTGAAATGTCACTCAACGTTGCTACAGGGCGTTAAAGTCATAGGCGCTGTCGCCTGTAAATGGTGATTCTGTGATTAGGTTACAGACTTTCTAGGATGATGAGGAAGGATAAATATATAAATTTGGGTTGTAGGTCCCTGTAGTGGAAACAAATGAGCCGAAATTTATAAGTGGAAACCATTCTGATATCTCTGACAGTGGAATAAAGGTACTAGTACTTTTGTGAAGACTGTAGGATAGGCAAGTTCGAAAGGTAGTAATATATACCAAAACAATGAAAAAATATCCAGCGAGCATCGGCTCTAAAATGTATACCTGAGCAGCTATGAGCAACTGTTCATCTTCATTACTGTGAAACAGATCTCCTCTATTGAACAAGAGCTCACAACTCTTAAGGTATGCATTTTAGAGCGCCTGTTTACTAGACTTTCTTGTCTTGCTCCATACTACCACCTCTGTAAGTTGATTAGCCTACAGTCTTCGTAACAACAGTACCAGTATATGTCCTCCACTGTTGGAGATATCAGAATGGTTTTCACTAATAACTTTTGAACCGTTCGTTTCCAGAACAGGACCCTTACCTCAAATTGATATATTTATCCTTCTCCATTGTCCTAAAAAGTTTCTAACATCACCACGGAATCGTCCTGTATATACACACATTTTGCATCACCTCCATTCCGAGAGTTCTGGAACCTGAACAGAAAATTGGAATAGAGATCAATGTAAACATCATTTCTGCCCTTCTCATTGCTCATGAAAACCACACATTGCATGTTGTACCACCATACAGCGAGACCTTTAGAGGCGGTGGTCCAGACTGCTGTACACACCAGTATCTCTAATACCCAGTAACACGTCCTCTTGCACTAAAGTATGCCTGTATTCGTCGTGACATACTATCCACAAGTTCATCAAGGCACTGTTGGTCCAGATTGTCCCACTTCTCAACGGTGATTCCGCGTAGATCTCTCAGAGTGGCTGGTTGGTCACGTCGTCCATAAACAGCCCTTATCAATCTATGCCAGGCATGTTCGACAGGGTTCATGTCTGGAGAACATGCTGACCACAAAGTCGAGCGATGTCGTTATCCTGAAGGAAGTCACTTACAAGATCTGCACGAAGGTGCACGAATTGTCGTCCATGAAGACGAATGCCTCGCCAATATTTTGCTGATATGGTTGCTCTATCGGTCGCAGGATGGCATTCCTGTATTGTACAGCCATTACGGCGCCTTCCATGACTAACAGCGGCGTACGTCGACCCCATATAATGCCACCCTAAAACTCAGCGAACCTCCACCTTGCTGCACTATCTGGACAGTGTGTCTAAGGCGTTCAGCCTGACCAGTTGAAGGCATATGCGACACCCATTGGTGAACAGAACGGAATGCCAATCCTGAGCGGTCCATTCGGCATGTTGCTGGGACCATCTGTACCGCGCTGCATGGTGTCGTGGTTGCGAAGATGGGCCTCGCCGTGGACATCTGGAGTGAAGTTTCGCATCATGCAGCCTATAGCGTACAGTTTGAGTCGTAACACCACGTCCCGTGGCTCCACGAAAAGCGTTATTCAACATGGTGGGCTTGCTGTCAGGGTTTCTCCGAGCCATAATCCATAGGTAGCGGTCATCCACTGCGATAGTAGCGCTTGGGCGGCCTGAGAGAGGATGTCATCGACAGTTCCTGTGTCTCTGTAACTTGTTCGTGTCTGAAAAACATCGCTTTGGTTCACTCCGAGACGCCTGGACACTTCCCTTGTTGAGAGCCCTTCCTGGCACAAAGTAACATTGTGGTAGCGATCGAACCGCGGTATTGACCGTCTAGGCATGGTTGAACTACAGACAACACGAGCTGTGTTCCTCCTTCTAGGTGGAAAGACTGTAACTGATCGGCTTTCGGACCCTCTCTGTCTAATAGGTGTCGCTCATGCATGGCTGTTTACATCTTTGGATGGGTTTAGTGACATCTCTGAACAGTGAAAAGGTCTGTGTCTGTGATACAGTATCCACAGTCAACGTCTATCTTCCGGAGTCATGGGAACTGGTGTGATGCAAAACGTTTTTGATGTAACTACGAGGGTCACTCCAAAAGAAATGCACACTATTTTTTCTTAAATCCATCTTTTATTCTACATGTTTGAAAGTTTTATAGTTTGTAGATACATCCTTTAGTAACAATATTTTCATTTCTCCACATAATTTCCATCCCTCTCAACTGCCTTACGCCATCTTGGAACCAGCGCCTGTATACCCGCATGGTAAAATTCTGAACCAACCTGTTGGAACCACTGTTTGGCAGCGTGCACAATGGGGTCATCATCTTCAAACCTTGTTCCACTGAAGGGAGTCTTTCAGTTTCCCAAAGAGATGATAGTCACATGGAGCCAGGTCAGGACTGTAAGGCTGGTGTTTCAGTGTTGTCCACCCGAGTTTTTTGGTCGCTTCCATGGTTTTTTGACTGACATGTGGCCGTGCATTGTCGTGCAACCGCAGAACATCCTGCTTTTGCCGATGTGGTCGAACACGACTCACTCGAGCTTGAAGTTTCTTCAGTGTCGTCACACATGCATCAGAATTTACGGTGGTTCCACTTGGCATGATGTCCACAAGCAAGAGTCCTTCGGAATCGAAAAACACCGTAGCATAACTTTTCGAGCAGAAGGTGTGGTTTTGAATTTTTTTTTTTCTTGGGTGAATTTGCACTATGCCACTCCATTGATTGCCTCTTCATCTCTGGTGAAAAATGATGGAGCCATGTTTCATCACCTGTCACAATTCTTACAAGAAATTCATCTCTACCATTCTTGTACTGTTCCAAAAGTTCGCTGCATACCGTTTTTCTCGTTTCTTTGTGAGCCATTGTCAACATCCTGGGAACCCACCTGGCGCAAACCTTTTTTAACGCCAACACTTTCAGGTCGAAATCCAAACATACCTCTCTGATCAGAATGTCATTGCCGTCCATCAGGTGATGAAAAACGTAGATGCCTCCTTAGTGCCCACACGCACTCTTTTTCACACCTTTAACAGAGTGACACTTTCGTCCAAGATCAAAGCAGGCTATGCAGTTATCTCAGTCCAAATGGTTCAAGTGGCTCTGAGCACTATGGGACTTAACTTCTGAGGTCGTCAGTCCCCTGGAACTTAGAACTACTTAAACCTAACTAACCTAAGGACATCACACACATCCATGCCCGAGGCAGGATTCGAACCTGCGACCGTAGCGGTCGCGCGGTTCCAGACTGTAGCGCCTAGAACCGCTATCTCAGTCCGACCATACATTCCGAACCCAATGTGCTGCTACCAGTTTCACCGTTTCAACCACACTCAAATGTCTTGTCGACACCCGGCCAAATAGGTAACTTGTGGTAGGGATGTGCATGAGGGCGATTGTCCGCCTCCTGTCTCCCCACTGTATCAAATGCAATGGTGACCATGCCGCCTCCTCTCTAGATTTTCCTGTGTTTCTCGATAGGTGGGCTGTCCAGGAGATCCATATAAGGGAGAAACTTCCTGACATAGTCGCTCGCAAGTTATTGGCTAGTTGCAAATCGTGTGTTCTACTGTCTGACATTTATAGTACTGTTCCTGCTACATCACGCTCCACGAAGGTCGTGGCCACGCAGACATACGACCTCAGATTCAACTTTGAGGTTGTGAAATCGCCCAGTGTTATGGTAGCATCGCTGCCCCCTCGACCAGCTGTGCAACAAGCTATCAAACTTTCACCTCACATCGCGAAGTCACCAGCTACACAACCAGCAGGCCAGAAAGGACAGAAGGAATACTCCTTTGAAGACTTCCTCCATTCCTCCAGCCAACCAACAACTGAGTTTTCCTCTGCTAACCAGAATGGCTCAGATAAGTTCAACAAAGGCAAACGGTTTTTTCCTTCGCGAACTGGAAGATCCTCTTCGACGGTGTCGCCACGTGATACCTTCCCCTGGCTGGCCTTTGTGTCGCCGGTGCGCACCACCAACCGTTTTTCTGCGTTGGACTCCACAGGCCGACAGCACAAGAAAGCTGGCACTCCTGTGGACCTCACGAAGCAGGACCCTCCTGCCTCTGTGCCCTGTAGCAGCAAATCTTCGCAGGCTGGCTCTCGGCAGCCGCTGAGGTGACACCCTTCATTTTTCTCATCATGACTCTCCTCCAATGGAACGTTCGCGGCCTTCAATCCATCAAAGAGGATTTACAGTTGCTTTTAGAATCGAAGTATCCACTTTTACTCTGCCTTCAGGAAACTAAATTGCGTCCTCATGACCGCTTCGAGCTTTCGAATTTTTCTCCAGTCCATTTTATCTCCCCCCCCCCCCTTCCCGAGGTCGGCATTCCATCTTCCATCACATGGGGGAGTCATGTCATGCTGCCTATATGGGATGATATCCCTGGCTATCCTTCAAGCTGTTGCAGTTCGCCTCTTCCTTCCTCACTTGACCTTCTCCCTTTGCATCATTTGTATCCCTCCATCATTCATGGTCACCAGGGCAGACTTTCTCCATCTTACTGGGCAGCTACTTCACTCATTTCTGCTGCTCGGTGACTTGAATATGCACCATCCCCCTTTGAGAATCTCCCAGAACCTGTCGGAGAGGTGCCCTCTTGGCTGACCTTCTTAATCAATTTAACCTCTTCTGCCTTAACACAGGAACACCCATGTTCCTTTCCAAATCCTGGCACACCTATTCCCATTTGGACCTATCCTTGTGCACTGCCCAGCTTGCTCACCGTCTCAAGCGGCATGTTCTTTCTGATACGTTCTCGATCGACCATTTCCTGCTGACTCCTACCCCACCTGCATGCACATCGGAATGGCAGCTTACTATGGCTTTACTCCTCCCTGGCGACCTTCGACGAACAAGATTTCCCCGGTTGTGATGACCAGGTGTAATATCTTATGAACGTTATCCTTACCGCTGCAGAACGTTCCATTCCTCGCACTTCCCCTTTACCACCCGTGACCCAGTTCCTTGGTGGACTGAGGCATGCCGTGATGCAATTCACGCGCGGACACGTGCTCTCCGCGTTTTTAACCGACATCCTACAATGGCAAACTGCATTCATTATAAATAGATGTGTGCACAGTGTTTTCGCATTCTTCGGAATAGCAAAAAAATTTGCTGGATTTCATTCACCGGTTCCTTTAACAGTTCCACGGCCTCCTCTGTCAAGTGGGCCAACCTCTGACAGCTCTCTGGGACCAATATCTATTCCCAGTCCGGCCTGACAGTAGCAGACGATATCACTGTGGACCCTATTACTGTCTCCAACGCCATGGGCCGCCATTTTTCTGAAATTTCGAACTCTTCCCACTAACACCCTGCCTTCCTCCATCGGAAACGAGCGGAGGAGGCTCGGGCGATACCCTTCTCTTCTCACAATCGTGAGTGTTATAATGCCGCATTTACTATGAGGGAGCTCAGTCATGCTCTCACTTCATCCCATTCCGCAGTCCCAGAGCCAGACACTTTTCACATTCATATGTTGCAATACCTTTCTCTTGCGGGCAGACACTTTCTGCTTAATACGTACAATCGCATCTGGGCAGAGGGCACGTTTACCAGACGCTGGCGTGAAGCCACTATCATACCCCATACCTAAGCCTTGTAAGGACAAACACCTTCCTTCTAGTTACCGCCCCATCTCTCTCACCAGCTGTGTTTGCAAAGTGATGGAACGTATGATTCATGTCTGGCTTGTACGGTGGCTTGAGACTCGCAGCTTACTAACCACTGCACAGTGTGGGTTTCGAGCGCGCCGTCCTGCAGTTGACCATCTCGTCACTTTGTCCACTCACGTCATGAATGGTTTTCTGCGGAAATCCCAGACTGTGGCCGTGTTTTTCGATTTGGTGAAAGCGTATGACACCTGCTGGAGGACTGGTATCCTCTGTACCCTCTACATGTGAGGCTTCCATAGCCACCTGCCCCGTTCCCTTGAGGACTTTTTATAAGACCAAGTTTCCAAGGTCTGTATGGGTTCTACCTTGTCGGACACCTTTATCCAGGAGAACGGTGTGCTTCAGGGTTCCGTCCTGAACGGCGTCCTCTTTGCTATCGTCATTAACTGTATAATGGCCTATCTCCCACCGAGCATCTCTGGCTCCCCTTTTGTTGGCGATTTTGTCATCTATTGTAGTTCTCCACGCACTTGTCTCATTGAGCGGCGTCTTCAGCGATGTCCCGATCGTCTTAATTCATGGAGGATCGACAATGGCTTTCGTTCTTCCACTGACAAAGCAGTTTGTATGAATTTCTGGCGACGCAATTGGTGTCTCCCACCATCTTTACATCTTGGGTCGTATGCTCTTCCGTTCGTTGAAACTACGTAATTCCTGGGGTTCATGCTCGACAGGAAACTCTCTTGGTCCTCCCACGTGTCTTACCTGGCAGCCTGCTGCACGCGGTCCCTCAACATCCTACATGTCCTCCATGGTACTTCCTGGGGTGCAGATCGAACCAACCGCTTTTACCAGTCCCTTGCCCGTTCGAAACTACACTATGGGTGCATTGTTTATGCATCTGCACGTCCGTCCCTCTTACTCCGTCTCAATACTATCCATAATTGTGGCATCTGTTTGGCCATTGGCACCTTTTACACTAGCCTGGTTGAGAGTCTGAATGCAGAAGATGCTGAACTACCACTGTCCTGAATGAGATTTTCACTCTGCAGCGGAGTGTGCGCTGATATGAAACTTCCTCGGAGATTAATACTGTGTGCCGGACCGAGACTCGAACTCGCGACCTTTGCCTTTCGCAGGCAAGTGCTCTACCGACTGAGCTCCCCAAGCATGACTCACGATCCATCCTCACAGGTTCAGTTCTACCTGTACCTCGTCTCCATATCAGCGCACACTCCGCTGCAGGGTGAAAATCTCATTCTGGAAACATCCCCCAGGCTGGGGCTAAGCCATGTCTCCGCCATATCCTTTCTTTCAGGAGTGCTAGTTCTGCAAGGTTCGCTGAAGAGCTTCTGTGAAGTTTGGAAGGTGGGAGCCGAGGTACTGGCAGAAGTGAAGCTGTGAGGACCAGTCGTGAGACGTGGTTGGATAGCTCAGTCGGTAGAGCAATTGTCCACGAAAGGCAAAGGTCCCGAATTCGAGTCTCGGTCAAGTACACAGTTTTAATCTGCCAAGAAGTACCACCGTCCTACCGCCGTGACTTTCTTCTCAGCAGGTATGCATGCCGTTTGTCTGCCATGCATAGCCACCCATGCTATGCCTCCTTCTTCGATGAATCCTTTGTTCGCCAGTATGGCACGTGACCCTCTTCTCTGTCCCTCCTGGAGTTCGCTTTCGGGTTTTGCTCCGGCAACTTAACTTCACGCTACTTGCAACTTTCCTGGTGGGTGTGATCCCTTCACCAACTTGGCTTCGTGTGGCGGTCCGTGTTCACCTTGACCTTCATTCGCTTTCTAATGACACTACACCAGCCTCGCTCTATCGCCTTCAGTTTCACGACCTTCGCATGGAACTTCGCGATCGTACCTTTGTGTACACTGATGGCTCTCGGACTGACTGTGGTGTCGGGTGTGCCTCCGTCATTGATGCCGAGGTTTTTCGGTGTCGGCTTCCGGCACACTGCCCAGTATTTACAGCAAACCTGTTCACCCTGTATCAGACCATGGAGTATATCCGGCTCTACAGGGTTTTCAATTGCGTCCTCTGATCAGACTCTCTCAGAGCCCTTCAAAGCTTCTGTGCGCTGTACACTGCCCATCCCTCAGTGCAAAAAGTCTCACTTGCTCACTCTTAATGGAACCACTGTGATGTTTGTGTGGGTCCCTGGTCATGTCGGTCTGTCAGGAAACGAGGCTGCTGACGCTGCTGCCAAGGCTGCAGTCCTCTCATACGTACCTCAGCACACTATTCCCTCCGATGATCTCCGTGTTGCCGTCTGTCAGGAGGTGGCGTCACTTTGGCATCCTCCCTTCATGGGAATAAGCTCCAGGTTATTAAGCCTCTCCCAGCGGCTTGGACGACCTTCTCTCGGCCCTTCCACCGCGAGGAGGTGAAAATGGCCCTGAGCACTATGGGAGTCAACATCTGAGGTCATCAGTCCCCTAGAACTTAGAGCTACTTAAACCTAACTAACCTAAGGATATTACACACATCCATGCCCGAGGCAGGATTCGAACTTGCAACCGTAGCGGTCGCGCGGTTCCAGACTGAACCGCCTAGAACCGCTCGGCCGCAGCGTCCGGCCGCGAGGAGGTCATTTTAACTAGGTTGTGTGTTGGGCACTGCCTTTTTAGTAATCGCCATTTGTTAAATAGCGATCCCCCACCACTTTTTGCACATTGCGCCCAAGTTTTAACTGTCCGCATTTCCTGACGGAATGCACACTTTTTAACCGTTTACATCCCCGCTTGGGTTTGCCATCTGAGTTATCGACCGGTTTAGGGAACGACGCGTGAGTTGTCGACCGCGTTTTACATTTTATCCGTCTTAGCAATATGGCGAAGGCCATTTAATTTTTTGTTCTGAACCTTCGTTTCTCCATGGCGTATTTTATAGACCTTTCTCCACGTACCTGTTTTTATCTTCGTCTCTTAGTCGATTGTGATTGACGTGTAGCAGTTTTTTAACTTCTCTCTGTCTTCGTGTTCTGTAGTTTCGACATAGGCTCTTATGAACCTAGTTGTTTTTGCACACTCAAACAAAACAAAGAAAATCCTGTCTGTTCTGTGCGATTGCCAAAGGGTATAGCGTAATTCATCACGCCAAATCACTCCTTTCCTGTCATCCAGAGTCCACTTGCGTCGACCTTTACACCACCTCAAACATCATTCAACACTGACTGCAGTAATGTGTGTCTATGAGGAGCTGGCTCGACCATTGTACCCCATTCATTGTAACACCCTACGCACAGTCACTGTGCTGGCTGGACTGCTGGTAGCACTTTCAAACTCACGAGTGATTCCTTAGGCTGATTGCATCGATGTTTATTACCACCCTCCGTAATGCTGAACGGCCCTTGTGCACCAGTATACAGGGTAGTCCATTGATAGTGACCGGGCCAAATATCTCACGAAATAATCATCAAACAAAAAACTACAAAGAACGAAACTCGTCTAGCTTGAAGGGGGAAACCAGATGGCGCTATGTTTGGCCCGCTAGATGGCGCTGCCATAGGTCAAACGGATATCAACCGTGTTATTTTAAATAGGAACCCCCATTTTATTACATATTCGTGTAGTACGTAAAGAAATATGAATGTTTTAGTTATTTTAGTCTGCCTGGTCGTGACTTAGCTGTAGTTGTTCCTTCGCATTCCCATTTCACAGTCACATCACCAACAATTGACTTTGGCAACATTTAGAATGGTTTAAGTGTCCATGATGGTGTTTTCTTTCTCGGGAGGCTTGTTCGAGGTGACTGAGCTTTCCTGGCCGACCCATTCTGGCATTACTGTTTCTTTACTGACAACGTAATACTCGCGCCTCCTTTTCTCGTGACTGGTCCTCCTCTCGTGACATCTAGCAGTCAGTTACGCATTACATAGGGGTATACTGATGCTTCTGATCAGCTACTGCATTTTCCGATAACTTTTGCAAATTTACTGTAAGTGGTGATTCTTTTAAGGCAATTTTGCTGACGTAACAACTACTCCAGGAAGTAGATGACATATGGCAAACAGTCTTGAACGAAACGCGGAAAACTTTTATATCAGTAATGAACATCAGCGGTACAGCCTGACCTGATCAACTGACGTGTGCTTTTTATCTGATATACAACAGTAGGTAAAAGTTAGTTCTGGTGCTATCCATACAGTTTACACATTCCAGTCACACGGATACGCGTACGCTAGCCACGAATCGAATTGAAGAGCTCCGAAACGCCCTCAGCGAGCAGTTTGGGTTCCTCGAAGGCCACACAATTGTCTGCGGGTAGGGAAAAGGTTGTAACGGACCGGACGCGGGGGTGGAGAAGTTGTCGTTGACGAATTGTTCCACAGCAGTCGGCAGAACCTTTGGACGTTTAAACACAAATTACAGTCCATTACTATCAGGCGGGCGCATGTTTGGTGCAACACCAATGTCTCAACATTTCGTTTCATGTCGATAGTGATCTGAAAAGTTACCGGCCTGATAATGAAAATGAAGATTTATGTTTTCAGATAACCTTTTATTTTTCAAACTAATTCCCTTTAACGTTAATACACTTGATCCAGGAGTGTACCAGTGATAACATTACGCCTCCATAGTTGGCTCTGAGCACTATGCGACTTAACTTCTGAGGTCATCAGTCGCCTAGAACTTAGAACTAATTAAACCTAACTAACCTAAGGACATCACACACATCCGTGCCCGAGGCAAGATTCGAATCTGCGACCGTAGCGGTCGCTCGGCTCCAGACTGTAATGCCTAGAACCGCCTCCATAGTGATGGAAGTACTGTAACATATTGATCTGCAGTTCCAGTCTCTCCTCCGTTGGACGAAACATGCTGACCAGCGAGGAAGAATTTGAGTTTTGGAAGAGAGAGAAGTCTGAAGGAGACAGATCTGGAAACTAGGGTGAATGACTCATCACTTCGTACCACAGATACCTCAGTTTTTACATTTCCAAGACACTTTTGTGCGCAGTTCCATTCTATCGATGAAATATGATCCTTTCCTTTCGCATACTAGGTCTCTCCTCTCCAATTTTTCCATCTATACCCGTTAGGTCAGACTACCAGTCCCCTGTTACTGTTCGACCTTCGTGTATAGAGACTCCCATCCTTCAATTTGCTCCGTGAAGAAATTTTTTGTCAGTTATCAGAAGTCCTTTCGTACCTGTACTAGCTAATCCACTCAATTTTACTTGCTAACCTATTTTTAATTACCAATTTGGCTTGTTGTCACAGTAATGTCAGCCCAGGGGTATGGTTTGATGATTGGTGTGCATTAATGTATCTGTACCTCGCGTTGTAGTAGAGCCTACATAAATGATTACTACCATAATGATTTTTTTTGCGTCAACAGTGTGATGATCTCTAGAGAGAAATAATGGAGAATACTGTGGCCTTTTCCGCTTTTGACGTGGTCTTCGCCTTCTCTGGAGCTGAAGAACCAGCTTCTGTCCACGATTTCCCGCGCGGGCCGTGACAAGGCGCCATAGAGCGCGCGGCCAACCAGCGCGGTTTCTTTTTTTTTTAATTAAAATTTTTTTTTTTATTCCAGTGTTTAGCGAAGATTGCAAGCTTCATCCATTTGCACATACTCATGCAGAAATCACTTTGTTTTTACGAGCCGTCCGCTGTGGCCGAGCGGTTATAGGTGCTTCAGCCCGGAACCGTGCTGCTGCTACGGTCGCAGGTTCGAATCCTTCCTCGGGCGTGGATGTGTGTGATGTCCTTAGGTTAGTTGTTCTAAGGCTGGGGGACTGACGACCTAAGCTGTTAAGTCCAATAGTGCTTAGAGCCATTTGAAGCTTTTTTTAAATTTATTTTATTTATTTATTTATTTATTTTTTTACGAAACAACGCCAAACAGTGTTCGGAAATCGTCTTGTGAATCTGTTTCTGAATCGTCGCAAGCGGTTTTGGCACCCATCTTTCGCTAAACTCTTGGTATCATGTGCATTTCTTCGAGCAAAGCATAGCCATCGCCAACTCCTGAATTCCCTACATATGTGATAATTTCGTATCCCTTCGTACGCTTATCATTCAACAACATAAACACAAAGTGTTATGAACTTCTTGCACGATTTCTGTTGCGGTTGCATTCTTCGGACGACCTCCATGTGGATCACCATATTTCTCACGGCGCCCGCTGAAAGCTGTAGAAATCTCTAGGTGGGAAAAATTGTGCTGTGCTCTATGGGGGCGGCCGAGAACTTTTCAGAAAGTTTCGTATATAAAAGAGGGAAAACGAATGTTGAGAACTCTAGCTTTTATATGCTTTCTATCCATTGAGGATACTGTAGAAGGCTTGTGATATTATACTGTTGAATTAACCCCTCTACGCCGCAAGGGATTTGCCGAGCGGTCTAAGGCGCTGCAGTCATGGACTGTGCGGCTGGTCCAGGCGGAGGTTCGAGTCCTCCTTCGGGCATGTGTGTGTGTGTGTGTGTGTGTGTGTGTGTGTGTGTGTGTTTGTCCTTAGGATAATTTAGGTTAAGTAGTGAGTAAGCTTAGGGACTGATGACCTTAGCACTTAAGTCCCATAAGGTTTCAAAAAAATGGCTCTGAGCACTATGGGACTTAACTTCTGATGTCATCAGTCCCCTAGAACTTAGAACTACTTAAATCTAACTAACCTAAGGACATCACACACATTCATTCCCGAGGCAGGATTCGAACCTGCGACCATAGCAGTCACGCGGTTCCGGACTGAAGCGCCTAGAACCGCACGGCCACCGCGGCCGGCTCCATAAGGTTTCACACACATTTGAACATTTAACCCCTCTACGTATCCACTAAAGATCAACATTTAACCAATTGCTGCTGATGGGAAGCTCTTTACGCATCATGGCCTGAATTTTACTCAAAATTGAAAGGTCAGATTTATAAAAGGTGTTTCTGTAACATAATAAACTCTTTCGGTAACAACATAAAGACTCTTGAAATTATCTCACTCATTTCATACCAGAAATTTTATTTGTGTACACTGTATCAGTAGTGATCATGTGAATGCAGTATTCGCCTTTAGATACCTTTTTAAAGGAACGTCACAAACACTTGTTAAGTGAGAATCTATTCAAAGCGGGATAATAAGTTTTGTGGACTGTATTTTCCATGAGCTAATCCCGCGAAGGAGCCTTATAGAAATTTTTTAACACCTTTGGCCGAAATTCAGTTGCCAGTCGAAACGAGTTTACAGTGCATTGAAGTACACCGCGCAACACAGTTAACGGATCACTTTTCCGAAACCCCGTCATTGCCTCCCATCGTGGCCCGTAAGTATGAAATTCGATTCGAAGGTGTCTACAACCTTCCTCTGCAATGGAGGGAAAGCGTGGAGCCCTGCGACATCACCCTCGGACTCTGCGACGCTTCAAACAACAAGATGTCGACACATGCGGAACAAATGGCCAGAGCTGAGAAGTTCATGTGATGTGTAAGATGGGTTCATAATGTCACATTGGAGCCGAATTTCACCGAAATTCTGCCGAACGCCACCGTGGACGTGTTGCATTGTGGGAAGATCTTCGGACCCCATTTTACTCACATTTCACCTCTTCTTTTGATGCCTCCGCATTGGAGGTCAGAACCACAATGCCCAGCGTTGAAGTCTTGACCGAGAAAAACATCTCTGCTCAGAATCGACGCGAAAAGGACTTAGAGAGTGCCATAAAGAGCGCCAATAAAACTACCTCTTTCCTAAGGGCGTTGATTTCCGTAAATTTTGCGGTCGAGAACGACAGTTCACAGTGTGATGAGTAATAGGACTACGTGCTTGATCACCTTTAACACTGCTGACACTCCACGGATGATTCATCCCTTCTCTAACGACTTTGTGGGAGAGCAACCTCATTTATTATAATCGCATCTATTTGGAGTGCAGTGCGACCATAGTTCATTCTCTGGTGTACATGGTGGAAACCACAAGGGACCATTAAAAAGCATGCGACGAAATTTGAACGCGATCCGAAGCAGCAAAGAGTGCTTAAGCCTTTACATTCCTCCTATTTCGCGCCCTCCCGTGGTGTGATCATGGAGGGGTGTGATATATACACATACTTGAATAAGACAGGGTTTTAGCCTCTCCCCGATGTTGTTCAATCTGTATATTGAGCAAGCAGTAAAGGAAACAAAAGAAAAATTCGGAGTAGGTATTAAAATTCATGGAGAAGAAATAAAAACTTTGAGGTTCGCCGATAACATTGTAATTCTGTCAGAGACAGCAAAGGACTTGGAAGAGCAGTTGAATGGAATGGACAGTGTCTTGAAAGGAGGATATAAGATGAACATCAACAAAAGCAAAACAAGGATAATGGAATGTAGTCGCATTAAGTCGGGTGATGCTGAGGGAATTAGATTAGGAAATGAGGCACTTAAGGTAGTAAAGGAGTTTTGCTATTTGGGGAGCAAAATAACTGATGATGGTTGAAGTAGAGAGGATATAAAATGTAGACTTGCAATGGCAAGGAAAGCGTTTCTGAAGAAGAGAAATTGGTTAACATCGAGTATAGATTTAAGTGTCAGGAAGTCATTTATGAAAGTATTTGTATGGAGTGTAGCCATGTATGGAAGTGAAACATGGACAATAAATAGTTTGGACAAGAAGAGAACAGAAGCTTTTGAAATGTGGTGCTACAGAAGAATGCTGAAAATTAGATCGGTAGATCACATAACTAATGAGGAGGTATTGAATAGGATTGGGGAGAAGAGAAGTTTGTGGCACAACTTGACCAGAAGAAGGGATCAGTTGGTAGGACATGTTCTGAGGCATCAAGGGATCACCAATTTAGTATTGGAGGGCAGCGTGGAGGGTAAAGATCGTAGAGGGAGACGAAGAGATGAATAAACTAAGCAGATTCAGAAGGATGTAGGTTGCAGTAGGTACTGGGAGATGAAAAAGCTTGCACAGGATAGAGTAGCATGGAGAGCCGCATCAAACCAGTCTCAGGACTGAAGACCACAAAAACAACAACTTGAATAAAGGGCAAAGAGTGTCTCTGAGACTCCCTAGTTTGCCAACAGCCTCGTTCTCACCTGCCCATCTTTGTAGAGAACTTTGAGAACTTTAAAAATGTAGCTGTAGAGAGAAAGTCTGCAAAGTAGTCCTGCAGGTTTGCAGACAGGCAAACCTCTCGACACCTCTCCGATTTCAGATGCCTACTAACAGGCGCAAGAGCAGCAGCGCAGGTAGCCTACAGGTTCATATGACTCGTCACGGCCTGTCTCTGTAAAGGTATATTTTTAATGCTCTCAAACAAAGCTGGCGTGGTAGGTATCGCCGTATTATTCACGTACGTGAGAATCTCGCACCCCTCCATGATCACGCCACAAGAGGGCGCGGAACTCAAGGAGTGATAAAGCATAAGCTCCTTTTGCGGCTTCGGATCGAGTTCAAATTTCGTCGGATACTTTTGAACGGTTCCTAGTGGTTTCACCCCGTACACCAGAGCAAAAATTGTGGTAGTGCTGCACTCGGAAGGCGTGTGTTTACGCTGAACGGAGTTGGTGGCCCGTGATGTCCATAGAGAAAGGTTGAATCGTCCATGGTAGTGTCAAACGTGGTCAAGAACGTAGTCGTATTACTCATCAGACGGCGAAATGCACGGAAGTCAACGCCCCAAGGAAAGGTGTTTTGTCGACGCCCTTTATGTCATGCACCAAGGCTTTTCCGTGTCTATTCTGAGCAGCGGCGTGTCTGAAATGTTTTCTTCGGCCACCCATAAGAAAACGGTGTGATTTCAAAGCTGGGCGTCGCGGTTCTGACATCCATAGCGGAGACTTCAAAAGAAGGGCTGAAATGTGAGTTAAAGAGAATGTGACGACCCTCTCGTTGGGTGACACACGCACGGCAGAGTTGGGCAGAATAGTGGTGAAATTTAGTACCAATGTGACATCATTAATCCACCTTAGACCCCACGTGAACTTCTGAGCTCTGTCCTTTTTCTCGCATGCGTTGATGACGTCGCAGGGCGCCACGCTTTTGCGCCACTACGCAGTGATGGTTGTGGGCACCTTTGAGCCAAATTTCAAACTTGCGTCGCAATGGGAGATAATTACGGGGTTTCCAAAAATCCATCCTTTAAAACTGTCTTGCACAATGTATTTCCACAAAAAAGACACTATTTTAATTAGCTTTATTTAACGAATTGGAAGAATACATCACCATTGCTCTGACGAAATCCATTTCAGGATTCATACAATCCACATCAAAATTTCTCGTTTGATTTAAATAATATTATATTATTCAGTTTTTATTTTCTGAATCTTTTCTTTTTTTAAATTTAAGCCATTCTACCCTCATAACAATCCGGTTTAATGAACATACTATGAACATGACTTATTTCGATACAGAACTCCCATTTTGCGTAGCAATAAATTTCAATACAGTTTGCATTATTTAAAATACAATTTGAACTGTTATTTGTATGGCTTGACTGGTGCCATAACAATGACTTCACAATCCATAATTTCAAAAGAAACCGCCATAGTTAAAAATTGGTAGATACAGTCAAGGGCAAGTCGATAACAGCGCGTCTTATTCGAGGTGCAGCAATATTATCATATGGAGTCTGTGTTGTGGCGTAACAAGACAGCCACGCCACTCGGAAGTAGCCGAAAGGCACGCGTTTAGCTCACGCAGGCTAGAGATAGGTCTGAAACAGGATACGTAATGAATGCTATAAAGAAAAGTACGTAGCTGCTGGAATACTTAACTTTAATCCATCCTTGTTGTACATCGCTCTTGACGATACAAGTGAGACTCTGTAGATACATGCAATGTTACTAATGGCGCCTTGCTAGGTCGTAGCCATTGACTTAGCTGAAGGTTATTCTAACTATCTGCTCTGCAAATGAGCGAGGCTTCGACAGTGTGCATCGCTAGCTACGTCGTCCGTACAACTGGGGCGAGTGCTAGTAAGTCTCTCGAGACCTGCCGTGTGGTGGCGCTCGGTCTGCGATCACTGACAGTGGCGACACGCGGGTCCGACATGTACTAACGGACCGCGGCCGATTTAAAGCTACCACCTAGCAAGTATGGTGTCTGGCGGTGACGCCACAGTCTGCATGCTTAGCTGGGTGGTAACGTGCTCGCCTCCCATGCAAGCGGGCCCGGGTTCGATTCCCGGCCGGTTTGGAGATTTTCTCCACTCAGATACTGCGTGTCGTGTTGTTCTCATCATCATTTCATCCTCATCGCCGGCGCGCAAGTCGCCCAGTGTGGCGTCGAATGAAATAAGACTTGCACGTGGCGGCCGACCTTCCCCGAATAGGGGCCTCCCGACCCACGATGCCATACGCTCATTTCATTTATCATATGGAGTATGATAAATGCCACGATGCCATACGCTCATTTCATTTATCATATGGAGTATGATTATGCGAAGTATCTTCGTAAAAATATGAGTTGCCCAAGGAGTACTTGTCTAACAGAACCCAGTACGTTATACTGAACGGGGAATGTTCCGCAGAAGCAGAGGTAACACTGGGCGTGCTCAGAGGAACCCCAACGAGACCTGTAAGTTTTGCAGTTTACATAAACTATTTAGTATATACGATTAGCAGCACTATAAGATTGTTGGCTGACTATTACCGTAAGAAATTGCACAAATACTTGGGCAAAATTCCTGCTTGGCTTAATGAATGGTAGTTCTCTCCGAATGTAGATAACATTAAGTACAATGGAAAGGGAGAGGGGCAGGGATGATGACGTCTCAGACTGAAGTACCATCTTTGTGAACCAGGATTAGTACAAAAGTCTGCATGTAACCTAATCTATCGTCGATTACTAATTTTTTTCAAGTTTGCTTTTGTATCCTCTCAGAAGCTACACTTACAAACAGTTTTGCATATGGTGAACATAGTGTGATGGGCTTGTAACAAGAACTCACTTGTTTATATGTACTCTTAGTAGTAGTTTTAGTAGTAACTTTATTCATCTGTAGATCTCTTTTCACAAGGATGTAGGAAATGTCAAAGTATTTACAAGTTTAGATCAATTTAAAATAAGCTAATTCGTATACACATATATGTACAGACTTCTAGTTAGAGACAATCATTAGATTTACACCTGGTATACAATACTTTTTTTACAAATAACTTATTAAATAAGGTAATGCCACACTGTTCACTCATATCTCACTATCGGTCACTGCACACACTATACACACATTGTTTCATAACACTTCACTCACTACACATACACACACTCACACGCACATACACAAACACACACACACAATCACTGGTGATCTCTGGGCCATTTTCTGTACCGCAACTTCCCATTTGCTATCCTGAAAACTGAGTCAGCATTCCTCCATAATGAGTGAGATGTTGAGCTCAGAAAGAGGAAGAGGTGTTAGTCTTGTGCTATGCATAGCTTGAGGGTTAAGTATTTCTAGAAAGAAAAAAAGAAAGTGAAGGTGTTATGTGGAATGTTGGATGTTTTATAATCATCATCATCATTATTATTATTATTTATTTGTACAACATCTTTTTATGAAACTCCTACACTGTTTTATCTGAGTAATCCTTCAATGTATAAAATGTGTTGGATAACAGGTACTTTTCAGCTGCCTTTTTAAATAAGTGTATTTTTCCAATTTCTTTAATCTTTTTTGGTAATTTATTGTACAGTTTTATTCCTCGGTAGAAAATGCTGTGTAGAGAACTACAGAGAAGAATGTCGATGAGCTAGAAAGCTAGGTGGAAAGGGAAGGCTTGAAGCTCTCTAAGGTGAGACCATCCTTTGGAAGTGGAAGATGGCGCAAGAGCTATAATCCAGATAATATTTTCATCAGTTTGCAAGCAGCTCACTATATTGTAAAAGCATTTGATGAACCGATGCCAAAAACATAGCTTAATCTCATTATGTGTGAGGTAGATGGAATTATCAGTCCAAAAGAAGTTTGCTTTAAACGATTCAACATCAAAAAGGCACGCAGGGAAAGTTTCTCAGAAGAATTGGACAAATAAGTTGCAAAACTTAAAGCGACTCCAAAACCGTGCGAGGATTTCGTTAGCTCCAGTAAGAAAGATTTCTCGGAATCATACCATTTGGGTGCAGTGTACAATATACGAATATATCCAGCCTCAAAAAAGACTCAGTTAACTTTCTTAAACTCTATCAAGATAAATATGAAAGAGGCTCTCTTGCTGAAGACATTATTCAAGCTGATGACATGTATCGTAGAAGGCAGAAGTAAAAAATGATTAAATCTTGTAGCTGATCTAGATACGCCTCAACATAATAGAAGGGCATAGAAACTAATAAAAAAATGAAGCAATGATTATAAAAAAAACAAAGGAACTCACCTTAGCAAAGTCAAATGTAATAGCTCTTCAACTACTTACGAAAGATAAAACAGAGAAGAAATCACAAACTAAGAAATTATCACGAAACACTGAGGAAAATAAGTTTCTGAGCCTGCCTTTTACAACAACGTAATTAGTAGGTGTCATAAAACAAATGAAAAGCTACAGAGCTGCAGTGCCAGACGATATAAGCCACAGCAGCTGTAGAATTTCAGATTTAAAACTACAGGTATAAAGTTCTTGGTTAAAATAATGAATAAATGTGTTGAATCTGCCTATTTACTCAAGCTGTGGAGAGAAGCACATATCATACCTATTCTCAAGCCGGGCAAAGAGCCCAACGATCTAAATAATTTTCGCCTGATCTCGCTTTTGTGTCAGTTGTGCAAAATCTTCGAGAGAATGATACTGTGGACGAAAAGATCACTTCAGAGCAACCAGGCTTTAGACTAGGGATCTCATGCGCGGGAAGTGTTTTAAATGCCACCAGGAAGGGCATAATAGCTGCGGAATTCTGGAGAGGAAAAGTGCGATGTATTTCTCCCGGGGACAGAAAGTAAAGTAAGCATTAAGAAATAGCTTCCACAGCGCTCCATAGAGCTATTAAGTTTTGCTCTTATGTCCAAGTTTGCTTTTTCTTTCATTGTGTTGCTGCCAGTTCCATTCCATAGCAAAAAAAAAAAAAAAATGAGTTTCACGAAATTTGATTTGGCCTCAACAGAAAAATTCGGAGTGGTGCCTCTCGGGAAAAAAAAGTCTCGAAAATGTTGTTGATGTTTTTCATTTCAAAAAATATTTCGCAGGAGGAAGTGACTAGCCAATAACTTCTTTTATAGCTTTATAGAGGTGTCTAAATTTTAAGAATGATATCAATAACAGCTCTATAAACCGCGTTTGTGAGACAAAGATGACGAGAAAATCACATTTTATTTTAAAAATTCTTTTCGTTGACTTGTACCGCTAATAACTGGGGCACCAGATATAGCATTCCCACGAATAAATAACATAAGTTTTTGATTATTACCACCCTCATTGACCCTTCTTCTTACATCTTCTATGGTAGATAACGGTGCTGGAATATTTTCTATTTGGAGCATGAGCGGGAATAGTGGGAACATCAAGTCTTTCCTAAAACCGTGGAAAGTAGTGTTCCTTGGACACAACTTGAAGCAAACACAGCTTCTGTTTCTCGTTTTTGGACAATTAGGTATTCTAGCCTTGCATGAGTTTAACTCCTCTCTCTCGTCTGAAAAACTTAGAACATTTATGAAACAATTCCGCACGAACGCTGAAAAGGCAGGTGCATGAACGGATGTACGAAGTCACGTACCTCACAAAAAACCATTGTTAACGTCGGCATTTTCAATTGGTCAAACAACACAATTCCGCAACTGACTGGAGGTGTGTAATGTGGTCTGACACGTCGCGATTTTCCCTCTTTTCAGATTGCAAGGCGTCAAGCAAAGCGATGATTCACTAAGGCTTCTAAACGGTAGTGTGTGAACGGTATAACTTAAGCTGGAGCTACCCGGTAGTTATAATTAAAGTGCAACTACTCACAGGAGTCCAGTATGGGGTGAAATTATCGCACGGCAGCGAATTGGTAAGATATACTAATGCATTAATGCGGAACCGATTTACGCTGAAAAAAAAAAAAGTTCCCATACTTCTGATCAGGCTGTGTATATTAGATGTCCATCTCGGAAACGTAACTTGTTACGTTTCGTTAGTGGAAACAGCCGCCAATCTGGCTGGAGAACGTCCACTATAATAGCAGCAATTGTCTCTCACTAGGTTATAATGACGACTCTGAAGACGAAGATACTGTATGTGGAAATCGTCTGGAAAATTATGTTTTCAGCTGATAAGGTTACCTGTTGATGACAAAACACTTTTCACTGTGATAAATTTCGTAAGCAGACTTTTCTGATGAAACAGAAGGCGATGTATTTAACTAATAAATGATGAAAGCATTTCAAAAATCACCGAAGGCTGTCAATTCTATTATGCAAAGTGATTTTATTTCCCCACGTAAATATTTCACATTACTTGCTGGTTTTCGCCACTGGCTATTTTAAATATATAACGTTGGTGATGTGTGTGTCACATTAAAGAAATCTGTGTCGGTACTGGCACTTGTTATCCCCCGCCCGTACAAAAGTCGAACGTTTGCATATATGGTCTTTTACATCACAAATTGCTTCCAATACGTCGTGTAAGTAAAAACGCTACTAACAACTAGCTTACTGATTCTTACAAATTCATTTAACAGCACAACCTATCCTTTTGCTTCCTTATAAGTAAATATGACCATACGCTGGTTTTTAAAATGATTTCATCGTTTACAAGTTACGTCGAGACTGTGAACCCATAGACAAAGAAACTAATGGTATTTAAGTAATGCTGGATATGCAGAAAATCCACACTTCAGCAATTATGGGTTGTATGATTTCTTCTTTTCACGTATGTGACATGTCACACGTCTGTGGCAACTGGAAGCTGTTGAACTGAAGCCATAGCAAGGATACTGCGATGGAAGTCTTGTGCGTGACTGGTTCGTTGGAAGCAATTCCTTGGTGAACGTTTAACCTTGCACGCCGGGTGAAATGTGTTCGTGTGCGTAATTCCCAGCCATATTCACTACGTTAGGTCGCGTAACATCTGGCACAAGACGAAAAACGAATTTCAGAAGCAGCTTTCCAGTGCTGTGTTTGTATGTTAGGACAGACTTATTTTGCTAGCTCAATCAAATATCGATTTTTCCGAGCGTAAGTTGTTTTATACGTATGTTGCCTATAAATCAACTGTCCGGTTTTGTCTCCATGGCGTTTTTTAAATAAACAGTATGCTTTCCTCAAACATGTCAGTGAACTCGTACGGAAGATGAAAAGCAGAAGATCGTACGAAAAATGCGTTTAAAAAATTTTATGCACGCCCCTAGATGCTCTGAAACTGTATCATTAACTCATTTAAATTGCGCACATTGTGGAAAAAAATGCGGAGACGTCACAAGTGGAAGATAACTCTGCTCCAACGTTTTGGTAACTTTGATGACTAGAAAACCTTCGAATTAACACATGTTCCTATTCCTCTGCGCAGAATTAACGATTTTTGTGACCAGTTGTAGGTGACGTTTGCCACTAACAAGAAAACATCTCCAACTTGACCTCATGTTTTGAGGAGAAAAGAACACTCGTGCGAGATATTAGTCCCAGCGATTGATCTCGCGCGGAAATGTGGGCCAAAATACTAACAATATGCAGTTACGACGTTCTGAAAACAGCATTGAAATATTCGCGCGCACCGCGTGTTTGTCACTTCGTAGCGCCCCACTGCAGCCTACTAATGCCAAAGCACGCAGTACTAATGGATCAAAAATGGTTCAACTGGCTCTGAGCACTATGGGACTTAACTTCTGAGGTCATCAGTCCTCTAGAACTTAGAACTACTTAAACCTAACTAACCTAAGGACATCACACACATTCATGCCCGAGGCAGGATTCGAACCTTGCTTTCGTAGCGGTCGCGCGGTTCCAGACTGTAGCGCCTAGAACCGCTCGGCCACTCTGGCCGGCCAGTACTACTGTAAGAGGTCTGTGTTCATAACGCCTGTGAACCAACAAACAATAGTGCTCTGTTGATTGCGTCAAAGTGCGGGGTTTCCAGCATGTAGATGATGTCGGAGGTCTTTTTACTTGGAACACTTTTCACAAATACAGCGTAAATTAACTAAATGAATTAGGGTGTCATTAAAGAAGTGGCGTAGCGCTTTTTAATTAATGTCGTCGCTGCTGTGCATTATTTTCTTTGGACTTTAAAGCAGATTCTGTTAATGTGAAGCACATTTGCAGGAGTTGTGCTGTTTTTTAACGTGACTGACATGAATTGTAAATCGAAAACCTTGAACTTCATTTCATAATAATTCGACAGTTGCCTAGGATTTTACATTTATGATATAAATAATGAAAACTGCATCAGTTACTTAATTTTTTGATTCTCAGCAGAAAGCTTTTCGAGAATTTATTCACATTTTCAAGTTTATTTGTGCATTTCTTTACATGACTATGTTAAGTGATGCATGTATGTGTGATTTTCTGCCTCTATTGCATCTTTTGAGGTTAGAAGGTATTGTGCCTCCTCCATTGTATCACTCATACGCAAATCATCACTTATGCTATTTGGTTACAAAATATCCGACAAAGATATTACAACATTCGAAACAATTGTGCTAAGCATCAAAAAATAAGTAACTGGTGCAGTTTTCATTATTTAAATCATGAATGGCACGGTTGCAGCCTTTCCTGAAAGAACAGTACCAGAATATTGTTAAAATAATGTCGAACGCGTGATGTTGACATATTGCATACTAATGTTACTTAACTGTTTTTCGCGTAAAATAACATATGTTATCGATCGAGATTTCAAAACACTTGTCAGACGTAAGGCCTTCTCCACCCTCTTCCTCTTTCCTCGTCGTCTTGGTTCCGCCAATAGTAGGGCTCTATTTGTCACTCTGCAGTATAGTACTTGGCGCTCGCGCATTTGGCGGCTGCAGAAACGAGTGAGAAACAATCGGTGCGCCTGAATGCTTAACAGCTGTGATTTCAGAAGGTAGTACGTGCGTAATATCATTATTCTGAGCCAAATTTTCTCTCGGTATCGGTTGCTGGAACTGATATCATTCATGTATGCTTTTTCTCTCTTTTAAATATGAGATCAAGTTGGTGATGCTTCCTTGTAAGAGAAACAGTTTAAAAATTAGACAGCTAGGGACAGGATGTAAGGTTGTCGCCAATCAGTCCGAATTTTCTAGTACACCAAAGACAGCACCATTTAATAAAGGTCAAATTCGATTATCTTCAATTAACTAAAGGAAACAAATAACTTCCTGCTCAGTGTAGTTCTCATTCTTTTCCTTCACTCTACATAAAAGTGCTTCTCCTTACACAAAATGAACGTCGTTCATTTTTCACTATTGTTTTGAAACGTACATTCAAAAAACTGCAGTGAGTTTGCACGGGAGTCAACTATCGACTATGGAACAGGAAATGACGCAACAGAATGAATACTGGAGTCGAGAATTTATGGAAATCACAGAAAACCTAAATCTGGATGGCCAGACAGTGGAACATCTTTTAATGCAATCTTGTTGTTTATAGGCAGATCACAACCGACCTTGAGTTCACTACGTCATGTCGTGTTGCTTGTCATGGCGAGCTCAGCTCATTCATATGGATACCTTTTTTTAAAAAAAATATCTTAACTGCTAAGGTCATCAGTCCCTAAGCTTACACGCTACTTAACCTAAATTATCCTAAGGACAAACACACACACCCATGCCCGAGGGAGGACTCGAACCTCCACCGGGACCAGCCGCACAGTCCCAGACTGCAGCGCCTCAGACCGCTCCGCTAATCCCGCGCGGCTATGGATACCTCTTAAATATGTTAAATGCTCGTGTTCCTTAGTAAAAGATGATCCTTTGTGAGTGCACTATGGTCCTTCAAACTCCTGGTCTTGCATGTAACTCCCCCGTCAGAACGAAACGTTGTGCCAGACTGGGACTCGAACCCAGAACATTGCCTTTTGCAGGCACCGACGAGGTTTTGTTCAACACATTAAGCCTTCACACAAGCGGGGCATCTACTGTACAGCTATATAGTCTGAAAACGATCTCGTTAGTAAGTAAGGCCAGTATGACCAAGACAAGTCTATAGTCTCTGACTAGAGTGCGTTTGAAACTAGTTGTGACTTCTGACGGTTGGCTGACTGGAGGGGGGCGTAACGCCGTTGCCCAGGTAACATCGATGGCGAGCCGGCTCACCCTACCACGCCTCCAGCGGTTCTGGTGGTAAAGCGACCCTGTTGCCATACTACGTATAAACAGTACCACGCAGTGTCACGCGTTAGATGCATCAACTTTCATCAGTTCTCGTTGTAAAGTCGTGTTTTCTGGCGCCGAAGCGTTCTGTAGACGTCAGGTATTGGGAACAAGTGTTTCGTATTGGTGTTGCACTAACAGCAAGGGTGCAATACTCTTAACACGAGATTTGCAGTAAAAGTATCGTCCAGGAACACTTTCATCGGCTGGGAAGATAACGTTCTGCTGCAAAACATTCCTCGGAATTAGACAATAGTAATGGATGAAGCGCCATACCACTCTGTTGTGATGCATAAAGCTCCAACAATGTAGTGGAGAAAAGCGCATATTTTGTCCTGGGTACGAAGAAATGTTCCATGAGAGAAAGTCGAACCTAGCATTTATAAGGATGAGTTAATGGAACTTTTAGTGATGTACAAGCCAACCATTCTACCAGGCCGACGAACTGGCTAACGGTAAAAGGGCATAGTTTAATGAGGCTTCGTCTGTATCATGTTCATTTAAATCGAGTTGAGAGTATATGGGCCTAGATGAAAACTAATGTGGCAAAAAGCAAGAAGTTTAGGTTATTTGAGGTTGAAATGTGGACAAGAGGAGTCACTGCAAATGTCACACTGCACGACTGGTCTTGAATTGTCAGTTGAGGAGACATTGATTCATGAAGGACTGTGACGAGTTTTGAGAAATACGTAACGTCTCTTGTTGCCAGAGTCTAGAAATAAGTCATCTCAGTAACGTTCTAATGCAGTTGAATCTGTGACAGGTTTCTGGAATAGTGTGTTATTGAACTGAGTACAAATAAGGTCAATAGTTTATGAAATAGCCCATTCCCAGCATAAAAATAAACATGTAACTTCTTCACTTATATTGTTAAAAAAAACCACAACATTTCTCGTTTCACCAGCCATCGATAGCCCTCAATAATTTCAGTGTTACATTGAAAAATCTGTAGTAGCTTGAATACTACGATAGATATGGAAGCTCCGCACATTAACCGTATGGCAAAACACTCTCGTCTTTGAGCGTTATCATTTGCCAAAATCTTGATTCGGTACCTCAAACCACTTATGAGTCCGCCCCGATAGCTGAGCGATCAGCGTGACGGATTGCCGTCTTACGGGGCCCGGGTTCGATTCCCGGCTGAGTCGGGGATTTTTCTCCGCTTAGGGACTGGGTGTTGCGCTGTCCTCATTCTCATTTCATCCCCATTTTTGCGTGGATAGTGGTTACAGATGAATAAAAAATCCTTATTTACTACGTAAATTTTGATTCGCTAAAACTAAAACTCTCCTCTCTCACCATAGGGTGGGATTTGAGGGCGAGGAATTAGAGTTTTACAAATGTTGACCCAAATATTAATTGTTTCCGCAGATTCGGATAAGTGGGTCTTTGGACTCTACACATTTTTTCGTGTGAAGCTTATTTTTCGAGTTATTCTGGTTTGTCAACTTAAAATTTACGCCCTGTATATAAAAAACAGGCATTCACTTTAATAACAATTACAAAACTTTCAATAAAATACGGCACTGGGCTAAGTTTCAAGGGAACAACTGTCATCGTAAAAAAGATGTTCAAAACAAGTTAGTCCTGAACAAAGATAGCTTAACCAACACCGGTTGCCTATAGAAACTCGTTGACTAAAACTTATCAGGAAATTCTCAAAATGGCTAACAATAATTCACAAGTCATGGCAAAATAAAACCCATCAGTTACTACAGAATTCGAGCTTGACACCTTTAGACCGCAAACATGCATTCAACCTTAACCAACACTCGCGTTACTGATATTAACTATACTACAAGACGCAAAAAATTATAGAAGAGGTTACAGAAACCAACATATCCAGTTTACAAACAGTAATCGTTTTCTACAGCCAGTGCAGCTTGTTTTGAGTGTGTCCTTTTCCCTTACGCCAGACACAGAATGGTCAAGGCTGCCCCAAGCCAACCGCCGTCATGAACAAACCCGCGATCACAGAGAAGGCAAAATAAGCAGACTTCTAGAAAACACGGAGAAGCAAATCAGTTTAACAGACTTTATGCACACACATGCTTCCTGTCGTGCAACTGGACAATTCAGGAAAAGTACTTTTGAGACAAGTATTTGAGGCCACAGTATTATAATAACAGCTTCTTCCCTGTTGAGCTCAGATGCTTGGTAGTTATGCAAAAGGTCCCCTGGCTCGTAAGCACACCACACAGTTACTATATGAAGTTACCGGTAAAAATTTCAACTGCTGCAGTCGACACCGTGAATATGTTTAGCAAAGTTAGCGTGTCACCACAAGTCCACCCAGTTCCTGAGTGCAGCTCACTATGTTGTCGGCCCATATCTGCAATGACGCCCTACAGGATGACAAGGAGGCAAAAACCTTCGTCCCGACCGAAATACAAGTACACCGAGACCGAACGCAGTTCCCACATCGCTGCCGCATCTTGCTACTTGTGCACGCCGCCGACCAGAGCAAATTCCAACACCAGAGCGTCCTGCGCCTCCTCGCGGCCTCCTCGACAACAAACCGACCGACTTCTCTGCCCAAATGGCGTGCTATTTCATAGGTTTCGCGCCCCACAGAGCCTACGTCCCCGAGTCCGATATCAGCGATATCGCATATTACAAATCGATAGGGACACATCAGTATTGTGCACATGCATTGAGCCGTGAACGGCTCGTGTTTGCAGCGCGTATCGATAAGTGCACTGTCGTATCATCTCTGGAGCGACCGATAGTGTTGCCGGGTCGTCGTGTGTCTGGCGGTTGGTCGGGACGCAGCAGCAGTGAAGTCGGGGACAGAGCGCCGGTGAGGCGCGGACAACCAGAGCTCGCCGACCGCTGGCGACACACACAAACTGTCCGACGGAGGGAGATAGGAGCGGGACGACCGTTGGTTGGTCGTTCGGTTGGTCGTCTCATCGGCCGACTTATATTTGGTCCTTTCACCGTTTCCGGGCCTCGTAGTCGGTCGGTTGGCGTGGAGCAGCGAGGAAGTCCCCGTCGCGCGGAGTCGGGCCGGCGTGCACGCGCGATTGGAGTGTGAGGTGCTGCTTGCGAGTGCTACGAAGTGCGTCGCCCACCGATCTTGGACATGGAAGTTGAGTCCTCACTTAACCTACTATCTAGCCTCAGCTGTTTACATTTCTTCGCGTGATACTGCTTGTCGCTTTGGGACATTCCCACCAGCAACAACGTGTGTGTACTTTAGTCGGCTAAGATTCCAGCTGTCTTCCTGTGCAGCTTAACTTAATTTGTTCCCTGTTATTGAGGTTGACCAGCGGTATCTTCTGCTTTGTGCCGTTGACGTTCCGATTACCTGCCCTGGCCGTTGATGTAATTTTCGGCGGTGTAGTTTCCTCGCCATGTTGTTGCTGTCCAGCGCGGCGTGTAGTTCGACAGCTGAGGTGTTGTTGGTCGTTATGGACGCCAATATTCTGTGTGTCGTTGTATTGAAATCTTGCGGTCGTTTTGCTGGTTGCGTAGAGCGGAACTGATTTTGTTGATTGGTCTGTCGGCTGTCTGTCGGTTGGGTTGCCTTCAGATTAGGAAGTCGTTGGACAGGCTGCCTGTCTCACCTAAACGGGCGTTAGTCTTACAATCCCAGATCGACCCTTTGAAACTTCAGCGCCGTTTCTTGTGTGTTACATAGTAATTTCCCTGTTTGGATTTCAGTTATTTGGTTGATGTGCGGCCTTCAGCCGAGTTTTAATATCTCTTAAATTAATGTTCTTGTCTTGCAATAAATGTTTCAAGATAAGGCCTTCTGCCTTTTGATTGTAACTGTTATTGCTTAATATGCTGCCTCCAGCCAAGTTCCATTAAGATTAAATTGCTAAGGCCCTCAGCCTGTTTAGATTGAAGATTTAGAAAATATTTTTGGGTGAAACCTCCAGAAGAACCCTGTATATCAATTTCTTGCTTAGGCCTTGTGTCTTCCATTTTGAGTGTGGCCTACTGCCGATCTAAAGTTAATCAAGGGAGGTCGATTAAAGTTTTAAGTGTTTTGCATCGTTGTTGTAATATTGTGTGTTGATGAATAAAGTTTGTGTGTTGAGTGCAACTGACAGCAACCTTTTCTGGCCCCTTTCCACAACCTAATCCGCTCTGTCTTGCTAACCCAGGTGTTTCAAGCATGTCCTAAATCGAGTTCTGCGTTTCCCGTCCGAGAACAAGTGATAGCCACCCTGGGCAGTTCTGTGTCATCACACACCATTGGTTGGAGACTAATAGAGGCTGGCCTATGGAATTGCCATACCAACCGCATGCTGCCATTGACACCATGACTCAAACGGCTACCTTTGGAATGGTGTTGTGACCAGAAAGTATGGATTGCTGACGAATGGAACTGTGTTCAGCGGTGAATCACGGTTCTGCTCCACCCTAGATAGTCATCGTCTGGGGGTATGACGGCGACCTCGAGAGTTACGTAATTCTTCCCATATTTTCGAGAAGCACAGCGCTGTTACTCTTCGCGTCACGGTATGTGTGTTTAGGCCATAGCTGGTACTGATGAAGACTGACCTATCAAATTCTGCTTAGCTTTCAACATAATCGTTTTTTATGACACAGTCATAACCGGTTTCGGCCACAATGGCCATCTTCAGATGCTAAGAGCTGCATTTGGTGAATAAGTACTCACGTGTTGTCAAACTGACAACCATAACAATAGCAAGCAACATTCTTTTCGTGTAAGCGGTATCGTGATTATCAAGTCACTTTGTGCAAAGGACTAAGCACATTGGAACACAAGTTCCCCCAACAGTGTCCCACTAACCTTGTTTTAGATATCAACTTAAGAAACATTCACGGCTTCTTTAAAACCTTCTGTACCACTGGTGATCTGTCACGTAACAGTTCCGCATACGCGTACTGTTCAGTCTTTACCTTAACCCACTGGCTTACAAAGCCGGCTGAAAGCCGGCCGCTAGTTCAAAGTCTATTATTACATTGCCGGCAGTGAGACGGGCCTCGCATTCTCATTTTAAGAATACTGAAGGAGCGATCTGATTTCTTTGCTAAAGAACATTCAACAGCCTAGATCGTATAAAGTATTTCCTTATTAAAGACAACGGGTTTCGACCGACTTCGCTGTCATCTTCAGGCCTTCAAAATCTTTTTGTTGTGAAACGCGTTCATTGTACGTCGAACCTCATGCCAAGTTGTCAGGTGGATGAAAATCAGCAAATTATAAAAGCATATGTGAGCATCTCCAACTTCTCGCTGCACAGTAAATAACTTTTCACCCAATTTACCGTTCAGGTTAACAGTCGGTACAACTGGATTTCAGCGCGTTAAGGCCTTGATGTTCGTTGATCTTGATACAACTCTCTTGGTAGCTCTAGTTTCCAGGATTTCTTTCAAATGCATTTCCTCTTCAAACCCTGATTGGTCAGAGTTGAAAGCAAATTCTTTAAAGACCAATGGGACAAGTTTGTTTATTCTCATCTATAAATTTTCGGTTCGATTCCTCATTTTTTTGTGCATCATGAAGATTGTGCTTTGTTTGAAATTTCATTATCTTACGTCTTCCAATTCTGTAGCTCTGTTTGAAGTTATGTAAGCATTCAGTGTTTCCCTTGAAATGATTGTAATCAATGGCGCGCAATTTGATGTGCATAACGTAGCAGATCACTAGCATGCACATCTTGTAAACTTATAGAGCATCCTTCAAACGCGCAAACACCAGTTTTTGATGTCTGTGCGTTTCGAGGATTCTCGACACAATATACAGGGTGTGCATGGTAGTGCCTTGTCCTGCCATGAATATCTGTAGTTTTTCTTACGTACTACAAGGTCATATTGGTGCCGAATTATTCGAAATCTATTCGTGATTTTTTTTCACTATGCTGCGGATGATCTTCCGTGTACGTAATTATGTTTAGTATCTGCTCCTTGGATGTCCTTTACTACGTATCACTCGAGAAGGTATTTGTGGCTCCCTATCCGACAAGGAATATCAACTACGTGGCTCGACACCTGTTTCAGTGTCATTTTCACTTGTTCGGTACGTATCGTCATCATTATACTCCTCATGTACATTATCCGCAAAGTCGAGCATATACGACACCACACATTCCACTGACTCACCTTGCGTTGTTGTTGTGGTCTTCAGTCCAGAGACTGGTTTGATGCAGCTCTCAATGCTACTCTATGCTGTGCAAGCTTTTTCATCTCCCAGTACCTACTGCAACATACATCCTACTGAATCTGCTTAATGTATTCATCTTTTGGTCACCCTCTACGATTTTTACCCTCCGCGCTGCCTACCAATACTAAATTGGTTATCTTTTGACGCCTCAGAACATGTCCTACCAAGTGATCCCTTCTTCTAGACAAGTTGTGCCACGAATTTCTCTTCTCCCCAATTCTGTTCAATACCTCCTCATTAGTTATGTGATCTACCCATCTGATCTTCAGCATTCTTCTGTAGCACCACATTTCGAAAGATTCCATTCTCTTTTTGTCTAAACTATTTATCGTCCACATTTCACTTCCATACATGGCTACACTCCATACAAATATTTTCAGAAAAGACTTCCTGACACTTAAATCTGTACTCGATGTTAACAAATTTCTCTACTTCAGAAACGCTTTCCTTGCCATTGCCAGTCTACATTTTATATCCTCTCTACTTCGACCATCATCAGTTACTTTGCTACCCAAATAGCAAAACTCATCACTACTTTAAGCGTCTCATTTCCTAATCTAATTCCCGCAGCATCACCCGATTTAATTCGACTACATTCCATTATCCTCGTTCTGCTTTAGTTGATGTTCATCTTATATCTTCCTTTCAAGACACTGTCCCTTCCATTCAACTGCTCTTCCAAGTCCGTTGCTGTGTCCGACAGAATTGCAATGTCATCGACGAACCTCAAAGTTTTTATTTCTTCTCCATGGATTTTAATTCCTACTCCGAATTTTTCTTTTGTTTCCTTTACTGCTTGCTCAATATACAGACTGAATAACATTGGGGAGAGGCTACAACCCTGTCTCACTCCCGTCCCAACCACTGCTTCCCTTTCATGTCCCTCGACTCTTATAACTGTCATCTGGTTTCTGTACAAATTGTAAATAGCCTTTCGTTCCCTGTATTTTACCCCTGCAACCTTCAGAATTTGAAAGAGAGTATTCCAGTCAACATTGCCAAAAGCTTTCTCTAAGTTAAGAAATGCTAGAAACGTAGGTTTGCCTTTCCTTAATCTATTTTTTAAGATAAGTCGTAGGGTCAGTATTGCCTCACGTGTTCCAACATTTCTACGGAATCCAAACTGATCTTCCCCGAGGTCGGCTTCTACCAGTTTATCCATTCGTCTGTAAAGAATTCGTGTTAATATTTTGCAGCCGTGGCTTATTAAACTGATAGTTCGGTAATTTTCACATCTGTCAACACCTGCTTTCTTTGGGATTGGAATTATTATATTCTTCTTGAAGTCTGGGGGTATTTGGCCTGTCTCATACATCTTGCTCACCAGATGGTAGAGTTTTGTCAGGACTGGCTCTCCCAAGGCCGTCAGTAATTCTAAAGGAATGTTGTCTACTCCCGGGGCCTTATTTCCACTCAGGTCTTTCAGTGCTCTGTCAAACTCTTCACGCAGTATCGTATCTCCCATTTCATCTTCATCTTCATCTACATCCTCTTCCATTTCCACAATATTGTCCTCAAGTACATCGCTCTTGTATAGACCCTCTATATACTCCTTCTACCATTCTGCTTTCCCTTCTTTGCTTAGAACTGGGTTTCCATCTGAGTTCTTGATATTCATACAAGTGGTTGTCTTTTCTCCAAAGGTCTCTTTAATTTTCCTGTAGGCAGTATCTATCTTACCCCTAGTGATATACACCACCACATCCTTACATTTATCCTCTAGCCATCCCTGCTTAGCCATTTTCACTTCCTGTCGATCTCATTTTTGAGACGTTTCTATTCCTTTTTCCCTGCTTCATTTAGTGCATTTTTGTATTTTCTCCTTTCATCAATTCAATATCTCTTCTGTTACCTAAGGATTTCTACTAGCCCTCGTCTTTTTACCTACTTGATCCTCTGCTGCCTTCACTATTTCATCTCTCAAAGTGACCCATTTTTCTTCTACTGTATTTCTTTCCCCCATTCTTGTCAATCGTTCCCTAATGCTCTCCCTGAAACTCTGAACAACCTCTGGTTCTGTCACTTTATCCAGGTCCCATCTCCTTAAATTCTCACCTTTTTGCAGTTTCTTCGATTTAATCTACAGTTCATAACCAATAGATTGTGGTCAGAGACCACATCTGCCCCTGGAAATGTCTTACAGCTGAAAACCTGATTCCTAAATCTCTGTCTTACCATTATATAATCTATCTGAAACCTTTCAGTATCTCCAGACTTCTTCCATGTATACAACCTTCTTTTACCAAGTGTTAGCTATGATTAAGTTATGCTCTGTGCAAAATTCTACCAGGCGGCTTCCTGTTTCATTCCTTACCCCCATTCCATACTCATCCACTACGTTTACTTCTCTTCTTTTTCGTACTATCGCATTCCAGTCACCTATGACTATTAAATTTTCGTCTCCCTTCACTATCTGAATAATTTCTTTTATCTCATCATACATTGCATTAAACTCTTCGTCACCTGCGAGGCTAGTCGGTATATAAAGTTGTGCTACTGTGGTAGGCATGGGCTTCGTATCTATCTTGGCCACAATAATGCGTTCTCTATGCTGTTTGTAGTAGCTTACCTGCATTCCTATTTTTTTATTCATTATTAAACCTACTACTGCATTATTCCTATTTGATTTTGTATTTATAACCCTGTAATCACCTGACCAAAAGTCTTGTTTCTCCTGCCACCGAACTTCATTAATTCCCACTATATCTAACTTTAAGCTATCCATTTCCCTTTTTAAATTTTCTACCTGCCCGATTAAGGGACCTGACATTCCACGCTCCGACCCGTAGAACGTCAGTTTTCTTTCTCCTGATAACAACGTCCTCCTGAGTAGTCCCCGCCCCGAGATCCGAATGGGGGACTATCTTACCTCCGGAATATTTTACCCAAGAGGACGCCGTCACCATTTAACCATTCAGTAAAGCTGCATGCCCTCTGGAAAAATTACGCCTGTAGTTTACCTTTGCTTTCGGCCATTCGCAGAACAAGCACAGCAAGGCCGTTTTGGTTAGTGTTACAAGGCCAGATCAGTCAATCATCCAGGCTGTTTCAAGAATGAGATTTTCACTCTGCAGCGGAGTGTGCGCTGATATGAAACTTCCTGGCAGATTAAAACTGTGTGCCCGACCGAGAGTCGAACTCGGGTCCTTTGCCTTTCGCGGGCAAGTGCTCTACCATCTGAGCTACCGAAGCACGAGTCACGCTCGGTACCCACAGCTTTACTTCTGCCAGTATCTCATCTCCTACCTTCCAAACTTTACAGAAGCTCTCCTGCCAGGAATTTTCATTCATGCTGTTGTCCCTGCAACTACTGAAAAGGCTGCTACCCTTCTTCTCGTTTGTCTGGCCTCTCAACAGATACCCCTCCGTTGTGGTTGCACCTACGGTACGGCTATCTGTATCGCTGAGGCACGCAAGCCTCTCCACCAACGGCAAGGTCCATGGTTCACGATTGGGGGGGGGGGGGGGGGGGCGGCATCTTGCGTAACTGCTAGTATTTCATCTGTCACCTCTTTGTCACTCTGTGAACTTTCATGGGTTCCGTTCTGTCCACTTCGGCAACTGTTGTTTTAAACATAATGCAATGTTTGCTTTGTCTATCGCTGCCGTAGCGTTGCTTTGTATCAACAGCACTGCACTGTATCACTGTTGTGAGTTACTCGTCGACTAAGCGGTTCAACTACATTCCGTAGCCTCGTGCCACGCTCGCCACTGGACACCTCCGGTCCCGCCCCGTGTTGCGACTAGCAGCCAATATTGTGGTTGCAAGACAGACAGTATGTGGGGCGTCGAATGCCGTAAACATCATTAATCTTTTGCGACGCCGCACTCAAGGTGTCTCTTGTGAGCGCGAGTCACGCAACTCTGCTAATTATCACGTGGAACCAAAATCCACAGAATAGATTCAAACGATCAGTTAGAAGCAAAGCCCTAGACAGACACTAGCCGATGGTGAGAGCAGGACGGTCGATGTTGCCAATCTAATGACCACAATGGGCTGCTCGCTGGACGGTCTCCAGTGGAGTGCAACAAGAACTAGCCCCGTCCTGGAACTGCTGGATTGGGGCTGTGTGGGCTCCTAAATACCGGCAGAGCGGCTGAGCGGAAGGATATTATTGTATCCTGCCCGCTTATGGCCACGTGGTAAGTCAAATCTCCGACAAGCAAACATGAAATTAAGTGTAAGAACTGGACAGATTGGGACTCACATCCCTCACCATTGTTCATGAAAACATTTTTATTTAAAAGAAATAACTGAAATCAGATAGATTAACAGGATTACAACCAACATTCTGAACTCTCCAAATTTAAGAAATTACCCACCTGATTTCAATGATAATTTAAACAAGGCAAAAGTTAAAGATAGCACTTCTTAGTTACAAATGGACAAATAATTAATAATTGGAAAGAGAAGCTCTTTAAGAAAACGTAGAAGCATAACTCATCTCAAAGGATAAAAACTTAATAGCTATTCCGGAAGACAGCGTAACTTACAGCTGCTTCGAGACGACCAGCAAAAGGAAATTCTTAAAATGCACCTCCAAGGGCATTTAGATAATTTAACAAAGTAAACAAGTGCACAAATTTATAGGGCTGCCTTCAGTAAGTCTCCTTAAATCTCGCCCCAATGAGCAGTAAAGTACTTAAAAAGAGAACAAGTGTGCAGAGATTGATATAACTGCCTTCAGACAGACAGTGAAAATTCTCGTTAGGTATACCCTAAAAAGACTTAAGTGAACGTGCATGCGTAGGGAACTCAAGAAACCCATTTAAAAAGGTGGAGGACCAATAAATAATACCCAGAACCAACTTGCATCAAAAGGTAAATAAGTAAATAAAAGGGGAGAAAAGGTCACCTCATGAAAACACTTAAATAACAAATCGTTGAGCAATTAAAGCTAGCAAGCTGTAACTATTCCTCAGACAGGGAAAAAATTTCTTCTACTTTTCAGCTTATAAACAGTTAGCGAACCAATACATAATAAAACTTCAGAGCATAGTAACACTTAATAGTTTTACACCCTTTTGCTTTTTACACCCCGTGAATCTCAAATTCGCCAGTTAGTTATTACACTGAAGCGCCAAAAAAACTGGTATAGGTAAGCGTTTTCAAATATAGACATACGTAAACAGGCAGAATACGGCGCTGCGGTCGGCAATGCCTATATAAGATAACAAGTGTCTAGAGCAGTTTTTAGATCGGTTACTGCTGCTACAATGGGAGATCAAGATTTAAGTGAGTTTCAACGTCATATTATAGTTGGAGCACGAGCGGCGGGACACAGCATCTCCGAGACAGCGATGAAGTGGGGATTTTCCGTGTGACCATTTCATGAGTGTACCGCGATGATCAGGAATCATGTAAAACATTATATTTCTGACATCGCTGCGGCCGCAAAAAGATCCTGCAAGAACGGGACGAACGACAACTGAAGAGAATCGTTCAACGTGACACGAGTACAACCCTAGCGTAAATTGCTGCAGATTTCAGTGCTGAGCCATCAACAAGTGTCAGCGTGCTAACCATTCAACAAAACATCATCGATATGGGCTTTCGGAGCCGAAGGCCCACTCGTGTACCCTTGCTGACTGCACGATACAAAGCTTTACGCCTCGACCGAGCCCGTTAGCACTGACATGGGACTGTTGGACTGGAAAGATGTTGCCTGGGCGGACGAGTCTCATTTCAAATTATATCGAGGAGATGGACGTGTACGGGTATGGAGACAACCTCATGAATCCATGGACCATGCATGTCAGGAGGGACTGTTCAAACTGGTAGTGGCTCTGTAATGGTGTGGGGCGTGTGCAGTTGGATTGATATGGGACCCCTGATACGTCTAGATACGACTCTGACAGGTGACACGTACGTAAGCATCCTGTCTGATCACCTGCATCCATTCATGTCCATTGTGCGTTCCGACGGACTTGGGCAATTCGAGCAGGACAATGCGACATCCCACACGTCAGAATTGCCACAGAGTGGCTCCAGAAACTCTCTTCTGAGTTTAAACACTTCCGCTGTCCACCAAACTCCCCAGACATGAACGTTACTGAGCGTATCTGGGATGCCTTGCAACGTGATGTTCAGAAGAAATCTCCACCCCCTCTTATTCTTACGGATTTATGGACAGCCCTGCAGTATTCATGGTGTCGGTTCGCTGCAGCACTACTTCAGATATTAGTCGAGTCCATGCCACGCCGTGTTGCGACACATCTTTGTGCTCGCGAGGGCCCTACACGATATTAGGCGGGTGTACCTGTTTATTTGGCTCTTCAGTGTATTAGCGGGCTGTATCTTCACATGTGTGGCCGACATCTCAATATCACGCGTGTGATTCGCGTACAACCGATCAACATCCCAATGGGGCTCTACACAAAGCCTAGCAAGAGCACTTGACTCAACAGAGCCCCAAACATCAAAATGTACACGGTTATAATACAAATTTCAAACAGTAATTTATTTAACTTCAGCGGAGGCAACGCTAGGGCAGTGGTGCATTTCATGAAGCCAATGTACAGAGGCGACGTTAACAGCCACAGTACGGTGATCACGCACTGAGTCCTGGTCCAAAACAGTCAAAGCGTGCCACAACAGTTGAAAACTGGAACAGACAAAAGGGGCGTCTAAATTCCGCTGCCATTCTCACTTAATACAGTCCCGTGCACATCAACGGACACTTCAGATGATCCTCTTCAAAATCCTGGTCTAAGGCGAAACAATGTCGCACTTAAAACAATGTACAGGATTACCAAATCATCGAATCCACTGCTGAATATGGGAAATTGAACTCCAATAACAAGTGTCTCCAGTTGCTACACGTTATCCTAACCTCTACCAAGGCAACGCCAGAAGATACACCACTGGCCATTACAATTGCTACACCACGAAGATGACGTGCTACAGACGCGAAATTTAACCGACAGGAATAAGATGCTGTGATACGCAAATGATTAGCTTTTCAGAGCATTCACATCAGGTTGGCGCCGGTGGCGACACCTGCAACGTGCTGACATGAGGAAAGTTCCCAACCGATTTCTCACACAGAAACAGCAGTTGACCGGCGTTGCCTGGTGAAATGTTGTTGTGATGCCTCGTGTAAGGAGGAGAAATGCGTACCGTCACGTTTCCGACTTTGATAAAGGTAGGATTGTAGCCTATTGCAGTTGCGGTTTATCGTATCGCGACGTTGCTCCTCGCATTGGTCGAGATCCAATGACTGTTAGCAGAATATGGAATCGTTGGATTCAGGGGGGGGGGGGGGGGTAATACGGAACGCCGTGCTGGATCCCAACGGCCTCGTATCACTAGCAGTCGAGATGACAGGCATCTTATCCGCATGGCTGTAACGGGTCGTGCAGCCACGTCTCGATCCCTGAGACAACAGATGGGGACGTTTGCAAGACAACAACCATCTGCACGAACAGTTCGACGACGTTTGCAGCAGCGTGGACTATCAGCTCGGAGACCATGGCTGCGGTTACCCTTGACGCTGCATCAAAGACAGGAGCGCCTGCGATGGTGTACTCAACGACGAACCTGGGTGCACGAACGGCAAAACGCCTTTTTTTTCGGATGAATCCAGGTTCTGTTTACAGCATCATCATGGTCGCATCCGTGTTTGACGACATCACGGTGAACGCACATTGGAAGCGTGTATTCGTCATCGCCTTACTGGCGTATCACCCGGCGTGATGGTATGGGGTGCCATTGGTTACACCTCTCGGTCCCCTCTTGTTCGCATTGACGGCACTTTGAACAGTGGACGTTAAATTTCAGATGTCTTACGACCCGTGGCTCTACCCTTCATTCGATCTCTGCGAAACCCTACATTTCGGCAGGATAATGCACGACCGCATGTTGCAGGTCCTGTACGGGCCTTTCTGGATACAGAAAATGTTCGATTGCTGGCCTGGCCAGCACATTCTCCAGATCTCTCACCAGTTGAAAACGTCTGGTCAATGGTGGCCGAGCAACAGGCTCGTCACAATACGCCAGTCACTTCTCAGTCAACGGTAAAACATCAGAAGAATTCCCTGTTAATAGCGGTTTGAAACAGGGGTGTGTGTTAGCTCCTACATTATTTGGGATTTTCTTTTCCCTTCTGCTTAGATTTGCCTTTGAAGACTGTGAGGAGGGAGTGTATCTACATACGAGGTCTGATGGAAATCTTTTCAACATTGCTCGCCTCAAGGTCAAGACCAAAGTAAATACAGTTGTTATCCGTGAGTTGTTGTATGCGGACGATGCAGCTCTAGTAGCGAACACAGAAGATGAGCTGCAGTATACAATCAACAAATTATCAAATGCGTGTGAAAAGTTTGGTCTACTCATCAGCCTTCAAAAGACTAAGATCATGGCGCAGAGCACTACCAGCATTGATGGCAATCCTCTCCAGGTAGTTGATGACTTTACCTACTTGGGATCCACAATATGTAGCAACTTGTCCACGGACACTGAACTTACTAACAGAATCGCAAAGGCATCATCTGTCATGGCTAGATTGAAAAACAGAGTATGGAACAACGGACTGCTTACCACAAAAACTAAATTAAAAGTCTACAACGCTTGTGTTATAAGCACCCTTCTCTATAGCTGTGAGACATAGACAACTTATTCTAGGCATGAATCTCGACTCAACAGCTTCCATCTCCGCTGTCTCCGGAAGATCCTTCAGATCTCTTGGAGAGATAGAGTACCCAACAACAAGTCTTTCATCGTGCAAGCACAACCAGCATCTTTGCTCTCCTGAGTCATCGACGTCAGGCGCATGGATCCTGAACGGATACCGAAACAGCTGCTGTACGGCGAACTTCAGGAAGGTGTGAGGCCAGTGGGACGACCGCATCTTCGTTTCAAGGATGTCTGCAAGAGAGACCTGACCAAGACCAGAATCAATCCAAGTCGCTGGGAAAGCATTGCAGATGACCGTGTCAAGTAGCGAGTAACTGTGCGCAACGGCGTCAAGCTCTCAGAGGACGAACGCACACAGGAACAAATCAGGAAGAGGACAAAGCGAAGTGACAGAGCGGCTTCTGTTCGAAGTCCCTCAAATTGCACATGTCCAAACTGCTGTAGGGACTGCCACTCTCGAGTGGGACTTTTTAGCCACAGCAGACGCTGCAGACTCTAAACCAAGCATGCTACACCATCACCCCTCAAGGATGGACGGATGCCATTTACTCTTGATGAACTGTGGTATCGTGTTGAAGCTGCATGGGCAGCTGTACCTGTACACACCACCCAAGGTCTGTTAGACTCAATGTCCATTCGTACCAAGGCCGTTATTACGGCCAGATGTGGTTGTTCTGGGTACTGATTCCTCAGGATCTATGCACCCAAACTGCGTGAAAATGTAATCACATGCCAGTTCTAGTATAATATATTTGTCCATTCAATACCCGTTTATCATTTGCATTTCTTCTTGGTGTAGCAATTTTAATGGCCAGTAGTGTATCACGTGGTGCACACAACTCAAATCAGGCAGTTTATTGGATCAGACAGTTCCTTGCATAGCGTGACTGTCACCGATAACCAACAAAAAATTCAAATAGCCAAGACCACACCAATGTTCCATTTTTTGATAACATCCGTGTCCACAACTGTTAAACAGACAAAACCTTTAAGGGGCTACCAATCACTCCAAGGCACGGCAAGTTTGGGCGAACAACATGTACTGCCCACGGTCCACAGCCTGTGGTCCGGCTTCGAAAGACCGACTGCCCGTGCGGTCCGCTGGCGCTCCTCGCCGCCCAGTGCGGCGCCACTAGCTCCGAGCCGCGAGGAGAGACATGTGCCAGGCGCGCCGGACGGGAATTCAAAGAGGGAGCCCGCCAAGGCTCAATCAGCATAGGAAAACAAGGCGACGATTTTGGCGTTGCCGGTAGCGCGTTTGGCGCTGTCGTTCCGTGAGGAGGCTTCCTCAATCCAGCCCGAAAATACATTGCCGATCGAAACATTCGGACGAGATAAATAAAGTAACATAACATATTAACATCTCGGTGGAAAGGAATGGAAGAGGGGGGAGCATGTCGCGAGAGGTCTCTCAATCGTGCGCAGAAAGCTGGACATTTCATGGTGTGAGATCAGAACGTCAAATGGGGCTGCCCGCCACACGAGGCAGTTGAAGGAACGGGAAAAACGTGTGTATCAATCAACCAGCGAGCAGTTACGGCAGTAGCGTTCTTTATTACAACATGGCCCGAATGGATTGACGTGGGGAAGAATCTTCGGGAAACTCCTGCTGGTTCGCGGTCGTGGCCGCGAAGACCTGGAACCAAAAATTGAAAGGGCCATATCTGTCTTGAGTACATGGTGCCACACTGCCAAAATGAAGATCTCACCAAGTAAGTCCATGTACTATTGAAGGGACAACTAGTTAGGAATCCGACAGTAAGAATAGACGGCTCACTAGTTCTTCGGCGCCACGAAGCACGATACTTGGGTGTAGTCGTTGACGAGAGGTGGAGTTCACACATTGACACCGTAACGAAAAGATCCTCAGAAACACTCAACAATCTGATAACGATTGGACACAAACGATTCCACCTGCCACCAGAAGTAATAAAACTACATCACAGCAGTATTTTGACGTCAATTGCAGGATATGGGTCATTGAGTCTGGGCTCACAGGCTCAAGAGGGTCATGCCTGCCATGGCCGTAAGAAGAGTGCAGCGAAATATGCTCCTGCAATCAGTAGGGGCATATAGAACAACTCCACGGGGAGCACTAAGAGTATTAACGGGGCTTTGTCCACTCGACATAAAGATCAGGGAACAAGCGGCATGGTACTGGGTAAAAAAGGGAAACAGGGGCAAAATAATTGAATTAATGGGGATTCACGTGGGGAACAAACTAGAAATCAGACGTAGGGGGGAGGAGCTTTGGCAAGAACAGTGGGACAATGAAGACACAGGTCGTAGAACATATGAACGACTGCCCAACATCAGGGAGCGACTACAGTTAAAACACTTCAAGCCATCAAGAGGACTGCTGCACTTCCTTACGGGACATGGACTTTACCCGGCATACTTATGCCGGTTTGGGAAACGGGCTACACCAACGTGTGACTGTGGGGCCGCACCAGGCACCCCGAACATGGGGTGTACGAGTGCCACCTTTTCGACGACGTAGTGGCACAATTACAGCAACAGTTACCAGACTATGACATGTATCACCTGCTCAGGCATGAGGACCACTTCCCAATCCTGAACAAGTTAGCTAATGATATATCGCACAAAGGCATGAAGGAATTTCTACGGAACAATAACTAACAGATCATATCTGACCACCTGACAAGACTTCGTGCCCTGTCCTGTTCCGCCGAGGCGTGGACTTGGCAAGCCGCTTCATGGCTGGGATCCGCCACGTCTGGGATTTTGACCTATCCTGACACTCACCTGATTTGACATAGGACTACATATAAGGTTAGATTAGGATAACCTAGGATCGCAAGATAGTGTAGTACTGCAGCGATCAAACACTCTGGCCCAGCCCGGTGCCAGGGGCACGTTCACCGGAATTAGCTCGGTGAACACGGCCGATTAATGTAGGTTTATCTATACGCTGGCACACCTGTTACGCTGCAGGTAGAGTAGACTAGCATAAGTAGTAGACATAGTCAAATATTGGTAACCTTAGGACATAGCAGTAGTGCCCATAGTGGAAGAGTAATAGAACTAATATTCTTAGAATAAAAAGGTTCAGCAATAATAATTGTATTAGTATCAATTAGGACCCACTAATGTATTATGTGGTGGGTTGCTTATGTATCATGTATTGAAGAATAAAGAATTTAAAAAAAAAACTGGGAGAAAACTCTCGGCATAAAAGGCAACAGCAGCCTCAATATTTCTCTACGTTCTCCGTTAATCAGGATCATTTCAATTTTTTCCTTCTGTGGTTACAACATTCATCGTCCACTTTCACGTCTTTTCTCCAAATCCTAGATAAGTACGCAGGCAATAAGCACTGCGCAAGTATTGTAATATTTAGTACCGCTGTCTGCTCTACGTCTGTACGATACGTGAGCTCCTGTCGCAGTGTACGGCCTTTTATGGTACGTCGTAGTTCGCTACACGGCCACCGCCGTGGGTCGAGCAGTCTCCTATTCGATATGTCAACGTTGCGAATGGGGTTTCCAATCACAAATTATGAAATACTGGCCAGTCCTACATCTCGCAACATGGAGGTGAGGTCCCATGTGACACTGGATATTCAAGGGCCATTGAGTAACATGTCGTATATTACGATTGTGTATCCATTTCTGTTCCTCCGATTACAGCGCCATTTGTGGCTAAACGAAGAAAATGCTTCAGACAAAACGTATGTACATTTTACGGTAAAATCTTAATCTGCAACAAAAAGCGGGCGTTCCCATTGAAGATTTCACAGTTGTTCCCCGCCACCCAGGCGCATGGTGGGGTGGCGCGCCGAGTGCGGTATCATTGCATGCTCCCCTCCGAGAAAAACAAATTCAAGTCATAACTTTTTATGATCCGATGTGTAGTTTCCGAGATATTTCAATGTCATCAGTTATAATGAACGGCCTGTTTTTGTATGAGATTGACGTATTACGTACTCATATTATTTACTGTTTTCAGCGTAGAGTAATGAGTTCTGGAACAAATTTCAAACCGGCTTGGGCGCACGATGGTTTAAAACCTGTCCTTTCATAACCGCGTACTATCAAAATTATTGTCCAAATTTTCGCGCAGTGTCGGTTACTGGGGTTCGTATATTGCAAGTGCGCTGTTCTTTCCTTACCTATGAGGTCAAGTTGGTGATGTTTCCTTGTCATACTAAAATCCAGATCTTTCTACCGACCACAATATTCAGACACTTGAACCGTAGAGTTATTCACAGAGCCTAAACTCGAGAGCATGGGAATACCCCGAGCGTAAGGTGGAAACAGACGATGACTCTAACCTACCAGTATCGAGTGGGAAGAGTACACTTACGTCGTCGGCAGGACAAACAGTGTTGCGCATGTAGTAAAAAAAGGTACAGTACTGTTGCTACAACGTTACATCACATTAAGTAAACATAGGCGTTACCGCGTGAGTTGTACCACTACTACGAAGTTCCTTCACATTAACCAAAGACGGCGTGGGTGGCGTCAATTGCTGTGGCGCCCAGAGGTGTAGAGGAGATGAGAGCGGCAGCCAATACGCCATCAAAGGCTATAAATACGAGCGACAGAGCGCTCCAGAGGCTCTTCTTCAGTGACCGGTTTCTGTGGTACCTAATTGCAGCGCCGCGACTTAGAATCCAGGCTAGGTCTACCTCATACAACAATTGCAGAATTCTTCTCAGACGGGCCACAGTAGAGCTTTCTAAGTATACCCAGGCATCGGAGTCTTTTTTAACCTTCCTACACATCTGCCTTTCTACTGAGCTCCCTAGCCTGCAATAACTTTCAAATCTTCAGCTCCAAGGCTCATCAGAGAACTTCGAAGGATGCGCTGGACGGACTCCCCGACCACTTTCTCGCTGACGTTTGCTGTCAATTAACAATAGTTCGTCTTAGCTCTCTCTGCAGGACGTGAAAACATTATTGGGGAGTAATACTGAAAACGTTGTCGAACAATTGCCTCGGAGACTAGTATGGCAATCCACATGCAAAAAAAATTGCCGAGATGTTCTAGGCGCTTCAGTCCGGAACCGAGCAGCTGCTATGGTCGCAGGTTCGAATCTTGCCTCGGGCATGGATGTGTATGATGTCCTTAGGTTAGTTAGGTTTAAGTAGTTCTAAGTCTAGGGGACTGATGATGGCTCAAATGGCTCTGAGCACTATGCGACTCAACTTCTGAGGTCATCAGTCCCTAAGAACTTAGAACTAATTAAACCTAACTAACCTAAAGACTTCACACACATCCATGCCCGAGGCAGGATTCGAACCTGCGACCGTAGCGGTCGCTCGGTTCCAGACTGTAGCGCCTAGAACCGCACGGCCACTCCGGCCGGCAGGGACTGATGACCTCAGATGTTAAGTCCCATAGTGCTTGGAGCCATTTGAACACACGCAAAATAAATATTTTAGATCTTGTGAGCATTTTGCTGATACTGAAAAATAATTTTTTTCTCCTTTTACAGAAATGCATTACCCTTACATAATGCAGATGTCTTTGCCAGACTGCGCGTTGTTTACTGGTAAGACATGCAACAGTTTACTTACGGTGCTCAACATATTACTTATTATTTACCTGTTTAGTCTTTGTGTACAGTGTTTCTTTTTTATGAAAATATATTACCTTCCTGTCACCGGTTTGAGCATTCCAGACTTTTTGAACGTCCGTTATAAAAATTAAAAGTGATTGTGTAAAACGGCGCTTCCCATAACGCCCGGTGCCGCTGCACATTCTGTCGAAGGAGAGTACTGCCAGCAGAAAGGGCTTCTCTTATTTTGCCAATTTCAATCAGATTTATTGTGCATCCCTGGATGATTTCAAGATCCACACTTTCGGATCTATTGGTTCCTTCCTCGGACAAGGAAGAGAGAAATAGGTTGCGGAATGTTAAAAAGTAGGGGTACGTCACTTAGACCCCGGAATGAGAGAGACTCACGTGCTGTAGGGAATAACGTCACATTAGTTTGGAGAGAACAAATAAAATATCTGCAACAAGTCGAACAAAAAAATCATGTACTGTTTCTCTAAAGATTAGGATTAGTCAGCAAAAAATGATAAGTGTGTCTCTTAATGTCTCATCGTTGGTTGTGCAGATGCGATGATTCCTCGAACAGAGTGGCAGCCAATTTGCTGGCAAGTGACCCAGCACTTCGTCTAAATTGACCACAAGAACAGGGCAGTATTAAACTGTGTCCTCTTACATGTAATGTCGGTGTTGGTGAAGTGAAATTCCAGGTAGCAGCCACCTTGCTCTTACTGTCGTACACGAAGCCTAATTCCCAGTGACGTAGCCCTCAGTACCTCACCTTGTCCGCACGCGGCAAGCTTCCTGCTCTCGTTGACGAAGAGAAAACAAAGCGAGCCAAGAAAACAAATTCGGCGGCTTCATTGAACGGACGGAGCGTCCAGCCGAGCCGACGCGAGTGCGTGTGTGCCCATGCGTGGCGACTCTAATATTAACATGCGAGAGTGTTGCGATTAATGTGGCAAAAAGACACAATAAATAACGTAAGTTATTTCTCTACATAATCGTCTTGGCTTCAACACGGTTTGTTTGGTGAGTCACCACTATTTTTTTACATTGTCTTAGAAAAGAAATTCTTTTAAATTCTGCATAAAACAGGTTTACAGAATGGATGAATCTCCATTTCAATGAAGTCTCTTCTCTACAAGTAATTTTTTGAGGATGTGAAATGAAGGAAACAAAGGGGAAATTTGGAAACGCATTTAAAGTTCAGGGAGGAGAGATATAGACTTTGAGGTTTGCCGAAGACGTCGTTATTCTGTCAGAGACGGTAGAAGACTTGCAAGACCAGTTTAGGGAAGTGGATAGTGTCCTGAAAAGAAATAATAAGGTGAATAACAACGAAAGTTAAACAAGTACAATGAAGCGTAGTCGTACAAAAAAGACGACGCTGAGAGGATTACGTCAGGAGATGAGGCACTAGAAGTAGCTGATGAGTTTCTGAATAGAGAAATAGCTGACGATGAATGAAGTGGGAAAGATATAAAACGCTAACTGGCAACAGTAAAAGAAGCGTGTCTGTAAATGAGGAGTTTGTAAAAATCTATACACATTACTAAATTTAAGTCCCCTTTCGCGTTTTTCTGTCTGTGTGTGAAGACTGATCTCAGGGATTACTTTCGGGATTTTGACACGGTTTTCACTAATATATTACCGCTACGCCAGACAATTTGTTCGGCCGTAGATGCTTCGTGCTACCCGTGCGAAACCGGGGCCTGTCACTAGTCTAATACAGATTTACCTCTTACAATGTCTTCTATGAAGATATTTGCAGTGTAGCCTTTGACGCAGGATAAGCCGTCGTGGACTGTGCGGCTGGTCCCGGCGTAGGTTCGAGTCCTCCCGCGGGCATGGGTGTGTGTGTTTGTCCTTAGGATAATTTAGGTTAAGTAGTGCGTAAGCTTAGGGACTGATGACCTTAGCAGTTAAGTCCCACAAGACTTCACACACACTTGTACTAATGGAAAGGTCTGTCGTTGTTAGTCGGAAGACTGGTTTGATGCAACTATCCATGCTACACTATCCCATGCAAACCTCTTCATCTCTGAACAACTACTGCAACCTGCAACCTTATGAAACTGCTTACAGTTTTCATCTCTTGGTCTCCCTCTACAATTTTAATCCTCTCCCCCCACCCCACCCGCACACTTCCCTCCAACAATAATTGGTGATCCCTTGATGTCTCAAATGTATCCTATCAACCAATCCCTTATTTTGTCAAGTTGTACCGCAAATTACTTTCCTCCCCAATTTTATTCGCTATCTCCTCACTAGTTACATGATCTACCCATCTAATCATCATAATTCTTCTGTAGCAGCACATCTCTAAAGCTTCTATTCCCTTCTTGTCTAAACTTGCTATCGTCCTTATTTCAGTTCCATACATGGCTGCATTCCATACAAATACTTTCAGAAAAGACCTCCTAACAGTTAAATCAAAAATGATTCAAATGGCTCTGAGCACTATGGGACTTAACAGCTGTGGTCATCAGTCCCCTAGAACTTAGAACTACTTAAACCTAACTAACCTAGGGACATCACACACATCCATGCCCGAGGCAGGATTCGAACCTGCGACCGTAGCAGTCGCGCGGTTAAATCAATTTGCAGTGTTAACAAATATCTCTTCTTCAGAAACGCTTTCCTTGCCACTGCCAGTCTACATTTTATATCCTCTCTACTTTGGCCATCATCAGTTATTTTTCTGTCCAAATAACGAAACTCATCTACTTTCAGTGTCTTGTTTCCTAATCTAATTGCCTCACCATCACCTGATTTAATTCTACTACTTTCCATTATCTTTGTTTTGCTTCTGTTGATGTTCATCTTATATCCCCCTTTCAAGATGTTGTCCATTCCGTTCATCTGCTCTTCCAAATCTTTTGCTGTTTCTGGCACAATCATAATGTCACCATCAAACCTTAAAGTTTTTGTTTCTTCTGTCTGAACATCAGTTCCTACTCCAAATTTTCCTTTGGTTTCCTTTACTTTCTGCTCAGTGTACAGACTGAATAAGATAGGAGGTAGGCTACAACACTGTCTCATTGCCTTCTCAATCACTGCTTGCATTTTATGGTTCTCGACTGGAACTGGAGTCTGGCTTCTGTGCAAGTTGTAAATAGCCTTTCGCTCCCTGAATTTTGCCGCTGTGACCTCATGATTTCAAAGGTAGTATTCCAGTCAACATTGTCAAAAGGTTTCTCTAAATACAAATGCTATAAACGTAGGTTTGCCTTTCCTTGACCTGTCTTCAGTATTGACCCGCGTGTTGCTACAATTGTCTGGAATCCAAACTGGTCTTCCCCGAGGTCGGCAGTACTTCCATTCTTCTGTAAAGAACTCGTGTTAGTATTTTGCAACCATGACTTATTAAACTGATAGTCCGGTGACATTCACACCTGTCAGCACCTGCTTTCTTTGGAATTTGAATTATTCTCTTGAAGTCTGGGGGCATTTCCCCTGTTTCAGTCATCTTGTTCACCAGATGGAAGTGTTCTGTCAGAGCTGGTTCTTCAACGCGAACAGTAGCTCTGATGGCATATCGTCCACTCCCGGGGCTTTGTTTCGCCTTAGGGTGTTCGGTGCTTAGTGAAGAGGAATTGGAGAGAAAAGAAATGTATGGCACGGCTTGACCAAAAGAAGGATGGGTTGGTAGGTTACATTTTCAGGCTTCAAGGACTTCGGTTGGTAATGGAGGGAAGCATGTTTGCGTGCAGGTGAGTGGACGGGGGAGCGAGGGATAAAAATTGTAGAAGGAGACAAAGATCAAATTGCTGAAAGCACGTTCATATGGGTATACGTCACAGTAATTATGCAGAGATGAAGAGGCTTGCGAAGGATAGACTGGTGTCGAGGGCTCCATTAGACCAGAACAACAACGTGAAATAGAAAGGAGTGAGCTGTGTAGGGGACTATTTCGAAGGCCAGCATGCCTACTTTGCATCGCAACGGTGGAGAAAGGGTATTCTCCTGCGGCTAGAGCAGTTTTACTGTCTCCTAATTTTGATCGCCTCTGCTTCAACTCAGTATCCATATGGTCCTAAAATGTTTCATGGTAAGAGCCAGCTGCGATTGAATTTCTTTCTCAAGTAAAGAAACTACAAACGAGTTTTTGTTGTTTTGGTGCTATTTCACATTAGACAACCCGTTGTTTTGATTGCACAGTTTTGTCTTCAATAATTGAGATATAACTAAGGAATCAGTTTCATTACACTATTTTACGTGGGCAAATCAACACAAAATGAAATCCATAGGAAGTGTCACTGAGAAATGTTACCAAAGAAGGCAGAAATGATAAAGGAAACGGTCTTAAACTGTTGGAGAACAGTTTATATAGCATTATATCAAAAAGACGCAACGGAGACTGATATGCTAATACCGAGATGGAATCGTTCTATTTTTAAAGAATTATATCAACAACACTGTTGTTGATAAAAGATGAACCTTCAGATATATTACAAAGATAAAAAATGGTGAGAAGTGGTCGCTCGATCACATGGGCTACAATGGGAAGCCTAACAAATGAGAGGCAAAGAATAGTAAAATAACAAATATAAATATTAATATGGCATCACTAAAAGAACGAACTCTATTTTGGTAAACATTTTAGTGAAAGCAACATACATGCATTCATACAAGCAATTTAACTGTCGAAATACTTGTTGACACTTAAAGGAAACAATGATAAAAAAACAGTAATGCTAAAAATCACAGCAAGGAAACAAAAACTAGATAGATGGAAGGATTCGCAACAGCTAGAGAGGTATACAAATACAGACGATACACACCGTTAACAGTTAGGTAGTAACAAAAGATAGCAGAAAATATACGGGGTGTCCCCTGAGGAATGGTCAATATTCCAGTATATGAGAGGAACTATCATCAGAAGCGAACAAAGTCTAGTAAATATGGGCTCTAAAATGCATATCTTAAGCGCCACGAGCACTTTTACTTCTTTGATACTGTGAAACAAATCTCAAGTTCTTAAGCTCTTAAGATATGCGTCTTAGAGTCCATATTTACTAGACTTTTCTTGTTTCTAATGATCATTCCTATCATATACTTGAATATTAACTGATCCTCCTGGACCACCCTGTATAAATGAGATAATCAAAGAAACCGTTGCCGCTCGGGGTGGCAGAGCGGTTCTAGGTGCTACAGTCTGGAACCGTGCGACCGCTACGGTCGCAGGTTCGAATTCTGCCTCCGACATGGATTTGTGTCTGTCCTTAGGTTAGTTAGGTTTAAGTAGTTCTAAGTTCTAGGGGACTGATGACCTCAGAAGTTAAGTCCCATAGTGCTCAGAGCCATTTGAACCATTTGAAAGAAACCGTTCAAGAAAGCAAAAGTCTGAAATAAAAAAATCAGTAACTAAAACTTAGGAATATGAGGCCAACAGCAAGAAACGGAGAAACTATACAAGTCTTGGAACGCATCTACTACCATCGATGCTTATATAATTCACGATAGATTGATTGTATGAGGGCCAGAACGCACTTTCGAGACGTCAGTAATGGGTGATTACGATAAATGACACGTATCTTTAACGACGACAAATTGTATGTCCTGACGAAAATAAAAAGAGCTGCCAGAGATGATAGGGTTTACATAACTGTATATACTGTAGTAACATCACTTTGCTCGATCAAGCCACCCCATCCCAGACAGATACAACTGAGGCATTGAGAACGATAAGGGCCCAAAGCACAGACACAATGTTTTGTGGAATCTTAAGGTGTTTGAAGGTCAGATTTGTAGACAGGTCACCGGCCTCACAAGTCGGAACTGTTTTTAACCAACTCTCAAACATCTAAAATTTCATATGGAAAAAAATGTACCCATTTTGTTTTACGAAATATTAATTAATATTTAGGATTATATTTACTGCTAGTTCACAAAATTTTCATATAAAGCCTACTGGCAATAGTGCCTTTTGACCTTTGTAAAGTTTTTAATTAATCTTAAATTGGAATCGTAAAATAAGGAACAGATACTAAATGCACCGCATACGCAATAACCATCTTTTCCAGAACTTCATGGTCCTCGTTACCACCATTTTCATTAAGTACGTTCTATGACGTGAAGTTCAGATAAAAGTGCCGATACACCTCTGATTACGAGAAACTACTACTACGTACATGTTGTAGAGACTAAATTATGTAGGCAACCCTAGATGAAAAATGAGCAGCACACAGCAACAATTGTATGCCTTGTGCTTTAGACCCATATGGAAACGAATATCCGAGAAATGTGTGAGGCAACTTTTAGTGAATGTTCATATAAACAATGCTGGCCTACACATATAGATAAAACTCGTTCACCATAATATCAGCAGATGTCAGGAGTATACAAATGCTATAACCTCAAAATCGATGACATTGTGCTTTAGGCACTTATGGTTCTTAGGACCTCAATTAAATAATTATGACAGACATACAAATACGAACTACAGACCTATTAACTTTCTAGTTTACGTGCATATCAGCCCTCGTCTGACACACGTGTCACTTTATTTACACGCTATGTCTTCGCTTAGCAGACAAGCAGATAAACTCAGTCTTCATAGATTTCCTAAAGGTGTTTGACATTGTCCTACCACCGTCGGCTGATAATACTTATGATCATACGTTATCTTCACAGAAATGTGATGCACTCGTACATTTTTTTGACTTACAGAACCAGACATAATACTGGGCGGCGAATGCCGAACAAAAACAAATATAAGATAGGGAGTACCCGAAGAATGCCTAAGAGGAACGTTGATTTTCTCATTGTCCGTACGATTTATCGGAGAGTGTCAACAGTGTTCTCCCATATTTCGCTGAAGCTGCTGTTGTCTGCCGGAAAGTACAGTTCCTGAATGATAGTAAGGAAATGCACGACTTAGTACTTCCACTTCAAGTGCCGTACGACGGATTTATTTCGATGAGAATAAATGCAAAATAATTCCCACAACAAAGTGAAAAATCCAATAATGACGGACTACAAGATCAGTAGAATACTTCGGCAGTCAGCAACACGATTAAAATCTAGGCGTAATACTACGAAGCGATAAGGCTCCTAGATGTCAAATTAGAATTAGGGAAGGGAAACGGAGGATTAGAGTTGTCGGAAGTGTTCTGAGAGATAGCAATGCAAGACGATAGTGAAAGCAGTTCTAGAGCACCAGGAACATTCCAAACCCAGTTCTTGAAAGAATCGAACTCCGATCTATAAAACGTCATATCTCCGAAACTATGTGCCGTACAATGGTATGATTTTGTAGATACATTCAGTGGCGTATGTGGATACTATGCAAACTATTGCGAATGGACTTAGTGGTAAGTAAATTAAAACGTTATGCCTGATACTGAAGTTCGATTGCATGAACAGCGAAAACATATTAACAAGGAGAGGTGTCCACAGGTGGGATCGACTTTTTGAAAGCTTCTGTACGGTTAAGTAGGTTAAGATCCCAAGTATCACACAACGCAGCAGTTCACTCATTTATGAGTAATTGACGAAAAAAATTTCAGAATGTTGTATGACATCCAATAGCATTAAAATAGTCACATCACGTAGTCTGGATGCGTGGTGTAAGCGACAGGATGATCGTGTTCGATCACACCATTAGCTGCCCTATATATTAAAAAATAAATAAATAAAAACTGAGTGAATGGATCAATGATGAACTTGAACGGGTGTCATGGAACGTCCGCCCCGAACAAATACAATGCACAATAAAGAACAAAAAATAAGATAGAAAATAGGATAGTAGCTTTGCACGCAGGAGGTTATCGGTTCTATTCTCGCCTGATACAGTAATTCTTTTAATTTTTCGATGTTTGTCAGATGACTTGGATCATAATTTTTATTCAGATAACAGATTTTGATGTAATTATTTATTTCACTTCCTTTGTCACATCATTTTAATCATAATATCAATTTCTTGATTTGCTCTCATTTTGCTCCCTATCATTCTTTTTCCAGCTGAAATCTTCGTTCATATGTTTTTAATTAATTTTTTGTACTAATTTCGATTTAATTTCCTTTGCTTTATCACCCTGTTTTTTCGTCAACATTATTGTGTTCATTATACCTATTTCACATTTTGTTTGAGTTTCGTTATATTTGTAAATCCTTCTTTCATTTAAATCTTCATCTGCATTATTTTGCCCATAAGGCAATAGATATTTAGGTTATATTTTAAATGTTTGTATGACGATTACAATGCAAAACATTGCACATCTGCTAACGAAGTACGGCCGATACAAATAGATTATTTGGACTTGTTTTTTAACTGATAGATTGGAATTTTAAAATAATTGAATGTTATAATAAATAAATGTAATTAAATACATGTTCACAAAAATTACGATTGGAAAAAGAATGATATAAAGAAAAAAATGAAACAAATGAAAAAAGTTCGTACAGTGATTAAAATAATGCGAAAAACAAATAGAAATAAAAATTACATTTAAATCAATAAATTGAATAAAAATATTCATCAGTCATTTCGATAAAGATATAAAAATGAAAAATAAACTTACTGCACCTGTCGAGATTCTAACACAGAAACCTCTTGCGTACGATGTTACTATTCTATCCATTACACCACGGAACCGAACCACGTATCGCAACGTCTTCAACTTTATTGCCGAAATTTTTTTCGTCAATTACTCGCAAACGAGGGCCCACCAGGGTGAACGGCTGCAGGGTGTGTGATACCTGAGATCTTAACCTACATCACTGTGTCACCGAATTGGTTTCAAAAAGTCGATCTCAGCGCTGGGGACCTCTCCTTTCATTATTTTGCTGGGGGCGTTGGCGAGAAAAGTTCTGTAAAAGGTTAAATAACATGCAAAGTTTGTTGAAAGTCGCTAAGTGGTCTAATTGCCAAATACTGGATGAATGAATTCTGCGTATCTGCGCGCCGTCAGTTAAGCTTACTTAAGACACACAGTTTCTAACTGTAACACTTGTCTTAGTGTGTTACAGTTTTTGATATAAGATTATACTTCTTAATGACTAGATTATGAGAGCAAAAAATTTGTCTTGGAACTCTTCCATTTGGTTCGTGTTTGCATAGAAAAACAATAATATCAAAAATTGAGTCCGCCTTGCGGCAAAACACCTTGTTATTCGTTTATTTCTTTATTCTCCCAAACTAGTTTCGGCGACAAATATCACCATCATCAGTGGGCATAATATTCTGGATCAGAAACAAAGTGCGAAAGTTTTGTTTTTCTGTGTTTTTCTGCTTTTGCTGCTACATACCATCCAACGAACCCGCTCAAACGGGTGCAGGTGCCATGATGTTTGCTGAGTAGAAAACGGCAACAGAAAAAAAAGCGCACAGAAAATTTGTCGCAAACAGCGACAATAGTTGCTTAAAACATGCTGTAACATACAATAAATAAGATTAAAAAAACCCACTAATGATGGTGACATTTGTCGCCGAAACTAGTTTGGGAGAATAAAGAAATAAACGAATAACGACGTGTTTTGCATCAATTTGTGATATTACTATTATGACAGCATTTTAAATATTGAAATTCGGTTAATAATTACGGAAAATATTGAAAATGAATTTTTTGTTGCCCCTACGCTGCAACGGGTGCCGTGTTTCGGGAAAGCGTTGTATAAGTAGTGACACACAACCCCAAAGAGGGCAAGCGAACGAGAGCCAGTGGATTCGGCAGAACGTTGTTTGCCAGTTCGTTGGGGTTCTGCTTGTCATCATCACCAAACCAAGGGTTTGGGACCAAGGGATTCGGCCATGTGGAATCGTAACTGTCTCTAATAACTTATGGAGGTTTATTATAAAATAGCGATATAATAAGTTCCATTCTGAGGAAACAAGAGGATTTAGCATTCGTCTCATGTGCAGAATTTATTTTATAGCTAGAAGCTGATCATTAGAAAAAGAAGTGGAAGAAGGAACCACGCTGGTGGTGGACGGCCTTCTTTTAAAAAATAGGGAGCAGTGTCATGGGGCAGAACTGATGTCTGACCTTAAAGCCGAATGCGAGTATGGGCTATTTCGCAATTTTTTAGCGAATGAGCGCTACAGATTTCGAATTGTAGTTACCTTATATATGCGCTAAAATTTGCAAAGATGAGACCTCTTTTAGGAGAACTGTACCTGAAGTAAAAAGATAGCCATAAAGATTTCATTTTCTTTTTCAGGTCGTGTTCATTATTTTCTATCGTCTCACGTATTTCCCTCCAAGCGCCTAGCCTTTTCTAAATGTTATTACAATCGCAGCTCGTAGCGTCCCATAAACATTCCTGTTTACGATAAACTATGAGCTTCAGTAGATATGTACCTGTTCAGACGACGCAGGCAATCGCTACTGAATTCAACGAACATTCGACCCGGTGTGCGTCCACACTACGAGGCAGGTCACAAGTCCAGCTCAGCGGCAGCGCTAAGATGTTACGGCGGGCAGTCTGAACCGCAACCGAGGCCAACCACTTCTCGTTGATCCCGATTTGCTTATCGTGCAAACCAAGCAAATTTCGGCCAACTAGGAGGTTGGTTGTCGTTCGTTGGCCTTTGTTGGTCTAGTGTGTACCCGCCTTATCAAGTAGTCATGACAGGCAGTCGAACGAATGTAGAGTTGATACGATGCGATACTGCAACGCTTGAGTTTTTCCGAATTACGATGCAACGTTCCTTTGGACACGCATGCATGTTCAAAGGAACTTTATATCGTAATTTAAAATGCCACAGCCACTGCAATACCGCATTTATCTGCTGACACCGGGAAACATACTTTGAAGTAAAATGTCTCGCCTGTACGGGAATACACCGGGTGATCAAAAAGTCAGTATAAATTTGAAAACTTAATAAACCACGGAATAATATAGATAGGTAAAAATTGACACACATGCTTGGAATGACATGGGGTTTTATTAGAACAAAAAAAAAAAAAACCAAGTATTGCTAGACGCGTGAAAGATCTCTTGCGCGCGTCGTTTGGTGATGATCGTTCCCCAGACCTCAGTCCGTGCGATTATTGGCTTTGGGGTTACCTGAAGTCGCAAGTGTATCGTGATCGACTGACATCTCTAGGGATGCTGAAAGACAACATCCGACGCCAATGCCTCACCATAACTCTGGACATGCTTTACAGTGCTGTTCACAACATTATTCCTCGACTACAGGTATTGTTGAGGAATGATGGTGGACATATTGGGCATTTCCTGTAAAGAACATCATCTTTGCTTTGTCTTACTTTGTTATGCTAATTATTGCTATTCTGATCAGATGAAGTGCCATCTGTCGGACATTTTTTGAACGTTTGTATTTTTTTGGTTCTAATAAAACCCCATGTCATTCCAAGCATGTGTGTCAATTTGTGCCTCTCTATCTATATTATTTCGTGATTTATTCAGTTTTCAAATTTATACTGACTTTTTGATGACCCAGCACATAATGGATTTACAAGTAAAAGTTATAGATGCATGGTTGACGACATATGGAAATTTGGATCGAGCCGAGAGTCGTGCACGGATAGCCAAATGGTAAGGCGACCGCTCGCTATAAGCGGGAAATTCGGGTTCGAGTGCCGGTCCAGCACAATTTTTTACTGTCGTCATTCCATTCTATAGCTGATGGTTGATCATATTCGCAGTTGCGAATACATTTAATGTGAAGTCGTGTTGCTAGGATCATAACAGAAATGTTCGGGAGCTTAAATGGGAGTCTGTCGAAGAAAGATGACGTTCTCGAAGAACCGTGCCGGATAAATTTAGAGATCCTGCATTCGAAGCAGACCTCGTCATCATTCTGCTGGCACCGTCGAGCATCTCGCGAAGGGATTATGAGAATACTAGGTGTACAAGTATGAAATGAGCGTTAAGATACAAATGTGTCGATAGGGAACCTTCATTGTGAACGAGCCTTAATTTTTTTTATTTGGTTGGTATGACATCTGCCAAAGATGTTTAGTATACATCAAATCATGGAACAAACAACATCATATTTTTTCATAGTGTTAACAATACCAAACTTTGTACCAGAAAGGGATGATTTGCGGAAAGTATTATTTTTTTGTCTTCATTTGAAAAAAAAGTGCTGCAGAGTGGCATCGAATGCTTATCGAGGCATATGATGATCATGGTCTATCAGAAGCAACATGCAAAAGATGGTTGCAACGGTTCAGAAATAATGATTTTGATGTAAGAAATGAATAACGTGGAAGACTACCAAAAAAGTTCGAAGACGCCGAATTGCAAGCAATATGCTAAATGTTGCACAACAAACAATTTCTGACCGTTTGAAAGCTTTGCGAAAGATCCAAAAGTGTGGAAAATGGGTGCCACATGAATTGAATGAAGGACAGATGGAAAACCGAAAAACCATTTGTCAAATTTTGCTTCAAAGACATGAAAGAAAATCAATTTTGCATCGAATTGTTACTGGCGATGAAGGATGGATTTATTTTAAGAATCCTAAACGGGAAAAATTATGGGTTAATCCGGGACAACCATCAACATCGACTGCAAAACCAGATCGATTGGGCAAGAAGACAATGCTCTGTGTTTGGTGCGATCAGAAAAGTGTGGTGTATCATGGGCTTCTAAAACCCGCTGAAACTGTGAATACTAATCGCTACAGACAACAAATGATCAATGTGAACTATGAACTGATCGAAAAAAGACCAGAACGGGCCAGAAGATATACCAAAGTAATTTTTTTACACGACAATGCACCTGCACACAAAGCAAAACTGGTTCAGGACACAATAAAAACACTTGGCTGGGAGCTGCTACCCCACCCGCCGTATTCACCAGACTTGGCCCCTTCCGACTACCATTTGTTTTCATCAATGGGACACGCATTGGCTGAGGAACACTTCGATTCCTACGAAGAAGTCGAAAATTGGGTGTCTGATTGGTTTGCATCAAAAGACGAACATTTCTATTGGCGTGGTGTCCACAAATTGGCAAAAAGGTGTTCAAAATGTATAGAAAACAATGGTCAGTACTTTGAATAAAATGTTTTTACTTTTCAACTCAAAATTAGTGTTTCATTTTCACAAAAAAAACGCTCATTTCCTACACCTGGTAATAAGACTACGGCGAGTGCAGATGTATGCATACAATAACTCTTCGCTCGCACGTTACGCAAATGAAGTAGTACGAAACATTGCTAATACCGGTACGAATCAGAGTCCGCCTTCCAGCAAGGGAGGCGCGCGCAGTTTACGAGACGTGTAGCGTGTTCCGGCATCTCCTGGAATCTCCTGGAAGGAGCCAGGACGCTGAGTGTTTACGCAGTCGCTGACACTGACCAGGTAAGGCTGTTGCGGTGTTCCGAGGAACCGCCGTCACGGGCAAGTCCAGCTGCTGAATCGCGAGCCCGCGCTGCCGCAGAACACAACATCCGCAGATCGCGGAAGACCGGCCAACTGCCTCCACCTGAGTCAGCCGATACTGCGCTGTGCAGCACGAAAATTCCGGCTGAGACCGAAATAGCCTCCTTGTTACGGGGGAGCCATGTCCGTCTCGATGGCTCCTTTTCAATGTGATCTTAGTGCAAGTAGAGGCACGGCGTGAACGGTGTGCACTGTATTACCCAAAGAGCCGAAAAAAAACGGAAATGGTTCAAATGGCTCTGAGCACTACGGGACTTTACATCTGAGGTTATCAGTCCCCTAGAACTCAGAACTACTTAAACCTAACTAACCTAAGGAAATCACACACATCCATGCCCGAGGCAGGATTCGAACCTGTGACCGTAGCGGTCGCACGGTTCCAGACTGAAGCGCCTGGAACCGCTCGGCCACACCGGCCGGCAAAAACGGAAACGAATGAAGAAAGAAAAAAAAAACAGAGTGCAAATTCGTGTGGAGTTTCAAGAATTCAAGAAAGGATGAGACTCGTCTTCCGTGTGTGCTTCAATGACAGTTTGAGCTCGCCGCTAAATGTGCAGGCTTGGAATATTTTGGGAATAAAGTAGAACTATCGAGCGAGGTAGAGCCGTTGTTAAAGCAATGGATTCCCATTCGGGATGAGACAAGCTCAGATATCCAGGTTTAAATTCTCCACGGTTTCCCTAAATAGCCGAAGGCGAATACTGAAACTATTTATTTTTTGATTAAACACTAAATGGATAAACAAAGACACTGAGAGATGACCCTGTGAAATGGCTCAAATTTCATATCTGTAGACATTTACAAGGGGTGGATTTTCGTGCTTTCGTTGCGCGGAGTAGATTCATCCAATATGACCAAACTCTCCAGTAAAACGTCATGAAGTGATCAAACGAAATGTACATTTTGTATACAAAAATCTGAATGTCTTCACTTTTAGCTCGTTATCCAACAGTCAGGCGGAAACGTATGACGGTAAGAAACATCACGTTAGTGCCGTTGATTTTAGCAGCTTTTGTGATTATTCGTGTACCTTATGACTTACATACCATTCGTAATCGCTTCGTGTATGAACTAGCGACTCTATGTATGCCTGTGTCCATATTTTCATACGAGATTTTCGATTGAAGACTAGTAACACTCGAAAATGCAATCGCAATGAATTAACGAATAAATAATGATAAAATAAAAACAAAAATAAAACAATCGATATTGCAGTCGCAATGAATAAAAACTAAAAGTGGTCCGCCCCCCGGTCGCTGAGTGGTCAGCGCGACAGAAAGTCAATTCTAAGGGCTCGGGTTCAATCTCCGGCTGGGTCGGACATTTTCTCCGCTCAGGGACTGGGTGTTGTGTTGTCCTAACTATCATCATTTCATCCCCATCGACGCGCAAGTCGCCGCAGTGGCGACAAATCGAAAGACTTGCACCAGGCGAGCGGTCTACCCGACGGGAGGCCCTCGTCACACGACAAAATTAAAAGTGAAAAAAAACTTGAAAATGCATTCAGAATAAATATAAAAATTAAAGGTAAAAAAGAAGCAACTAAAATCAGAATGGAAAAAATGGAAAAGCATAAATCAAAATCAGAAATCTGTACAACAGAAAAGGTTTCCTGAAGATGTTAAATTATGGCATTACAATCCAGTTGTAAAACCAGAAGCCCGTTATGCCACAGATACACCACCTTTATCTTAAAGGCTTATATCCTCGGAGTAGTGAACCAACTTAAAACACAATAAAATCAAGCCCTCCGTTCCAGACTGTATACCAGTTAGGTTCCTTTCAGAGTATGTTGATGCAATAGCTCCGTACTTAACAATCGTATACAACTTCTGGCTCGACGAAAGATCCGTTCCCAAAGACTGGAAAGCTGAACAGGCCATTCCAATATTCTAGAAAGACAATAGGAGTAATCCACTACATTACAGGCCCAAATACTAACGTCGATATGCAGCAGGATCTGGAATATATTGTGTTCGAACACTACGAATTAGAAATCATCGCTCTTGCGAAACTCAACTTTTTTGGCACTGCACCTCGCAACCGGCTTGTAATCAAATTGCATGCTTATGGAATATCGTTTCAGTTATGCGACTGGATTCGTTATTTCCTGTCAGAGAGGTCACTGGTCGGAAGTCATCGAGTAAAACCGAAGTGATTTCTGGTGTTCCTCAAGGCAGTGTTATAGACTCTCTGTTGTTTCATATCTTTGTAAACGATTTAGGAGCCGTGTTAGGTTGTATACAGATGATGATACCGTATGTCGCCTAGTAAAGATCAAACAAAATTGTAAAGAGATTTAGAAAAGATACCTGTATGGGTCGAAAATTGGCAATTGTCCCTAAATAATGAAAAATGTGAGGTTATCCACATGAGTGCTAAAAGGAATCCGTTAAACTTCGGTTACAATCAAATCTAAAGGCCGTAAATTCAACTAAACACTCGGAATCACAATTACGGGCAACTCCAATTGAAAGGAATACATAGAAAATGTTGCGGGGAAGGCGGATCAAAGACTGTGATTTATTGTCAGAACACTTAGAAGATGCAACAGTTGTACTAAAGAGACTGCCTTATAGTGAGCTTGTCCGTCCTCCTTTGGAGTACAGCTGAATGGTTTGGGATCCTTACCAGATGGGATTGACGGAGAACATCGAGGAATTTCGAAGAAGAGCAGCATGTTCTATATTATCGAGAAAATAGGGAGAGAATGTCACGGACGTGGTACAGGATTAGGGCTGACACTATTAAAACAAAGGCGTATTTCGTTGCGGCGCTATCTTCTCATGAAATTTCAATCACCAATTCTCCGAATTCGAAAATATTTCGCTATCGCAGACCTACGGAGTGGAAAATGATTATCATAATAAAACAAGGGAAATCCGAGCTCGCACGGAAAGATGCAGATGTTCGTTTTTTCCGGGCGCTGTTCGAGAGTGGAATAATAGAGAATTATTGAGAAATTGGTTCGATAAACGCTCTGATTTGCAGAGTATCGATGTAGATGTAGATGTGGATGCAAAATCCAGTGTTTACTTGTACAGAGTTGAATAATCTTTTTCTTTATCAAAACAAAGCCACTGTATTTTCAATTAGTTCACTTTGTCTTAATTTACATTTTTTTTGGGTTTTGTCAAGTGTCCAAGACTCAGACACTCGTCACCGTCCATTCTTACAAGAATTTCTTTGTTTTCCTTGCAATTAGTAATATTCTGTTCCAGTCATTCGGGGTGAAGACAGTTTGATTTCGTGCTGCTTTTTCTATGTGACAACACTCAACATCACTGAGCAGATACAAGTGCCATGAAAACATGACATTTAGATCGATAATGTCTATACTCGTTTCTCGTAACACTTTAATTAGGGTTAAAGCTAGATTAATATTACAGTGTTTGGAAAAAATTGGAATTTGTGGTAAGGAATATGGGACCAAAAAGCTAAGGTCGTCGGTACCTAGGCTTACGCACTACTTAATCTAACTTAAACTAACTTACGCTAAGGACAACACACACACCCGTGCCCGAGGGAGGACTCAAACCTCTGACGGGGGGAGCCGCGCGAACCGAGACAAGTCGCCCAAGACCGCACGGCTACCCCGCGCTGCCCACGGTGTTTTTGGGGGGGGGGGGGGGGAGGACTGTATTTTATGTGCTTCGTAAGGCTAACACAGATTTCGTGTGACCCATATGTATCCCAGGTTATAACACAACATGTTTATACGGTAGTATGCCCCAGACACTTCTAGTTTTGGAAACAGGAGGACTTTCTGTAAATCAGTAGTTAAGGTCAATGAGCTACTAACTTTCAAAGCAGCCCGTGCTTTTTCAGCTCTTGCTAAACGGAGATTATGATCCCTTTCTAGCTCTGCTCTTCTTTCTGGAGTTTGTTCCACTGTACCTGTCTCAGCTCTTACATATATACAAGTGTAACTGTAAGGTTAATTTAAAATTGAAAATAGATCTGTAATGAAGCTCTTTGACAGGATCAATTTCATTTTCCACATACCACTGCATATGAAGATTGTACATCCTTGAAATATTAAGGTCTGGGCTCAAGTGTTTCCTATTGGGATTATAGCTCGTGGTTTAATGGTTTTGATAGAATGGGAAACGATTAACGTGGTCTATCACGGTTCGTACTTGCAACGGTGTTATTTTTCGTGTAGCGACATGTTTGCCCCTTAGGTCGTCCAATGGAACACGTCCATCTCTTGATTTATTAATAGCTCTGCACGCTCTACCATCGCTTACAGCAAATTTGTACTTTTCTTTTCGCCTTTTGCTCCAGACCGTGGATGTCTACAGTATGGGCGTCTGACGGATAATTCCGGATACGTACGTCACACTGGGTTCGTCTTTCATCTTCGTGAGTGATGAAAAGGATCTCTTCGGGCACACACAACCAATATTTTCAAAACTCTTATGTGCTATATTAGTATCCTTGACACTGTGATGCTCGTTTCCTCCTTCATCCTTGACTTATTCTTCTGGCGTTTCCGGGGTTCAATTGGTTTGTTCTGGTAACTTTGGACTTCTACATTTCTTGTATCAGGCCCCTCCAATGTTGGTGGGGCTTGTAGCTGAGTTGTAAGAATAAGAAGCCTACTCATTGTTTCAATGCAGATTTTAGTACATTAATTAGGTTAGGTTCTATTCAGATTAAGTTAACATAGCTGTTGTTAAGTTAGGTTAGTTATTTTTAAATATATACACACACTAAACCATGAAAAGGTTAAAACCGTAACTGAATCATTTGAGGAATGAATGTGACTGCAAGGTCCAGGTAAGAGGTAAGTGTGTGGTAATGATAATATTATGCTAAAGTGCGTATTTATAACTAAACAGTAATTTTTAATGTCAGAAATCGGTACACTGTATTTTAAAGTGAACAGCAGTCACACTTAGAAAGCTCTCAATAGTTTTGGTTTATTACTAAAGCAAGGCTTTTGAGCCTAATTTAAATTGAAAACAAAGGTAAGCCATTCCGACTATGGTTAGAATACGGTTTTTCTTTATTATTACTACTGTATACAACAATATGCTGATCTGATGAGTAGTCGTTATCGTGCTGAAGATTGCAGTCCCTATCTGCGTTACAGTCATCACTATTACAAAGTATATCACCCGTTTCGTGGCTGTTGCTATGCACCGTGCTGGTATGTAGCTTATCTGTGATAGAAGCTTAGGAATGTAGTGATGTAAGTCAGTCTCAATTCACTATTATTAACAAGGTATTTGATGTTTTATTGAGTGCCCCAAGGAGGTGTTGCTACCTAGCAGCTAAAAGTCTGAGATGCCAGACAGCTGGATATCGCAAAACTGCAAGAAATCTCTCTTTCTTCTCCCTCCCTCCCTCCCTCCCTCCCTCCCTCTCTCTCTCTCTCTCTCTCTCTCTCTCTCTCTCTCTCTCTCCGTCGCTCCCTCCCTCCACCTCAGTCGTACTAGTTCAAGAAAAATATTATCCATGCACGAGTGACAAAGATGTTCAATATCGTAGGCCGTGTGAAACTGAACACATTTGAAGAGGGAGGCTGATACATCACTAAAGGGCTACTAGAATATTTTTATGCTATTTGCGGAAAAATTCTGAATAATTCAAAAAAATTTTCTTCGTAAATATAAACTGAGTAACTGAAACGCAAACTAAAATGTAGAAAATTTCCTACTTGTTGACAATATGGTCAAATTCTAATTTGTCGGCAAAAGTTATACGTTGAGACACACAGTGACGAGCTGAAAGGTTGTTACTACTGACCCGCAAGAGAATGGATGCTACATGATGGCGTCGCGAGCGCGTGATGCGGCAAGGAACGTATATCAGCTGAACAGAGACGAATGGAGAATCATTCTAACGGCTATACGGGCCACAAAGAGGGAAAGCCACTGATATACGCGACTTCGACATGGGGCAGATTGTTATGGCCTGGCGTCTTTGTGTGTCTGTATAGGAAGTGTCGAAGCTGGTCAGAATTTCGCTTGCCACTGTCGTAAACATCTATGGAAAGTGACTGAAGGATAGAGAAACCACGAGGAGGCGACAAAGGGAACGTCCGCGTGCCATCACAGAAGGTGAACGTCGGAGAATTGCTTCCTCTGTAAAGCAGGACAGGTTGCAATCCGTCTCAGAGTAAAATGCTGGTGCAGACACAAGTGTTTCGGAGCACACCGTTCAGTGCACGTTGTTGAACATGAGTCTCCGCTACGTGTTCCCAGGTTAACACGTCATTAAGATTGCAGTGGGCTCCAGATCATCGAGATGGGGCCTTGGATCAGTGGAAACGTATCGCCTGGTCGGATGATTCAGGTCTCTTATTAGACTAGGTCGATGGTTGCTTTCGGCCATCATCCATCTAAGGCATAGGCGAACGGAGCCAAGGCCGGTGGTCGCAGTATTATGAGGGATATTCATCTGGGCCTCCACTGGACCCGTGGTAGTAACTGAAGGCACTATGACAGCTGTGGACTACGTGAACATTGCTGCGGACCAGCTGCATGCCTCCATGCTTCATGTCTTCCCTGGCGGCGGTGGCATCTTTCAGCAGGACAAATGTCCATGTCACAAGGTCAGAATCGTGCAGAACCGTAGTTTGAAGAGTATGATAGGAACTCACGTGCTGAACCACATTCCTCTGGAAACCTACCAAGTACCAATCGAATTCAGGCTGTGCAGAATCGCTGCTGCATTGACTTCCGTAAATGGTCCTGTGCACTGTTACGGTGGTTATAATTTTTGGTTCCTCAGCGTATATGTTCCTGCTAAAATAACAAATGTCCCGTCTGCCCGCTGTCTGCGAGAGGTGGGAATGTGAAAGAGTGTAAAAGAACGTCCTCACATCTAATCACACTTTCGATATTGAGATGTTAAAATATCAGTTTTCGAGTGCTCTTTAGGTGCTGATAATACTGCCAAGCCCAATTTCTATAGAGAGAGCGTGTGTTGTTGTGTTCCCTGCGAAGTTGCCACTGTTATTTCCTATCTGCGTGCTATGTTATTGGCTTATGACACGTTAGACCCAACAGACGTAAAAAAATGTGTGAAATCCTATGGGACTTAACTACTAAGGTTATCAGTCCCTAAGCTTACACACTACTTAACCTAAATTATCCTAAGGACAAACACACACACCCATGCCCGAGGGAGGACGCGAACCTCCGCCGGGACCAGCCGCACAGTCCATGACTGCAGCACCTTAGACAAGAGACGTCAATTCAGTGTTATTATCCAACCGTTGGTGAATACACACACACACACACACACTTATTAGGAGTGATTTCTATGATTTCATTTTATGTGCTATGCCTATGCAGACCCACAGAGCAGTGCTATACTTAATACATAAACCAACCTACGAGGCAATAGGTTCATATATCCAAATAGAAAACTACTTATAACTCTTGGGAATTTGTCTTGTTGAGACAGTATGGTGCAGTTGTGAAATGAAGGGGTTCCTTTCGCTGAGAATCAAGTTTACGTCTCCCATCACACAATCTGAAATTGATTTTCCGTGTTCGCGAATCCATACTGTTCTGTGATCTCAAAGGTTCCGGCGAAGGTGCTGGAGCCATTCTGCAAAAAAAATCTGTTCACTTAAAAGATAAATATTTTGGGTTCGCATCTGCCGATGAAAGACTGTCAGGATTTCGAGAGAGTCGAGATTTTCTGTACGTTTCATGATAAAGAAAAATTGGTGACAGATGCGAAAAATGATGATTGCAACAAAGACAGTTCTTTTTATATTCTTACTAAACGTGAGAACCCACTAACAGACACAATCATCACGAAGCAGAAACAAAGCTTGAAATGTACATTGCATACTGTGTACTTGGTAAGAACGACGATAATTACAGTTCATGAGCCGAAAGGTGATCATTTGCATCGAGATCGAATTATATATTAACTGTATAAAAATCGTGAATTATATTTATATTTGAGGTAATATTTTGTCAGGGCGAAGCACAAGTACGGACCGAAACGGAATATCCTCTTGTATCAAAGAAACCGTGCCAAAAATTGCCTTTGGGTTGACTCTTCTGTGTCTGCTCTGTTGTTTGAGACTGGTACTTTTACTAAAGATGAGCTGTGCAGCGACTGTGCCAAATCATGAATTTTCAAAAATATTTTAAATTTACTACAGCAATATGAAAGCTTCCAGTCTCCTCACATCTGCGGGAGGTATGCAGGAAGAATGGGAAGCTGCAAAGGAAAAAGCAACCAGGTTCTGTCTAACACTTATCTACGAATTGTCTCCTAAGTTGATCACAGTTATACATTAAAAGTATAGTGAGTAAGGTGGTGCAGTGGTGGAGATCCCTCAGTAGTATTCTGGAGAAGCGTGGTTCGAATCCCTGCCCGTGCATAATATTTAGCTTTTCCTTTAGCTGAATGGAAAGATCGAAACCTATTTTTCGTCCCATATTTATCGAAAAACTAAGTCTGTGATCCATCTCTAATGATCTCTTGATCGATCTGACAGCAAATATATTGAGTTACTACATATTGGATGTTTACATTGAACAATATTTAATGTGAAAGACAGGGCACATATATTTCAGAGTAAGCCTGGGAAATCAAAATTGTCATATAGCACGTTAACATCATTTAACTTTATGTTGAATTAATCTAAATTTGATCGAACTAAATCGCTAAAGTGAAACAGTGTGCAGTATGTGACGAAAATTCGTAACACAACTTCAGTCAACAGACTTCCCAATGTCATGGAATTATTTCTCGGAAAACCTGACAAAATCCGTTTCATTAACTACGACAGAAAGTTGTAAGTTGTAGAATGTATAAGGAATATGAGAGACACTGTTGTATCAAGACGCAACTATGATCAGCCTCTACGTTCTTAGTGAATGGAACGTAAATCACAACGTCAGACTTCAGGAGACAAAATTTTAAGACAGAGGCAATCCTATCTGAAACTTCTCTATTAGTCTTACCTGCTAGGGATCTTGGGAAGACAGTCAATACTCAAGAATCGGTCGATGTTTTGAGAACTTCCTCATTTCTGCATTATAGTTCCCGGTTTGCAGTATTTTCCTTGTCTTTGAGGTGAATGCCAGGCTAGAGATTAAGTGGATGACACGCCTATGTACTAGAGTGTGATCGACTCCTATGTCGGATATAGATAATGTGTGATTGTACTTACAATACCTTCTGAAGAAGATAAGTTTTAAAACTGAGGAAACCATGGTAAATATTTAATAAACGTGTGTTTTGCAATTGGTTGGCTGTTATTTCCAATCCATTGAAGCTCTTGCTGGATCACTTTCGAATATACCAAAGCTGCAAACTTTTCGCACTTTTTTAGGTCTTACCTATCTTGACCATGAACTAGAATTAATTTTCTACAATTTTATACCAAAGTGGGCTCGGAAGACCTAATAGTTTATGAGATACAGCTCTTCAAAGTTTGGAAAATTTCCCAAATTTGAAATTTTTTAGGTAATTTTAATGTTTCATCATATGACGTTGTCTTTATAACTTCAATAACCTGTCTGAAATGATTCAGTGAAGTAAATGTTCGTTCAGTTTAATATTTTGAAGTGGGGTGTAGATAGATATAGGAATGACGATACAATGAGAGACATCGGGATCTAGTGACGACTTCTGTGAATCTAATATTATAAATGAGTTGATAAAAGAAAACGGACGTAGAAATGAGGTCACAGCGAGTTACTGGAGATGAAGCTGATACAAAAAAGCTGTGCGACTGGTTTTTTAAGTACCCTCTGTTTCCTGAAACGGATGTGATAATATCCTTAAGCAGTTGAGTTGTAGGAGAGAAATGGATCAATTGCCACATGGAAAGAGATGTTGGAAAGAAAGCAACGTTGACGGTTGTAGGAGGAACATCCAAATCGTCACATTCCATCGTAAAACCAAAATTGTTTGTCTTTCCTCTGCTGTTCGTACTGTTACTGTTGGCAACTGGCAAGCGAATATCGACGCATTCATACTGTTTCACAGGATATGCATTTTGAAAAATTCGGATGAAGAATTGAAGAACTTCTTCACCATTCCCGATGTCTTGTTCCATTCAAGAGGGAATGAGGAAGGGAAATAAATCATCTTTCTATGCAGCATCCCAACCTGTCGTTATTGATGAGTCACGAGGAATAACTACGAGTGTTGTGTTAGATGGTGGTCATCTCCTACAAAAATTGATATGGCCCAAGCACTCCTCATTTGAATTGATAGCTGCCAGACATGTACAATATCTCGAGGCATGATATGGTCAGAACACAGCTGTTGCATTTGATGGTTCAGAAATGGCTCTGAGCACTATGGGACTTAACTTCTGAGGTCATCAGTCCCCTAGAACATAGAACTACGTAAACCCAACTAACCTAAGGACACCACAAACATCCATGCCCGAGGCAGGATTCGAACCTGCGACCGTAGCGGTGGCGCTGTTCCAGACTGTAGCGCCTAGAACCGCTCGGCCACCCCGGCCGGCAGCATTTGATGCTTATCCAACAGAGCCTGACCAACAGAGTACTAAGAGCTCTGAACGTAATCGCCGAGCTCAGGCACATTCTCCTTCTGAGGTGATATTTGAGGAAACAGCCACTCATAAGGATATTCAAAAGAGATCCGCTGGGTTGCCGAGGTCGAAAACTTGTATTTTGCATCACAGTCACATCCCTTACAAGTACGAATAAAGAAACGCTCTACCACCACTTGATGCGTCTTACGATGAAAAGTAGTAGTTTCCAAGTGTGTCATGATGGAGGCGACACCGCCCCAGTGGTACCGGCATGGGATTTGAATTTCCATGTGGTAGCATAGGGGCCACCCTTAGGGCGCGGTCGTGTCTGTGTAAGTACACTCGCAGCAACCGCAGTCTTGGGCCCACCAGCGGACGGCATGGTAACTGCCAGACTTGTGTCCAAGGGAGAGGCACTGGGTTTTACCTGGTGGTCGACTTGCAAGTGATAGCGAATGTGGCGGGATTCCATCGCGACAGTCATGTACGAGGGTAATCCCAGAAGTAAGGTGTCCTATTTTTTTAATTTTTTTTTATAAGTACAGAACTCTGTTTGTGTGGCAGTTACCCACACTGTTATGAAGAGTGCTTCACGCGCCATGTGTAAACATGTGCACGCCGCGCTGAGGCGCTCAGTCTTGGCAGCCGTTGAGAATGGAGCTCACGCTGGATGTTACCGCCAAGTGCGAGTTGCGCGCAGTTATTCGGTTTTTGAACGCAAAGGGCACAACGCCGATACAAATCCATCGTCAGTTGACGGAAGCGTATGGTGAGTCGTGCAAGGAAGTCAAAAATGTTCGTAAGTTTGCAGCTGGTCGGACCGAAATTCACGACGAACGAAGGAGCGGGAGACCATCAATTTCTGAGGAGACAGTGTTGAAGGTTGAGCAAAGCATGCGTGAAGATTGGCGAATCACCCTGGATGATCTCTGCACGTCGGTTCCTGAGGTTTCCCGAAGCACCGCTCACAGAATTTTACCGGAAACATTGAACTACCGGAAGGTGTGCGCAAGATGGGTGCCACGCATGACTGAGGATCACGTGCGGCAACGAGTTGATGCTTCCCGCGCATTTCTTCACCGCCTTGCAGCCGAACAGGACAACTTCCTGGACTCAATTGTCGCAGGTGACGAAACCTGGGCATACCACTTTACACGTGAGACCAAGCAACAATCACGCCAGTGGCGGCATCCTTCTTCGCCAAAGCCGCGGAGCTGGCGGCGAGCTGGTATGAAATGGGCATACAAAAACTGCCACAGCGTCTACAAAAATGCATCGACAGAAATGGTGATTATGTCGAAAAATAGCTAAATGTTCGAGCTGTAAACTGACGTAAACCATTGTAGGAATAAACAGGTCTATGTACAGGGTTATTACAAATGATTGAAGCGATTTCACAGCTCTACAATAACTTTATTATTTGAGATATTTTCACAATGCTTTGCACACACATACAAAAACTCAAAAAGTTTTTTTAGGCATTCACAAATGTTCGATATGTGCCCCTTTAGTGATTCGGCAGACATCAAGCCGATAATCAAGTTCCTCCCACTCTCGGCGCAGCAAGTCCCCATCAATGAGCTCGAAAGCATCGTTGATGCGAGCTCGCAGTTCTGGCACGTTTCTTGGTAGAGAAGGTTTAAACACTGAATATTTCACATAACCCCACAGAAAGAAATCGCGTGGGGTTAAGTCGGGAGAGCGTGGAGGCGCTGTCGGTCTCCAGTTGTGGCATGAGCCAATTTTCCAACATGTCCAGATACACGTGCCCTGTAACGTTTTTTTCGCAGAAGAAAAAGGGGCCGTAAACTTTAAACCGTGAGATTGCACAAAACACGTTAACTTTTGGTGAATTGCGAATTTTCTGCACGAATGCGAGAGGATTCTCTACCGCCCAGATTCGCACATTGTGTCTGTTCACTTCACCATTAAGAAAAAATGTTGCTTCATCACTGAAAACAAGTTTCGCACTGAACGCATCCTCTTCCATGAGCTGTTGCAACCGCGCCGAAAATTCAAAGCGTTTGACTTTGTCATCGGGTGTCAGGGCTTGAAGCAATTGTAAACGGTAAGCCTTCTGCTTTAGCCTTTTCCGTAAGATTTTCCAAACCGTCGGCTGTGGTACGTTTAGCTCCCTGCTTGCTTTATTCGTCGACTTCCGCGGGCTACGCGTGAAACCTGCCCGCACGCGTTCAACCGTTTCTTCGCTCACTGCAGGCCGACCCGTTGATTTCCCCTTACAGAGGCATCCAGAAGCTTTAAACTGCGCATACCATCGCCGAATGGAGTTAGCAGTTGGTGGATCTTTGTTGAACTTCGTCCTGAAGTGTCGTTGCACTGTTATGACTGACTGATGTGAGTGCATTTCAAGCACGACATACGCTTTCTCGGCTCCTGTCGCCATTTTGTCTCACTGCGCTCTCGAGCGCTCTGGCGGCAGAAACCTGAAGTGCGGCTTCAGCCGAACAAAACTTTATGAGTTTTTCTACGTATCTGTAGTGTGTCGTGACCATATGTCAATGAATGGAGCTACAGTGAATTTATGAAATCGCTTCAATCACTTGTAATAGCCCTGTACTTATGAAAAAATAGGAGACCTTACTTTTGGGATTACCCTCGTACGTTCCGCGCCGAGTGCCGTCGTCACCAGTTACTGGGTAGCTACAAGCAAAACTCCTTTCGAAGACTTTTCGACGTAGTTCACTTATCAGAATAATTATTGTTGAATGTAAAACGGAAGTTTGTCAAATCCATCCCTGAAGTTGTATGTTATAATTTGAACAAATACTTTAATTGTCTGTGGTGCCTGATATTAATTGTGCGTTTGAGATACGTTGTGTTTAACGAATATTTGTGAAACATGGTGTACGTACAAAATTCTTGAAGCTTTTGTAGCCACTTGTTGACTCATTGGCTGTTGGCTTCTCTCTCGGTATCTTTGGCCGGCGTTTGTTCAACGATTTCCTGGTTGACGTACTACTCTACGAGTATGATGGTATTATTACTGACGCCACGTGGGGTGGCCGTGCAGTTTGGGGCGCCTTGCCACGGTTCGCGCGGCTTGCCCCCTCGGAGCTTCGAGTCCTCCCTCTGACATGGGTGCATGTGTTGCCCCTAGCGTAAGTTAGTATAAGTTAGATTAATTAGTGTGTAAGCCTAGGGACCGATGACATCAACAGTTTGGTCCCATAGGAACTTACCACAAATTTCTAATTGTTTTATTAATACTGACCCTACGTAACTTTCTTCATGTTATATCGGTTTAGATGCAATTACACTGTTAATAACAGCAATTCAGTGTCTCATTTTATTGTACTTATAATTAAAAATATGTATGAAGTGGCACAGAGGTCAGTACTCTCTAGATTCGTGAAGGATTGGGAAATCACTCCAACGATCTAACTTGGTGATATTTGCGCCATCTATGAACTATTCAGTAAGTAAGATGAGCCACACACCTCGTCATGTCGGTTCAAAAAATAAATAAAAGAAAAAAATTTTCAAATCTGTTCCAGTTGTTACAGTATACATGTGTCTCCTAGCTGTTTGTAAATTTTATGGATCTGATTTTACCTACGCTTTTAAAGATTCACAAACTAATTGGCTCACAAGGAGTGAATCTGGCATTTTTACATCTTTTAATGTTAACTGTTAAATGTGGCAGTAAGTCAATACAGCGACATCAGTAAACAAACTTGTATTTTATTTTATTCCTATGCAATTATAAATTTTATTGGAGACCATAATTGCTTTATTATAATGGTCATGTATTACGTAGTTCATATAGAGGACGCCACACAGCCTCCGGTGTGTCCTCTGCAAAGCCTACCTTCGTTAGACAGTCGTTTTTAATGAACTGTGACAACAGCCTGAACAACAGATGTAGACGAACTAGAGCATCTATAACAATTCCGAAATACCGGTACGTAATTTAATATACAAGCGATATAGGCTCATTCGGGAGGACGACGGTTCAATCCCGCGTCCGGCCATCCTGATTTAGGTTTTCCGTGATTTCCCTAAATCGCTCCAGGCAAATGCCGGGATGGTTTCTTTCAAAGGGCACGGCCGACTTCCTTCCCCGTCCTTCCCTAATCCGATGAGACCGATGACCTCGCTGTCTGGTCTCCTTCCCCAAAACAACCCAACCCGATATAGGCTGTGTCGTGAGTTGTAATATTTGGATACTATGCTCTATCTACTTGTGTTTTAGCAGTGATAATGGCTAGTTACTATCCGAAATCTGGATCTACTATAATAAAGCTAGAACACAAACGACGACTGATTGCTGCTCTTTAATATTTTGAAAGTTATATCACAGTCGTGGAGCGCAATCCATTTTCCTAATGGAAAATAATTTGATGATTTTTCTGGTGTTTCGCCAGCATGAGTGGAATTTCAGCCACTCTTGCTGGCGAAACGTCAGGTAAGTCGCAGTCTTAGGTTTTCGCGGCCGTTGTCGCTATCAAAAAAAGTCGCATTGGCAACATGTAAATTCTTCAACTGTTCGGCCACTATTGCAATTGATCTTCGTCAGGGTGTTTTGCTAACCGCTGAATGAGAAATACTTTAGTTCTTATATCCTGGTAGAACAGGCTGTTATCGTAATCTCACAAGGTGCTGAGGGTGACGTCTGACACCCCACCCTTCATTCTCAATAGCCTAGTACATTACGATAACAGCCTCTTCCACCACCACATAAGAACTAAAGTATTTCTCAATCAGCGATCAGCAAAACACCCAGAGGAGGGCCAGTGGCCGAAACGTCGGAGAATTTTACATATTGATTCTCATATTGATAATGCTGTCACATACCCTAAAGAATTTTATTGACAGTCAGGTAAGTTATTTGACAAACGTCGGCCAAAGATCTCGAGTCAAAAGCTAACACCTCATAGTATATGTAATTAGCCTAATCATAGCACTCTTCTACCGCTCCACAACGCCAAGGCACCGTGCAACATTTTATCACTTTAGACAAGAAGTTCCTTAGAAGATCTGGAAATATACTAGTCTTGGACACAATTTTTATATGTCATCTCCTCATTACGTATTTCGTGAGAACCCTATCTTCAGATCTGTTACATAGAACCCTGTCCTTCACTGCAGCGTCCTCAAAGACAATCAGCGTCCAAAATGATACGTAGCAGGAAGCGACAGGATGCTGTACATGGCTTTTAGTAGATCTTGTGAAAGCGTTATCTCGAAACGCTTAATGATGAGATGAGAAACAAAAGTTATCTTGGTGACGAAAACTAGTGCATTCCCATACATTGCAACATAGTAATGGCTCAAACAGAAAATCGCGAAAATCATTATGCTAGGGTCTTCATCGCACCCGTAAGATGGCAATGTTTACTGGGGAAACGAAATTGTAAAAAAAGCCTACTCTGTCGAGTAAAAACTGAAGACGGTCATATGGTGTTGACACTGGACCTAGGTAAATGGGATCTCCAAATCTTAGGCCATTTATCCCGGCACATTTGAACCACTTACTGTGCAAATTGTGTTAGGAAGTAATTTTACGGTTTAAAGTGTTATCAATTGTGTGATCACTGGGGAAGAAGCTCAATTTCGTTGGTCAAGGACGTGTAGTTTTTAAGTACTTAATCCAACATTTTGTTTAAGTCACCAACGAAAAACTAGGGAAAATTTAAGTGTGGGTTGCTCACTCCTTCCCAGCTTATCTCGAGTGACTTAAGTAATGAAGCACTCTTTCCTTCAACAAGACCAGCGGTTCTAGGCGCTCAGTCCGGAACCGCGGGACTGCTACGGTCGCAGGTTCGAATCCTGCCTCGGGCATGGATGTGTGTGATGTCCTTAGGTTAGTTAGGTTTAAGTAGTTCTAAGTTCTAGGGGACTGATGACAGCATATGTTAAGTCCCATAGTGCTCAGAGCCATTTTTTCAACAAGACCTCTTTTCGTCGATGTGAGCAACCGTTGAGTCTAACGAGGTACGGATTTGATACGATGGTTATGTTGCTGGAATCATGTTGGAGAGGAGCGGGGTTCAGATCTCTAACGGTCACCCTGGTTATGTTTCCCGTGCGAAAGCTTCCTACACTTTTTTAAATTTAAATTTAGTGTATAACTGATACCAGTACGGCTCTTGTCCGAGTGCCCTTAAAATATTCTCCTCGTGTACAAGATTTGGCCTATGACTTGTGGGTGCTACTCTGAGACGAAGAGGTTGGCAATAGAGAGAAAGTCATGGCGTGACGCATCAAGCCAACCAGAAGACTGATGAAGGGGAAAAAATCCTTTCATTCTACTTCGATCAGAAAAGCAAAATTATTGCATAATCATGAGAGACTGTAAAAATGATACTCTTGTTTTCTGCGACTTATGTTCATTTTACCTCAGACTCTCAAACGAAAATTAACTGAGGTTGGCCTGATGAATGGGTTAAGATACAGGACTTATAATATGAAACAGAAGGGTACAAATCATCATTTAAGCGTAAAATCCTCATTACTTGTCGAAAATCAGGAAGGATAACAAGTGGAATGCAACATAAAATGGGATGCTATATACAAGGAGATGAAGGGTAATTCACTCCACCCTCTTTGTTCGTCGAGAGGGGTGAACTGTGACGCTGCAGAGCAAGAGCAGTGAATGCAGGAACTCGAGAGGCACTTGCAAGAGTATGGGACGGGTTTGCTTATCGACTACATGTTTGTCGTGCGTCCAGACGAGGGCACATTGAACATCTGTGAAATGGAAATGAAACCTTTGATCCTAAACGTAATTATAAAAAAGACCTGTATGTGGACGCATGTAAAAGCTGTAAAATCAGATGGTTCTACCGAGCGAGGTGGCGCAGTGGTTAGCACACTGGACTCGCATTCGGGAGGACGACGGTTCAATCCCGTCTCCAGCCATCCTGATTTAGGTTTTCCGTGATTTCCCTAAATCGTTTCAGGCAAATGCCGGGATGGTTCCTTTGAAAGGGCACGGCCGATTTCCTTCCCAATCCTTCCCTAACCCGAGCTTGCGCTCCGTCTCTAATGACCTCGTTGTCGACGGGACGTTAAACACTGACCACCACCACCTCAGATGGTTCTTTTGCGAATAGGAACTTTGTGTATCTACACGTAAACAAAAATTTAGTCCACAATGGCTCTGGGCACTATGGGACTTAACTTCTTTGGTCATCAGTCCCCTAGAACTTAGAACTACTTAAACCTAACCAACCTAAGGACATCACACACATCCATGCCCGAGGCAGGATCCGAACCTGCGACCGTAGCGGTCGCGCGGTTCCAGACTGTAGCGCCTAGAACCGCTCTGCCACACCGGCCGGCTCAAAAATTTAGTCCAAGTTTCTGTTTTCATCCACGTAGATCAATAACGAGCTGCTCGTCCAAGCCGTGAGGGCTCAAGAGATGTCGACCGGCCGCCGTGTCATCCTCTGCCTTGCAGTGTCGCGTGGATGTGGTACGGAGGGGAATGTGGTCAGCACACCACATCTCCCACCTGTTTTACAGACTTTCTAGACCATGGAGCCGCTACTACTCGGTCAAGTAGCTCAGCTAGCGTCAGGACGCTTAGTGCAGCCCGTAGCAGTCCTCCCTCAAACATTTTTGGCAGTGCCGGGAATCGAACCTGGTACCTCCGCTGGGAATCACACGCGCTGGATACTGACTATGTGACCGTGCGAACATTTCCTTACATATATAATTCATATTGACGAGGTGGGTAGGGCATGACTGAGAGTTCAATGTGTGTAAACAGGAAGACGCTAAGCTCAACCGTTTCCGAGAAATCGAGTTTGAAAATTTTATGCCAGCTTATATACTTTGTAAGATTCATTGGCATTCAAACATTCCGCAGCAGAGCGAATAAGCACTTCGTTGCATATGGACGATATTTCTAGATCGAATCTCAATGCAGGTGCTTTCTTTTCATTTTCACGCAATTCTAACAACAGATATGCTTCATACGAAGCGAAACTGGTGATTGAGAATCATTTATGAATGAAAACGAAGTTTGTTTTACAATGGACACATTAAAACACCATGCGCATGCATAAATTAGGCGTTCATTTCATGTGCCACATGTCGTAATAATTATTATTTTCACGTTTCTGTTACTAGCATCATGCTGAAAATGTTAAAATGCGTGTGAATTCCTAAGGGACCTAACGGCTGAGGTCATCGGTTCCTAAACTTACACACTACTTGAACTAAATTATGCTAAGAACAACACACACACACACACCCATGCCCGAGGGAGGACTCGAACCTCCGACGGGAGGGTCCGCGCAATGCGTGACATCCCAGCATCATCCTGACTTCCGCATTGACCCATGGATTACACATTATACATCTCACGAACGTAGATGCAATAATATAAATAAACTGACCAGACAGACTCGAGTCGAAGTTGTTACGTATCCCTGCCCTATTTCGAATTTCTTTTCGAAAAAAAACTTTCTCCTTTCTTCAGGGTAAAGATCACGAAAGGAATAAGTGAATCATTAAATATTGCTAATATCCACAGTCATAATAAACCTGTTCATAGAACTACATGGGAATGAACAATAAAGAAGTACAGGCAGGGAGATTCGATCCCGAGACCTCGCCCTTATGATATGAACCACTACCCGCTCGACTGCGCACGCTCGAGCACCATTGACTGAACAAAGCATATAAGCACTCCTAAAATTTTGAAATTCGATTCTCTCGAAAATGGTTGAGAGATGTATCTTCCTGTTTGCTTACATTGAAGTCCTAGTCGCGCCCTACACACCCTGTCAGTATGATTCAAACCGGTGAGAAGTTCGTATGGTCCGTCAGTAAGCTAGGGAGGCGTGACGAAGAGTATAATCCACTCAGCGTGTCGGTGCTACACATGGCAGGAGCGCCTCTGGTACGACGCACACCAATCACCAAACTACTGGGGTGACAAAAGTCATGCGATTGTGATATGCACATATACAGATGGCAGTAATGTCGTTTGCACGAGGTATAAAAGGGCACTGATTGGTGGAACTGTCATTTACACTCAGGCGATTCATCTGAAACGATATCCGACGTGCTTATGCCGCACCAACGGGAATTAACAGGCTTTGAAGCGAAATGGTAGTTGGAGCTATACGCTAGGGATATTGCATTTCAGAAATTTTTAGGGTCAAAAGCGTGTCAGCAGTATCGCATTTCAGGCATTACCTCTCATCACAGACAACACAGTCCCCAGCGGCCTTCACTTAACGACTGAGAGCAGCTGCATCTGCGTAGAGTTGTCAGTGGTGACAGACAAGCAACACTGCGTGAAATAATCGCAGCAATAAATGTGGCACATACGATTAACGTATCCCTTAGGACAGTGCTGCGTAATCTGGCGTTAATGGGCTACGGCAGCAAATGACCGTCGCGAGTGCCTTGCTAACAGCACGACATCGCCTGCAGTGCTTCTCCTGGGTTCGTGGGATGGACAACTGGAAAACCGTCGCCTGGTCAGATGAGTCCCGATTTCAGTTGGTAAGAGCTGATGGTAGGGTTCGAGTGTGACGCAGATCCCACGAAGCCAAGGACCCAAGTAGCCAATAAAGAATGGTCCAAGCTGGTGGTGGCTGCACAATGGTAAGGGCTGCGCTAACGTGGGATAAACTAGGTCCTCTGGTCCAACTGAACCGATCATTCACTGGAAATGGTTATGTTCAGCAACTTGTAGACCATTTGCAGTCATTGTGGATTTCATGTTGCCAAACAACGATGGAATCTGATGTGTTGGTAAATGTGCCAACACCTGGTAGATATAGGAGGCCTAAATGCACGCTATCTAACGCAGACGGGCGTGAATTCTGGAACAGGATAAGTAGTGAATTCTAATAAGAAAAGTATGCAGCTCCTCGAATACTTATCTTTTATTCTTTGATGTGAATTACAGCATTCTTGATGAGACATTTCATACGATAGCTATCAAACTATGTAAGGCTAATGGCGCCTTGCTAGGTCGTAGCCATGGACTTAGCTGAAGGCTATTCTAACTGTCTCTCGGCAAATGAGAGAAAGGCTTCGTCAGTGTAGTCGCTAGTAAAGTCGTCGTACAACTGGGCGAGTGCTCTTCCGTATCTCGAGACCTGCCTTGTGGTGGCGCTCGGTCTGCGATCACACAGTGGCGACACGCGGGTCCGGCATGTACTAAATGGACCGCGGCCGATTTAAGCTACCACCTAGCAAGTGTGGTGTCTGGCGGTGACACCACAGAATCTTTATGGATGACAGTGCGCCATGTTACCGGGCCATAGTTGTTCGTGAGTCTTTTGAAGAACGTTCTGGATAGTTCAAGTGAATGATTTGGCCAGCCAGATCGCCCGACACGAATCCCAGCCAACATTTATGGGACGTAATCCAGGGGCCAATTCACGTACAAAATCTTGCACAGACAATACTTCCGCAATTACGGACGGCTATAGAGGCAACATGGCTCGATATTTCTGCAGGGGACTTCCAACGACTTGCTCAGTCCATGCCGCGTCGGGCTGGTGCACTACGGCGGACAAAAGGAGGTGCGACACGATATTACACTACTGGCCATTAAAATTGCTACACCACGAAGATGACGTGCTATAGACGCGAAATTTAACCGACAGGAAGAAGATGCTGTGATATGCAAATGATTAGCTTTTCAGAGCATTCACTCAAGGTTGGCGCCTGTGGCGACACGTACAACGTGCTGACATGAGGAAAGTTTCCAATCGATTTCTCATACACAAACAGCAGTTGACCGGCGTTGCCTGGTGAAACGTTGTTGTGATGCCTCGTGTAAGGAGCAGAAACGCGTACCATCACGTTTCCGACTTCGATAAAGGTCGGACTGTAGCCTATCGCGATTGCGGTTCATCGTATCGCGACATTGCTGCTCGCGTTGGTCGAGATCCAATGACTGTTAGCAGAATATGGAATCGGTGGGTTCAGGAGGATAATACGGAACGCCGTGCTGGATCCCAACGGCATCGTACCCCTAGCAGTCGAGATGACAGGCATCTTATCCGGATGGCTGTAACGGATCGTGCAGCCACGTCTCGATCCCTGAGTCAACAGATGGGGACGTTTGCAAGACAACAACCATCTGCACGAACAGTTCGACGACGTTTTCAGCAGCATGGACTATCAGCTCTGACACCATGGCTGCGGTTACCCTTGACGCTGCATCACAGACAGGACCGCGTGCGATGGTGTACTCAACGACGAACCTGGGTGCATGAATGGCAAAACGCCATTTTTTCAGATGAATCCAGGTTCTTTGTACAGCATCAGGATGGTCGCATCCGTGTTTGGCGTCATCGCGGTGAACGCACATTGGAAGCGTGTATTCGTCATCGCCATACTGGGGTATCACCCGGCGTGATGATATGGGGTACCAGTGATTACACGTCTCGGTCACCTCTTGTTCGCATTGACGGCACTTTGAGCAGTGGACTTTACACTTCAGATGTGTTACGACCCGTGGCTCTACCCTTCATTCAATCCCTGCGAAACCTTACATTTCAGCAGGATAATGCACGACCGCATATTGCAGGTCCTGTACGGGCCTTTCTGGATACAGAAAACGTTCGACTGCTGCCCTGGCCAGCACATTCTCCAGATGTCTCACCAACAGAAAACAAACGTCTGGTCAATGGTGGCCGAGCAACTGGCTCGTCACAATATGCCAGTCACTACTCTCGATGAACTGTGGTATCGTGTTGAAGCTGCATGGGCAGCTGTACCTGTACACGCTATCCAAGCTGTGTTCGACTCAATGCCAAGGCGTATCGAGGCCGTCATTACGGCCAGAGGTGGTTGTTCCTGGGTACTGATTTCTCATGATTTATGCACCCAAATTGCGTGAAAATGTAACACATGTCAATTCTAGTGTAATATATTTGTCCAACGAATACCCGTTTATCATCTGCATTTCTTCTTGGTGTAGCAATTTTAATGGCCAGCAGTGTAGAAGCTATCCCCCGCCTTGTGTCACCTCGGCGTACACTGGGCCGGTCGCCGCGCGACGGAGTCCCGGCGCCGGCGCGAGTTGTTTATATAAAAGCGGGACGCGGGCGTGACATTGAGCGCGCCGCTCGCCGCCGGCGAGTGTCCCCGCGGCGTTGCGCAAGCGCGCCCCTGTCGCCTCGCCTTTCTCCGGCGCGCCTGTCCGCTCGATTAGAGCCGCTCGCTGGGCCGGAACACGGCACGAGCCGGGTTTACGACCGCGCGGGCACACGCCCCGGGGACTTCCACCTTCTCCGCACTCGCTCGCAGTCACGCAGTTTCACGGCCGGGGAGCATTCGGGTCGGGCACGACTCTCGTAACAGGCGCCGACCGCGACCGCGGCCCGCACTGGGCTTACCGCATCGTCCGCTACATCGCAGGGCGGGGACAACAGGGTGGATGTTCCACAAAGGACTGCACTTGACGCCTAAGCCTGGTAGACTTGGTCCTAGGGCCGAGAGGAAAGGGGAGAGGTGCTCCTATTCGTGCTTCTAACATCCGTAAATCTTCTAACATTGTAATTCTGTCAGAGACAGCAAAGGACTTGGAAGAGCAGTTGAACGGAATGGACAGTGTCTTGAAGGGAGGATATAAGATGAACATCAACAAAAGCAAAACGAGGAAATGGAATGTAGTCGAATTAAGTCGGGTGATTCTGAGGGAATTAGATTAGGAAATGAGACACTTAAAGTAGAAAAGGAGTTTTGCTATTTGGGGAGCAAAATAACTGATGATGGTCGAAGTAGAGAGGATATAAAATGTAGACTGGCAATGGCAAGGAAAGCGTTTCTGAAGAAGAGAAATTTGTTAACATCGAGTATAGATTTAAGTGTCAGGAAGTCGTTTCTGAAAGTATTTGTATGGAGTGTAGCCATGTATGGAAGTGAAACATGGACAATAAATAGTTTGGACAAGAAGAGAATAGAAGCTTTTGAAATGTGGTGCTACAGAAGAATGCTGAAGATTAGATGGGTAGATCACGTAACTGATGAGGAAGTGTTGAATAGGATTGGGGAGAAGAGGAGTTTGTGGCACAACTTGACAAGAAGAAGGGATCGGTTGGTAGGACATGTTCTGAGGCATCAAGGGATCAGTATTGGAGGGCAGCGTGGAGGGTAAAAATCGTAGAGGGAGACCAAGAGATGAATGCACTAAACAGATTCAGAAGGATGTAGGCTGCAGTACGTATTCGGAGATGAAGAAGCTTGCACAGGATAGAGTAGCATGGAGAGCTGCATCAAACCAGTCTCAGGACTGAAGACCACAACAACAACAACAACAACAACAACCGTAGGCTTGAAACTTCCTGACAGATTAAAACTGTGTGCCGGACCGAGACTCGAACTCGGGGACCTTTGTCTTTCGTGGGCAAGTGCTCTACCAACTGAGCTATCCAAGCACGACACACACCCCTTCCTCGCAGCTTTACTTCCGCCAGTACCTCGTCTCCTACTTTCCAAACTTCGCAGGATAGCTTCTGTGAAGTTTGGAAAGCAGGAGCTTTACAGAAGCTCTCCTGCGAAGTTTGGAAAGTAGGAGACGAGGTACTGGCGGAAGTAAGGCTGTGAGGAGGGGGCGTGAGTCGTGGTTGGGTAGCTCAGAGGGTAGAGGACTTGCCCGCGGAAGGCAAACGTCCCGAGTTCGAGTCTCGGTCCGGCACACAGTTTTAATCTACCAGGAAGTTTCATATCAGCGCACACTCCGCTGCAGAGTGAAAATCTCATTCAATCCGTAGGCTTAATCATAAAAAGAATCATCTACAGTCTAATCAAGTCGTCCCCTCTGTTCAAACAATGCGAAGAAAATAAGATGATAAAATTTAAGTTTTAAAATTACATTTCTTCGTCTGAACTACCATACATATAGATGTAATCATTATACGAGTATATTGGCTGCGGCACAGAAGAACCTGTTCCACAGTTAGAAAAGAAGTACAGCTCCAAACAGCCAAGATCGCTATTGTACAGAATTTATTGCGATAAACAGTTTCAGCAAACAACGTTGCCATCTTCAGCTCTCCTACACTGAATTTCACTGAATTTTGACCAAATGCATCTTACATTGAAGAGCCAAACACACTTGTGCACCTGCCTAATATTGTGTAGGGCCCTCGCGAGAGCGCAAGAGTGCCGCAACACGAATTGGTAAGACTGGACGAATGTCCGAAGTAGTGCTGGAGGGAAGTGACCCCATCAGTCCTGCAGGGCTGTACATAAATCCGTAAGAGTATGAGGGGGTGGAGATCTCTTCTGAACAGCACGTTGCAAGGCATCCTTGTTATGCTCAATAATGTTCATGTCTGGGCAGTTTAGTGGTCGGTTGTATGTGAATTATACGTGTGATATTGAGATGTCAGCCGCACATGTGAAGATATAACCCGCTAATATACTGAAGAGCCAAATAAACAGGTACCCCTAACATCGTGTAGGGCCCCCGCGAGCGCGAAGACGTGCCGCAACACGTGTCGTGGACGCGACTACTGTCTGAAGTAGTGCTGGAGCGAACTGACATCCTGAATACTGCATGGCTGTCCATAAATCCGTGAGAATAAGAGGGGGTGGAGATTTCTTCTGAACATCACGTTGCAAGGCATCCTAGATATGCTCAATAAAGTTCATGTCTGGAGAATTTAGTGTCCAGCGGAAGTGTTTAAACTTATACGAGTGTTCCTGGAGCCACTCTGTAGCAACTCTGGACGTGTGGGGTGTCGCATTGTCCTGCTGGAATTGCCCAAGTCCGTCGGAACTCACCCCACACCATTACAGAGCCTCCACCAGCTTAAACAGTCCCCTGCTGACATGCATGGTCCAAGGATTCATAAGATTCTCTTTATACCGGTACACATCTATCCGCTCGTTACAATTTGAAACGAGACTCCTCCGTCCAGGCAACATGTTTCCAATCATCAACAGTCCAACGTCGGTGTTGATGGGTCCAGTTGAGGCGTAAAGCTTTTTGTCGTGCAGTCATGAAGGGTACACGAGTGGGCATTCAGCTCTGAAAGCCCTTGTCGATGATGTTTCGTTGAATGGTTCGCACGCTGACATTTGATGGCCCAGCATTGATATACGCAGCAATTTACGGAAGGGTCGCACTTCTGTCACGCTGAAGGATTCTCTTCAATCGTCGTTGGTCTCATTCTTGCAGCATCTTTTTCCAGCGCAGCGATATCGGAGATTTGATGCTTTACCGTATTCCTGATTTTTGTGCTACACTTGTGAGATGGTTGTACGGGAAAATCCTCACTTCATTGCTACCTCTGAGATGCTGTGTCCCATCGCTCGTGCACAGACTGTAACGCCCCGTTCAAACTCACTTAAACCTTGATAACCTGCCATTGTAGCAGTAGTAGCTGATACAACTACTGCGCCCTAGACTTGTTGACTTATATAGGCGTTGCCGACCGCAGCGCCGTATTCTGCCTGTTTATATATCTCTGTATTTGAATACGCATGCTTATGCCAGTTCCTTTGGCGCTTTAGTGTACATTGTATCGTGTCATAGAACGATATTTCATGAACATGAGAACAATAGTATATCACCAAGTCAAGCGTAAAATAACTATTACATGAAACAACGTACGTATTGCACTGATTATACAATCTCATTTTCATGCATTAGACTCAAGAGTCTTCATTACGCTAAACTACGATCATGAGCAAAATGGTCTTCAGACCATTTTCAACCAGTCTTTTTAGCTACCCTGCCTTGGTGTCCTTCCATTTTCAATACTTTTTCCCGAAAGACTTCTCTGTTGGCTATATCTTCTGTTTTTATATTGTTTCTTGCTAAGTCCTTTCGTTCTTCGTTGACCCACCTTGTTGTAGACTTCTTACTCTACAAATATTTGAAAGTCTTATAGTTAATATACTGTCTTGCGTTTGAAATAAATGTCCAAGAAACATGAGTCTTCATTTTCTCATTATATTTGAAATATTTTTTTATAATTTGGTTTATTTCAACATTATTTCGTAATTTCCAACCTTCTGCTGTTTTTTGTGGTCCTAATATTTTCCTTATAATTCGCCTTTCTAGTACTTCTAATTTATCTACATTATATTCTAATGTCAGGCATTCGCTTGCATATAGGCATTCCGACTTCGCTACTGTCTTGTAATGGCTTATTTTTGCAATTTTGGACAGGCTCTTTTTGTTGTAGAGATCTTTGGTGATACCATATGCTCTCCCCATCTTAACCAAACTTTCCTTTATTCCAGATTTTTCCAATGCATGTTCTTGGATTATCTCCTCTAGATATTTTAATTTTACCCTCTCTATTTGGCCAACATTTGATTTCAGAACTTATGGAGCACCCTTAACGTTAGTTACAAATTCTGTTTTTTCTGCAGAAATTCTTAAAGTAGTTCTGTTGGCTGTTTCTTCCAGGAGATTTATTTGTATTATAGCAGATGACACGTTTTCGGAAAGTATAAGAAAATCATCTCCAAATGCAAGTCTGTTGTTTTCGATCTTTTTGCTTCCTCCTCCTAATCGTATAGGAGAGATGAGTTCAATAAGATTTTTGTCCCAAATTCTCACTGTTTCCTCTAACACACTATTAAAAAGAATTGGGTATAGGCAGTCACCTTGTCGTAAACCTGCTTTTATTTTGAAAAGCTGTGAAATTTCTCCCATAAATTTTATTTTACATACAGTATCTGTAAGTGTTTCACGGATTATGTTTGCCAGTTTAAACTTTACGCCAAATTCCCGAATAATTTTATCTATAGTTTCTGTGTCAACAGAATCAAAGGCCTTCTTGATACCCACAAACATAACTACAATATCGTTTAAATTATGTAATCTGTGCCGAATTACTGAGTTGGGATTAAATATTTGTTCTGTTGTTTTATTTAGTAGTTATTTTATGCTTTACTTGCTGATATGCTATCGTTCTCGTGTTCGTGAAATATAGTTCTATGATATGATACGATATAAGATGCATTTGGTCAAGATTCAGTGAAACGCACTGCAGAACGTCTGATGATGGCAACGTAGTTTGCTGAACCGGTCATCACAATAAATGTTGTACAACACCGATCTTGGCTGTGTGAAGTTGTAATTCTGTTTCTACAGCAACTTGGCAATTTCATGCGTATAAGTTGTTCCAAAGTTAGCTGCTCCATAACTTAACTTAGAAAGCAATGAAAATACTCATGTGGAATGTTCTATGAACTTCGTGGCTCAGATCGTTTTCCAGTTCATCTACGGATATGATTCTTGAAGGGGCCCAGGCTTTTCATCTTCTCGAAAATATATTAATTTCTTCAAAATAAACCACTGTAGTATATCCTCAGGTTTAATGTAAACAACATTTCTATTCTCAACAATAACGCATAAAGACTGGATGCATGAGGTCGTTTTAAAATAGACATTGGTGTCGAGATCCATAAGTTTGTATTTCTTCACATACTGGATAATTCACACAAGTTAACATTTACCTTATGTACGGTTTTGACCACATTCAGTAAACAAGTCAAAGTGTCACTTCGTCTCACTTAAAGGCATGATGCAGACCTTACTTCCCATGTCTGTTCACAATTACTGCTCTACAAAGACTCTCTTTGTTAAACTAAACAAAGATATGACAACTCGTTGATGCAAAGAGTCAGTGATGTGTTTTTACAGTAAGTCTGAGTTAACTTTTACCGAGAAAATGATATTAAGGACATAAACAAAGTTTATAGAGACAAAACAATTTTATATTCACAAACATAAATTTATAATGGAGTTTTGGTTACTCAGCAATGCTAAGTCTTAAATATCTGTCGCATATTGTCGAAAGTCAATAGGATAGTTCACGTTCTCAAAAGGAAAAAAAAAATCAAAGAAATGGATTTCAAAATATTACAGAAAAATATAAAAAGAGAAAAAAATCTAAAATAAATATCTTCAAACAACGTATTGATCCCTTCAACAACTTAAGAAATGCAGTTTTCGAAGAAACCAAGTCAATAAATGAATGGAACTGAAGACTTCTTTAAAGAGAAAATGTATCGTAATCTGCTACTGAATAGAAGTCCCTATGGTACAGATTTGTTATAACAGGAAGATTCTTATTAGGGTTCCCAACTGTCTCATGTAGTAAGGGATTTTCTGTATTTGAGGTTTGAATAAATTATCCCGTATGGATCTCGTACGGGATGTTAAAAGCACGTAGTTAATATTGTTCCGCTAATTTATCTTATTTGTGTAACTCATTTGTTGAAAGTACACCGTGCCCTAGTTGGTTCTACATAAATTTTATTCCAATCAACAATCATGAAATTCATTGAGTGCAAGGAAAGGTCTGTTTTACCATTGACTACCGTTACAGCTACACTTCAGCGTCGCTGGCGGTCAAAGTGTTAACTCCACTTTCGTTGGAGCAAGGAAAAGGATACCCGTATTTGCGAAGTGGCCCATGTGCTGTTTAAAGAATAAGCACTTTAATCTTACTCCATGTTCTTACTTTGCCATCATGAGTTTGATGAATTGGCTGAGGAAAAGACCAGCCACAGAAGAGTCAGGTGAAACTATAAGTAAAAATCAGTGTGCTGAGAACTTAAAGAACGGGAGCGTTATTGAAAATCAGTGTTCAGTCTGTGTGACTATGACGATGAAAGTGATGCAGATGTGGTGATTTACTTGAAATTTACCTGATTGTTGGAAAGAAGAGTAGTACAAATATTTCACTTCTGAAAATTCATGGCTTCAAATGAAAAACAAATTTCTAGGATGCCGTGTTTGTCGCGAAAACAGTGGACTTGGTATCAAAACACAAGGTAGGCACGAATTAAAATTTTCAAAGGAGTGGTTGGAATGTAAACTGGTCTTAATAAAACACGAGCGAGAGTTTCATGTTCGTACGCTCGCTATGCGCAAACTATTAGTCCTACATAAAAAATGGGAGGGAGCTTTTCGAGAAAATTTAATGTACTTACATTTTGCACTGGCATACGTTTTCGCTGGCCGCCAGAGTTCTCGAGTTATTCAAGAAAAACGTACAAAAGTGACCTTGGAACGCATGTTGCCCCCACACTCATCCTTCACCAGTCAGTGTTTCTGGTATGTCTTCCGTGGCACTCCCTCCTACCATTGTAAAAAAATTCCCGACAACACCATCTATTCCCGATATTCGGTCTTCTTTGGTCTCTGTTGGTTGGGCTATTACGCCATCAGCACAATTGACTACTTCGTTAACGTTACTCATCTAAACGTGCCCACGAGGATACTGAAAGAAAAACTACTTTTGTAAACGTTATATCAAACGTAATTCGTTGACAATTAGATAATACTTAACTCTTACAAGCACAGTGGTTTCGTAGTCAGAAGGCCGGACGAATACAACAATGTAATTGTTTATTTTCTGTGTTAAGATTCACGAAACAAAATTTTAAGTAAAATTTACTCAAATGTCGGCTTTAGAAGTTATAAGTGTTCGACTAAGTCGGTGCAGTAATAAGGCAAAAAAGGTCGAGTGTGGAAAATAATTCGTGCAGTCGCAAATATTTGTACAGTGGTAGGAGGGAGAACCAAGAGAAATATACAAGAAATCCTGACTGCTGAGGGTTGAGTGTGGGGTAGAGGTGCCTTTGAAAGTCACTTTTGTATGTTTTTCTTATATAACTCGAAAACCGTGGCCTCCAGTGGAAACGTATGCCAGTACAAAATTTATCTACATTAGATTTCATACGAAAAGGTCCTGTTCATTTTTTATGTAAGATTAATAGACTGACGAAAAAAGTCGCAACGTCAAAAAATAATCGAAGTAGCGTAATGAAATATTGGGAATAAATTTGTCTAGATATATTTAAGTGATTAAGATTGTAAGATCACAGGTTAATGTAAGCACCAGATAAGTAATTGCAAATATAAGTAGCTGGTACATTAATAACCGGTGTAACAGGCATGTTGAAAGCAAGCACGAAAATATGAATTCATTGTTGTACAGGTGCCACATGTCAGTTTGTGGAATGGAATTCCACGCATGTTTCACTAGGTCGGTAAGTACAGGGACGGTTAATGCAGTTGTGGGTAACGCTGACGTTGTTGAAACTTCCTGGCAGATTAAAACTATGTGCCGGACCGAGACTCGAACTCGGGACCTTTGCCTTTCGCGGGCAAGTGCTCTACCAACTGAGCTACCCAAGCACTACTCACGCCCCGTCCTCACTTCTGCCAGTGCCTCGTCTCCTACCATCCAAACTTAACAGAAGCTCTCCTGCGAACCTTGCAGAAGTAGCACTCCTGAAAGAAAGGACGGGGCGTGAGTCGTGCGAGGGTAGCTCAGTTGGTAGAGCACTTGCCCGCGAAAGGCAAAGGTCCCGAGTTCGAGTCTCGGTCCGGCACTCAGTTTTAATATGCCAGGAAGTTTCATATCAGCGCACACTCCGCTGCAGAGTGAAAATCTCATTCTGCTGGCGTTGTTGTCTGATGGAATCTCATGCGTGCTCGACTGGAGACACATCTCGTGATCGAGCAGGCAAGACAACATGTCGACACTGTGTAGAGCATGTTGGGCTGTCGACACTATGTAGAGCATGTTGGGTTACAACAGCGGTAAGTGGGCGACCGTTATCCTGTTGTAAAACAGGCCCTGGAATGGAGTTCATGAATGGCAGCACAACAGGTCCAATCGCCAGATTGATTGCAGTCAGGGCTAGCCTGAGAGTGCTCCTGCTGTCATATGGAATAGCACCCCAGACCATAACTCCAAGTGTAAATCCAGTGAGTCTAGTATGCAGAACGATTGGGTGCAGGTCCTGAACTGGTCTCCTTCTAGCCAACGCACGGCTATCATTAGCACCGCGGTAGAACCAATTTTCATCAGAAAACATAACAGAGATCTCCACCCTGCCTCTAATGAGATCTCGCTCGACACCACTGAAGTCGCAAATGGCCGTAGTTTGGGATCATTGGGATGCACGCTACCGATGTGTAAACGTTCTTTGCTTCATTGTGGTGCCAACTGGTGCTCCAATTGCTGCTGCAGATGCAATAAGATGTGCCAGAGCCATACGACGATATTCCCTCTCGGTAGTGACACGTGCCCGTTAGGAGCTCAGGGTTCTTGAGACAGTACATTCTCGTGACCACCACTGGCAACAATCACATACAGTCACTATATTCGTGCCAAGTCTTTCCACAGTATCGTGGAAGGAACATGCAGCTTCTCGTAGCCCTATTGGACGATCTTGTTGAAACATTTCTTTTTCTTTTGTGTTAAGGTCTTATGGGACTAAACTGCTGAGGTTATCAATCCCTGAGCTTACGCACTACATAATCTAACTTAAACTTATGATAAGGACAACACACACATATGCCCGAGGGAGGACTCGAACCTCTGACGGGGGGAGCCGAGCGGATCGTGACAAGGCGCCCTGGACCGCGCGTCTCGTTCAAACTCAGTGAGATGCTGATAATGGCGTGTTTCTCGCCCTAGAGTTATTCTGACTAACATCAACTCACCACGTCCAATCTCAAAGGTAGGTGACACTCACGACCGTTTCAGCGCGTATTTAAAGCAAACCTGATTTGCATATCCATAGTGGCGCTACCAGCGTCACTCTTACCCGACTGGGGCGAAATTTGAATGGACATCATCATTCAGACGTACGTCTACGGACTTTCGTTTTTGTCGCACAACTCTTCCTTGATGTTGCGATTTTTTCCCGTCAGTGAAGTTTGCGCGTAGTGGAGAGAGAATATGAAAGGCTCGCTCGTGGTTTATGAATGCCAGCTATAACAATGCCGGTTGCATAAAACGATAGTAATAGGGGCAACTGAATCACCTGCGGACAGGGTTGTCGGGAACAGTCCGAAAAACTTCTATGGGTGCTGCAGGAAATAACTGTTAAGAGAAAAAAATCGATACGTTACGCCGTTTGCGAGATAATTAGCATTGAAGTTGGCAGCTAATCAGGCAGCTGCGCGCGCAAATTCAAGCGGCACGCCAGAGACGGTGTCGCAAAACGTGTGCTTCGTTTGATTACTTAAAACCGAACAAATGAGTGACAGAAAATAGGACGTGAGACAGTATTAAGGATCGAACCCAAGGCAAGGACTGAGCAGTTTCGTGGGCTGTCATCTACGCTATGAGAATAATTGACACTGATTCTACACTGAAGAGCCAAAGAAACTGGTACACCTGCCTAATGACGTGTAGGGCCCGCGGGACCACACGGAAGTGCCGCAACACGACGTGGCATGGACTCGAGCAAGTAGTGCTGGAGGGAATTGACACCATGAATTCTGCAGTGCTGTCCATAAATCCGTAAGAGTTCGAGGGGGTGGGGATCTCTTCTGCACAGCACGCTGCAAGGCATCCCAGATATGCTCTATAATATTCATGTCTGGGGAGTTTGGTGGCCAGCGAAAGTGTTTAAACTCAGAAGAGTGTTCCTGGAGCCACTCTGTAGCAATTCTGGACGTGTGGGGTGTCGCATTGACCTACTGGAATTGCCCAAGGCTGTCGGAATGCACAATTGACATAATGGATGCAGGTGATCAGACAGGATGCTTACGTACGTGTCACCTGCCAGAGTCGTATCTAGACGTATCAGGGGTCCCGTATCACTCCAACTGCACACGCCCCGCACCATTACAGAGCCCCCACCAGCTTGAACACTCCCCCGCTGACATGCAGGGTCCATGGATTCATAAGATTGTCTCCGTACCCATACACGTCCATCCGCTCGACACAATTTGAATCAAATGGTTCAAATGGCTCTGAGCACTATGGGACTTAACATCTATAGTCATCAGTCCCCTAGAACTTAGAACTACTTAAACCTAACTAACCTAAGGACATCACACAACACCCAGTCATCACGAGGCAGAGAAAATCCCTGACCCCCCCCCCCCCCCCCCCCCCCCCCCGGGAACCCGGGCGCGGGAAGCGAGAACGCTACCGCACGACCACGAGCTGCGAACGACACAATTTGAAACGAAACTCGTCAAGCAGGCAACATGTTTCCAGCCATCAACAGTCCAATGTCGGTGTTGACGGGACCAAGCGATTCATAAAGCTTTGTGTCGTGCAGTTATCAAGGGTACACGAGTGGGCCTTCGGCTCCGAAAGCCCATATCGATGATATCTCATTGAATGATTCGCACGCTGACACTTGTTGATGGCCCAGCATTCAAATCTGCAGCAATTTGCAGAAAGGTTGCACTTCTGTCACGTTGAACGATTCTCTTCACTTGTCGTTGATCCCGTTCTTGCAGGATTTCTTACCGGCCGCAACGATGTCGAAGATTTGAAGGTTTACCGGATTCCTGATGTTCACGGTACACTCTTGAAATGGTCGTGCGTGAAAATCCGGACTTCATCGCTACGGCGGAGATGCTGTGTCCCATCGCTCGTGCGCCGACTATAGCACCACGTTCAAACTCACTTAAATCTTGATAACTTTCCACTGTAGCATAGTAACCGATCTAACAACTGCGCCAGATACTTATTGTCTTATATAGGCGTTGTCGACCGCAGGGCCGTATTCTGCCTGTTTACGTACCTCTGTATTTGAATACGCATGCCTATACCAGTTTCTTTGGCGCTTCAGTGTATGTGGCAGGCCGCATGAATTTGTGCGCGCAATGGCCTGATTAGCTGACTTCAATGCTAATTAAATATAGAATTTTTGTCTTAACAATTAATTCTCAATATAGCGTCCCCTGCAACCCTTACAGGCTTTTGAGGCTATTTCTGAACAGTGGGTATGTGTTATTCGAAGTAAAGCATGCACGTACATCAATGTTAAGCTTATATTTCTCTGATCAATACTGTGAAGTATGAATTTGTCTTATAACTATATTGTCGAAATTAGGGTACTGTTCATCACATTGCTTCTTTATTATTAGACAATGCATTTGAGTTTCAATTTCTCATATTTAAACTGTACCGTCAAAATAACGTAAATAATATAGTCTGTGTTTTACTAAACAGTATCTTCACGTTTGAAAAGGTGCAACAATGAATAATGCTCTGTTTAAACGAGCCAGAAGCAACTGCAACTCCGAATCAACAGCAATTACGTGTAAACAATAGACAACAGATGACATTCGACAGTGACTTTTCTTGTACGAATACGATTAACCCGCAGGTAATCTGCATTACTAAAAGGCTGACAGTGGGTACAGCCGCAGTTGCACGTTGCCTGTCTAATAGCTTCAAGGGACGACAAAATTTTGATTTTCAGTACTTCACAAATTATGGTACCGACCGAATTTAAAACGCTGTCATATTTTGCCACTTATGAGGTATAACCGTACGTTAAAGGTTCAACGCAGTACCTCAGGGCCGGCCGGTGTGGCCGTGCGGTTGTAGGTGCTTCAGTCTGTGACCGCTACGGTCGCAGATTCGAATCCTGCCTCGGGCACGGATGTGTGTGATGTCCTTAGGTTAGTTAGGTTTAAGTAGTTCTAAGCTCTAGGGGACTGATGAATCCAGATGTTAAGTCCCATAGTGGTCATAGCCAGTACATCAGGTGTTAAAGTTAGAAAATGTGTTCACGTCTTGAAGCAGGGTAGCCTTAGGCTTGCCAATTACCCACACTATATTCATTCTGTATTTGAGAATGCAAGACTTCAGCAGTCGGCATGACGTTTAATTCATTAGATCGCTGCATAAGTTCGTAGCGCTTTTGTTCTACATGTTGGTATTCCGGTCGCTGTGAGTTTATTTATCGACTGTGATGTAGATGAAGACGAAGTGGGAGATGATGTAGATGTAGATGAAGACGAAGTGGGAGATAAGATACTGTGTGAAGAGTTTGACAGAGCACTGAAAGACCTGAGTCGAAACAAGGCCCCGGGAGTAGACAACATTCCATTAGAACTACTGATGGCCTTGGGAGAGCCAGTCATGACAAAACTCTACCATCTGGTGAGCAAGATGCATGAGACAGGCGAAATACCCTCAGACTTCAAGAAGAATATAATAATTCCAATCCCAAAGAAAGCACGTGTTGACAGATGTGAAAATTACCGAACTATCAGTTTAATATGTCACAGCTGCAAAATACTAACGCTAATTCTTTACAGACGAATGGAAAAACTGGTAGAAGCGGACCTCGGGGAAGATCAGTTTGGATTCGGTAGAAATGTTGGAACACGTGAGGCAATACTAACCTTACAACTTATCTTAGAAGCAAGATTAACAAAAGGCAAACCTACGTTTCTAGCATTTGTAGACTTAGAGAAAGCTTTTGACAATGTTAACTGGAAAACTCTCTTTCAAATTCTGAAGGTGGCAGGGGAAAAATACAGGGAGCGAAAGGCTATTTACAGGGTTATTACAAATGATTGAAGCGATTTCACAGCTCTACAATAACTTTATTATTTGAGATATTTTCACAATGCTTTGCACAAACATACAAAAATTCACAAATGTTCGATATGTGCCCCTTTAGTGATTCGGCAGACGTCAAGCCGATAATCAAGTTCCTCCCACACTCGGCGCAGCATGTCCCCATCAATGAGTTCGAAAGCATCGTTGATGCGTGCTCGCAGTTCTGGCACGTTTCTTGGTAGAGGAGGTTTAAACACTGAATCTTTCACATAACCCCACAGAAAGACATCGTACGGGGTTAAGTCGGCAGAGCGTGGAGGCCATGACATGAATTGCTGATCATGATCTCCACCACGACCGATCCATCGGTTTTCCCATCTCCTGTTTAAGAAATGCCGAACATCATGATGGAAGTGCGGTGGAGCACCATCCTGTTGAAAGATGAAGTCGGCGCTGTCGGTCTCCAGTTCTGGCATGAGCCAATTTTCCGCGGGCTACGCGTGAAACTTGCCCGCACGCGTTCAACCGTTTCTTCGCTCACTGCAGGCCGACCCGTTGATTTCCCCTTACAGAGGCATCCAGAAGCTTTAAACTGCGCATACCATCGCCGAATGGCGTTAGCAGTTGGTGGATCTTTGTTGAACTTCGTCCTGAAGTGTCGTTGCACTGTTATGACTGACTGATGTGAGTGCATTTCAAGCACGACATACGCTTTCTCGGCTCCTGTCGCCATTTTGTCTCACTGCGCTCTCGAGCGCTCTAGCGGCAGAAACCTGAAGTGCGGCTTCAGCCGAACAAAACTTTATGAGTTTTTGTACGTATCTGTAGTGTGTCGTGACCATATGTCAATGAATGGAGCTACAGTGAATTTATGAAATCGCTTCAATCATTTATAATAGCCCTGTACAATTTGTACAGAAACCAGATGGCAGTTATAAGAGTTGAGGGGCATGAAAGGGAAGCAGTGGTTGGGAAAGGAGTGAGACAGGGTTGTAGCCTGTCCCCGATGTTATTCAATCTGTATATTGAGCAAGCAGTAAAGGAAACAAAAGAAAAATTCGGAGTAGGTATTAAAATTCATGGAGAAGAAGTAAAAACTTTGAGGTTCGCCGATGATATTGTAATTCTGTCAGAGACAGCAAAGGACTTGGAAGAGCAGTTGAACGGAATGGACAGTGTCTTGAAAGGAGGATATAAGATGAACATCAACAAAAGCAAAACGAGGATAATGGAATGTAGTCTAATTAAATCGGGTGATCCTGAGGGAATTAGATTAGGAAATGAGACACTTAAAGTAGTAAAGGAGTTCTGCTACTTAGGGAGTAAAATAACTGATGATGGTCGAAGTAGAGAGGATATAAAATGTACACTGGCAATGGCAAGGAAATCGTTTCTGAAGAAGAGAAATTCGTTAACATCGAGTATAGATTTAAGTGTCAGGAAGTCGTTTCTGAAAGTATTTGTATGGAGTGTAGCCATGTATGGAAGTGAAACGTGGACGATAACTAGTCTGGACAAGAAGAGAATAGAAGCTTTCGAAATGTGGTGCTACAGAAGAATGCTGAAGATAAGGTGGGTAGATCACGTAACTAATGAGGAGGTATTGAATAGGATTGGGGAGAAGAGAAGTTTGTGGCACAACTTGATTAGAAGAAGGGATCGGTTGGTAGGACATGTTTTGAGGCATCAAGGGATCACAAATTTAGCATTGGAGGGCAGCGTGGAGGGTAAAAATCGTAGAGGGAGACCAAGAGATGAATACACTAAGCAGATTCAGAAGGATGTAGGTTGCAGTAAGTACTGGGAGATGAAGAAGCTTGCACAGGATAGAGTAGCATGGAGAGCTGCATCAAACCAGTCTCAGGACTGAAGACCACAACAGCAACAACAACAAACAATTTTTTATTTGTAGTTCACTGTTGCTATTTGAGTTTACGCAGTCATTTTATCATTTGGAGATAGTGCGTGGAGCTGCGGACGATAAAAAATGGTGTGCCAAATGGAGAAATCGGATCATTTTCGACGCTCTTCTGCTTGAGTTCAAGAGAGAAGCGACAGCAGCGGAGGCAGACAGAAAAATTTGCGCCGTGTTTGGGGATAATGCCACTGGACAGAGCACGGCCAGAAAATGGTTTTCTTGTCTTAAGGAGGATCGTTTTGGCATCAGCGACTCTCCACGTTCAGGAAGATGTTTGGGGTTTAATGAAGCTTGTTTAAATGCACTAATTCACAATCATCGTCGTCAGTGTACTCGAGAACTGGCAACTGTGATCATTCCACCATCGTGCGACGTTTGCATGCAATGAAGAAGATTAAAAAATCTGGTGTGTGGGTACTGCAAGCTCTATGCCAAAATCACAAAAATCAGCAGGTGACCATATATGCATCTCTGCTTGCTTGTCATTAACTGGCTCGTCAACTACACCGACAGTTCCTGTCCTGTACCGTTACTGGTGATGAGAGAAATGGTATCTTTACGCTAACGTAAGGAAAACAAGGAAAAGAAACGAATGCTTCAGCCCAAACAAAGCAGCAACTGACCGCACAAAGACCTGCGCACATCCACAAAAGATAATGTTATGCATCTGGTGGAACGGCGATGGTGTGGTGTACTACGAACTGTTTCCCCGAGGTTTAAGCATCAGTGCTGACATTTACTGGCAACAACCGAGACGTCTTGCAGACACATTCCGAGAACAACGACCAGGAAACTGCGCGAAGTCAAGCTACTCCACGATAACGCCTTCTGCTAGACTGACAAAAAACACTGTACAGGAGTTGAGTCAGGAATCCATTCCGGACCCACCCTATTCACCTGATCTTGCGCCCTCGAATTTTGAACTTTTCCGCTCTCTGTCGAACTGTCTTCACGGAACTTCCTTTTCAGATGAAAATGCGCTCCGAAGATGACTCGACGAGTTCTTCGCCTCAAAACCGTGTGATTTCTACAGCCGCATAATCGAAAAGTTACCCCAGCGTCGGCAGAGTGTTGTGAATAATGAAGGAGAACGTATTATTGATTACTAAAGTCTCAGTTGTGTGTATCAGTTGTATTTATTAAACTTATGGAAAGACGCTACAAAATTACGCATGAAACCAATATTACTTCCTTACTACTAACTCTATTTGCAACCCATTTTTGTAGACATTATCCATACACACAGTGAATCTGCCTGCAAAATTGTATACTGTGCGACACATAATTCAGAGAGTATCATTTCATAAAGATTGAGATGCATGAAAAAGTAGCTTTTCTTAAAAGTCAGAGCTAACAACCCAGATCATATTAATGGTTTGGTAATAAGAACACTTAACGACTCTTAACAATCTTTAAACATAATTTCATGTTTCATAAACTTTTTTATTAGTCTATGGGCTCTGGGTGAATCTTCTGAAACTAATAAAACCGACATAATTAGGGTTTTGCATCTCAAACCAAAAAAGTTTTACATGATTAACATCAAATATCTAACACATCAACATTAAAGTTATCGGGCGTTTGAAGTTATTTTATGCGTGAGAGTTCGATTCTGTGAAGATTAGTGGGTTGGTGGAAAATTGGTAATCACTAATCCACTTCCTAAGCAAATTAAACGGTTATGCGTTTATCAGGAAAAAAAGGAGAAAGAAATTTCCATGGCTTGTACGTATCAACAGCAATGCGTTCAAAGGAAATACGTAAGTTGTAATTTAGTACAACAGCTGTCAGGATTTTTTTGAAATTGTTAGAATGATAAGAATCTGTTGACTAAAGCTAAAGAAATCTATAAATACGACATTGTCAGACGTTAGGCTCATGATGGTGTGATATGTGTTAATGTTCAAACTTTAACATTTAGAATATTTTGTAAGTGCTTAAACTAACTCTGTAGTATTTGTATTCACGATTATTTTACACTACAATGATTAACGTAATTCTTTAGGTTACTACACTGGGCTTCCCCTTCCCATGATAAAATAACAGCTGATCAGCGTAAAAATTGTAATTATCGTATGAATTCTGTATTAGGGTGTTGTTGAAGTTTGCAACCCCAACTACCCTTTACCGAGCTTAGTGCACTCCTGAAACTGCACGAGTAACTTAAAAATAACCTAAAATACACATGCTTGCAGCCGAGTCTGCTATTTACTGTATTTACAAGACGTGCTATGTGTCACATTTGAAAGTTCACTGCCTTACATAAGCGTTACTCGTCGTAAACGGATACCTCATTTACAAAATTGCATTGAAATCACGCTGTATTTCATATGGCTTGCTTTCATTTCACTTTCGGGAAATTGTCGTCCAATTTTTTCTGCTTGTTTTTCGTTCATTTTTTTCGCGACGGCGACTGTCGTTTTCCGGAGAATCAAAACATCGATTTAAATTTACTAGTTTTGTCCTATATACACTAAGACCATACTTCTACGCAGTTCAGTAACACGGTGCGCGTTGTAGAGGGTTCCTCAATTGCTTTGCCTTCGCCTCTTCCTCAATTAAACGCGAATTTGCGTATTTAGCTGAACAGATATTCACAGGCAGCTCCAGTGAATTCCTTGCGGGTATTTTCGTCATAGGCCCCTTCATAGCCAGAAATTTGTGTTGTGGGCTTTCTAATTAAAACAGAATACTTCCGGTTTCATTTTTTACTTTCCAAAAATTGCGCAGCTCCGCACATAGAACCGGCAAGCCAGATAATCTATACTCGGATAATCGATAGTTCCCCTGTAATTTGAAAAAATGGAAGGAAGCCAGAAACCAGTAGCACTTCTATTCATTGTTGAGTTCAGTTGGACGGCTACTGTTACTGTCAATGTTCCCAATTGCTGTACAGTAACGTTCTGCATCTATTCGTGTTCAAACTGACATTGTCTTGATTGACAGTTGTCATTATTTTCTAAAAGTAGTCTGTCCAACACACTATCCAACGCGATGAGAGTTGTGAAGAAGAAAAGATTAGGAGAATATTTTTATAAGCGTGAAAACGCATATCTCAACTACACGAGCGATTGTAGTAGCATAAACAGTCTACATAAAACGTTAAAAATGGTTCAAATGTCTCTGAGCACTATGGGACTTAACATCTGCGGTCATCAGTCCCCTAGAACTTCGGCAGGATTCGAACCTGCGATCGTAGCGGTCGCGCGGTTCCTGACTGAAGCGCCTAGAACCGCTCGTCCACACCGGCTGGCTATAAAACGTTAACATTATTTGATAAGAGCGTTGATGGCGGTGAAATGTTTGGCGACAGTTGTGGTAAAATATTATGGCTGGAAGCGACATTGTTGTTGATGTTGATGATGAAGAGGCGTTAAAGACTGAGCCTTGTGATTGTAGCATGCAACACTACCTTTTGGAAGTGACGAAACGGAGAACGACAGAGCCGGTGAGAAGAAAAGTTGCGAAATGACGCATGAGGGTGAAAATGTGGACCACGTGATAACACTGTGTTAAACATGCGAACAATTAAAACGACAATTCAATGATTTTGGGATGTTAAAACGAGAATATTCAGGCCTCTTTCTTCACTCCCCCTAAAAGCTCTGTTCTACCATTATGAAAGAAAAAAAAACCGTCTCTGTTGATTCAAGATTTTCTCTTATCTACTGTTGGAGACATACTTCGATCTTAATACCCATAACGGTTTTCGCTTGCAAGTTTCGTTGACACGATGACACCTTTCAGCTGTGTGCTATGGTAACGTTTTACACGGATTCTACGGCCGTCAGTATTAAACGATTCTCACATAATCTATAATCACACCAACCACTGCAGGCCGTCTTGGTCTCTTAGTGACTGCGCCAAGTCTCATGTTTGGAAAAGTCACATACCTCAATTTTAATCGATGACACCACTTGTGAGTTACATCGGTAAGGCTTCCACTGCTGTGTGTGAAGATAATAAATCCACACTAAACATGACCACGGGGTGCGGGACGTGTAAGAGTGGTTTATTCGATGCCTGGAGCTGCAAGGTAACTGCAATACATCCACATGCACAGTACAGAGCTGGCTGAAACTGGTTACCTGATAACTGGAGAGGACCGTAGGTAATGTTTTTTGGCGTTTTTGAACGGAGGTGAAAGATTCTTCGCGAATGCAACGCTGGCGGGAAGATTGGTAGTTGACTGCTGCGAAGCCCGTTTCCCTGGATCTCGTGGCACCGACTGACGGCAGCTGTTTCCTGCTGAGACTGGAAATCACCTAGAGAGCTGTCATTATTCATAGTATTGAATCACACGGTACATCTAATGTTACCAAGTTTTAGAGTACTATATCTCTGGCAACATACTACAGTTCCACTAAGGTTGCGTTCACACAGTTAACAGTTTAATGACCTGGTGCTCTGAACTCCTCGAGCGGTCTACAAAGAAAGCTGATGTAAACCCCATATATAACGAGCGGCCGAGGTGCAGCAGGTCGTGAGACTCGACTGGTCACGTGATTTCCCACGGACACCAGAGACTCTCTGGGATTGCGTACTCCATGCTTGGGACAAGTTCGTGCTGAGAAGGGTCTGGCAGCAGGAGTACCACGCTGGTCGCGAGACACAGCTCGAACTGATGGTGTCTAGACGTCCTTTAATAACACTGTGAATCATGGAATATGTAAACTGCATGAAACTAATTCTTATCAATTCTTATTGCTGGCCACGATTATCGCAACAAAAATTGAAAGTTCGTTCTGTTTTTTGTTTTACAAAGGTTTTCATCGATAAAGCAAGCTAGAAGGTATTTATTTAAACGAAAAGTTCCGCCATTTGACTCTATACGTATACTGTTTATTATGTTTTACAATCACGCTTTTGTCCATTGGCCATTTTCAAATACCACAATGTTAAGCATGATCTTCGTTTAAAGAATTCTGATCATGCTTAACATTGTGGCACTTGATAATGGATAAAGGCTGAAATCATGTTTGTAAAATAGAATAAACGATCTGTACAGTGAAATGGAGGAACGTTCATTTGAGCAGTATTATACGACTGTGGCCCCGACCTACGGAAAGATTAGAATGTATTTATTGCCAGCATACTTCTCCGTATTGACAATGAACTTCCTTCTGTTCCAAATTGATATGTTGTTCAATGGAAGAGGCTTATGTAAATATGAAACGCATAATTGAAGTCAATGGCAGATTTGTGGTGACTTTAAGGTTGTTCCTCTTTTATCAGGCGTGCAAAATGTTATTGTTTCGTTTGTGAATGGGGCAGTAAGGCTCGTGCACATCACTGTACCAAACCTGATTGGCCTAGAGGACATGCACTACAGCTAGGTGAGAAGAATATCCTTAATGGACCAGTAGTTGATCCCACAAAGATGTTACACATAAATGAGTAATGAAGGCGTTTGAGGGAAAACGTCTCGTGATTGAGTGGATCAAAAGTAAAAGAGGGTACCTTCGCTCGCCCGCAGATTCGAAAGCTTTTAAGAAACAAGCAACTTAATGAAACTTTACTTGAGGACGAGAAGGCTGCCTGGCAAAGTTTTAAAAATGTTTGTTTCAGTTTCGTGGGAAATGAAGGGGGCAAAATTATTAGTAATTGGTAGGTGAACCGTTGGCATGTTATGGAAAGCTTAGCTGTAACATGTCTCTGAAAATACTCTGCCTTTATGCCTACCTCTCAACCCGGAAAATTAAGGAACACCTTCTGACGAACATGACGAGCGATTTCATTAGGATTTTGAAGCTACGGGGAAGAGGTGTGCAAGGAAGTCTACACCTGTTATTTTCGGATACCATTCCTGGCCTGTTGCTGGGTGTGTGTCAGGTGTACTATGAAATAACCTTTTACTATTATCAAAACTTTCATTGAGCCCTAGCGCGGGAACGGTGCAAGAGTAACTTTTAATCACATATTTGTTTTCCTTTAATTCCTCTAAACACTAAAATTTTGTATACGTAGTTTATTTATGATCTATACATGTAATCTGATTGATCTGTGTGAGTTTTAGCAGGAGAAGGTAATAATGACTTCATGTACATTGAAAATGTCTAATCTATGTCATAGCAAGCCGCAGCTGCTGCTTTTTGTCCGACGAACTTATACCCTAGAAGACGAAATTACCGATGAATTTCCTGCTGCTAGTCAGTCGTCACTTACAATAATTGTTCTCAGAATAGCTTTTACTGTACGCTCGCCATAAATTAGCACTTCGAATTAAGAATGCTGGGGGCGGATGAATAACTAGAAATCCTTACAATCGCTTCCAGAGAACCCTGCGCGAAGTCCAAGGTACAATGCACATATTTTACTTGGAGTTTATTTGTGAACACACCACAGTCACCGTGTTACGTGCACGACTAGGTGTTTTTTGCATTCTACAGATTTTCATTTTGATGAGCTTTTTTAATTAAAAAATTAGAGAGAGGCTATATTAAGCAGCCTCCTACACCGAACTATGGACTCTTAGTCCTCATATCATCGTCACAACTGGACAATATGTGATCAATATACCAGAGAGCGGGAGCCAGCCGATCACATTATGCTAAATGCAAGCTCGTGGAAGTTATGATCGGAAAAACCTGAAAGGAGTTTTTCATGGATACGAAGTGATTTAATGAGAAAGATTTAATCTGTAAGCAGGATACTCTAGACTAACAGCATGTTAAAATATAAACGTTGAAACAAGTCCGATAGAAGAGTCAGAGAATCTCAGGTGTTTGCGTGTGTCGTCTTCTAATAAAGGAAAAGACGAGGAGGAAATGCCGAAGAAAAAGAAGAGTTCTAAAAGTTGGCTACATATGGTGAAATAATTACGTGATGAAGATACTTGCAGTGGAATCTGCGAACGATTCTCACATTTAGTTTAGAGCATGCATGAAACGGTGTATACAACACACTTATAGTTTAGCTCTTTCAATCACCATTCGTTGTATGTACGGCGTAGCTCTGACAATCGAGGGACAGTTTCTTTCTCTTAATTCATTACATGTGGTGGCACCTGTAATTATTTGTTGTATTGTTCTTAGTGTTTCTCCTTGATCCCCCCCGACAATCTGTGAATGTCGGCTACTTAACTATAAGTAATTATCAATAGATATATGCAATAATTATAGAATGACAAACTTCATTTGTTAAATATTGGAGTTAGTATGACCTATTAAGATTGTAAGTTAATAACTAACTCTCCTTGAGATGTCTCTTTGTGGTTCGATTAGGTTATAGACTGCAGGTAGCGCAAGGCCTAATGAGAAAATGTTATTTGGTACAGAGTTCTTCGTGATACACATACTTAAACAAATAGAAGTAAGGGGGACGTATAAGCATCTTTCAGAGAAAATAAAAGGTAGAATCGCTTGTTCATAACTGTATGTGAGTAACCAGATGATGTTGATTTTAAATACCGTCATCTTATGCAGTAAAGTGTTATGTATGTTCCAGCTGGATGCATGAAATCAGCGTAGTAAGATGGGTCGACTCGGAAAGGTGATAGAATATGCCCTTGACTACACCGTGAATTAAGTTGTCCTGTTTAGTGCGGACAACCCCACGTCTCTAAAAGGAATTGTGCATCTCACACAGTCATGTAAACGGTGGATGAACAGTGGTCGCAATAAGACCCTAACCGACAGAAAACAGAGACGTGTTATAAAGCGGCCGTCGGGATTTACTGTGAAAGATATTTATTTATTGAAAAATATGACAGTGAAAACATCGAACAACCCGACGACGAGTTATAAGTAAATTTTAGTGCACTCGGTAATAATATTCCATTTTTATGTGCACTTACTGATAATTGGTAATTAGCGTGAAATAAACCGGCTATGATAAATGGAATGTTGACATGGACTAAGCTTACTATGTGTTACACTGAATCGCATACTAATGAAGTAACATAATAACTACAGCAATCATTGACACCATCATCCACTCACACTGAAAGACTTTTCATGGACTAAATAATAAAATTACTCATACAGATAATATAGCATAGTTATTAAACTAATTAATTTACGCCAATGGTGGAAACAGAACACTCACGAGGAAACTTTTGGCTGCCAAAACAACTTTTAATATAGGGTTGTGAAAATAGCTAATTAAAAAGATATCAGTTGTCTACACTGCCTTTAATTTTTTAGCTTCGAGATATGAATCCAAAACATTAGTGAGAAACTGCACTTTACAAGTAAATATCCCTTATCTGGACTGTTACTGTGGCGTCGCTGTTTCCATATCCTTCCTCGTCCCTTTTACTGCCATGTTACAATATTTGCTGCATAGAGGCTCATCTCTTCTTGTAGTATGTCTGTGTATATAGTCACGTTATAATCATTCCTCCATACTTTTGTCATCGATCATCACATAGTGCCCACAACTGTACACAGAGCACACGACATTGTCACAATGATCCGACTGCCACAGACTACTACTCTCATAGTTGTTATGAGAAAATCTCTGCCTAATTAGTGTGTTTCTTATACAACGACAATAACTGTTTTACATACTTTCTTTTCTCACTCAATTTCTTCTTTTCAGCACAGCTGATTTCTCAAGTAATATTGTCTAAAATACTAAGTCGCCAGGTGACTACAGGCCGATCAGCATACTTCCTGCAATATCTAAAGCCCTAGAATACATCGTCCATGAACAGCTGACGGATTACCTCAAAACTCGTAACATCCACGACAAATATCAGTCAGGCTTTCGAAAGCACCATAGTACAGCAACTGCATTAATCAAAGTAACTGATGACATTAGACATGCTATGGACAGACGTGAAGCTACCATCCTAACACTGCTTGACTTTAGCAAGGCTTTTGATACAGTTGACTTTGATATATTACTAATTAAAATGAAGCAGCTGAATTTCTCAAACAGCGCAATACACTGGTTCGACAGCTACCTCAAAAACAGAAGTCAACAAGTCATTTGTGGGTCGGAAAAGTCATCATGGAAAAACGTGCGCTCTGGAGTTCCCCAAGGCTCCGTCCTTGGTCCATTACTCTTCTCACTGTACATTAATGATATTTCTTCAGTGATTCACTCCTGCAACTACCATCTATATGCCGACGACATCCAACTGTACATAAGTGCAAGCCCCAAGAACATTGCTGACGCAGTAGCGAGTATGAACGCAGATCTTTGCTCTGTTTCTCGATGGGCACAGAACCTAGGTCTGAAACTAAACCCCAAGAAATCCCAGGTCATACTTATATCTCATCCAAAGTTAATCAGTCGGTACTTTCGCGAAACAGTCCCTCAAATACTCCTCAATGGTACCCAACTACCATACCAAAAAACAGTAAAAGACCTTGGAATAATCTTGGATGAACACCTAAACTGGGAAGAACAAACAGTCACAGCTTGCCGGAAATCGCTCTCCTCCCTACATGCAATTCAAAAATTTAGAATAATATTTCCAACCCATGTTAAACAAAAGTTAGTCCAAACACTAGTCTTGCCTAATCTTTACTACTGTGATGTAGTTCAACATGGCACAAATAATGAAAATTCGAGATGCCTCGAGCTAGTGATGAATGCTTGTGTTAGATACGTATGCAACATACGGTTGTATGATCATATCAGTCCTTCATACTCCCAGCTAGGTTGGATACACCCACATAAGGCACGCGATCTCCACACGATGTGCTTACTTCATCGATTTCTTAGCCACTGGTGCCCCCAATACTTATCTTCTCACATTAAACACCTATCATCATTCCACAACCGCAATACCAGATCGGATACGTCTAGCATCTTGGCTGTACCTTTACATAACACAAAATCTTTCTCCGTGTCACTCTCCATCTCAGCCATACGACTATGGAACGCGCTCCCCTGTGATCTGCGTCTTATCGAAAACCACTCAACATTCAAGAGGGAACTTAAGACTTACATATTAGGGACGGTATAGCCACCATTGTTGTGCCCCCCCTCATCTTTTTCTTTCTCCTCTCCATCATAGCTTCGAATTTTACCATTCTATTTCTCTTCCTCTAACCTATCTACCTCTTCTATATCTCTTTCACCCCATTCCATCGTCTTATGTCTCTGCTTGATGAGAATAACTCACAAGCTGCAAGAATATAACGAGAAAATTCCCAACTAGCAATAGGACTGACACTCATAAAAGAAAAATATGTTTACTTTCTTATACATAGTCATTATTATTATTATTATTATCATTATTATTATTATTTCTATTATTCTTGATTGTTATAATTATTTTTTGATTGTTATAATTATCATTGTACTACTTTTATAATCTCTATTTTTTTTCTTTAACATTAATACTGTATAACATGTTATATGTCCTAATTTTCTGTAGACACTGAAATTTGTCGAATCTGAGTATGCCTGGTTAGGTGTAAGAGAGGGCCTGAGGGCCCTAATCTTGCCAGGTAAAATAAATGCATAAATAAATGAATAAATAAATAAAGCACTGAGACAGAAGTAACGGCTTTATGCAAATGGTTTCTTGAGGTACTAACAGATGGCATTGCTTCTTACAGTTACAAAATATTGGCGCATACTTTGAAATATTCCAGATGAGATTATGAACTAATATCAGTATACTCACACATAAAAATTATTCTGTGCTTTATGTTTCGCAAGTGAGTGATTGTAATTGTATGTTCCTGTCTTGACATAACTGTGTCATTACACGTTGCCCGACAGTTCTGCACAGATATTGGCGCATACTTTGAAATATTCCAGATGAGATTATGAACTAATATCAGTATACTGACACATAAAAATTATTCTGTGCTTCTATGTTTCGCAAGTGAGTGATTGTAATTGTATGTTCCTGTCTTGACATAACTGTGTCATTACACGTTGCCCGACAGTTCAGCACAGATTTGCATCAACACACTGGCTCAGCTGCCTCATATAGTGAGTTTTAAAGATGTTACAGATGAACGGATGAACCTGGAAACCTGTAACTGTCTACGTTGACTTTTAGAAAAAGTATAGAATTTATCCATAAATGTTGAAAAATGCACGTTAAATATACTTGATAAATTCCATTTAATTGAAAAATTTTATTAATAATTTGATATTTCAATGCTAAACTCGGTGTGATAAAGAGTACATACTGGCTAAATCAAATCAACACTGACCTTTCTAGCTAGTCATAACACAGGTGCCCCTAGAAAAGGGAGCATCTGTGTGTGTCGTAAAGCAACCTTTGATATCGTTATTTCATGGTGAAATAATTACAGAAAGTACTAAATATATGATACATTTTACATCAACACAGTAAAACGATTAGTTCTGACATTTAATGGAAATCGTAATAGTACACAAATGATCGATACTTAAAAATTGCAAATCCACAAAAAACAAGAAGACATTTAAGCATACTTCATACTTATGCCAACCGATCCAAGTTTAAGTAAGACAATCTTATACTTATTAATCACATGTAAGAAACTGATATAAACATCAGTTAATCTAAACATCTGAAATAAAAGTTGTGTTTGTTAATTTTTTCCCCAAAGTATTTCCTTAAAATTATCATCTTTACATTTAAAAAGTATGGATTTTATTCAAATTTGAAGTGAATAAACTGTTTTAAGCAGATTTAATAAAAAAAAACAAAGTTCATATTTTAAATAAATATAGGCAGTAATTTTACATTGTCTCATATCCAACACTGTCTATGAGTATTATACTCAAAATTATGGTTTTAGATTCCTGATATTGGAGAGCACTTATTCAGTTTGCCCTGTTAGTGCCCATCCTCAGACTCATGATTTTCCCTTTCTTGTTAGTACAACCTGGCTTTGATACGCTTGAAACTGTGATGTTTTGACCTTCAAAAAATGTTTGGTTGCAAATCGTATTCCATTACGAGTTTATCTCTCATCTCAGGGCTCATTATGGTGGAAAATATACAATTCAATGATGACATGGCATGACTGATGAACGCATGATGGAATATGATTTATAACCAAAATTTTTTTAAAGATCAGAATATGTCAGTTTCAGCTGTCAAAACTGGTCGTCTGTAATAAATATTAATTAATGCAATCTGGGCTATAAAAAGTTCTTCCAAGCTAAATATAGATTGCTCCCTCCATTTTCTCAGTATGAGAAACTTGAAACTTAATAGGTAATTCATCACCATTCTGTAGAGCTAACTGAAATTATCTGTCATATCTTAACATCACATTTGGTTCATTTGATAACTGTATGATACGGAAAACAAGCTCAACACTGCTTCTTGGTGTCTTTTATAGTGGAGTGTGCCTCATACCCATCGCTTCTATGATCCATTTCATTTTTCCTGTCATCTGCCACTTTGTCCTTTGCTGTAAAATGTTTTTTGTGTGATAGCACTTTCAATTAATACATCATCACATCTGAAGCAAACTTCTATCAGTCTTTGCTGACACAGACTGCGTGATTATAATTCCCTATAATTTCTATTATTAATGTATTTGGCACTTCAATTGTTCTTCCTACTTTGAATAGCTGTTGCAGTTAGAAACAATATATCTCATTAGTTTCATACACAGTTTTGCAATATGATAAATGATTCAAGTTTTACTATTTATCACTCATATCACCGTTCATGCTTTACTTATTCCTAAGTATTTACAAGAAAATTATTTTGTTAATGCTCCTTGGCATAATTATATTGATAAAGTACAATATATCAGTACTAAATGGTTCAAATGGCCCTGAGCACTATGGGACTTAACTGCAGTGGTCATCAGTCCCCTAGAACTTAGAACCACTTAAACCTAACTAACCTAAGGACATAACAAACATCCATGCCCAAGGCAGGATACGAACCTGCGACCGTAACGGTCGCACAGCTCCAGACTGTAACGCCTAGAATTGCTCGGCCACTCTGGCTGGCATATCAGTACTGATGCAGTTCTTTCACATTTACTCCTCCTTTGTACTCATAATCATAGTCTCTTCTAGAATTCACTGGCGAAGTATCTAATCATATTTATAGCACAAGTAATTTGTGTGCAATCATTAACCTTCCTTCATCCCTCTTCACCTCGTTTCTAATAATGCTTTAACTCTATTGATAAATAATTTATTGACCAAGTGAGTAACTACTTCCCTGCATAATTAATGTGCATACTTGAATGTGTGTTTACAAGTTAATCACATCCTTCATCTTCAACTATACAGAAGAACAAATTTAAAATTAAGTACTACTTCCCACAGACAAATTTCCATTACATGTGGACTCAGGGACAAAAAATTTCTGTTATATACTGATAACAGACTGGAGTATCATATACTTAATTAATCATATATTGCACCACGATCAAAATTTATTTGCAAGAGAGATAGCAATGATAGTGTAAGAGTGTTTTAACATGCTGATAGGGCAATAGAAGAATAATGTAGCTAGAAAAAATAAACTGGAAAACAGTACTGCATGGTTCAGAGCCATGTGCCCATCAAGCACGTGGTTGACAAAGAGAGTGAATTCCTTTGAGGTCAACTACTGCAGTAAACCTTCCATCCATTCCACTTACAATCCATTACCTTTCTTACAAAAGAAGGAATACATGGTTTTGTATTCAACTGACACTCAAAATTCTCCACTCCACTCATTTCACCTTAAAATACGTTTCCATTGCCAGTTGATATAACGTATAATTCAATCTGCTGGTCTTCACTAGTATCTTGAATTTCATCTATCATCCATTTGAACAATCCCACCTTATCAACATTTGATTCAGTATGATCTTCATAATCTTCTAATATACAGGGTGTCTGAAAAGTATTTCCCTGATTACATAAATTGATAACTCAGGCTAGAAGTAAGATACAAATATGAAACTGGTGTCTAATTGTTTACAAACTATCAAAGATTTTTTCACACACCAGTAAACTTCCACATGAGAACCCTTGGTAGCACGTAGCACATCTAGGCGATATTCAGTTTCCGTCCACACATTACCCAACATCACTGGACGGATCGATTCAACGACTATGGTTATCCGTGGCCGCAGGGTTTCAGGATCTGGTACACGTGTTCGGTAGACCTCATCCTTGACATAACCCCATAAAAATAAGTCTAATGGCGTTATGTCAGGAGAACGTGGAGGCCAAACCATTGGCCCATCACGACTAACCCATCGCACAGGAAAGGTCATATCGAGATAGGCACGGACGTCCAAACCCCAATGAGGCGGTGCACCGTCTTGCTGAAACAAGGCATCTGGGTGATGCAGAAGCAGCTGAGGAACAGCATACATTTACAACGTGTCTAGATACACTGCAGATGTGATGGTAGCCTCAGCAAAGGAGAATGGCCCGATAATTCGATCGTGCAATAGCACGCTCCAAACATTCACCTTTGGACTGGCTCTGGTGCACTCCATGACCTCGCCAGGGGGCTGTGATCCCCAAATGCGCACATTATGGCGATTCACTGCTCCACTGACAAAAAAGGTCGCTTCGTCGGAAAAGGCAATTCGTCTGAGATAACCATCATCGTCCTCAATACGCGATAGCATTTCGACCGCAAAGTCATATTGACGTGTTGTTGGGCAACAAGGCCTGAACGATTTGCACTTTGTATGCATGAAACAATAAACGTTTGTGTAAAATGTCATGGAGAGAGCTTTTTGGCATCTGTAATTCATGTGAGGCCCTGCGCACCGATTTCTTTGGACTTTGCAGAAAAGACTGCCTTACAGCTTACACCCTATCTGCTGAGGTTCTTGGTCGACCAGACCTCGGAAGGTCAGCAACCGATCCTGTGTTCTTGAACCTCTCATACCAGCCTTTAATGCTCTTGACATCAGGTGGATTCCTTCCAAATGTTGTCTGGAAGTGTTGTAAGGAGGCTGTTTAGGTTTTTATATTGGTAACGCCACGTAGCGCTCTGTATGAAAATCACTGGCTGTGCTGTGTGCAGTCTGTGGCTGGTTAGCATTGTTGTAATATTCGCTATTGTAATGTTGGGCAGTTGGCTGTTAACATTGCATAGCGTTGGGCAGTTGAAGGTGAGCCGCCAGCAGTGGTGGATGTGGGGAGAGAGATGACGGTATTTTGAGAGCAAACGATCTGGACGTGTGTCCATCAGAGACAGTAAATTTGTAAGACTGGATGCCATGAACTGCTATATATATTATGGCTTTTGAACACTATTAAGGTTAATACATTGTTTGTTCTCTATCAAAATCTTTCATTTGCTAACTATGCCTATCAGTAGTTAGTGTCTTCAGTAGTTTGAATCTTTCATTTAGCTGGCAGTAGTGGTGCTCGCTGTATTGCAGTAGTTCGAGTAAAGAATATTTTTGAGAGGTAAGTGATTTGTGAAACGTATAGGTTAATGTTAGTCAGGGCCGTTCTTTTGTAGGGATTTTTGAAAGTCAGGTTGCATTGCGCTAAAAATATTGTGTGTCAGTTTAGTGTTGATCAGAATAAGTAAAGTGAGTAATGTCTGAGTACGTTCAGTTTTGCTCAGCTGTTTGAAAATCAAACAATGTAAGATGTTTATCAGCACAGTAATTCATTACTTTTTGTAAGGGGACGTTTCATATGGCGACCCTGCCAGGATACCTCACTGGAATCTTCTGATTTTTTCTTGTAGTTTGTGTAATTAGTGTAGCTATTGTTTATTGCAAGTGCGTAATTATAGAGAGAATTTCCTTTGTAGTTGTACTTTTTCATTGTTGTACAGTAAAACAGTTGTGGCATGCATGTAGATTTGCACCAAGTCTTTCACAGATGCACTTGCAATTAACTAGATATTATTTTCAATGCTATATTAATGTGTTTTCTTATTTTGCTCTTCAAATTGTGCTTTTCTGTGTTATTGTGTGAAATATTGTGAAAATAATGGCGTGTGAAAAACGTAATACTAGGCTCCAAAGTAAACTGAGAAATGACTGTGAAGACGAAAGCAGTGCGTCAGCGCCACTGTGTAATGAATTAACTAATGTTCAAAGTAGTAATTTGGCAATTGTGCATAGGGAAATGGAGCGGGCTGCAAATAATGGTGTAGACAGTGAAACAATTAGTGAACAGGGAAGCATTATCGATCGATCGGTCGGCAACAGCTCGCCTCAGGAATCCGAAATGACAGGACACAATCTCGCAAATACTGTAAATTCAGTTTTTGGGTCCTCACCGTTTTCTCAAATATGTCAAGACACATTTTCTGCTTTTCAAAATGCGAATATTGCCGGTTCAAATGCACTGCCGAATAGCACTGAGGAACATGTTTCAGACACCAGTGCATTGTTATTACAGTTAATGCAACAAATGGGACAAAGGCTACAAAAGTTAGATACAACACTTGAACAAAGTCAGAAACAAGTGGGACAAAATCTTCAAAAGTTAGACACAATGGAACAAAATCAGAGACAAACACAGCAAAAGCTTCAAAAGTTAGACACAATGGAACAAAATCAGAGACAAACACAGCAAAAGCTTCAAAAGTTAGACACAATGGAACAAAATCTTCGGAAGTTAGACACCATGCTTGAACAAACACGTGAAGATTTAACTTCTGAGTTACATAACATTGAATCGAAATGTCAAAACGTCTGTAATGACGTAAAAACAAATTTGTGAGCATTTTCAACCTATTTTTTTGCGGCATGAAAATGCATTACAGAATCACGAAGCAGCCATAAAAGAACTGCAAACTATTGTTCATGGAAACCATGAGACCTTGCAAGCTAAAATTGACTCAGTTGCATCTACCAATTTGGTTATGCAACTTGCAAAAACTCAAGAAAACTTAAAGGACACAGTATATACTCTGAAAATTGGTTCAGAAAGACACATGGACGAAATTAGTTCATTATCAGAGAAAGTAGTTGAACTTTCGGATCAGATAAATAATTTATCTACGAAGGTAGATGATCATCTGAATGACACAAAACCGGTAGTCTTTAATGACACAAAAGAGTGCGAACAAATCAGGAAATTCAAACAAAATCAAAATCAAATTAATACGCAACACCAAAGAGAAATCCGGGACGTACAAGATCATCTGACACAGGTAATACAAGAATTACGTATTTCAGAGGACACTCGCGCTCCAATACAGGACATAGAAATACGGAACAGCCACAAAATAATAACACGGGGTACTTCGGAAATTATGAAAGAAATTGGCAAGGTACACCGAATTTTGAGATGGAACCGCCGAAACGAAGTAACAACGGCCGATATGCGGCTCGCCGACATGATGATTTTGACTATAAGCTGTTTATTACTACACATAAATTCAAAACATTTAAGAATTCCGGCAACGACATTCATCCACAAGCGTGGCTTCATCAATTCTCTCATTGTTTTCCTCCCAACTGGTCTTTACAGCAAGGATTAGAATTTATGTGTGGCTATTTAGAGAATGAACCAGCTGTAAGAATACAATCAGTCATTCACGATTGCCACAGTGAAGGAGAATTTTATTATGCCTTCCTCTCAGCATATTGGTCTCAAGTTACACAAGACCAAGTAAAACACAGCATCATAATGATGAAACATTTTGAACAATCTGAATTTTCCAGTCTTGTCAAATATTTCGAAGATATGTTACATAAGAATCAGTATCTTTCAAACCCTTACAGCCCCTCAGAACTCATCCGCATTTGCTTAATCAAATTGCCTGAACATTTATGACATATTATTTTGGCAGGACGTTGCAAAGACGACATTGAAGCTTTTCAGGGACTCTTACAAGAATTTAAAATTAACACTGACAATCGCGGAACGCGAAAACAGGAACACAACATTTACAGGTCACATCCATCACAATTCCGCGATGACAGAAATAATAATTGGACACAACAAGGCTATTCTTACAACGCAAATCGTGACCAAAACAGACACCACCCGTATGACAACCGTTGGCAAAGTAGTTATAATTACAGAGAAAGATCGCATTTGCATAGTAATGAATGTGACAGAGACAATCAGAGAAACAGATAATATGGGAACCAAAATAATTATTATCAAGGGAGACAGAATAACTTTAGACGCAACGGTCCAGCGCGCAGTTACGATTCAGGGAGAAATTCTCCACCACCTGATCGACAAGAAAGAACATGACGACAGACAATATGATCGTAACGACAGACCTGAATCGCATCAGAACTGGCGGCATTCAAACAGGGATGGGCCTTCTTGACAAGGTGAATTTTTTAGAAGTTAGGTCTCCTAATCCTAATAACGACGCGCGCCAACAAAGACACAGACAATGACTCACATCGCAGGCAGCCGCGTGCGCCGGCTGGCTCAGAGAAAAATAACATAGACGCTAACCTTGAGAAAAATACAAGTATTCTTTACCGACGTACACCGCATGAAAATTGCGATCAAGTTGAAACTCTGAGTACTATGAAGAGTAAAGGATTGTACCACATTTCACATGTAAAACCGTTTTTGAAAGATAATCTGCTTTTTAACTTTGTCTTTGCCATAAAACTTTTCACTTCACATTTCTAGTCTGCTTTGTCAGACTTAAAAACTGTTAACATGCAACAATGTTTGAAGTTAAATATCCAGTCAAGAACCAAGAGAACTTATTTAAACAGAAATTACGAATGCATTGTTATAGTGAACAGATGACACAGTGTTGTTATTTGTACATTCTTGCTTGTTAGTTGCACGATTATGTAACGACTATCAGGTGTACATACTCAGAACATATACTGCTAATGAGAATTTAATGCAACATTTTGGTTGACTTGAAAAGATATTCTTAATTGAAGTACATTCTGTGAGATTAAAGATGACTTAGCATTTGGTTTCTTTGATAGCTACATGATTATATCACGACGCTACTAATATGTGACACAATTTACATTGTTGCTTTTACGGTGTATCTGTGTTATATCTGCACAGTTTTTCTGTATTATTCTGGAAAGTAAAACGTGTTTTAGTAGTAACTTTTGTGGTATAGCTACAATGAGACAGCCTTTTCCCTAGCACAACAATGTGTTACATTATAGTACTTTCTTGGTGACGGTAAGGTATGTATGATATCTATACGCAAACCATTTCACTTTCGTTGATGATGAGGTAAGTACATTGACTTCAGCAGAACTTTGCTTACAGAGGACGATAACTATGACACTTCCACAGAATTGTCTTACAGCAAGACGCACATTTAGCGCTACAGGACACGCATTTGAGTGATTAATTATGTACTTAAACTATTTATTATTCAAGATTTTTGAATTGCAAAGAAAGCTTTCTGTGATACATTTCATTCCATTGCTGTAATCTGTAACACCTGAGGGTATAACTACATTAATCCTCAGGGGGGGGGGGGGGGGGTACACGCTTACTTTGTGTACCATTTGTTTGGCAAGCACAAGGAGCCCTAGCTAATATGGTATTTGCTTATACGGCTTTACACATCGGTACCATATTCCTCTAACACATAAATTACACAGCTATCTGATTATTTAACTGAGAAAGACCAACATTTATTTTACTACATCAGTGACAAATGTTTCCGTAATTACACCCTTGGATAAATTCACACTTATGAAATTGTATTTTGTATGTATTTTGTGAACTGTTCATATTTTTTCGGAACCATTGTGATACTATGAGAGCTTTGAATGATATATTTGGTATGGGATCACGATTTTTAAAGTACGATTGAGGTAGATGACACTATTTAAAAGAGCAGAGAATTTTTTTAGGTTTTGACATTATTGCAGAAAGCTACGACGTTTTTGAGATTTGGCTGAGTTTTTATGATGTTATTATTACGATGACAATGTGTATTATGCTGTTGAGGTATGTTTATGATCAATAAGCTGATGCTATATGAGGAATTTGAATATGCTACATATTTATAAGGATGAAATGTTGAAGAATGTCGATGAATATGTATATGTGTAATAAGGTAAGGAATAATGAGTAGTGGCTAGGGACGCTGATTTGTGAAAAAGGATGTTGGAAACCGAGAATCGTACTTTAAGAGTTATGAAATGTGTGTGAATGCGTGAATGTATTACAAGGCCGACAAAAATTTTTTGGACACTGTTATATTTACAGGATATTGTTTCTACACATTAGTAATGCAAATTCTCGACCTGTGAATTTTTCTTATATGAGACTGTCACTGTAGTGTAAACTGCTGTCGTAAATATTTCGGTAAGAAAGCCAAATGACCTTGACGTAATGCGTTGTGAGCGGCCGGCTGTGCCAGCCACCTGGAGAAAAAGCCATTAGCTGGAGAAAAAAAGAGGCCATTAACCTTGCTATTGACATTCCTTTGTAGAAAGCATCGCAAATATGACATGCTATTACTTGGAAACATATGATTATACTGTGGAGCATGTACTTAGTGCTACTTGCTGATATGCTTATGAGTTGATGGGAAATATTCTTACATCTGCACACCTGATTATGACAAGTGTCTTTCTACAAGACTTGAGAGAATTTCTACTGACTTATGAAATGCCACATGGCTATTGAATGATGTTTTTAAGCTTTGCTTTACATAGTTGCTTATTTAATTTGATACCTGGTTTCCAGCTGTGTTGCAGCATTGGTTATATAAAATAAAATTAAATGCATTTGCTAATGTGAACACTTTCTGTCAACAGATCTATTAAATAATAATTTTACGATCCACATTCTTCGAAAAAGGAGCACTTGGAAAGGAAAGAACAACAAGAAGGGACTAATAACAGTAACTGCATATATAATTTTCTTTTCAAGTACTTGGTAATTTTTTGTAGAATAAGTTTTTGTGGTGCACCACTTTAATTACATAGAAATTAAGATGTGAGTAGACATTTCCCTTATCTGCACTATTGTCTTTAGTGTAATATTTTTTCTGCTTTAGCTTTGCCATGTGTAGGTATAAGTTATAGCATTTGCTGCTGCTGTTTGCCAGGCATAGTGTTACTGAATTTGACTTTGTATTACTCTGTTAAACAAGTTTTACTACTGATTTATTTTTCTTGTTGCTGCTCATTGGGTCATATTAGTTGTAATGTTGCATTTGCTCTGCTAATTTAGATTTGCTGCTGCTTGCTTTGCCAATTTGCATTTTTTTGTTATTGCTGTTTGTATTAATTGTTTTGTGCTGCTGCATTGCCTCGTCCCATAGTTTATGCATCTGAGCTCAGTAGATTTAAGTTAGCTTAAGAGGGGGTAGACTATATAAGAGAATGAGTTGCGATGAATTGGAAGAAATGCATTGAGAAGTTATACGAAAAAAGTACAGAAAGCAGGTATAGGTAGGACTTTTTGGGAATAATGATGAACGAAGGGAGGTCTCCTAGAAAAAAAAAGTTTTGTTTGCAAAATACTGCAGTACCAAATGTTAAACTGAAAACGAACCCTGTCTTTCCTTTTGTGTTATCCCCCTATGTGTTTGTGTTTTGCCTGTCTTTATGTGTTTAGCTAATAAGAGTTATGTTGTAGAATTTTTCTAATAATATGTTATTTACTTTGTAGAGATGTTTAGACATTATTTATTCTGTTCTGTTTCAATGCTCATATGTGAAATTAATGTTTCGAAAACTATTCTCATTATTTTATATATTTATTTATGTCATAATTCCTGTAACACTGATGTATATGTTTATTTCTATTCTTTTGTAAAGCCTGTATTATTGCAAATGTTATCTGTATTATTATGTTTTTAATGATGTTTTCTGTATCTTTGTAATTGTATTCTCATGTTATAAAATTTTAATGGACACCAGTTCAGCAAATTAAGTAACTTGTAAGCATTCATTTCAGTGCACACATTTCTATTGGTCATAATATATGCACAGTATGTGAGAAGTTGGGACTGTTAGTGCTTGCACGTGTGTTAATAATTCAGCAAGGGACTCGTTAACAGCATTGGTGATCTAAGGACAATTCCAAAAACTTTGTGAGTGCACAAGTGGTGGTTATGGACTTGCTATATTATCCGCAAGACTCTTCAATGGTGATTGTGCGCCCACACAGTCACAGCAGATGGCTGCTCGCCATCTCTACAAGGACTACAGAGGGTCTGCATCTTTGATGACCCACCAATACCATTATTTCTACAAGGACTACAGTGGGTCTACACCTTTGCTGACTCACCAGTACCACTATTTCTACAAGGACCGCAGTGGGTCTGCACCTCTGGTGGCCCACCAATACTGTAACCTCTAACAAGACTACAGTAGTCTGCTCTGTGATGACCTACCTACCAGTATTCCTCAAAAGTTCGACTGACTCTGCTCTGGGTTTGCTCTGTTGTGGACCATTACCTGTCTGCATGTCAGGAGTCAGCATTATCTTTCTGTTGGAAGGACAACACTACTTCTTCAAGACTGCATGGAAATCCACTACTTCCGTGTGCATTTTCTTTTACTGCTCAGACTTTGTGCATAAAATTGTAATTAATACTGTGATGAATGATCATGACTGTCTTTATGGACTGTGAGAAAATATTTGCTTTTGACCAACAGTGTATCAGTAAGTGTGTGCATTGGATTTCTTTGTTACTGTAATTATGATTATGAAAAAAATTTTCAAATCTTGGCCACTGCCCAAAACATTTGTAAAATTTTTTGTGGGGAGCATGGGGGCTATGTAAGTAGGCTGTTTAGGTTCTTATATTGGTAACGCCACCACCACGTAGCGCTCTGTATGTAAATCACTGGCTGTGCTGTGTGCAGTCTGTGGCTGGGTGGCATTGTTGGAATTTGCTATTGTAGTGTTGGGCAGTTGGCTGTTAACAGCGCGTAGCGTTGCGCAGTTGGAGGTGAGCCGCCAGCAGTGGTGGATGTGGGGAGAGAGATGGTGGAATTTTGAGAGTGGACGATCTGGACGTGTGTCCATCAGAAAGAGTAAATTTGTAATATTGGATATCATTGACTGACATTATCTCCTACTTCACTGTCTTTCCTACAATCCTCTTCAACATCATCTTCTTATACTTCCCCATCATCACTTAATTCACTGTGTTTACTACTATATTCTACTTTATCCTTTTCATTACATTCACTGCTGTCCAGCACACATCTTTCAAATTCCCATTTTCTATTTCTCCTGCTCTTCTGAATATTGTTTAATACCATCACTAACCTATTCATCTCTTCCACATACTCATTATACATCCTCTCATAAGAGGAAATATCTACACTGGTATCACAAACATTTACATCACAATCAGTATTTATTTTATTGAAATTACATCTCATTATACCTTTATCTTCACTTTCTCTAGTGCTACATAGCGAAGTATACTTTATACCACTATTTTCCTGCTGATTAATTCTCTCATCAACTTGGCAGCCTTTATCGATAATACAGAACCTGTTTGTTTTCTTATTTTCATTTTCCGTTATTGGAGATTTAACCCTTTGCAAGCTACAACTCTTTTTTCCTTATTCCGTCCACTTTTTTATTATCCTTCCAAGACTGACAACCTCTGTCTCTATTCCCAGCGTTTCCCACATACCTATTATTTATATGAAAGGTTTAACTGTCACCAGTTAACTGCTTGTATCTGTAACCACTGGACTGTGCTCCCCTGCCAGCTAGGCATCTCACCGTCGTGGACCGGTGTTTTCCTCATTACTTCTGCCATAAAATGGTGTGCTTCTTCCCCTCTAGGGCCTCGAACCTCTTCATCTTCTTCTCTTCGTATCTGCTCCTGTCATTTGTGCACCACATTCCAAGTTTGGTATCCCAAATTATGCCACCCAGGATTACCATGGAAATTTCTATCAGCATTTCGGTTCCAACTACCTGCTTCCCTCACTTTTTTCAAAAATGTTTCCAAGTTACGATCTCCCATACTTATAATGCCATCTCACATCCCATAGTAACTTTCTATTCATAGTTATTAACAAATGTTCTTCGGGCTCGGGCTCACTAACAGGCTCGATTTTTTTAGACAGATCTTCGCAATACACTTTCTTTTTATATTATCACACATCTATGTGGAGGTGAATCTAAACATTTATTACACAGTTCCATCTGCCTGTTCTGTGACCAACGCTTTTCTTAAGTTCTTTGAAAGTGTTAGATCCCACAACATCGGTAATCCCCCAACTTCATGCATCTCCTAGAAGCCCCTGTTCCGCAATTCCAATCTCTTCAATTCCGCAATAAGCCTGAGGAACCATTGTCCCATTTGAATCCACGAAAATAACCGGGTGAAGAGTTCACTTAGGATCAAACTTTTCAGTATTGATTCCTACATTCCCGGCACATGCCCTTTTAAACAGAAGAATAATGTTCACTTGACGACAGTTTTCTAACATTTGACGTAGTAGTTTTTAATTTCTTCACTCCTTGTACCTTCAGTTCGGAAATTTGCTTGTTGATTGAAAACTCCAATGATTTATCTCTTCCATCAACATCTTTTCGTTAACTCGTACTTCTAAATTCTCCATATTTTCGTTATTGCTTCTTTCCGTCAGTTCAATCTGCTTCTGAAATTTATTTACTGATTGAACAAGCACTGTACGAACTTCGATTTTCTCTGTTTTTTGTCACGTATCTGTAGCTTTCATCTCGCGTTCGACTCTATTCTTTAACGAGTCCACCCACTCATCTATAGTTCTCATATCTTTATTTAACGTACCTGTTTCCCCATGTAAAATTTCAATGTTCTTATTTTAAAAGGTACTAACTTACTGTTTGCTGATTGCATTTCCGGTCTCTGTCGGTCTATTTTTAATACTTTTTTCCGATCTCGGTGTTTTATTGCGACTGGATCCAAGACTCCCTTACAGATAGAATTCAGTGCGTCGCTCTTGACCCAACAAATACACAGATGGAAAGATAATTTTCGGAGTACCCCAAGGTGACGTGATAGGACCGTTACTGTTTACAATGTGCATAAATGATCTGGTAGAAAGCGCCGGAAGCTACTTAAGACTGTTCGCAGTTGATACGGTCGTCTATAAGAAAGTAGCAACGCCAGAAGACAGCATCGATTTGCAGAACGAACCACGGAAGATTGATGGATGGTGCAGGCTCTGGCTGTTGACCCTGAACGTAAGTAAGTGTATTCTATTGCACATACATAGGAAAAGATATCCACTACTATTCAACTACGCTATTGCTGACAAATTGCTGGAATCAGTACCCATGCAAAATATCTAGGAGTAACTATAAAGAGCGACCTTATATGAAATGAGCTTAAAAAGTAATACCGTAGGAGAAAAAGCAGATGCCAGACTGAATTTCATAGGAAGAATCTTAAGTAAATGTAACACATCCACGGAAGAAGTGGCTTGCAAGGTGGTCGATTGACTGATTCTTGAGTATGTATCATCAATCTGGGATCCTTACCAGGAAGGACTGGCAGAAGAGCGGCGTGCTTCGTCAGGGCAGCGTTTAGTTGTAGCGAGAGCGTTCGGAAATACGCAAAACTCCAGTGGCGGTCTCTACAAGAGAGGAGTTATGCATCGCGGAGAGGTATACTACTGAAGTTTTGGGAGAGCACTTTCTGGGAAGACTCGGACAACGTATTACTTCCTCCCACACAAATCTCGCGAAATGACCACGACAAGAAAATTGGAGGAATTAGAGCTAACACAGAGGCTTACCGACAATTATTCTTCTTCGCGCCATTCGTGAGTCGAACAGGGAAGATAGGAATAGTTAATGGTACCAGAAGTACCCTCCACCACACACCGTTAGGTGGCTTGTGGAGTATGATATAGACTTAGATGTATGTCTTACTGCTAATATTACCTACATCTTTTTACTGATCTTACCGTTCTGACTTGCTTTCCATTCTGCCTTATTATAACTTCACGAATCTGATCCATCGCTGAAAAGTTTACTTCCTTCTGATCAAAATAGTTACTCTCCTGTTCCTCTTTTACGTCTGCAAGCGCACTTGCTTCCTTGTTTATCTCGTTATAATTTTCTATTTCACCAGAAACTTCCGGTTCCCTGTCAGCGTTTCTTAGTACGTCGTCCTCCTTTGCCGTTCTGTTCCCACTATGATGCGCTGCCCCGGCGACTGAATTGTCAGCACACTATAGTCGAGACGGAGTAAGGAGGTCCCTGACAGCTCGTAACGCTGTTGCCTGCTTCCAGACACGAAGCGCTGACGGTTGCAGGCGAAAAGAGTTGCCGTTTCCAGAGCTGTGAGAGCAGTGAGGCGTTGCCATAGAGACGTTTAGAATATGACGTCATATTGTTGCTTCAGATAGGCCCTCGGACCTTCAGCGCCCAGCCCACTGCAGTTGTCAGGGATCAACTTACGCCGACTCAACCTGCAGACACTATTGTCGCTAACGGTTTGATTTTTCTGATTCCAGTCAACACTTCCAATTTATCACAGTTGGAGTGCAAGGTTCAGGATAAAGTTACTTATTGTCCTGTCCATACGATCGTCACATATAACGCGGTCGTCGGAATTTACTATGAAATACGTTACTTCATTGAAAAATATGACCGGGAAGACATCTGACTACCTGACGCCGAGTTATACCTAAATTTCTGTACACCCGGAAATACTGTTCCATTTTTATGTTCAAAAATGGTTCAAATGGCTCTAAGCACTATGGGACTTAACATGAAGTCATCAGTCCCCTAGACTCAGAATTACTTGAACCTAACTAACCTAAGGACTTCACGCCGGCCAGTTTAATATTGATCAGAATAGGTAAAGAGCGAAATTTCTGAGTACGTTCAGTTTTGCTCAGCTGTTTGAAAATCAATAACGTAAGGGGTTTACCAGCACAGTAATTTATTAATTTTTCTAAGGGGACGTTTCACAATCTCTGTTTCTGAAAGTTTTCCGCAATGAAAGTCCAATGGTCTCGGCCACACGTCAAAAAGTGGCAATGCGCAATGACAAGCCATCGTGTAAGACACACACAGACCTTTGTTTCCAAAATATCAAAAGCATTCCAAGTCATACAATGAAGGCTTTCACGACCGGATGGTACTGTTGTTGATAATTTTTCCGGGTTATATGGCCGTGGTCCATGGAATTCTTCTACTCCTAACGTTTCGTCCAATACTACGTTGGACATCTTCAGAGGTATGGCTGGTCCTGTCGAGTCCTGCCGGACTCAGCAGGACCAGCCATACCTCTGAAGATGTCCAACGTAGGATTGGACGAAACGTTAGGAATAGAAGAATTCCATGGACCACGGCCATATAACTCGGAAGAATTATCAACAACATTCCAAGTCATTTTTACTCTTATTACTTATACATCTACAATCCGCAACCACACTGCAGTGTGCGGCGGAGGGTAGTTTGTCCACCACTGTCCGCCTTGTGTTCCCGTTGCAATGTTTCGATGAAAAAACGGTTGGTGGTAAGCTTCCGCGTGAACTCGAATCTCTCTAAATTTACCTTCATGACCTTCACGCAGGACTGACATAGGAAGAAGCAACAAACCGACTGAATCATCTAGGAACGTACACTATCGGAATTTTTACTGTAAGCCATACCATGATGCAGTGTCTGTCATTGGAGTTGGTCCAGCATCTCCGTGACACTTTCTGGCTTACTAAATGAACCTGAAACGAAATGTGCTGCTCTTCTTTGCATCTTCTCTATTTCCTCTATCAATTCTATCCGATACGAATCCCAGATTGACGAGCAACATCCCAATATTGGTCGAATTAGTGTTTTGTAGGTTACCTTCTTTGTGGATGGACTATATTCTCTGAGCATTCTTCCAATGAATCTCAGTCTGCAATTAGTTTTATGTTGTCGTTCCACATTAAATCACTACATACGCATGCTCTCATGCAGTGTGATTTTTTCCACCCTGTACAAACTCTGGGGATTGACTGATGAGAGGATATGGAACAAAAAATGTCTAATGAACTTATGTCCGGAAATGCATGGTTTCCACGCTAGAGATAATTTATTGAATCATACGTTGTTACATAGAGAAATCTAATACGCGCTGCACCATGCAACCACAGTTACAGTACATGGTGAAAATGGTTTCCATTTGCCTCAACGCATGCGTGTAGGCGCCGTAGCACGTTCACGTCGGCCAGGTTGCATCCGAACAGTATCAAAGGCGCCTTGAATATGCTGCTCCAGTGTCTCCACATCTGGAATGGGCTTTGTATACACGATACTTTTGAGATGGCCCCATAACCAGAAATCACACGGGTTGAGATCCGGTGAACGAGCAGCCCACGCAACTGGACCCTCTCGTCCGATCCATCGACCAGGGAAGACAAGACTGAGATGCGTCTAGACGTTAACAGCGAAGTGGGCAGGAGTACCATCATGTAGCAGCCACACAACTCTTCGAATCATCAGTGGCACTTCTTCCAGCAGGGGAGGCAAGAAACGCCGATAGTTCCGTCTGTTAGGCGACGTGGAAGGAAGACTGGTCCCGAAATACGGTCACCAGTTAACCCGGTCCACGCATACCTTGGTGGTTCTGCATACTATTCCATAGATGACTGTTATGAAAATTGAAGATACCATTCCGCCTGAAGACGGCTACATCTGTGAATAGGATGGATAACAGAAATCCCGGAATCGTGGCTACCTGGTGAAGAAACGAGTGACTAAACTGCTCCGATGTGGAAAGTCTGTCGCTAGTAAGCCCTCCACACGCTGTAAGTGATAAGGATATTAGCAGTTGTCATGGAGAATGTTCCACACAGTCGTCTCGCTTACCCTGTACTGGCGTGCCAACTGCCTCGTACTGACACGGCGGTCACCAAGGCGTTAATCAAAGTTTGCTCCAAAAGTTCTGGTGTCTGATCATTCTGGGTACGTCCATCATGATTTCATGCTTCCTAAAACGACCCAGTTTCAAACAAACGCCGAAAGACAGTTGCAAACACTGAATGCCGTGGTTGTTGTCGGCGGAAATAGGTCTCCTGATACAACCTTGCTGCCCGCCGCCCTTTGCCATTTGCCTTTCCGTAAGTAAACACAATGTCGGCAAGCTCTCGATTCGAATACGGGACCATTGTGTACAACGTTCTATCACATCCATTACAAGGTGGGTCAGCAAGAGAAGTGAATCGGACACAACGTTACCAATGACTATGGCAGGATAGGGCGCTAGGGCATGACGTATGAAGAACAGTACCATCCTCTAGGAGGAAACCATGCATAATGTAACTGTAGCTGTATAGTACAGTGCATATTAGACCGCAGTCTCTGTAACAAATTATGATTGAATAAATGGTCTCCAGAATGAAAACCGTGCATTTCCGGACATAAGTTCATTAGACCTTTTTTTCCGTATCCTCTCATCGATCAATGCCTAGAGTTTGTACACGGTGGGAAAAAATCATCCTCTATAGTTGTGGGATGTGACTGTTTCCGAAGATTTTTCTGCAACGATGTAATCATATAATAATGGGTCTTTTACCTGTGTATGTGCCATATGTCACAATTCTTTATGTTAAGGGTCAATTGTCAGTTCCTGCACCAAACGTTGATTTTCTGCATGTCTTCCTCCATTTCGCTACAGTTTTCAAACATTGTAACATCTCTATATAAAATACCATCATCTCTGTCTCATGGAACTTCCAGCATTATCAGCTAGGTAATTTATTTATACTCCGAAGTTACTTTTACTTCTGAACATATCTCTCTGTTTTGAGTGACAAGCTGTGTTCTTTTCGTTAGAAACCCTTTAGTCCCACAGTTGGTCGTATTTTGTTCGACATGAGGCAATGCAGAACTGTATCGAATGCCTTCCGGAAGACAAAAACATGGCATCAGCTTGGATGTCTGTATCTACTGTTTTCTGGGTCTCGTGGATGAACAGAGCGAGCTGGGTTTCACATGATAGTTATCAGAACCCATGGTGATTATTACAGAGGAGATTTTCCGTCACCGGAAATGTTATAATAACGAGCATAAAACGTGTACCGAAGTTCTACAACAGACCGACGTCAGAGAAATAGATCTACAGCTCTGTTTCCTGGAAATGAAAATGACCAGCTTTGTTTTCGAGTCATTAGGAACGCTTCGCTCTTCCAGCGACCCGTATTGCTGCAATCCATTCAGCTGTTGTCTTCAACTGCCCAAAATAACAAAGCCGGCCGCGGTGGTCTCGCGGTTCTAGGAGCGCAGTCCGGAACCGTGCGACTGCTACTGTCGCAGGTTCGAATCCTGCCTCGGGCATGGATGTGTGTGATGTCCTTTGGTTAGTTAGGTTTAAGTAGTTCTAAGTTCTAGGGGACTAATGACCACGGCAGTTGAGTCCCATAGTGCTCAGAGCCATTTGAACCAAAATAACAAAACTCAACAACTGTTTCTATGACTTCGGTGTTATTTAAGATTGAATAACAAATACATTGTTTTTGCTCTACTGATTTTTGTTTATTTCAGACTAGTTTTCGGCATATTAGGCCATCTTCAGGAAATAACTGATTAGCATCTGAAAGGTAAACTAGCTCTTTGGTAAACAAATATTATGGGCAACGATTCACTCCAATTGCACAGAGTTTTGAGCTTCAAACTTGTTTCTTGACGTTGAAATTATAATTTACACAATTTACGTAAAATAGATAATCAAACTACACAACATTACAAATTAAATGGTAGGCATCTTACTATCTTTGAATATATTTATTTACGTTAGTCTTATAATTGATTTTCAGGCCTACTTTTTTATTTCCATTATTAAGTTATTTGATTAATTGTGGAAGTTTATCAGCACACTAGAATGACACCACCAAATTAGAGTGGTGCAGATGTGTTACATTATATGGTGGAAATTCTAGTAACAAGGTAAAGCTGGAGTTTAGGATTTCGAATACTGTGATCAGATGATATCTAAGGGAATAACTGCATTTTACTTATTTCTTTATTTGTGAGTTTCAACACGTGGCGTCACCTCCAGAATATTTCAGGTCGTTGATCATCCCTGCAGTATGTTGGCCTATTAAAGTTAGTTTACTGAGGCAAATTTATGTTACAGAATTAATTTGAGTCTGAGTGACTTAATGCGTTCTATACCACAACGTTTTCTTCAAGTGATGACGTAATAGTATCGTGATGCTGGGCAAATATTATGATGGAAGCTTGTGAGGATGGATGTAGGATCCTATCACTGCTGTACAACATAACTGTAGAATAATATCAGGACTGTCCAGAGGGCTATGGAAAATTGAAACTAAATGTTGAGCAGAGATCCTTTCAATGAAACGCACGCCGAAGATTTTGGTTGGAAACTGTGTATTGGATCTATTTTGTGTTAACACTGACGCAACACAGTGTCTATGCAAATTTCTAATTGTGCACTTTTTGTTTTGTTTGTGAGGATGGAATAGCAGAGGCCATAGACTGGTGTGTACCCACAAAGGAGATACAATGTATCTTCCATCCCTGCTTCGACTACTAGTGCTTCTACTACCAACATACTACGAGAGAGGCAATGATTATTATCTTTTAATTGCCTTTTCACATGACTTAAACTACGTTCAGAGTTCAAATTTCTACAGAAACGGACAAAAGAGAAATTGAGGGCATTGAATAGAAAGTTACGAAGATAACTGTATCTGTATGCTCTGTAATCGTTCGCTTGTATTTTGTTACACATATATGTTTGTTATCTCGACATGGTTCTTATATTTTGGGAAACATCATTTTGACAAAGGGTTCAAATGGCTCTGAGCACTATGGGACTTAACATCTGAGATCATCAGTCCCCTGGAACTTAGAACTACTTAAACCTAACTGACCTAAGGACATCACACACATCCATTCTTGAGGCAGGATTCGAACCTGCGACCGTAGCGGTCGCGCCGTTCCAGACTGAAGTGCCTAGAACCGCTAGGCCACAGCGGCCGGCGCCATTTTGACCATCTGGATGGTTTGAAAATGGATCCCGACCCGAAACTAGTCATCGGGGAAACAAAAGTGAAATTTGTAGCTTTTGCTGTTTTTCGGCTGTATTTACAAGGACTTTCATTGATCGACGAAAGAAGGAAATAGAAAAATCTGCAGGAAAAGTGGGTATGGTAGGACTGCACAGAGCTGTGAGTGGTCTGTTACTTTCACAAAATTTTATTCAACAAATTTTCCAAATTAATTTTACAACTAGTATTAAGCAAATTTGTATGCCACAGCTTAAAGTCGTATTGTACCACTTAACGTCTTTAACACTTGAACACTGATGAGAAAAACAATCAAATTTCGCAATTAAAAAAAACCAAAACTCACAATTTAAAAAGCAATTAATATATCTCTGGTATAGTCGAATAATGTAAAAAAAAGAAAAGCAACAAATTCCATGAATAATTTCTACAAGTTCTCGAATTATTAGAATTACGCAACAGCAGTCAGCAAAAACACAGGTAGAAAAAACCCTTTGAAATACAAAAAAGGTCCAGTTATGGAAGGATCGTAGCTCTGAACACAACAGGACTTGACAATAACGCTAATTACTCTTACACGGAACTTACCTGAGAAATTGTACACATGATGCGGCCGCTACACCAACTTCAACCAACGGGCCATCTGACCAAATGCGCCAGATACCAAAACACCTCCAGGTACCACAACTGGCCAGGAAATTAAAAAAAAAAAAAAACTTATTTAATATAAACTTTGTGTTCGGAGCGGATTCATTGGAACACGTTAAAGAAAAGTAAAAATCTTACGAACACAGTTAAGTGAGAAGGAACCCGATCAAGACAAGCAGTCGAATGAAACAAATATACTAGGGTTGCCCAGAAAGTAATGCACAGCATTTTTCTTCTCAGGCGGAAAGAATGCTACGAATCCGAAACGTTACGTATGTATCATTTGAAGTCTCCTGAGTGACCGCGCCAAGTTTCCGTTACTCGTGACAGAGAGCGTATCTGCAGGACAGTTTCAAAGTGGCGTCTGTAGGTGATGTACTTTACAAGCAACGTACCGTCATTGAATTTCTCACTCACTGTGGGGAATATTCACAAACGGTTGTCGAAAGTCTATGGAGCATCTGCTGTAGACAGAAGTACAGTTAGTCGCTGGGCACGGGTTGTGAGGTCATCAGAAGGCGGTTCGGCGGAGCTCCACGATTTGCAGAGGTAAAGGAGACCATCCACGGCTGTCACACCTGACTGATTGCAGAGAGCTGATGTTGTCATTCGCGGGGCAGACGCTTTACGACTCGGCAGTTGGCGCTGCATCTGTCAGTCAGCAAAGGAAGTATGGATGCAATTATCTGCACTCTTGGTTATTCAAAAGTGTGTGCAGGATGGGTCCCGCGGTGCCTAACGGTGAATCATAAATTGCACAGAAAAAAAAACATTTGTCTTGATTTTTGCAATGTTTTGAAGCTGAGAGGAAGGCCTGCTTGTCCCCGGTTGTGACAGATGATGAAATCTGGGTTCATCATTTTGAGCTCGAAACAAAACGACAGTCGATGGAATGGCGCCATTCCAGCTCCCCACAGAAGACAAAATTCAAAGCAATTACTTCCGCCGGTAAGATCATGATCACCATGTTCTGGGACTGTGAAAGGATTCTCATTGATATGATGCCAAGAGGAGACACCATTAGTTCAGAAGCGTATGTCAACACATTAACAAAAGTCAAGACGTGCTTCCGGCGACTTCGGCGCCACAGCAACCCAGAAGATGTTTTTCTGCAACACGATAACGCTCGGCCCCACAGAAGTCTGAGGACTGTTGAACAAGTGGAGAAACAGCGTTAGGCAGCGTTACCCCATCCACCCTACAGCCATGACCTAGCCCCCTCAGACTTCCACTTGTTTGGACCATTAAAGGACGATGAGGAGGTGATTCACACAGTGAAGCACAGGATCCGCCACCAGGAAAAGCTCTAGTCCGACAGGGCATGCACGCCCTTGTTTCGCGCTGGGGGAAGGCCATAGAACGGGACGGAAATTACGTGGAAAAATGGGGTGTGTAGATGAAACACCATTCTATCCTGTGTGCGACTCCCATTATGTTCAATAAAGAATTGTTGAAGAAAAAAAATGCAGTGCATTACTTTCAAGGGCAACCTTGGTACTATGGGTGTGTTGCCACTAGATGTTCACGCATGCCGATATAACAAGTACAAATCGTGTGTAGTGCTCTAAATACTACTCCATTACTGCACTGACTGAGCAATATATCTTGCGCAGAGGCAATGTAATTTAATAATCAATCTGCAGAACAGACAGCAATTAGAAAAAAAGCCAAGTAACGGCAAGAAATTTTGCACGTAGAAATCACTCTCCTCTCTCCAATCGAACACATAACTGATCATATCAGGGAGAGCGTAAACCAACACTTGTCACGAAAAGTTAGATTAGCCCTTTCTGATCACACATCCACACAGGCTAAGTCGCTGTCTTCAACATTTCGTTGTAGGAAAAGGGCGAACAGATTGCCCTAAAGCTAAATGTTATTTTATAGCTTGGAGATAGCAACTTAGTTTTCTACACTCCTGGAAATTGAAATAAGAACACCGTGAATTCATTGCCCCAGGAAGGGGAAACGTTATTGACACATTCCTGGGGTCAGATACATCACATGATCACACTGACAGAACCACAGGCACATAGACACAGGCAACAGAGCATGCACAATGTCGGCACTAGTACAGTGTATATCCACCTTTCGCAGCAATGCAGGCTGCTATTCTCCCATGGAGACGATCGTAGAGATGCTGGATGTAGTCCTGTGGAACGGCTTGCCATGCCATTTCCACCTGGCGCCTCAGTTGGACCAGCGTTCGTGCTGGACGTGCACACCGCGTGAGACGACACTTCATCCAGTCCCAAACATGCTCAATGGGGGACAGATCCGGAGATCTTGCTGGCCAGGGTAGTTGACTTACACCTTCTAGAGCACGTTGGGTGGCACGGGATACATGCGGACGTGCATTGTCCTGTTGGAACAGCAAGTTCCCTTGCCGGTCTAGGAATGATAGAACGATGGGTTCGATGACGGTTTGGATGTACCGTGCACTATTCAGTGTCCCCTCGACGATCACCAGTGGTGTACGGCCAGTGTAGGAGATCGCTCCCCACACCATGATGCCGGGTGTTGGCCCTGTGTGCCTCGGTCGTATGCAGTCCTGATTGTGGCGCTCACCTGCACGGCGCCAAACACGCATACGACCATCATTGGCACCAAGGCAGAAGCGACTCTCATCGCTGAAGACGATACGTCTCCATTCGTCCCTCCATTCACGCCTGTCGCGACACCACTGGAGGCGGGCTGCACGATGTTGGGGCGTGAGCGGAAGACGGCCTAACGGTGTGCGGGACCGTAGCCCAGCTTCATGGAGACAGTTGCGAATGGTCCTCGCTGATACCCCAGGAGCAACAGTGTCCCTAATTTGCTGGGAAGTGGCGGTGCGGTCCCCTACGGCACTGCGTAGGATCCTACGGTCTTCGCGTGCATCCGTGCGTCGCTGCAGTCCGGTCCCAGGTCGACGGGCACGTGCACCTTCCGCCTACCACTGGCGACAACATCGATGTACTGTGGAGACCTCACGCCCCACGTGTTGAGCAATTCGGCGGTAGGTCCACCCGGTCTCCCGCATGCCCACTATACGCCCTCGCTCAAAGTCCGTCAACTGCACGTACGGTTCACGTCCACGCTGTCGCGGCATGCTACCAGTGTTAAAGACTGCGATGGAGCTCCGTATGCCACGGCAAACTGGCTGACACTGACGGCGGCGGTGCACAAATGCTGCGCAGCTAGCGCCATTCGACGGCCAACACCGCAGTTCCTGGTGTGTCCGCTGTGCCGTGCGTGTGATCATTGCTTGTACAGCCCTCTCGCAGTGTCCGGAGCAAGTATGGTGGGTCTGACACACCGGTGTCAATGTGTTCTTTTTTCCATTTCCAGGAGTGTATTTACATATGACACTGTACCAAAGATGTTCACCAAAGATAGTCTAGTCCTCTACATTACCAAGTAACTTGTCATCAAGATATTTTTATACTACATGACGAAAATATTCTTTTAAATATCTTTGACCAGCTTCTCGATATTTTGTATAAGTAGTACTTACAGTCCTGATCTTATCTTTAGTACTGCTCTGTATACATTTAGAACTCGGATGTTTACTTTTATAGTCATGTCTCATATATTTACATTCATGGCATGTATTACACATTTTAAGCAATGACTAGTGCTATACGCTTCCTTATACCATTTTAATCCTTGTGAGTATTCATGTTATTTTGCACTTCTTCATAAAAAGCTGTTAACATTTCCTGTATACTGCATGTAATTATTAATATCTTTGGACAGCATCCGTGAAGATGATCCAAGACCGAAACCGGTAGAATTTGGGTTTGAAATAAAAACAGCTGATGGTTCAAATATGCATTTTATACAAAAATTCGGTTGAAGTCATTTTAAGAGACAGTCTCCACTCCATCCGATTTGACTATGTAAGTGTAAGAAGCCAGATGTGGTTTGAATTCGAAGTTATAAAAAAAATGTTCAAATGTGTGTGAAATCTTATGGGACTTAACTGCTAAGGTCATCAGTCCCTAAGCTTACGCAATACTTAACCTAAATTATCCTAAGGACAAATGCACACATCCATGCCCGAGGGAGGACTCGAACCTCCCTGCAGCGCCTTAGACCGAATTCGAAGTAATAGTATTGACTGCAATTGAGAGACATATACCAAAAAAAAAAATTAATAAACGATGGTACTGAGCCCGCACGGTACACAAAACAGGTCATAACACTGTTGAGCCGGCCTGAGTGGCCGAGCGGTTCTAGGCGCTACAGTCTTGAACCGCGCGACTGCTACGGTCGCAGGTTCGAGTCCTGCCTCGGGCATGGATGTGTGTGATGTGCTTAGGTTAGTTAGGTTTAAGTAGTTCTAAGTTCTAGGGGACTGATGACCTCAGCAGTTAAGTCCCATAGTGCTCAGAGCCATTTGAACCATTTGAACACTGTTGAAGAGGCAACGAAAAAAGCACGTCAAATTTAAAAGAAAGCAAAATCCCCAAGATTGGCGTAGTTTTACGGAAGCTCGAAATTTAGCGCCAACTTCAATGCGGGATGCTTTTAACAGTTTCCACAATTAAATCCTATCTAGTAATCTGGCAGAAAATCCAAAAAGATTCTGGTCGTATTTAAAGTACACCAATACCTTCACTGTGCAATAACTACGTTGATGACACGGCCAGTAAAGAAGAGTAACTAATCACGGGTTTCTGAAACTCCTTCACCAAAGAAGACGAAGGAAGTAAATATTCCACAATTCGGATCTACAACTGCAAACAGAGTAACTTGGATGTGTATATCCTCGGTGTAGAAAAGCAGTTTAAATCACTTCACAAAGGCAAGGCCTCCGGTCCACCTTGTATACCAATCACGTTACTTTCAGATTATGCCGATACAATAGCACCACATCCAACAATCATCTACAACCGCTCGCTCGTCGAAAGATCCGTAACTTAAGACTGGAAAGTTGCGCAAGTCACACCAGTACTCAAGAGGAGAAATAGGAGTACTTTGCTGAATTTTAGTCCGACATCACTAACTCCGATTTGCAGTAGGATTTTGAAGCATATACGGTGTTCTAATATTATTAATTGCCTGGAAGAAAGAGGTTTATTGACAAACAGCTAACACGGATTCAGAAAATATTGTTCTTGTGAAACACAATTAACTCTTTCTCCTCACGATGAAATGAGTGCTTCGACAGGTGATGTAAAACTGATTCTGTACTTTTAGATTTTCAGAACGCTTTCAGCACCGTTCCTCATAAGCGACCTCTAATCAAACTGCATGCCTACGGAGTACCGTCACAGGTGTGCGACTGGATTCGTGAGTTCCTTTCAGGATGGTCACAGTTTGTGATAGTTGACGGAAAATCATAGAGTGAAAGAGAAGTGATACCTGGCGTCCCCTCTGCTGTTTCCAATTTACATAAAAGACTTATGAGACTATCTGAGCAGCTCTCTCAAAATGTTTGCAGGTGATACTGTCCATTATTGTCTTGTAAAGCCAGGAACCGGTCAAAAGCAATTGCAAAATGTATGATGCGAAAAGTGACAACTGACTCCAAATAATGGAAAGTGTGAAGTCATCCACATGAGTACAATATCTGCTAAATTTCTGTTACTCGATAAATCACAAATCTAAAGGTAGGGTGGCCAGATGCAATTGTTTAACAAGGAGGACAAACAGCTTCAAAAAGGAGGACAAAGGAAGAAAAAAGAGGACATATCAAACGGGTCAACTGCAGATGACGATACCACCCGTCGGCTTTGGACAAGTCATGTGACTGCCGGGAATTACTGGTAAAACTAGTAGTTAATTGTTACTGGTGGTCAGGTGGTGATTCCAAGAGCAATACTTTTTTATTTTAAATTAAAAACATTGATTGTGGTGACTGTGTGGCATCAACTGTTTTTGTATTTACGCATAGTTTTAAGATTTAACGATGACGGCTCCCTAAACGCCACTCCTGATTGGCTACTTTCACGTGACTTGTCCAAAGCTGACGGGTGGTATCCTCATCTGCACTATTCCCCATCAAACATACGTTCAATTTTAATAAATGAGTTTATTATTTATAGACATAACATACATACATTCCTTAACAATTATTGATACTTCTCGGAGGAACCAAATTTTTGCAGAAGTTTAGGCTTACTTAACAGATAATTGTAAAACGACACACATGAAAATTGTTTTAAATTATATTGGACCAGAAACAGACCTTTCACTGATTCAAGGTTTAATCTATTCCTCTCATCAGTTCACTGTGTGGTAATTAGAGGAAATATTCTTTCGGCATTAGCATTAAGCCCCGAAATACTGAAAAAGTATTCAGCAAGTTTCAGCAACTCTGAGTGACAGTCAACTGACTTACCGTCCCAAAAAGCTTTGCCCATTTTTTACTACAAGATAAAGTCCTAAATTCTGGATCATCATTATCCTTTTTTAGAAATTGCCTGAAATTGCAGAACTGATCAAAACATTTTGCATCTTCAACTTCAAAGGCTTAACACCGCTTTCGTGCGTGTTTATCACGAAGGCTGTGCCAATAGTTAAAGTATTTAAGAAAAGAGCAATGGAACGGGACGAATTGTAAATTTAACTGTACTACGCTCAACTTTGTGAAAAAGCCGGACACTGTAAAAATCCGCCCGGACCCCGGACAAAGAGCTAAAAAGGAGGACATGTCCGGATTAATCCGGACCTCTGGTCACCCTATCTAAAGGCTGTAAATTCAGTTAAATACTTAGGAATTACAGTAACGAATAACTTAAATTGGAAAGATTACATACATAATTTTGTGGGGAAGGCGGACCAAACACTGCCATTTATAAGCATAACACTTAGAAAATGTAACGGGTTTACTCAAGAGACTGCTTACAACACGTTTGTCCGCCCTCGTCTGGAGTACTGCTGTGCGGTGTGGGATTCGCATCAGGTGGGACTGACGAAGAACACCAAAAACGTTCAAAATGTAGGGGAGACAGTGCCACGGACATGACATGTGAACTGGGATGGCAGTCGTTAAAACAAAGGCCTTCCTCATTGCGCAGGATCTTCTCGTGATATTTCAGTCACCAGCTTTCTCCTCCAAATACAAAAATATTCCTTTGGTACCCACCTACATCTGGAGAAATGATAATCATTATAAAATCAGAGAAACAGAGCTCGCACAAAAAGAAGTGCTCGTTTTTCCCGCGCTCCGTTGGAGAGTGGGACGGTAGAGATATTCCTTGAGGGTGTTTCGATGAACCCTCTGCCAGGCACTTAACTGTGAACTGCAGAGTAATACTGTAGATGTAAATATACAGGGTGTCCGAAAAGTCTTTCCCTGATTACATAAATTGATAACTCAGGCTAGAAGTAAGATACAAATATGAAACTTGTGTCGAATTGTTTACAAACTAGCAATTTTTTTTTCTGTTGTAGGTTCGCAGTACGTAAGTAGTGGATGAGGTGCAGTGCCCAAGAAGCCATGTTAACCAATCAGGAGAAGGCACAGTGTGTCCTATGGTACCATGAGACACGATCACCAACCACAGTGCAGAGACACTTCCAGACAACATGTGGAAGGAATCCACCTAAAGTCAAGAACATTAAAGTTTGGTATGAGAGGTTCAAGAACACAGGATCGGTTGCTGACCTTCCGAGGTCTGGTCGACCAAGAACCTCAGCAGACAAGGTGGAAGCTGTAAGGCAGTATTTTCTGTGAAGTCCAAAGAAATCGGTGCGCAGGGCCTCACGTGAATTACAGATACCAAAGAGCTCTCTCCATGACATTTTACACAAACGTTTATTGTTTCGTGTATACAAAGTGCAAATCGTTCAGGCCTTGTTGCCCAACAACACGTCGATATGACTTTGTGGTCGAAATGCTATCATGTATTGAGGGCGATGATGGTTATCTCGGACGAATTGCCTTTTCCGACGAAGAGACCTTTTTTGTCAGTGTAGTAGTGAATCGCCATAACGTGCGCATTTGGGGTTCACAACCCCCTGGCGAGGTCATGGAGTGCACCAGAGGCAGTCCAAAGGTGAATGTTTGGTGCGCGCTATTGTACGATCGAACTATCAGGCCATTCTTCTTCGCTGAGGCCACCATCACATCTGCAGTGTATCTGGACATGTTGCAACTGTAAGCTGTTCCTCAGCTGCTTCAGTATCACACCAATGTCTTGTTTCAGCAAGACGGTGCACCCCCTCATTGGGGTTTGGACGTCCGTGCCTATCTCGATATGACCTTTCCTGGGCGATGGATTGGTCGTGATGGGCCAACGGTTTGGCCTCCACGCTCTCCTGACATAATCCCATTAGACTTATTTTATGGGGTTATGTCAAGGACAGGGTCTACCGAACACGTGTACCAGATCTTGAGATCCTGCGGCAACAGATAACCACAGTCGTTGAATCGATCCCTCCAGTGATGTTGGGTAATGTGTGGACGGAAATTGAATATCGCCTAGATGTGCTACGTGCTACCAAGGGTCCTCATGTGGAAGTTTACTGGTGTGTGAAAAAAACTTTGATAGTTTGTAAACAATTAGACACCAGTTTCATATTTGTATCTTACTTCTAGCCTGAGTTATCAATTTATGTAATCAGGGAAAGACTTTTCGGACACCCTGTAGATGAATAGAACAAACCCTTCAATTGATCGACGATAGAAGAAACTACAAAAATGTTCAGGGAAAGAGAAATGCAGCTATACTAAGTACTATTTTTTCTTTTCTTTTTGGATCATCAGTCTGCTTCTGACTGGTTTGATGCGGCCCACCACGAATTTCTCTCCTGTGCCAACCTCTTTATCTCAGTGTAGCACTTGGAATCTACGTCCTCAGTTATTTGCTGGATGTATTCCAATCTCTGTCTCCTCTACAGTTTTTGCCCTCTACAGCTTCCTCTAGTACCATGGAAGTCATTACCTCATGTCTTAACAGATGACCCATCATCCTGTCCCTTCTCCTTATCAGTGTTTTCCATATATCCCCTTCCTCTCCAATTCTGCGCGGAACCTCCTCATTACTTACCTTATCTGTATACCTAATTTTTAACATTAGTCAGTAGCACATCATCTCAAATGCTTCGATTCTCTTCTGTTCCGGTTTTCTCACAGTCCATGTTTCACTGCCATACAGTGCTGTACTCCAGACGCACATTGTCGTAAATTTCTTCCTAAAATCAAAGCCTGTGTTTGATACTAGTAGACTTCTCTTGACCAGGAATTCCCCTTTTTGCCAGTGATAGTCTGCTTTTGATATTCGCCTTGAAACCTGCGACAGTGGTTTCTTTACTGCCTAGGTATTCCTTAACTTTATCAACTTTATGACGATTAATGCTGACATTAAGTTTTTCGCAATTCTTATTTCTGTTACTTCTCATTACTTTCTTCTTTATTCGATTTACTCTCAATCCATATTCTGTACTCATTAGATTGTTCATTCTATTCAGCAGACCTTGTAAATCTTCTTCACTTTCACTCAACATAGCAAAGTCATCTGCGAAACGCATCATTGATATCTTCTCACCTTGAATTTAAATTCCATTCCTGAACCTTTCTTTTATTGCCGTCATTGCTTCTTCGATGTAAATACTGAACAGTAGGGGCGAAAGACTACCTCCCTGTCTTACACCCTTAATCCGAGCACTTCATTCTTGATCGTCCACTCTTATTATTCCCTCTTGGCTGTTGTACATATTGTATATTACCCGTCTCTCACTATCGCTTACACCTATTTTTTTCAGAATTTCGAACATCTTGCACCATTTTACATTGTCTAACGCTTTTTCCAGGTCGACAAATCGTATGATTGTGACTTGATTTTTCTTTAGTCTTGCTTCCATTATCAACCGCAACGTCAGAATTCTCTCTCTCCTGTCTTTACCTTCCCTACAGTCGAACTGATCGACATCAAGCACGTCCTCAGTTTACTTTTTCATTCTTCTGTATATTATTCTTGTCAGCAACTTGGATGCCTGAGCTGTTAAGCCGATTCTGCGATAATCGTAGTCCTTGGTTGCTCTTGCAGTCTGCGGAATTGAGTGGATGAGATTTTTCCGAAAGTCAGACGGCATGTCGACAGAGTCATACATGCTACACACCAACCCGCATAGTCGTTTTCGTGGCACTTCCCCCAATGATTTTAGAAATACTGATGAGATGTTATCTTTCCATTCTGCCCTCTTTGATCGTAAGTTCTCCAAAGGTATTTTAAATTCTGATTCTAAGACTGGGTCACCTATCTCTTCTAAATCGACTCCTGTTTCTACACTCCTGGAAATGGAAAAAATAACACATTGACACCGGTGTGTCAGACCCACCATACTTGCTCCGGACACTGCGAGAGGGCTGTACAAGCAATGATCACACGCACGGCACAGCGGACACACCAGGAACCGCGGTGTTGGCCGTCGAATGGCGCTAGCTGCGCAGCATTTGTGCACCGCCGCCGTCAGTGTCAGCCAGTTTGCCGTGGCATACGGAGCTCCATCGCAGTCTTTAACACTGGTAGCATGCCGCGACAGCGTGGACGTGAACCGTACGTGCAGTTGACGGACTTTGAGCGAGGGCGTATAGTGGGCATGCGGGAGGCCGGGTGGACATACCGCCGAATTGCTCAACACGTGGGGCGTGAGGTCTCCACAGTACATCGATGTTGTCGCCAGTGGTCGGCGGAAGGTGCACGTGCCCGTCGACCTGGGACCGGACCGCAGCGACGCACGGATGCACGCCAAGACCATAGGATCCTACGCAGTGCCGTAGGGGACCGCACCGCCACTTCCCAGCAAATTAGGGACACTGTTGCTCCTGGGGTATCGGCGAGGACCATTCGCAACCGTCTCCATGAAGCTGGGCTACGGTCCCGCACACCGTTAGGCCGTCTTCCGCTCACGCCCCAACATCGTGCAGCCCGCCTCCAGTGGTGTCGCGACAGGCGTGAATGGAGGGACGAATGGAGACGTGTCGTCGTCAGCGATGAGAGTCGCTTCTGCCTTGGTGCCAATGATGGTCGTATGCGTGTTTGGCGCCGTGCAGGTGAGCGCCACAATCAGGACTGCATACGACCGAGGCACACAGGACCAACACCTGGCATCATGGTGTGGGGAGCGATCTCCTACACTGGCCGTACACCACTGGTGATCGTCGAGGGGACACTGAATAGTGCACGGTACATCCAAACCGTCATCGAACCCATCGTTCTACCATTCCTAGACCGGCAAGAGAACTTGCTGTTCCAACAGGACAATGCACGTCCGCATGTGTCCCGTGCCACCCAACGTGCTCTAGAAGGTGTAAGTCAACTACCCTGGCCAGCAAGATCTCCGGATCTGTCCCCCATTGAGCATGTTTGGGACTGGTTGAAGCGTCGTCTCACGCGGTCTGCACGTCCAGCACGAACGCTGGTCCAACTGAGGCGCCAGGTGGAAATGGCATGGCAAGCCGTTCCACAGGACTACATCCAGCATCTCTACGATCGTCTCCATGGGAGAATAGCAGCCTGCATTGCTGCGAAAGGTGGATATACACTGTACTAGTGCCGACATTATGCATGCTCTGTTGCCTGTGTCTATGTGCCTGTGGTTCTGTCAGTGTGATCATGTGATGTATCTGACCCCAGGAATGTGTCAATAAAGTTTCCCCTTCCTGGGACAATGAATTCACGGTGTTCTTATTTCAATTTCCAGGAGTGTATTTCTATCACATGAGGTAAATGTTCGCCCTCATAGAGGCTTTCAATGTATTCTTGTTTCCACCTATCCGCTCTCTCCTCTGCGTTTAACATTTGAATTCCCGTTGCACTCTTAATGTTACCACCCTTGCTTTTAATGTCACCGAAGGTTGTTTTGACTTTCCTGTATGCTGAGTCAGTCCTTCCGACAATCATTTCTTTCTTGATTTACTCACAATTTTCAAGCAGCCATTTCGTCTTAGCTTCCCTGAACTTCCTATTTATTTCATTCCTCAGCGACTTGCATTTATGTATTCCTGAGTTTCCTGGAACATTTTTGTACCTCCTCCTTTCATCGATCAACTAAAGTATTCCTTCTGTTACCCATGTTTCTTCGCTGTTACCTTCTTTGCACCTATATTTTTCTTTCCAACTTCTGTGATGGCCCTTTTTAGAGCTGTCCATTCCTCTTCTACTGTACTGCCTACTGAACTATTCCTTATTGCTGTATCTATAGCCTTAGAGAAGTTCGAGCGTATCTCGTCGTTCCTTAGTACTTCCGTATCCCACTTCTTTACGTATTGCTTCTTCCCGACTAATGTCTTAAGGTTCAGCCTGCTCTTCATCACTACTATATTGTGACATGAGTTTCATCAATTAGGAGTCAAATAAAGAGGGAGACAGGGACCCAATACGAAACGGCTGCAGAAAAATGTGAAGAAATAGGAAAAGAAATGACTGTCGCAAGGACTGCATCAGCATATAGGAAGGTCAAAAGCACATTCGGAGAAATTAAAAGGAAGGCCACATTAAGAGTGCAATGGGAATGCCACTGTTAAATGCAGAGGAGAGAGTGGATAGATGGAGAGAGTAGACTGAAGGCCTCTGTGACGGAAAAGAATTATCTGATGACGAGATAGAATAAGAAATTGGTGTCGAAGTGAGAAAGATAGGGGATCCAGTATTAGAGTCGGAAATTAAAACAGCTTTGGAAGACATAAGATCTAATAAGGCAGAAGGAACGGATGTCATTCCATCGGATTTCTAAAATCGCTAAGCGAAGTGGCAACCAAACGGCTGTTAAATAGGTATGCAGATTCTATTAGACTGGTGACATACAATTAAACATTCGGAAAAATATCGTCTTTAAAATTCCGAAGATAGCAAAAGCTGATAATTGCGAGACTTACCGCACAAACAGCTTAACAGCTCATGCTTCCAAGTTGCTGACAAGAATAATGTACAGAAAAATGGAAAAGAATATTGATGATTGGTTAGATGACGATTGTTTTGGCTGTAGGAAAATTAAAAGCACCACAGAGACAATCCTCAAGTAGCGCTTGGTAATAGATGCAGAAAAAGCGTTCGACAATGTAAAATGGTGCAATATGCTAGGAATTCTGAGACAAATAGGAGTAAACTATAGGGAAAACGGGTAATACACAATACGAGTGTGTAAGATTGGAAGACCAAGAACGAAGTAGTCGGATTAAAAAGAGCGTAAGTCAGAGATGCAGTCTCTCACACCTACTGTTTAATACATATATCGAAGAAGCAATGACGGAAGTAAAAGAAAGATTCAAGAGTGAGATTAAAAATCGGGGTGAAAGTATATTAATGATAGAATTAACTGATAATATTGGTGTCGTGAGTGAAGGTGAAGAAAAATTACAGGATTTGCTGTATGGTATGAGAAAAATATTGAACAACCAACGAAGGGATAATGTTCTACTAGTCCCTGAGTGGAATGCCAGAAGTTTGTAGGTGGTAGGGAGCTAGAATATCTGGAAAGGGAAATGCTAAGGCTCATCTAGGTGCAGTGGAGATTAGTGAAGTGTAATGGAAAAAAGACAAGGATTTGTGGTCAGATGAGTGTAGGGTAACATCAACAGCAGCAGAGAATGGTATAAGGGGAGTAGGATTCGTTATAAAGAGGAAGATAGGGCAGAAAGTGAGTTACTGTGAACAGTTCAGTGAATTGACAGCAAATCAACATCAACAACGATAGTTCAGGCATTCAGGCGGACGTCGCAACCAGAAGATGAAAAGATGAAAAAAAGTATATGATGATATTGAACTCGTAAATCAGTATGTACAGGGAGATAAAAATCTAATAATCGTGGGGCCTTGGAATGCAATTGTAGGGAAAGGGTTACGTTAGAATACGTTACTAGTAATGGGAGAGGAGAGAACTGATTGCGTTCTGCAATAAATTTCAGCTGGTAATAGCGAATAATTTGTTCAAGAATCACAAGACTGGGAGGTATGCTTGGAAAAGGCCAAGAGGTACGAGATGATTTCAATTAGCTTACTTCATGGTCAGGTGGAGATTCCGATATCAGATACTGGATTGTAAGGCGTACCCAGGAGCGTATTTCGATTTATATTACAATTTAGTAGTGATGAGAGTAGACTGAAGCTTAAGAGACTAGTCAGGAAGAAATAGCTGGCAAAGAAGTTTGATACGGAAGTGCTAAGGAATGAAGAGATACGCTTGAAGTTCTTTGGGACTACAGATACTGCAATAAGAAATAGCTCAGCAGGCAGTTCATCTGAAGAGGAATCGACGTCTCTAAAAAGGGTAATCAGAAAAATTGGGAAGAGATAGATAGGTAGAAAGAATGTAACTGCAAAGAAACCATAGGTAACAGAAGAAATACTCCAGTTGATCGATGAATGAAAGAATCACAAAAAATGTTGAGGGAAATTCGGGAATACAGAATTACAAGTCACTTAGGAATGAAATAAATAGGAAGTGCAGGGAAGCTAAGACGAAATGGCTGCATGAAAAATGTGAGGAAATCGAAAAAGAAATGATTGTCGGAAGGACTGACTCAGCATACCGGAAAATCAAAACAACATTAGGTGTCGTTAAAAGCAATGGTGGTAACATTAAGAGTGCAACGGGAATTCCACTGTTAAATGCACAGGAGAGGGTGGATAGGTGGAAAGAGTACATTGAAAGCCTCTATGAGAGGAACACTTGACGTGATAGAAGAAGATACAGAAGTCGATTTAGAAGAGATAGGAGATCCAGTTGTACAATTAGAATTTAGGAGAGAATTGGAAGATCGAAAAAGGCAGCGCGGTTAGATAACTCCAACAGAATTTCTAAAATCATGAAGGGGGGGGGGGGGGGGGAGTCTCAACGAAACGACTGTTCACGTTGTTGTGTAGAATGTTGCGTCTAGCGATACACCACGTGATTTTGGTAAAAATATCATCCACACAATTGCGAAGATAGAAAGTGCAGGAATTATCGTACAATCAGCTTAACAGTTCATGCATCCAAGCTGCTGACAAGAATAGTAGACATAGGAATAGAAAAGGAAAATGAGGATCTGCTAGATGAGGATCTGTTAGAAAAGGTGAAGGGACCAGAGAGACGGTTCTAACGTTGCGGCTGATAATGGGAGGAAGACTAAAGAAAAATCAAGTACGGTCATAGGATTTGTCGATCTGGAAAAACCGTTCGACAGTGTCAAATGGTGCAAGATGTTCGAAAGTGTGAGAACATTAGGGATAAGCCATAGGGAAAAATGGGTAATAGAGAACATGTGAAAGAGCCAAGCGGCAGCATTAAGAGAGGAAGACCAAGAACGAAGTGCTCAGATTAAAAAGGGCGTAACACACGGATGTAAGCTTTCGCCCCTACTGTCCAATCTATAAATCGAAGAAGCAATGACGGAAATAAAAGAAAGGTTCAAGAGTGGAATTAAAGTTCACGGCGGAAGGATATCAATGCTAAGATTTGCAGATGATATTGCTATTGAAAGTGAAGAAGATATGCTGAATGGAACGAACAGTGTAATGAATACAGAATACGGACCGAGAATAAATCGAAGAAAGACGAAGGTAATGAGAAGTAACAACTATGAGAACAGCAAGAAACTTAACATCATGGACTTCTGCTATCTAGGCAGCAAAGAAACTCATGACGGACAGAACAAGGAGGATACAAAAAGGTGACTAGCACTGACAAGAAAGGCACTGCTGGCCAAACGAAGTCTACTAGTATCACATATAGGCCTTAATCTGAAGAAGAAATTTCTGGGAATGTATGTTAGGAGCACAGAATTACATGGTATGAAGCACGGACTGTGGGAAAACCGGAACAAAAGGGAATTGAAGCATTTGAAATGTGCTGCTACAGAAGAACGTTGAGAACTGGATGAAGTGATAAGGTAAGGAACGAGGGGGTTCGCCGGAGAATCGACGAGGAGAGGAGTATATGGAAAACAGTGACAAGAAGAAGAGACAGGATGACAGGACATCAGGGAATAACTTCCATGATGCTAGAGGGAGCTGTAGAGGGTAAAATCTATAGAGGGACTGGAATATATCCAGCAAATATTTGACGACGTAGGGTGCAATTGTCGTTCTGAGATGAAGAGGTTGGCTGAAGAGCTCGTGCATCCAAATTTCTCAAAAAGTTTGTATAGCAGTACAGAAGAATGGGAAAGAAAATTGAGGATTTGTTAGGTGACGATCATTTTGGATTCAGGGGGATGCAAGACAAGAAGAACCGAACTACAGCGAATACCGAACAAGATATTTGGGATTTTCGGGTAAACAGATATACGTTATAAGGGAATACCTGCAGTATACAGCATGTACAAAAACCAAAAGCCCATAGTAACAATAGAACTGGTGATTAAAGATTATTAAAAATGGAGGTAAGCCAGGGATGCTATCCCTCGCCTCTTCTGTTCAAGCAGCACATCGAAGAAGGAATGGTTGGAAAAATGTTGAATAATAGGCTAAAAATTTAATGTGAAAGGTTAGTTGGAATAACATACACTGATGAAATATCTTTCCTCACTGAACGTGAGGAAGCAAAACATGAGCTGTTGGGTACAATGAACGGGCTAATGAGTACAGAAAGTGGTTTGAGAGTAAACTTGAAAGAAGTAATGAGGTATAGGAGAAATAAGGTTGGTAACAACAAACACCTAAGCTAGGAACCACGCAGTAGACGAAGTGAATTTCTGCTACCTTGGATGCAAAATAATGTGCGATGGTCAAAGCAAGGAGGGTATAAGAAACAGCTATAGGCAAAGATAAAATTCCTCGCTAAAGAAGGTTCCTAGTATCAAGCAAGTGTGTTAGTTTGAGGAAGAAATTTCTGAGAATGTACGTCTGCAGCACACCATTGCATGGACTTGAACCATGGACTTTGGTAAAATCGTATAAAGGAACATCGAATCGTTTGAGAAGTGGTGTTACAGAAGGATACTGAAAATTGTGTGGACTGATGAGAAAATGAGGGCAAACGACGAGGAAATGAACGCTCGGAAAATACTGTCTAGGAGAAAGGACAGGATGGCAAGACATTGTTAAGAAGTCAGGGAATAACTTACATGGTATTAGGGGGAGCCGTAGAGTGCAAAAGCTGAAAAATTGTTGGGGGAGAAAGACAAAATTGATGACAGTAAAGTAAAAGACAAAATTGATGACAGTAAAGTAAGTTTTACTGGTACACCTTGAAGGGGATTAATAAAAGAAAAACAATCATTGCTCAGTAGTACACAGGCATTGAAACAGAGTGGTTTCTGACTTTATTAATGATTTTCGGAGCTGCACAGAGTGAAACTGAGGCCCATCTGAAAGGTGCTGAGTGTTATGAACTTCCTGGATGACGTTGTGAGTTGTTTCTTTAGGCTTGTTGTAGTTGCATTTCCGTAAAGCCTTTTGAGCCTGATTCCGGAGCTTACATGGATTATTAGAAAGTTACAGCACTATCTAGCGTCGACTGATTTTGCATTGCCATATTCGCGTATTTCTGACCTTGTAAATGTTTCGGTTAAGCGCATCTTCAAAGTGGAAAGCATACTTCAGTGTTTTGTTGATAATAATGAGATCTAATCCCATGTATTCGACTGTCTATGGGTTAATTATGTATTTATAACCTAGAAGCTGGTCGATATGTGTCGTATACTGTTTGATTACCTCATCGCATCGCGATTTTCACGCCTTTGTTGTGGTATGACGTTGAAAATTTGGTTATATCTGCTAGGATATTTTGGGTAATTGATTTGCTGCCGGAAATGGCTGCTTGAAGTGAATCAACTCTCTTTCAGCGGCAGTCTGTTTTCAGATATAAATTTTCTGGATATTAATTTGCTGTTTGTGCATTTTGCCTAAATGGCAGCATTAGGTCTGATCATATTATGCATAAAATATCTCAGTTGGGGTTACGGAAGGTGCTTGGAGACATTGGTTGAGCTCTGACTTTGTGCCTGAATTTTTAAATTTTTTGCGATGAACTGCCGTTGGTTGTTTTTTCGGATCAAGTTTTTCTGATATGTTTTTGCAGTTTTATTCCAGTCCCTCTTACTAGTGGTAAACGTCGAGTCTGCAAATTTTACTGCTCTGGATATCTTCTTGGTGAATCTATCTGGTTACAGTCGCTTGACGCGGCTGTAAAATTTTAACCCCTTTTTTCCGGCTTTGTGTATCAGTAGTATGTTATATTCAGAGAATTTCTACTTCTGTATCATCTTCTTTCAAAGCACTGAATAATTATTCGTTACCAATTGAATCACATGCTTTTTCTAACTCAGCAAACTGTAGGGCTTTTTACAGTTCATTTTTATAATTTATCAAATTCCTTTTGGTCCATAATGTGCTCTGGCCATGACGTGATTTGTCAACCACACATTCACATTTTGTAATTTACGATTAGAGTTGTTGTGATGCTCCGTCGACAAGAGACATGAAATTGTGCATGTTACATTAATGGTATTCCGCTATGATAACTGGCATAATTTCTGATTGATTTTGATGTAAGGTATGTGGTAACTGTAGTCTTGCAGCATTCTGGATGATGGAGAATCGTCCTACGAAATTCACGTCTTTCTTTCAAGGTGCCGGGTTCACTTGTTCTGAATCTTGCTGTGCTAATATAACTTTTTCCATGCGCTTGGTTCCCTTTAAATCTCTTAATTTTGTTTATGTTTTTCGCTTAGCCCTTGGCAGGGATAGAGGCTCTGTTTCTTCGGAGGCCGAGGCGTAATTCTACGTACTGGTTATGTACAATTAAAGCGTTTTCAAATTAGTGTAAGCAATTGCAGCAGTCGACTTCGTCGCTTAATGCCAACTGGGTTGGGTTGGGTTGTTTGGGGGAAGAGACCAAACAGCGAGGTCATCAGTCTCATCGGACTAGGGAAGGACGGGGAAGGAAGTCGGCCGTGCCCTTTCAAAGGAACCATCCCGGCATTTGCCTGGAGCGATTAGGGGAAATCACGGAAAACCTAAATCAGGATGGCCGGGCGCGGGATTAAACCGTCGTCCTCCCGAATGCAATGCCAACTGCCTAATTTATATTTTAAATGGTTGTGACTTATTCGATTCGTTTTAAAGGTTTTATAGTAATTACTGGTTCACCTTTTTGTTTTTATACTTCATTTGTCTGATTTTATTGGTTCCATTTTTTCAAATTTCCAGGAATATTTTGTGATTGATTTCCGTCTTTCCACCATTCCGACTGTAGTGTTATTTTTATTGTTACGGAGGTTTCACCAGTAATGTGCCGTTGTAGTATCAACTGTCGGTAGGGTACCCTTTGTCGTAGGCACACTCTGTTACTGCCGTAGCGGACAATAGAATCAGGGCCACACAGTAAGGGGGTCCATATGAAACAGCGCAACAGCGAGCGGTGACAATAACACTTATCAGATAGACTGTTTAAAGGCGTTATTCGGCAGTGCGGTAGCTGCGAGTGGTCATTAAGTCGTGCCGTTCTTAGCCGAGCGTGCGAATGTGCCATAATGGTGGCCTGCGTCGTGTCCCAGGAGGCGAACCGGCGCCCACTTTCGCGCTCCAGTCCACGCGGAAGCTTTTCGTGTATATAAGGGCCGCGCGCGCCGTGGTAGCCACACACCGACCATCCGTGTCAAAACACCACCACCACCAACTCCAGCAGCAGCAGCGGCAGCAACAAGATGAAGATAGCACTGGTCCTGGGCTGCCTGCTGGCCGCCGCCCACGCCGGGCTGCTGCCCCACGCGCCGCCCCCGCCGCCGCCGCCGCCCCCGCAGCACGAGATCATCTACGACTACGTGGCGCCGGCCAGCTACCGCTTCGACTACGCGGTGCGCGACGGCCACACGGGCGACGCCAAGACGCAGTGGGAGCACCGCGACGGCGACACCGTCCGAGGCGCCTACTCGCTCGTCGACGCCGACGGCACGACGCGCATCGTCGAGTACACCGCCGACCCGCACAACGGCTTCCGCGCCGAGGTCAAGCGCCTGGGACACCCCGCGCCGCCGCCCCCGCAGCCGCCCACGCTGCCGCCCCCGCCCGCCCCCCACGCCCCCCTGCCGTACCCCGGCTAGCCGGCGACGAGCCCACCGCCTGTACGACGACCCTCGCTACCGTAACGTGTTTCCCGCTCCCTGCCCCATCTCGCTAATGTACTGCTTTCCCCCCCGCCATAAGTTAAAATGTTTCTTGCTGTGTGTGCTGTGCGCCCGGGTGACCGAATCAGGGGATATCGACGATTCTCGGAAGACGACCGTTGCTTGTTATTGGCGTGGTCACTCACGCTCTTAGCGTTTGTCGTCGAAATGGCGACGGACGGTTGTTACACATCGATATTGTTCTGGTCAACAAATATGTGCAATATTTTTTAAATAAATATTACTTTGTTTACTACCGTCTTTTTTGTTTGACTTAAATACCCTCTCACTGAAGCTATTAAAAAGATAGTAGCATCACTAATGACTTTCGTTATGTCGGCGTTACGCCGTGTACCAAATGTTCAAATGGCTCTGAGCACTATGCGACGTAACTTCTGAGGTCATCAGTCGCCTAGAGCTTAGAACTAATTTAACCTAACTAACCTAAGGACACCACACACATCCATGCCCGAGGCAGGATTCGAACCTGTGACCGTAGCGGTCTCGGCTCCAGACTGTAGCGCCCAGAACCGCACGGCCACCTCGGCCGGCCCGTGTTCCAAGACAAATTTTTCTGCCTAACGTGTAGTCTCCTAATACTGGATACATCACCAGCGCCTATAAAGACTCAAACGGTAGTATGAAACTTAAACAAGCTCAGAAAACCAAACTGTTTATTCACATCCGTCCTGAGCTTAGTTTATAAAAATGAAAAGTTTCTATTGGTGGTCAGTGCATTGTTCTAAGACAAAATATGATGAAAATACTAAATTTAAAAAGTTGGTGTGATGCATCAAAATTTTACAAATTACTCAAACTATTATGTTAGAAAATAACTTAAATATGTGCAGTACTCAGAAAACTCATTATTAAATACCTAAAAATTATGAATACAACGCCACTGGAAATCGAAAATATTGGTTGTTCCCGAATGTAGTCCCAGATCTCCAAAAAAAAGAGATACCATTGTATGATTGTGATGAAATGAACAATCGCTTATTCGATGTTGTAGGCTATATTAGTATATTACAGAATGTTCTGAGCATATTACGGCCAGTGTTGCCGAGCGGTTCTAGGCGCTGCAGTCTGGAACTGCGCGACCGCTACGGTCGCAGGTTCGAATCCTGCCTCGGGCATGGATGTGTGTGATGTCCTTAGGTTAGTTAGGTTTACGTAGTTGTAAGTTCTAGGGGACTGATGACCTCAGATGTCCCATAGTGCTCAGAGCCATTTGAACCATTTGAGCACATTATAGTCCAAAATTAATAAGGACGAACAGGTATCACGTTTATTTCTGAAAGACATGCTGAGGACTGCGATAAATAGCTTTCTTTAGTAGACGATGTTGCCTCCTGAGAACATGCAGAAACGAAAACAAGATAGTCGTGGCACGACCAGACCGCTTTCTAACATCACGGTGTCGCACCCACGTTTGTTATGGAGCTTTTTGTGCCGAAGAGTTGGCGCTGTTTGTTTTATTTAGCCTCCTATGATATCTACAGCATTATCAGACGAAATTTTAGGTACCACGGGCCTGTGCCCATATATAAAAAAATCCAAGGATGCAAACATATGATGTAAACACCTTCGTTCAATAACAGTAGTCTCAACTGAATTTTTTTCTTGGCAGAAGTGCACAGACATATAAATCAGATTAGACGACATTGACTTCGTCTTTGTCTCTTGTAATTGTTTGTTTATAAAATCGACCATGGAAATTTCGGTCTTTAACCGTTTTCTAGTGTAACACAGCGAAACTACGAAAATAAAGCGTACCGGTATATACAAAACCGCATCACTTCGGTTACACTGTGCAGCTCTGGCATGAGACGACACATTATTCACATTTCGTCCTACAGTACACTTCACAAATTTTAAATATGAAACAGGTATACAGAGTGAGGCTGCTAAGACAGGGCAATTCAAGAAGATTACAGCGATTACAAACGGCTGTACCTATTTAATGAGTGGTGATGCATCACAGAGAATGTAAATGGAAATACAGAATTTCGATCGTTGCGCGAGCACAGTAAATCTAAACTAGCTCACATACGTAAATCATCCCTTTCCAAACCAGTGGATCGGAAAAACTGGACTTGACAACGCTGCCCCTGCCAACCTGTCTCCGAACCTGATACCAAAGGATTCCTTTTTGTGAGGTTATAAAGAAAGACCTTGTGTATGTGATTCATTTGCCGAAAATAATATCCGAACTCAAAATGCTCATTTCTAATTAGCTCTGCTCGGTGACTCCGCATGTGCTTCAGAATGTACTGTATGTTCTGTTCAGCAAATGTACTTGACGTCAAATACACAAATGTGGCAGGAAGAGAACCCCTTGACACAGTAGTTGCTAATATGAGGTGTCTTGCTTACACGCAGGAACTATACATCCTACTCACAGGGCTAAATACAGTTAAGTCACACTACGGCAAAGGTATCAAAATTAGTAACAATTTACAATGATTTATCAATAGAAAATTTATAATAATTAACAGCAGTATAAATAAAGTCCGTGGCAATAGTACGGTGCTCACTCGCAATGACCTGTTTTCAACTTCGTTCTGCCTCTGAATCCAGTGGACGATAACTGCGATCACTTGTAGAACGTCCATGTACGCCCTTCAAATGTGTGTGAATTCCCAAGGGACGAAACTGCTGAGGTCATCGGTCCCTAGACTTACACACTAATTAAACTAACTTACGCTGAGAACAACGCACACACCCATGTCCGAGGGAGGAATCGAACCTCCGGCGAGAAGGTGGCGACTATTTATAGCCGTGGTCCTATGGCGGATTACTGTTGATACTGTGGGATAATATTGAGTGGAGCCGTGAGTCGGCTTTAGCGGGTGCATGTCTGAGGAGTATTTGAGTGACATATGGCGGAAGCACAAAACAGACCTCCTTGAGTGATACCCTCGCTGGAGGTTGGCACCTTATTATTAGTCAACTCGACGCTGTTTTACGGTTGGCTGTGTACCATATCTTCCGGAGAACACAGCATTACAAAAATGGATTATCTCGTAGATGTTTTATTGCATTATTAGATAAAAAATCTCGTATCTCAACTATTAGTAAGCCAATGAGAGATTGTGCTGCGCTCTGGTCCCTAGTTGCTAGGCAACCATGTTAAGTAACGAAACTAGGTATAATTTGTGAAGTTTGTTATACGTGTTTTAACGATTTTCAGCAGTTTTCAAGAGCCAAAGCATATGTTTATCACCGATAAGTACGTACACTTACATGTATCTTTAACGTAAGATACTAGTCAGTATACTCGATAATTTTACCTCTAAAATGCTACATTTAGATTTACCAACCAAGTATAAATATTAGATCAGATAGGATGAAAAACTCGTAATTCATAATCAGTTTATTTCATCTTCTGTAAAATTTGTGTTTTCTGAGATACGAAGCTTTCATTATAAGACGACGGTATATGGTCTATTAACAGCGTCTGTGACTAATAGTCAGAAAGTCCCTTGGTCTCGGGGTTGATCCATACCGTTGCTTAAATTTTGTATGAAAACAATTAGCAATGTCAGCTGAAGACTTCTGATACAAAGTATCGCCCTCGTTCTGTAAATGGCTTTGTCAAAGAGGGCGGAGGAGCGGACAGAGGTACGGGGTATCCTTCTTCCCTTGGAGTGGCAAACTAACCCTAAACGTCTAAATTCCGGGAGGGCACTGTCACGAGGGAGGTGATCATGAGAAACAGAATGAACAACCAACGAAAGGAAAACATTCTACGAGTCGGAGCATGAAATGTCAGACATCTGAAAGCGATAGAGAACATAGAAAATCTTGAAAGGGAAATACGAAGGCTCAGTCATGATATAGAGGGGTCAGTGAAGTGAAACGGAAAGAAAATACGGGTTTTTAGTCAGATGAATGTGGAGAATAACTTTCACGGTACTTTAGGCAGTTGTAGAGGGTAAAAACTACTGGTGAAAACGGTCATTGGACTATATCCAACAAACAATTGCGACGTTTGGTGTAAGTCCTACTCTGAGAGGAACACTTTGTCACGGGAGAGGAATTCGTGGCGGGCCGCATCAAACCATTGAGAATCGCCCTCCCCTCTACTCACTCCCATCATCCCACCGTCCCCCACAAAAACAGAAAGAAAGATCTCAGTTTTGTCTCCTCTCGAGCACGCGCTACAACCTGATATTTCGGAACCTCTGTCTCACCATGATATAATTTAGCTGAAATCTTTTCCTGCTTCCATGCCTTTTGCAAGTGAGTTTTCAACAGTGTGTTCGCTACAGTAGGTTCAGTCACTCTTTCTCTTTTCTCATTCGTATACCGAGCCCATATTCCCCCGCAACCCTTCTATTCTTCCCTTACTACAGCATTCGAAACCCACACGACTATTAGATATGTAAGTTTGGAGCAGGGCATTACGTGAAGTGAATCATGGACTTTCAGAAAAACCGGAAAAGAGGAGAAGTAATATTTGGCGTTGCCCAAGGAGGTCCTCTGTTGTTCCTGATGTATATAAACGATTTAGGAGTCAATCTGAGCAGTTCTCTTAGATTGTTTGCAGATGCTGCTGTCATTTACCGTCATGTCATCAGATGATTAAAATGAATTGTAAAACGATTTAGACAAGATATCTGTATCGTGCAAAAAGTGGGAAATGACTCTACCTCATGAAAAGTGTGAAGCCGTCCACATGAGCACTAGAAAGCAGTTACACGGCAGATCACACAAATCTAATGGTGGTAAACTTAGCAAAATACTTAGGGAGTACAATTACAAATAACTTAAACTGGAACGATTACATAGACAATGTTGTGAGGAAAGCAAACCAAAAACTTTGATTTAGTGGCAGAACACTTACAAAATTTAACAGATCTGCTAAAGAGATTGCTTACACTACGACTGTCCGCCACCTTCTGGAGTATTGCTTTGTGATGTGGTATCTGCATCAGTTAGGATTGACGGAGGATATCGAAAAAAGTTCAAAGGACAGCTCGTTTTGTATCATCATCAAATAGGGGACAGAGTGACGTGGGGGTGATACACGAATTGGGGTGGCAGTCGTTAAAACAAAGGTGTTTTTCGCTGCGGCAGGACCTTCTCATGAAATTTCAGTCACCATCTTTCTCCTCAGAGTGCGAAGATATTCGGTAGGCGCTCATCTACATAGGGAAAGATGATCATCACAGTAAAATAACAGAAATCAGAGCTTGCACGGAAAGATTTAAGTGTTCGTTTTGCCCTCTTGCTTTTCAAGAGTGGAACGATAGAGAAGTACCTTAAAGGTGATTCGATGAATTCTCTGCCAGGCATCTAATTGTGAGTTGCAGAGTAATCATGTAGATGTAGATGTATTTGTTGAATATTAGATGGACTGTTAATACACACATAAAAAAGGTTATTTGCATCACCTCGGTTCCGAGAGTTCCGGAACCTGTACAGAAAACTGGAACAGAGATCTATATAAACATCATTTCCGCCTTTTTTATCGCTCATGAAAACCACACATTGCATGTTATACCACCATAAAGCGAGACCTTCAGAGGTGACGGTCCAGATTGCTGTACACACCGGTATCTCTAATACCCAGTTGCACGTCCTCTTGCATTGATGCATGCCTGGATTCGTCGTGGCATACTATCCACAAGTTCATCAAGGCACTGTTGGTCCAGATTGTCCCACTCCTCAACGGCGATTCGGCGTAGATCCCTCGGAGTGGTTGGTGAGTCACGTCGTCCATAACAGCGTCGTCCATAAATAGCACTTTTCAATCTATCCCAGGCAAGTTCGATAAGGGTTCATGTCTGGGAAACATGCTGGCCAATCTAGACGAGCGATGTCGTTATCCTGAAGGAAGTTATTCACAAGATGTGCACGATGAGGGCTCGAATTGTCGTCCATGAAGACGAATGCTGCCGACATGGTTGCACTGTTGGTAGGAAGATGGCATTCACGTATCGTACAGCTTTTACGGCGCCTTCCATGACCATCAGCGGCGTACGTCGGCCCCACATAATACCACCCCAAAACAGCAGGGAAGCTCCACCTTGCTGCACTCGCTGGACAGTGTGTCTAAGGTGTTAAGCCTGATCGGGTTGCCTCCAAACACGTCTCTGACGACTGTCTGGTTGAAGGCATACGCGAAACTCATCGGTGAAGAGAACGTGATGCCAATCCTGAGCGGTCCATTCGGCTCATTGTTGGGCCCATCTGTACCGCGCTGCATGGTGTATTGGTTGCAAAGATGGACCTCGCCATGGACGTCGGGAATGAAGTTGTAGATCATGCAACCTATTGCGCACCGTTTGAGTCGTAACACGACGTCCTGTGGCTGCACGAGAAGCATTATTCAACATGGTAGCGTTGCTGTCAGGGTTCCTCCGAGCCATAATCCGTAGGTAGCGGTCATCCACTGCAGTAGTAGCCCTAGAGCGGCCTGAGCGAAGCATTTCATCGACAGTTTCTGTCTCTCCGTATTCCCTCCATGCCCGAACAGCATCGCTTTGGTTCACTCCGAGACGCCTGGACACTTCCCTTGTTGAGAGCCCTTCCTGGCACAAAGTAACAATGCGGACGCGATTGATCCGCAGTATTGACCGTCTAGGCATGGTTGAACTACAGATAACACGAGAAGTGTACCTTCTTCCTGATGGAATGACCGGAACTGATCGGCTGTCTGACCCCCTCCGTCTAATAAGCGCTGCTCATGCATGGTTGTTTATATCTTTGAGCGGGTTTAGTGATATCTCTGAACAGTCAAAGGGACTGTATCTGTGATACAATATCCACAGTCAGCGTCTATCTTCAGGAGTTCTGGGAACCGGGGTGATGCAAAACTTTTTTTGATATGTGTATAAGTAATGCGGATATCCTCCACCTAAGGGGGAGGAAGGGGGAGACCAGAGACAAGAAGCAGAGACAAGATTATAGGACTTTGTTAAGACATCAGGAAATAACTTCTACACTTTCGTCCAAAATTAAAGCAACAACCCGATACTTCGGAAGGTTGCGTTTATATTGCCCCAAACCAGCTTTATCAGGTGATAGTAAATGAGAAACAATGTAAAGAATACAGAACGTAAACAACTGCAACAGGCATGACGGTAGACAAAAATGTTGTTCGTTCTTTTTCCAACTTGAAGGATTTACACACACATTCCGACAGCTGGTTAATGTGCTCAGTATGGGGTGTGACCCCCTCTGGCAGCAATACAGGCCTGTCGAACGACGGGGCATGCTGTGAATGATGTCATCAATCTCATGTTAAGGCAGTGACACGCATTCTCCCTACAGCGCTGCTCGAAAGTCTTGGAGAGTGGGTGGCGGATGCTGCCGTGGTGAAACCCGTGTCCCTAGTGCATCCCAGACATCTCTGTGGGATTTAAATCGGGAGAGCGAGCAGGTCACGCTATGTGTGCAGTATCTTCCATATCCAAGAAAACATCAACCACGCGTGCTGTATGAGGTCGAGCATCATCGTCCAGCAATACGAAGTCTGGACCCACAGCACCTCGCAACAACAGTACACGAGTTCCCAAGATCTCGGCATGATACCCGACAGCAGTTAAACCTTGCCGACTTAACCGTACAATTTCATGAAGAGGTGTCCGAGTGGTCAATATAATCTCTGCACACACTATTAGGGATCATCCTCGATATCAGTCTCTTTCCACATTGGTTGGATTGGGTAATCGTATTCCACGTTCCCTCCAAATGCGAATCCGCAGAGCATCGCTGTCCAAACTAAATCTGGATTCGTCTGTGAAAAGAACATCGGCCCACTGTTCGACCGTCCAGGTGGCATGTTGATGGCTCCACTCTAGACTTTCCCTTCTGTGAAGACGCAGCAGGTCTCCGACAATGGCTGGCCGTTGTGGCCGAGCGGTTCTAGGCGCTACAGTCTGGAACCGCGCGACCGCTACGGTCGCAGGTTCGAATCCTGCCTCGGGCATGGATGTGTGTGATGTCCTTAGGTTAGTTAGGTTTACTTTGTTCTAAGTTCTAGGGGACTGATGACCTCAGCTGTTAAGTCCCATAGTGCTCAGAGCCATTTGAACCATTTCTCCGACAATGAAGGTCATCCTGCGTAAGTTTTCTGTACACCGTTTGCCTCTCTACAACACTTCCAGTGGATGCGGCGAGGTCAGATGCTAGTTGCCGTGCAGTGCTAAGGCGGTACCGTCGTGCTCTAACAGCCGAATAATGGTTTTCTCTTTCTGATTTTACACATGGTCGGCCCCGGCCTGATCTTCGTGATACAGTTTCGATCTCTATAAACTGCCAAAAAAATCCCCTAGAACTTAGAACTACTTAAACCTAACTAACCTAAGGACATCACGCAACACCCAGTCATCACGAGGCAGAGAAAATCCCTGACCCCGCCGGGAATCGAACCCGGGAACCCGGGCGCGGGAAGCGAGAACGCTACCGCACGACCACGAGCTGGGGACTATAAACTGTTGCCACAACCGAAAAACAACAGAACGATTCACATTAAGCGATCGGGCCACATCAGTTTGCGACTGTCCTGCTTCCATTCTTTCCATGGCCCTCCACTGCAGTGAGCCTGGTAGGCGTGTCCTCTCTGCCATACTCACCGTCTGTGACTGTGTAAACAGTGATTGTGGATGTGGGGCTTCCCATCAAACACTAGCCCGTTTGATAGGTGCCCTGATGTCATCTTTGGCGTGGTTGTCCGTTGACCGGAACGCCATCTTACGTGCAGGACACGATCGTAAGGATCTCTGATTGAGAGTTTGTATGATTATATCGTGAATTAGACACAGGACGTGAAAATAGTGGTTTGTTGCTTTAATTTTGGACACCAGTATGTGATACTAGAGGAAGCTGTAAACTAGAGGCCTATCCCCACTGGAGAGATACTCTCTTTACTAACATAAGGCGTCGTTAATCCTGTTCACGCTGGAGAAATTGAGGTTCTATCAGCAGCATCAGCCCTTTCAGTTAGAGACAGACAAGACCGAGGTGCAAAGGCCGGCTTGCCAAGCGGGATACGTGAATTTCGGTTTTTCAGTCTGCGGCCAAACATGTATGAGGGACAGACTGAGTCGCATGTGTCATGACGATTCGGAGGAGAACGATCTATCGCCCTGAACCGCATAGTAAACCACATGGGGTGAATCCTAGACTGCGGGATTTACCTGTGCTGTTCAAGATTATTGTGAAATATAAAGAAGAGGATGAGTCCTTAACGGCGATTAGACAGTGTATGGAATGTTGGGAATTCAAAAAATGGCTCTGAGCACTATGGAACTTAACATCTATGGTCATCAGTCCCCTAGAACTTAGAACTACTGAAACCTAACTAACCTAAGGACAGCACACAACACCCAGCCATCACGAGGCAGAGAAAATCCCTGACCCCGCCAGGAATCGAACCCGGGAACCCGGGCGTGTGAAGCGAGAACGCTACCGCACGACCACGAGATGCGGGCCGTTGGGAATTGGGCAGGCTGTATTCGACGAGAGGTCGTATATTGTGTTGTAATACAAGGAGTAGAATCGGCCTGTAAAATCAGGACATGTTATTGACCTCTTATCACCAGTCAACAGTGAGTGGACATCTGAGCGTCTATAAAACACATGCCAAAATCAGCGGGGAACTGGTGTGGAAAGGAATGGACGGAGATATTAGGGCATTGGTATAGGCATGCAAGACATATTGAATTGGTGAGCGACTTCAGGACGCTAAGGAAGGCATGTCGGCCACAAAGCCGGTAGAAGGGCGTCAGAAGAAATTGTATATTGATTTCCTGGGTCCATTTCCAAGGTCGCAGGCAGGAAATAAATAAGCACCTTTCCAAGAGTCTTTTCGTCGTTTCCCACTAGAGCGGCAACCATACAATCTGTGAAATACTGCTTGAAGAGAGTTTGCAGTACCTTCGGTCCTAGTCAGGTTTTAGTTTTCCAATAATGGCACGTCATTTACTTCCAGAGCCTTCGAGGTTTTTTTTTATTTTTTGTTATGGGTTAGGAATTCAACCGGCACGCCATATTACCCAGACCTATAGTTTGCCAAAAAGTGAAACGTAATCTGAAGGCAGCATTGATTGCATACCAACATTCGGAGCACACACGCTGGGACGAGATTGGAATAGTTAATTTATGCTTTCATCACGGTAGAGCACGAGATACATTAAGGGACGCCAGCAGGATTTATGTTTGCCTTCCGTACCAACTCCCCATGGTCGATCGAAGATTTGTTGTCCAGTAAGGTATCCCTTAAGGAAAATAGGGAGAGGTGGATTTTTTTTTTTTTTTTTTTTTTTTTTTTGGTGGGGTTTAAGGACGCTCAACTACTGAGGTCATTAGCGCCCAGTCACCGTCGTTAGAGCACATGGAATATAGTAAAACTCAACGGGAGGGGGGGGACACCAGAAAGACCTGACAAAGATGCAGATAAAAGAAGTAAAAAGTTATATGTCTTTGGACAAGCCAGTTAAAGTTATAAAACGCAGAACACGAGCAGCTGCTCGAGCGTCATCAGCTAAAATATCTGATAAAGTAGATGGCAAGGACAGGACAACACGAGATTGACTAAAGCGGGGACATGACAATAAAACATGGCGCACTGTTAATGCCTGACCACAAGGGCACTGCGGGGCTCGGTCACGGGAGAGCAGGTAGCGGTGGCTAAACCGGCAATGCCCAATCCGCAACCTGGTCAGAAGGACCTCCTCTCACCGAGATGGTCGGGAGGAGGTTGTCCAAGCAGTTGGGAGCGGTTTTACTGCCCGGAGCTTGTTTTCTTGGAGGGATGACCAAGCATCCCACCACAACGACATAAGCCTCTTACAAACATCCCCACGAACGTCAGATGACGGGACACAATGGGAGGCTGGCCGAAGCAGGAGGACTGCAGCCTTGGCTGCAGCATCCGCAGCCTCATTCCCAGGCACTCCTACATGTCCGGGAACCCACAGAAAGATGACAGGAGAACCATTATCAGCGAAAGAATGGAGGGACTGCTGTATCCGTTGAATCAAGGGATGGACCGGATTGAGTCAGTCAGAGTAGAGTACATACGATGAATGGCGGTGGCGGCGGGCATACTGAACGGCCTGATGGAGAGCAAAACTCGGCCGTAAAGCTCGAACATTGGTCGAGGAGCCGGTATTTAAAGGTGGCGGCCCCGACGACAAAGGCACAGCCGACACCACCGTCAGTTTTAGAGCCATCGGTGTAAATAAAGGTGTGACCGACAAGTCGAGCACGAAGTTCGACAAACCGTGAGCAATACACTGCAGCCGGAGTACCCTCCTTCGGGAGTGAGCTGAGGTCGAGATAAATATGAACCGGAGCCTGAAGCCAAGGTGGTGTCGGGCTCTCACCCTCTCTGAAGGTGGTAGGGAGGGCAAAATCCAATTGTCGAAGCAGGCGACGGAAGCGGACTCCGGGGGGGCAGCAGAGCAGACACATACAACCCGTACTGACGGTCGAGAGAATCGGCGAAGAAGGACTGGTAAGAGGGGTGGTCGGGCATAGACAACAGCCAGCAGGCATACCGACACAGCAGTATGTCGCGCCGGTAGGTCAATGGTAATTCAGCAGCTTCAGCATAAAGACTCTCAACAGGACTAGTGTAGAAGGCTCCGGTTGCAAGACGTAACCCCCGATGGTGGATGGAGTTGAGACGGCGTAAGAGGGATGGCCGAGCAGACGAGTAGACGAAGCTCCCATAATCCAGCTTCGATCGGACTATGGACCAATACAAGCGAAGCAGGACAGTGCGATCCGCTCCCCAAGATGAACCACTAAGAACTCTGAGGACATTAAGGGAACGTGTACAACGGGCCGCCAAATAAGAGACATGCGGAGACCAACACAGTTTCCTGTCCAACATGAGCCTTAGAAACTTAGTTGTTTCCACGAATGGGAGAACAATGGGACCGAGATGTAAGGATGGCGGAAGGAACGCTTTATATCGCCAAAAGTTGATACAAACCGTCTTCTCTTCAGAGAACCGGAAGCCATTTGCCACGCTCCATGAGTATAGGCTGTCTGGACAACGCTGAAGGCAGCGCTCCAGGAGGCATGTTCTCTGGGCACTGCAGTAGATCGCGAAGTCATCGACAAAGAGAGAGCCTGAGACATTAGGTGGAACGCAATCCATAATTGGATTGATTGCGATGGCAAAAAGGGCTATGCTCAAGACGGAGCCCTGAGGCACTCCGTTCTCCTGGAGGAAGACGTCGGACAATACGGAACCCACACGTACCCTAAACTTTCGATCCGTTAAAAAGGAATCAATAAAAAGGGGCAGGCGACCGCGTAGGCCCCACCTGTGCATAGTGCGGAGGATACCTCCTCTCCAATAGGTATCATAAGCCTTCTCCAAATCGAAGAACACGGCTACCGTTTGGCGCCTTCGCTAAAAGTTGTTCATGATGAATGTCGACAAGGTCACAAGGTGGTCAACAGTGGAGCGGCGGCGACGAAAGCCGCATTGGACATTGGTAAGTAGCCGTCGACATTCAAGAATCCAAACTAACCGAGCATGAACCATGCGCTCCATCACCTTACAGACACAGCTTGTAAGAGAAATGGGGCGGTAACTAGAAGGAAGGTGTCTATCCTTCCCGGGTTTGGGTATAGGAACAACGGCGGCGTCACGCCAACGCATGGGGACCTGACCTTCGGTCCAATCGCGATTGTAGGTATGAAGAAGGAAGCTTTTGCCCGCCGGAGAAAGGTGTGCCAGCATCTGAACGTGAATGGCATCTGGGCCCGGAGCAGAGGACCGGGACAGTGCAAGCGCACGTTCGAGTTCCCGCATAGTAAAGGGGGCATTATAAGTTTCCAGATTCAGCGAGTGGAAGGAAGGTCGCCGAGCCTCTTCTGCCTCTTTCCTGGGAAGGAAGGCAGGGTGGTAATGGGCGGAGCTTGAAACCTCCGTGAAAAACCGGCCAAAGGCGTTGGAGACAGCCACAGGATCAACGAGGACCTCATTACCTGAGGTCAGGCCAGGTACCGAGGAGTGGGCCTTAATGCCCGACAGCCGACGCAGGCCACCCCAAACGACAGAAGAGGGAGTAAAACTGTTAAAGGAGCTGGTGAAAGAGGCCCAACAAGCTTTTTTGCTGTCTTTGATGACTCTACGGCATTGCGCTCGGAGTCGTTTGTATCCAATACAATTCGCCAACGTAGGATGGCGGCGAAAGGTGCGTAAAGCACGTCGTCAAGCACGGATAGTGTCTCTACAAGCCTCGTTCCACCAGGGGACGGAAACGCGACGTGAAGAAGAGGTAGTACGAGGAATGGAACGTTCGGCAGCATTGATGATAACAGCCATGAGGTATTCGACCTGACTGTCACAACTGAGAAAATCGTGGTCCAGAAAGGTCGCCAGGGAGGAGTAAAGTCCCCAGTCAGCTTTTGGTATGTTCCAGCTCGAAGGACGTGGGGATGGGGTGTGGTGCAGGAGACGAACGACACAGGGGAAGTGGTCGCTCGAATAGGTGTCAGAAAGGATATACCACTCGAACCGACAGGCAAGAGTGGTAGAACAGATTGAGAGGTCCAAGTGGGAGTAGGTATGAGTAGAGTCCGAGAGGAAAGTCGGGGCGCCAGTATTGAGGCAGACAAGATTGAGATGGTTGAAGACATCCGCCAAGAGTGAGCCTCTTTGACAGGATGCAGGAGAGCCCCAGAGGGGATGATGGGCATTGAAGTCGCCAAACAATAAAAACGGCGGGGGAACCTGAACGATCAGGTGCATCATGTCAGCCCGACTAACGGTGGATGACGATGGAGTGTAGATGGTACAAACTGAAAAAGTAAAAGCAGAAAGAGTAATACGGACAGCTATTGCTTGGAGTGGGGTGGTCAATGGGATGGGATGGTAATAGACATCGTCCTGAACGAGCAACATGACCCCACCATGAGCTGGGATACCGTCCACAGGGGTGAGGTCATACCGCTCCGAGGTATAGTGGGTAAAGGCAATACGGTCAGTTGGGCGCAACTTGGTTTCCTGGTGACCAAGGACGAGCGGACAGTGCAGGCGGAGGAGCAGTTGTAATTCCTCCCGATTAGATCGAATACCTCTTATGTTCCAATGTAACAAGGCCATCGCTAGTCAAAAAAGAGGGGAACGAGACGGGGGAAGAGCTGGTCACCTCGACGGCTGCGGAGGGCCAAGTTGCGATGGAACAACGCTACAACCGGCGGGAGGCGGATCCTGTTCCATCGAGTCGTCACCAGCTGCGGCCGCTGTCCCTGGTTGTGTAGGAGGGGCAGCATCATTTGCCGACGAGAGGCCAGCTGACCGCCTGGCAGCAGAGTGTCCCGGCGAAACTGAGGACGGCTGGGAGCAGCGACTCACGGATGGAGCGTCAGACGAAACGCGCCGGGGTGGAGAGGGGCATAGAGACTTCTTCTTGGAGGCCTTCTTGGAAGTCCGAGGAGGCACAGGGATGGTGGGCTGGGCCCGAAGAAGGTCCTCACGCGCGGGGTCCGTTTTGGAACACCGGACCTCAGAAGCTGGGGTCCGGAACGTTTCCCCGGTGGACGCCTGAGAAGAGGATCGCTTCTCAGGCGGCGGGGGGGGAGGAGGAGGAGGAAGGGTGGCCCCTGGGGCAGAGGGGGCGGGGGCCATGGGGGATGAGGATTTGGAAGGGAGGGATTTGGGAGGCGGAGGCAGAGACCCCGGATGGGGGGGGAGGCAGAGGGGGGACAGGATAGGGGTGAGGATACCGCGGAAGGAGTGGACACAACTGAGGCAAACGAAGTGGTCAACGGCACGGGATGGAGGCGGTCATACTTCTTCCTGGCCTCAGAATAAGAGAGCCGATCCAAAGTTTTGAGTTCTTGTATCTTCTTCTCCTTCTGATATGCGGGGCAGTCTGAGGATCTAGGCGAGTGGATGCCAGGACAATTAACGCACCGAGGTGGTGGGGTGCATGTATGTTCCTCATGAAGAGGACGTCCACAATCGCCACAAAGGGGCTTAGCCTCACACCGTGACAACATGTGCCCTAAGCGCAAACACCGAAAACAGCCCATAGGAGGCTGGACGTAAGGTCGCACGTCGCACCGGTAGCACATCACCTTTACCTTCTCCGGGAGAACGTCCCCCTCGAAGGCAAGGATAAAGGCCCCAGTGTCGATGCGACGGTCTTTGGGGCCGCGCTGGACTCGCCGGACGAAATGCACGCCTCAGCGCTCCAGGTTGGCCCTGAGCTCCTCATCAGATTGTAGCAGGAGGTCAGGATGAAAAATAACCCCCTGCGTCCTATTTAGTGCCAGATGCGGGACAATGGACACTGGGATGTCCCCTAGGCAGTCGCACGCCTGGAGCGCCGCCGACTGTGTGGCGGAGGTGGTCTTTATTAGAACGGACCCCGAAAGCATCTTACCGAGAGCCTCGATTTCCCCAAAGATGTCCTCAATGTGCTGAACAAAGAACATGGGCTTGGAGGTGGCGAACGTCCCTCCCTCCTCCCAGGGAGTGGCCAAGGGGGAAAGTGCAGGAGAACCAGAACTAGAAACTGTACCTTTCCTTTTGAAAGACTCGGCCGCAGAGCGACCTGATACGTGTTGACGTTTCATCTGCGAAACGTCCGCCCCGATACCACCCACTCCGACCAGGGGCTCTCCCCACGGCCGCCACCCAGCCTCAGCAAGCGCCACCTGGCAGGATGACCATTGCCGGGAGTCCTGATTCCCCAAGGAGATGGGCATCTACTCCTTGGCCAACGTGGGGAGGGTGCAGCTGAGGTATCGGCAGTACGATCCCTGTGTTGTCAGGGGGCTACAAGCTAGAGGGTACATGACGACCCCACCACAACGGGCTGGCTATCGTGCTGGATTTCTGGTTCCATGGAAAGTCCATCATGATCGTAGGTGCAGATGGGGATGCACGATGGGCGTAACTTGTACAACCCATCTGGCGTTTAGGCCCAATTTGAGGAATAGTGGGTATGGTTACAACGCCGGTACAATGCTGAGTGCCAAGGTCTTAGTGCACTGAGGACCAGTGGTACACCACGTAAGGCGTCCTTCCCCAAAAGGCTCGTACTTCTGTAGAATTTTGAAAAATGGAGGTCAAACCCCAAGGGGGACCATCACATGGAAGGCCAAAACGGTTGAAACTCCTTTTAGTCGCCTCTTACGACAGGCAGGAATACCTCAGGCCTATTCTTACCCCGGACCTGCAGGGGGGGGGGGGGAGAGGTGGAGTGGGGCCAAAAAAAAAAATTGTTGATTGCCCGTGAGCAGGGTTCTCTGGAATACAACTGGAGAAAACGTTCTAATCCATTTAGAGCAAGGGTGTCCAACCCGCGGTCCGTAGGCCACATCCGGCCCAAAGCAAGTATCAGTGAGGCCCAAGAAGTGAGCGTCTATCACACGATCGAGGAAAAAGAAACTCCATAAAATTCCGTGTATGTAAAACAATGATAACTCCCGAGAATCAATGCTCTTCTCTCATAGGACCATTTCGTTCTTTTACCTTCCTTCCTTCTTTCTTTTTTTTCCCTGAGCGATTATCGCTGGTAGTGTTAAGTGTATTATATGTAGACAGAGACTTCAGACAAGAGACTGCTTGAAAATATACACTCCTGGAAATTGAAATAAGAACACCGTGAATTCATTGTCCCAGGAAGGGGAAACGTTATTGACACATTCCTGGGGTCAGATACATCACATGATCACACTGACAGAACCACAGGCACATAGACACAGGCAACAGAGCATGCACAATGTCGGCACTAGTACAGTGTATATCCACCTTTCGCAGCAATGCAGGCTGCTATTCTCCCATGGAGACGATCGTAGAGATGCTGGATGTAGTCCTGTGGAACGGCTTGCCATGCCATTTCCACCTGGCGCCTCAGTTGGACCAGCGTTCGTGCTGGACGTGCAGACCGCGTGAGACGACGCTTCATCCAGTTCCAAACATGCTCAATGGGGGACAGATCCGGACATCTTGCTGGCCAGGGTAGTTGACTTACACCTTCTAGAGCACGTTGGGTGGCACAGGATACATGCGGACGTGCATTGTCCTGTTGGAACAGCAAGTTCCCTTGCCGGTCTAGGAATGGTAGAACGATGGGTTCGATGACGGTTTGGATGTACCGTGCACTATTCAGTGTCCCCTCGACGATCACCAGTGGTGTACGGCCAGTGTAGGAGATCGCTCCCCACACCATGATGCCGGGTGTTGGCCCTGTGTGCCTCGGTCGTATGCAGTCCTGATTGTGGCGCTCACCTGCACGGCGCCAAACACGCATACGACCATCATTGGCACCAAGGCAGAAGCGACTCTCATCGCTGAAGACGACACGTCTCCATTCGTCCCTCCATTCACGCCTGTCGCGACACCACTGGAGGCGGGCTGCACGATGTTGGGGCGTGAGCGGAAGACGGCCTAACGGCGTGCGGGACCGTAGCCCAGCTTCATGGAGACGGTTGCGAATGGTCCTCGCCGATACCCCAGGAGCAACAGTGTCCCTAATTTGCTGGGAAGTGGCGGTGCGGTCCCCTACGGCACTGCGTAGGATCCTACGGTCTTGGCGTGCATCCGTGCGTCGCTGCGGTCCGGTCCCAGGTCGACGGGCACGTGCACCTTCCGCCGACCACTGGCGACAACATCGATGTACTGTGGAGACCTCACGCCCCACGTGTTGAGCAATTCGGCGGTACGTCCACCCGGCCTCCCGCATGCCCACTATACGTCCTCGCTCAAAGTCCGTCAACTGCACATACGGTTCACGTCCACGCTGTCGCGGCATGCTACCAGTGTTAAAGACTGCGATGGAGCTCCGTATGCCACGGCAAACTGGCTGACACTGACGGCGGCGGTGCACAAATGCTGCGCAGCTAGCGCCATTCGACGGCCAACACCGCGGTTCCTGGTGTGTCCGCTGTGCCGTGCGTGTGATCATTGCTTGTACAGCCCTCTCGCAGTGTCCGGAGCAAGTATGGTGGGTCTGACACACCGGTGTCAATGTGTTCTTTTTTCCATTTCCAGGAGTGTACATCCAAGCTCGATATTCTCTTTAACAGTATTGTTCATTAGGGATCAAGGCATATTTCTTGGAGCTGCGGTTGGCGAAGAGAAATCTGTTCTTTCTCTGACGCCAAGACATCGGCTACTGTATCCCAACGCCGCCCGTTGCCCAAACGAATGTCTCAAACGGAAGGTCAACGAAACCAAATACAGCAAATGTCTACAAAACTTAAGTGAAACATAAGTTTCCAGAATAACATCATGTGACATGAAACAATACAAGAACTACGGTACAGCTCTGCACGTTTACTCATTCATGTGCACCATAAAGGAAACAGAAATCTATGCATGATAAATTCGCGCGTATTTCAAGATTTTAAGCATTTAGTGACTTCCAGTAAACATTTAGCATAATTTCAGACCTTCTCTACACTTCATCTCACTTACATCCTCAAAGTCAAATATGTAACACATTAATTCATTTCTAAAATAAGCAGATGTTTAGAGCTGTTTTATACGAGGGGAAATCAAAAAGTAAAGGGACTTTTGAGAAGAAGAATATTAATTCTAATGATGGAAAAGTGAAACATATATTACTTTTTACGTACTTAACATAACTTGCCCTTCAACGCACTTTGCTCAACGTTTCACAAGTTTTTTGATTCCGTCGGTAAAAAAGTTTTTTGGTTGCACCTGTAACCAATTTTGCACCACATGAATGACTTCTGCACCGGGTGCAAATCTTCTTCCCTGAACGCTTCCTTCGATGGTCCGAACATATGGAAATCGTTTGGAGCCAAGTCTGGACTGTATGGGTGGGAGGGGGGGGGGGGGGGTGTTCCAGCAATTAGAATCACAACGCTATTGTTTCGGCTCTCCGATTGGCAGAATTTGGCAGGCGTTATCTTGCTGCAGGATGGCACCTTTTCGCAGTTTTCCGCGACGTGTGGATCTGATTGCAGGTTTTTGTTTGGTTTGTAACACATCACACTAGTTTCACAGTTCACAGTTTCGCCTCTTGCGGTGATATGAACGACTACAGCACCTTCCATGTTCCAGAACAGTGTCAGCATTATTTTACCAGCTCATAGTTGGCGTTCAAATTTCTTAACTTCTGATGATGATGAGTGTTTCCAAATCATGCCCGCAGCCTTACTTTCCGGTTCGTGATGATGCACCCACGTTTCGTCTACAGTAACGATTCGCTGTAAAAACCCATATACTAGAGATGTCCATCCTTTGCGCCTTATGATGCGCTGACAATTCTTTCGGTACCCACCTCCGAATATGTAGCCTGTCGTGTAAGATGGACTACGCTGAACCGTGACTGATATGGTGATTTCGTCCACTATGATTCGTCTGTTTTCCATCACCATAGAAATTGTCCTCAGTTGTTGACGTCGATGGCCTGCCCTATCTTTCCTCGTCAGAAAGAGAAATTCGTCCCTGTGAAACGCTGTGCTTGCTTCTGACGAATAATTTCCGCATGTTTAACACCTTCCGCGCACAAGAAACGAATCGCTGCCCTCTTTTCCTCCTTGGCGCCAATCGACAATGAAGCTGTCATGTTCACGGTCTGCTACAGTACAACGACTTACGCGGAAATAAGACTGACACGTTGTATAGAATTGTTGCTGACGACAATACTTCAGCCCTAGATACTAACAGTGTCACCAAGCCCTACGGCGAGAAATTTGCAGAGATCCCTTTACTTTTTTGATTTCTCCTCGTACATGAGTTATGTTCTTTAAGCGATCATGGGTTTACTAGTTGTACAAGAACGCGGTCGCAGGCGTCGGTAGCTCTCGACGTTGTACGGTAGGGATGCGGGCTCTCTCTCTCTCTCTCTCTCTCTCTCTCTCTGTCACACACACACACACACACGCACACACACACACACACACTGCGACCCACTATTGGTCCAATGGCGGCCGATCCCTGAAGTTCATCCTCGTAATGTTTTATGTTTTTTTACTCGGCTATCATTCCTTCTCGAGAAGGAAAGGACGGGCCTTTTTTTTTTTTGACAGTACATTATTGGACCTGTATTTGTTTATTAAAATATTTGACTAGCAGATTACTTTTTCTCCCTCCTTTTGCGGCCGTTTACATAGTCACAGTGAGGGGTTTGTGGACCGCGGTACTGTATAGTTGTACACTTCTGCTACACAAAAAACGGCCACGAGGAGCCCTTCCCACGAGGCGATAACAGCAGGAAAATGTGATGAAAATGAAGACGACCCAGTGTCTTACCTAATGGCACGTAAATACAGCGTAATGGAACTGAAACAGAGGGGAAGGAAAGTTGAAGCACTTGAATTAGCCGTAGGGTTGCCATACGTCGCGGATTTCGCGGATAGTCCGCGATTTTATGTTCGAACACGGGTGTCCTGGACGAAGAGGAAAATGTCCGCGAAAAAAGTGACTACGAAAGTAAAAGAGTTAATGTCACGCCGGCCAGAGCGACCGAGCGGTTCTAGGCGCTTCAGTCTGGAACCGCGCGACCGCTACGGTCGCAGGTTCGAATCCTGCATCGGTCATGGATGTGTGTGATGTCCTTAGGTTGGTTAGGTTTAAGTAGTTCTAAGATCTAGGGGACTGATGACCTCAAATGTTAAGTCCCATAGCGCTCAGAGCCCGTTAATGTCAGACCTCTCGCAGTATCAGCAGTCAAAATTTCGAGAGGATGTCATGCCATTTTTATCAGACAGTTACAGATTATCTGATATAATAGAGCAAGCCTTTATCCGAACTTGAAAATTTGGACTGGATACTGTTGAAGGCTTTACTTGATTGGGAAAAAATTGAATGTACACTGAAGTGGATGCAAGAAAACAACTTGCAAAGTGGATGAGAGTTTGCTATTTGACCAGATAGTGAAACTGAAATGTTTTCTTACACAGGAAGATAACCAGAATTTGGAGATGATGCCTCATAAAAAGTGGGTTAATTTTTTTTGAGGATTGTGTTTCTAAAGTGCAGTATTCAGAAGTGCTTGTTATTGTGCAGTACAATTTCTCCATTCCAGGGCATAATGCCAATGTAGTGTTTTCCCTCGTGAATGCACAGTGGACAGAAGAAAGAAACAGGCTAGCTTTAACATCAGTCAATGCAATGCTCCAAATCCAATATAACATGAAAAACACAAATTGCACAGATTTTCATAGACTGATTTAGAAACGGAGCGAGTTTCTTTCTTTTGTCCAGGGCTCAGAGAAATATGACAGGTTTAAAGCATAAAGTGAAAGATATATATAAATTTTAGCAGCATGATCGTGTACATTTTAATAATTTGTGTTTAGTGCTTTAATTAAAAATTTATTTAATGTCAATTGCAATTAATTTTCTTCATCATTGACCACTCCTTTATAGACACCATTAATGCTTTGATTAATTTTCCTTGTTAATTACAACTTCTTTGCTGACTTACTGTTTGGATTATGGCAATTATGAACATTTGGCTGACGTGCAGAAAGGTGAAAGGACATTGTGTGATTCCACGTTTCAACCATATTTTCATAATTACCACTGTTAAGTAATGATGAAGATTCTACTGAAATGCGAACCAATGGTCACTTGCACAACATATCGGTCCTTGTTTCAACCACATCTTGGATTGTGGCAACCCTAATTAGCCGCGTAATCTGGGCCAAGTACTGAATACATAGTTATATATCAATTAATAATCCGACATGGTTCTGAGTTTCTAAAAGGAAGAGGAGACGAAGGCAAATTTATTACAGGCGCATAGAGGTAAAATAACACCAAATGTTGTAAATAGAAAAGGTTTTTAACGTAAAACATCTTATGCGTTTCGTAGTTAACAACATTTTCAAACATTTGCCGAGGACTACCGTTAAGGTTGCCCATGGAAAGAGTTCTTCCATTAATGATAAAGAAATGCTCATTTAAAACGCAGTAGACGTTCTCAAATTCCCTTACGGCATCTACTTCCTGTGCAACATTTTATCGATATTATTCTCAAACGAGTTTTTGTTTTTCTTGATACCTCCCCATTCTCTTTTCATTTTAATGTTCGCTTTAATATACGAATTGCTCATACAAATTAAAGCATATTGTTTATACTGTTACCTTTCACTATCAAATATTAAATAAAAAGCGATCGAACTATTGTATATGAGCGATGTCATCTCATCAAAATCTAGCTGGCTCCTCCCGCAACATCGTTCTAATCATCTACCGAAAAGAATCAAAAAGAAAAAAGAATCCATCTGGTGACAGAATTATTATCTGTGGCAGCTGGTCGCACTGTCCCCATCTTTCAATCGTGAGGTTCACAACGCTCCCGCAACACTTAGTGAAAGCCATGGGTGCCCGTAACGGCGGCAGCGTTGGGACTGTGGAATAGTAATCATTATCGTGTTACGCTTTCGCTAGTGATAGACAAGCGATGCAACCACGCCAAGGTCAAATATAGTACGTCTTATAATTTTTATGTCCAAACAAGCCACGGCTGTGCTTACCAGCAACAGTGGATAGATGATAATTTTTGGTTGGTTGTGATAAGTTCCTATGGGGCCAAACTGCTGAGTTCATCGGTCCCTAGGCTTACACACTACTTAATCTAACTTTAACTAACTTACGCTAAGGACAGCTCACACACCGATGCCCGAGGGAGACTTCAAACCTCTGACGGGGGGAGCCGCGCGAACCGTGGCAAGGCGCCGTAAACAACGCGGTAATCATGCCGCGCGGCTACATGATTAGTACTCTGACGTGATTAACTACTTCATGATCTGGACTTGGAAGGAGGACGCTTTTTTTTTTTGTTTCCTTTTAACCATACAGATCGAAGAAAAATTTGAGCTTGAGTAGTGTAGAAGTAGTTTGTTCACACACTATAAACAATTCGTGTCAACACTGTTCCAGTTGACGGCCAAAATTTACGATTAACATTTGTACAACATACATCACTGAGTTTGTTTCTTGTGCTAATCTGCTTCATACGATAGACCACTTAATGTTTCAGGGTGCATTAAACCTGCAGCATCCTTGATCACGGCGAGCCTCCCTGAGAACTCTGACGTCACTGGCCAGCCTCAAGGTCACCGGAGCGTGCCGCGCAGCAGTCAAGCGGGCTGGCTGTCTGCTACTCATTGTACGGTTTCTCGGCATCGGTACGCTTACAGTACGCTATGTGGTGAGCACTGCCGGCCGGAGTGGCCGTGCGGTTCTAGGCGCTACAGTCTGGAAACGAGCCACCGCTACGGTCCCAGGTTCGAATCCTGCTTCGGGCATGGATGTGTGTGATGTCCTTAGGTTGGTTAGGTTTAATTAGTTCTAAGTTCTAGACGACTGATGACCTCAGAAGTTAAGTCGCATAGTGCTCAGAGCCATTTGAACCATTTTTTGGTGAGCACTGGAGATACTGTAGTCTCTGGGCAGGGAGCAATGGGTGACGATTCTGGATATGAACTTACTGCAGCCTTTTTTTGAGATATAGTTTCCTGGGATCAGACTCATGCAGACCATCACAACTGCTTCCCATTCTAAAACACTGGTTGTAATGGTTCTTGGAAATTGGGACCATTTTTTCACCAGGAATTTTATTCGTTGCGTATTGGGACAAAAATCGACAGAATATCTGAGTACCAAATGCCGTTCCATAGAAAATGTGCTACCAGTTTTGGGTCGAATCTGTTTCTATTTCACTGACTTTTAAATATACTGCAAAGTTTGTTGCGACATTCTCATATTTGCAAATGGTCTTTGAGTAATTTATTAGCTGTTTACCGAACGTATGACAGTTTCCGTAGTGTGGACGGTCAGCTTTCAAAATGAGCTATCACTCATTATTTCTTCTTCCTCCTTGCCGAGAACTCATATATATTTATCGTGGAAAAGTCATTGTCTCTATCGTCATAGGGTACAGGGAATGTCGTAGAAGATAAAGCAGTAGAGCGTCGATTATCCGAAGTAATTGGGGGACATGGGTGTTCGGAAAACTGGTTTGTTCGGATAATCGAACTGTACATGTTTATTTGCCAAAAAGAAGTACTGTACAGTAAATTTATTCATAAAAACAGGCATCTCTTTTAGTATTACAAAGTAACATACAGAGGCAACTTCAGTAGGGATATATAGTATGTGGCACAGTTTATTAAACAAAAATATATACATATTACATACGCATTTTGCATGAACAATACACACAGTATACAAAATTAACGTTTAAAAAAATCGTTTATTTTGGTCTGTCTAAGCAAGCAGCTAAGTCACGTACTTTTTTCACTACAGATATCTGAAACTGGTCACTTTTATCTTGGGCTTCAAACCATCGCAAGGCAGTATCTAAACAAGTGAACGCCTCAGAAGCTGTTGGTATACTTTCATCTTCACTTTCTGGAGCACTGATTGATGAGATGCTGGCGGCGTCATCTTTATCAGTGACGACGTTTACAATCTCTCTGTCCCGCATGATTTGGTGTCCTGGCTCTGCATCATCGATATTCATCCATTCATGAACGTCTTCTTCATCACATTCGTTGCAATCTATTTCTTTTAGCATACCGAGAATTTCGGACATATCATTCTGTTCGTCATTTTCAATCATACCTTGTGAATTTTCTTCTGTGTCCAAAATTTTATTCCAGGCTTTCTTCAAATTCTCTTCCTTTACACTGTTCCATGCTGCGCTGATCATGTAGGACGCGTCTTTCAAGTCAATAATCTTATGATTTCTTAAGAGACTTTCTTCTCCATCCTCTTCTCTTTTTAACAATAACTTACGCAACAATTCTTTCCTGTAATATCGTTTGAAAGTCTCAATAACGCCTTGATCCATGAGCTGTAATAAGGAGGTTACGTTAGGTGGAAGAAATACTACCTTTATGAACTAGTCTTTTTCGTTAAAATATCACATGACGGATGAGTTGGTGCATTGTCAAGGAGAAGAAGTGTTTTCTCCCTCTTCCCATTCTTTAGCTGATGAGCTTTTACAGAGGGTACGAAGACGTCTAGAAACCACTTCATAAAAATCGTACTATCCATCCAGGCACTCTTTTGTGAGGTGTACACAACAGGCAAGGCTGACATATTAACGTGCTTGAAACAACGCGGTTTTTTACTTTTACCAATGACGAACATAGGCAGCCGGTGACTTCCAGTAGAATTAGCACAAGCCAAAGCTGAAATACGGTCCTTGGTTGTTTTAGGACCAGGTGCTGCTAATTCATGACGTGAAACAAGAGTTTTTCTCGGTAAAGCTTTCCAGTGAAGTCCACTTTCGTCAGCACTGTAAACGTTTTCCAGAACATAATCTTCTTCCCTTAATACGTCCCTTAGTCTGACTTTGAAAGAATCAGCTGCTGAAGAATCAGCCGACAGTTTTTCTCCCTGTATTGTAAGCTGACGAATGCCGTGTCTTGACTTGAAGCGTTTTAACCAGCCCGTGCTCGCTTTAAAGTTCGAAGGCCCCCCAAGTTTTTCGTTGAACTGCATTGCCTTCTCACAAAGAATGGGACCTGAGATAGGTTCTCCTTCCGATCTCTTTTGTGTAAACCACTTGTAAACAGCATCATCTAGATCTGTGTTAGTGGCGAGCTTCATAGTTTTACGGCTTGTTGATCCATCAGTAGAATCAAGCATAGCTATAAAATTTGCTATGCTCGTCTTTTTTTTATATCCGTAATTGTCGACTTCCCCACCTTATACCCATTGGATAAAGTGGTTCCAAATTCACCTTCTTCTAACCTTTTAATAATCTCGTACTTGCCCCTCATAGAAAGGACAACACGTTTACGTTTAAGCATTTTGTATCGTCAAGTTCACTTCTTCACGCAGCAACACACAAGTGGTCGTAACAGAACAGAAGCTGACTGTTTGCACCTTGAGAAGTTCTTCTTGGGGGCGCGCAATCCTTCCAACTGCGCGGAGCGGCACGCCTCAACTCTAGGCTGGCGCAGCTGTTGCTGTCAACAGCTTTGATACTGCCGCTACTTCTACTGCCAGTGCCGAGCCGACAGAAGTGTGCTGATTGTTGAAACACAGCGACTGGCGGCTTGGCCTGTCAGCAGCGCCTTGTGAAGGCCCCATTAGAAGCAATGTTCCGCCAGCGGTGGCCCGGTGCGGCGACTTCTGTGGGAAACTTGGTTTGGGAGTGAGGGGGACGATGGACGGTATGGTGGGAGAGTAACAGGTGCGAGCGAGTACACAGTTCGGTTAAGCCAGGGGCGGGCAAACGTTGCACGCGGCTCATGAGCACACAGCGCTGCACGTGTGCTGCTCGCGTGCAACCGTCGAACGGGGCAGTGGCGACAGCCGGCAGGTTGCCACAGTGTAGTTCCAGCTAAGCTGCGGACGTTACAGCGAAGCGACTACTACGTAGTGAAAGTTGTATTTCAATAACCGGGAAATGCAGAGTGAATCAAGGAAACGGAGAATTGGAGATTTGCTATATTTTAAAAAGGAATGGGAGAATCATTTTTTCTCTGTGCAAGAACGTGAAAACTGGAAATGTATAATTTGTGACAGTATTCTCGCTGGTCAGCGGAAGTTTAATATTGAACGCCATTATAATAAATTTCAGTATGTTGCCGTTCTTAGTGCAATAAAAGAGGAATTTATCAAGCGATTTGGGGATATATCTTACTTATTCCAAGGTTTTGAATAGTTCTCGAGACAATCTGCTGTTTCTGTAGATGATTTTCATCCCAGTGCAAATGGAATTAATAGGTCTACAGCGTAATTCTCGTCTGGGAGACAGGTTCATTTTGGCAAGACGTGTGATAGATTTTTATCACGACTTTCCACAGAAGTTTCCTCGTCTCCATCGTGAAGCCGCGAAGATAATGTCAATGTTTGGCTCGACATACGTTTGTGAGAGATTTTTTTCTGTTATGAAAATTAATAAGTCTCGGTTAAGAGCAAACATCAGTAATGAAAATTTACATAACTGTTTGCGTTTGTCTGTATGTAGAAATTTTGTTCCAGACATTAAACGTATTGTAAACTCCACCTGTGATAATTAAATAAAACGTATCGTAGGTAATAGGTACTCGTTCAAACCATGGTTTCTTGCAAGCATTCCTACTAACCTTATTCCTTCATTCAATAAAGCAAGCTAGGAAACAAAACGCATTAGAGAGGAAGAAGTGGAGAGACGGTATGGTGGGGAGGGGAGAGAAGCGGGTGGCCAGCTTGCCCCTGTGTGCACGCAAAACACCTGTTAACTGCACACGTGCATGTGCACCGCACACGTGCAGAATTCCTGCACGCTCCTGGGTTAAGCGGTCGTTCGGTTGACCGACGTTCGGATAACCGACGTTCGGATAATAGTCGTATAGTGCTCAGAGCCATTTGAACCATTTTTTTGGTGAGCACTGGAGATACTGTAGTCTCAGGGCAGGGAGCAATGGGTGACGATTCTGGATATGAACTACTGCAGCCTTTTTGAGATTTAGTTTCCTGGGATCAGACTCATGCAGACCATCACAACTGCTTCCCATCTAAAATACTGGTTGTAATGGTTCTTGGAAATTGGGGCCATTGTTTCACCAGGAATTTTATTCGTTGCGTATTGGAACAAAAATCGACAGAATATCTGTGCACCAAATGCCCTTCCACAGAAAATGTGCTACCAGTTTTGGGTCGAATCTGTTTCTATTTCACTGACATTTAAAATATACTGCAAAGTTTGTTGCGACATTCTCATCTTTGAAAATGGTCTTTGGGTAATTTATTAGCCGTTGACCGAACGTATGACAGTTTCTGTAGTGTTGGACGGTCAGCTTTCAAAATGAGCTATCGCTCATTATTTCTTCATCCTCCTTGCCGAGAACTCTTTTTTTTTTTCGCGGACCAGTCCCTATCGTAAGACGGTATAGGGAATGTCGTTTTCTAAACAGATAAAGCTCCTCGCAGTACGTGGGCGTTTTATTGTGTAAGTAGCTACGGCCTGGAAAAGAAGTAGAAGCTGTGGGCCAATTAACTAGGAAAAAGAGAAATAGTCACCATTGAATGATGACTGATTGTCAGTCATCTAATCCGCGCACATACTTGTCTAAATCCCCACTCTACGTTTATCTGGTTCGCTGTTCGCATTTTTTAAAGAAAATCATGTAAATAACAATTTGTCCATTTTATTTGGACTGTTGAGCCCCGTGCCCGTGGATAATGATATTTTACTATAAAAATACAGCGACCAGCCACTTTTTTAATGCGTTTTATTTATGCCGATATGCATTTCGTGTTTGCACCCATCTTGAGCTGACAAATTACATGTATCTTTAGTTTCTACAGTGGTACAATATCGACAGCAGTTAGGATGCTGTAATTTGCCAGCTGAAGATGGGTGCAAACCCGAAATGCATTTTGGCATAAATAAAACGCATTAAAAAAAGTGGCTGGTCGCTGTATTTTTATAGTAAAAAAATCGTGTAAATTGTTACTAAGTTCTGAGGCTTTCGTATTAGCTATAGTATCAAACATCATAATGGAAGGGCATCTGTTACCGCACGCTGTACGCGCCTACTGCATGCTGCAGGCGCAGTGTTTTATTTATTTCAAAAGCCTGCGACAGACGAGGTGAGGAGGGGGAGTGGGTTGCAGGGTGGAAACAGGCCCTGCCCCTCCCCCCACCACCACTCTAAATCCCCGTCCCTCCCCGCTCGCTGCAGCGATGTTAAAGCCTGTGTGTCATTGGCTACGAGAAAAAAAATTGTACCTAGCTCGTAGATCTGAATGTAGGCATTGTGTCATTGTTCACTGGTTGTGGTGTGAGACTTCGATCTTTTTTTTGTTTTTTATCCTCAGCACCTCTGACAAAGGGGAAAACTCAACTGAAACCTGCATGCAAACATCACATTAAAAAAATACCATTGGGTATGTTTTAAATTAATAAAATGAAACGTGTATCATAACGGAAATATGGAAATACACATCCCAGTAGTTGCATGAGCAATTTGACCGACGTTGTTTTCAGAAGTATCACTGCAAGGAAGACCGTGAGGCGATTCAGTCACCGCTACAATTTCCACGTACTGGCATTCATGGAAACATTTTTAGAACAGCGCATACTATGCTAGCGCATACGTCACTGTACTTGCAGCCACATTCCTGTCACGCACATTCCTCTCAGCCGCGGACGCCGCCCTGGAACGCGGAAATTTCCACCCATCCAGAGACGCTGTGGGAGGACGGAGGGAGCAGACGTTGGACGATTTTCTAAAACGGCACCTGCATCCTGCGCTTGTATGCGAGGCTGTTCCCACCAGACACAAACAACGTTCTACTATACTGCATAGGGCAGAGCGATACTAAGTGTTTTTTAAATGTAAAAGCGTTTAAAATTAATACCTCACTTCTATTCCCCATAACGGTTATATCATTTCCGAATTTCGACGTGTTTAGATCATAGTTAAAGTACAAGAAAGTACTGGATGATTTTAAGATCATGTGCTATGTCTTTTTGGTCATGACACTTCATGAACTATTTTGTTTTAACGAGTACTAGGTATAGGAAAAATTCATTATGTCAGTTATCAGAAGATAAGTGCTTTATTTCGCGCACACTATATCATCATCATCATCATTTAGGACTGATTATGCCTTTCAGCGTTCAGTCTGGAGCATAGTCCCCCCTATAAAATTCCTCCATGATCCCCTATTCAGTGCTAACATTGGTGCCTCTTCTGATGTTAAGACTATTACTTCAAAATCATTCTTTACCGAATCCAGGTACCTTCTCCTTGGTCTACCCCAACTCCTCCTACCCTCTACTGCTGAACCCATGAGTCTCTTGGGTAACCTTGCTTCCCCCGTGCGTGTAACATGACCCCACCATCTAAGCCTGTTCGCTATGACTGCTACATCTATAGAGTTCATTCCCAGTTTTTCTTTGATTTCCTCATTGTGGATACCCTCCCGCCATTGTTCCCATTTACTAGTACCTGCAATCACCTAGCTACTTTCATATCCGTAACCTCAACCTTATTAATAAGGTAACCTGAATCCACCCAGCTTTCGCTCCCATCAACAAAGTTGGTCGAAAAATTGAACGGTGCACAGATAACTTAGTCTTGGTACTGACTTCCTTCTTGCAGAAGAGAGTAGATCGTAGCTGAGAGCTCACTGCATTAGCTTTGCTACACCTCGCTTCCAGTTCTTTCACTATGTTGCCATCCTGTGAGAATATGCATCCTAAGTACTTGAAACCGTCCACCTGTTCTAACTTTGTTCCTCCTATTTGGCACTCAATCCGTTTATATCTCTTTCTCACTGACATTACTTTCGTTTTGGAGATGCTAATCATCATACCATAGTCCTTACATTTCTGATCTAGCTCTGACATATTACTTTGCAAACTTTCAGTCGAATCTGCCATCACAACTAAGTCATCCGCATATGCGAGCATGCTTATTTTGTGTTCACATATCTTAATCTCACCCAGCCAGTCTATTGTTTTCAACATATGATCCATAAATATGAACAACAGTGGAGACAGGTTGCAGCCTTGTCTTACCCCTGAAACTGCTCTGAACCATGAACTAAATTTACCGTCAACTCTAACTACTGCCTGACTATCTATGTAAAGACCTTTAATTGCTTGCAAAAGTTTGCCTCCTATTCCATAATCTCGTAGAACAGACAATACAATTCCCTGTTCCACTCGTAACACTTCTCCATTATTTGCCGTAAGCTAAAGATCTGGTCCTGACAACCTCTAAGAGGCCTAAACCCTCACTGATTTTCATCCAATTTGTTCTCAACTAATACTCGCACTTTCCTTTCAACAATACCTGAGAAGATTTTACCCACAACGCTGATTAAAGAGATACCTCTGTAGTTATAATCTGTTCTGTTTCCATGTTTAAAGATTGGTGTGATTACTGCTTTCGTCAAGTCTGATGGAACCTGTCCCGACTCCCACGCCATTTCAATTATCCTGTGTAGCCATTTAAGACCTGACATTCCACTGTATTTGATGAGTTCCGACTTAATTTCATCCACTCCAGCCGCTTTATTGCACTGCAATCTATTGACCATTTTCTCCACTTCCTCAAATGTGATCCTTATTTCCATCATCATTCCTATCCCATTGCACATCGAAATCTGAAACATTACTGATCGTATTTTCACCTACTTTGAGCAACTCTTCAAAGTATTCCCTCAATCTGCCCAAGGCATCAACAGGATTCATCAGCCGTTTTCCTGACCTGTCTAAAATACTTGTCATTTACTTCTTACCTCCCTTCCGAAGACTGCTAATTACACTCCAGAATGGTTTTCCAGCAGCTTACCCCAAAGTCTCCAACCTGTTTCCAAAGTCTTCCCAAAATTTCTTCTTGGATGCTGCAATTATCTGTTTGACTTTGTTTCTTCCTTCAACATAACTTTCTCTGTCTGCCTGATTTGTAGTACGTAGCCATTTTTGATACGCCTTCTTTTTCCTTTTACACGCTGTCTTGACTGTGTCATTCCACCAAGCTGTTTGCTTCATCCTACCTTTACACGCTACTGTTCCAAGACATTCTTTAGCCACTTCTAGTACTGTGTCCCTGTACCTTGTCCATTCCTTTTCCAATGACTGTAATTGACTACCTTCAACTAACTGGCACCTTTCTGAGATCACTGGTATGTACTTGTGCCTGATTCCCTTATCCTGAAGTTTCTCCACTCTTATCCTCCTACATATGGACCTGACCTCCTGCACTTTCGGCCTCACAATCCCAATTTCACTGCAGATTAAATAATGATCAGTGTCATCAAAGAATCCCCAGAATACACGTGTGTCCCTCACAGCCTTCCTGAATTCCTGGTCTGTTATTATATAGTCAATGACAGATCTGGTTCCCCTGCCTTCCCAAGTATACCGGTGAATGTTCTTATGTTTAAAAAAGGAGTTTGTGATTACTAAGCCCATACTGGCACAGAAATCCAAGAGTTGTTTCCCGTTCCTGTTGGCCTCCATATCCTCTCCAAATTTACCCATAACCTTTTCATACCCTTCTGTTCGATTTCCAATCCTGGCATTAAAATCACCCATGAGCAGAACACTGCCCTTGTCCTTTACTCTAACAACTGCATCACTGAGTGCGTCATAAAAACTATCCATCTTATCTTGACCTGTCCCTTCACAGTGCGAATATAATGACACAATCCTAATTCTCTTGCTAGACACTGTGAAATCTATCCACATCAGTCGTTCGTTTAAACACCTTATTGCAACTACGCTGGGTTCCATCTCTTTCCTGATGTAAAGCCCTACACCTCAATGTGCTATTCCTGCTTTGACTCCTGACAGGTAGACCTTGTATTCTCCCACTTCCTCTTCTTTCTCACCCCTTACCCGAATGTCACTAACAGCTAAAACGTCCAACTCCATCTTACTTGCAGCCTCTGCCAGCTCTACGTTCTTCCCAGAGTAGCCACCATTGATATTAATAGCTCCCCATCTCGTTACCATTCGTTTGCCGAGTCCCTGGTTTGTCAATTAGAGGTGGGACTCCGTTACTTCCAAAGGTCCGAGGCATTTTGCTCTGATTGTTGCCAGCATCATATTTAAAGTACCAGGGAAGCAGGTTGCTAGCCTTACTTGCCCCGGGTCCCATTGAGTTTTACCCCTGACGGTTGAGGGACTAACCGGTGGATTTGGTAGTCTTTGGCGTCTGAGCACAAAGGTGACCACGACTCAGAATATGTCCGAGATGCCCAGCCTTATTCCAAAGTAACTGGTATCCCGCCTGTCAGGACCACTTACTTGGCCACTCATACGTTGCCCATGGTTCATGAACGCACGCTATAATATTCGGTAAAAGATTTTTTTGTAAGAGTGAACTGATTATAACTGAAGCGTAAGACAGGCTAAAAATGTAGATTTTCTGTCGCGAAATGGTTTGTAATACATACAGCGGGCAGTGGTTACTGGTGCGACGCACTGCTGACCGAGAGGCAGGAACTAATCACTGTCCAATCGTCTTCGCTGAAATTCGGCGGGGAGGGATTGGGGAAGGGAGTGGACGACGGGCCGGGGGGGGGGGGGGGGGGGCGAGCGAACTGTGAGCTCCGTGTGTCCTCCCCAAAGCGAAACATTACACCGAGCGCCTTTGGCTTGGCGTTCAACGTTGCCGCAAAGTAACGGAATGGAAAACGACTGATAGAGAGCGACAAAAAGCACTAATTGTTGCGTGGCTATTTGGTCAAGAATTAGTTGTGCTCCATGGATCACTTTCCACAACATATCGTAATGATACGGAACGATTCGTTTTACGGAATATTACATTTACAGATTGGTCTCATAAGAGAAAACAATGTACAGCCTAATAACACAAGTATCATTTGCCGGCCGAGGTGGCCGAGCGGTTCTAGGCGCTTCAGTCTGGAACCGCGCGACCGCTACGTCGCAGGTTCGAATCCTGCCTCGGGTATGGATGTTTGTGATGTCCTTAGGTTAGTTAGGTTTAAGTAGTTCTAAGTCTAGGGGACTGATGACCTCAGCAGTTAAGTCCCATAGTGCTCAGAGCCATTTGAACCATTTGAAGTATCATTTTTGAACTAAGCAGTCTCCTGTGGAACAGCAACAATTGCTCAGAGGAAGTAATGTCGGCTTATTGTCAAATTTAGCATCTTATATCAGAATAACCACAGGACGTAGGTAATTTATATACGACTAATACATGCTATGTGCCACAGAATACAAACATATTACAGAAATGTCCACAGTCGCTGGTCGGAGAGTGGATATAGTCTGAAGTCCTCACATACTGTAAGCGGCCTGTAAATGTCGCGGCATGGGGGCAGACGCCGCAATAGGTCCTTGGGAAACGTGCCAGTCGGTTCGTAGCTAGCGCCTCAACTATGGAAGTCGACATACAGACTTCGCGAATGACTCATAGGCAGCCCACTACACATTTTGCGAACAGTATGTGCGCGGAAAGTGGAAAAAAATCAAATGTTCCAGCCAACATCAAAATCCAAATATGTTTTGTCATGACAACTAATCTCTAGTTGTATCTAGCTGGCAGTCCATTGGTTCTGGTGGTTTTCTAAGCAATTCTACTCTTCCAAATATGACGGTATTGTCAGAGATGGAAACCGTATAAGAATGTAGGTATTCAATCGGCGAAAAGCAAACCGTTATTGTGTACTGAGGATAAATGCAAATAACAGTGTAAAGCACATGTTTTCTCTGTATCTTTGACCGTTTGAAGTATAGTTACGGAATACCAGACGGATTAACTAAACAGCTCCTAACCTCTCATCTCGACGCACGTTATGGGGAGGAGTAATTTTGTTTGATCGTTATTCTTTGTAATTACTTTCATAAACATTATCAGAACTTCAGTTTGACGATAGACTGAATACAAGTGTAAATGTTCCATTTAATGTCTCATAAGCTTCCTGCAGCGAACCATCTGTTGAGTTAGAGGCCACTTTTTATTGAGAGGAAACTAAACTATGTAGCGTATCAGCGCGTATTTCTTCGCAGTCACTTTTCTGAGGTGTCGCAGCCGTTAGCCTACTACGGACTGTACTTGAGTCCTTGTCTCCCCTTCCCTGTCCCCTTCGCCTTTCCACCTACCGCGTTGCAGCGGTATGAACACCTCAGCGTAGGAAAAGTACGGCCAACTTGCCAGTGGTCTCCATTTCGGGCCCACTACGCCGCCGGTGATAGACTTCTGCAGCATATTCAGCCGTGTATGCCGCGAGGAGTGGCCGCGCGATTTGAGGCGTCATGTCACTCATTGCACGGCCCCTCCCGCCGGAGGTTCGAGTCCTCCCTCGGGCATGGGTGTGTGTGTTGTTCTGAGCATAAGTCGGTTTAAGTAGTGTGTAAGTCTAGGGACCGATGACCTGAGTAGTTCTGTCCCTTAGGAATTCACATACATTTGAACATAGTCCTATGCAGTAAAGAAGTGCAGTCAGCCGTCTAATGCACTGCCAACACTTATCAGTGGCTTGAAACGGAACATGTCGGATATTTAGCAACAATAATCTCAACAAATTTAAGCTAAGTGAGTCGAAAAGCATTTGTTGTGGCGAGCATGAAATATAGTTTTTCCCTATTATTCTTTATTAATAGCGAAAGCAGATTTCACAGTTCTTGTTGCGGTATCGAGTGCAAGGAAAAATCCATCGCCAATTTAAAGCTCTATATCGACTTATTTCTTGTTGCTGTTACTCGGTACTACGAAAATTCGCCAAATGTCTCTTTTCTAATACGAAATAAAGCTTTGGATTCAAATATGTATGCGCGGTACCTATGTAAACAGAACTGATAAATGTACCTATATGATTACGCATGCTTTATATTTTTGTCAGATCTATCGTATAAAATTTTGACTGTAAATTGTTCTATGACATTAGGAGAATGATTACGAATGTACAAGAGTATACGAAACTTCCTGGCAGATCAAAACTGTATGCCGGACCGAGACTCGAACTCGGGACCTTCGTGTTTCGTGGGCAAGTGCTCAACAATATATTTCGCTCGTTGTTGATCGTTGCGTTTGGTCGTTGCGGACGTCGCGTGACATCCGTTAAAGTTCGTTTTTATTACAGAGGCCAACCAGCTCTCTGGCCGAACACGCTGAGCTACCGTGCCGGCACCATGCTAAGGCCCGCTCCTCACAGCTTTATTTCTGCCAGTACCTCACCTCCTACCTTCCAAACCTCACTATAAGACACAATTGCTATCTGCCAGGAAGTTTCGTATCAGTGCACACTCCACTGCAGACTGATAATCTCATTCTACAAGAGAATACAATACTTTTAAAATGTAATCGAATAAAACTAGGCCTGCCCGCATCTCGTGGTCGTGCGGTAGCGTTCTCGCTTCCCACGCCCGGGTTCCCGGGTTCGATTCCCGGCGGGGTCAGGGATTTTCTCTGCCTCGTGATGGCTGGGTGTTGTGTGATGTCCTTAGGTTAGTTAGGTTTAAGTAGTTCTAAGTTCTAGGGGACTGATGACCATAGATGTTAAGTCCCATAGTGCTCAGACCCAGCCAAAACTAGGCCTACGATCAAAAGTAGGCTCCAGGAAACAATAACAATTGTATTCTTATGAATGTAATGTAGGTCACCAACCAGATTTAAGCAGTAATAATAGTCTCCTGGTAACATTAATAGTTTTTGAAATAAAGGCCTTAGGTTCGGTACTTGCATGGTGCAATTGTTTTTTATTTTTGTACATTACAGTACGTGGAACGAAGTACAGTTTATTATATTTAAACCATAATGTACAGTCGTCAGGTCAAATTTCTTACCAGTCATGATAACTTTGTATGGTACCACTCACCATTTTTCGTTTTATGTGCTAACAGTGGCAGTTGTATCTCTAAGGTTTCTATTTTGTAATTAAATTACCACTAAACCATCCTAGTAGCTCTTCTGACTTTTTTGCTTTTCGAATGGATTGGAAACTATGTAACAGAAACGTAAAAAGGAGACAAAGACAAAAGGCCAGAAATGAATAAAATTAACTGAATGGTTGAGTTCCCGCAACCTTTCCCATTGCGACAAATATTCTTCTTTTTGTTGCATCTTTCCCTTCGAAAGGAATTCTGCACAGTTTTCCTCCCTTTTCGGCTCCAAACGGACAGCCAAAAGCACAGCAAAATGGTTCAAATGGCTCTGAGCACTATGGGACTTAATTTCTGAGGTCATCAGTCCCCTAGAACTTAGAACTACTTAAATCTAACCTAAGGAAATCACACACATCCATGCCCGAGGCAGGATTCCAACCTGCGACCGTAGCAGCAGCGCGGTTTTGGATAGAAGGGCCTAGAACCGCTCGGCCACACGGGCCGGCCAAATATAGTTCACACCCGTTTATTTGTTGTTTTCATTTCTGTGAGAGGTCTATGCGCCATCTCGCCTGCTCTCACAATACATCACAAAATATGAGTCATGTGATAAGAACATATTACCGTCGCAAGTAAATATGATAAGTAGTGAGAGAAGGCGAGATGCCGCATAGACCTCTCACAGAAATGAAGGCAACAAATAAACGGGTGTGGACTACGTCACAACGAAGGAATTCAAGAGTCAAAACTTCCGAAACGGAACGCAAGAAGCATAAAATGTGGTACCTGTGTAAGGTAGTAAGAGGTATGTACGCTTGGAGGTCCCTTCGTTACACGTCTATGTTGCAAACGGACTTTATGCCACGACATATACACAAATTTGAATACAATGAACACACACGTCAATGACCGGACGGACAGTCCGTAATTTTGTGAAAAAGAAAATGGTTCAAATGGCTCTGAGCATTATGGGACTCAGCATCTGAGGTCATCAGTTCCCTAGAATTTAGAACTACTTAAACCTAACCAACCTAAGGACTTCACACACATCCATGCCCAAGGCAGGATTCGAACTTGCGACCGTAGCGGTCGCGCGGTTCCAGACTGAAGCGCCTAGAACCGCTCGGCCACATCGGCCGGCGACTGCAGATAATATCGCTCGATATTGGACGTATTAAATTTGTATGATTCTCTGTTTCTATTTTGCTTCTTTTTTCGATAGTTCTTCCTGTTTTCATATTTCATCTGTCTTCAGGTTTTGACGGGCTATCCTAAGGGCCAACTAACCACTAAACCTGAAGGGGATGCAATGGGGAGTTTCCCTTGTGAGAATCGTAACTCTGCAGCATTTTTTACTAAGCTCTTAGTCTGGGTGTGTCACAGACATCATCCACTGCTACTGGATCAAAAATGCTACAGTAGTCGTCACGGAAGTAGACAGACCATCTCTGCTACTTACAATATTGCAAGTTAGTGATGATTCCAAATGCTAGCAAAAACTTCCAAAAAAATATCAGAGATCTTTATTTTCAGTCAAGAATGTGCTGGATTGTTTTCCAAAAGAAAATTCGTACCAGTCATTACGAAAAAAGTAAAAACCGTGAAACGTAAAACTACTCACAGATAAAAAACAAAATAACGTGAGAGGTGTGAAACTGTTTCGCGTACGTAAAGTAAATCGTTGTCGCTGTGAATCTGCCTTCTGTTTGACCTTGTAGAAATTTCCACCGAGAAAGTTGTTAAGAAAAGTATAAAATTAATTCTGGGAACATTTGAGACAATTACTGTATCATGTCACTTACGAACGCGATTTATTTACAAGACACTCTGTTGTGGACTGGCAAGACAGCCAATCCACAATGACGGGTAGCCGAAAGGCACGCGTTAAGCTCACGCAGGATGGCGTGAGGTCTGGAACAGGTAAAGTAATTATACTAGCAAGAAAAGTACGTAGATGCTGGAATACGTAACTTTAATCCATAATTGGTGAACATCGGTCTGACGGTACCTGCATCACAAGATAAATACCAATTGATAATGGCGCCTTGCTAGGTCGTAGCAAATGACGTAGCTGAAGGCTATGCTAACTATCGTCTCGGCAAATGAGAGCGTAATTTGTCATTGAACCATCGCTAGCAAAGTCGGCTGTACAACTGGGGCGAGTGCTAGGAAGTGTCTCTAGACCTGCCGTGTGGCGGGGCTTGGTCTGCAATCACTGATAGTGGCGACACGGGTCCGACGTATACTAACGGATCGCGGCCGATTTAAAGGCTACCACCTAGCAAGTGTGGTGTCTGGCGGTGACACCACATTCCTCCCCCGCAAATCGGCGTACGGTTGTGTTAGGGACCCCATGTTGACGTATGCGACTAGATGGGGAGCCTAACAACAGGCGAGGCTGTGCCACCCGCACCCTGCCATTCGGTCCGAGGGGAGCTAGGAAACGCCTGAAAACCTAGTCCAGGGTGCACGCCAACATGCGGTGTATGCGCCCGTAAAGCGACAGGAGGGGCCGAAGGGTCGACCTCCATCGGGTCCGGGCACCCGACGGGCGAAGACGCCATGTGGTCCGGAGCGGGCAAGAAGTCCATGGGGGAGGACAACGGGTCACGGGAAGCGATCGGCGGCGCGTGACCCAGGGAGGCGACCGGCGGTTGCAGCGACACGTCCACTGCGGGCGTCGTCGCCGGCGGCGGCGGCGGCGGCTGCGGCGGCGCGTCGCCATGGGGCAAAATGGAAGGCAGCGTCGGTAACACTTGGGGCTGAGGCGAGCCAGTAGATGGGTCCCCAGGGCGCTGACCGGACGGCACCGTCGCTGAAAGCAGACGGGGAGCGGCAGATCCCGGGCGACGACAGAGGCGCAGCTGATTGAGATGCCGACGCACCTCACCAGAGGCCCCCAAAACCAGATACATAGTGTGGCCGAGGCAGCGAAGAATGCGCCCTGCGAGCCAACGCCGTGAACCTCGATAGTTGCGATAGAATACAACGTCGCCTGGGGCAATAGCAGGTGTCTGCCGCTGCACAGGAACCTGATGCGGCGGATGTAGCAAAGACATCAAGGTTCGATGAGGGCGACCGTGAAGCAACTCAGCCGGCGAGCGACCATCTCGAGGCTGAGAGCGATACGAGGACAAAAAGAGCAATAACGTGTCCTCCCGAGAATGAGACTCTTTCAACTTCAACATCTGTGACTTGAAAGTCCGGACCAAACGTTCAGCGGCACCGTTTGACTGCGGCGAAAACGGCGCGGACGTCAGATGTTGAATACCATTGGCCTTGCAGAATGACAAATTCTGCGGACATGAATTGTGGGCCATTGTCGGAAACAATAGTCTGTGGAAGACCTTCAATGCAAAAGATAGCGGATAACGCTTGGATGGTGGCAGAAGACGTCGTGGAAGACATCCGGACAACAAAAGGAAAATTACTGAATGAATCGACCACAACCAACCATCGAGCATTCCAGAACGGACCAGCAAAATCGATGTGTAAGCGTTGCCAAGGGGAAGTTGCTTTTGGCCATGCAAAGAATTTCCGCAGTGGTGCGGATTGTTGTTCGGCACACGCCATGCAAGAAGAGCACATATTCGTAATCGCAGCATCGATTCCGAACCAAGTACAGTGCTGACGAGCAAGTTGTTTCGTTCTCACTATACCCCAATGTCCTTGGTGGAGAAGCCGTACGACAGAGGACTGTAACGAACATGGGACCACGACCCTGGACTGATCATTATCAAAACGCAACAGCAAAACACCACGTCGAACAAAAAGTCTCTCCTTGTGAGCAAAAAATCTGCGAACCAACGGATCCTCGATCAGTGACTTTGACAAGGGCCATTGCGTAGCAACAAAACGCAGAACGGTAGCAAGGACAGGGTCAGCAGCTGTGGCTGTAGCTTGAAACGCGTACGTCTCATATGTACCAGCGATGGCGAGGCATGACAGAATCTCTGACCAGAGAGTTATTTATCGTTGCTAGTCTGCGCTTGACCGCGCGAGAGTTCTGTTGCTAGTTGCACTCAGTCAGTGCCAGTAGCGCGCGCGAGACAGTAGTCGTGTGTGAGGAGTCGGCGGGCGTCGACATGGGTCTCTGGTCACGATTCAGGACGAGGTATATTGTTATCAAAGGTAATGAAGCAGCATTGCGCTCAGCCAATAACGTCTGTTAATTGTAATTAATTTGTTCAAGAAATGCCACAATAATAATTTTGTTTTCAAAGCAATCGGTTTTAAGAAAAGAATCATTCCAATTCAAACAATATTTTCTATGCTTTTCTGCCCAGAATTATTTTATCAGATTAATTATTGCACAGGGCCTAAGGTCAGCGATGCTGCCCTATTATTGTGGGTTTAATGATTAATGTTCATTACTCAATTTTTGTGTGAGTTTACATTGGGCCATTATTTTTCAATACTTCTGTAGCGAAGGTACAGTTGCTTTTATTTCAATGTAACGATGTTTTGTGGGAGCTCAACAACATTTGGGTCATTATTATTCAGTAATCTTGTGGGGAAGTAACTTTTGGCACGTTTTCACTATCATTGAGTTCTCTTTTATTTTTGCTGGGATGTTACACTTGGGTCTATTCACATTAACATTTGTATTGTCTTGTGAAAATTTGCTGGGAGGTTACGTTTAGCACGATGTCCATTAACATTTAAATATAAATTACTTTTATTTTCACGGGGAGGTTACACTTGGCGACATCCGGACCAGGATCGTATTTCGTTGAGAATCTTCTGAGAAGTAGTTAGATATCTGCTCTTATTTACTTAAATATAATTAGCATTTGGCGCAACACTTTTACTAATTTTGTCACTTTCTTCTACAGATCATCGGCAATTCGTTGCTCTTTATTGTATTTGTATTTGTTGGATTTTGCATTGTCTTTGTCTCATTGTGAATAATTGTGACTAGTGTAAAAATGCCGCGAAAAACTGTTAATAGTGCATCGCGAGGTATAATGAGTGAAATAACCAATTTAAATAACTTCACCGATAATACTTGTGACACACAATGTATTGATGACAATCCTCCGTTTACTGACAATCAGTATGTACCGACCACTAATGTTAATTTTGATCCTAGTGATGAACAGACGAATTCAATTGTGTCCTCTGTTAATTTGACGACAATTGATAACGCGGGGCGTTCTGTTGCAATGAGCGCTGCCCAGCTTAACACACCCGGTTTGCAGGATTTACGTGATGAGCAGACAAATTTTTCTAATAAAAATGGACAGGATACTCAAAGTAGGACGGATTTATTTAATTCCGAAATAGTGATTGACAGTGTACATCCGACAGGCAAACCTTTTTGTGAATTACAGAATGACCAAATGGTCACACAAAACGTGACAATTGGAGGTACACCACTAAACAGCACAGAGAATAGAAATGCTAATTCTGACTTGGAACAAATTATGGCAAGATTGCTACAACAACAATTTAGTGAATATAACAAACAATTTAAAGAAAATTTCAAACAACTTAGTGAACAGGTCAGACAACAGAGTGAAGATAACAAACAATTTAAAGAAAATTTCAAACAACTTAGTGAACAGGTCAGACAACAGAGTGAACATAACAAACAAGATAACGAAAAACTCAAACAATACATTAGTGAAAAATTAGACAACAATTCCAGACAGCTTAGTGAACAAATTAGAGACGTTGCTGCGCAGTGTCATGATACTAAGGAACAGTTACGCGACGAAATTGCGGCTTGTTCAAGAAAAAGTAGCGAAGAAATTAGATCTGTTGCTCAAGAATTAAGGAATATGCAAACAGCTACAACAGAAACATTTAGAGAGGAAATTAGCGCAGTCGGTAAACAATGCTCTGAAAAGGCTACACCATTACGCGACGAGTTTAAATTAATGACAGCAAACTTTCGCGTACAATGGATGCAAAGATAGACGCGAAATTCGACCAACAGAACACTCAGATTGACGAACGTTTTAATCACCACATACAAAACAGTGATACGCATTTCCGCAAATTTATACAGGATCAACATAAAGTAAAACGTCAAGTCATGGAAACAATTACTGCACAGAGACAAGAAGACAAACGTAAAATGTTTGCAAAGGCAAAAACATACATAGACAACAATATTGCTACAGTATCAGACAAAATTAATACCATCGAACAGTTGAATGCCGAATTACGTGATGAAATTTCTGATCTTAGATCAAAAACAGATACACACACAGTAGATATTCAGACAGTGACAGATTCGAACAATTAGAACTAACACAGGATTCCGATGTCGTCAAAGCTGACGTTAAAAAATTGAACGAAACCACATGTAAAAATTACAAAAACAGATTAATGCTTCTGACAGTAAAAAAGATGATCAGGCAAAAATACTGACTGAAAAATATGATGAACTGGCCAGTCGTATTGACGTTATTGAAAGTAATAATGACAGCAAATCAGACGATACTTCACCGGTTTCATTTAATCAAACACCGGAATTTCAAAATCTACAACAGACAATCAATGAGATCGATTCATCTAATAACACATTACGTAGAAAATTGTCAAGTTTACAGCAAGAGGTAATAGAGATAAAAAATATTTCAGCGTTTAACACATTACAGCAGACGCCACTTTGTGAACATTTGTCAGACTCACTCGGTGCGAATAATTTGGGTAATCTATAGAGAGTACGGGACTTAGATTCCGAACAGACACAGACAAATAGATTCTCTTACAATACTGAGCCTGTTCCGTCATACAGAGACGATAATTTCGATTACAAACATTTTCTATCAGTGAGAAAATTTAAAGTGTTTAAAAATGACAGAACACAGATTCACCCACTGGATTGGATACAACAGTTTAGTTTTGCTTTTCCACCGACTTGGCCTGTAACGCACAAACTTGAATTTATTTGCAGTTTTTTGGAAGGTGAACCGGCAACTCGTATGAGACCGATCGCGAGGCAATGCTACTCGGTAGAAGAATTTCAGAATGCCTTTCTGTCAGCGTACTGGTCAAAGACGACACAGCGCGGAATTAAAGATCAGTTAATTAGTTTACCAAATTATGAGAACTCAAATTTTCCCAGTGTCACGCAATTTTTTGAGCATATGGTACAACAAAACCAGTACTTAAGTGAACTTTACAGTGAATCAGCACTTATTCAATAATGTATTTCTAAATTACCACGATCATTAAGAGTGTCACTTTTAACGGGTCAGCAAAAAGAAAATATTTCGGCATTCAGGGATCTGCTGCAGCTTTTAGAAGTGCAGCAATCAGATTACTCCTTCGTTAACAAAAATTTTTCATATAACAATCAAGGCCAACAAATTTACAGTAATTACGATCAACCACGCAATTTCAATAGCAAAGCTAATAGACGCTTTAGGAACGACAACCACCAGAACTTTAATAACAGACAAAATTTTAATTATCAAGGTCGTCAAAATTATCAGCAGGAAGAACCACATTTTAGTAAAAATAGAGGTGTTTCACCACAACAGCATGAAAGCCAGCCTGTTAGCATAGCTAACCAACAATGTAATGCACAAGGTCAACCAAGCTTTAATGTTTCGCCGCGTGCACGTAGAGTCCAGGGTACAACAAATAGTAACTCACGGCAGCAAAGAAACAATTACGTACAGAAAACACAGTATTTCAATTCCTATCGCAATGCACCGTATAGAAATGACTATCACGACAGACGTAAAAATAATGAGCAAAATTTTCAGCGTACATATAATAACAGTCGGTCTTACCAACAGCAAAATCATCCGCAAGAACATATTCTCATGAATGAACCCGACAGTAGATATCATCCAGAGCGTAATACGTCTGGAAGAAATAATAGAACAGTTCAAATAGTCGAAATGCCACAGAATCGTCCTGACAATAATAATACGTCAGATAGAATCTGACTGGATACTGTACAGGTCGCATCTTCCAGTAACACAAGCACTACTTTTGACATGCAGAATGTTGTTCACGAAAATGTAATTACTTTCGACGACATCCGAGACACTCTTTTACAGGAAAGACCAGTTGTTCAAAAAACCATTTCACATCCTGTCATCGAAATTAAAATTGGTTCATCGAAATTTTCAGCAGTAATCGATTCCGGATCACCTATGTCAGTAATAAATGAAGAAACTTTCAACGAATGTAACAAAGAGAATACCTATCCTACATTACCATTAGGCAAAACGAAAGTGAAAGGAGCAGTATCGAGTAAAGGAGTAGATGTTAAATTACAGACACATTTATCATTTTGTATTGCAGGTCACACATTTCACTCAAATTTTTGGATTGTTCCTTTATTGACAACAGACGTCATTTTAGGTACTAATTTTCTGGTACAACACGACGCAATTATTGACTTTCAAAATTCCTATTTAATGCTAAAGGATGAAAATGTAAAATTGGCTTTAGAATTTCAGCACTCTTTATCTGCGGAAGAACAAACAATTAATCGCACAGAGGTCATTTCCGCATCACGTAACATAGATTGTAATTCCACATTGTTCACAGATACGTACGTACATAACTATAATACTCCAGACGAAGCTGACTACGATGTAATGCAGATGATTTCTGATAAAGTTAAGCAGAGCAGTGCAAATACAGACGACGAACGCACGCAACTACACAAAATTCTTTTACAGCAAGCTCCAGTCTTTGACAACATTCCTGGTACTATGTCCGGTTTTATGTATGAATTTCAAGTCAAACAGCACGACACATTTAAAGCCAAGCATTATCCCATTCCATATATCCATAGAGAGCAAGTTAAGAAAGAATTGCAAGATATGCTTGACCAAGGAATTATTGAACCAGCGGTCAGTCCGTACATAAACCCGCTCCATATTGTTAAGAAAAAGGATGACTCACTTCGCCTCGTGCTTGATTCACGTCACATCAATGACATAATTATTAATGAAACAGATCGACCTCAGACATTAGAAGAACTACTACAGAAATTTCACGGTACTGCTATTTATTCTACATTAGATCTGAAATCGGGATTTTGGCAAATTCAGCTCCATCCGAATTGCAGAAAGTACACAGCATTTCTCTGTTTTGGCGACTGTTATCAATTTTGCAAATTACCATTCGGTTTAACTATTTCTTCTGCAGCTTTTATTCGCGGCTTGAACACAATACTTCCGACAGAACTTAAAGACAGAATCACGACGTACGTAGACGACATTCTTATTGCAGAAGCTAACTGGTCTGAACACAATATGATTCTTGAACGACTGTTGCGAACTTTTCATGCGCAAGGACTCACAGTTAATCTCAGTAAATCGCACTTTGGTAAAACTTCTATACAATTTCTAGGACACGTAATTTCAGCAGAAGGCATTGCGCCTGACCCGGAAAAACTTCAAGCTCTACGTGACATTACTGTTCCCACAACGAAAAAACAACTACGCAGTTTTTTGGGCTTCATTAACTTTTTCCGTAAATTTATTCATCACTCTGCTTTAGACACACCTAAATTATGCCAATTAACAGGTAAAAACACTATTTGGTCTTGGGATAAGCAAGCACATTCTGAATTTATGAACCTGAAACATGCTTTGTTGAATGCACCACTTTTATCGCACCCAGATCTTACCAGAAATTTTTCCACTGCCACCGACAGTTCTAACACCGCTTTAGGCGTACATATTTTCCAGGAAATTGAAGAAGATGGCTCAACAGTAATTAAAAACATCGCATTTTCAAGTCGCATTCTGTCACCTGCTGAACGAAATTATTCTGTTACAGAACTGGAAACATTATGTGTTGTATGGGCTTTTACGAGATTTAGGCATTTTCTTTATGGAAGACATACCACCGTCTACACAGACCACAGAGCGATACAATTCTTACTTTCAGCTAAATTCGCTCACGACAGATTAAGCAGATGGAAACTTTACTTGCAGGAATTTAATTTCACAGTTGTTCACATTCCCGGCACACAAAATGTTGTAGCAGACGCACTATTTCGTTCTCTCAGCAACAATCAGCAAGACACCGCAACCAACTTCTGTAAAGCAAATTTCAGCGTGATGTACATTCAACAAGTTGCATTTGAAAATTTTATTTCGTCGTCATTACAGGACATAGCAAAAGAGCAAAATAAAGACAATGTGTGGAAAGAAATTAAACACCTCTGGCAAGATAGGAATAATGTTGCGATTAGAAACCATTACACTGTACGCAATGACATTCTATTTCGCCGCTCTCATCCTGACAGCAACAATTGGTTATTATGCATTCCTGATGAACTGATTAACAAATTAATCTGGTACACTCATTTAAGTTATGCACATTACGGAGCCAGAAAATGTTTTCTTATACTGAGACAGAACTGTTATTTTACGAACATGGAGAAACGTATTCGACGAGTTTTAGCGTCATGTAAAATTTGCCAGAAAGCTAAGTCAGACACAACTTCACATATTCCTCCATTATATCCCATTGTACCTGTTAAATTAAGACACATGGCCGCTGTAGACATTTTTGGTCCAATTTCGAGAACTAATAGAGGTTTTTGCTACATCTTTGTCGCTGTTGAGCTCACTTCAAAATTTGTTACTTTCACTCCGTTACGCAAAGCTACTGCTAAAACCGTTTCGAAAGCATTTGTAAAGCATTTTCTATTTCATGTAGGGCATGTGTTGAAAGTAATTTCTGACAACGGATCACAATTTCGTTCTGCTATATGGACACGTATGTTACGAGCTAGAAACATTTCTCCGATCTATATATCCAAGTACCATGCTTCTTCGAACCCTTGTGAACGATTAATGAAAGAAATTGGTAAACTGTGTAGAATATACTGCCACAAAAGACATATTGATTGGGACACACACATATTCTCATTCCAAGATGTAATTAATTCCATTCCAAATGAATCCACTATGCTATCTCCGTCTGTTATACTGAAAAATGTTGAACCACCTAACAAAATTAAAGAATTAGTAACATTTCCTACATCTCGTCGCCTACGTCACCATGAAATAATTGACATTGCGCTGAACAACATCAAACGTGGCGCAGAGCGCCGGAGAAGACAGCAAAAACGGGATTGTACACGCCGAGACTTTCACGTTGGACAGAAAATATTAGTACGTACACACTATTTATCCAACAAAGGAAAAGGTAGGTGCAGTAAATTTGAACTTCTATACGCAGGTCCATATCGGATTCGCAGCATTCCTCACCCCAATGTTGTACACGTCGAAACTTTGAGAACCAGAAAAAGTGAAGGCAATCACCATGTATCCAACATTAAACCCTTTATTGAATGAAGATACTTTATGATTTGACGTGCTGCAATGCCATTTGCTAATTTTTATGATCACGTATGCAATTATACTCACATGACTACCTACTGATCATTATCGTATTTTTTCTTAATCAAAATATCCACGGGTGTGCTGCCGGTCTATAGTGCCCGTTGGACACTATAGACCGGCAGCACACCCGTGGATATTTTGATTATCAAATACGCCGGGAGAAACTCAAGAATCACGTATTTTTCCTTGGCAAGTGCCCGGCAAGGTAAGGTTAGCAGGTCGCTTTTCTTGTCGTTACACATCAGACCGTGCATATTTTTCCAGATGAATTTACACATTCTATGACCATTTATGCAATTATATTTATGTGATTACTTACTGATGACTGTCGTATTTTTTCTTGGCAAGTGCCCGGCAAGGTAAGGTTAGCAGGTCGGTTTACTTGTCGTTACACATCAGACCGTGCACATTTTCCATTTTTTTTATGTGTGTACGATTGTTTCATGTTTGTTTGTATGCATTATGAAAATAGTTAAGATATGGCAAACACCAGTTGACTTTCACATTTTGCCTTATGATATCTCAACATCGTGACTACTTTACTCTTTTGCTGCTGCATTGTGATACACTGGGTACATTTTTGCCTCTGAACACTATCTATGTTTTTCACATATTACGTTTTCTGTCATATTATGCTGTATGCTTAATTATGTTACCATAAACCAGTCACTATTTAGTGAGTATACGATGTAAATGCAAGACATTAATCTTTGTTCATCAATTTCAGAAAGAAATGATGCGTGTAAAGGAAATAAATTAAACAGAAATGGGAATTTCACCTACGGAATAGACGAAAGAAGATGCAAAAACCTTATGAGGAAGAGTAAATGGATTAGAATTAACAAGCATTAACAAGAATATACTATACACATCGTAGAATAGCAGTCTTAACTAATTTTGATGTATGAAAAAGGTGAAATACCCTCAGACTTCAAGAAGAATATAATAATTCCAATCCCAAAGAAAGCAGGTGTTGACAGATGTGAAAATTACCGAACTATCAGTTTAATAAGCCACAGCTGCAAAATACTAACACGAATTCTTTACAGACGAATGGAAAAACTAGTAGAAGCCGACCTCGGGGAAGATCAGTTTGGATTTCGTAGAAATACTGGAACACGTGAGGCGATACTGACCTTACGACTTATTGTAGAAGAAAGATTAAGGAAAGGCAAACCTATGTTTCTAGCATTTGTAGACTTAGAGAAAGCTTTTGACAATGTTGACTGGAATACTCTCTTTCAAATTCTAAAGGTGGCAGGGGTAAAATACAGGGAGCAAAACGGCTATTTACATTTTGTACAGAAACCAGATAGCAGTTATAAGAGTCGAGGGGCATGAAAGGGAAGCAGTGGTTGGGAAGGGAGTAAGACAGGGTTGTAGCCTCTCCCCGATGTTATTCAATCTGTATATTGAGCAAGCAGTAAAGGAAACAAAAGAAAAATTCGGAGTAGGTATTAAAATCCATGGAGAAGAAATAAAAAATTTGAGGTTCGCCGATGACATTGTAATTCTGTCAGAGACAGCAAAGGACTTGGAAGAGCAGTTGAATGGAATGGACAGTGTCTTGAGAGGAGTATATAAGATGAACATCAACAAAAGCAAAACGAGGATAATGGAATGTGGTAGAATTAAGTCGGGTGATGCTGAGGGAATTAGATTAGGAAATGAGACACTTAAAGTAGTAAAGGAGTTTTGCTATTTGGGGAGCAAAATAACTGATGATGGTCGAAGTAGAGAGGATATAAAATATAGACTGGCAATGGTAAGGAAAGCGTTTCTGAAGAAGAGAAATTTGTTAACATCGAGTATAGATTTAAGTGTCAGGAAGTCGTTTCTGAAAGTATTTGTATGGAGTGTAGCCATGTATGGAAGTGAAACATGGACGATAAATAGTTTGGACAAGAAGAGAATAGAAGCTTTCGAAATGTGGTGCTACAGAAGAATGCTGAAGATTAGATGGGTAGATCACATAACTAATGAGGAAGTATTGAATAGGATTGGGGAGAAGAGAAGTTTGTGGCACAACTTGACCAGAAGAAGGGATCGGTTGGTAGGACATGTTCTGAGGCATCAAGGGATCACCAATTTAGTATTGGAGGGCAGCGTGGAGGGTAAAAATCGTAGAGGGAGGCCAAGAGATGAATACACTAAGCAGATTCAGAAGGATGTAGGTTGCAGTAGGTACTGGGAGATGAAGAACCTTGCACAGGATAGAGTAGCATGGAGAGCTGCATCAAACCAGTCTCAGGACTGAAGACCACAACAACAACAACAACTAATTTTTTCTTTCAGAATACGAGGCGATTGATGCAGGCTGTCAGACAGAACTACACATCTTAGTTTTAGTGATGAAATATGTTAGGAATAAGGAATAATTGTATAATGAATAATGAAGTGACTTTTTGCAGATGATAATGAATGATGATGAAGAATGATGAAGAATATGCTACAATGGATAATGAAGTTTTTTCTTTACAGGTGATGATAATAATGGAGTTATGATAATATAGATAGTGAAGTGATGGATAATGAAGTTTTTTTCTTTACAGATGAGGATATTGTTGAAGTTATGTATTTATGCTATGTAGTTATTTAAGTATTTGTTGGAGTTCGTTTTGACAGAAGGTATTATATTGCATAGTATAACGACTGAAGGTTTTGGAAAGGACAGCTATGGAACACATTTTTTATACACATTTCACCGCCTGTTAATTCGAAGTTCACTATTTTTCAGCATAAAATGCGTTTCTTCTTTCAGTTTAATATTCCATTTTAGTATATTTTTTGCAGGAGAAATTATTCATGAAATTAATGTGGTATAAATAGTTGTTTATTAAACCTATGTCATTTATGAATGTGATTACATATACTCTACTTATTTCATAATCTTGCTACAGCTGACTAATGACGAATGACGTTACACATTTTCATTTACAGCAACAACCCAAAAGCAATTTTTTTTCTATCCCCTGTAATTACCCAACACAATGCATTGCTAGCACAAAAAAAGAAAGTATTACCAGTCCCAAATAATGCTACCAATTTAAAAGAGTTATGAGTAATACTGAATGATGTTTTGCTATCACAGACTTTGAGTAATAGTTACAGTATAATAATAATGGTTTGTAACTGGGAAATGAATGCTACGGATTACCGTATGGAGATGACCAATGATTCTGTAATTCTATGTTATTGACTACCTCCTGTTTCTCTGTAAATGACTTTTGATGATTTGTAATTAGTCTATGAATGCCAGTGTTCTGTGTAAATGACTTCTGATGATTGTAATTGGGCAATGAATGCCAGTGTTCTCTGTAAATGACTTTTGATGATTTGTAATTAGTCTATGAATGCCAATGTTCTGTGTAAATGACTTCTGATGATTGTAATTGGGCAATGAATGCCAGTGTTCTCTGTAAATGACTTTTGATGATTTGTAATTAGTCTATGAATGCCAATGTTCTGTGTAAATGACTTCTGATGATTGTAATTAGGCAATGAATGCCAATGTTCTCTGTAAAGCAATTTATGAACATTATTCTGTAATACTACATACATGGTACAGAAATGTTCAATAACTGGGCACTGAATGCCAGCAACTACTAATGTAATTCCCAATGAAGACTAGTATGTGACTTAATGTCCTTCACCTTCTGGCCTAACTATCCTGGAATTACTGCAATATCCGTTGTCCTGTATATCCTCTTGATCATTGTATCGACATGCAGTGTCGTCTAATGCAAATGAGAAAGGTGCTGTGCATTCTTTTCCACGACTTACTGCAATGAAACGTACAGCTCGATACGCTACACTGATATTGCTAGCAAGGTTTTGGAGCACTATATTTGGTTTTGCACTAATTCTACGTTGGTGTACCTTACAAGAGTGTGGTGTTGACACGACATGCTGTCCGCCACCGTGAGCGATGTAGACATTATTATGGTCCCACTGTTTGGTGTACCTAATGTACTGGCAAAATGATACCATGGAATATTACTACGACATTTCAGTGTCTTGGCTACGCTGATAAATACTTCTGGGAAAAGAACTTCAGATTGTTTCCCTTGGTGTTGTGCTACAGTAGAAAGATATGGACTTTCAGTGCAGCTGCGTGCAACCTAAAGTGCTACAACCATGATGCAATCCTTCCCTTTCCTATCCTAATTCTTGTAACATAGTGAAAATCATTTTTGCTAACATGATTTGTATTCATGGCCTATACATTTTCGATTTGCTGATATATTCTGAACTATAGTGCGTGTGCACTCTTGTCATTTTTCTAACATGATTTATACTCATTGTATGGACATTTTGATTTGCTGATCTATTCTGAATTACAGTGCGTGTGCACTTTTGTCATTTTTCTAACATGATCTCTACTCATTGTATGTACATTTTTTGCACTACAGTACATGTGCACTTATGTCATTTGTCAATGTGATTTGTAATCATTGTGTTTATTTGTTGTGAAAACGCTAAAGAGTTTTTCAGTGCGTGTGCACTTTTGTCATTTATCAATATGATTTGTATATACATTTTTCTGATTTGCTAATATGTTCTATACTCATTGTATATATTTTTTGTCATTGTCTGAAATGTTTTGTACTCAGTGCATGTGCACCACATTTAATTCATGTTCTACATCTGAATATTCTGTGATTGTAAAAGTTAATTAGTTAAGAAAAAATTTGTTGCTCATGGCAAGTCCAAATGACTCACCATCGCTGCCAAATTTTTGCCCCCCCCCCAGTGGAGGGTTATGAAACGCGTACGTCTCATATGTACCAGCGATGGCGATGCATGACAGAATCTCTGACCAGAGATTTATTTATCGTTGCTAGTCTGCACTTGACCGCGCGAGAGTTCTGTTGCTAGTTGCACTCAGTCAGTGCTAGTAGCGCGCGCGAGACAGTAGTCGTGTGTGAGGAGTCGGCCGGCATCGACATGGGTCTCTGGTCATGATTCAGGACGAGGTATATTGTTATCAAAGGTAATGAAGCAGCATTGCGCTCAGCCAATAACATCTGTTAATTGTAATTAATTTGTTCAAGAAATGCCACAATAATAATTTTGTTTTCAAAGCAATCGTTTTTAAGAAAAGAATCATTCCAATTGAAACAATATTTCCTATGCTTTTCTTCCCAGAATTATTTTATCAGATTAATTATTGCACAGGGCCTAAGGTCAGCGATGCTGCCCTATTATTGTGGGTTTAATGATTAATGTTCATTTCTGAATTTTTGTGTCGAGTTTACATTGGGCCATTATTTTTCAATACTTTTGTAGCGAAGGTACAGTCGCTTTTATTTCAATTTAACGATGTGTTGTGGGAGCTCAACAACATTTGGGTCATTATTATTCAGTAATCTTGTGGGGAACTAACTTTTGGCACGTTTTCATTATCATTGAGTTTTCTTTTATTTTTGCTGGGATGTTACACTTGGGCTATTCACATTAACATTTGTATTGTCTTGTGAAAATTTGCTGGGAGGTTACGTTTAGCACGATGTCCATTAACATTTAAATATAAATTTTCTTTTATTTCTGCAGGGAGGTTACAAGCTACACGACGGAAATCAATCGGTTCAGATGGTTCAAATGGCTCTGAGCACTATGGGACTCAACTGCTGAGGTCATTAGTCCCCTAGAACTTAGAACTAGTTAAACCTAACTAACCTAAGGACATCACAAACATCCATGCCCGAGGCAGGATTCGAACCTGCGACCGTAGCGGCCTTGCGGTTCCAGACTGCAGCGCCTTTAACCGCACGGCCACTTGGGCCGGCAAAATCAATCGGAAACGATTCGACCGCGTCATCAGTTTACGAATCAATGAACATGCAAGCAAGTTCGGAGGAATCGAATGCTCTATCCTCAGCAACAGGCAAACGGAACAACGCATCGGCGATTCCGTGCTTAGCAGTGGACCAATACAAGATATCGTAGCGGTACTGCGAAAGGAAAATAGACCAGCGAATGAATTTCTGCGCTGTACGTGGAGGTACAGGCTTGTTCGGATGAAAAAGCGATGTCAAAGGTTTGTGGTCTGTGATGATGGTAAAGTGACGTCCATACAAGAAATCATGAAACTTAGTAAAACCAAATACGAGAGCCAACGCTTCTTTCTCGATCTGTGAATAATGTCTTTGCGCAGACGAGAGCAATTTGGACGCAAAGGCAATAGGGCGATCGTGCGATCAATCTTTGTGCGCAACCACAGCACCGATCCCGAAATCCGATGCATCCACCATCAACAAAAGGGGTTTCTGGGGATCGAATGGCGTAAGGCAAGTATTAGAAAGCAACGCCGATTTCAACTGGCGAAAGGCGCGTTCGCATTCCGTCGTCCAGACGAACGGAACACCCTTACGGTGTAAGCGATGAAGCGGAGCTGAAATGGAAGAGGCGTGGCGCACATAGCGATGATAATAATTGATTTTTCCCAGCACACTCTGTAGCTGCTTCAAATTCTGCGGCGAAGGCAAGTCTTGTATGGCACGGAGGTGCTCCGGACTGGGATGTATGCCTTGGGCATTGATTACATGTCCCAAATAGGGTAAGTCACGAGCAAAAAACGCACATTTGTCCTTCCGCAAGCGAAGACCATTTTGTCGCAAGACCTGAAATAATGTTCTGAGATTGGCTAAATGTTCTTCTTCCGTCTTTCCGGAGATCACAATATCGTCCAGATAGTTTGCTGCAGTAGGGACCGACGCACAAACAGTTTGTAGATATTGCTGAAACAATGCAGGGGCGGATGCACACCCGAATGGCAGTCGTTTGAATCAGTACAAACCAAGATGCGTGTTAACCGCCAAAACGCGCTGGGATTCTTCGCCTACCAGTATTTGCAAGTACGCATCTGCGAGGTCCAACTTCGAAAAATATTTACCCGGGCACAGTTTGTCAAAAAGATCTTCCAGGCGGGGTAAAGGAAAAGTTGCAATCACTAGTTGTGGATTCACTGTTGCCTTGAAGTCCACACAAAGTCTCAATTTTCCGGAACGCTTTTTGCAAAATGACTAAGGGCGAAGCCCAGAGAGAAGCCTGCACACGTTCAATTACACCTTGTGATTCTAAATCGTTTAATGTTCTTGCGACCTCATCACGCAATGGGTGGGGAACATTGTGCGCTCCGAAAAATTTCGGTTGCGCGTTTACTTTCAGTTCCAAATGTGCTTTATAGTTCTTAGCGCAACTGAGGCCTGGTGCAAAAAGGTCTGCAAATTCTTCACATAGACGAGAAACACTGGCAGAAGGTACAGTCTGGTTCTCTGATAGGACCTGATTGACTATAGACAAGTTAAACAACTGAAATAAATCGAAACCAAACAAGTTCACAGCAGAAGATGAACGAAGAACGTAAAATGACACAAGTTTTGTTTGTCCCTTGTATGTTGCAAGAAGGCTGCACTGTCCGAACACAGGGATATTCTGACCGGAATAGCTAGTTAACTTAACATTTGCGGCACGCAACGGAGGTGTGTTTGTACATGTCTTGATTGATCAGTGAAACTGCAGCTCCGGTATCAAGCTGGAATGGTATCACGTTGCCATTAATGTCCAAGCCTACAACAAGTTTATTGTCCTGCTGACGACAAGAGCGACTGTCTCGTGCAACGTGAACTGACACTGGTACAGAATCACTTGCAACTTGACGGGATTTCCGGCGATGTCGACGCACACTATTTGTGGGACGAACACAGTCACTGTTAGAGAGAATGGCACTGGGCGGAGTGGAATGAACGACATGAATTTCCATGGGCGAAGGTTCACAAGCCTGAGTATTCTTGGTTCGATTCCGATTCCGGCGCGAAGCAAAGGGCCTGGAATCGTTGTGAGTGTCCGTTCTGAGCTTTTTCTGGCAAACACGTTGAACATGTCCTTTTTTATTACAGAAAAAGCAAATAACTTGGCGTGACGGGCAATTCCCACGCGAATGTCTAGTAGCACACTGCGGGCATGATTTTAGCACTGCATTTGCTTGCTTGCGCGGCACACGTAGCGGAGAGCTTGGCGGCAGCGGCGCGGACGGGCGCGAGGGCTGTTTACTGTTCCGTGCAGCTCGCCCGGCGGGCCGGTTAATGTGACACACGGCTGGTGAAGTTTCAAATGATTCCTGAGCAAAGTCAAGTGTGTCTTGCCGATCCAATATGTCCATCACTTGTTGAAGGGAGGGATTGACTAGTTTCAAAATCTGCTCCTGTATACGAACATCAGAAACGTTCTGTGCAATTGCATCACGTACCATAGTATCTGAATAAGGAAGTCCACATTCACACTCAAAAGCACAATCCCTAGTAAGGCCTTGCAAAGTTGCAACCCAGTCCCGATTAGTTTGCCCGGCCGTACGTCTTGTACGAAAGAAGGTATACCTTTTTGCAACTACATTGACTGATTCTTTGAAATATGCATCTAATGCCGACAAAATTTCGTTGTAGGACAGAGTTGCTACGTCGTGTCGGGGAAATAATTCCACTATCACACGGTACGTCTGGACGCCTACGGACGCTAACAAAAAAGGCTGCCGCTCGTTACCTTGAATTCTGTAGGCGGCGAGATGGAATCCAAATTATCGTGAGCACTCCGGCCAGCTTTCCAGTGCCGCATCAAAAGGACGAAAAGGTGGTACTACAGCGGTGGAGCGGCGGCTGCCGCATCGGTTTGCATTGCACGTTGACCCTGGACGAGCTGTCCAAGGGCATCCAATAAGGCCTGCGTCTGCTAATTCTGTAAGCAATAAAATTCGGACAGCACATCTGGAGATTGTGGCGAAGCCATGACACAAGTAAATCAATATAGGTACGAATGCAGAATTCTCGTCGCCAAACTGTTGTGGACTGGCAAGACAGCCAATCCACAATGACGGGTACCCGAAAGGCACGCATTAAGCTCACGCAGGATGGCGTGAGGTCTGGAACAGGTAAAGTAATTATACTAGCAAGAAAAGTACGTAGATGCTGGAATACTTAACTTTAATCCATAATTGGTGAACATCGGTCTGACGGTACCTGCATCACAAGATAAATAGCAATTGATAATGGCACCTTGCTAGGTCGTAGCAAATGACGTAGCTAAAGGCTATGCTAACTATCGTCTCGGCAAATGAGAGCGTAATTTGTCAGTGAACCATCGCTAGCAAAGTCGGCTGTACAACTGGGGCGAGTGCTAGGAAGTGTCTCTAGACCTGCCGTGTGGCGGCGCTCGGTCTGCAATCACTGATAGTGGCGACACACGGGTCCGACGTATACTAACGGACAGCGGCTGATTTTAAGGCTACCACCTATCAAGTGTGGTGTCTGGCGGTGACACCACACACTCCATACGTGACAGCGTCTGACGACTTGCCAGCTGCATCCAGGATTATCGTTTCGACGGCTGGCCTTCATAGCACCCAGAATATTCCCTAACTAAAGAAGAGATTGCCAATGGTCTTGTCGCAGTGGTAACACCGGTTCCCGTCAGATCACTGAAGTTAAGCGCTGTCGGGCTGGGCTAGCACTTAGATGGGTGACCATCCGGTCTGCGGAGCGCCTTTGGCAAGCGGGGTGCACTCAGCCCTTGTGAGGCAAACTGTGGGGCTACTTAGTTGAGAAGTGGCGGCTCCGGTCTCGGAAACTGACATACGGCCGTGAGAGTGTTGTGCTGACCACATGCCCCTCCGTATCCGCATCCAGTGACGCCTGTCCGCTGACGATGACATAGTGGCTGGTCCGTATCGTTGGGCCTTCATGGCTGTTCGGGTGGAGTTGAGTTTTTTACACAAAAGATTTCACAATGAGGTGAAAAAGTCATGGGATACCGATATGCACGTATGCAGATGGTGGTAATATCGCATGCACAAGACATAAAAGGACAGGGCATCGGCGAAGCTGTCATTTGTACTCAGGTTATTCATATGAAAAGGTTTCCGGCGTGATTATGGCCATACAATAGGAATAAACAGACTCTGAACGCGAAATGGCACTTAGGCGCATGGGACAATCCATTTCGGAAATCGTTAGGGAATTCAATATTTTTAGATCCATATATTATTCGTTAATTCTCACGAAGGACAACACAGTGTCCAACAACCTTCACTTAACGACCGAGAGCAGCGGCGTTTGCGTATAGGTTGGTCAGTGCTAACAGACAAGCATACTGCGTGAAATAATCGCAGAAATCAATATTGAACAAACGACGGATGTATCAGTTAGGGCTGTGCGGCGAAATTTATTGTTAATGGAGTATGGCAGCAGATTATGGACAAGGGTGCCTTTTGTTAACAGCACAACATCGCCTGCAGCATGTCTCCTGGACTCATGACTATATCGGTCGGATCCTAGACGACTGGAACGCCATGGCCTATTCGGATGAGTCCCTATCCTAGTTGGTAGGAGCTGATCCCACGGACAGATGGACCCAAGTTATTAATAAGCCAATGTGTAAGCTTTTGGTGGTTCCATAATGGTGTGGCCCGTGTTTACGTGGAATGAATTGGGTCGTCTGGTCCAACTGAACCGATAAGTGAAATGGTTATGTTCGGCTACTTCGAGACCATTTGCAACCATTTACGAACTTCATGTTCGCAAACAACTATGGAATTTTTATGAATGACAGTGCACCATGTAACTGGGACACAGTTCTTTGCAGCTAGTTTGAAGAACATTCTGGACAATTCAAGGGAATGAGTTGGCCACCCAGATCGCCCAACTTGGGTCCGCTCGAACATTTATGGGACATAATCGCGAGGTCAGTTCTGCACAAATTGCTGCACCGGCAACACTTCCGCAATTATGGACAGCTATAGAGGCAGCGCGGCTCAATATTTCTGCAGGGGACTTCCGAATTGAGTTCATGCCACATCGAGGTGCTGCGCTACACCGGATAAAAAGGAATTCCGACGCTGTGTTAGTAGGTATCCCATGGCTTTCGTCACGTCAGTGTATATTCAGCTGTAACAGAATCTTCGTCACTGCACCCATTGCTAAAGACACCAATATAAACTGTACAGATGTTGAGCCTACCTCTAGGTACTTACAAACTACCATTTCCCTTGAAGTCTTCCCAAATATTTTTGCTTGTATGGTTTTGCGAAACGGAAGTTTAGACCAGATAAACCACAGCTCTTTTGTTCTCCGTGTGCTATAAATACATAATGTGCAAAACTGTAGCTCTCGAGGAGGCAATATCCCTTCGTTCCATATGCAATTTGTCCACTGTCACATTTCCTTAACTTAAAACCGATGTCGTTTAGAAGCGGAATAACGGATGTTTCCGAGCCCTCATACTGAGTTTTGTGTTTTAGTTCGGCACCTTGCAAACACAGCTGGTAAGAGAGATGGAGCAGTAGCTAGAAGGAAGGTTTTTCCCCTTACCATGCTTAAGTATGGGTATGATGGTAGCATTACGCCAGTGCCAAGGAAATGTGGCCTTAGCCCAAATGCGGTTGTATGTGTTAAGCAGAAAGTGCTTGCCCGCAAGAGAAAGGTGCCGCAACATCTGAATGTGGATGGCGTCTGGCCCTGTGGCGGAGGATCGGGATGAACTGAGACCATGATCTAGCTCCCTTATAGTAAGGCGGCATTGTAGCACTCACGATTCTCAGAAGAGAAGGGTATCACCCGAGCCTCCTCCACTCGTTTCCGATGGATGAAGTCATGCTGATAGTGGGAAGAGCTCGAAACTTCCGCAGAATGGAGGCCAAAGGTGTTGGAGATAGCAGGAGAGTCCACGACGACATCGTCAGCTACTGCCAGGCAGGAAATTGAGGAATGGATCTTCATTCCAGAGAGCCGTAGGAGGTTAGCCCACACGACGGAGGAAGGTGTGGAACTGTTAAATGAACTATTGAATGAAATCCAGTTCGCTCTTTTGCTATCCCGAAGAACGCGACGACACTCTGTACGCATCCATTTATAATGAATGCAGTTTTCTAGCGTAGGGTGGCGGTTAAAAACGCGGAAATCACGTCTCCGTGCGCGAATTGCATCGCGGCATGTCTCAGTCCACCAAGGGACTGGGACACGATGTGGTAAAGAGGAAATACGAGCAATGGAACGTTCTGCAGCAGATTGGATAACGTTGGTGAGATAGTCCACTTGGTCATCACAACTAGGGAAATCTTGTTCTTCGAAGGTCGCCAGGGAGGAGCCTTAGTAAGCTGCCATTTTGGGCGTGCATGCGGATGGGGTAGGAGTCAGCAGAATGAGAGCACACGGGAAATGGTCGCTCGAGTAGGCGTTAGAAAGAGCGGACCACTCAAGACGATGGGCAAGGTGGGCAGTGCAAAAGGATAGGTCCAAATGGGAAGGAGTCGGAAAGGAAAGTGGGAGTGGGTGCTCCAGTGTTAAAGCAGAAGGGGTTGTGTTGGTTAAGAAGGTCAGCCAAGAGGGCACCTCTCGGACAGGTCCTGGGAGAACCCCAAAGAGGATGATGCGCATTAAAGTCACTGAGTACCAAAACGGAAGAGCGGGGGGGGGGGGGGGGGGGGTATCTGCCCAATAAGTTGAAGGAAGTCTGCCCTGGTGAAAACGAATGATGGAGGGACGTAAATGGTACAAAGGGAAAAAGTCAGACAGCTTGAAGATGGGTAGTCAGGAAAATGGGTTGACTATGAAGGTCATCCCGTATGAGCAGCATGACGCCCCCATGAGATGGTTTGCCGACCTCAGGTGGAAGGTCAAAACGAATTGGTAAGTAACGTGAAAGCTCAAAGCGGTCGTGAGTGGTCAATTTCGTTTCCTGAAAGCAGAGTACAATGGGATGCTGCGATGCTAAAAGCAGCCGAGTGACAGCCGGTGAAGAGTCGCTACTACGGGGCACAGAAGCAGGAGGATCATGCTCCATGTGGTTCACAGAAGCATCGGCGTGCTTATGTGGTCGGCCTGAGTAGTCCAACGCTGGAAAACTGTTGATGGTGTGCGCTGGCGAGACAGAGGCCAGCCGGGCTAAGGGACTATGTGGCGACACTTTGAGCAGGTTCTTCGAGTTGGCAAAGGAGAAGACTGTTTTTAGCGGACTTCTTCGAGCCCTTCTGGTTAGAGAAAGACTTGGGTGGTGTTTGGCTGGAGGGATGGAGGAAGTCATCGTGGGAGTACTCCTTCTGTCCTTTCCTGTCTGCTGGTTGTGTGGTGGGTAGCTTCGCCCCTTGAGGCGAGAGTGTTTGACAGTTTGTTGCACAGTGGGACGGGGGGGGGGGGGGGCGATGCTACCTTCACACTGGGCGATTTTACAACCTCAGAGCCGAATTTGAGGTCGCATGTCTCTGTGGACTTGAACTTCATGGAGCAAGGGGTAACAAGAACAGAACTATAGGTGCTAGACGAGAGAACACGGTTACTTGCGAGCAACTGGGTAAGGCACTTTTTCCTTTAGCCTAATCTCTTGAACAGCCCACTATGTAGATACACGGGAAAATCCCGAGAGGAGGCGGCATGGCTGCCACTGCAGTTGATACAGTGGGGAGAAGGAGGCGGACATTCGCCCTTGTGAGCATCCCTGCCACAGGTTATGCATTTGGCTGGGTGTCGACAAGATGACATTGGTAGCAGCACATCGGATTCGGAATGTACGGCCGGTGTTTGAGAATCAGAAGCCGTCTTCAAAAGCAAAGTGCCATTCCATAAACGAAAGCAGGATTTCACAGGGCCAGCAATTGGAACAACATCTTTCTGAATAATAAACGGATTGACTGTGGCGAAGGACTGGCCATGTTCAGTAAGTGAGACCACAAGGAACCAAAGTGGAGAGGGAAGGATCTTTGAATCATTAGCCTCATTGCGTTTACGTTTGGTAGGAGGTGAATGGGAAGATGATTGACTCATCCAAGGAAATCCCCCAAGATTGCCAGTGTCTCCAACGGCGCGCTCCTTCCAACTAGGGGCTCCTTTCGCAAGGGGGCGCACCCGCCTTAGGTGATTGTTCACAGCTCAGGTCACACCTCCTGAACACCTGACAGAGGGACCAGGCGGCAATTTGGGAAGGTTACAGCTCAGGCAATTACCCCTCTCTGACCTGTACCAGTGGTACGTGCGAATCCTACCTGTCGACCCGGGGCTGGGAATTACGGGATACCGAGTCACTTGATACGCGTCAGACGCGTGGGCCGGCCTTCAGGAGTGTACAGGGAGGAAGAAGAAAAATGAGGATCCTCAAACGCTGAAGTGGAGGAACGAGAGCAGAAGGGAAACCAAGAAAGGAAAAGGGAGGCAAAAACAAAGTTGAGACTGTTGCACGTCGACAAAATGCAGAACATTCCTAATAATACCCCAGACATGGTCCCCAAGGGAGGGGAAAAGGAACAGCAAGAGGATAGGCATGCAGCACGGAAGGGTTGCTGCAAAGGCTGGGGTCCCGTGGTAGCCAAGCACGAACCCGCCAAAGGGTGGCGAGCCCCCTGGGGAGGCAACATGTTAGTGAAGAGTTTTAATGTTCAATACATTGGTTATAAGGATTGCTAAGTAACAAGCGATGTTCACTAAGTTTCCTAGCCATTCCTCTAGGACCTAACTGTCGGTATACGTCCTTGCTGATCGTATCACAGCCTATGATCAGTAAGAATTGTTGTAATATGTATGACTTTATCAGTTTGGTCAAAAATTATTTGTACTGTTTTCATTGTTTTACAATAAGTTGTGTCTTCCTGGTGCCAGCTGGCAGGCGAGGTAGGCAAGAGTTTCGGGAGGGTGGGAATGTGCCCTGTGACTCGTCACTTGCCTGCCATGAAAGTACAGTTTCGGCGACTTTTCCGTGCTGCGTGCCACGAGAGAGCTCGCTGTCTTCACGGGCTTCGACGTCAGCGCTGCTGGGGTAGACGTGCAAGGACGGAGGAGGAAATGTGAGGTAACTCAAAGTGAACTGGAAGGCAGTAGACTGCGAACTGATGGGCCACGGTGCAGGGACACTGGGAATCGTTAACGGTCGACACGGGGAGTTGGCGAGCGCTGGGGACACAACAGGCTAGAAAGGCAGTCGACGTCTTTCTCGGTGGCGACAGGACGGCAGCTACAGCAGACACCCAGACAAGGGATCCGGTTATTGCAAAACAAAAGGGCCACTACGAGTGTAACGACTGGCAGTGATTTTGGTTAGGTGGTCCAATGCGAGCAGAGTGCAGTTTACAGTGAACAGACCAAGCTTTACGCTTAGAGTGTAACGTTTATTGACAGACGTACAGAGTGGTTATAATTAAACTCTCGCTGCTTGAGCTAGAGTAGACGGATGGACTGCAGGATCTGCGTTGTTAGTAGTGTTAGTGCCATGACTCGACTATAGGCTCTGGTAGTGGTATGGCGACATGGAGTTGATACACAAGTACCAGTATACGTTACAGTTTCAGACAATGGATATAGGTCTGGGGGAGGTGAGCAGGGCTCTATTAGTAAAGCTGTTTTATTAAAATAGTGCTGCTGCTCTTCGCATTTGAGTATTTCGCCAGTATCCAGAGTAACAAAATACAGAGTGGTCCAAAAGTCCAGAAACACCCTGATAAAATCCAAATGGAGTAGCAAATAAGGAAACAGTGTTCCTACACACGAGGAACGGGAAGGGGGAAACTTTATAGGCTATGCCACCAACATGGCGGCCATCTTGAAAGCCGCCATCTTGAATTCAACTCCAAAATTTCAAATGGGAATGTGGTCATGTGACATATCAAACAGATAGAGAATTTCACCAGAAAAACAATGCCCTTGTTGTTTTAAATATAGCTTTATTCATTCGCAGGTTATAGCCAATTACTTGCGGCAGCAGTGGGACGCTCGGCAGCGTGAGTATTACGTACTGAGAAGTCATAAAATGGAGTCTGAAACGGTGCAAAGTGACTATCCCATGTCTGAAATGTTACATGTGTTTAACTGTTAGGTTTCATTCCCTCATGCTAACGTTTTAATAATTGTTTCCTTATTTACAGGTTACAAAATGTCCTTAACACATGAACAACACATTGAAATCATCTTGATACCAGGAGAAAGAAGCACACGGGTCATTGCTGAGGATTTTAACAGTCGTCACCCAACCAGACAGCCCACCACTCACAGCGCAGTTGCCAAGCTTTTGGCCAAATTGCGAGCAACAGGTTCTGTCGCAGATAAACTTAAGGCTGGAAGACCAAAATTCGCCACCGATGAAGGAATAACAGTGAGCGTGTTGGCATCATTTAGCAAGAGTCCGCAACGGAGTACTCGTCGCCTGTCACAAGAATGTGGGGTTAGCCGTACTTCCATATTGCGAATTTTATCGCAGCACAAATGGCACCCATACAAAATTCAGCTGCTCCAACATCTGAACGAGGATGACCCAGACCGTCGGGTACAGTTCGCAGAATGGGTGCCACAGCAGCTGCAGATAAACCCACGTTTCCCCTATCAGGTGCTGTTCAGTGATGAAGCCAATTTCTTTATCAATAGTGAAGTGAACAAGCAGATCACAGATACTGGTCCGACACAAACCCACACTGGATTGATGCTTCCAAAACGGTCGACTCACAAAAAGTGATGGTCTGGTGTGGTGTGTGGGGTACGAAAGTCGTTGGACCTTTTTTTTATTGATGGTACGTTAACAGCCAGCGGTTATCTGAGGTTATTGGATGAAGAAGTGTTTCCCTCGTTGTTAACTGAGGACGGGACATTTCCGGAATTCTTCCATCATGATGGAGCCCCACCACATCATGGGCACAATGTGCGAGCATACCTGGATGTGCAGTTCCGGCACAATGTGCGAGCATACCTGGATGTGCAGTTCCCTCAAAAGTGGATTGGTCCTATGGGTGCTGTGGAGTGGCCACCACGTTCACCAGATTTGACTCCTTTGGATTTTTATCTTTGGGGTCATGTCAAAGCGCTGGTTTGTTCTGTGAAAATATGGGATTTGCATCATCTAAAGCAGCGCATTGTTGATGCGTGTGGTCAAATTCAGCCAGATGTGTTGGTCAAAGTTCATCAGGACTGGGTTCGGAGGATAGCGTTAACAATCCAACATAGTGGACAACATATCGAGCCATTCCTATGACTGTTGGTGGTCTCTCGGGACTGTGTAACATCAAGGTAATGCCTCTTCGGCACACAACACACATGCTGCCGAGCGTCCCACCGCTGCCACATGTAACTGGCTATAATCCGAGAATGAATAAAGCTATGTTTAAAACAACAACGGCACTGTTTTTCTGGTGAAATTCTCTATCTGTTTGATATGTCACATGACCCCATTCCCATTTCAAATTTTGGAGTTGAATCCAAGATGGCGGCTTTCAAGATGGCCGCCATGTTGGTGACATAGCCTATAAAGTTTCCCCCTTCCCGTTCCTCTTGTGTAGGGACTCTGTTTCCTTGTTTGCTACTCCATTTGAATTTTATCAGGGTGTTTCCGAACTTTTGGACCACCTTGTACTTAAAACACCAGAAAATTTTTAGAAGAGGCCACAGTGGGCTCATAAGCCATTCACATTCATAATTAACCACTTTAAATATCTGCACTACTTTGTCATTAATAATATGTGCAGCCAGACTTGTTACTGCCAGAGCACGAACTGATATACTCAAATATATAAGAAGCTGGTCATAGTACTAAATCACGCACTCGTAGTTTAACTCAGAACATAACCCCAGAGCTTATTAATTATATATATTCCATAAAAAAATACTCAATAAGTACAATACGACAGGATTCTAGCACACAATAAATTTTTCATCATTAAGACCCTACTTGTTTACCTCTGAACACATTAGCTAAATATCAGCAGACAGCCAGAAAATCGAACCTGTGGTTATTTCGGAGTGCACAGACACGCACTTAGATACACACTCATTGTCCGTATCTCAAGTGTATCCAAAACAGGTAAACCTCGTTCACACAGGTTACCACAGTTCAATAAGTTGTGCACCAGTGGTCAACACGAAACAAATCGCAGGGAAGAGTCGTTAACTGCGAACAGCACAAAATTCAATATACATATATGCAGTAGGACTTTAAGAACCTGAATAATTCCCGCCGTTTGATACTGTAGCGTACCCGGTTGCAGACTGATACGTTCCAAAGCCACTGTCACATGTTCACATCGTTTAGCAGGACAGACGAGACCATCGCCCTCTCACTAGACGCAGTACACACTCGCCGACCGTGCGCACGTGTGCTTCCCAGCCCCACTGCCCACGTGACAGAGAGAGGCGAGCATGCGCAAAGAGCGACCACCGACAACCAGACTCCACACCGGAGCGCCAACCAACCGACCAAAACCAGCCTCTCCCCATCATGCGCTGAAATAGCCGCAAAGCGACCCAAGAGGAAAACCGCGGCCACGCGTTACGAAGTCGATCGCAGGGATCTGAAATGAATATCGAGAAGCGACTAGCGCCAACAGCGCCACGTATCAGCATTAAAGGAATGTGGAGAAGCCCTCTTTCCGCACAGGAGTTGGAGAACACGATTCGGAAGTTCGAATTAATTGACGATTCGGTTATTGCTCCTGGCACATGCCAAAAGCCAATTGCGCCACAAATTGTTGAAGAAGTGACTGTTTCCATGGCTGAAAATGCTGGACACATTGTGCGGTCTTCAAGAGCTGTATCAGGACAGCTGAACGTTCCATGGTGCTCAGCTGTTTCAGGCAGCAGTAGAGCAATCTCTAGTGCCATTCCAGCCTGTCATGGATGCAGACGGTCGTCAAATTCAGCAAGTTTTGTAACCTGGAACGTAAACATGGTACGCAGTTAACAAATGTTGCTCTCTCATGTGGACATTTAAATGTATTTCTTTCAGCTGTTTATTCGTTATTTCTCTTTCGCAAGTCGTTACAAATGTTTCCACAAAATTTCATTGCCCTATGATGCCTCGTTTTTCTTGCGTGCCCTGTCAAGTAGCGAAAGTTTAATTATAGCCACCCTGTACTTCGCATAATAGCGCATTTTTCTTGCATACGGTGGATGTGCGTTAATATCTCTCATGTGGAGAGATCAGCGAATTCTGTTTTAATCATTAGGCTGCGAGCGTAATTAACATTACTCTTGTAAGTATACATATTTGTACAGGGATTTTTGTAATTGCTATGGTTTAGCCTACGTAAAATACTAGTTCCTTCGTAGTACTATTCATAGTAGCGAGTAAGTTGGTGGAAGAAGTGGCTAGTAGAACGGATAGATTTCATTGTGAGTATTCACGCCGCATTGAAAAGTCTCAGGGCCACGATTGTGATTTTACGGTTGATACTATTTTGTCCTGATTGAGTGCTGTTTCTTATTTTGTGCTTTATTGTGTTTTATAGGTCAACAGTTCGAGTACTGGGAGTTTTAAATTACTTTTTGTTGCCCCTAGTTTTGCTTTTGCTGAGGCGGGATATCTGAATTACTCACTATAGCACTGGAAAACATTTTAAATGTTTTTTGTGATGCCCAATCCTTCCAGGACTGTAGCTAGATAGGAAACTTCGAACTCACTCTCGTTAATTTCCTATTTTACAAGTTTTTGAGAAATTTATTGATGTTTAATAAATATTTATTGCTAAAATAAGTCCACGCTCGCACAACTGTCAGCACAAACTTCACCTCACCCAAATTCATTGATACGAAATCGAAGAATGCCGTCACAGTTATGTTTCACAAAGCACTACGGCTGGCCCGGAAACATGGCTATACGAACGTGTAAATGAGAAGAATGCATTTTCTTACAGTCGTTTCTCCCCACGTTTCGGAAATCATATCTTCTTTTCTTTTTCCGAGTTTCTTTCCGTTTCTGAACTGCCTTATTCAGATTTCTGTGATTTTTTCGGATGTAGCTGTAGATTCATTTTCGAGACTGTTTCCACGCATCTTTATCTTGTGAAATTTAGCTGTGAAGTTTGGAAATTAATGTAAAAGGTGTGTTCAAAAAGTAACGCGATGTTGTAATTTCATCTGTTGCACTGCATTCGCGCGATATTCTGTTCTGTTCGTAAGTAGATCCACCAAAATTATCTGTACAATGCTATAGATATCAAATGTTTAATCTGTTGCCAGTTGACAAAAAGGCTGTGTGTGTTTCGGTAGTAGCGGCTACTACTTATTTTGTACTAGCTTAGTGCCCGCTGCCTCGCTGGTGTAGACTGCACTGTAAGATCTGCACAGATCCTTTTTGTTTTTCTTTAATCGAATTAGTATGTTGTTAGGGGTAAAACTAATGTGTGATTCTACACGCTATGAAAGTGTTAGTGACTTCTTTACATGGCTGCCAGTCTTTATATAATTAAAGTGTTGCAAAGAGTGTAATTTAATTTCATATAGAGAGTTACAAAAGAGACAAATTGGATAAGTGGTTCTATAGTTATTAGCGCCAGTCTTACGCCGGTACTGAACTCTCTCATTTCACACGGATATTCCTATACATGGAATCGCATTCAAACATGGTATATATTTTGTCATCAGTAATGAATAGTTCGCGGAGTAATTACAAAGAAAAATAATTTTACAAACGTGTATTAGACTTAATAAAAATTTAATGTATTAAAGATCCTTTTCTTTTTCTATGCGATTTTGACAAAGGCGATTTGTCGTGGTGACAAACAGCTCTCTTTGATTTAGCTCGCAAGTCACATCACGTTCCTAAACTTCGCACTCTAATTAAGGTCCTGGAAGCATGGTATTTTCTGAATGTACTTCTGACGAAAAAGCGAGTCCGCTCCCATAAAATCAAATATTTTCATAAAAATTTAGACATTCTATTTCACCCCCTTAGTGACTGAATTGCGTAAAACACAAACACACATTTTTCTATTTTTAATCGAAAGTCAAATATCAAGTTTCATAGATGTACGTTTAAAAATTCTCTAGTAATTCTGTAATGTAGATTTATTTCGAAAAACGTTTCACCCACTATTTCACTCTTTTGAGGGATTAATTTTAATAAAATAATGAAAGGGAAACCAGACATCGGTTTCCGTACTTCTAGCTTCAAAATTGCCTTCATAGCGACATATTTTCTAAATACTTTTCATCCCCGATTTCATCCCCTAAGGAGTGGAATTTCGAAAAATCCCTTATTAAACGATGGCTACGGTATAACATGAACACCCTCACCAAATTTCAAGTTTCTATCCTTAGCGGTTTGGGCTAAATGATGATGAGTCAGTCAGGATATTTCCTTTTGTATACAGAAATAAGAATAGTGCCGTGCGGCATATCTGCTGCTGTACATGTCTAGCCTAGCGCTATTTTTGTTTACGGGCAACTGCTTAGCGTTATGATTAAAAGTGAGAGAATAACGTCAGGCAACTGAATGTTAGGCTAATGCAACAGCGACTTTCTCCGCTGAAGGTCAACGATTTTTGTCGCACCGGAAATGGAAGTCCATGTTGCAAACGGGATGTACTACACTGAGCTGTATTGGTCGCTCCGTTAAGTTTCCGAGTGGGACTATAGCTGCCGAATGGGTCCGGGCCTATTTTTGGCGCAGCAATAATCGTCAGCATCCCTGGCACACTGAACTGTTATTATCGCCAGTCGCGCACCAGCCACAAGAATACTGCACTCAGTTCTGTTTCGCCTGTGTGTGGTAATGTCCGAAAGCTCTGTAAATTTCGTTCAAGTGGATCATTTGGACAGGGAACTGATGATAATTGAGGTGGAGAAATATCCCTGTCTCTGCAACATAAAATCGCAAGTTTATATAGATCGTCTGCTGGAGAAAGAAGCATGGAAGGTGTGTGCACATGTTGTTGGGGCTGAGAAATGGAACTCGCTGCCACTGGCTGCACAAAATGCAATAGATAAGATGACATACATACTTGTAAATAGGTACATGCAAGGTTTCATGACAATCGACGTAACTTTCGCCTAGACAACTACTAAAAAAGTAATTTAATTTTTATTTTTCCTTCTTCCTCTAATAGTTTGACATGTATACAAACCTGTTGCGCGAAAACAATTTAATTAATTGTGTTGAAACATTGTATGATTGAATACAATGTTTTTAGAGGTATTTTCAGACTCTTTTCCATATCTTAAAAAAGTCAGAAAAATAAATACTCTGAATTTGAACAAATTTTTCTTAGTAATATCTTAATCCAATGTTATCTAAGGTAAAAAAAGTAACAATTATGAGGCTACAGTTGAAAAAAAAGTCGAAAACTTAAGGTTTTGTGGAATAAGCTTTTTCAAAAGTTAAAAGGGAAACTGCAAAGGGTTGTTTGAAAGAACGGTATTCTTGTGAACGTATTCGTAGCATTATGTACTTATGTCATATACCAAATAGTGTAATATCACAATGTGAACATGAACTATTAATACAACTAAGTACAGCTTATGACAACAATTACATCCTCATCTGCAGACGTCTAGTTACCTTTGCCGGCAATGTATGCATTTTGCCATGGAACTGATCCTTCCACAGAGCAGAAGTAATTGAAAAACGTGTCTGTAATGTCACAACCACGGTTGCTACATCTTAGTCCTACGTTTTCCATAGATTCCAGCGAACAGGTTAAAGTGTCTTCAAACCAATAGCCTCCTGCTTCCGCACAAAGCTATGCAACACGCAACAAGTTTCTATAATACTTTCAGCCAAGTTAATATTAACATGTATGGCCCACTGGAAAATTCGCCGTATCAAGTGTTTATCAAGAGCAAAATTTTCGTCACCTATAAATACGAAAGGCCCATTTTCATTGTTTGGTCAATTAGTCAAAGGTTTGGTGCCTGGAAAAGGTAACCTTCCATTATAAAGTGCTCTTCCGAAATTAGTTCCTTTTAAAATATTTGAATTACCATCGTGTCCATATCCTCTACCCGCAACTGCCATAAGAACTACGGAATGAAACTTTTTATGACAAAAAATTCACGTTCGCTATTCCAGGGCTTCACCAACCGCACATGCTTACCGTCTATGGCATCTATGCAGTGAGGAAAATTTGTAGTTTTCTCAAAATTCAGAGCTATTTCTTGTAAGTCCTCTTTCGTTGGCATTGGCATATACTTTGCTTGTAAGTAGTTCCAAGCTACTCTACATGTATCTTAGATTATGGATGCAACAGTTGAGCGTCCTAGTAAAAACTCATAGTGCGGAGACTTCATGGAGCATCCCGTTCCAAGATACCTGTTATCAATAAGTATAGTATAAAACACAATATCAGGTTGATGGAAATTAATTAATTCCAGTGAGCAGGTGTAAGAATAATTGATTTTAACTTTCCTACGGGAAAACAAGTACAAAAACTATGGGAAAATATGCATGATGCATACAGCCGCAGCCTGAAAGAATTATAATAAAAAGAGTGGCAGTGCAACGACTACAAAAAAACCATATGTGTGCTATAGACAGATGTCTTTCCTGCAAGAATCCATGGAACTGAGGCATTAAGTACAAACTTTTTTCTGCAATTTTGTAACATTTAAATGTATTTCCAATGGATGTGGTAGTTAATTACCTACTAAATACCGACTTACTATATACTTAAATTGCACAGTACAAAGTGGCATGTGGGTTTTTCCAAAAATGTTTCTTTTCATTTCAGGACCTCAGGAAATATGAATGATGCTTCTATTCTTGAGGATGATAAAGAGGAAAAGCATCACGAAGACAGAGCACCGCCACCCAACACTGCTAAAGCAAATAATAAAAGGAAACTTCAGGACGCATCTGAAAGAGAGTCGATGGGGGTATTGACACATAGTTCAACTTGTGTTTTACCACAAAAGGATCCTGATGATTTGATATCTCTTTTGCTGTACTTAAAATAAATGAGTACCGACGATAAACTAGACTTTGAAAGAAAAACATTACAATTGATAAAATCTTACAGCCGAAAGACTGTAGAGAGCAGTACTGCTGCTGACTCCTTCATAAATACTGCGCCGTCAGGTACGTCGACATCGACAAGCAAACAAAGCCCCACACCTGGGAGTCCAGTCACTTATTTTTCACCAGTCACTGGACTGCCGGATGAAGACTCGATCTTGTCATTAGAAGAATATTACAACTGATTAAGCAGCTGACATGAACTAGTAATGTAAACTCATTCATTGTAACCGAATTTATGTTAAAGTTATGTTAAGTGTATGTTCATGTCCATAAATTACTTACTGTATTCAATTGAAAAACGTACCTCAATGTTAATGCAAGTTTTTCTTCCGCACCAACACAGTCACGTAACTTGGTATACTTCTTTTGTAAGTTATTTCTATATTCGAGGGCAGTAAGTCGAAAGATGCTACGGACATGCCGTAATAATCAAAGAATTTCTCTGGATAACTCCTAAGTTTCTGGTGTAAAATACAAACTTTTTTTCATTTGGACGATTCATAATAATTGGATGAATCCACCATTTTCGTTGGCGGTTACGCCTTCTGCGACGTCGGACTACACATAATGCTACTGCAGCTAAATATTTCAGTTCTGAATGACAGGTCATCATGCACTGTGTCACCTCGTGGCTTGTTGCAACACAACTGAAGCAGCCATCGATTTTTGTTGCTAGTGCGGCAGCCAGTTTCGGACGCGCGAATTCATCCGCCGCCATTATAATTGTTTGAAGTGTGGCACCCTAGGCGATTATTTCAGCCGCGATAGGTGTCGAGGGGAGAAAATCGCCTAGTGTGGCATTAGCCTAACAAGGCGCGATCCGCCCGACTGCAACGGACAAGCAGAGGTCGCCTGCTCGTCATCGCCGAATTCGTCCAAATTCATGGTACATGAATGATGAAACAAGAAAGTGCCCCAAGTGGAAACTCTAAATGGCCAAGTGTTTAGGAAAGAAAAGGAATTTCGATGCGGATCTATCACCGTGTGTACCGTATCAATTGTCCCTGTGAGTGCGTATTTAGAAAGCGGTGTTTGGCTGCGTGCTAAGAGGTAGAATTTTCTTTAAAAAGGTCGCAGGTTCGCCGTCGCCAGAAGGCAAATATTTTTGTGCTCCTTGGCAATGCGTACACTACTGACATCACAAATAACATGCACGACGTTCACGTGTAATCGTTAACTACAATCCCTTTGCAGTCCCGCATTTCATCCTAAGCCTATACTTTCTGTGCTTATATAAATTAATAAAATAACCTGTATGATGTTGCGGTTAATTGTGATTTCCACTACTTCTCATTACCTTCGTCTTTCTTCGATTTACTTTCAGTCCATACTCTGTACTCATAGACTGTTTATTGCGTTCAGCAGATCACGTAATTCTTTTTCACTGTCACTCAGGATAACAATGACATCAGCGAATCGTATCATTGATATCCTTTCACCTTAAATTTTAATTCCACTCCTGAACCTTTCTTTTACTTGCATCATTGCGTCCTCGATGCACAGATTGAACACTAGGGGCGAAAGGCTACATCCTTATCTTACACCCTTTTAGGACGAGCACTTCGTTCTTGGTCGTCCACTCTTGGTTCTTGAACATATTGTATATGACCCATCTCTTCCTATACCTTATCCCTACTTTTCTCAGAATTTCGAACATCTTGCACCATTTTACATTGTCGAACGCTTTTTCCAGGCCGATAAATCCTACGAACGTGTCTTGATTTATCTTTAGTCTTGCTACCATTATCAACGGCAACGTCAGAATTGCCTCTCTCATGCCTTTATCTTTCCTAAAGCCAATCTGATCGTCATATAGCGCATCCTCAATTTTATTTTCCATGCTTCTGTATATTATTCTCGTCAGCAGCTTGGATGCATGAGCTGTTAAGCTGATTGTGCGATAATTATCGGTCTTGTCAGCTCTTGCTGTCTTTGGGATTGTGAGGATGATGTTTTTCGAAAGTCAGATGGTATGTCGCCGGAGTCATACATTTTACTCACCAACGTGAATAGTCGTTTTGTTGCCACTTCCCCTAATGATTTTAGAAATTCTGTTGGAATGTTATCTATACCTTCTGCCTTATTTGATCTTAAGTCCTGCAAAGCTCTTTTAAATTCTGATTCTAATACTGGATTCCTTATCTCTTCTAAATCGACTCCTGTTTGCCCTTCTATCCCCCTCATAGAGGCTTTCAATGTGTCCTTTGCACCTATCTGCCTTCCCCTCTGCATTTAGCAGTGGAATTCCTGTTGCACTCTTAATGTTATCACCCTTGCTTTTAATGTCACCGAAGGTTGTTTTGACTTTCCTGTATGCTGAGTCTGTCCTTCCGACAGTCATATCTTTTCCGATTTGTTCACATCTTTCCTGCAGCGATTTCGTCTTAGCTTCCATGCACTTTTTATTTATTTCATTCCTCAATGACTTGTATTTCTGTACTCCTGAGTTTTTCGGAGCATTTTTGTACGTCCTCCTTCATCAATAAACTGTCGTATTTTTTTGTTACCCATGGTTTCTTCGCAGTTACCTTTTTTGCACCTATGTTTTCTTCCCAACTTCTGTCACGGCCCTTTTTAGAGGTGTCGATTCCTCCTCAATTGTACTGCCTACCGAGCTATTTCTTATTGCTGTTTCTATAGCCTTAGAGAACTTCAAGCGTATCTCATGATTCCTTAATACTTCCGTATCCCAATTCTTTGCGTATTGATTCTTCCTGACTAATAACTTAAACTTCAGCGTACTCTTCAACACTACTATATTGTGATCTGGGTCTATATCTGCTCCTGGGTACGCCTTACAATCCAGTATCTGATTTCGGAATCTCTGTCTGACCAGGATGTAATCTAACTGAAATCTTCCTGTATCACCCGGCCTTTTCCAAGTACACCTCCTCCTCTTGTGATTCTTGAACAGAGTATTCGCTATTGTTAGCTGAAACTTGTTACAGAACTCAATTAGTCTTTCTCCTCTCTCGTTCCTTTTCCCAAGCCCTTTCCCACTGTAGCCGTTTCTTCTACTCCTTCCCCTACAACTGCATTCCAGTCTCCGAGCCGGCCGGAGTGGCCGTGCGGTTCTAGGCGCTACAGTCTGGAGCCGAGCGACCGCTACGGTCGCGAGTTCGAATCCTGCCTCGGGTATGGATGTGTGTGATGTCCTTATGTTAGTTAGGTTTAATTAGTTCTAAGTTCTAGGCGACTGATGACCCCAGAAGTTAAGTCGCATAGTGCTCAGAGCCATTTGAACCATTTGAACCAGTTTCCGATGACTATTAGATTTTCATCCCCCTTTACATCCTCATACACTGTGTCTATCTCCTCATCTTCAGCTTGCGACGTCGGCATGTATACCTGAACTATAGTTGTCGGAGTTGGTTTGCTATCAATTCTGATAAGAACAACCCTGTCACTGAACTGTTCACAGTTACACTCTCTGCCCTAGTTTCCCATTCATAACGAATACTATTCCTGTTATACCATTTCCTGCTGCTGTTTATATTATCCTATACTCATCTGACCAGAAATCCTTGTCTTCTTTCCACTTCACTTCACTCACCCCTACTATATCTAGATTTTCTTTTTCAGATTTTCTAGTTTCCCTACCACGTTCAAGCTTCTGACATTCCACGCCCCGACTCGTAGAACGTTATCCCCCAGTTGATTATTCAATCTTTTTCTCATGGTAACTTCCCCCTTGGCAGTCCCCTCCCGGAGATCCGAATGGGGGACTATTCCGGAATCTTTTGCCAATGGAGAGATCATCATGACACTTTCTTCAATTACAGGCCACATTTCCTGTGAATACGTGTTACGTGGCTTTAATGTAGTGGTTTTCATTGCCTTCTGCATCCTCATGCCGTTATCATTGCTGATTCTTCCGCCTTTAGGGGCAGTTTCTCTTCCCAAGGACAAGAGTGTGCCCTGAACCTCTGTCCGCTCCTCCGCCCTCTTTGACAAGGCCGTTAGCGGAAGGAGGGTGACTCCTTAGGCCGGAAATCTTCAGCCACCATTGCTGATTATTAATCAAAATACACTGATATGTTGCAATATTTTACTTTGCAGAATGTGGAGAACGTTAGTAGCTTAGGACAAGAAACAGGGAGGAACAGGACAGAGCTAAACGCTGGCAGCTGTCGGTACGATACGTCATTTGGGCAGGATCGAGAACTGACGAGTGCTGACTTATTGGATGCAATTGCCTGCCGCCCCCCCCCTCCCCCCCCCCCCCCCCCCGCTCACCTAGCCTTTCCACAAATAGTGTTCATTAAAGATTCCGCCAGTCTGTGTCGCGAGGCTGCCTGCATTACAGGGGCCTCCGGCAGATGGGGCACTAATTCACCCGTCTATTTCCACCGGAGTCACTCTTCAAGTGGTTGGTTGGACAGTTTGCGCATTGATATCTCAAGCCTACTTCCCCCTCAATTCTGTATCTCTGGTATTTCTGTAGTTGCAGTGACAACGGTAAAGACCATTAAAAGGTTCGAATACGTTGATATTAAATGATGGGACCAAAATATGTGTATTGTGAAGATTGTATACCAATTAGGTTCCTTTCAGAGTATGCTGCTATAATACTCGTAGCTGCATGCATACTCAAATCCTAACCGTTCCCTCGACGAAAGATCCGTACCTAAAGACTGGAAAGTTGAACAGGCCCCAACAATACTCGCGAGAAGAAGTAGGAGTAATCCGTTAAGTTATGGACACATATCACTGACATCTATTTTAGAAGGTTATGGCAACTCAAACGGCAATGTCTTGTTGAAAGTTTTAAAGGGTTACATATGTTTTATATTATTGTTTTTGCTGCAATTCACACTATTAGTTCGTTATGTCTACATCACGACGAGCTCGTTTTGGCGATTTTTGACATTTTCAAGTGATCCTGCAATGAAGCTACAATTTTCTTTAATATAATACGATTAAAATATATTTCTTGCGTCTATGTTATATGTTGTGTGTTCTACAACGAAGTAAATATAACAAGCTGATAAAGTTTTAATTGCAGAAAAAGCTTTGAAAAATATAACTTATATACACTCCTGGAAATGGAAAAAAGAACACATTGACACCGGTGTGTCAGACCCACCATACTTGCTCCGGACACTGCGAGAGGGCTGTACAAGCAATGATCACACGCACGGCACAGCGGACACACCAGGAACCGCGGTGTTGGCCGTCGAATGGCGCTAGCTGCGCAGCATTTGTGCACCGCCGCTGCCAGTGTCAGCCAGTTTGCCGTGGCATACGGAGCTCCATCGCAGTCTTTAACACTGGTAGCATGCCGCGACAGCGTGGACGTGAACCGTATGTGCAGTTGACGGACTTTGAGCGCGGGCGTATAGTGGGCATGCGGGAGGCCGGTTGGACGTACCGCCGAATTGCTCAACACGTGGGGCGTGAGGTCTCCACAGTACATCGATGTTGTCGCCAGTGGTCGGCGGAAGGTGCACGTGCCCGTCGACCTGGGACCGGACCGCAGCGACGCACGGATGCACGCCAAGACCGTAGGATCCTACGCAGTGCCGTAGGAGACCGCACCGCCACTTCCCAGCAAATTAGGGACACTGTTGCTCCTGGGGTATCGGCGAGGACCATTCGCAACCGTCTCCATGAAGCTGGGCTACGGTCCCGCACACCGTTAGGCCGTCTTCCGCTCACGCCCCAACATCGTGCAGCCCGCCTCCAGTGGTGTCGCGACAGGCGTGAATGGAGGGACGAATGGAGACGTGTCGTCTTCAGCGATGAGAGTCGCTTCTGCCTCGGTGCCAATGATGGTCGTATGCGTGTTTGGCGCCGTGCAGGTGAGCGCCACAATCAGGACTGCATACGACCGAGGCACACAGGGCCAACACCCGGCATCATGGTGTGGGGAGCGATCTCCTACACTGGCCGTACACCACTGGTGATCGTCGAGGGGACACTGAATAGTGCACGGTACATCCAAACCGTCATCGAACCCATCGTTCTACCATTCCTAGACCGGCAAGGGAACTTGCTGTTCCAACAGGACAATGCACGTCCGCATGTATCCCGTGCCACCCAACGTGCTCTAGAAGGTGTAAGTCAACTACCCTGGCCAGCAAGATCTCCGGATCTGTCCCCCATTGAGCATGTTTGGGACTGGATGAAGCGTCGTCTCACGCGGTCTGCACGTCCAGCACGAACGCTGGTCCAACTGAGGCGCCAGGTGGAAATGGCATGGCAAGCCGTTCCACAGGACTACATCCAGCATCTCTACGATCGTCTCCATGGGAGAATAGCAGCCTGCATTGCTGCGAAAGGTGGATATACACTGTACTAGTGCCGACATTGTGCATGCTCTGTTGCCTGTGTCTGTGTGCCTGTGGTTCTGTCAGTGTGATCATGTGATGTATCTGACCCCAGAAATGTGTCAATAAAGTTTCCCCTTCCTGGGACAATGAATTCACGGTGTTCTTATTTCAATTTCCAGGAGTGTAGTATGTCGTCATTCGACCTAGTATGAGCTGCAGGCCCACCAGAGGAAAACTTTTATTAAGGAGTTGGTAAAACATAATGTGAGTTATCTGAGAGAGTATATGCTGTCCGTGTGTGTGGTCTTGTTGGATGAAGACCTCCGTACAATAAATTATAGTTTAATCAATGTGTATCTTATAATATCCGAAGTAATGTGGACACAAAAAAATAAAAACAGAACAGTACCAAAAATAAGAAAAGGTGACAACAGTGATGTTTGTAGCATAAAAAATCACGAACTACAAAGAAACATAAGAACAGTCGGGGTACGCTGAAAAAAAAATTACATAAGATATGTCAAGATAACGAAGAATTTCGTGATATACAAGTACTCAAGCACAGTAATACTTTCACCACACGAGACGTCGAAATCAGAATGCAGTTTACTATGCGAGAACTCTATCATATTGTGGATAGTACTGAATCACTTGAAAAATGCTACAGAGAAGGAGGAAAGAAATGCCAACAATGGAACTGCAAGACAAAACATTACATAATGACAACTGACAAAAAAAAATAAAGCAACATGTGTTGTATTGAGAATCTTCCAAGGCTTTGCACGATAAACTTAAAGCAATATATGTAACAGACACTCCTCTCAAAGAACTCAGAAGTTGCTTCAAGAATTTCATAATTTCAAATACGATAAAACTAGACTCATGGCTATTAATATAACAGCTCAACAGAACATAGCATTTGAAGTGGATTGTCTCCAATCAGAAAATATGTCAAACACTACGCTTATCATCAAGATAGTCTATTTTTCCACATCAATAGAGACATTTTTATCTAGTATGGGATTCAACACATAGTGGTGTGAAGATTACAGGTAATTTAATGGCGAGGCTCATAAGAGAAGAGGAACGACTGAAAGGTAATAACCAACAACAGAGTATCGCATTTGTTCATTTTCACAATAAAAAAGAGGATGTTATCTGCACCAATGGTGGTGCACGTGGACACTTCACAAGAGAATGCAAGAAGCCTAAGAAGAAAGAACACCGGTTTATGTACAGAGAAGAAGTGTGCTACTTTAAGAATAAAAATAAGATTCAAGAAAACAGGAAAGACGACATTGCTGAAGAAAATGGTCAATTTCGATATCGGTGTTGAATGATCCCATTAAATTCTCGTAATATTCTCTTTTCATACTGATGAAGTAATCTGAACAGTCATCAGGTTTATATGAGATCGAGGTCGTAAATTTAATTTTTCGATCCTAGGAAGGTAATTCCACGCTTAAATCTCAACTAGTTTTGTATTTCATGTTGTGAACCGTCTGCATAAACTACCACCCGAGCAATGTCAGAGAGCTAAATGAAGCAGTGTCATGTTTACTCCATTGTACATTCCTTTTCTCGTAATCTATGGCAAGGATAGTTTCTGGCTGAGATCTCGTTGGACTACAGACCTGTACTATTATTTATTTATTTATTTATTTGCAAATAGCAAGAATGGAATTCTATAACAAAATGCTAAGAAAACTTTTCCCTTGTCCAGAACTGAGCTATCAGCCTATTTTTATTTTTAATCGTGAACCATCTTTCGTAACGCAAATAAACATGATTCATTATTAGTTTGTTATTGTTACTGTTATTATTGCTATTCGTTCACTCTGGAAGAGCTTTCCAATCACTATTTGTTATCGTTACACATGACCAATGTATCAGGAAGAATGGAATGTTGGATGTTTCGCCACGCAGAATATGCACATTTACCTCAGCGTCTCGTTTTCAGGGCAATAGGAAATGCCCAATAGGAAAAGACAGCAACGGGAGGTCAGTAACGCAGGTAGAACTCTGCAACAATTTCTGTTGATTTCACGCCGTGACAACAGATAAATTCGCGTCGAAGCATATTACTTACCAATGGAACGTGTATTACGGACTCTGTCGCAGCTACAGGTAGTTATGTCCGCAGCTCGTGGTCTCGCGGTCGCGTTCTCGCTTTCCGAGCACGAGGTCCTGGGTTCGATTGCCGGCGGGGTCAGGGATTTTCACCTGCCTCGAGATGACTGGGTGTTTGTGTTGTCCTCATCATTTCATCACCATTCATGAAAGGGGGCGAGATTGGACTGAGCAAAGGTTGGGAATTTGTACGGGCGCTGATAACCGCGCAGCCGGCCAGGGTGGCCGAGCGGTTCTGGCGCTACAGTCTGGAACCGCGCGACCGCTACGGTGGCAGGTTCGAATCCTGCCCCGGGCATGGACGTGTGTGATGTCCTTAGGTTAGTTAGGTTTAATTAGTTCTAAGTTCTAGGGGACTAATGACCTTAGAAGTTAAGTCCCATAGTGCTCAGAGCCATTTCAACCATTTGATAACCGCGCAGTTGAGCGCCCCACAAACCAAACATCTTGACGTTAATCTAATCCATTATGGATGTTTAAGGATCTGTGACTCTATTCAACATGAATACAGAAAACTGCAAGGAAGCACTTTTTTGAAATATTTGTTTATTCCATAAGCCGGTTTTCAAACGTTGTCAGGCTCATTTTCAGAAGATGAAACTGAGAAGGTTCGACAACCGGTTTATGGAATAAAAAAGTACTTCAAAACAGTGACTAGTTGCTGTTTTCTGTATTTATAATACGTTTGATAATTTTGTTCTGCCGCTGGCCGAATGAGTTCTGACAATGCATAAATCGAAGCTTCTTATTGCTATTATTTACATAGCTACGTAAACGAACAAGGGTTCCAAGTGCGTGTTTCACTTGTGACATTTCATTTCGAATAAAGTTCGTAAGCCTTCTGCAACCTCGATCCAGTACCTCGTGGGACCAGGAATAGGGGTCAGTTTTGGGGAATACCAAGCAACTACACAAAAAAGCCGTTGGAAAGACTCGAAGGAACTACCAGTGACATGGATTTGATTTCATTTCGTCATTTGTGGACGAAGCAAGAGGGGAACATTACAAAAGTAATGAACAGGCTACTTAGTATGCCTTATACGAACAGAGGTCAAGGTGAAAAACATACATGAAGGTTCAAAATTGCACATTTGCCCACATCTATAGTTTAGTTTTTGTATTAATGAACGTAATTTTCAGTTTCTACTGAATCCTGAAATGAAATGACTACTGCATGGCGTCGACTAAATAGTTAACTGCGTTACTTCTTCCTTCCATTCCCACCAACATTCTTATACATCCGCGTAATAGTCGTGAAATTCCATTTGTATTGGCACAAGACCACCGTAAGGCACAGTCGATTTCGAAATGCAAAAAGTTTGATATCTCACTTTATCGTGATGTGTGAGGCAAGATTCATTTCCAATTACTTTTCATTCCACTGATGTAAACTTTCACTGCAAACTGTCGACGTAAATTTTTTATTCGTCTGAATCTTGGGAAAATTGTTATCGTGATGGAAAATTATATACCTAATACTTCACGTGCCACACGAGTTGCTATCACTGCGCTGAAATTATATAACACTGGAGTTAATAGCCCCATTCCATTGCATAAAGCGTCAAAAATGGGTAAGTCTAGATTAAATCTAATTGATGCCTTAAATATAAATAGCGCTGCATAAAAACCAAACGCGCTCGCGCCGTCCCTTTGATTGCCCGTATAACACGAGCACGACAAGCATTTCGTTGCGCACCTGCCACTAGCACCACTGAGAATTGGCAATATCGTTGCAAATATTTGACAACCCTGTGACAGTGCATTTTTACGCTCCTCACTATGTGTTTCTGTATGAAATTTGGCCAAGATTTACCACCCACTCTATAAAAAGTCTACGTATTGCCAAATCTATGCTCCTACTTAAACTCGTATGCTGATCTTTGACTAAATAGAACCTAAATTGAATTGAACTGTAACTGGTCTGAATACAGCTTGTCTTTAAGTTAAACACGCAACTGAAGTAAAACAATTATCTCGCCCTAACCAAAATTTTCACTTAGCTGGCGACTTGACAACGTTGTTGCAGATTTCTCGAAAGCACAACAGCAAACAGCAAGGAGGTAGCGGCTAAGCTAGATTTCTATTTTTTTGTAACATAATTTCCATGTAATATCCAACTGTTGCATACCACATGGTGCAATGTGGTAATGCGTAACGATACACCTTATTTGAACAGTGGGATGGAGAGAGTAACTATTCCTACGAAACTATGTTCCAAGACAACGATTTTAGAATGAAGTATGTATTCAGAAAGACAGAGTAAATCTTCGCGTAATCTTCATAAATAACATCGGTCCGAACAATACTATGCTTAACAAAGTGAACAATTATTTAAAAATGGTAAAATGTTCATGGAGAAGTTGTATAAAAACGAAAGAGCTTAATCAGTTAACATGTTAGTGCATGACCCCTAGCGGGGTGGTCTTTCTCTCAGCTCTGAGCAAGTGAACGAAGTTAACTAGCTGACAAGCATTCCGACAAACTCTTGTCACTACAGGGATCTGATCGCCCGCGCTCAAGCTCAACATTTTCCCGTGGCTTTGGCATCCTTAGACTTCACCAGGCATTTAAGTGGATCGATCATTCGTCTCTTACGGCTGTCCATCATATGGGATGCCCAGAAACTGTTGTTGAGGTGGTCATAGTCTCCTGCATGGCGCACATCTCAGATGCTGTATAATGGTTGGCTTACACAACCTCACGAGAAGCATTGTTATGCGGACTAAGACAAGGTCCAGAATGGCTCTGAGCACTATGGGACTTAACTTCTGAGGTCACCTTAGTCCCCTAGAACTTGGAACTACTTAAACCTAACTAACCTAAGGACATCACATACATCCATGCCCGAGGCAGGATTCGAACCTGCGAGCATACGATACCTGGGCGGCGCCTGCGTGGGTGGTAACCAATGGCGAGACTTCGGGCAGCTTCCTCAATGTACACAAATCGCGAGCTACGTATATCGGTACAGGCCAGCCTGAGAGGAACGTTGGCCCGTTCAGTGTGATCGATACCTTCAGCTGCCTGGGCATCGGTTTCACGGCTGATTTGCGGCGCTCTGTGGCTCTCAACTGCAGACGGCTGATGCTACGTTTCAGGTTTGGACTCGTTGAACATTGCACCCTCCCCTCCTCCATTCACCTCTTGCAACGTACGCTCTATGTCAACACCTACATAGCTACACCGACCCCCACTTGGCGCAAATTCTTCTGGTCCCGCACACCCTGACTTGCCATATGTTAGCTGTGTTGGGTTTCTTTTTTAGCTAGGAGATGATCTTCAAAGTCCACTATGACTCCCCCACCTTCCCAGGCTCGAGGGGTGTGGGTCTTTACCATGTTCCAGACAGAACTCGAACCCTTTTCGTCAATTCAGAGTCGACGATGTGGTTGCATTGCCCAGCGCGCCTTAGCAGCTTACTGCTTGTTGCATATGCCCCGCTGGCACAGTTGGACATCCCAGCGCCTTTCTACAAGGGTCACTCCTAAAGAAATGCACACTATTTTTATAAATCCATCTTTTATTCCACGTGTTTGAAAGTTTTACAGTGTGTAGATACATCGTTTAGGAACAATATTTTATTTCTCCACATAATTTCCATCCCTCTCAACTGCCTTACGCCATCTTGGAACCAGCGCCTGTATACCCGCACGGCAAAATTCTGGACCAACCTGTTGGAGCCGCTGTTTGGCAGCGTGCACAAGGTGGTCATCATCTTCAAACCTTTATCCACGAAGAGAGTCTTTCAGTTTCCCAAAGAGATGATAGTCAGATGGAGCCTGGTCAGGACTGTAGGGCGGGTGTGTCAGTGTTGTCCATCCGAGTTTTGTAATGGCTTCCATGGTTTTTTGACTGACATGTGGCCGTGCATTGTCGTGCAACAGCAAAACATCCTGCTTTTGCCGATGTGGTCGAACACGGGCTCAGTCGAGCTTGAAGTTTCTTCAGTGTCGTCACATATGCATCAGAATTTATGGTGGTTCCACTTGGCATGATGTCCACAAGCAAGAGTCCTTCGGAATCGAAAAACACCGTAGCCATAACTTTTCCAGCAGAAGGTGTGGTTTTCTTGGGTGAATTTGCATGATGCCATTCCATTGATTGCCTCTTCGTCTCTGGTGAAAAATTATGGAGCCATGTTTCATCACCTGTCACAATTCTTCCAAGAAATTCATCTCCACCATTCTCGTACTGTTCCAAAAGTTCGCTGCATACCGTTTTTCTTGTTTCTTTGTGAGCCACTGTCAACATTCTGGGAACCCACTTGGCACAAACCTTTTTTAACGCCAACACTTTCAGTAGTCTGCGAACACTTCCTTCCCCTATCCCAACGTAGTGTGAAATTTCGTTCACTGTGATGCGTCTGTCAGCAGTCACCAATTCGTTAAGGGCAGACATAGGGCAGAATTCCAAAAAAAATCGTTTTTTTAAAATTGCATAATTTATTCTATGAGAATAACATAGCAAAGTTTCATAATTGAAATCTCGGTTGAAATATGTTTTAAAAATCTTTGTTTGGGCGTCTGCACTTGCCATGCCATCTCTTTGTATACTATCATCCGCACCTACTCTACACTATAAATTTTTTGTGCATTAATTTTTTGTTCACACAATTGAAACGAGCTGCCGATGAGTCTAAAAGGTTGTGAGAAAGATAATATTTGCTAATTTCTTTGTTTAGAATTTGTTTTTTGATAGTGTATGCTACAAACTTATTTCATTTTTTAGTCTTGCATATATCAATCTGTTTTTTCTCGAAATAGGTTGTAACAGTGGACGCATATTCAAAGAAGTGAGGAAATGTCAAATTTCACATGTAAGAGGTACAGGAAATTTAAATAATAGTGTTACAGCTGCCGCTCCTCAGTGTGAAGAACAATTTTCGACAAAGTCACTGAGTTCATCGAAGAAGAATGCTGTGTGTAGTGCCAAAGACGAGTTTGCTGTGGATTTAGATACACTGACTTAGAATTACTTGGCAATATGATTAATGTTTCAAGTGCATGTGGTAATTTAGCTCAAAGGACACTGACAGAATATACATATGTTGTGTAAAGTTTGTAAATATGATGTTCAGTTCAAGGCTTCTGCTCTCCATGGGAAGATGTATGAGGCAAATTCAAATATTGTGTTAAGCCATGAGATGCTTATGTGTAGGCAGAGACGGCACACATTTGTTTTGTTGTTCGATGAACATGTCTGTACCACTGATTAGATTCTGTGGTTGCAACAGAATACTCCTCAGTGCTCTTGAAGTTGAGTTCGAGGAGGGCATGAAAGCAGCTGTTGAGGAAGCTGTAGGTATTAGCAGTGAGGGGGAAGAAGGACACTGTGTAGTGAAGACTGATCTGTGTGTCTCTTGTGATGGAAACTGGATGAAGAGGGGCCATACATAACTTCATGGTGTATCATCTGTTATTGTGGGTGCAGGGAAAATCTTAAGACTTTCAAGTAATGAGCAAATATCGCTCTCAATGTGATGCAAGAGAGAACAGTGATGGCAGTAGTGAAGAAGAAAGGTGGTTGCAGGAACACAATAAAGTATGCAGCAAGAACTACCAGTGGTCAAGACGTGGGATGGAAGCACCTGGCTTGAAACTAATATTCCAAAGATCAGTCGAACAATATGGTGTGAAGTATCTAGGTGATGGAGATTCCAGTGTTTTTAAGACTGTTTTAGAGAGCAGTCCTTATGGCTGACAAACTAAAATTGAGAAACTGGAATGTGTTGGACATGTTCAAAAGCGAATTAGATTTCCAAGATCGAAGAAAGAAATGAAAGGCAAGAAATTAAAAGGTGGAAAGCCACTGGGAGGTGTTAACAAAGACAGACAAGGAAATTTACATTTCACAAATATACTGTGAAGAAGCTATCAAGGATAACTTAAATAGTGTGAAAACAATGCAGCAAGCCATGTGGGCAATATTCTTTCGCAGACCTTCCACAGATGATAATCTTCAACATTCCCTTTGTGATACATCATGGTGCATATATCGTCAGGCAGAAGCCAATGGAAAGCCATACATCCACCAATGTGGTTTGCCACTTGCTGATTTAGATGTTATAAAACCAACTTTCAGGTACCTAGCCAATCCTGAACTGCTGAAAAATGTGTTCATGGGAAAACACAGAATTCAAATGAGGGCTTCACTCACCTTATATGAATGCTTGTCCAAAAAACAGTAGCCTATTTGTGTCCTCAGTTGTTGTGAAGATAGCTGCTTGTGATACCTGACTAGTGTTCAATAGTGGAAATGTAGGTAGGATTGAGTACCTGCAGAGACTAGGGTTCCATCCAGGTGCATTCACACTGAAGGCACTCAGAAGCATCGATGAAGTGCAACTGGACAAAGCTAAGGCAGTAGAAAGAAAAAATGCAAAAGTTGGCTAAGCAAAGGAGGCAGAGGAAGAGAATGCTCCAGGAAGGCAAGGAAGAGAATAAAGCTTATGGATATGGACAGCATTAGTCACTAGAGGTACATCAATATTGTCAAAAATTGAAATAAAAACTTGAAATGCGAATTGCCATAAACTATACCTTTTTTCAGGAACCGTGAAAGCTGTCATCGTGAAATTTGGAATAGTTCTTAAGAATTATTTACTAAATAATCCTGTGCAGGACTTTTCTCTTACCTTGTCACTGAGAAAAGTTCTCCTTTAAAATCTAAAGAAAAAAAGAATAATCAGTCTCGGTTAACACAAAACTGAAAAATTAATTTCGAAGCAGCTGTGACCTTTAACAAAAATCTGTTTCACGTATTTTATTAGCCTCTTATGCAGATGTAAACTGTGAAATTCCAGTTTTAATGCTTGATTAGTTTTCGAGAAAAGGCAACTTAAAGGATCCATGATAATTAAAAACTTAGATCCGTATAAAGTATATGTCAATAGGCATTTTCAAACAAAAATGGCACGGAATATGAAGTATTATGTTGTACATAGCACTCTCATGTTTTACTATTTTAGCTGTAATATTTTTGGAGATATATATGTTTAAGTATAAGAATGAATTTTGCCCTACGTCTGTCCTTAACTCTCTGCACATTGTCTGGAGTGTGTGCAGTACGAGGCCTGCCGCTGCGAGGACAATCCTCAATATTGCCGTGCCAGCTTTCATCACGTAACCTGCTTGCCCACTGGGGGGTGAACTGTGCCGCGATCGACAGCAGCATCTCTATACACCTTTTTCAACCTCTTGTGGATGCTTCCCACTGTCTCGTTTTCACAGCACAGGAATTCTATGACAGCACGTTGCTTCTGACGAACGTCAAGTGTGTCAGCCATCTTGAAGACATGCTGTGACGGCGCCACTCACGGGAACAGGTTGAACTAAGTTTGAAAACAAGCGGGAAGGATGTATCTACACACTGTAAAACTTTCACACATGCAGAATAAAAACTGTATTTTTACAAAAATAGTGTGCATTTCTTTTGGAGTGACCTTCGTATCATATTGGACCCTTCTTTTTCTAGACCATAGTTACCATTTTGCCTCTTTGCCTCCTGAGCGCTTGTTATCGATGAACCCGGTCTACACTTAGCTGCAACTGGCCCGCGTTCCCAATGTGATTGAAGCACCCGCACTACAGGTAGGACAATATATGGTGTGCGCTGAATGTCCCTTTTCTTGACACTGCTGCTCGCTCCGTGTGGTAAATCACTGACAACTGGAAATAACTGAATCGTTCTCGTCTACACTAAGTTCACCTCGCTAACTCCCCGCTTTGCGTCACGTGTGGGGTGTCGGACACGGCTGATCATCGCTTCGTTTATGCCCCGACAGTAGAAGTCTGGCGCTTGGCCCAGCGAATTCTGGCGTTCCTCACACGTTCTAGTGGTGACCGAATAACAACGCGAACGACGTTGTTCCCAGACGATGTGTACTACCCGCACATGAAGAATCACTCCGTGAATTGGTACAGCGGTTTCGCAATTCTACTTTTCTTTGCCACTGGCGAGAAAAGTATTCTCGATTTTTTTAATCTATACGAACGAACGACATTACGCCACTGTCTGTAATCCGAAATACAGACAATACTATTCGGATTTACTGTAGGGTGCTTTATACGACCTTCCATGCAGTTGGAATGTCCCTGCAATGAGCAGCTGATTTGACGCACTGTTGCTGATTATTTTTATACTTCTGTCCCCAGCAGTATTCCGCTTTATTTATAGAAAACGTGCATGGATTTTTTCATGGACTTCATTACACGCGTCCGAGGAAAAAAATCTCTTTTAAATGCATTTCTTACCCTCTCGCTCCATTCCCTCATCCTTTCGTAGTTTAGGTAGAACTGTTGGGATAGACGTACTTTGGGGCTAAAGCGTGAGGTGGCGGAGATATTTTTTGTTTTAGGGTCAAAGTGGCGGTGGCAAATAGATCCCTCCTTTTTATGGGTTCCTTTATAATCAGGAAAAAAAAGGTTCTGCACATACCTTGCAATGCAAGGGCGATAAGGCTTGTCAGTTGTAGTCTCAGTGCAAGCAAATACAGTCACAGTTCTTATTTTCCATTTTATTTGAACGTCAAGACTCAGATTTACGGAAGTGGAACGTACTTGGAGGCTTTGTATTGTATTGTATGTTAACCGGGGACTTAGAAACGACGGAGAGGCTCCGTTCCCGCCGCAGTGGTCCGCAACCCCCCGACGACTACCGCAGTCAACTTCACCCCTCCGCCGCCCCACACCGAACCCAGGGTTATTGTGCGGTTCGGCCCCCGGTGGAACCCCCAGGGAACGTCTCACACCAGACGAGTGTAACCCCTATGTCTGCGTGGTAGAGTAATGGCGGTGTACGCCTACGTGGGGGACTCGTTTGCGCAGCAATCGCCGACATAGTGTAACAGAGGCGGAAGAAGGGGAACCAGCCCGCATTCGCCGAGGCAGATGGAAAACCGCCTAAAAACCATCCACAGACTGGCCGGTTCACCGGACCTCGACACAAATCCGCCGGGCGGATTCGTGCCGGAAAGCCGTGCATTAGACCGTACTGAACGTCAAGAGAAAATGTTAAAAGCGTTTGTTTGACATCAGTAGCCCCAACAAGAATCAAATATTGCTACAGCGTTGTACTGTATTGCAATTGTATCCTATTACTCACTTCTTAGCAAAAAGATTAATTCTGAAAAATATTGTCTGTACAAGTAAATTCTCATTTCAATTTAATGTAGAACACCTGTTAATAAAATTTACAACTTCAGAAAATAAGAACTTCTTAGGCTGTTAAATATGTTAATAGGCTTTTACATATCACCTTGAGCTCTGAACAACCACTCTCCAAGACAGAATGCTTTTCTTGTCATTAGCAAGCGTATATATCCATTTATGAATCATATAAAATATACGCTCAACATCTAACTTAAGCCTGATAAGCAAAACCAACGTCTCGACTGCCCTGAAGGAGCTGCATGTTTCGCCAGTAGTACTGCAATGCATTTCAGACGGTATGTGAGCAGATGGGCACAGCTGAGAAAAGAGGGGAAGAAGATATGGATATAACTTTCTAGTCTGGCAGTCCAATATGATTTTCCAATTGGTTTTCGACTAAATTCTCAATGACCTAAAGACTTGACACATTAAACATGCCTCAGAACTGGATTACAGTGCAGTATTAACCCTCGCAGTACCAAGGGAGGAGGGGGAGGTGTTGGGGGGGGAGGGGGGGAGAGGGGGAGGAGGGGTACTTTACGCCCATCTTTTGAAAATATTGTAGTCTCGTCCTTTACTTCACATTTTAAGAAAAACTTAATAAAAGGTTTTCTTCTTTTAATGACTTCGTCGACCAGACTGGGTTTTCTTCTTTTAATGACTTCGTCGACCAGACTCCAGAAATATTTTAAATTGTTCAGTTAAACTTAAAACTAAAATTAAAGTTATAGTGGTGGATGTCATTTTTCCTATCGAATATTATATTGAATATTTTTAGGTTATGGAACTTACTTACACACAAAAATTTCTTTAAAGGGTATATTGCGAGTAAAAGTCAACAAAATCGAATCAAATTTGCGTTTTAAAGCCGGCCGTGGTGGCCGAGCGGTTCTAGGCGCATCAGTCCGGAACCGCGCGTCTACTGCGGTCGCAGGTTCGAATCCTGCCTCGGGCATGGATGTGTGTGGTGTCCTCAGGTTAGTTAGGTTTAAGTAGTTTTAAGTTCTAGGGGACTGATGACCTCAGATGTTAAGTCCCATAGTGCTCAGAGCCATTTGAACCATTAGCGTTTTAAATTTATTGTGGTGATCACAAAGTAACCCCCTTGCCTCCCATCGTAGGTAGTACACGTTATTGAAACCCCCTTGATATAGTTAAGAGTGTGCTAAAAGCTATATTTAAGCTCTGGGCCCTACTGATACACATCAGTATCTCTTCAAAAAGTATTTTGTTAATAAAGTTGACAATTAACGATCTTTTAATTGTTGAGGGTGGGCGTAGTCTTCCAACACCTCTCCCTCGTGGTAATGTGACTTACGAAAAGTGCATTAGTACTGCAGGGTGGACTCGCTTTCCTGTCTTACCTAATGAGCTAAAGACTTGAAATTTCAACATATATCAGGACTGAATGACAATGCAATATTAACTGGACTCGGTTTTTCTGGTATATGGTGGAAGGTATTCTGTGGGCCACTGCCATTTCCCATTTTCCTGTTCCAATCATTAATGGTTTGCGGGAAGAATGATTGGTGATAAGCCTTTGTGCGAGCTCGAATCTCTCTAATTTTTACCTCCATGTTCTTTTCGTGAGATATACATAGTAGAAACAATACATTGTAAATACCTAATATTGTTGGCTGGAGAGGAATGAATTAATTCAATGTAGAGAAAACTTCTGATAGGAAGTTTTTATTGCCTTGATTGGGTGTATGTCCACTGGATTACTAGTTTCGAGAGGACTAAGCAGCCATCTTCAGATTCACAGGGTACAGATTATGAGACATGCTGAATGATAAACTGCACGTTTGTTCTCGTACGATTGTGAAATGGTCTCATCGTAAAAAGAGAGTAGAACAGTAAAAAATATAGTTGTGTCTTCACGGCAGAAAGGAGTCATACAAGAGTGGCACATCGAAGGTGCTGGCATCCAACCCAGACACATGCGGCATTTCTGGAGCTGCTACACTTGTATGACTCTGTCCTGTCATCATGAAGACACAGCTGTATTTTTTAATGTTCTTCTCTATTTTTATTATGAGGCCGTTTAAATGATACGAAAACAAACGTTCAGTTTATCGCACAGCATGATTTCATAACCTTTAACCTGTGGATCTGAAGATGGCTGCTTAGTCCTGTCGAAACTAGTAATCCAGTGTACATACACCAGATCAAGGCAATAAAAAGCTTCATATCAGAAGCTTTCTTTATATTGAAATACTATATTATTTGAATGAGGTAAAAAGAAACCTAAATAATACTGAAACTTACTACTTGTCTCTTTAGTAATCTCATGAAAGCATTTGAAATCTACTGAAAAATTTCACACAGGCGAGACTAAAATGCAGAAAACAATTACTTACATAAAAATCAACTTTTAAAATATCAGGTTTTTAAATCAGAATGAAAAGTATAAATTGGTTTATCCTAGGTTCCCTATAGACACTTAACTCCATACAGACAGCCCTGAAAATTTGTGATTTTGAATTTTTATTAGTACGAAAGTACTTGTAATGTCTAAAAAGAAAAACATATGGCGTATGCAACATATAGTTACTAATGCATGGGTAGTTCATCTCCTTACCATTTCACTGCTTACTAATTAATGCATGAATAGTTCACATCCTTACCATTACCTATAGCATGCGCGTCACATTTTTGTCTGAAATCTGTCAAGTGTCTTCATAGGTATTCGAAATTCACAATCACAAATTTTCATCACTGTCTGTATGGTGCTAGGAATCTGTGTGGGGCCAGGGGACATTATTTTATTCTTTGTGGTACTATTTAATAACTTGGTATAGCTTTTAACACAGTTCTCGTTTAACGACTACAGGACAGAATTAAAACTGTTCGGACATGTACTATTTATGATTTCGCGTATCATCTGAGACTGGAAGGGGAAGGGGGACAATGATTCTGCCGCTAAAGTTACTCTACGCCACACATCGTCGGATGTCACAAGAGAACGGATGTGGATCAAATGTTCTAAATTTCAAACCCAACTCTCAGAAATTTATCTTAGGAGCAAGTTTACATTGAAATATGTACTAGTCCCCGCATAGGAAGAAATCTTTTGTATGAAACATTGCATTGAACCTCTCAAGTTCCTGATTTTTGCTTTGAAATGTATCACGGAACAGTGTTCCCTCGTTGCGCTGATTCTGTCATCGTAGACTTGTTATTCGCGGAAAACAGCAGGGTAATGATGAATGCACCGAGATGTGTGGCCGGCACGTTATGAGGAAAACCTGAAAACTCTGCTCACCTCCGTGCAGGATGGAGCAAGAAATTCGATTTTCACACTGGACAGACTCCACAATTATTGAATTAAAAACGACACCACCCATGTTATTTGCAATACGAATGCTCGCTCTTTTGAGACAGGTCAGCCAGCCCTGAGTGTAAGAAGGGAAAAACTAACGAATCACACGAACGGGACACCCTTTAAGCAACAGATGACTGAAGTAATGGGCAGACATTGCAAAATGAAGTGTTTCGTTGGAAGTAGGAAAAAGCCACCGATTATGAAATGTGAGATAGTGGAGATTGCATGAAAATAAAATACCGAAATATGAAATATCATCAGAACTCGCAGTCCCGTTTAACAGTCAAGACGAAAACTTACTAATCTTCGATAATATCTAATCAATAAATCTGTAAAACTGTCGTGGTCTGTTTGAACACGCTTCTCCAAACTTACCAAACGAGTTTACGTGCAGTTTTCGAAGGTAACTTGACCATAGCGTGGGGCACAGTATAGGCTTTATTTGATGAAAATCGAATCAGGGAAAAAGTATGTCGTAAATGAAAGTTTTTTCCAAACTAACACTGTAAATGAGAAAGTAACCCCGTCTCTTACGTTTTCACGACTAACTCACTGAACCGATTTCGATGAAATTTGGTATGGAGATAGGTTGAACCCTGAGGAAGGGCACAGGCCACTTGACGACGTGTGTAGTATAAGATACTTATTGATGTCAAAAATATTATGCGAATTAGGGAAAATATTTACTTTTTGATAAATCTCTTTACTCTTTCACTTTTCTTCTTTATCATATCTGTGCAAAGGCTTTTATTGGTTGACGTGTGCAACGTGATGCTATTCAAAGTAAGGAATACAATGCTTATACAATCTTCAGTGTGGTTAGTCCATACGTCCGCACAATTTGTTACATAATGTACACATTATACACTGAAGAACCAAAGAAACTGGTACAACTGCCTAATATCGTGCAGGGGCCTCGCGAGCACGCAAAAGTGCCGCAGCACGATGTGGTATGGACTCGACTAATGTCTGAAGTAGTGCTGGAGGGAACTGACGTCATGAATCCTGCAGGGCTCTCCATAAATCCGTATAAGAGTACGAGGGGGCAGAGATCTCTTCTAAACAGCACGCTGCAGGGCATCCCAAATATGCTCAATAATGTTCATATCTGGGCAATTTGGTGGCCAATGGAAGTGTTTAAGCTCAGAAGAGTGTTCCTGGAGCCACTCTGTAGCAATTCTGGACGTGTGGGATATCGCATTGTCTTACTGGAATTGACCAAGTCCGTCGGAAACACAGTGGACATGAATGGATGCAGGTGACCAGCCAGTATGCTTACGTACGTGTGACCTCTCCGAGTCGTATCTAGACGTATCAGGGGTCCCATATCACTCCAGCTGCACACACCCCACACCAATACAGAGCTTCCACCAGCTTGGACAGTTCCCTGCTGACATGCAGGGTCCATGGGTTTATGAGGTTTTCTCCATACACGACAAGTCCATCCGCCCGATACAATTTGAAACAAGACTCATCCGACTGCCGGCCGTGGTGGCCGAGCGGTTCTAGGCGCTTCAGTCTGGAATCGCGCGACTGCTACGGTCGCAGGCTCGAATCCTGCCTCGGGTATGGATGTGGATGATGTCCTTAGGTTGGTTAGGTTTAAGTAGTTTTAAGTTATAGGGGACTGATGACCTCAGATGTTAAGTCCCAAAGTGCTCAGAGTCATTTGAACCATTTTGAACTCGTCCAACTAGGCAACGTATTTCCAGGCATCAATAATGCAATGTCGATGTTAACGGGCCCAGGCGCTGCGTAAAGCTTTGTATCGTGCAGTCATCAAGGGCACACGAGTGGGCCGTCGGCTCCGAAAGCCCATAACGATGATGTTTCGTTGAATGGTTTGCACGCTGACACCTACTGATGGCCCAGCACTGAAATCTGCGGCCATTTGCGGAAGGGTTGCACTTGTGTCACGCTGAAAGATTTTCTTCAGTCGTCGTTGCTCTCGTTCTTGCAGGATCTTTTTCCAGCGGCAGAAATGTCGGAGATTTGATGTTTTACTGGATTCCTGACATTCACAGTACACTCGTGAAATGGTCGTACGGAAAAATCCTCACTTCATCGCTACTTCGGAGATGCAATGTCTCACCGCTCGTGCGCCAACTCTAACACCACGTTGAAACTCGCTTTAATCATGATAACCTGCCACTGTAGCAGCAGTAACCGATCTAACAACTGCGCCAGACACCTGTTGTCCTCTATAAGCGTTGCCGACAAAGGCGCCGTATTTTGACTGTTTACATATCTCTGTATTTGAATACGGATGCCTATACCAGTTTCTTTGGCGCGTCAGTGATATACTGTACTGGTACGTCAACAGCATGATGCATAGATGCATGCTGCTGCCTACATCCCTCTGCACGCGCTGTTCAGTTGCGACACTGCACGTGCCATCGCAACATGCGTTGGTGCAGCTTTGAATGGGGGAGAACAGGGTTCATGTCGTGAGCTATGCTTACCCGAACTGGCACACATCTGAGGGCAGCGATGTTATTGCACGTACAGTGGCTTACTTACTCACCATCACTCAGCATAACAAAACTACTGATAGGGGAATGCGGCCATGGCTAACAGCTAGTCATAAATACAAAGATTCTGTGGTGTCACCGCCAGACACCACACTTGCTAGGTGGTAGCTTTTAAATCGGCCGCGGTCCGGTAGTATACGTCGGACCCGCGTGTCGCCACTGTCAGATAGCAGACCGAGCGCCACCACACGGCAGGTCTAGAGAGACTTACTAGCACTCGCCCCAGTTGTACGGACGACTTTGCTAGCGACTACACGGACGGAGACTCTCTCATTTGCCGAGAATATAGATAGCATAGCCTTCAGCTAAGTCAATGGCTACGACCTAGCAAGGCGCCATTTATCCTTTGCTATGTATCTAATGAAGCATGTACAGTAACAAGACCAATGTTCACCAATTGTGGATTAAAGTTAAGTATTCCAGCAGCTACGTACTTTTCTTTATAGCATTCATTACGTATCCTGTTTCAGACCTCACGCCAGACTGCGTGAGTTTAAGCGCGTGCCTTTCGGTTACCCGTCACTGTGGACTGGCTGTCTTGTCAGTCCACAACAGATTCTCTAAACTTGAAGATTAAAATCAATTCTTCTTCTCCTTCATCAGCTTTTACTCAATCTCAGATATGGGCTCCGCTTATTTCAAGTTCTGGCAATTTTAGTTTACTTAACTACGGCCACTGTCATCTGGGAGGGAAGTCATGTGCACTCCCTGTGAATTGTGCAAAGTTTGTTGTGTGTGATTGTATTTTAACTGTTTGTGGAAAGTCGGGACCAGCCCAGCATTTGTGGAAACGAGCGTGAGATACCGCCTGGAAACCACGAGCTGGCTGGTGCACCAGCCACTTCCATTAACCTGCCGAGCAGATTCGATCCGCTTCTGTCTCACCTTCCTCTCCCGCAAGCTAACGCACTGCCCTTCACGCTGTACAGGTAACTGAAGATTAAAATCAATGTTCTACTCCGTACCATCTTCCTGAATCCGAGTATGATTTATAGGGATGGATCAAAGACCGTCAATGCCGGCAAAGTAAGATGCTCTATATTCAACCCCGCAGAGAATTATCAAGTCTAATATTGTCTGCTTAAGGAGGAAATGATCCTCTATGCGGAAGGAATCGCAATTAGAAAAGCAGTAAAATACGGCAGACCTTGCACACCAAACAGTTTGGTGATCAATTTTCTAAATGTTGTGAATAGCCTGAAAAAATCAAAACGGAACAAAAGCGCGTCACCTATAATAATAGACATTATTGCAGAAGTCGCTAGAAATAAACAGGCAGGAAAACGATCAATTTTTGTGGTTTCCGGTGCACAGTGGCTTCTTTCATAGTGAAACGATAGACAGCGAAGAGGGCGATGAACTGAATCGAAATCTTTGTTTATGGACCCTCTTACCAAGAAATGATCAGCTTTGTCAGTGAGAAAATGAGAAACATGTGTCAGACGTAACGAGATTCGACTAAACAGTGCATTATAGTCGGATGCCAACCGAAACTGAATTATCTCCTTGGCTTACTGATTGGAATAGAGGCAAACTATTCTTAACATCAGTTCCGCGCATGGCAAGTTTTCAACCCATGTGCTCTGAATAAAATGGAAAGTACCATTATACGATTTATGCAATGAAGAAGGTACTGCTCTTTGGTTCTAAAAATTAATTTGAAGGTTGAAATACGATTATCCGAATCCACCGTGGAACCAATAACAAGTTATGGGAGTGTGTTAGGAACTTATAGAAAGAAATAATAAGAGAATTAGAACTTTAAATATGAACCACTTGAGAAGAGCATGTAGAATTTCCCAACTTGACGGGTAAGAAATGAGGGTATAAGAAAGAACGCTGATCCATTATAGAATAGAATAAAAACAGCTCGGGTGGTTAGGGAATGTCGAAGAATGGGTGCAGACATGGCCAAAGAGGGTATTTTCATGGCAGCCTCCTGGAAGGAGAAGAGGAAACTCACACAAAGAGTGGCTAAGAGGTATCTGAGTAGCGCTGGACGGGTAAATGGAAAGAGGATGAGGAAAAATGGCGAGATCGAGGCGCTTGGCGACAGAGATGCGGGAAGCGCCGACAGCTGTACGACTCCAGGACAAGATGGACAGGTGAATCATTTTCGAGTAGCAGATATAAGAGGTAACAAAAATATTTTATCCGATCACTGATTAACGTGAAGGTTCCCCTCCCAACTGTGAATGAGTAAATCAGCATTAAATGTTTAAATGTGATGTTTAATCTATATACAATATCTGCCGCAACTATTTAGATATACTGTGGACATGATGTGTGGGTATTTTGTGCGAGGCTAAGTCTTTTTTATTGCGATATAAGTAGTTGATGAGTAGTTTCTAATCGTATAGTTTCAATCATTTATTCATATCCTATTTTTCTGTAAATAGTACAAAGTGTACAACTTTGCTTCCGCCGTTTTTACCCCAACATTTTAGGCTTTAATGAAACAAATTGGTTACACATGTATCATAGAAAGTATTTTCCATCGCTGGCCACTACTTTCTCCCATCTTTCGGGCAGTGTACGAATCCCGCGTCGAAAAAATTGTTCACCTTTTGAAGCGATCCGCGAATCGATCCAAATTATGACTTCTTCATGAGATCGGAAGTTTTGACCAGCCAGACCATGCGCCATTGGTCTAAACAGGTGATAGTCAGAGGGAGAAATGTCTGGAGAATACGCCGGGTGGGGTAGGACTTCCCATTTTAACGTTTTGAAGTACGTTTTGACCTCTTTTGTGGCGTGGTGTTGAGTGTTGTCGTGCTGTAAAATCACTTTATCATGCCTCTGGCTGTACTGCGGCCGTTTGTCTTTTAATTATCTGCTCAAACGCATTAACTGCGTTCGATAACGAGCACCTGTGATAGTTTCACTTGGTTTTAACACCTCATAGTATACGACGCCGAGCTGGTCGCACCAAATGCAGAGCATGATTTTGGAGCCGTGAATATTCGGTTTGGCCGTCGACGTGGAAGCATGGCCGGGATATTCCCATGATTTTTTGCGTTTAGAGTTGTCGTAATGAACCCATTTTTCGTCCCCGGTCACAATGCGATGCAGAAATCCCTTCCTTTTTTGCCTCTGAAGCAACCGTTCACAAACACACAAACGCAGTTCAACGTCTCTTGGTTTCAGCTCACACGGGACCCAAGTTCCTTCTTTCTGAATCATGCCCATAGCCTTGAGACGTTTTGAATGGCTTGCTGTGTCACTCCCACTAATCGTGCAAATCCTTCTAGAGTTTGACGCGAGTCTTCACTCATCAATGTCTCTAATTCTGCACTTCGAAAACATTCTCTTTTCCACCATTATGCCGGTCTATGACGTTAAAATCACCGTTCTTGAAGCACTGAAACCACTCACGACACGTTCTACGACTAATAGCGTTCTTACTATACATACTTGAGAGCATTCGATGAGACTCAGCCGCTGTTTTCTTTATATTGAAACAAAACAGTAACGCCACACCGCAAATAACGAGAACTAGGCTCGTAAGCTGACATTTTCAATGAAGAACAACTTTATGATGCAGACACAAATCGACTACTGTTTGAATGAGGTTATGTTGACCGAAGTCCTTGGTAACTGCCTGACGTCTGCGATCTGTTTCTTTCGACCGCTACCTACCGTTGTCACCACCTATCGGCAAACGGTGGAAGCAACGTTGTACACCTTGTAGTTAAAGAATTGTATAGTAGAATAATCATTAAGAGCGGATGGATAGCTGTATGCTGATCACCAAATGAAAAAGGGATCAGAGAGGTCATCACTAACGGCAAGTAACTTTTTGCTCTGCGGCGCTTTTATGTCTTAATGGAGAGCCATTTAATTTTTCTCCATACTCTACATTCGTAAATTACGGAAGCAGACTATTATCCGTTTTATAGCGAGAACAAAGCAACATTTTACAGACAAATGAATATAAAAAAATGAGAATAACGGAATTCAGTTCCCGATTGATGCTCTTAAGATTAGTGGTTACGTAAGTAGGCTGCTTATTATATTTTCTTGTTCCACAGCTGGAGAGCAGGCGATCTCTGGCAAAGAAAGCGGCGCCTGCAATTCGCCGCCACACTACAACGCCAGCAAGATTGTACCGCTGCGCCGTAAAACGTGCTTCCAGTGGCTGGCATTTTTGGCAGCTAGCCGCTCGTACAATAGCACCACCACCTCCGCCCCCCCCCCCCCCCCCTCTATCCCCTTGTGGCGAATGGCAACGCTCCAGCTGCCCTGTTTGCTCGTAGGAAGAGCAACAGGCTGCTGACGGACGTAATTCGACCGCGGGGCCGAGAGAATCGCGTCAGGCGGCAGCGAGAAGACTCATTTATTGATGCAGGCTGGCGAGCGAAATGTCTGGCTTACTGGCGCAAGTTTCATCGCTCTCTCCACAGCAAGTCAGTTTAGCATTCATAGCATCGCCTGAAACTACATCAACAGTGACATCAATATTAGGAGTTTCCTGATGACTATCGCTATGTTCTTCATTTCTAGAGCAACCACTAATACCTGTTTTTTTTAACCTCTTCAGTCCTTGGGTACACATATGTGTACTCCGAGTTTTCGCTTCGTTAAGGTTTTACCGACTCAAGATCTGTATGATATGTTCGTGCAGGTTGCGAAGCTTCAACGCGTGGACAGGCCGTGGTGCGTACGTCACAGCACGTGACATTGTAGGTCTTATGAGTCCCAGCAGCCGTTTCCAGCGGGGAGCGAGTAACTATTTCAGACGAGTTTAATAATTCTTGACCGCGTGCTTAAATGGATGCAAGTTCTCGATAGCACACGACAAAATTAAGACCTTTATTGGGTAACTTTTTAATTAAATATTGATTTCCCGTGGGTCCTGAACGAAGCCGAGAGTTCGCGAAGTGTGGCAGACAAGCAGACTAGTGTGACGTCACAAGTTCGTTGCAGGGCCTGTATACGTCGTTATCCCCGCTTTTGAAGACATGACTCAAGGGAATAGCTGCCTACAGCACGCTCTCTGGAGGTATTTTGAAATAATATGGTATTCTATGCATACCTTAGATTTACTCTCTTTGTTGCTTTTAATACCTGAAAAGGGTCGTATATTTGTTTGATATATGTCTTTACTAGAATTATTACTTATATTGACTGCAGTAGAGGTGGAAATTCGAGTACGCGTAATTATACCTCAGATTACATTCTCAGAACGTTTCTCTATATTTCCTGTCCAGTGAAAACAGTAGCTATCTTATCTTGAATGACGAAAACCTGAATTACGTAATGCTTCGGCTATATGTAAATTGACTATTAGGAAAGCGATTGATTATTAGGAGGGCGATTTCAGTGTGTTATTCTGTCACGCTGTTGTGTTGGAAGTGAGCCATAAGGTACTTGTGATGGTCAAGTGCTCAAAAAATATACCAGAACATAAAAAATGGCAAGTTTGATTCTTTAAGCATTTTACTGATTAAGCTATTGCTAGTTGTTGTATTATGTACGAAAGACCTCGTACAAAGGAAAGAGCAACAAAAAAGTTTTAGACTGAATTTGGCTAAGTCCATATCACGAGACTGATTACCTTCCCTAACACACAGAGACGACGAATGCCCCTAAACGTCCTATGAAATGTGCAAAACAGTCTACAAGATGTTTAATATCTATTTTTGAGTCTTTAAAAACATATACATCTCATCTACGTGATTGCCCTGCAGGTCACAATTAAGTGCATGGCAGAGTGTTTTAAAATTTCATGAACAAAAATCTTAAAAAGGGCTACTAAATGCGAAGTACATTTATGTGAACCTTAAATATGTTAAAAAATAAAAAAAATAAAAATGAAAACCGTGTAATTTACAATGTAACTGTGTGTAACAACAATAGAACACATGACGGAAAAACTCCCATGTGTAAAACAGATTCAGACGTCTGATTACTTCACAAATGATTTAATGTGTTAAATATTTACCTTTAAGGACTTAGCTGAAAAAAAGTTTAGGAAAAGTTTGAAATTATGCTTGAAGTAGCTCAGTGGTCCCATTACGAAACACTAGTTTTTAACGCATATCAATGTTCATGACGTCTTATCTCCTGGACTATGTAAGGAACAATGATGTAATTTTGGAGGAACATTCAATGCTTTTGGCCGCTGGCTGGTCACACTAATTTGCTTTCGACTGATCCTGCGTCTGACTGGCCTGCCTATAAGAAACATACTCCTTCAGAGCAGACTATCACTCCTGAAATGTGTGTGATGCTGCATTTTTTGCTACCTGGGGCCACTGGACAAATCCAGCTTCTTTATGTTTGTTTTTTCCGTTCCTATAAAGCATATTATCGCACTGTCTGCAACTACGCCTTAAAGGATAGCGAGTTTCGCGATAAGCTACGCGATAGACTTTTTCGCATTCTATTGCATACCACCACTTTCAATCAGTTCTCATCATCCTGTTACACCTGTACGATTCATTACACATCCTTTAAGAGTGGATACCTAGCTGAACGCCCAGTTTGTAACTTCCAAGGAGTTCACCTTCGATCTTTATGGTGTGAACCTTTCTGACCCTTCTAGCACGCCATTTTTAATTTGTTGTTCATAGTGCAGTTAACGGTTTGTTTTCAACATTCCTTGAATGTCGACGATGTCCATTTTGTGGAGTGTAATACATACACCCCATAGAAGGTTACCCTCTGCACCTTCCGGGCACTCATTTCTTGTCGCCCTCCTGATGCACCTGGTGAACCATAATCAACTAATATTTTTCCTCTCATAATTGTTATCACAACACTTTCAAATGAGCCTTATTAAAAACTGAAATTGCAACCTCGTGATCATGGGGTTCCTTGTTAGTGACAAAGCATCTTCACTATGGGTCCTGTAAAAATTAAACGATTTCTTTCATTTGCACATAGAGGTTATCGATTTAAAACAGTTCATTGAGGTATTTATAACAAAATGGAAAAGTACTTACAGATCAGCATCTAATTCATTATTTTTAAGCCAAAGAGCAATGTGGCAAACTGGTTCATAACAAAATAGAAAAGTACTTACAGATCAGCATCTAATTCATTATTTTTAAGCCAAAGAGCAATGTGGCAACTGATTCAAGCTTTGCTTATTCTTTTGGCCACTGCAAACTTTGAACCATATTGCCACATGAGAGAAAGCTGTTTGGCTTTAAAGCAATAAATTAGACGTTGATCTGTAAGTGAAACCTGATACTTAGGGAAAGGCAGGATTCCCTGTGAATGGGGCCGTAATCAGTTACCGTTGGTTGTACAGTTCTTTTTTTTTAAATCACGTACACTTTATTTGGAAACAATTGCAAATAAAGTTGACAATAAGGAACAATTATCAAATTTGACTGTTAAGCCACAATGTCTAATCAAAAAAAAAAACATTCTTAAGCAAGCTGCACTCGTGACTGAAGGCCTCATTGACCAGAAATTCAAATTATTTTTCGGCCAAGGGCCCCAATGGTTATAACTCAAAAGACAATTTGAGGCAGAAGGCCTGGATAGCAAATTCTTAAGAACCAGTTAAACTTCTCCAAGAGATACTACAATTTTTTTTTAAAAAAAGACAATCATCAAAATTTCACTATTAAGAGACAATATCTAATTACAATTCTTAAGACCAATTACATTCACAGCTGAAGGCCTTGTTGTTGCTGTGGTCTTCAGTTCTGAGACTGGTTTGATGCAGCTCTCCATGCTACTCTATCCTGTGCAAGCTTCTTCATCTCCCAGGACCTACTGCAATCTACATCCTTCTGTATCTGTTTAGTGTATTCATCTCTTGGTCTCCCTCTACGATTTTTACCCGCCACGCTGCCCTCCAATACCAAATTGGTGATCCCTTGATGCCTCAGAACATGTCCTACCAACCGATCCCTTCTTCTAGTCAAGTTGTGCCACAAACTTCTCTTCTCCCCAATCCTATTCAGTACTTCCGCATTAGTTATCTACCCATCTAATCTTCAGCATTCTTCTGTAGCGCCACATTTCGAAAGCCTCTATTCTCTTCTTGTCCAAACTATTTATCGTCCATGTTTCACTTCCATACATGGCTACACTCCATACAAATACTTTCAGAAACGCCTTCCTGACACTTAAATCTATACTCGATATTAACAAATTTCTCTTCTTCAGAAATGTTTTCCTTGCCATTGCCAGTCTACATTTTATATCCTCTCTACTTCGAGCATCATCAGTTATTTTGCTCCCCAAATAGCAAAACTCCTTTACTACTGTAAGTGTCTCATTTCCTAATCTAATTCCCTCAGCATCACCCGACTTAATTCGACTACATTCCATTATCCTCGTTTTTTTTTATGTTCATCATATATCCTCCATTCAAACCATTATCCATTCCGTTCAACTGCTCTTCCAAGTCCTTTGCTGTCTCTGACAGAATTACAATGTCATCGGTGAACCTCAAAGTTTTTATTTCTTCTCCATGGATTTTAATACCTACTCCGAATTTTTCTTTTGATTCCTTCACTGCTTGCTCAATATACAGATTGAATAACATCGGGGAGAGGCTACAACCCTGTCTCACTCCCTTCCCAACCACTGCTTCCCTTTCATGTCCCTCGACTCTTATAGCTGCCATCTGGTTTCCGTACAAATTGTAAATAGCCTTTCGCTCCCTGTATTTTACCCCTGCCACCTTCAGAATTTGAAAGAATGTATTCCAGTCAACATTGCCAAAAGTTTTCTCTACGTCTACAAATGCTAGAAACTTAGGTTTGCCTTTCCTTAATCTAGCTTCTAAGTTAAGTCGTAGGGTCAGTATTACATCACGTGTTCCGATATTTCTACGGAATCCAAACTGATCTTCCCCGAGGTCGGCTTCTACTAGTTTTTCCATTCGTCTGTAAAGAATTCGCGTAAGTATTTTGCAGCCGTGACTTATTAAACTGATAGTTCGGTAATTTTCACATCTGTCAACACCTGCTTTCTTTGGGATTGGAATTATTACATTCTTCTTGAAGTCTGAGGGTATTTCGCCTGTCTCATAAATCATGCTCACCAGATGGTAGAGTTTTGTCAGGACTGGCTCTCCCAAGGCTGTCAATAGTTCTAACGGAATGTTGTCCACTCCCGGGGCCTTGTTTCGACTCAGGTCTTTCAGTGCTCTGTCAAACTCTTCACGCAGTATCGTATCTCCCATTCCATCTTCATCTACATCCGCTTCCATTTCCATAATATTGTCTTCAAGTACATCGCCCATTTATAGACCCTCTATATACTCCTTCCACCTTTCTGCTTTCCCTTCTTTGTTTAGAACTGGGTTTCCACCTGAGCTCTTGATATTCGTACAAGTGGTCCTCTTTTCTCCAAAGGTCTCTTTAATTTTCCTGTAGGCAGTATCTATCTTACCCCTAGTGAGATAAGCCTCTACATCCTTACATTTGTCCTCTAGCCATCCCTGCTTAGGCATTTTGCACTTCCTCTTGATCTCATTTTTGAGACGTTTGTATTCCTTTTTGCCTGCTTCATTTACTGCATTTTTATATTTTCTCCTTTCATCGATTAAATTCAATATTTCTTCTGTTACCCAAGGATTTTTACTAGCCCTCGTCTTTTTACCTATTTGATCCTCTGTTGCCTTCACTACTTCATCCCTCAGAGCTACCCATTCATCTTCTACTGTATTTCTTTCCCCCATTCTTGTCAATTATTCCCTTATGCTCTCCCTGAACCTCTGTACAACCTCTGGTTTAGTCAGTTTATCCAGTCCCATCTCCTTAAATTACCACCTTTTTGTAGTTTCTTTAGTTTTAATATACAGTTCTTAACCAATAGATTGTGGTCCGAGTACACATCTGTCCCTGGAAATGTCTTACAATTTAAAACCTGGTTCCTAAATCTCTGTCTTACCATTATATAATCTATCTGAAACCTGTCAGTATCTCCAGGCTTCTTCCATGTATACAACCTTCTTTTATGATTCTTGAACCAAATGATTAAGTTGTGCTCTGTGCAACATTCTACCAGGCGGCTTCCTCGTTCATTTCTTAGCCCCAATCCATATTCACCTACTACGTTTCCTTCTCTCCCTTTTCCTACGGACGAATTCCAGTCACCCATGACTATTAAGTTTTTGGCTCCCTTCACTATCTGAATAATTTCTTTTATTTCATCATACATTTCTTCAATTTCGTCGTCATCTGCAGAGCTAGTCGCCATACAAACTTGTACTACTGTGGTAGGCGTGGACTTCTTATCTATCTTGGCCACAATAATTCGTTCACTATGCTGTTTGTAGTAGCTTACCCGTATTGCTATTTTCCTATTCACTATTAAACCTACTCCTGCATTACCCCTACTTGATTTTGTGTTTATAGCCCTGTAGTCACCTGACCAGAAGTCTTGTTCCTCCTGCCACCGAACTTCACTAATTCCCACTATATCTAGCTTTAACTTATCCATTTCCCTTTTAAAATTTTCTAACCTACCTGCCCGATTGAGGGATCTGACATTCCACGCTCCGATCCGTAGTCGCCAGTTTTCTTTCTCCTGATAATGATATCCTCTTGAGTAGTCCCCGCCCGGAGATCCGATTGGGGGACTATTTTACCTTCGGAATATTTTACCCAAGAGGACGCCATCATCATTTAATCATACAGTAAAGCTGCATGCCCTCGGGAAAAATTACGGCTGTAGTTTCCCCTTGCTTTCAGCCGTTCGCAGTACCAGCACAGCAATGCCGTTTTGGTTAGTGTTACAAGGCCAGATCAGTCAATCATCCAGACTGTTGCCCCTGCAACTACTGAAAAGGCTGCTGTCCCTCTTCAGGAACCACACGTTTGTCTGGCCTCTCAACAGATTCCCCTCCGTTGTGGTTGCACCTACGGTACGGCTATCTGTATCGCTGAGACACGCAAGCCTCCCCATCAACGGCCAGGTCAATGGTTCATGGAAAGGGGGGGAGGCTGAAGGCCTTATTGACAAGAAATTGAAATTATTTGTTTGCTGAAGGCCCCAATAGCAGTAAAAAACAATTTGACGGCTGAAGTCCTGGATAGCATATTTTTGAGAAGGAATTAAACTTCTTTGAGAGATATTTAAAGAACAATCATCAAAATTTCAGTGTTAAGATATCTTGTCCAAACAAACTTTCTTAAGACAAGTTACGGCTGAAGGCCTTATTAACAAGAAATTCAAACTCTTTGTCGGCTGAAGGCCCAAACAGTAATAATTCAAAATTAAAATATTAAAAAAAAAAACAATCATGACAATGTGTCCAAATGAAGAGAGAAGTGGGCCTCAGACAGTGCTCCAAGGATCGACCTGGGAAAGTCGCTCAACTTCGTAAACGATGAGATAGGCAGCCAAGAGCTGTATTCACTTAACCGGATGGCAACTCAATCTAGTGACAGTTTAAACGCACACCAACACTCTTGCAAAATCTACCTAACGTCTGATTAAGAATACAACGATGGAATAACCCAGGCAAAGTGGAATTGGCGGACAGCACTGTGTCTTCAGAATCCGGTGTTTAGAACATCCAGAAGCAGAAGGAACCACTACGACCAAAGTAGTCCAAAAGAAACAAAATATTCTAACCACAATCAAGGAGGCTGTCGAACTGCATGCCTTACTGGACAGCAGTGGCAAGGCGAGGGAAGGTACACTGCCGCGAAAATACGCTAACCTCCAGGGCGTTAGCGGGCACTAGGCAGAAAAGTATCGCTGGCTGAACTTCACCACCGGCCGCTGTGCCCGAGCGGTTCTAGGCGCTGAAACCGCGCGACCGCTACGGTCGCAGGTTCGAATCTTGGCTCGGGCATGGATGTGTGTGATGTCCTTAGGTTAATTAGGTTGAAGTAGTTCTAAGTTCTAGGGGACTGATGACCTCAGATGTTAAGTCCCATAGTGCCCAGAACCACTTTTGAACTTCACCATTAATAACACAAGGAGTTCAATGTTTAATAATAAGAAGTGGAGGACGGATAAATCATTTCGCCAACTCCAAACACTCCACTCGTTGGTCTTCGTCTCAGCGACCCTGCGAGCAGTAACGCTCGAACAAACGGCGTGATCTCAAAATAGTGGAGGTTTCACTATCGGGTTCATGTTCACTCAACTCAAACGTCCTGGGTCCAGTGGACAAGGAGGTTGTGGCCCTCGCAACTACAGCCCCTCGATCCGGCAGTGCCTGCGTGCCGCCAGCAGTCCCGGCATGTCCTAGTGCTGCCGGACTTCACTGCTGCTCCGTCCCGACACATTCGGAGCCAGAAAACACTTTATGTCCCTCCAAAGATAGTATCACTGTACTAGATATCGATAACCGCTGCTGCTGCCACTCACAGACAGACAACGCTAGCAAACGTAGTGGCGCCAGTAAACGTGTGTGTGTGTGTGTGTGTGTGTGTGTGTGTGTGTGTGTGTGTGGTTTGAGGTTTTCGGGCGCTAAACAGCGTGGTCATCAGCGCCGAAACGCATAGAAACAGGAACACATGCGGTGAAGGGACGAAGACGGACAGCGAACAAGGAGAACGGCTGAAAGACACAGACCTGATTCAGTTCCAAATCCTCACATACAGAGGCAAAACAAGAGGAGAAGAAATGCACTAAAAAAGGAAAGGAAACACAAGGAAAGGAGAACAGAAATCGAAGTGAAACAAGTAGGTAAATGTGACTGGCGGACCTCTTACCTAAAACCTGAGTGAGCCAGTCACCCAGCAGCACAGTAAAATCCTCTCCCTAAAATCCGAGGCACCAAATTGGACAGGACACAAAACAGTAAGACCTTAACCACAGTCGTTGCGTTGTCTTGTAAAATAGAGGGCAAATCCGGTGGCAAGGAAACCACCGCCCTCTGGTCAGAGAATAAAAGACAGTCAAGTAAAATGTGGCGGACAGTAATCTGGGCGCCACAAGCACTGCAGATTGTGGGGTCCTCCCGGCCAGTAAACGCAAGAAGAAAACGAGATGCTACTATGCATATTACACGATGCCAACCTACCAACATCACCAACGTGAGCCCCAACACAGCTTAGTAAGTACCTTTCCTTTTTATTATATAAATTTCAGTGAACTGTTTTAAATCTATATATGTACAAACGAAAAACTTGTTTAATATATCTGGACACCCATCGAAAATGCCTAGTAACTAAAGTGAAATGCGCCTGGGATTCAAGATAAAGAAAACAAAACCTTATAATGTGCAGCATGGAAAAGAGATGTTTTTGTTTTGAACTACTGTAATTTAACTGAAATAGTCTCTGTCTCTGTCTCTCTCTCTCTCTCTCTCTCTCTCTCCCCTTCCCCCCCCCCCCCCTCCCACATACACACGCGCGCGCTTTCATAGTACGTCGCAGCTGAGGAAAATGGGCTTCCATAGGTAATATTTGAATACTGTGAATAATGATGATAAGTGTTAGCTTTGTGCTTATAGCGTCAAACTCTGCAATGTGAATGTCTCCTCAGTTTTGTAATTGTTGACTTGGAGTGCAAAAGGGCTTTAATCGTCAGAGCCAAAATGTAATACATGAACAGCGTTTTTACGTGCGAGATTGCCCTGCAAAAATCTGACAAAAGTGAAACAGCACCTGTCGATGTACATTATCAGCCCCTATAACCCGATGGCATGCAGAGAAGAACTACTTGTCATTGATGTCTCGTGACTCCACTTCAGTATATGTGATTTTCCATGCATCGGAATATTCATTGATCGTGAGAGGGACCCCCCCACATACAGCAAGATAGATGCCGCACAGCGTGGCACGACCTTCTGTCTTAATAACAAAGTATGATAAGATATGTATTCAAATAAAGCGGAAAGAAGTAGAGTTATAAACGTTTATATTCTTACGTGATTTTACGAGCGCCGATGACAACGCAAACCTACAAGACAACGTTCAGATTCACAACAAGCAATCGCAACATCATTTTCTCATCTCGCGGTTTTGGTCAAAGCAAAAATATTTTATATTTCAGGAGAGGGTAACAACTTTGAATTTATAGCACGACAAAGTGATAAGGAAATGTACGGCGCTATAACCAGCTTACACTGAACCAAGTGTGAGTAAACTTTCAGCTTCAATTTTACTGCTTGCAAGCACAGGGCCACCCCTCGGGTAAAGGAGTAGTAGTGACCAAGCAAAGGCACTATACCCTCACCACCTTAACTAAGCTTCACCACAGCAAGTGAACTGAGATGGTCCCCCCCAACGCTTTGTTCACTGTAGGATCTTCAGAACAGCGTGGACCAGAGAGTCTTCCTTTCCAAACCACAGACGTCCTCCAAACATAGCACCAGAATCTAGCATCCAGCCGAACCCGGAACGCAAAACGTTGTGGCGAATGCTCTTCCAAACAAGAACGACCCCATGGCCTGCAACCCGCGATTGATTCCCACTGGTCGAAAACTGCCCATGCAAAGAGATTGTTGCAGCGCTTATACAGGGTGTTACAAAAAGGTACGGCCAAACTTTCAGGAAACGTTCCTCACACACAAAGAAAGAAAATATGTTATGTGGACATGTGTCCGGAAACGCTTACTTTCCATGTTAGAGCTCATTTTATTACTTCTCTTCAAATCACATTAATCATGGAATGGAAAAACACACCAACAGAACGTACCAGCGTGACTTCAAACACTTTGTTACAGGAAATGTTCAAAATTTCCTCCGTTAGCGAGGATACATGCATCCACCCTCCGTAGCACGGAATCCCTGATGCGCTGATGCAGCCCTGGAGAATGGCGTATTGTATCACAGCCGTCCACAATACGAGCACGAAGAGTCTCTACATTTGGTACCGGGTTTGCGTGGACAAGAGCTTTCAAATGGCCCCATAAATGAAAGTCAAGAGGGTTGAGGTCAGGAGAGCGTGGAGGCCATGGAATTGGTCCGCCTCTACCAATCCATCGGTCACCGAATCTGTTGTTGAGAAGCGTACGAACACTTCGACTGAAATGTGCAGGAGCCCCATCGTGCATGAACCACAAGTTGTGTCGCACTTGTAAAGGCACATGTTCTAGCAGCACAGGTTGAGTATCCCGTATGAAATCATGATAACGTGCTCCATTGAGCGTAGGTGGATGAACATGGGGCCCAATCAAGACATCACCAACAATGCCTGCCCAAACGTTCAAAGAAAATCTGTGTTGATGACGTGATTGCACAGTTGCGTGCGGATTCTCGTCAGCCCACACATGTTGATAGTGAAAATTTATAATTTGATCACGTTGGAATGAAGCCTCATCCGTAAAGAGAACATTTGCACTGAAATGAGGATTGACACATTGTTGGATGAACCATTCGCAGAAGTGTACCCGTGGAGGCCAATCAGCTGTTGATAGTGCCTGCACACGCTGTACATGGTACGGAAACAACTGGTTCTCCCGTAGCACTCTCCATACAGTGACGTGGTCAACGTTACCTTGTACAGCAGCAACTTCTCTGACGCTGACATTAGAGTTATCGTCAACTGCACGAAGAATTGCCTCGTCCACTGCAGGTGTCCTCGTCGTTCTAGGTCTTCCCCAGTCGCGAGTCATAGGCTGGAATGTTCCGTGCTCCCTAAGACGCCAATCAATTGGTTCGAACGTCTTCCTGTCGGGACACCTTCGTTCTGGAAATCTGTCTCGATACAAACGTACCGTGCAACGGCTATTGCCCCGTGCTAATCCATACATCAAATGGGCATCTGCCAACCCCGCGCCGGCTGCGGTGGTCTCGCGGTTCTAGGCGCGCAGTCCGGAACCGTGCGACTGCTACGTCGCAGGTTCGAATCCTGCCTCGGGCATGGATGTGTGTGAAGCCCTTAGGATCGTTAGGTTTAAGTAGTTCTAAGTTCTAGGGGACTGATGACCACAGCTGTTAAGTCCCATAGTGCTCAGAGCCATTTGAACCATTTTCAACCAGCCAACCCCGCATTTGTAAACATTGCACTGATTGCAAAACCACGCTCGTGATGAACACTAACCTGTTGATGCTACGTACTGATGTGCTTGATGCTAGTACTGTAGAGCAATGAGTAGCATGTCAACACAAGCACCGAAGTCAACATTACTTTCCTTCAATTGGGCCAACTGGCGGTGAAATGGGGAAGTACAGTACATACTGACGAAACTAAAATGAGCTCTAACATGGAAATTAAGCGTTTCCGGACACATGTCCAAGTAACATCTTTTCTTCATTTGTGTGTGAGGAATGTTTCCTGAAAGTTTGGCCGTACCTTTTTATAACACCTTATATATATTAATCCAAATTTATCATGGCAGACCCTCGTAAAGTGTTACGAATGGTAAGAAATGTAAGTGCCGCATTAACAGGTAGCTTTCAATCGGTAATTATTGCTTTTTCTGTAGTTTCGAGTAGCCCCTTCAAATTTATTGACTTTCTTAAGAGAATAGTGCCATGACAAAGGGTCAGCTTTCTTAGTAATACGTGTGTAGGGTGCTTACTAGCTGGTATTATCAGCTGCAATTAATTTGAGATGATGATCCTACATTTCAGTTTTGATACTTTGGAACATATAGCGATTCGCATTTGAAAATGAGGTATGCAATTTCGAAAGGACTCTATCCGAAATTCCTTTAGCTGTGGGAGAATATGCGGCTACAGAGTCAACACGTTTTTCTTGAAAAATGGATCTCTGAAGATCAAACTCAGCTACTTCGTTTGACAATCAAACACAGTGGCCACCAAATCTTGGCGACGGACTAAATGAGAAGGAAATGAGGATGGAGAATAGACGGGAAAAGTAACGATAACCATAATGAAGGCACAGACAGTTATAAAGGATACATAGAAAAAGGACGAGGAGAAGGCTTTGTCCAGTAACTTGGTAGAAGAAGAACGTAAGATTCACGTGATAGTAGAACGTCATGCCGCTTTACCGTCTGAAATAGCCGTGCGTGACTTCAGTTCATTTAAGCCAGAAGCTGTACATGAGGTAACATATACCTTTGGAGTTGTTAATAATCTGTGAGTAGAAAATAGAAAACTATTCAGTGTGGTGTTTATGAAATAACTGAGAGACCACAATGTCATTGAAAGCAAACTACGAAAAACGTGGAAACTACTGCACGAGTTCTTAGTCATCTCACGTTTCTAAACTGTTGACTGCAGTTGATATAGAGAAGGACTGAGCAAGAAAGTTCAGGAGTACAGGCCTGTGATAAGTTTATGGTCAGAAAAGTTAGAGCTAAATAATGGGGGTTGGTGCTTATCCTAAGCTTAATTCCGGTAAAGAGAATAGAGGGAAGTTGAGTATTTTCAAGGCATTTATTGATACAGAGAATGTCGCGGAAACCGCAAAGCGGAAAAATGTGTTTGGGATTCCAGAAAAAGAAACGATGAAACACACACAGTAACTACAACGCGGACTGTGATAAGCTATGAAAGTGGATACTCAAGAGATACTATGGTGCACTATAAGTGTAAGAGAGAAATCAACGAAAGAAAAATCTGAATAAGAGTAATAGCGCAACTTCTGTCACAGATTAGGTTCACGTTTAGCGCCGCTTTACTAACTGCCAGTAAAGAAAACTCGCAGGGCCAGGTATTCTCCATAGGGATAAAGGAAGGATTAAGAACGGAAAAAAGGAAATAGAGTTAAAATAAGCAGAAAATTGGGAATATTATAATTAATGAAACAGATTTTTTCGTAGAATCTATGATCTAACATTATGTAAGGACGAGACAAAAAAAGCTTTGTTCGAAAAAATACATCTGTTGAAGCCAAGCATTGAGAAAGAAGCTTATGAAAAGGCAAGAACTGAGGAAGAAGCTTATGAAAAGACCGTGTAACAACAAAACGTGTACAATGACAACTGGGCGCTATAAAAAATTATTAAACTAAAAGAAAAAATGAAAAGGCATCAGCAGATAAAACTGAAAAATTTCTTACCAGGTGGAGGTCAGGTTGGTTGTCGTTACGTGAAGGCTTAGCTACCTTGAAACTGGAGGGGACGCCAGGTAGTAAAAACTACGGCGGAAGAGAATGATTTGAGCGTGTGACACAAGTTACTAAGGGCGCTACATGTAGCAAAAATACTTTGATTGAGAGACTGGAGCAGGATGTAGATCGGAGACGGATTCACACCTCTCGAAAGACATGAAAATAGACAAATATGCGTATTTCGCCTTTACGTCATGTAGTGAAATTTACTGTTACGCGCTTGACGGTTATCTGGGACTTTGCAGAGACGTTTTTGTATGCTGCGAATGTGATTTCTTCCCAGACACATCGGAATTCTGTTTTACATTCGATTATCACTGTGTTGTTGGCATGGATGCATTCTGGTTGAAAGACATTCTACGAATATTTTTTGTTTTTGATGGTGCCCAGAAATTTACACAGTTGTGGTAAACGAGAAATCTCCGACAGCTCGTAGATATATTCGTTTTCTATGAACCGTGGATAACAACGTCTCGTGGAGGTCACAGGTTCGATTTATTCCGATTCTTCTGCGGTTTTTCGGCCTAAGACGCTTCGTGAGGCCAAATGAGAAACCGTTAGAAAGTTTCTAAAAATGGCATATTACACCGAAAATAAAAACTTACTTCTACCCTCTGTTGTGTTAAATCTATAAATTTTATTCTATTTCCCAAGAACTTTTTTCCATTTCTACATAATATTCGGACACACACATGAGGATCTCGTCACCAACAGAAAAGTTCTTCCTTGCTAAACATTTCTGAGAAGATTGCGTAACAGTACAAGTCAGCAGTGGGCATGTATGGGGAATAGAGTGGATGGGCACGACGGCTTATGGTACGCAGCCACGTTATACCGGTGTAACACTTCCAGGAAAGAATGGTAATTTTTCAGTAGTTGGAGTTGTATAAATCGTCGTAGAATATAAAACAATTACGGTCGGCTGCACTGTATTAGTCTGGTATCTGAATTATCTGCATCGTATAAAATAATACATGTAGCGTTCTAGGATGAGATTTAAAATTTGGAAACTCAGTCATCTGAGTCAAAAGTATCCTGACAAAGGCAGAAAAGTTATTCACTGTGTTCATGGCTCTATAGACCAAGAATACAAATGTTCCCAGGAAGACCTTCAGTAATTTTGTTCCAACTCAGAGGGAGGTACATAAGAAAAATTGCTTGAGCTACTTAAATGATGCCTCGCTTTCTATCAGTTAAATGTAAACTGAACAAGTACGCATTCTAGTAAGAAAAACATATGTTTTAACTTTATCCAAACTAAAAGTTAAGGATAGATACCAAAGACTTCCGTATAATAAATATGTTCAAGTTGATGTACGTTGCAGTAGTTACGTTGAGTCGAATGGGCATGAATACGGAAATATATCAAAAAATTTTGATTTTTATCTTGATAATAGCTTACGTTTGTGAATTTTGGTGTGTTATCGTTGGTTACATTAATACTCTAATTTCAGGTGTATGGTCCCCAATCTCTGTTGAGTTCTTTTTTTTTTAATGCTCTACTCTGTCTACAGTTGGTATAATGTCAAGATTCCTTAGCTGAAAGTATTGTACCTTACTATATATTGTAAAATAATCTTAAATAACTGATAAAACTCTTTCTGTTGTAATTTATCTACGTAGATATTTTTATGCTCGTACTCAGTGTTAGCAGTGTAGTTCAGTACATCCAAGCGAAATATAATTTTAAAAAATACTAAAAAAATACGTGATTAAGAGATCCTTATCGAATTTGTACCGTAAACGGTTACACTAGGGTTGCCAAAACAGTACATCTTGTAGTTTCTGCAACTGAGTGCAAAAGGTTTTGCAGATAGATCTTTTGTTTGCGTTTATGTAACTGGAGATGACATGTATAACAGTTTTAGAAAAAATATTATATTACTGTTCATTTGTGTCAATGTCGAATATTACTTGGCGGTCACGGCTTAGAGCCGAGAGAATGTTAATGATCTCATAATGTAAAGCCATATAACAGCGTAAGTTTACTTAACTAGTTAATGACTGATGATGTAGGGAACCAGACATGTTAGGTTACTTACGCATACGATGATGATTATAAAACACAGAAAATCAGTGTCTCAATTCCCCAGAACATAGTTTGTATGGTTTTGATTCATTTCACGACATCGACGAGGCGAAATGCAGAGTGATTCTAATTAATCTTTCGCTATTTGAGCCATTGGAGACCGTGAACTGTTTATAGTAAGGGGTACCATACTTTATAGGAATGACATTCAGAATGTGCGCGGCAGGATTTGCATTGTTAATAGTATTAATGTCACGGCTTGTCGATAGGCGCCGGTACTGAAATGGCGACGAAGGGTTGAAATACAAGTATGAGTGTGCATTCCAGTTGCAGGCAGTCAATATGGGTCTGCACAAGGTGAGCGGGACTATACTCGTAAAGCTGTTGTATCAAAAGAACGCCAATAATATTGCTCCTCTTCGCTAGTATCGACACGTTAAAGGAATGCGATATGCCTTACACAGTGAACAAAAAATTAGGATACGTTGTCGACCTGGCCATAGCAGTGCACAGCAAATCTCTCGAACAAGGGGCAAAGACTTCAACGGATGACCTTGAAATTCTTAACAAATACTACAGAAGATGGCGTCTGCACCCAGACCCTTATAAGACAGAAGTCTGCACTTTTCACCTCAACAATAAAGCAGCCAATGAAAGGCTGACCGTGTTATTTGACCAACAGAGGGTAAAACACAACTTCCACCCAAAATATTTGGGCGTAACGCTGGACAGGATCCTAGCCTACAAAAGAACATCTTGAAAACTTTGGTCAGAGGCTCAAAACACGGATAATATTAGGAAATTGGAGGGTAGTACCTACGGTGCAGATGCATCAACTCTGCAAACAGCAGCAACATCAATACTCTACACCACTGCAGAATAGCGTGCTCCTGTCTGGCAGAGAAGACACCATACCAACGTGGTACACGTGCAGCTCCACGATGCCATGCGTATTATCACTGGGACATTAAAATGTACCCCCAGTACCATGGCTCTCCGTCATTGCCAACGTAGCACCGCCGAAACAGAGACGGCAAAAATGGTTCAAATGGCTCTGAGCACTATGGGACTTAACTTCTGAGGTCATCAGTCCGCTAGAACTTAGAACTATTTAAACCTAACTAACCTAAGGACATCACACACATCCATGCCGAAGCAGGATTCGAACCTGAGACCGTAGCGGTCGCGCGGTTCCAGACTGTAGCGCCTAGAACCACTCGGCCACTCCGGCCGGCAGACGGCAAAAAACTTCTATTAAAGAATGACAAAAAAACACAAACAGACGATGCAAAATGCCTACTTATTCGAGATGTCATTAGAAATTTATCAAGTCACCGACTGAAGTTACGGAACTCGATATGGTGTAACAGCTATATAAAAGGAGAGGATAGCTTCACCCTTACAGACGCTTGGAAAAAGGAATGGGAGAACTCAGTCAGTAATTATCACCTGATAATTGACTCCTCAAAAGCACTAAAAGGGTTCGACTTTGCTAGGAAAGACTGGGTTACGCTCACCCGTATCCGAAGTGGCTACACTAGATGCAAGGCAACCCTCTAAAAATGGGGATTCGCAGATAACCAAAGCTGTGACTGTGGGGCACGTGAGCAAACTCTGGACCACATCACAAAAGTGTGCCCTACTGGGAAATTCAGTTGATCAGAAGTAGAAGCCACACCTCGAGTTATGAAGTGGACCTAAAAACCTGGTCATCGATGTGTAACCAATAGCTTCTAGTCTCGCAAGATACATGTCATATTTCTGTAAATCGTATCACATTGCCCACTTGCATGTATAAGAAATATTTTATTCGCTATTTCATTATTTTAAATATATTTTTATATATATTCCTTTGCATTGTAATGGCAATTTTTGTGTATATGCTGCTGGAATGTTATACGATAAATAAAATAAAAAAATAAAAATGAATGCGGAGAGGTCCTCTTTCCGCGTCAGGGTTGACGATGATGATTCGGAAATACGAATTAAGTTGCGACTTGGGAACTGTTCCTCCGCCACAAATTTTTGAAAAAGTTCCTTTTGCCATGGCCGAGAATGCTAGACGCAGTGCACAATCTTCAAGCAGAGCTCTAGAAGAGCGTAGCGTTCCAAAAGATTGGAAAGGGGCATAGGCCATCCCCGTTTTCAAGAAGGGACGTCGAACAGATGTGCAGAACTATAAACGTATATCTCTAACGTCGATCAGTTGTAGAATTTTGGAACACGTATTATGTTCGAGAATAATGACTTATCCGGAGACTAGAAATCTACTCTGTAGAAATCAGCATGGGTTTCGAAAAAGACGATCGTGTGAAACTCGGCTCACGCTATTCGTCCACGAGACTCAGAGGACCACAGATACGGGTTCCCAGGTAGATGCCGTGTTTCTTGACTTCTGCAAGGCGTTTGATACAGTTCCCCACAGTCATTTAACGAACAAAGTAAGAGCATATGAACTATCAGACCAATTGTGTGATTCGATTGAAAGTTCCTAGATAACAGAATGCAGCATGTGATTCTCAATGGAGAGAAGTCTTCTGAAGTAAGAGTGATTTCAGGTGTGCCACAGGGGAGTGTCGTAGGACCGTTGCTATTCACAATATATATAAATGACCTTGTGGATAACATCAGACGTTCACCAAGGCTTTTGCGGATGATGCTGTAGTATATTGAGAGCTGAACATTCAACTGTCCACCTTTCGGAAAGCGCTGCGAATTGTGAAATGGTTTCCCTACAAACGTCACAGGTGTCCGTACAAACTTCACATCGTTACCAACTTTTTTAACGTGATATTTGTAACCTGGAACATTTACATGGTACCCAACTCACAACTGTTACCCACTCATGTGGAAATTAAAATATGTTTCTTTCAATGGTTCCTTCGTTATTTCTCTTCCGCATGTCCTTACAAATGTTTTGCACAAACTTGCATTGTCCTACGATCACTCGTTTTTCTTGGAGACTCTCCCAAGTGAGAAAGTTTAATTATAATGACACTGTGTATGCTGTGTACTTAGATCCACAAGAAGCACAGTATCAGAGAAGGAGGGAAAAATAAAGTGCGATAGACAAGTAAAGAAAAGGACTGAAAGGGAGAGAGAGAGAGAGAGAGAGAGAGAGAGAGAGAGAGAGAGAGAGAGAGAGAGAGAAAGAGAGAGAGAGAGAGAGAGAGACAGATAAATAGACAGACACACAGATAGATAGATAGTTTGATAGGTGAAAGAGAGAGAGAGTCAGAGAAAGAGAAAGAGAGAAATGGAGTTACATATGGATCTAAAGATGCGTATTTAAGAATAAGGCATTCTGGCACTTTGGCAGTTTGTTAGAGAATCTGAGCATATGGTTTAGGCATTCTAAATAAGAAACAAGTTAGACAAGCAGTAGTGTGCGTTGAGTTTGGTGAGTTACTGCCACTGAAAGGAGTTTGCTTCTGCACGATCGGTCTCAAAGGTCAGCACTCAAGGTATCGCTCCGAGCGGTCGGCTCTTGCTTTCGCCGCCGAGGCACCGCCTCAGATACGTTCTCCGGCGCGGCCTTAAGATGCCTGCCCAGTATGGCCAGGGTGGGGGACCTCAGGGAGAAAAAAAATATCCTCCGATAAGTACTTTCCCTCCACTGTGCCGGAGATTAACGAGCTATATAAACCAGCGCAGACGCCTCGAACAGTCACACAACAGCGGACCTCCTCCACTCCCAGGACAGCTGCAGTAGTCGCCCGAGATGCAGAGTGTCGCCGTCCTCGCCTGCCTGCTGGCCGCCGCCCACGCCGGGATCGTAGCGCCGGCCCACCTCCCCGCGGCTCCAGCGCCGGCGCCGGCCCACGCCGTCGTCTACGACCACTACGCGCCGCCCAGCTACAAGTTCGACTACGCCGTGGCCGACTCGCACACGGGCGATGCCAAGACGCAGTTCGAGCACCGCGACGGAGACCGCGTGACCGGCGCCTACAGCCTCATCGACGCCGACGGCACGACCCGCATCGTCGAGTACACGGCCGACGACCACAACGGCTTCCAGGCGGTCGTGAAGCGCATCGGACACCCGACGCCGGCTCCGCCCAGGGCCGTGGTCGTGGCCGCCCCCGCTCCGGCACCCGCCGCCCACGCGCCGGTGTACGCCGCCCCCGCTCCTGCTCCCGCTCCCGTCGCCCACGCCGCTGTTTACGCCGCCCCCGCGCCGGTGTACGCTGCCCCCGCCCCCGCCCCCGCCGCCCACGCAGCTGTCCTGGCCGCCCCCGCACCCGCTGCCCACGCATACGCCTACCCGGCTGCCGGCCACGGTCCTGCGCCCTACCACGGTTAGAGGACCTGCCGCCCAACAGACTGCATCGTTGTCCACCACATAGCTCTCGGCACGAGAACGGTTTACATGAATGACCCGCCACCGCATCGCTTAACGAACTTCGCCACTGTTGACCCATCGTCGCATGTTCATCGTCCATTTGCATGTACATTGTGAAACATATGAACACTGTAAAATAAAATTTATTTTCTGAAATTAAGTGCTCTTAGCATCTTTATTTAACCTCTGATTACTGATGTCTGTTCATTCCTACTGTGCTTGTCAAGCCACTGAAAAAATAACTTTAAAATTGTACCCTATGATTTTTATTTTCTAATGTTACTGGACGGGGTGAGACAATAGTCACTACCGATTGTAACTCACTGAAATCGTTAAGGTAATCTTGTTTGTTTGTGGTAATTATAGACATAAACATCGGAGTGCACTGCTATTAAATCAGTCATCTGACATTACTAGAAAGATGCTCCAGATTAGCTGCGTATAACAATTAATCTTTATGAACGACAGACTGTTTCGCCATTTATCGCAGTTGTCAAGTACCTGCGAATACAATTTTGACGAGGCCGTGTATAAATTTGAATGTCACTTGTATTAAAGTGGCTATATTGCACTCACGTCTCTAATGATGTTACTAACTAAATTACTAATTAACTATATTTAGGTACTAAAATAATATAGCTGTTCATCTGTGTAATCTTTGTAAACATATAAAGTCGTAAGAGTATAACTGTCAGAGTACTGTCAAACCATAAAAATCAAATGGCTCTGAGCACTATGGGACTCAACATCTGAGGTCATCAGTCCCCTAGAACTTAGAACTAGTTAAACCTAACTAACCTAAGGACATCACAAACATCCATGCCCGAGGCAGGATTCGAACCTGCGACCGTAGCGGTCGCGCGGTTCCAGACTGTAGCACCTAGAACCACTCGGCCACCCCGGCCGGCTCAAATCATAATTAACATATTATTTATATATATTCACCAAACCTTAAAAGTTCACCAACGACGTAATATGGACGTCACATCGTTCTAGACGTTAGAATAACATGGTCGCTTTAATGTAAATGACATTTATATACTGACTCACCAAAATTCTATTCGCAGAAAATACCGAAGCATCTGTCGTTAAAAAAGATTAGCTATTATAAACAGCTATCCTGCTACATCTTTCTAATAACCATGTCATTGTCTGACGTGTATTACGCTGCTGATCCTAAAGAAGAAAAATCTCTAACATTGTTTTTTGTTGACTCTAGCCTGTTGTGAAGATGTTTTATAATGAAAGAAGTGATTTTGATTTAAAAGGGTGGTAAGGGTGGTACAGAGGAAGTTATAATTTAATAATAAACGAGTGGAATAATAATTTAACAAAGTTACACTTACAACGAAGGCTGCCTACAATTTACGGATACGTTTTGACAAAAGCGTATCTGTAATGGATTGCCAAAAGTCAGGTAGGCCACCAATAAGTAGTGAAACTAAGCTTAAAGGTCTACAAGAGATTATCCGGTGCCGTATAATGTATACTCTTAGGCTGGTTCTGGAACAGGATACTTCTAGAACGTAAGTGGGGAGAAAATTCCAAATTCCAACATTGTATACCTCATTTCATACATGCGTTGCTGGAAGACGATCTTGACCATTGGCTTCAATTTTGCGAGAAAATGTTAAATGAATTAATAGAAGGTGATAATGTCAACAGACACAACTCTACCTATTAATATATAAGAACCATAGAGCCGGCCGAAGTGGCCGTGCGGTTAAAGGCGCTGCAGTCTGGAACCGCAAGACCGCTACGGTCGCAGGTTCGAATCCTGCCTCGAGCATGGATGTTTGTGATGTCCTTAGGTTAGTTAGGTTTAACTAGTTCTAAGTTCTAGGGGACTAATGACCTCAGCAGTTGAGACCCATAGTGCTCAGAGCCATTTGAACCAAGAACCATAGAATTGTTTTTGAGAGGCAGTGAAATAAAAAAAAAAAATTGTTCAAATGGCTCTGAGCACTATTGGACTTAACTTCTGAGGTCATCAACCCCTAGAACTTAGAACTACTTAAACCTAACTAACCTAGGGACATTACACACATCCATGCCCGAGGCAGGATTCGAACCGGCGACCATAGCGGTCGCGCGGTTCCAGACTAAAGCGCCTAGAACCGCTCTGCCACCCCGGCCGACCACTGAAATCAACCTGGTGTTATCGTTTGGGGTCGTATGTTGCGGAGTAATATATTGGGCCATGGTTGTTTGATGGAACAATAGCTAGAGAGCACTACGTGGAAATGTTGACAACCTGTGCCATTCCGGGCTATAAATAACTTGCGATGACTTCAGCTCACTTTACTTTCAACGTGATGCGGCCCACTGCATTACGTAACAACTGTATGAAACTCTGTTGGTTGATGAGGTACTTCGTGGGAACGTTAATGGACTGCGATGGACAATACAAATGCCATCCAGATCTCCTAACCCTACACCCGTGAATTTCTTCTTTTGGGGGTATGTTAAAGATAAAGTGTATGCTAGAAAAACGCAAACACTTGAGGACTTGAAAGAAGCTATTCGCAACGCTTTTGAAGACAATCATTCTAACAAACGACTGTGTAAACTAACGTGCTTAAGGGTCCCACATTGTCTGACTAAATGTATCAACAATGATAGAAAACATTTCCAGAGAGAACGTCATACACAATTCTGTACCTTCAACAAAGTGTTCATTTATTTCAGAGTTCCAATAATTTGTTTTGAATTCAATTAGGTTATGATGATTAGTGAGTTGTGCCCCATGTGGCATTTATTTATTAGTTTCTTATTTGGGCTGAGCAGACAGGGTCTTAGTACCCTCTGTTACGTCTGACCAATAACAACAATATACCAAAGCATATTACCAAAACATTCACAATAATAATAACAGTAAAAAAAGGCACTGAGATTGATATTCCTTAGTGTAGCACATTTGAAGCCGTGTTTAGTGATATCAGAAGCGGAAGGGACAATAAAAGAGGAGAAGTTGAAATCAAAATGACAAGGGCTATTATTAAAGAATAGAATTTCAATAGAGAATTCTTGTAGATAAGAGAGAGTGAGCTGCGGACGAGCATATGAATGAGATAGCTGTTGTGATAGAAGGTCTTTTGATGGTTGTAAGAAATTTAATTTCTCTGATGGTTTGACGAAGGTTGTTCCAGAAGTCGGGTTCCAGAGACAGAAAATGATTCAGAGAACATGGCAGTGTTATGTAGTGATACAGAGAAATTTTACGTTGCTGCGAACGAGCATTTCCGCCGTGCTCTTGAAACAATAGTGTAAAAGTTGAGATAAATAAGAGGGAGTGCGGTGACTGAGAAGATGACAGAGCAATCACGAGGTATGATAGTCTCTACACTTATTGGCACGTAATCATGATAATGCTGAGTTTGGTAACAGCAGCAGGAAAACTGTACAAAGTGTCATATGTTCTGATTGACACCAGTAAATCTTTGTTTTGCCGAGTACCACAGACGTTATCAGTCAGCGAAGAAAACAGATTTACACTATTAGCAATTAAGTTCATTGCAATCAGATATTCGCATCAAACGTTTGTGGCTAAACTGGTCACCACTGAACAATCATTTTCAATAGTCCATGGGTAATTTTGGGCCTAAGGCTGCCACAATACATTCTAGAAATCACCATTTTCGAGAGGCTTTTACCAATATACATGTAGTATTTTGTTTGCCACTTCCTTTGCAACATAATCGACAGTTTTTGAGCCACATTTTAAGATCAAGCAAACAGCCCTACCGCAGCGGTAACACCGGTTCCCGTCAGATCACCGAAGTTAAGTGTTGTCGGGAATGCCTGACACTTGGAAGGATCACCCTCAGGGTCTGCCGACTACTTTTGGCAAGAAGGGTGCACTCAGCCGTTGTGAGGCCAATGGAGGAGCTACCTGACTAAGGAGTAACAGCACAACCGGCCACGAAAACTGACAAGGGCCGGGAAAGTGGTGTGCTGACCACATGCCCCTCCAATCCACATCGGGTGACGCCTAAGGGCTGAGGACGACATGGCGGCCGGTCGGTACTGTTGGGCCTTCAAGGAATGTGCGGTTGGTGTTTCTTTGTTTGTTTATTTTAAGATGTGGTCTACTTTATAGGAATGTTCATAAGACCGCAACAGGAAGTAATAACAGACTTCATCTACGGCCAACAACAGTTGACAACATGGCTTTTAGCGATTTCTTTTAAGTATCTCGAAACAGTCGAGGACTCGGTCTGTGAGTGTAGAAGACACGCAAATTATTTGTTCATTTATTGGTTAAATAGTAACATTACTCTAAACCGTACACAGACCAACAGGTGTCTCACAAGACACGATTACTTTTGAGCCATTCGTGGTGTTAAAGCTGGAATACATAGTTAATGAAGTGGATCTAATGCACTGTTGTAAGAACGCTTGATATCCGATACACATCGGTGGAGTGATCTGGCCAGTTTTACGTCTGCATGAGGAATGCGTATTCAGGACAGAGATTCGTTCACATACACAGAAGGGAATTGCGAGTGAGAGAAGTTCGATAATGTGCCTCACGAACAGTAGTGATATAATTAAAAATTAACAATTTTCTGATGTTTTCCTTTCGTTGTAGTGTGAAACCTTGTTTCTTGCAAAATTTCATGATTCTACGGTAAGTACACCGTAGGTTTTGACGAGCGAGTTTGCAAAAATCAAAATATGTGACTAAATGACCATATCTTTTGACTGCATTGACTTAGAAGCATCCAGTTTTTATACCGCCCAAGGACAACAGGCCTAAGCAAATGACACGCATTTCAGCTTGATGCGCAAACCCATTCCTGAGAAGAATAGATTTTCACCGTTGGACAAACAGGCAGACAGATAGACACAGAAAGACAGACGGACAACAGAGCTATCGTAGAAGGGTTCCGTTTCCACAGACTGAGGCACAGACGCCTCAAAGCAGAAAAATTTTAAGAAATATAATAAATAAGATATTTTATAACCAATGTAGCGCTAAAGAACCTTCATTGTAGGCTTCAGATTGTAGTTGGTATATCTATTCCGAAATGTGGAAACAACAATTCTTTAAAATGAATTTAGGATCGATAGTTGTAATCTAGTATTCTGTTCATTCGTAGGCAAACTGAAATTCCACGATCCTTGGAATAGTACATTATCACAGAAAATTAGTTTATTCCGACTCTAGTTCAAAGAACATTATTTATACTACTGGCCATTAAAATTGCTATACCACGAAGATGACGTGCTACAGACGCGAAATTTAACCGACAAAAAGATGGTCCTGTGATATGCAAATGATTAGCTTTTCAGAGCATTCACACAAGGCTGGCGCCGGTGGCGACACCTACAACGTGCTGATGTGAGGAAAGTTTCCAAACGATTTCTCATATACAAACAGCAGTTGACCGACGTTGCCTGGTGAAACGTTGTTGTGACACCTCGTGTAAGGACGAGAAATGCGAACCATCACGTTTCCGATTTTGATAAAGGTGGGATTGTAGCCTATCGCGATAGCGGTTTATCGTATCGCGACATTGCTGCTCGCGTTGGTCGAGATCCAATGACTGTATGCAGAATGTGGAAACGGTGGGTTCAGGAGCGTAATACGGAACGCCGTGCTGGATCCCAACGGCCTCGTATCACTAGCAGTCGAGATGATAGGCATCTTATCCGCATGGCTGTAACGGATCGTGCAGCCACGTTTCGATCCCTGGGTCAACAGATGCGGACGTTTGCAAGACAACAACCATCTGCACGAACAGTTCGACGACGTTTGCAGCAGCATGGACTATCAGCGCGGAGACCCTGGCTTCGGTTACCCTTAACGCCGCATCACAGACAGGAGCGCCTGCGATGGTGTACTCATCGACGAACCTGGGTGCACGAATGGAAAAACGTCATTTTTTTTTTCAGATGAATGCCGGTCCTGTTTACAGCATCATGATGGTCGCATCCGTGTTTGGAGACATCGCGGTGAACGCACATTGGAAGCGTGTATTCGTCATCGCCATACTGGCGTATCACCCGGCGTGATGATATGGGGAGCCATTGGTTACACGTCTCGGTCACCTCTTGTTTCCATTGACGGCACTTTGAACAGTGGACGTTACATTTCAGATGTGTTACGACCCGTGGCTCTACCCTTCATTCGATCCCTGCGAAACACTACATTTCAGCAGGATAATGCACGACCACATGTTGCAAGTCCTGTACGGGCCTTTCTGGATACAGAAAATGTTCGACTGCTGCCCTGACCAGCACATTCTTCAGGTGTCTCACCAATTGAAAACGCCTGGTCAATGGCGGCAGAGCAACTGGCTCGTCACAATACGCCAGTCACTACTCTCGATGAACTGTGGTATCGTGTTGAAGCTGCATGGGCAGCTGTACCTGCACACGCCATCCAAGCTCTGTTTGACTCAATGCCCAGGCGTATGAAGGGCGTTATTAAGGCCAGAGGTGGTTTGTTCTGGCTACTGATTTCTCAGGATCTATGCACCCAAATTGCGTGAAAATGTAATCACATGTCAGTTCTAGTATAATATATTTGTCCAATGAATACCCGTTTATCATCTGCATTTCTTCTTGGTGTAGCAATTTTAATGGCCAGTAGTACATTTTCTGTTCATGAAACAGTAGTCAACGTAGGACAGATAGAGTAAACCTGCATTCTACAATTGTTGTGACCAGCGTTACCAAAACTGAGTAATATGTTTTACTGTTCACTATTCTGTGTTACGTTCACTGTGTTTGTGTTGCCCTTGAACCCACGCATCCGTCCGAACAGGACACCTTTAGTAGTTTTTTTTTTTTCTCAGCGGCAGCGAGATTTTCATCCAAGTGGACGCCCTAATCCACAGCACTTCTCATAAATCATGCGACATATTAAATATAACACTAAAGTGCATATAACAATCAATAATAAAATCTTAATGTCACTTGGCAGTATTCCAAACGGTCTAGAATTTGTTATTGTTTGACAACTAGAGAATCAATGAACTTATACTAAACACAAATTCAGTAACAATAAAAAGAACAGATACAACGCGATATTCTGTTATAGGACATAACCTTCTACCACATGCATTAACAAATAACGCGTATCAGAACCGCCACAAGAAACTCAGCGTTGAATCACAAGAAAATTTCTTCAGAAAATCGCCGTTCATATACTGCGTCATCGCAGCCAAAATGAAAACACCTTGAATGGCCTTTACCGAGATTTGGAATCCACAGAGCCGTTCACTCGCAAGAAGGATCATGTCTGGGTCTGCTGGCGGCTACGTCTTCTTGAACCAGTTATAGGTGCAGCTGGCCGTAACCGCCACTCCCACGTGGAACCTCATTGGAGGTTACCAACGTAGCCCGCGTCAGTGCTTGAGTGCTTGATACACAGCCTAGCGGTAAAGATAGAGGGAGAGGAAGAGGGGGGGGGGGGGAGGAGGAGAGGAGCCAGTGCTGTTATCACATGCACAGCGTAACTCAGTGTTCCTCTTCCGCCGTCTTGCTTCCTTGTTGGGTCTTCCCACACTGTCTTCCAGCTCGGTGCGGCTGCTTTAGTTAGCCGTTGGTCAAAGAGATTACCTGTCGATCCCAGCATTAGCTACAAGATGTATCTGAGATCGATAGTTGTAACGATCATAATAATTACTATTTTCATTACATCCTTGGTAAAATAATTGAGAATATGTTGTGTACATAGTTCCGCGTAGTCAGCGCGTACGCAACTTTCCCACTAGAGTGCGCCCCGCTAAACACAACAGCGCAGGCGCAGCGCTCGTCTGTCTCCGCACTACGAGATGGTGCTGCCATAGAGACGGACCAAATTCTGCTTCCGCCGATCCGCGTATTAATATGTAACGCAGCCAATGAGATTGCTGCTAACGTAGAACCTTTTCTCCTCGCAGATCACACTCGTGCAGTGATAAATGAACGCGCGAGGTATTATAACGAGTGTACAGACCTCCGATTAGTCAGTCTGCATTTGTCTGCACCAGTCTATAGTCAAGATCCAGTCCGCGCCTAATAAGATTACCATATTCCTGTACATAGCCATGAAGATAAATGTATAGACACTTTCGTCAAGTATCAGAGATATATGTGAGAATAAGATTAACGTACCAATACAAAAGGAACTTCGGATTGTCAATTGTAAATAGCATCCAGAACCAAGTTAAGTAATTTTTATGCTTGTTATTATTTTAATAAATGTGTGTGAAAATTAATCAAGTTCTGTTTAAAGTTGGTCACCGTCAATCTGCTACTCTAAGTGTGCAAGTGACATTTCTATCGTCTGACCTAACGGCAGAAGATAAACACGCCACGATAAGACCATGTGACATATTGCTGACACCCGCCTACTTCGTTAGAGCGACAAGTCAAATAATCTGATGGTGTGTGTACTGAAGGGCTTTCAGTACGCACACCACAGAATATATCACGGAAAAGTAATAAAAAAAGCTATAACTTTGCACAGACGATAGCGGCTGGCACTTGTACATTCATAAAACATTGGCAAATATACTTAAATGCTTAAATTTCGCAGACAGACATATGCTCAAATTTCGCATGCAGACATATGCTCCTAAGTGAACCTACAAAATTATATCATGATGCCAAGCACAGTTCACGGGATATGACGTCATAAGCACTGAGATGCAGGGAAAACTGACGCATCGTGCATGACGTTTAAATTTATTACTGCTGTGTAACTAACTCTATTCGCAATAGATTTCGCAGACAGTATCAAAATATGGCATTAAGTGCATCTACAAAGTTATGTCATGTTACCACATATAGATCAGGAGATATGACGCCATAAACACTACAATGCCTGAAAAACTGCCGCATTGCGCATGACATTAAAATTTATTACTTCTTTGTTATAAACTCTAGTTGCAACACATTTTGCTGACAGTATCTGAATATTCCGCTAAATGTACCAACAAAATTATATCACGACAAGGGAGATATGATGTCATAAACACTGAAATGAGGTTAACTGCGGAATCATGCATATTGTTTAAATTAATTACTGCTTTGCTACTAACTCTGTTCGCAACATATTTCACAGACGAAATTCACGTATGCTGGTATATGTACCTACACAAATACACCATTGTACGATACATAGTTCAAGAGATTCGACGTCACGAACACTGAGATGCGTTAAAAAATGCCTCATCCTGCATGAAGTAGTAACATATTTTTTCTTTACTAGTAAGACAGGGAATGGCAATAGAATGTCAACATAGACAAGTGTTACGTGCTGCGAATACATACAAAGAAAGATCCTCTATCATTTAGCTACAATATAGCACGTCAGCAACTGGAAGCAGTTAATTCCATAAATTATCTGGGAGTAGGCATTAGGAGTGATCTAAAATGGAATCGTCGGTAAAGCAGATGCCAGACTGAGATTCATTGGAAGAATCATAAGGAAATGCAGTCCGAAAACAAAGGAAGTAGGGTACAGTACACTTGTTCGCCCACTGCTTGAATACTGCTCACCGGTGTGGGATCCGTAGTAGATAGGGTTCATAGAAGAGATAGAGAAGATTCAACGGAGAGCAGCGCGCTTTGTTACAGGATCATTTAGTAATCGCGAAAGCGTTACGGAGATGATAGATAAACTCCAGTGGAAGACTTTGCAGGAGAGACGCTCAGTAGCTCGGAACGGGCTTTTGCTGAAGTTTCGAGAACATACCTTCTCTGAGGAGTCGAGCAGTATATTGCTCCCTCCTACGTATATCTCGCGAAGAGACCATGAGTATAAAATCAGAGAGATTAGGGCCCACACAGAGGCATACCGACAATCTTTCTTTCCGCTAACAATACGGGTCTGGAATAGAAGGGAGAACCGATAGAGGTACTCAAGGTACCCACCGCCACACACCGTCAGTTGGCTTGCGGAGTATAGATGTAGATGTAGATGTAGAAGACACTTCTACAGTCGAGTCAGCTTAAGGAAGTCCCTGACCTCTGGCAGCGCTATTGACATCTTTCAACTGCGAATCACAAACGGCTCTAGGCGAAAACAGTAGCCGTCTGTAGAACTATGAATAGGCGTTGACACAGAGACGTTTACAAAATCCGTTTCTAGACGCGCGAAGCAGCTGCTTCCAGCTTACAGAAGTGTACTACAGGAGTACATATAAGGTATCGTTTCTAGTAGAAAATTGGCAAAATAAATACCCGGGTAGTGCCGTTAATTAGTGATTTAATGATTTGGGAAAGAAAAGAAGGAAAAATTAAATTACATGTTAATACCTTGGATTTAATGTGTCATTCTGTGTTCTATGAAGAAGATGATACGTGAAAGAAAAGACAAATTAAATTGTGTGTTAATATCTCGAATTTGCTATGTCATTCTATCTTCTGTCTTTTAAGACGTCAGTGGTATAGGAAACTCCAGTAGAAACTGGAGAGGAACTGACAGCACAGATGTGACCGCCTGCCTCGAAGTCCATAAGCCAACAAAATTCTACGTGGAGCAGTAGTGCGCGCAATGGGTCGGCGGTCGTCACTTTGAATAGTCCCTATTTGTTATCAACAGTCTTCTGACTGGTTTAATGCGGCCCGCCAAGACGTTCTCTTCTGTACCAACCTCTTCATCTCGTAGTGTCTCTTACACCTAACATCTTCAACTACCTGTTAGATATATTTCAGTCTTGGTCATCTTCTACAATAGCTATGAGATGCGTTTGTTTACTGCTATCCTTCTCCACCTCGCGGTATTGGCAAAATGGCTGTTCCAGTTTCAGACAGTGAGAGGTTCCCATCGTTTCCACCGTTTTCCAAAATATCTGCCTATTATTCACTACAAATCTGTTCTAATGTTCTTCAGTTTCTTTATAGTTTCTTCTAGTTTTGTTCCAGTTTTAATAAAGTCTGATACTGATCTTTTGGTCGCACTGTACTGATGCATATGCCATCCACTACGAATTCCTCTCCTGTGCCAACCTTTTTATCTCAGAGTGGCAGTTTCAACCCTACATCCTCAGCTTTTTGCTGGATGTATTCCAATCTCTGTCTTTCTCTACAGTTTTTGCCCTCTACAGCCCCTCTAGTACCGTGGAAGTTGTTCCCTGATATCTCAACATACGTCATATCATCATGTTCCTTCTTCTTCTTAGTGTTTTTCATATATACATTTCCTCGCCGATTCTGCGGAGAACCACCTCATTCCTTTCCTTATCAGTCAACCAAATATTCAACATTCTTCTCTGGCACCACATTTCAAATGCTTCGATTCCCTTCTGGTCAGATTTTCCCACACTTCGTGTTTCACTGTCCTACAATGCTGTGCTCCAAACGTGCACTCTCAGAAATTTCTTCCGAAATTAAGGCCTATGTTTGACACTAGTACACTTCTCTTGGCCCCTTTTGCTTGTGCTAGTTTGTTTTTCATATCCTCCTTGCTCCGCCCATCTTGGGTTATTTCGCTGCCTAGGTAGCAGAATTCCTTTACTTCGACTACTTCGTGATCACCAATTTTGATGTTACGTTCCTCGCTGTTCTCATTTCTGCCACATCTAGTTACTTTCCTCTTTCTTCGATTTCCTCTTAATCCGTATTTTATATTCATTAGATTGTTTATTCCATTGAACACGTAACTTTTAATAATAGCACTAAAGTCATCAGCAAATTCCTTCTTTGATATCCCTTCACCCTGCATTTTAATCCCACCCTTTAACACCTGCTTTATTGCCGTAATTGCTCCTTCGACATAGACTGTGCAGTAGGGGCGAAAGACTACATCCCTGTCTTACACACTTTATAACCGAGCGCTTCGTTCTTGGCCTTTCGCTCTTATTCTTCCCTTTTGGTTCTTGTATAATTTCTGTATCACTCGTTTTTCCCTATTGCTTTCCCCTATTTTCCTCCGAATTTTGAACATGTTGCACCATTTGACATTGTCGAACGCTTTTTGCAGGTCAACAAATTCTATTAACGTGTCTTGATTTTTCTTCAGCCCTGCTTTTACTATCGACTGCAACGTCAGAACTGCATCTATGGTGCCTTTACCTTTCCTAAAGTAAAACTGATCGTCATCTAACACAGCCTCAATTTTATTTTCCATTCTTCTGTACATTATTATTGTCAGCAACTTGGATGCAGCCGGACGAAGTGGCCATGCGGTTAAAGACGCTGCAGTCTGGAACCGCAAGACCGCTACGGTCGCAGGTTCGAATCCTGCCTCGGGCATGGGTGTTTGTGATGTCCTTAGGTTAGTTAGGTTTAACTAGTTCTAAGTTCTAGGGGACTAATGACCTCGGCAGTTGAGTCCCATAGTGCTCAGAGCCATTTGAACCATTTTGAACTTGGATGCATGAGCTGTTAAGCTGATTGTGAGGTAATTCTCACACCGATGTGGTACTACAGACGAATGTTGAAAATTAGGTGGACTGATAGGATATGCAGTGAGGAGGTTCACCGCAGAATCGGCGAGGAAAGAAATGTGTGGGAAACAGTGACAGGAAGAAGAGACAGGATGATAGGACATCTCTTACGACATGGGGGAATGACTTCTATGGTTCAAATGGCTCTGAGCACTATGGGACTCAACTGCTGAGGTCATTAGTCCCCTAGAACTTAGAACTAGTTAAACCTAACTAACCTAAGGACATCACAAACATCCATGCCCGAGGCAGGATTCGAACCTGCGACCGTAGCGGTCTTGCGGTTCCAGACTGCAGCGCCTTTAACCGCACGGCCACTTCGGCGGCTGACTTCTATGGTACTAGAGGGAGTTGTACACGGCAAACACCGTAGAGAAAGACACAGATTGAAATAAATGTAGCAAAAAATTGAGAATGTAGGTTGCAAATGCTACTCTGAGATGAAAAAGTTGCAAAGAAGAGGAAATGGTGGCAAGCCGTATCAAACCAGTCAGAAGATTGATTACTCCAAAAGAAAAAAGAAAATGCGCACCTTTCACTTGTTAAGGTTTCTTCAGTGAAGTAACGGCCAATCACGTAGTCCCCGAAAGTCCAGCTCCAAACGTGCACAACTGACTGTCTCAATATCCAACCTGCCTCAAAATGGCGAAATATCATCGGCTTAGTAATGCTTAATTCTCACATTCCGTTTTCCATTACCTGTAAATACAGGATTACACGCAAAGAGAATTTTTTCTTCAAGGAAACAATTGTCCTGATATCGCATCAAAGCAGAGCGACAGAATTCCAGGTGTCATCTGCATTCCCGCTGGTTAATCTGCTACTAGACTGAGATATCATGTGCCAATGTATTTCGATCGCTCTGGTCGCTGCGGGCTCGACCCTTCCGATAACAATTCAAATGGTTAAAATGGCTCTGAGCACTATGAGACTTAACATCTGAGGTCATAAGTCCCCTAGAACTTAGAACTACTTAAACCTAACTAACATAATAACGTCACACACACACCCATGCCCGAGGCACGATTCGAACCTGTGACAGTAGCGGTCTCGCGGTCTCAGACTGAAGCGTATACAAGCGCTCGGCCACACCGGCCGGCACGAAACATATAAATCATAAGTCTGAAATATTGTTAATTACTCCGACGCCGTTGGATTCATGTCTTTAGACCTCCGGCCGAGCGAGGTGGCACAGTGATTATAACACTGGACTCGCATTCGGGAAAACGACGGTTCAACCCTGCTGGGCCGCGCGAGGTAGCCGCACGGTGTAGGGATCCTCGCCATGGTTCGTGCGGCTGCCGCCGTCGGAGGTTCGGGGGTTCGCGCGGCTGCCCCTGTCGGAGGTTCGAGTCCTCCCTCGGGCATGGGTGTATGTGTGTGTGTTGTCCTTAGCGTAAGTTAGTTTAAGTTAGATTAAGTAGTGAGTAAGCCTAGGGACCGATGACCTCAGCGGTTAGGTTCCATTGGAACTCTCCACAAATTTACAAATTTCAGACCTGCGTCTGGCCATCCTGATTTAGGATTTCCGTGATTTCCCTGAATCGCTTCAGGCAAATCCTGGGATGGTTCCTTAGAAAGGGCACAGCCGACTTCCTGCCCCCATCCTTCCCTAATACGGTGGGACCTCGCTGTTTGATCCCTTCCTCCAACTCAGTCAACCAACTTCCGATACAAGCAACAGAAATTATAGTAGCTTCATTTCAAAAAGCGAACTTGGTTCCGATATCTCCGTATTTAATATAGCTATGAACAGAGTCTATTCGTCATTTAGCAAGTTTTTTCTTGCCCCCTAGTTTCGAAAAAAAATACTTCATTATTTTAAAGGGGAAAATGAGAGGGCTAGCACCTGAAAGCGACAGAAGAAATGTTCATTAATGCTGTTTCGAATTTCTGATAGTGGCTGAGAGGAGTGCTTGTTGACCTGAGGATTACTTTCAGCGCCAAAGAAAAGATGCAAATCGTTACTCGTATCTCAAACCTTAAGCAATACTCACATTAATCATGAAATAAATTCATAAACTCAATATGATTACGGCAGCCAAGAACTTTCCTTCCAAACACATGATAAATGAAAGAAAATATCGATGTTTTGTGATAGTACCGTATTAGTAAAAAAGAAAAACAGAAAAATGTAAGTTAATGCAGATGAGTAGGAAAAATATTCAAATACAGCATTAGCAGCCACCTCGATTAAACATCTAGCCGTAACATTGCAAATCGATATGAAATGTAACGAGCACGTAAGGACGGTGGTAGGGAAGGCGAATGTTCAACTTCTGTTTTAAAGGAAGAATTTTACAAAAGAGTAGCCCATCTGTAAAGCAGATGGCGTGTAGAAAGATAGTGGGACGCATTTTTGAGTATTGCTAGAGTGTTTTAGATCCCCACCAGGTCAGATTAAAGGAAGACATCGATGCTTCGTTACCTCAAGTGGGAAGCCCAGTAGGAAAGACGACGTTCTTTCCGCAGAACACTACTGAGAAAGTTTAGAGAGCCGCCTTTTGAAGCTGACTGCAGAACGAGTCTGCTACCACCAACGAACGTCTTGTGTAAGGGCAACGAAGATAAGAGAAATTAGGACTCGTATGTAGGTGTATAGCCAACGGCTTTGCAGCAGTTGTAACAGCGGTTGCTGTCGCACCGCCGAAGTTAAGCACTGCCGAGCCGAGCTAGCACTTGGATGGGTGAATATGCGGTCTGCCGAGCGCTGTTGGCGCACGGGGTGCTCTCAACCGCTGTGAGGCAAACTGAAGAGATACGTGACTGAGAAGTAGCGGCTCCGGTCTCGTAAACTGACACATGGTCGGAGTGCGATGTGCTACCCACATGACTCTCCATATCCGCATCCAGTGACGGCTGTGGGCTGAGAATGACGTGGCGGCCAGTCGGTACCGTTGGGCCTTCATGGACCGTGCGGGATGAGATTAGTTTTATGGCGATATATAGGCAGTCGTTTTCCCCTCGCTCTGTTTGCGAGTAGGCAGTAGAATGTACACTCCGCCATGCACTGTGGTGGTTCGCGAGGTATGTATGTAGGTGTAAATGTAATAAACACGTTATCGAGAAAATGCAAAGATATTGCGATTATGAAAAAACGATTTCGTTAAACGTGTACTTGTCGTCATGTAGTTTTCACTGGGGCCCATTCGTTATCACTCTTCGCCGTTTTCCCCTCCGCTGCGAGTATGACTGAGTCGTCTCGCTAGTGAGCGCCTGTGCTCCAGCCACGAGCTTCTCGCTGCCTCACTTCTCAGCACTGCCAAGGTCACGAGGAACGAGTAAGTTTGTTGCGCGTGCTTACCGCGTCTGTAAGATGTCGTTATGTGCACTCAAGTTTGTCGAAACGTCACTGCTTGCAGTCCATCAGCGTACGCACATTCTGTGTTGAAGAGGTGACCCAGAAGCAGGCGTTGGCGCTCTGTAGTGTTGCTGCATTACTTTTCCGGCCGTCAGGTCCAACTCTCGATTTGTTTCCCCCCTTAACACTGCTACAAATTCGTCGGTATCCTTTTGTTCCACGTTACATCTGGTTTTATAATCTTCAAATTCCTGGGTTCCTTTCAGTTTCTTTTTCGTTTATGTCATGGTTGCTTTAATACTATTTCTCTGTTAATATCTTCTTTATTAGTTAGCCCTCTCACGGCATAACTTTCACTTCTGTTTGTTTTCTGGAACATTCCAAATAGTATACCCTTTTTTCGATAAGTACGTCTTCTACAGCTACATCTCAGTTCATACTCTGCAAAACCATTGACAAGTGCATGGCAGAAGGTACTATATTATTCCTCCCTCTTTTGGCTACAAAACTTTACTTTTCAACATAATCTCCGTTCGATACAACGGCCTTACGCCATCTTACTGGGAGCGCCCGTATCCCCGCATGGTGGGCATTAATAACCTCCCCATCACCCACGTACTGCTTCACGCGGAGTACATTCTCCAAGCAGATGGAAGTGGGAACGTGCGAGATACGGGCTGTAGGGTGGATGAAGAAGAACAGTCCAATGAAATTCTGTGAACCTCTGTCGGGTGTACCGGCCCGTATAAGGCACTGCGTCACCATGGAGAAGTCCGTTTGCATTTTTGTGGCGAGAAAAACATAAGAGGAGTCATTGCGGTGTGCGACCGGCCGACACGGGGGAGCTCGGACAGGTCTGCGCGGCTTCGTTGCGATGATGATAGACACCTCGTCCAACGACTCCCCGTGCTTTTGTTCACTGCCAAGTCTCCGTAGACACTCCGCAAGCGCCTATGAATATCTGCGATGTTCTGCTTTTCCGCCAAGAGAAACTGAGCGGCAACTCTCTACTTGGAACGCACCTCCGCTAGAGACACCGTTTTGAAGATTGCATGCCGGCAATTGTGGCCGAGCGGTTGTAGGCGCTTCAGTCTGGCACCGCGCGGCGGCTACGGTCGCAGGTTCCAATCCTGCCTCGGGCATGGATGTGTGTGATGTCCTTAGGTTAGTTAGGTTTAGGTAGTTATAAGTTCTAGGGGATTGATGACCTCAGATGTTAAGTCCCATAGTGATCAGAGCCATTTGAACCATTTGAAGGCTGCGTATAGCGTCACCAAGTAAAAATGAAATGATCGTATGGCATTTGTTAGCTAGGATATCTCCTTCGGGATTCGGCAGCGGTATTGCTAGTCTTTTTAGTTGACGCTGACGCTGAAAAGATGAGCCTATCCATGGCTTGAGGTGGTGCAGTTCGGACAAAATTTGTCATTCCTGCGGTTCCTGTAAAGAGTGAAAGATATAGTATCACTCTTGTTGATTGGTCCTAGCTGGTGTAACCTGAAAACGAGAAAGACACACTCTGGAGGGGGATTAGTAAACTTATCCCTCAGCAGGTCAAGGCAACGCGTGGTTGGCCTGTGATGAGGTTGTTGGCCCAGTCCATGGATGAGCCGGTTGCGGGAGTGGCCCACTTTCTCGTAGAACTTCCTGGCGATGGCGCGAAACCTGTCTCGGAGAGGCAGGATCCCTGTGTCCTCGTGGAGTTGGCGCGTCGAGAAGCGCCTCGGAATATGCATAGCAGTCTTCAGGGAGCGGTTCTAAATCCGCTGCAGAGTCACAATGTGAGCATCTGCGGCTACTGGTTTAGTGTTGACGCTAATTCGGCGACTTGCGTGTCGATGGTGAAGGACACACACAACACCTAGTGCCCTCTCGCGAATCGAACCAGGGCTCCCTTACTTGGTAGGCGGTAACGCTACTGCTGCTCTACGGAGGCGGATGTTATCGGAACTACATGAAACTATCGGAGCTGAAGCGGGAATATTCTACACTGTTCCAAAACAAATTCCGCATTTTTCAACCAAAACTGGCTGAGAAAAAATGTATTGCACTACTTATTGAACGCCCCTTGTAGATGCTCCCGACAGTAGCACGTGAACAGTTGTCCAGCCCCACCGAGACTCTGATTCCCAACCGCAGGACCATAACAATCTGTTCTTTGTCGATGTCGCCTGTCAGCTGATTTCATAATTTTCGGCCCGTATCGTCGCTAGAACGATTCCTCATTCCTCTCTGCTCCGCTGATATATTTTCCATCCCGCGTCATGTACCCGCAACGCGGCCACATGGCGCTAAATGTCGCTTGGACAGTGGTCACAACTTTCCGGTTCATCAGTGTACTTCTGCTTAGCACATAGCACAAGCAACATATTCAAGAACAAATGGTTCAAATGGCTCTGAGCACTATGGGACTTAACTTCTGAGGTCATCAATTCCCTAGAACTTAGAACTACTCAAACCTAACTAACCTAAGGACATCACACACATCCATGCCAGAGGCAGGATTCGAACCTGCGACCGCAGCGGGCGCGCGGTTCCGGACTGTAGCGCTCAGAACCACTCGGCCACTCGGCCGGCCATTCAAGAACACCTGAACGGTCAGCACCAAATTCTGTGGGTTTAAATATGTAGAGCATCAGTAGATAATAAATACTGTGTAATAAACCTTCCATAAGTATGTGCCTAGCAATGTTTTTGGGGTTGGGCAGGTACGGCAATGTTTCAAGAATCTTGTTAGTAAGTTCCTTCGAAATCAAAGAAAGTTCATTCTATATTTAAATGAAATCAAATTTAGTTCACAGAAAAATGGGCCAAGCGAAATGAGAACAATTAGTTAGTTAGCCGTGTTGCTAGGGCCTACTGTTGGGTAGACCGTTCGCCTGGTACAAATCTTTCGAGTTGACAACAATGCAATTTTTTTAACGGATCAAAGTCATCTACACAAGCAGTAGGTGATCGTGACCACCCAACAATGAGCCAGCGACTTTTCTCTTCGATGCAGCCTGAAACTGGACTAAAAAAAGCATAATGAACTTGCTTGTAACATTAATAGTAAGGAAGCGGATCTTCAAATGAAACGCGGCTACTTAATACAAAATTAACATAATTATTCAACAAAAGCATACAACTTACGAAACTTATCTCGGTAGCGGAGAACCAAAGAGAGGGAGCGTTAGGCAAACGGATGTACCTATTACATTTTGTTTCACAGAGTTTTCTTTAAAAATTTTAAGTCATAATTACTTCATTACAAAATAATTCACGAATAATTAAAAATCATCATCCAATTAGTACATCGTATCTTTCAATTAATACACAAATTTATTTATACACGTAAAATTATTTATATGCTTTCAGGCGTTAATTATAATCTGGGCTACTTTTATACGCATTTATAAGGTAACACTTCACAGAGAAAGGCAAAATACTCAATTCTGTATTCTGAAATCGTGTCGCCGAAGAAAAACATAATACGACTCCTGTTTTCAACAATCACATTAAAGCGCAAACGACAGAGTTATCACGGAATAAGAAATTAACTACAGTCTCTCAACGAAAAGCAGGCGACTCGACCAGATGTTATACCTGTAAGATTCTATACAGATTATGCGAAGAAACTTGTTCCCTTCTAGAAACAGTTTATCGTAAATCGCCGGAGCAACGAAGCGTTCAGAGCTAATGGGAAAAGGCGCGGGTTGTAACAGTTTTCAAGAAGGGTCGTGGATAGGTGCGTATATCGCAAATGTAAATCTGCTGTAGGATTATGTAAGTCATTTTATTCGCGCGTACTGTGACCTTTTAGAAAACAGAAAATACATTTCGAAAACAACGATTTTGTGAAACTCAGTTCGATCCGTTCCTCCCAGATTGTTGACTCGACTTCCGGAAGGCGTTTGATAACATTTCTACACATTGACCTAGTGAATAAATTACGAGATTACCGAATACTGGATTACTCTTGTGATTTTCTTGCAGGCTTCTTACCGGGTAGAAGTTCGCACGTCATTCTTCACAGGGAGAAAATGTAAGCTGTGAAAGTAACTTCAAGGGAATGAAGTCATTAACTGTTCAAGATGATCTGGTGAATATCGTCGGAAGCTCAGTGAGGCTTCTTGTGGATGCTGCTGTTGTGTATAGGGAAGCAGTAACGCCAGAAGATTGACTCAGAATGCAGGAAGACCTGTCGACAATCGACCCTTGACGCAACTGGCAGCTACCCTCAAACAATGCTCATCCGCTGGAAGAATCGTAAAAAAGTATAACTCCTCCACGAAACAGGTATCTTACAAATCCTACGTTTGACTGACTCTTCATCACTAATCGTCAGTCTGGAACGCTTACCTGTAGACATTGTTAGGGATTGTGAGAAGAGAGTACGTGTTGTGGGTTTACTGCAGACACTGTTGTGCTGCGATCGGTTAACAGCTAGGGATGGGAAAAACCGACCAGTTGAAACCGATACCGGTATTTTAATTATGAATAACCGGTTTTTTCGGTATTTGCATCGTCTCGGTTATAACAGGTTGTAAGTAGGCTGTTTAGGTTTTTATGTTGGTAACGCCATGCAGCGCTCTATATGAAAATCACTGACTGTGCTGTGTGCAGTATGTGGCTGGGTGGCATTGTTGGAATATTCGCTATTGTAGTGTTGGGCAGTTGGCTGTTAATAGCGCTCAGCGTTGCACAGTTGGAGGTGAGCCGCCAGCAGTGGTGGATGTACGGAGAGAAATGGCAGAATTTTGAGAGCGGACGATCTGGACATGTGACCATCAGAAGGAGTAAATTTGTAATATTGGATATCATGAACTGAAATATATATATATATATATATATATATATATATATATATATATATATATATGATGACTTTGGAACATTATGAAGGTAAATATATTGTTTGCTCTCTATCAAAATCTTTCATTTGCTGACTATGCCTATCAGTAGTTAGTGCCTTCAGTAGTTAGAATCTTTTGTTTAGCTGGCAGTAGTGGCGCTCGCTGTATTGCAGTAGTTCGAGTAATGAAGATTTATGTGAGGTGAGTGATTCATGAAAGGAATAGGTTATTGTTAATCAGGGCCATTCTTTTGTAGGGATTTTTGAAAGTCAGATTGTGTTGCGCTAAAAATATTGTGTGTCTGTTTAGTGTTGATCAGAATAGGTGAAGAGCGAAATGTCTGCGTACGTTCACTTTTGCTCAGCTGTTTGAAAATCAAATAATGTAAGAGGCTTATCAGCACGGTCATTCATTAAATTTTCTAAGGGGATGTTTCAAGGTGTTCTTATTTTTTACTAACAATTGCGTAAAAAACCGATATATCAATTAGCCATAGCAGCAGTGCTAAAATTTTTCGTTCCGAAATAAACCTTTTTTTAAAAAAGAATTGGCACAGTAGTTTCCGCTCTATAAGCAGCAGGTTTCGGTGCTCGTTCGCACCGGGAAATTGCACTTCGCGGCCGGCCGCGGGTGCAATACAACCCATGTGCACGGGTGGAAAGAAATGTGTCAGGCTTCATAATACGTATTTATATGTGTCGCGTATTATGCATTTCTTGTAGGTGAATGTGAATCTGCACATGAACTTTCCTAATCCTCCTCACACCTTTCCGTATAGCGTGGCCAAATCTTAGTTGGGAAGTAATTCTGTAGTATAGTAGTGCCAACCACACTCCTGGGTAGGGGATCAGAGAGACAGCACATGCAGGTAAAACTCAAAGACATTCCAGTGTCACAAGATTTGGGGTGGAGAGGTTGGTCACGGCCAAGTGGTTCGACCACCCCCTCCACCGGGGCCCAGGAAGACCTCCGGGTGCCCGCCATATTCTGAGAGTGTTACGGAAAACGGGTAAGTGAGCGGACGTGCCCTCAGTGCGTCTGTCTCAATGTTCAAGCATGGAAGAGAGGTATTTGAATATTTGTACTAATTCTTTTATTTCCAGCTTCGGATTGTGTAAGGAAATGAATGTTCTCGTTTAATTTCGGAAATTTGACCCCCTGTGTTAATGTATCTGGTCCCCAGTTTGCCCGTTATCCTCCTCACGTACTGGATGTCCTATGTAAAATATTGGGAGACTTTGGTGGTATACATTTGGCCAACGCAATTCCGTCTTGCCTGTAGAAATGTGCGTGCAGATTAGTATATAATATACCCGAGCTGTAAGTTGTAATATCTGTAAACTTGAACAATTGCTGTAAAATCGAGTGATAATGTTTAAAATAAATAGGTAACCAATTGTCATCAATCTTTAACATACCTTAAAAATCACATAGGAGTCCAGTTAAAGGAATTCATTTAAAAATAGAAGATATAGAATGTAGAAGGGACCCACACATCAGCGCGTGAGCCCTCCAGCCCCTTGCCTAATATCGTACAGAAAGGACACGCTCTCTAGGTAGCGCTCTCAAGCTCCCATCCCCAGTTATCCATTGCACAATTTTCATTTAGGGCTTGACGACATCAACTTACATCTGGCTCCCTAGGCAAGGAGGTTAGACGGTAATCTTTCAGAACAAATAACTTTCACATGTAAAATTTGCATTGCTTTGAAATATATAGGTATTATAGAAAATTGGGAAAGCAATTCAGTGCTGTTTTAATAGCAATGCGTACAGAAAAGAGAAACAAACACATGGCATAAGACTTGGTATAATGTTGCCGAGGTAATAGTGCACCTGTTACCATGCGGCGTGACCTGTTGCGTGGTATGCGTGTACATGCAGTGTGCGAGGTCTGCCCCCATATAATCTATCTCTTAGTTTCTCACTGTCGTCGTTGAACATCAGTTTTATTACATAGTGGTACCATTCCTACCTAGTCTGGAAATTTTTACGAAGTGCGGAATCAGTGACACACAATGCTCCACTTGCCTTAAAAGAAAAAAATGGGAGGATCGACAACAAACTTGCGGCAAAATATGAAGAGAAACCTTAAAACATTATCAGTTCGATTACAGTTTCCAATAAAAATAGAAAACAACTGATCTACTGCATATGTCTACATAATATCCCTTAGTTCGCTTGTAGCCCTTGTAAACGGACAAAGTAACACGAAAATCAGAGTTCTTCAACCTCAGTTTTCGACCTTTAGCACTGACTTTTTTTAATGTCCAAATAGTGGTGTGATCTCCTATTAAAACATGATTTTTGAGGAGGGTTTCAAATAATTAGTATCGGTAGGAGGATCTTGGTGATTTTTAGTAGTAGTAAACCATATGCCACTTTTCGAAAAAAGCATCGAAAGGTGGACAGACAAAGTTTTCTTCTGAATCCATATTTAATTTAACATTTTGATTGTTTCCTATCTTGAAACTCAAGGAGTCAAAATTTTTCAATTTTTGTTTGATTTCTACGTTTATTACAGGAAGTAATAGGAATAAAAACCGAAAAACGGTTATTTTAGAAACCGGTTACTTTGAAGGGTTTTAATAGTCCGGTTAATCTGGCATCGAAGAAAATCGATACAACCAAAAAACTTGATGTTTCAGTTAGCGATAACCGCTATCTCTGATAACAGTTGCGCCACAGTATGCGAGAGAGATGGCCCGTGCTTCGAAGTAGAAGTAGGCCAGACACTACGATTATTGCATGCAATACTTCTACATTTCACACAGATTAACCGTCAAATTCTGGATGTATACAGAGTGCTCAGAAACAGTCTGAAAAGCTTGTAAGGGTGTTGTAGGCGAATCTGTACTGAGAAATAACTGTCAAGAAATAAATTCGATACGTTGCGCCGTTTCCGAATTATTTAGCATTGCAGTTAGCCAGTGATGTCTTTGCGCGCGCAAATTCAAGCACCTTTGTCCTCCCTCGGCATGGGTTTGTGTTTTGTTATTAGCATAAGTTAGTTTATGTAGTGCGTAAGTCTAGGGACCGATGACCTCAGCAGTTTGGTCCCTTAGAAATTCACACACATTTGAACATTTGAGTTGCTACTTGTTGAAATGCTTATTACCAGTTCAAATGCGCCTTTTTCAATATGATGAATTTAAGCTAGATGAGAAAAAGCTCTTTCGTCAAGTTTGAGGGAATCAAACAAACAACACATTTGGCAACACCGCTTATGGCAGGCTGCTTGAATTTGCGTACGCAGCGACCTGATTCGTTAACTTTAATGCTAAATAACTCGGAAACGGCGTAGTCTATCGAATTGTTGTCTTAACAATTATTTCCCAGCATAATTTCCCCTGAGATACCTTCACAAGCTTTTCAGACTGTTTCTGACCACCCTATACACAGGGTGATATTTTTCCACTGTTTACAGACTCTAGAAATTGACCGATGAAAGGATACTTCAGTTCGGTAATGCATGTTTCCATGCTAGAAACGAGTCATTCAATAATACATTGTTACAGAGACTACGGCCTAATACTCGCTGTACCATGCACCCACAGTTACAAACTGTGTTGAAAATGGTTTCCACGTGCCTCAACGCATGCGTGTACGCGCTGTAGTGCGTTCCGTCTCACACGCTCACATCGGCCAGGCTGCATCCGAACAGTGTCAAAGGCAGCTTGAATACGCTGCTCCAGTGTCTCCACATCTGGAATGGGCTCTGTATACACGATACTTTTCAGATGGCACCATAACCAGAAATCGTGCAGGTTGGGACCCAGTGAACGAGCAGCCCATGCAACTGGACCCCCTCGTCCGATACATCGACCAAGGAAGACACCATTGAGATGCGTCCGGATGTTAACGGCGAACTGGGCTGGAGCACCATCATGTAGCAGCCGCATAACCCTTAGAATCATCAGTAGCACTTCTTCCAGCAGGGGAGGCAAAGTCACCTAAGAGAAATGGCGATAGTTCCAGTCTGTTAGGCGCCGTGGAAGGACAACTGGTCTCAAAATACGATCGCCAATTATTCCAGTCCACACTTTCCTGATGCTTATGATTCACTGTCACCATATCATGGGGATGAGACAAATCTCGGAATAGTGGTTGTCTGGTGAAGAAACCAATGACAAAACTGCTCCCGATGTGGAAAGCCCGTCGCTAGTAAGCCCTACACACGCAGTAAGTGATAAGGGTAGTAACAACTATCATAGAGAATGTTCCACACTGTCGTGCTGGCGAGCCGGCTGCCTGGTAGTGACACAGAGATCCCCTTCCACAGTGTTAACAACATTTTTCTCCAAGTCTGGTGTCCGAACATTTCGGGTACGTCCGTCTTAATTTCCTGCTTCCTGAAACGACCCTGTGCCAGACGAACGGCGAAATGCTGTCGCAAGCATTGAATGCAGGGGTTGTTGTCAGCGGGGGTAGGTCTCCTGATACAACTTTGCTGCCGGCCGTTCGTTGCCATTTGCCTCTCCGTACGTAAACACTATGTCGGCAAGCTCTCGATTCGAATATGAAACCATTGTGTACGCCGCTGTATCACATCCACTATAAGGGAACTCAGCAAGAGAAATGAATGCGACACAACATTACCAGTTACTATGGGAGGAGAAGGCGCTAGGGCATGAGGAAAAGTACCACCCTCTAGGAGGAAACTATGCAAACTGTAGTTCTGAGTGTATGGTACAGCGCGTATTGCACTGCAGTGTGTGTAACAAAGTGTGACTGAATAAATGGTCTCTAGCATGGAAACCATGCATTTCTGGACGTAAGTTCATTAGATCTTTCTTGTTCCGAATCCTGTCATCGATCAATTTCTAGAGTTTGTACACTGTGGAAAAATCACGTTGTAGCTCAAACGCAATAGTGCGCGCAGCCGCAGTGAAGTGGTGCCAATAATTTGACGAAGACCGCAGAGACGTCGGTGATGCTGATCGGCAAGTAAGGCCATTGACATCGACCACAGACGACAATGGCCAGACAATCGAGGAACTGATTCGCAGCAGTCACGGAGTACAGAGGTTTTCCACCGATGAGGACGCCCACACAGCGGTTCTGCAATGGCTGAGTGACCAAAGAGCAGATTTCTGTCGTCGAGAAATTGAACACTTAGTAGAACTTTGCACTGCATGATATGCTACTATTGATTTATCCGTATTCTGCAGACGACAATTGCTTCTGTGCTCCTTAAGGCGGGTGTTAATGCTCCGTTTGTAATTACTGTGAATACCTTAAACCAAGAAGAAAGGTGGGCGCATATTTGAAGACATGCAACAGTACGAGTATATAAAATACTTGTACGGGGGTAATCCCAAAAGAAAGTTTTCCTTTTTTTTTATAAGTACAGAACTCTGTTTGTGTGGTAATTGGTCACACTGTTACGAAGAGTGATTCACGCGCTGTGTGTAAACATGCGCACGCCGCGCTGAGACGCTCAGTCTTGGCTTGGCAGCCGTTGAGAATGGAGCTCCCGTTGGATGCTACCGCCAAGTGCGAATTGCGCGCAGTTATTCAGTTTTTGAACGCAAAGGGCACTGCGCCGATTGAAATCCATCGCCAATTGACGGAAGTGTATGGTGAGTCGTGCATGAATGTAAAACTGTTCGTAAGTGGTGTAGAGAGTTTGCTGCTGGTCGGACCGAAATTCACGACGAACAAAGGAACGGGAGACCGTCAATTTCTGAGGAGACATGGTTGAAGGTTGAGCAAAGCATGCGTGAAGATCGGCGGATCACCCTGGATGATCTCTGCACGTTGGTTCCTGAGGTTTCTCGAAACACCGCTTACAGGATTTTAACGGAAACATTGAACTACCGGAAGGTGTGCGCAAGATGGGTGCCACGCATGCTGACTGAGGATCACATGCGGCAACGAGTTGATGCTTTCCTCGCATTTCTTACCGCCTTGCAGCCGAACAGGACAACTTTCTGGACTCAATTGCGACGGGTGACGAAACCTGGGCATACCACTTTACACCTGAGACCAAGCAACAATGACGCCAGCGGCGGTATCTTTCTTTGCCAAAGCCGCGGAAATTCAAACACAGCCTGCCGGTAAAGTCATGACAACCGCTTTTTGGGATCGGAAAGAGGTATTGTTGGTCGACATTATGCCCAATGGGACCACAATTAACGCTGACAGTTACTGTGAGACTCTGAAAAAGCTCAACGGGCAATTCAGAACCGGAAAAGAGGAATGTTGAGCAAGGGCGTACACATTCTCCATGACAACGCTCGCCCACACATCGCTCGGCAGACCGTTGTTCTCCTGCAACAGTTTCAGTGGAACATAATCACCCACCCACCCTATAGTCCTGACTTGGCGTCCAGTGACTATCACCTGTTCCCTAAGTTAAAAGAACATTTGGCCGGTAAAATTCAGCTCCGACGAAGAGGTGAAAGAAGAGTTTCACAACTTTCTGAACAGCATGGCGGCGAGCTGGTATGACACGGGCATACAAAAACTGCCGCAGCGTCTACAAAAATGCATCGACAGAAATTGTCATTATGTCAAAAAATAGCTAAGCCTTAAACTGATGTAAACCACTCTAGAAATAAACAGCTCCATGTACTTATAAAAAATAGGACACCTTACTTTTGGGATTACCCTCGTACTTCCCAGTGTACACAGAAAATAGAAAAACATACTGTGGTTTTTTCAAGAACTAATGATTGGCCTGGTAGTATGTACAGAGAAGCCATAGAAACTCAAAAGCACAAAATCAACTTCAACGGAAGAGAAGAAGGATTGAAATAAGAAAAATTGTGGACCTTAGTGCTAAATGAAGCTAACAGACCCAAATTTTCCCCACTACAGGCTCCACAGTATACGTCGCCGCGACTCCGCGATGTTAGGCAGCGATCTGACGACATCACGAGCCGACCGTGGATACGTGTAAACAGTTCGGTATGTTGCGCTTATTTGAGACTTAACTGCTTTTTATGTCGTTAAATCCTCTGAAGATGTACCCAGCGTTGGAAGACGAAACTTTAGGCAGAGGATTAAGTCTTGGACGAAGACCTGATGGCCGTAAAACAAAAATCACCATGATCTATAGATGGTTACTTTTCACAACTAAAATTTCTACTTACAGATCCTTCGTCGATTACAATTTGAATACTGTCGTACGCAATTATGGAACACAGATTGCAATTTACAGCATTCTGAATCTCAAAATTAAACGAACAACTTGAATACTACATTAACTAACTATTGTATCTTTGAGTTTCGCCTCTGTTTAAAAGATTTCGCTTCCGATGTTACACAATACCAAGGAGGGCGAAACTATTTTCATTGAAAGTAGTAGTAACAGCAGTATCGCCCATCCTGCCGTAAGTCTGTTCCCAGGATCACGTTACGACAATCAATATGTAACCTATGAATGCCTCATCCAAAGACGTGGCTGAAAAGGATCAAAATGTTGTTTATGGAAATTAACAAATTTTTCACAAGCCTGCCGTTGCGATTATCCTTATTTATATTCAATTACTGCACACTGACATATTCTAGAAGATCTGTATAGCATAAGCTTAAATACTCGTAAATATGTTCTCATATCGCACCATTAATTTACAGAGTTACAACGTCTGTCTATTATTGTGCTGACCAGTACTTCTTAAAAAGGTTCTGTAGCAGACAATAGTTGCACTAACGCGTCATGAGCTGGCTCACAAGAGAGTCATATTTATAAGAGTTACCTGGAATGGCGGTTGTTAACGTCCGTGTATGTTAGTGCTTTGCTGTAATTTAATTCGATGTGGTTCCTTTGTCATTCTCAAGTCAGGTGACGATTAGGAAACTGCTACTGCATCGCACGCTGGTGGCCTTCCTTGAGATCTCCGGTACAATCACCTTGCGACCTCTACACTCTCCTACAGCAATGCCGCCAAGGACGAAGGTTACGCGACGCCGAAATACTTTCTCCCGTCTCTGCCGGACGTTAGACACGTACTTAAGCGGGAGCAGCGACTACAGAGCCACACCACACCCACCTCCCCCGTTTCCAGGACAGCTGCAGCAGTCGCCCGAGATGCAGAGTGTCGCCGTCCTCGCCTGCCTGCTGGCCGCCGCCCACGCCGGGATCGTAGCGCCGGCCCACCTCCCCGCGGCTCCAGCGCCGACGCCGGCCCACGCCGTCGTCTACGACCACTACGCGCCGCCCAGCTACAAGTTCGACTACGCCGTGGCCGACTCGCACACGGGCGACGCCAAGACGCAGTTCGAGCACCGCGACGGAGACCGCGTCACCGGCGCCTACAGCCTCATCGACGCCGACGGCACGACCCGCATCGTCGAGTACACGGCCGACGACCACAACGGCTTCCAGGCGGTCGTGAAGCGCGTCGGACACCCTACGCCGGCTCCGCCCAGGGCCGTGGTCGTGGCCGCTCCCGCTCCGGCACCCGCCGCCCACGCGCCGGTGTACGCCGCCCCCGCCCCTGCTCCCGCTCCCGTCGCCCACGCCGCTGTTTACGCCGCCCCCGCACCGGTGTACGCTGCCCCCGCCCCCGCCGCCCACGTAGCTGTCCTGGCCGCCCCCGCTCCAGCCGCCCACGCATACGCGTACCCGGCTGCTGGCCACGGTCCTGCGCCCTACCACGGTTAGAGGACCTGCCGCCCAACAGACTGCATCGTTGTCCAGCACATAGCTCTCGGCACGAGAGCGGTTTACATGAATGACCCGCCACCGTATCGCTTAACTAACTTCGCCACTGTTGACCCATCGTCGCACGTTCATCGTCCATTTGCATGTACATTGTGAAACATATGAACATCGTAAAATAAAATTTATTTTCTGAAATTAAGTGCTCTTAGCATCTTTATTTAACCTCTCATTACTGATGTCTGTTTGTTCCTACTGTGGTTGTCAAGCCACTGAAAAAATAACTTTAAATCTGTACCCTATGATTTTCATTTTCTAATGTTACTGGACGGGGTGAGACAAAAGCCACTGAAATCGTTAAGGTAATCTTGGTTGTTTGTGGTAATTATAGACATAAACATTGGAGTGCACTGCTATTATATCAGTCATCTGACATTACTAGAAAGATGCTCCAGATTAGCTGCTTATAACAATTAATCTTTATGAACGACAGACTTTTTCGCCATTTATCGCAGTTGTCAAGTAACTGCGAATATAATTTTGACGAGGCCGTGTATAAATTTGAATGTCACTTGTATTAAAGTGGCTATATTGCACTCACGTCTCGAATGATGTTACTAACTAAATTACTAATTAACTATATTTAGGTACTAAAATAGTATAGCTGTTCATCTGTGTAATCATTGTAAACATGTAAAGTCGTAAGAGTATAACAGTCAGACTACTGTCAAACCATAAATAACATATTATTTATATATATTTATCAAAGCATTAAAAGTTCACCAACGACGTAATATGGACGGCACATCGTTCTAGACGTGAAAATAAGATGGTCACTTTAATGTAAATGACATTTACATACCGGCTCACCAAAACTGTATTCGCAGAAAATACCGAAGCATCTGTCGTTAAAAAAGATTAATTATTATAAACATCTTTCTAATAATCATGTCATTACCTGACATCTTTTATGCTGGTGGCCTAAAGAAGAAAAATCTCTGACATTGTTCTTTGTTGACTCTAGCCTGTTGTGAAGATGTTTTATAATGAAAGAAGTGCATTTGGTTTGAAAGTGTGGTACAGAGGTGGTTATAATTTAATAACAAACGAGTGGAATAATAATTTAAACATTGTTACACTTACAACAAAGTCTGTCTATAATTTACGGAAGCGTTTTGAGAAAAGTGGATTTGTAATGGATTGCCATAGGTCAGGCAGGCCAACAATAAGTGGTGATACTAAGCTTAAAGGTCTACAAGCGGTTATCCGGAGCCGTATAATGTCTACTCTTAGGCTGGTTCTGGTACAGGATACTTCTAGAACGTACGTGCGGAGAATTTTACGTAAGGCCAAATTCCAACATTATATAACTCGTTTCATACATGAGATGTTAGAAGACGATCTTGATCGTAGGCTTCAATTTTGCGAGAAAATGTTGAATGAATTAATAGAAGGCGATAATGTCAACAGACCTAACTATACCTATTAATATATAAGAATAGAATTGTTTCTGAGAGGCAGTGAAATCAACCTGGTGTTATCGTTTGGGGTGGTATGGCGTGGAGTAATATACTGGACCATGGTTGTTTGATGGAATAATCACTAGAGAGCACTACGTGGAAATATTGACAACCTGTGCCATTCCGGGCTATAAATAACTTACGATGACTTCAGCTGACTTTACTTTCAACGTAATGCGGCCCACTGCTTTCTGTAACAACTGTATGAAACTCTGTTGGTTGATGAGGTACTTAGTGAGAACGTTAGTGGACAGCGATAGACAATACAAATGCCATCCAGATCTCCTAACCGTGCACCGGTGAATTTCTTCTTTTGGGGTATGTTAAAGATAAAGTGTATGCTAGAAAACTGCAAACAGCTGAGGACTTGGAAGAAGCTATTTGCAACGCTTTTGAAGACAGTTATTCTAGTAAACGACTGTGTAAACTAACGTGCTTAAGCGTCCCACATTGTCTGACTAAATGTATCAACAATGATAGAAAACATTTCGAGAGAGAACGTCATACACAATTCTGTACCTTCAACAAAGTGTTCATTTATTTCAGAGTTCCAATCATTTGTTTTGAATTCAATTAGGTTATGGTGATTAGTGAGTTGTGCCCCATGTGGCATTTATTTATTAGTTTCTTATTTGGGCTGAGCAGACAGGGTCTTAGTACCCTCTGTTACGTCTGACCAAGAAGTTAAAGTAACCTCTGGCGTGCCACAGGGGAGTGTTACGGGACCATTGCTTTTCACAATATATATAAATGACCTAGTAGATAGTTTCGGAAGTTCCATGCGGCTTTTCGCGGATGATGCTGTAGTATACAGAGAAGTTGCAGCATTAGATAATTGTAGCGAAATGCAGGAAGATCTGCAGCTGATAGGCACTTGGTGCAGGGAGTGGCAACTGACCCTTAACATAGACAAATGTAATGTATTGCGAATACATAGAAAGAAGGACCCTTTATTGTATGATTATATGATAGCGGAACAAACACTGGTTGCAGTTACTTCTGTAAAATATCTGGGAGTATAAAATATCTGGGAGTATCCGTGCGGAACGATTTGAAGTGGAATGATCATATAAAATTAATTGTTGGTAAGGCGGGTACCAGGTTGAGATTCATTGGGAGAATCCTTAGAAAATGTAGTCCATCAACAACGGAGGTGGCTTACAAAACACTCGTTCGACCTATACTTGAGAATTGCTCCTCAGTGTGGGATCCATACCAGATCGGGTTGACGGAGGAGATAGAGAAAATCCAAAGAAGAGAGGCGCGTTTCGTCACAGGGTTATTTGGTAACCGTGATAGCGTTCCGGAGATGTTTAGCAAACTCAAGTGGCAGACTCTGCAAGAGAGGCGCTCTGCATCGCGGTGTAGCATGCTCGCCAGGTTTCGAGAGGGTGCGTTTCTGGATGTGGTATCGAATATATTGCTTCCCCCTACTTATACCTCCCGAGGAGATCGCGAATGTAAAATTAGAGAGATTAGAGCGCGCACGGAGGCTTTCAGACAGTCGTTCTTCCCGCGAACCATACGCGACTGGAACAGAAAATGGAGGTAATGACAGTGGCACGCAAAGTGCCCTCCGCCACACACCGTTGGGTGGCTTGTGGAGTATAAATGCAGATGTGGATGTAGAACAACAATATACCAAAACATATTACCAAAACATTCACAATATTAATAACAGTACAAAAAGGCACTGAGATTGACATTCGTTAGTGTAGCACATTTGAAGCCGTGTTTGGTGTTATCAGAAGCGGAAGGGACAATAAAAGAGGAGAAGTTGAAATGAAAATGACAAGGGCTATTATTAAAGAATATAACCTCAATAGAGAATTCTGTAGATAAGAGAGAGTGAGCTGCGGACGAGCATATGAATGAGATAGCTGTTGTGATATAATGTCTTTTGATGTTTGTAAGAAATTTAATTTCTCTGGTAGTTTGACGAAGGTTGTTCCAGAAGTCGGGTTCCAGAGACAGAAAATGATTCAGAGAACATGGCAGTGTTATGTAGTGATACAGAGGAATTTTACGTTGTTACGAAAGATCATTTTCGCCGTGCTCTTGAAACAATAGTGTAAAAGTTGAGATAAATAAGAGGGAGTGCGGTGACTGAGAAGATGACAGAGCAAACACGAGGTATGATAGTCTCTACACTTATTGGCACGTAACCATGATAATACTGAGTTTGATAACAGCAGCAGGAAAACTGGACAAAGTGTCATATGTTCTGATTGACACCAGTAAATCTTTGTTTTGCCGAGTACCACAGACGTTATCAGTCAGCGAAGAAAACGGATTTACACTATTAGCAATAAAGTTTATATTCGCATCAAACGTTTGTGACTAAACTGGTCACCACTGAACAATCATTTTCAATAGTCCTTGGGTAATTTTGGGCCTAAGGCTGCCACAATACATTCTAGAAATCACCATTTTCGAGAGGCTTTTACCAATATACATGTAGTATTTTGTTTGCCACTTCCTTTGCAACATAATCGACAGTTTTTGAGCCACATTTTAAGATCAAGCAAACAGCCCTACCGCAGCGGTAACACCAGTTCCCGTCACATCACCGAAGTTAAGTGTTGTCGGGAATGCCCGACACTTGGAAGGGTCACCCTCAGGGTCTGCCGACTACTTTTGGCAAGAAGGGTGCACTCAGCCCTTGTGAGGCCAACGGAGGAGCTACCTGACTAAGGAGTAACAGCACAACCGGCCACGAAAACTGACAAGGGCCGCGAAAGTGGTGTGCTGACCACATGCCCCTCCAACCCACATCGGGCGACGCCTAAGGGCTGAGGACGACACGGCGGCCGGTCGGTACTGTTGGGCCTTCAGGGAATGTGCGGTTGGTGTTTCTTTGTTTGTTTATTTTAAGATTTGGTCTACTTTATAGGAATGTTCATAAGGCAGCAACAGGAAGTAATAACAGACTTCATCTACGGCCAACAACAGTTGACAACATGGCTTTTAGCGATTTCTTTTAAGTATCTCGAAACAGTCGAGGACTGGGTCTGTGAGTGTAGAAGACACGCACATTATTTGTTCATTTATTGGTTAAATAGTAACATTACTCTAAACCGTACACAGGCCAACAGGTGTCTCACAAGACACGATTACTTTTGAGCCATTCGTGGTGTTAAAGCTGGAATACATAGTTAATCAAGTGGATCTAAAGCACTGTCGTAACAACGCTTGATATACGATACACACCGGTGGAGTGATCTGGCCAGTTTTCCGTCTGCATGAGGAATGCGTATTCAGGACAGAGATTCGTTCACATACACAGAAGGGAATTCCGAGTGAGAGAAGTTCGATAATGTGCCTCGCGAACAGTAGTGATATAATTAAAAATTAACAATTTTCTGATATTTTCCTTTCGTTGTAGTGTGAAACCTTGTTTCTTGCAAAATTTCATGATTCTACGGTAAGTACACCGTAGGTTTTGACGAGCGAGTTTGCAAAAATCAAAATATGTGACTAAATGACCATATCTTTTGACTGCATTGACTTAGAAGCATCCAGTTTTTATATCGCCCAAGGACCACAGGTCTAAGCAAATGACACACATTTCAGCGTGATGCGTAAACCCGTTCCTGAGAAGAATAGTTTTTCACCGTTGGACAAACAGGCAGACAGATAGACACAGATAGACAGACGGACAACAGAGCTATCGTAGAAGGGTTCCGTTTTCACAGACTGAGGCACAGAAGCCTCAAAACAGAAAATTTTTAAGAAATATAATAAATAAGATATTTTATAACCAATGTAGCGCTAAAGAACCTTCATTGTAGACTTCAGATTGTAGTCGGTATATTCATTACGAAATGTGGAAACAACAATTCTTTAAAATGAATTTAGGATCGATAGTTGTAATCTAGTAATCTGTTCATTCGTAGGCAAACTGAAATTCCACGATCCTTGGAATAGCACATTATCACAGAAAATTAGTTTATTCCGACTCTAGTTCAAAGAACATTATTTACACTACTGGCCATTAAAATTGCTATACCACGAAGATGACGTACTACAGACACGAAATTTAACCGACAAGAAGATGATGCTTTGATATGCAAATGATTAGCTTTTCAGAGCATTCACACAAGGTTGGCGCCGGTGGTGACACCTACAACGTGCTGATATGAGGAAAGTTTCCAACCGATGTCTCGTACACAAACAGCAGTTGACCGGCGTTGCCTGGAGAAACGTTGTTGTGACGCCTCGTGTAAGGAGGAGAAATGCGTACCATCACGTTTCCGACTTTGATAAAGGTCGGATTGTAGCCTATCGCGATAGCGGTTTATCGTATCGCGACATTGCTGCTCGCGTTGGTCGAGATCCAATGACTGTAAACAGAATATGGGATCGGTGGGTTCAGGAGGGTAATACGGAACGCCGTGCTGGATCCCAACGGCCTCGTATCACTAGCAGTCGAGAGGATGGGCATCTTATCCGCTTGGCTGTAACGGATCGTGGAGCCTCGTTTCGATCCCTGGGTCAACAGATGCGGACGTTTGCAAGACAACAACCATCTGCACGAACAGTTCGACGACGTTTGCAGCAGCATGGACTATCAGCGTGGAGACCATGGCTGCGGTTACCCGTGACGCTGCATCACAGACAGGAGCGCCTGCGATGGTGTACTCATCGACGAACCTGGGTGCACGAATGGCAAAACGTCATTTTTTCAGATGAATCCAGCTTCTGTTTACAGCATCATGATGGTCGCATCCGTGTTTGGCGACATCGCGGTGAACGCACATTGGAAGCGTGTATTCGTCATCGCCATACTGGCGTATCACCTGGCGTGATGATATGAGGTGCCATTGGTTACACGTCTCGGTCACCTCTTGTTCCCACTGACAGCACTTTGAACAGTGGACGTTACATTTCAGATGTGTTACGACCCGTGGCTGTACCCTCCATTCGATCCCTGCGAAACCCTACATTTCGGCAGGATAATGTACGACCACATGTTGCAGGTCCTGTACGGCCCTTTCTTGATACAGAAAATGTTCGACTGCTGCCCTGACCAGCACATTCTCCAGGTCTCTCACCAATTGAAAACGTCTGGTCAATGGCGGCCGAGCAACTGGCTCGTCACAATACGCCAGTCACTACTCTCGATGAACTGTGGTATCGTGTTGAAGCTGCATGGGCAGCTGTACCTGCACACGCCATCCAAGCTCTGTTTGACTCAATGCCCAGGCGTATGAAGGGCGTTATTACGGCTAGAGGTGGTTTGTTCTGGCTACTGATTTCTCAGGATCTATGCACCCAAATTGCGTGAAAATGTAATCACATGTCAGTTCTAGTATAATATATTTGTCCAATGAATACCTGTTTATCATCTGCATTTCTTCTTGGTGTAGCAATTTTAATGGCCAGTAGTGTATTTTGTGTTCATGAAACAGTAGTCAACGTAGGACAGATAGGATAAACCTACATTATACAATTGCTGTGACCAGCGTTACTAATACTGAGTAATATGTTTTACTGTTCACTATTCTGTGTTACGTTGATTGTGTGTGTGCTGCCCTTGACCCACGCACCCGTCCAAACAGAACACCTTTATTAGTTTTTTTTTTTTTCAGCGGCAGCGAGATTTACATCCAAGCGGACGCCCTAGTCCACAGCACTTCTCATAAATCATGCGACAGATTAAACATAACACTAAAGTGCATATAACAATCAATAATAAAATCTTAATGTCACTTGGCAGTATTCCAAACAGTCTAGAACTTGTTATTGTTTGACAACTAGAGAATCAATGAACTTATACTAAACACATATTCAGTAACAATAAAAAAGAACAGATACAACGCGATATTATGTTCTAGGACATAACCTTCTACCACATGCATTAACAAACAACGTGAATCAGAACCGCCACAAGAAATTCAGTGTTGAACCACAAGAAAATTTCTTCAGAAAATCGCCGTTCATATACTGCGTCATCGCAGCCGGCCGTTGGTGGCCGAGCGGTTCTGGGCGCTACAGTCTGGAACCGCGCGACTGCTACGGTCGCAGGTTCGAATCCAGCCTCGGGCATGGATGTGTGTGATGTCCTTAGGTTAGTTAGGTTTAAGTAGTTCTAAGTTCTAGGGGACTGCTGACCTCAGATGTTAAGTCCCATAGTGCTCAGAGCCATTTGAACCATTTTTTTTGCGTCATCGCAGCCAAAAAGAAAACACCTTGAATGGCCTTTACCGAGATTTGAAATCCACAGAGCCGTTCACTCGCAAGAAGGATCATGTCTGGGTCTGCTGGCGGCTGCGTCTTCTTGAACCAGTTGTAGCTGCAGCTGGCCGTAATCGCCACTCCTACGTGGAACCTTATCGGAGCTTACAAATATACCCCGCGGCAGTGCGTCGTGCTTGATACACAGCTTAATGGTAAGGTGAGAGAGAAAGGGGGGGGGGGGAGAGAGAGGAGCCAGCGCTGTTATCACAGGCACACCGTAACTCTGTGTTCCTCTTCCGCCGTCTTGCTTCCTTGTTGGGTCTTCTCACACTGTCTTCCAGCTTGGTGCGGATGCTTTACTTAGTCGTTGGTCAAAGAGATTACCCATCGATCCCAGCATTAGCTACAAGATGTATCTGAGATCGATAGTTGTAGCCATCATAATAATCACTATTTTCATATCATTACATCCTTGGTAAAATAATCAAAAATATATACGGAAAAGTAATAAAAAAAGCTATAACTTTGCAGACTTTGTAGACAATTGCAGCTGGCACTTGTACGTTCATAAAACATTGGCAAATATACTTAAATGCTTCAAAGGAAATCCATGCATATTAAAGAAAAACACAGGACCGATGTCAGTCAAATTTGGTATACATATCGTTACGGCGTAAAGTAAAGCGCCGGCACGCCAGTCGGGAACGAGAGAGAAGCGAGGGATGTGAAGAAGACGTCTGCCAATTGCACGCCGACCGACCCCTCTCTAGGACGACAACGCGACAGCAGTGGCATCTATACGAAGAGAACATAAGCGCCGTGCCCGACTGGCCACTGTCCAGTTCAAGAATAGCTTCAAGACTAATCATTACGCTTGTCCTATGTATCATTGTCCATAGTGAAGAAACTTGCTTAATTTGTCTGTCGCCCTTTGATTGCAACACATCTGTTAATTAAGTATTGTAATTTTTCATGTTGTAATAAAGCTCATTAATACGATTTGTTTGATTGTTGCCTAGCAATCCGGGAAAGAAAATTTCCTAGACACAGCATTTCGACGACTAGGCAAGATTCAACACATATATGTGGTACCGTGATATAATTTTGTTGGTACATTTAGCGGAATATTCGGCTACTGTCTGCAAGAAGTGTTGCGAACAGAGTAAGTAGAAAATAAGTAATAAAATATAATGTCGTGCACAATGCGGCAGGTTTCCACCCGTAGTAGTGTCAGGCAACAATCGCTATGGGGATAAGAAACACCAAACATAGTTTAGGAGTTACGACGTTATAAACAATAAGATGCGTGAAGAACTGCCGTATCATGCATGACGTTTAAATTTATTACTTCTGTGCTACTAACTCTATTCGCAATAAATTTCGCAGACAGACATACACTCCTCATTGAACCTACAAAATTATATCATGATACTAAGCATAGTTCAGGGGATATGACGTCATAAACACTGAAATGCGGGGAAAAACTCCCGCATCGTGCATGACGTTTAAATTTATTATTGCTGTGTAACTAACTCTATTCGCAATAGATTACGCAGACAGTATCAAAATATGGCGTTAAGTGCATCTACCACACATAGATCAGGAGATATGACGTCGTAAACACTAGAGTGCCAGAAAAACTGCCGCATTGCGCATGACATTAAAATTTATTACTTCTTTGTTATTAACTCTACTCGCAACACATTTTGCTGACAGTATCTGAATATTCCGCTAAATGTACCAACAAAATTATATCACGACAAGGGAGATATGATGTCATAAACACTGAAATAAGGTTAACTGCGGCATCATGCATATTGTTTAAATTGATTACTGCTTTGCTACTAACTCTATTCGCAACATATTTCACAGACGAAATTCACGTATGCTGGTAGATGTACCTACACAAATACACCATTGTACGATACATAGTTCAAGAGCTTCGACGTCACGAACACTGAGATGCGTGAAAAAATGCCTCATTCTGCATGAAGTTGTAACATGTTTTTTTCTTTACTGCTAAGACAGGGAATGGCAATAGATTTTCAATATAGACTAGTGTTATGTGCTGCGAATACATAGAAAGAAAGATCCTTAATCATTTAGCTACAATATAGCAGGTCAGCAACTGGAAGCAGTTAATTCCATAAATTATCTGGGAGTAGGCATTAGGAGTGATCTAAAATGGAATGACCATATAAAATTAATTTTCGGTAAAGCAGATGCCAGACTGAGATTCATTGGAAGAATCCTAACGAAATGCAGTCCGAAAACAAAGGAAGTAGGTTACAGTATTGTTGTTCGCCCACTGCTTGAATACTGCTCAGCAGTGTGGGATCCGTACCAGATAGGGTTGATAGAAGAGATAGAGAAGATCCAACCGAGAGGAGCGCGCTTTGTTACAGGATCATTTAGAAATCGCGAAAGCGTTACGGAGATGATAGATAAACTCCAGTGGAAAACTCTGCAAGAGAGACGTTCATGTAGCTCAGTACGGGCTTTTGTTGAAGTTTCGAGAACATACCTCCACTGAGGAATCAAGCAGTATATTGCTCCCTCCTGCGTATATCTCGCGAAGAGACCATGAGGATAAAATCAGAGAGATTAGGGCCCACACAGAGGCATACCGACAATCTTTCTTTCCACGAACAATACGAGACTGGAATAGAAGGGAGAACCGATAGAGGTACTAAAGGTACCCTCCGCCACACACCGTCAGGTGGCTTGCGGAGTATAGACGTAGATGTAGAAGTAGAAGACACTTCTTCAGTTGAGTCAACTTAAGAAAGTCGCGCAAAACAGCTGCGCCCAGCTTACAGAAGTTTACTACAGGAGTACATATAAGGTATCGTTTCTAATAGAAAATTGGCAAAATGAATACCCGGCTAGTGCCGTTAATTAGTGATTTAATGAATTGGGAAAGAAAAGAAGGAAAAATTAAATTACATGTTAATACCCCAGATTTAATGTGTAATTCTGTGTTCTATGAAGTCTATGATACGTGAAAGTAAAGACAAATTAAATTTTGTGTTAATATCTCGAATTTACTATCTCATTCTATCTTCTGTCTTTTAAGAAGTCAGTGGTATAGTAAACTCCAGTAGAAACTGGAGAGGAGCTGACAGCACAGTTGTAACCGCCTGCCTCGAAGTCCATAAGCCAACAAAATTCTATGTGGAGCAGCAGTGCGCGCAATGGGTCGGCGGTCGTCACTTTGAATAGTCCCTACAATAGCTATGAGGTGCGTTTGTTTATTGCTATCCTTCTCCACCTCTCGGTATTGGCAAAATCCAATTTCAGGCAGTGAAACGTTCCCATCTTTCCCACGGTTTTCCAACATATCTGCCTACGTATTTACTACAAATCTGTTCTTATGTTCTTCAGTTTCTTGATAGTTTCTTCTAATTTTGTTCTAGTTTTAATAAAGTCTGATTCTGATCTTTTGGTCGCACTGTTCTGATGCATATGCGATCCACCACAAATTCCTCTGCTGTGCCAACCTTTTTATCTCAGAGTGGCAGTTCCAACCCTACATCCTCAATTTTTTACTGGATGTATTTCAATCTCTGTCTTCCTCTACAGTTTTTACCCTCTACAGCCTCCTCTAGTACCAAAGAAGTTGTTCCCTGAAGTCTCAAAAATGGTTCAAATGTCTCTGAGCGCTATGAGACTTAACGTGTGAGGTCATCAGTCCCCTAGAACTTAGAATTACTTAAACCTAACTAACCCAAGGACATCACACACATCCATGCCCGAGGCAGGATTGGGACCTGCGACCGTAGCGGTCGCGCGGTTCCAGACTGTAGCGCCTAGAACCGCTCGACCACTCCGGCCGGCATGTCTAAACAGATGTAATATCATCATGTTCCTTCTTCTTCTTTGTGTTTCTCATATATACGTTTCCTCGCCGATTCTGCGGAGAACCACCTCATTCCTTTCCTTATCAGTCCACCTAAAATTTAACATTCTTCTCTGACATCACATTTCAAATGCTTCGATTCCCTTCTGGTCAGATTTTCCCACACTTCGTGTTTCACTGTCATACAATGCTGTGCTCCAAACGTGCATTCTCAGAAATTTCTTCCTGAAATTAAGGCCTATGTTTGACACTAGTACACTTCTCTTGGCCCCTTTTGCTTGTGCTAGTTTGTTTTTCATATCCTCCTTGCTCCGTCCATCTTGGGTTATTTCGCTGCCTAGGTAGCAGAATTCCTTTACTTCGACTACTTCGTGATCACCAATTTTGATGTTACGTTCCTCGCTGTTCTCATCTCTTCCACATCTAGTTACTTTCCTCTTTCTTCGATTTCCTCTTAATCCGTATTTTATATTCATTAGATTGTTTATTCCATTCAACACGTAACTTTTAATAATAGCACTAAAGTCATCAGCAAATTCCATCTTTGATATCCGTTCACCCTGCATTTTAATCCCACTCTTTAATATCTCTTTTATTGCCGTAATTGCTCCTTCGACATAGACTGAGCAGTAGGGGCGAAAGACTACATCCCTGTCTTACACACTTTATAATCCGAGCGCTTCGTTCTTGGCCTTTCACTCTTATTCTTCCCTTTTGGTTCTTGTATAATTTCTGTATCACTCCTTTTTCCCTATTGCTTTCCCCTATTTTTCTCCGAATTTTGAGCATGTTGCACCATTTGACATTGTCGAACGCTTTTTGCAGGTCAACAAATTCTATGAACGTGTCTTGATTTTTCTTCAGCCCTGCTTTTACTATCGACAGCAACGTCAGAACTGCAGCTATGGTGCCTTTACCTTTCCTAAAGTAAAATTGATCGTCATCTAACACAGCCTCAATTTTATTTTCCATTCTTCTGTACATTATTATTGTCAGCAACTTGGATGCATGAGCTGTTAAGCTGATTGTGAGGTAGTTCTCACACCGATGTGGTACTACAGACGAATGTTGAAAATTAGGTGGACTGATGGGATATGCAGTGCGGAGGTTCTCCGCAGAATCGGCGAGGAAAGAAATGTGTGGGAAACAGTGACAGGATGAAGGGACAGGATGATAGGACATCTCTTACGACATGGGGGAATGACTTCTATGGCACTAGAGGGAGTTGTAGACGGCAAACACCGTAGAGAAAGACACAGATTGAAATAAATGTAGCAAAAAATTGAGAACGTAGGTTGCAAGTGTTACTCTGAGCTGAAAAAGTTGCAAAGGACAGGATGATAAGACATCTGTTATGACATGGGGGAATGACTTCTACGGTACTAGAAAGAGTTGTAGACGGCAAACACCGTAGAGAAAGACACAGATTGAAATAAATGTAGCAAAAAATTGAGAACGTAGGTTGCAAGTGCTACTCTGAGATGAAAAAGTTGCAAAGGAGAGGAAATGGTGGCAAGCCGTATCAAACCAGTCAGAAGATTGATTACTCCAAAAGAAAAAAGAAAATGCGCACCTTTCACTTGTTAAGGTTTCTTCAGTGAAGTAAGGGCCAATCACGTAGTCCCCAAAAGTCCAGCTCCAAACGTGCACAACTGACTGTCTCAATATTCTGCCTCAAAATGGCGAAATATCATCGGCTCAGTAATGCTTATTTCTCACATTCCGTTTTCCATTACCTGTAAATACAGGATTACAGGCAAAGAGAATTTTTTCTTCAAAGAAACAATTGTCCTGATATCGCATCAAAGCAGAGCGACAGAATTCCAGGTGTCATCTGCATTCCCGCTGGTTAATGGCTCTGAGCATTATGGGACTCAACATCTTTGGTCATAAGTCCCCTAGAACTTAGAACTACTTAAACCTAACTAACCTAAGGACATCACACACACCCATGCCCGAGGCAGGATTCGAACCTGCGACCGTAGCAGTCCCGCGGTTCCGGACTGCAGCGCCAGAACCGCTAGACCACCGAGGCCGGCCCCGCTGGTTAATCTGCTACTAGACTGAGATATCATGTGCCAATATATTTCGATCGCTCTGGTCGCTGCGGGCTTGCTACTTACCCTTCCGATAACAATTCAAATGGTTAAAATGGCTCTGAGCACTATGAGACTTAACATCTGAGGTCATAAGTCCCCTAGAACTTAGAACTACTTAAACCTAACTAACCTAAGGACATCACACATCCATGCCCGAAGCAGGATTCGAACCTGTGACAGTAGCGGTCCCGCTGTCTCAGACTGAAGCGTCTAGAACCGCTCGGCCACACCGGCCGGCTCGAAACATATAAATCATAAGTCTGAAATATTGTTAATTACTCCGACGCCGTTGGATTCATGTCTTTAGACCTCCGGCCGAGCGAGGTGGCACAGTGATTATAACACTGGACTCGCATTCGGGAGAACGACGGTTCAAACCTGCTGGGCCGCGCGAGGTAGCCGCACGGTCTGGGGAGCCTCGCCATGGTTCGTGCGGCTGCCCCCGTCAGAGGTTCGGGGGTTCGCGCGCCTGCTCCCGTCGGAGGTTCGAGTCCTCCCTCGGGCATGGGTGTATGTGTGTGTGTTGTCCTTAGCGTAAGTTAGTTTAAGTTTGATTAAGTAGTGAGTAAGCCTAGGGACCGATGACCTCAGCGGTTAGGTTCCATTGGAACTCTCCACAAATTTACAAATATCAGACCTGCGTCTGGCCATCATGATTTACGATTTCCGTGATTTCCCTGAATCGCTTCAGGCAAATTCCGGGATGGTTCCTTGGAAAGGGCACAGCTGACTTCCTGCCCCCATCCTTCCCTAATTCGGTGGGACCTCGCTGTTTGGTCCCTTCCTCCAACTCAGTCAACCAACTTCCGATACAAGCAACAGAAATTACAGTAGCTCCATTTCAAAAAGCGAACTTGGTTCCGATATCTTCGTATTTAATATAGCTATGAACAGAATCTATTCGTCATTTAGCAAGTTTTTTCTTGCACCCTAGTTTCGAAAAGAAATACTTCTTTATTTTAAAGGGGAAAACGAGAGGGGTAGCACCTGAAATCGACAGAGGAAATGTTCATTAATGCTGTTTCGAATTTCTGATAGTGGCTGAAAGGAGTGCTTGTTGACCTGAGGATTACTTTCAGCGCCAAAGAAAAGATGCAAATCGTTACTCGTATCTCAAACCTTAAGCAATACTCACATTAATCATGAAATAAATTCATAAACTCAATATGATTACAGCGCCAAAAACTTTTCTTCCAAGCACATGCTAACCTAAAGAAAATGTGGATGTTTTGTGATAATACCGTATCAGTACAAAAGAAAAACCGAAAAATGTAAGTTAATGCAGATGAGTAGAAAAAATATTCGAATACAGCATTAGCTGTATGCTGTTTGACGCAGCCACGTCGATAAAACATCTAGCCGTAACATTGCAAATCGATATGAAATGTAACGAGCACGTAAGGACGGTGGTAGGGAAGGCGAATGTTCAACTTCTGTTTAAAGGAAGAATTTTACAAAAGAGTAGTCCATCTGTAAAGGAGATGGCGTGTAATAAGATAGTGGGACGCATTTTTGAGTATTGCTTGAGTGTTTGAGATCCCCACCTGGTCATATGAAAGGACGACTTCGATGATTCATTGCCTCAAGTGGGAATCCCAGTAGGAAAGACGACATTCTTTCCGCAGAACTCTATTGAGAAAGTTTAGAGAACCGCCTTTTGAAGCCGACTGCAGAACGAGTCTGCTACCACCAACGAACGTCTTGTGTAAGGGCAACGAAGATAAGAGAAATTAGGACTCGTATGTAGGCGTATAGCCAACGGCCTTTGGGCAATGGTAACACTGGTTCCCGTCACACCACCAAAGTGAAGCGCTGTCGGGCCGAGGGTGACAATCCGGTCTGCCGAGCGCTGTTGGCGCAACGGGTGCAATCAATCGTTGTGAGGCAGACTGAGGAGCTATTTGACTGAGAACTAGCAGTTCCGGTCTCGTAAACTGACATATGGCCGGAGTGCGATGTGCCGACCTCATGCCCCTCCATATCCGCATCCAGTGACGCCTGTGGGCTGAGAATAACGCGGGGGCCAGTCGTTACCGTTGGGCCTTCATGGACCGTTCGGGATGAACTTAGTTTTATGGCGATGTATAGGGAATCGTTTTCTCCTCGCTCTGTTTGCGAGTAGGACAGAAAAGAAAAAGACTAGTGGCGGTAGATTGTACACTCCGGCATGCACTGTGGTGGCTCGCGAGGTATGTATGTAGGTGTAAATGTAAACGTTATCGAGAAAATGCAAAGATATTGCCATTATGAAATAATGATTTCATTAAACGTGTACTTGTCGTCATGTAGTTTTCACTGGAGCCCATTCGTTATCACACTTCGCCGGTTTCCCCTCCGCTGCGAGTATGACTGAATCGTCTCGCTAGTGAGCGCCTGTGCTCCAGCCACGAGCTTCTCAATGCCTCACTCCTCAGCACTGCCACGAGAGGGCCGGCCGTGGTGGCCGAGCGGTTCTAGGCGCTACAGTCTGGAACAACGCGACCGCTACCGTCGCAGGTTGGAATCCTGCCTCGGGCATGGATGTGTGTGATGTCCTTAGGTTAGTTAGGTTTAAGTAGTTCTAAGTTCTAGGGGACTGATGACGACAGCAGTTAAGTCCCATAGTGCTCAGAGCCATTTGAACCAAGGTCACGAGGAACGAGCAAGTTCGTTGCGCGTGCATACCGCGTCTGAAAGACCTGCACTCATGTTTGTCGCAACGTCTCTGCTTACAGTCCGTCAGCGTACGCACTCACATTCTGTGTTGGAGAGGTGACCCAGAAGCGGGCGTTGGCGCCTGTAATTGCGATGGTCTATAGTGTCGCTGCATTACTTTTCCGGACGTCAGTTACAACTCTCAGTTTGTTTCCCCCTCTAACACTGCTAGAAATTCGTCGGTATCCTTTTGTTCCACGTTACATCTCATTACATAATATTCAAGTTCCTGGGTTCCTTTCAGTTTCTTTTTCGTGTATGTCACCGTTGCTTTAATATTATTTCTCTGTTAATCGCTTCTTTGTTAGTTTACCCTCTCACGGCGTAACATTCACTTCTGTTTATTTTCTGGGACATTCCAAATTTTTCGATTAGTACGTCTTCTACAGCTACCTCTCAGTTCATACTCTGCAAACCATTGAGAAGTGCATGGCAGAGGGTACCGGTGCACTGTATTATTCCTCCCTTATCTGGCTACAAAACCGTACTTTTCAACATAATCTCCGTTCAATACAACGGCCTTACGCCATCTTACTGGGAGCGCCCGTATGCCCGCATGGTAGGCATTAATAACCTCCCCATCAACCACGTACTGCTTCACGCGGAGTGCATCCTTCAAACAGATGGAAGCGGGAACGTGCGAGGTACGGGCTATAGGGTGGATGAGGAAGGACAGTCCAATGAAATTTTGTGAACTTCTGTCGGGTGTGCAGGCCCGTATAAGACCTTGAGTCATCACGGAAAAGTTTTTTGCATTTTTGTGGCGAGAAAAACTTTGCAGAAGTCATAGCTGTGTGCGACCGGCCGGCACGCAGGAGTTCGGACAGGTTTGCGCGGCTTCGTTGCGATGAAGATAGACGCCTCGCCAAACGACTCACCGTGCTTTTGTTTACTGCCAGGTCTCCGTAGGCACTCTGCAAGCGCCTATGAATATCTGCGATGTTCTGATTTTCCGCCAAGAGAAACTAAAGGAGAACTATCTGCTTGGAACGTACATCCGCTGCAGACGCAGTTTTGAAGGCTGCGTATACCGCCGCCAAGTAAAAATGAAATGATCGTATGGCATTTATTGGCTGGGATATCCCCTTCGGGATTCGGCCGCCGTATTGCAAGTCTTTTTAGTTGATGCTACTTCGGCGACTTGCGTGTCGATGATGAAGGACACGCAACACCCAGAATCGAACCCGGGCCCCCTTGCGTGGTAGGCGGTAACGCTACCGATGCGTTACGGAGGCGATGTTATCGGAACTACATGAAACTGTAGGAGCTGAAGCGGGAACATTCTACACTGTTCCAAAACAAATTCCGCGCGTATTCAACCAAAACTGGCTGAGAAAAAATGTATTGCACTACTTATTGAATGGCCCTCTTAGATGCTCACGACAGTAGCACGTGAACAGTTGTCGAGACCCACCGAGACGCTGGTTCCCAGACGCCGGACCATAACAATCCGCTCTTTATCGGTGTCGCCTATGTCAAGCCGGCTGGAGTGGCCGAGCGGTTCTAGGCGCTTCAGTCTCGAACTGCGCGACTGCTACGGTCGCAGGTTCGAATCCTGCCTCGGGCATTGATGTTGGTTCTAGGCGCTTCAGTCTGGACCGCGCGACCGCTACGGTCGCAGGTTCGAATCCTGCCTCGGGCATGGATGTGTGTGATATCCTTAGGTTAGTTAGGTTTAAGTAGTTCCAAGTTCTAGGGGACTGATGACCTCAGATGTTAAGTCCCATAGTGCTCAGAGCCATTTGAACCATTTTTTTTAAGTCCCATAGTGCTCAGCTGATTTCATAATTTTCGGCCCGTATAGTCGCTAGAATGATTACTTATTCGTCTCTGCTCCGCTGATATATTTTCCATCCCGGCGTCACGTACCCGCAACGCGGGTCATAACGTTCCGGTTCATCAGTGTACTTCTGCTTAGCAAGTGGCACAAGCAACATATTCAAGAACACCTGAACGGTCAGCACCAAATTCGTCTGTGGGTTTGAAAATGTAGAGCATCAGTAGAAAATAAATACGGTATAATAAAGCTTCCACAAGTACGTGCCTAGCAATGTTTTTGAGGTTGGGAAAGTACGGCAACGTTTCAAGAGTCTTGTTAGGAAGTTCCTTCGAAATCAAAGAAAGCTCATTATATATTTAAATGAAACCAGATATAGTTCTCTAAAAAAAATGGACGTAGCGAAATGAGAACAATTAGTTAGTTAGCCGTGTTGCTAGGGCCTCCCGTCGGGTAGACCGTTCGCCTTTTTTTTTAACGAATCAAAGTCATCTACACAAGCAGTAGGTGATCGTGACCACCCAACAACGAGCCAGCGACTTCTCTTCGATGCAGCCTGAAACTGGACTAAAAAAATGCACAATAAAATCGCATATAACATTAATAGCAAGGAAACGGATCTCCAAATGAAACACGGCTACTTAATATGAAATTAACATAATTATTCAGCAAAAGCATACAACTTAACGCAACTTATCTCGATAGCGGTGGACAAAAGGGGGGGGGGGGGGGGGGAGCGTCAGACAAACGAATGTACATACTGCATTTTGTTTCACAGAGTTTTCTTTAAATATTTTAACTCATAGAAACTTCTTTACAAAATAATTCATGAATAATTAAAAATACATAATCTAATTAGTATATCGTTTCTTTCAATTAATACACAAATTTATTTATATACGTAAAATTATTTATATAGTTTCAGGCGTTAATTATAATTGGGGCTACTTTCGTTACACATTTATAAACATTTCACAGAGAAAGGCAAAATACTCAATTCTATATTCTGAAATCGTGTCGCCAAAGAAAAACGTAATAAGACTCCTGTTTTCAACGGTCACATGAAAGCGTAAACGACAGAGTTATCACGGAATAAGAAATTAACTACAGTCTCTCAACGAAAAGCAGGCGACTCGACCAGATGTTATACCTGTAAGATTCTATACAGATTATGCGAAGAAACCTGCTCCCTTCTAGAAACAGTTTATCGTAAATCGCCGGAGCAATGAAGCATTCAGAGCTAATGGGAAAAGGCGCGGGTTGTAACAGTTTTCAAGAAGGGTTGTGAGTAGGTGCGTATATCGCAAATGTAAATCTGCTGTAGGATTATGTAACTCATTTTATTCGCGTGTACTGTGACCTTTTCGAAAACAGAATATCTCCTCTTTACGAATCAAAATACATTTCGAAAACAACGATTTTGTGAAACTCAGTTCGATCCGTTCCTCCCAGATTGTTGACTCGACTTTCGAAGGCGTTTGATACATTTCTACACGTTGACCTAGTGAATAAATTACGAGATTACCGAATACGGAATTACGCTTATGATTTTCTTGTAGGCTTCTTACCGGGTAGAACTTCGCACGTCATTCTTCACAGTGAGGAAATGTAAGCAGTGAAAGTAACTTCAAGGGAATGTTGAAGTTATTAACCGTTCAAGGTGATCTGGTGAATGTCGTCGGAATCTCAGTGAGGCTGCTTGTGGATGCTGCTGTTGTGTATAGGGAAGCAGCAACGCCAGAAGATTGACTCAGAATGCAGGAAGACCTGTCGATAATCGACCCTTGGCGCAACTGGCAGCTAACCTCGAATGCTGATCCGCTGGAAGAATCGTAAAGAAGTATAGCTCCTCCACGAAACAGGTATATTACAAATCCTACGTTTGACCCACTCTTCATCACTAATCGTCAGTCTGGAACGCTTACCTGTAGGGATTGTCAGGGATGACATAAAATATCCACAGACGACCGGCACATTTGATACAGGCTCATTTAGTGGACGTGACATGCTCACCAGTCTCCAGTCTAGAATTGCAGATGGTATACACTGGGTGATCAAAAAGTCAGTATAAATTTGAAAACTGAATAAATCACGGAATATTGTAGATAGAGAGGTACAAATTGACACACATGCTTGAAATGACATGGGGTTTTATTAGATCCAAAAAAATACAAACATTCAAAAAATGACCGACAGATGGCACTTCATCTGATCAGAATAGCAATAATTAGCATAACAAAGTAAGACAAAGCAAAAATGTTGTTTTTACAGGAAATGCTCAATATGTCCACAATCATTCCTCAACAATAGCTGTAGTCGAGGAATGATGTTGTGAACAGCACTGTAAAGCATGTCCGGGGTTATGGTGAGGCATTGGCGTCGGATGTTGTCTTTAAAAAAAAATGGGCTCTGAGCACTATGGGACTCAACTGCTGTGGTCATCAGTCCCCTAGAACTTAGAACTACTTAAATCTAACTAACCTAAGGACATCACACACATCCATGCCCGAGGCAGGATTCGAACCTGCGACCGTAGCAGTCGCACGGTTCCGGACTGCGCGCCTAGAACCGCGAGACCACCGCGGCCGGCTGTTGTCTTTCAGCATCCCTAGAGATGTCGGTCGATCACGATACACTTGCGACTTCAGGTAATCCCAAAGCCAATAATCGCACGGACTGGGGTCTGGGGACCTGGGAGGCCAAGCATGACGAAAGTGGCAGCTGAGCACACGATCATCACCAAACGACGCGCGCAAAAGATCTTTCACACGTCTAGTTATACTTTTTTTTTGTTCTAATAAAACCCCATGTCATTCCAAGCATGTGTGTCAGTTTTTACCTCTCTATCCACACTATTCCGTGGTTAATTAAGTTTTCAAATTTATACTGACTTTTTGGTCACCCGGTATGATACTTAGGTACTTCAGAAAGCCAGTTACGCATGTCATCCCACCGTAAAATCTTAACGAGAGTGGTGCATTGTGGGAAGAGAATACGTGTCCCGGGTTTACTGCATACACAGTTGTGCTGCGGTACGGATGACAGCTAGGGATGGGAAAAACCGATCAGTTAAAACAGATACCGGTATTTTAATTCTGAATAACCGGTTTTTTCGGTATTTGAATAGTCTAGGGTATAACAGGTGTTCTTTCTTTTTACGAATAATTGGGTAAAAAACCGAAACATCAGTTAGCCATAGCAGCAGTGCTAAAATTTTTCTTTCCTAAATAAACCTTTTTTTAAAAAGAACAAGTAACTTTCATATGTATAATTTGCATTGCTTTGAAATATTGCGGTATTATAAAAAAAAAGGGAAAGCGATTTAGTGTTGTTTTAATAGCAATGCCGACAGAAAAGAGAAACAAACGCATGGCATAAGACTTGATATAATCTTGCCGAGACAATAATGCACCTGTTATCATGTGGCGTGGCCCATATGATATATCTGGTAGTTTCTCACAGGTGGTTGAACATCAGTTGTATTACAGTGTGGCAACATTCCTACCTAGTCTGGAAGTTTTTACAAAGTGCGGCATCAGTGACATACAATGCTCCACTTGCTTTAAAAGAATAAAAATGGGATAATCGACAACAAACTTGCGACAAAATATAACGAGAAAACTTAAAACTTAACAGTTTAGCTACAGTTTCCAATAAAAATAGAAAGCAATCGATCTGCTGCCTGTGTCTACATAATATCCCTTAGTTCGCTTGTAGCCCTTAGAAAAGGACAAATTAACACGAAAAATACAGTTCTTAAACCTCAGTTTTCACCCTTTAGCACTGACTATTTTTAATGTCCAAATAGTGGTGTGATCTTATTAAAACATGATTTTTGAGAAGAGTTTCAAATAATTAGTATCGGTAGGAGAATCTTGGTAATTTTTTGTAGTAGTCAACCACTTGTCACTTTTCGAAAAAAGGATCGAAAGGTGGACAGACAAAGTCTTCTTCTGATTTTGAGTTTTTGTATCTTGAATCTGAAGGATTAAAAATTTTCCAATCTTTGTTTGATTTCTACGTTTATTACAGGAAATAATAGGAATAAAAAACCGAAAAACGATTATTTTAGAAACCGGTTATTTTGAGGGATTTTAATAGTCCGGTTGAACTGGCTTTGAAGAAAATCGATATAACCAAAAACTGGATGTTTCAGCCATAACCGCTATCTCTGATAACAGTTGCGTCCCGCTATGCGAGAGAGATGGCGTGGTAGGTGGAAACGTGCTTCGAAGTTGAAGTAGGCGAGACACTACGATTATTTCATGCAAAACTTCTACATTTCACACAGATTAACCGTCAAATTCTGGATTTATACAGAGCGGTCAGAAACAGTCTGAAAAGCTTGTAAGGGTGTTGCAGGCGAATCTGTACTGAGAAATAACTGTCAAGAAAGAAATTCGATACGTTGCGCCGTTTGCGAATTATTTAGCATTGCAGTTAGCCGATGAGGTCTTGGCGCGCGCAAATTCAAGCACTTGCGTGTTCTAAAATGAGGTAATGTACAGACATCTGTGGATCCGTGAGTTACTACTTGTTGAAATGATTATTACCAGTTAAAATGCAACATTTTCAATATGATGAATTTAAGCTAGATGAGAAAGAGCTACTTTCGTTAAGTTTGAGGAAATCAAACAAACAACACATCTGGCAACACCGCCTCTGGCAGGCTGCTTGAATCTGCGTGCGCAGCGACCGGATTCATTAACTTCAATGTTAAATAACTCGGAAACGGCGCACCCTATCGAATTGTTGTCTTAACAATTATTTCTCAGCATAGTCCCACCGAGATACCTTTACAAGCTTTTCAGACTGTTTCTGACCACCCTATACACAGGGTGATTTTTTTCCACCGTTTACAGACTCTAGAAATTGACCGATGAAAGGATACTTAAATTCGGAAATGCATGTTTCCATGCTAGAGACCATTCATTCAATCGTACATTGTTACAGAGACTACGGTCTAATACTCGCTGTACCATGCACCTACAGTTACAAAATGTGTTGAAAATGGCTTCCATGTGCCTCAACGCATGCATATACGCGTCTTAGTATGTTCTGCCTCACACGTTCACATCGGCCAGGCTGCATCCGAACAGTGTCAAAGGCAGCTTGAATACGCTGCTCCAGTGTCTCCACATCTGGAATGGGCTCTGTATACACGATACAATTTTCAGATCGCGCCATAACCAGAAATCGCGCGGGTTGAGATCCGGTGAATGAGCAGCCCACGCGAGTGGATCCTCTCGTCCGATCCATCGACCAAGGAAGACACGATTGAGATGCATCCGGACGTTAACGGTGAAATGGGGTAGAACATTATCATGTAGCAGCCACATAACCCTTCGAATCATCAATAGCACTTTTTCCAGCAGGGGAAACAAAGTCACCGCGAGAAACGCCGGTAGTTCCAGTCTGTTAGGCGACGTGGAAGGGAAACTGGTCCCAAAATACAGTCGCCAATTATGCCGGCGCACACATTCCTGCTGCAGCGATGGTTACGATTCACTATCATCATACCATGGGGGTTCTGCATACTATCCTATGGATAACTTATGAAAGTTGAAGATACCACTCCGCGTAAAGGTGGTCTCATCTGTGAATGAGATGGATGACACGCAGTAAGTGATAAGGGTAGTAACAACTGTCATGGAGAATGTTCCACACCGTCGTCAGGCTTAGCCTGTACTGGCGGGCCGGCTGCCTGGTACTGACACGGAGGTCGCCTTCCACAGTGTTAACCACATTTTTCTCCAAGTCTGGTGTCCGAACATTTCGGGTACGTCCTTCATGATTTCCGGCTTCTGAAGCGACCCTGTCTCAGACAAACGGAGAAACGCTGTTGCAAGCACTGAATGCAGGGGTTGTTGTCGGTGGGAATAGGTCTCCTGATACAGCCTTGCTGCCCGCCGTTCGTTGCCATTTGCCTCTCCGTAAGTAAATGCTATGTCGGTAAGCTCTCGATTCGATTACGAAACCATTGTGTATGTTGCTGTATCACATCCACTCCAAGGTAAGTCAGCAAGAGAAATGAATGGGACACAACATTACCAATTACTAGGGCAGGAGAAGGCGCTAGGGCATGAGGAAAAGTACCACCCTCTAGGAGGAAACCATGCATACTCTAACTCTGGGTGCAAGGTACAGCGCGTATTACACCGCAGTGTGTGAAACAAAGTGTGATTCAATAAATGGTTTCTATCATGGAAACAATGCTTTCCGGAAGTAAGTTCATTAGATTTTTTTTGTTCCGTATCCACCCATCGATCAATTTCTAGAGTTTGTAAACTGTGGAAAAAATCACGCTGTAGCTCAAACGCAATAGTGCGTGCAGCCGAAGTGAAATAGTGCCAATAATTTGACGAACACCGCGAGGACGTCGGTGATGCAGATCGACAAGTAAGACCATTGACATCGACCACAAGCGACAATGCCTAGGCAGTCGAGGAAATGATTCGCAGCAGTCACGGAGTACAGAGGTTTTCCACCGATGAGGACGCCGACACAGCGGTTCTCCAATGGCTGAGTGACCGAAGAGCAGGTTTCTGTCGTCGAGAAATTGAACACTTCGTAGAACTTTGCACTGCATGATATGCTACTATTGATTTATCCGTATTCTGCAGACGACAATTGCTTCTGTGCTCCTTAAGGCGGGTGTTAACGCTCCATTTTGCAAATACTGTGAATACCTTAAACCAAGAAGAAAACCGAGCGAGGTGGCGCAGTGGCTAACACACTGGACTCGCATTCGGGAGGACGATGGTTCAGTGCCGTGTCCGGCCATCTTGATTTAGGTTTTATGTGATTTTCCCTAAATCGCTCCAGGCAAATGCCGGGATGGTTCCTTCGAAAGGGCACGGCCGACTTCCTTTCCTAATCCGATGAGACCGATGACCTCGCTGTCTGGTCTCCTCCCCCGAAACAAACCAACCAAGAAGAAAGGTGGGCGCATATTTGAAAAGATGCAACAGCCTTGTAGTTGCCAGTGTACACAGGAAATACAAAAACATACTGTGGTTTTTTCAAAAGAACTAATGATTGGTATGGTAGGATGCACAGAGAGGCCATAGAAATTCAAAAGCCCAAAATCAACTTTAACGGAAGAGAAGAAGGATTGAAATAAGAAAAATTGTGGACCTTAGTGCTAAATAAAACTAATAGCCCCAAATTTTCCGCACTACAAACTCCACAATATACGTCGATGCGACTCCGCGGTGTTAGGCAGCGATCTGACGACGTCAGTGTGGATACGTGTAAACAGTTCGGTATGTTGCGCTTATTTGAGACTTTAACTGCTTTTTAAGTAGTTAATTCTTCTGAAGACGTCCCCAGTGTTGGAAGACGAAACGTTAGGCAGAAAATTACGTCTTGGTCCAAGACCTGATGCCCGCAAAACAAAAATCACGATGATCTATAGATGATTACTTTTCACAATTAAAATTTCTACTTACAGATCCTTTGTCAATTACAGTTTGAGCATTATAGTACACAATTATGGAGCACAGATTGCAATTTACAGCATTCTGAATCTCAAAATTAAACAAACAGCTTGAATACTACATTAACTGTATACCCATTGGATCTCTGAGTTTCTCCTCTTTTTAAAAGATTTCGTTTCCGATGTTACACAATACCAAGGAGGGCGAATCTATTTTCATTGAAAGTAGTAGTAACAGCAGTATCGCCCATCCTGCCATAAGTCTGTTCCCAGGATCACGTTACGAAAATAAATATGTAACTTATGAATGCCTCGACCGAAGACGTGGCTGAAAAGGATGGAAATCTTGTTCATGGAAATTAACAAATATTTCACAAGTCTCCCGCAGCGATTATCCTTATTTATATTCAATTACTGCACACTGTCCGGAGCTCGTGGTCTTGCGGTAGCGTTCTCGCTTCCCGTGCACGGGGTTCCGGGTTCGATTCCCGGTGGGGTCAGGTATTTTCTCTGCCTCGTGATGACTGGGTGTTGTGTGTTCTTCATAATCATTGACGCACGCAAGTCTCCGAAGTGGCGTCAACCAAAAAGAACTTGCAATACGGCGGCCGAACTTCCCGCATGGGGCATCCAGGCCTACAATGCCATACGATCATTTCATTTCATTCACTGCACACTGACATGTTCTAGAATATCCATATAACATAAGCTAAATACTCGTAAGTATGTTCTCATATCGCACCATAAATTTACAGAGTTACAACGTCTATTATTGTGCTGACCAGTACTTCTCAAAAAGGTTCTGTAGGAGACAATAGTTGTACTAACGCGTCATGAGCTGGCTGCCAAGAGAGTCACATTTATAACAGTTACGTGGAATGGCGGTTGTTAACGTCCGTGTATGTTAGTGCTTTGCTGTAATTTAATTCGATGTGGTTCCTTTGTCATTCTCAAGTCAGGTGATGATTAGGAAACTGCTACTGCATCGCACGCTGGTGGCCTTCCTTGAGATCTCCGGTACAATCACCTTGCGACCTCTACACTCTCCTACAGCAATGCCGCCAAGGACGAAGGTTACGCGACGCCGAAATACTTTCTCCCGTCTCTGCCGGACGTTAGACACGTACTTAAGCGGGAGCAGCGACCACAGAGCCACACCACACCCACCTCCCCCGTTGCCAGGACAGCTGCAGCAGTCGCCCGAGATGCAGAGTGTCGCCGTCCTCGCCTGCCTGCTGGCCGCCGCCCACGCCGGGATCGTAGCGCCGCCCCACCTCCCTGCGGCTCCAGCGCCGGCGCCGGCCCACGCCGTCGTCTACGACCACTACGCGCCGCCCAGCTACAAGTTCGACTACGCCGTGGCCGACTCGCACACGGGCGATGCCAAGACGCAGTTCGAGCACCGCGACGGAGACCGCGTGACCGGCGCCTACAGCCTCATCGACGCCGACGGCACGACCCGCATCGTCGAGTACACGGCCGACGACCACAACGGCTTCCAGGCGGTCGTGAAGCGCGTCGGACACCCGACGCCGGCGCCGCCCAGGGCCGTGGTCGTGGCCGCCCCTGCTCCGGCACCCGCCGCCCACGCGCCGGTGTACGCCGCCCCCGCCCCTGCTCCAGCCCCTGTCGCCCACGCTGCTGTTTATGCTGCCCCTGCCGCCCACGCTCCGGTGCATGCCGCCCCCGCCGGCCACGCAGCTGTTCTGATCGCCCACGCTCCCGCCGCCCACGCATACGCGTACCCGGCACCAGCGCACGGTCCCGCGCCTTACCACGGGTAGGCGTGAGCCCATCAGAATTCATCGTTTTTCTCCGCATAGTTGTCCGTAAGAGAGTTGTATGTTTACATAAACGACCCGTCGCCATCTCGCATACCAACTTCAGCACTGTTGACTCATCACTCTTTTATCGTCCATTACCATGTATTTTCTAAAATGAACATGTACTGTAAAATAAACTATATTTTCTAAAGTCTGTTGTTAAAATTTATTTACTACTTTTTGCTGGTGGTCTTGCGGTTCTAGGCGCTACAGTCCGGAACCGCGGGACTGCTACGGTCGCAGGTTCGAATCCTGCCTCGGGCATGGATGTGTGTGATATCCTTAGGTTAATTAGGTTTAAGTAGTTCTAAGTTCTAGGGGACTGATAACCTCAGATATTAAGTCCCATAGTGCTCAGAGCCATTTGAACCATTTCTTTTACGCCAGCGTAACGGGAGAAATTTTTACTACTTTATTCCGCTTTATGCAGGTAAAGGTAAGGTGTTTTTCTTAGTTAGTCCTAAGTGTAACTCAATATAAAAGTTAAACAACACAGTACATTTTGGTAAGAATGGGCTACAGATTTGGTAACAATGGCGTGCAGATTAATCCACAGCGTAAATTTTTCGTTGCATTGAAGTACAAGCCTTATTAATGCTTTGTAATGGACAACATGGAATTCACTACATAGAATGCAAGAACTTGGAAAAATAACCACGTCGAAAAGATTTTGATACTGTTTCTGTGGTGCTCATAAAAAGGAGGACAGCGTTACTGATATTTCTCAAATGGATTTAAGTAGATCACTGCTTCCAGAAACCAATCAGCTCCATTCGAGCAAAGAACGAAAGCTGTATCTTCATTCTAAGTAGGGTAAATGAGTTACGTGGAAGTTCACATTACCGTGTGACAGACGAAGTCTGAGTAAAAGAGATTATGTAACTTGTAACATTTATGTCTTACGTGAGGTGTGATGTTTATGCCTAACAAAGAACCGTTCTTTCAAGTGATGTGCTGCCTGCGTATCTGAATACGTGTATCTGTTTATTCACCTGACCCTGTTTTAAACAGTCTGTCTACTAGGAAGACAGCAATACCAGTAAACCAAAACTAATTAAAACCTGTGTGCGATAATGACAAATTAGAGATCTACTCGATCTTACTACAGCCCTGTAAATTTGAATAAGTACAAAAGTGGTCCCTGTGGGAAAATTCATAAACTGTGTTGAAATAAATTTCTTCCCTGATATTTGTGTTGCCTTAGATAACGCGTTGTTCTGCACTACTAAACTAACTACAGGTGCAGAAGCCAAAATGCAAGATATTTGACTGAGACACATTTAGAATTTGTTTAAATAAAAACGACTTGGAATTGGGAGGCGGAATATGACTGAGGATAATGACTGTAATATCTTACGTGAAAATCTTACTATATTGTGAAACTGACTTGCAACTGTTTAAGCCATATCATCAAAATTACATTTACGCAGATAAATGATCTTTACAAAAAAAATACAATAAAATATTTGGGGTTACATACAAAGCTGGTCTTATTAAAATTCGTTCTACAGCAAAGCCCATAAATAAATGAATATTGATTACCTTATTGTGGATCGATGTAACAATACGTCGAAAGATTCTTAATCAAAATTTCATCTTTGTAGTATTTTCTTAATTAATTTTACTTCAGATCTTATTTCCTCCCTAAATCATTAAAACACAACACTGAAATTATTACACTGAATATTTAATACTAAGCGACTGCCCACTCCGGAGCATCGAAACAGACACTAACAGCCTCTGACGCGCTACTCCAGCTCCTCCTGAGCAGCAACTGCCTACTACTGCGCGACCTAAGCTCTTTGTTACACGTACTCTGCCTCAGCGATAGCTGCCTCGCAGCATTCAATCACACGTGTATCGTTGTAATCGAGATATCGCTTATGCTCGTGGAAAATGTTAAAATTTACAGTTTTCATTTCGAACTTAGAAGGCCAAAACTGACATAAATCCTGTCGCAATGACCCAGTATATTTGTGTTAGGAAAAAAACAAGCTCTTTATGAAGATGTGAGCTGAAGGAAGTCGCAAGCAGTGAAGGGATAGCGTGATATAACCAGTGATCAGTCTTAATATAAAGAACGTTGTGTAATGAATTTTTCGTGCATTCCGTATAATGCTTCAGTTATGCATCAGACATATTGCTTCAATTTGTTTACTGTGACAAAAGCTTGCACTACTTTTATTCGATCCATTTTCAACCATTTTGAGATTGAGAGCTGACTTTAAAAGAATAGAGCATATTACTTCGAACGCTACTTTCTGTTGCATTTTTCTGTGTGTGAGCTGTCGCTCCTTCATTGTCTGTCTTACGTGCACCGTATTTCACAACAATACCGCTTCTGTAGCTGGGATCGCTAGCGCACGCCTGTCTGACGGCACCTGACTAGGAGGTAAACTTGTTTCGAATCCTTTTTGGTCAAAGAAATTTTCACTGCGTGTATTCGGGTGGCAAGGGAAGGAGTTGTGGTAGCATTAACTCCCGATTACCAAACGTTACTCCAATGATCTGGGTTAAATTCCAGTCCCCTCCTGGAGTGAGGACATGTGATACTGTTGATGGTGATCAGTTCGTCGAATGATAAGTCGGCGGGCCCTTGGTGCTATTTCGTAGGAATACACTAGCAAGACACATTTTCTCACACACCACGAGGAAAGTGGCTAACGCACGCGGAGGAGGGAAACTCTTCACGATTAGGCGGCTAGTTTCACCCATACGCTGACTCAGCCAACAATGCCATATAGTTAATTGTTTCCAGAACGAAATTTTCACTCTGCAGCGGAGTGAGTGCTGATGTGTAACTTCGTGGTATAAAACTGGGTATCGGGCCGAGACTAGAACTCAGTATTGCATTTCACAGGCGAGCGCTTCACCGACTGAGCTTGCTAGCGCAAGGCAAATGTCCAGAGTTCGAGTCGCGGACTGGCACACAGTTTCTATCCGACAGGAAGTTTCAACTTATTGTTTCTTTTCTGTCACAGTCTTTTCTGTCGTGTCACTCTTGTTCTATTCATTTTGGAATGTTTTAAGTAATTACTGTGGTCTCACTGCTTGCACGACTCATGGCTTCGTTCAGTTTCTCACTTTATGCTAATAAAACTACTCCATTACAAAATTAGTCTGCACATAATACTTATTTGTGTTACACAGGCCGCTAACTTCGGATGAGATGGGAGACACAATGGTTAAGACTCTGGTCTTGAACAAACCAGGGACTGTTTTGTATTATTTCCACAATAATTATAGGTGACATGGGCATCCGTAGAATCTTTTCCAGGAGGAGGCAAGCTTCAAAACTTGCCAGTTTTTGTATAACTAATTCCACACACCTCTTCGCTGGTCGTGGGGCTCAGTTCAAAACCGGACTCATCACTGAAGACAATGATCCAAAGAGATTCTAGGCCGAAGACGTGTCTGGAGATGCCCCGGGCAGCGATGGGATACCAACCTGACTGTCGATAGCCATGCGGTCCGACAACCAAAATTGATGGCCCGGAGTTTCATTTCTTTTCGTAGCAAGACTTCTTTGGTTGTCAACCGCCGTAATCTTACAGCCCAGCGGTACGTCGACAATATTCTACGTCCCGTTTTGTTGCCCTTATGGCAACCCATCCTGGGCTTCCATTTCAGCAAGATAATGCCCGGCCGCACATGGAGAGAGTTTCTACTGCTTGTCTTTGTGCTTCCCAAACCCTACATTAGACAGCAAGGTCTCCGGATCTCTCCCCAGGTAATAACGCTTAGAGCATTATGAGCAGGGCCCTGGAGCCATCTTGAGCATCTAATGCGCCCACTGTGCAGAATTTAGCACGACATCCCCCAGAAGAACATTTAACAACTATGTCAATCAATGCTAAGTCGAATAACTGCTTGTTAAGGACCAGAGGTAGGCCAACAGGTTATTGACCTGCTCAATTTGTGAAGCTCTCTCTCTCTCTTCAATAAATCATCCAGTTTCTCTGAAATTGCAATTATTTGTTTGTCTGCACATCACACCTATAGATTTCCATCTCATTCGAATAATTCCCTCATGCTCCGTCCTTTTTTGTCTTAGAGTGTATATTTTTTTCCAGAGTGGTCTAATACACACATCAAAAAAAGTTTTCCCTCACCCCAATTCCCAGAACTCCTGAAGATAGACACTGATTATGGGTACTGTATCACAGACACAGTCCCTTTGACTGTTCAGAGATGTCACTAAACCCGCCCAAAGGTGTAAACAACCATGCATGAGCAGCGCCTATTAGACCAATTCCAGTCATTCCACCAGGAAGGAGGTACACAGCTCGTGTTGTCTGTAGTTCAACAATGCCTAGACGGTCAATACCGCGGTTCGAACGCGTCCGCATTGCTACTTTGTGCCAGGAAGGGCCCTCAACAAGGGAACTGTCCACGTGTCTCAGAGTGAACCAAAGCGACGTTGTTCGGACATGTAGGAGACACAGAGAGACATGAACTGTCGATAAAACGCCTCGCTCAGGCCGCCTAAAGGCTACTACTGCAGTGGATGACCGCTACCTATGGATTAGGACTCGCAGGAACCCAGACGGCAACGCTACTATATTGAATAATTCTTTTCGTACAGCCACAGGACGTCGTGCTACGATTCAAACTGTGCGCTATAGGGTGCATAATGCGCAACTTCACTCCCAACGTCCATGTCGAGGAATTCCACATCCTAGATTTCCAGAAAGCCTTTGACACAGTTCGCCGCTGCAGACTGCTGACGAAGGTCCGAGCATACGCTTTAGATTCATAGATATGTGGGTGACTCGAAGATTTTTTAAGTAACAGAACCCAGTGCGTGCACCTTGGCGGCGAGTGTTCATTGGAGATGAGGGTATCGTCTGGAGTGCCGCAGGGAAGCATGATGTGACCGTGTCAGACGTTGTGGTCTCCTGACCTTCATTCCTTACATATTCCGCCCTCACAATCATATCTGCACATCAAGACGCTTCATTCGAACCCAAACTCGATAAGATAAAGTCAATGTTGTATGATTTCATGTAAACGATATGCAAATAACAAATAAATCGCAAGTGCACACCGATATTGAAATACTCGAGGCTGGCGTACACACACACATTCAAGACATGACGGTCACAAAAGCTTTTTGTTCGGGAGAGGCAAACCGTATGCCAGGAGGCCGGTCTCTTCAGAGGACGAGTCAACCTATCTACGTCGGTCGGCGACCGCTCGTAGAGCAGACAGCGTTTGTCCGAGTGAAAGGGAGAACGACCCTGTGTTCGGCTTAAAAGTAAATTCCGCTACATTGTGTGGGAGCACCCAGCCTACGCATTCTTTACAAACATAGTACGAAGTTTCAGAGGTTTTCACAGGGAGACAGCAAACGCCAAACGCCGATGCTACAGATTTCCGGATTGGTCGTCTTAAACGAAACGTCGTTCCCCCGTTTTAGAAATGCAATGTTGATTGGCAGACGATATTCCTGACGCCTTGAGCTGAAGGAGTAATGGAAGAGACCGAAAGATATACCCCTTCACGTCTGACGTGGAGAGGGGCTGCTCTTGGAGCAAGAACACGTAACGAGAGGGTGTGCGCTCGTACGTGTACTCAAAGAGCGAGGAACAAGTCTCTCTTCAGTACTTCACCGGGAGAGCACCTCTGTCGAGAGTGAATCAGAGTGCGACTCTATATTGAGTCCTTGCGATTAAGTGTTGTTCACTGTGTTGGCCGCCACGCTTACTGTGCGATGTGAATGGACAGAGTTATAATTAAACGCCTGCGAGCGAATTTTTGAGTGGCATCGCGGTGGACTGGTTATCTGACCGGTGTACCACGCCAATAGTTAGATGGCTCTGAGCACTATGCGACTTAACTTCCGAGGTCATTAGTCGCCTAGAACTTGGAACTAATTAAACCTAACTAACCTAAGGACATCACACACATCCATGCCCGAGGCAGGATTCGAACCTGCGACCGTAGCGGTCACGCGGTTCCAGACTGAAGCGCCTTTAACCGCACGGCCACACCGGCCGGCCGCCAATAGTTAGACTAGGGGCGAATAGGAGTCCTTGACTTCATCAAGGCATAGGGAGAGTTTGATTGGCGAAGGTCAATCCAGATAGAACGAGAGTTATCTTATTTGTCAGCAGCGAGCGGCACAGACAGCAGTCATCGCAAAATGGTTCAAATGGCTCTGAGCACTATGGGACTTAACATCTGTGGTCATCAGTCCCCTAGAACTTGGAACTAATTAAACCTAACTAACCTAAGGACATCACACACATCCATGCCCGAGGCAGGATTCGAACCTGCGACCGTAGCAGTCCCGCGGTTCCGGACTGGGCGCCTAGAACCGCTAGACCACCGCGGCCGGCAGCAGTCATCGCAACTTACGGTATTGTGCGCGACAGCTCTTGCGAGGCCCATATTTCCTCCACAACAGTACACTTCACTGCATTTCACACGCGACAGCCTCGACCGTACCTATCAACATTCTAATGTATAATTATTCAAGTTGAGTTGGCACGGCTCTCAGCCATTCTGCCAAGTCAATAACAATCTTAAACTTTGAATAAGAATATCATTAGCGAATCCTATCCTTAAGAGATAACTTCACATTCCGAAAAGAACCCGGAAATAACTTGTTCAGTTCATAACTAAAAGTGTCATTCTGATTTCTCAGAATTTTTGCAAAAAAAATAATAATTTTCGTTAGTTTCTTTTTTTTTTTTACACTAACTAGCACTACTCCAGTACCCAAGTATCCCAGTAGTTACGTAAGAAATTTTGTGAATTTTTGTGTCATTTCCTTACAGCGGACGACTCTTGAAGATATTTATTGCTGAAAGTTTTTCAGGCACTTCTCTTTACAACGTTAGGAGCGTGTGTCTGACTTCAGTAGTAGTGTGGGGGTGGAAATTGCATCTTGCAGGAGCCACAGGGTAAAGGGTACATCTCAGATTAATCCGTTGCGCAGAATGACAGATAACACCCACTCGCCCACAACCGCTTTTATTTTCTGTAGATGGCCTGGTGGACAGGGTGAGCAGCAATTTACAGGAGTTTGCTGATGATGCTGTAATGTACGGAAAGGTGTGTCTGGTGTTACAGTGTGGAAGGAATTACGGAAACGGCCGTCATTCATACACTACAAATTGGAATTGTTGCAAGCCTTGAGAGAAAGTGACAACGAAAAATGATCTGAGTTTTGTGTAGAGACGATGAAACTTCCGGCAGTTACACGTTAAACACAGGCGTGTGCAGGGATGCCAACCCCGTTAAGAAGATTTGAAACGACAGACGATGTAAAAGAAAATTCCCAGACGGCGATTTGCGCGATTCAGCAAAAGGTGTATCGAGACTGCTTTCGAAAGTGGAAACGGCGTTGGGAGCGGTGTATCAATTGTGGAAGAGAGTATTTAAGAAGACACCTACAACAAGTAAAAGCTAAGTGTAGAAAAGTTTTGTGGACAAAGTTCCGGAATTTTCTGAACGGACCTCGTATTCACCAGGGACAACAGGATTTTTCCACAGTCCACTCAGGGTACCGCTTCTCTAAGATTTCGCGACAGCGTTTCACTGTAACAACGTCCCCTTTATTTGAACGATTCCCATTCAAGTTACAATAGCTTCTCCATTACACTTTCGTGAGGGTAGTACCTATCAGTTGCGATTTCAAACCTCCATCTGCGAAATCGATCGGTGTCTTACCGACCTTACAAGGAGCGCAACCATACTGCGAAGAAATTAAGTTAATACGTTAGCCCTTTCTTTACCCTCAAGTGTGTCACTAACGTGTGCGCAATCAGAATCCAGTACCGCACCGTAGGTGTCCTTCCTCGAGTTCTCGGGTACATTCACCTGGCGACCTCTACACTGTCTCAATGTGCGGCCACCGAGGTCTAAGGTAAGGCGACTTTCTCCTCTTTCAGCCGGACATTAGACAAGTAATGTCCGCCCCCGGTAGCTGAGTGGTCAGCGTGACAGACTGTCAATCCTAAGGGCCGGGGTGCGATTCCCGGCTGGTTCGGAGATTTTCTCCGCTCAGGGACTGGGTGTTGTGTTGTCCTAATCATCATCATTTCATCCCCATCGACGCGCAGGTCGCCGAAGTGGCGTCAAATTGAAAGACCTGCACCAGGCGAACGGCCTACCCGACGGGAGGCCCTAGCCACACGACATTTCCATTTCCATTAGACAAGTAATGAGGCAGGAGTAGCAGCCCCTAGCACTGTACACAACCACCTCCTCATTACCAGGTATGCCAACAGGTTTCCGACCAACCCCAAGCAGCAGTAACGGTGCATCCTGTAACTTGTCTCGCGTGCCGAATTTCACCGAGAGTGGGTGAATCCGGCCGTCAGTGTGCCGACAGACGAGAATAAACGTTTCGGTGTGTCTTCAAGAAGCATAACGTGAAATGTCGGCTTTACAATTGGCATGAGCTGCGCTGAGTATATAGTTTCCCGTGGCGACGTTCTATTAAATGCCTGCCCTATTGTAGAAAGAAATATCACTATATTCGACACACAGATCCACATCCAGATCTGCAGATCACGAAGAAATTGAAGAAATGTATGATGAAATCAAAGAAATTATTCAGATAGTGAAGGGAGACGAAAATTTAGTAGTCATGGGTGACTGGAATTCGGTAGTAGGAAAGGGGAGAGAAGGAAACGTAGTAGGTGACTATGGATTGGGGCTAAGAAATGAAAGAGGAAGCCGTCTGGTAGAATTTTGCACAGACCACAACATAATCATAGTTAACACTTGGTTCAAGAATCAGGAAAGAAGGTTGCATACATGGAAGAAGCCTGGAGATACTGACAGGTTTCAGATAGATTATATAATGGTGAGACGTAGATTTAGGAGCCAGGTTTTAAATTGTAAGACATTTCCAGGGGCAGATGTGGACTCTGACCACAATCTATTGGTTATGAACTGTAGATTAAAACTGAAGAAACTGCAAAAAGGTGGGAATTTAAGGAGATGGGACCTGGATAAACTGACTAAACCAGAGGTTGTACAGAGTTTCAGGGAGAGCATAAGGGAACAATTGACAGGAATGGGGGAAAGAAATACAGTAGAAGAAGAATGGGTAGCTTTGAGGGATGAAGTGGTGAAGGCAGCAGAGGATCAAGTAGGTAAAAATACGAGGGCTAGTAGAACTCCTTGGGTAACAGAAGAAATATTGAATTTAATTGATGAAAGGAGAAAATATAAAAATGTACTAAATGAAGCAGCCAAAAAGGAATACAAACGTCTCAAAAATGAGATCGACAGGAAGTGCAAAATGGCTAAGCAGGCATGGCTAAATGTAAGGATGCAGAGGCTTACCCCACTAGGGGTAAGATAGATACTGCCTACAGGAAAATTAAAGAGACCTTTGGAGAAAAGAGAACCACTTGTATGAATATCAAGAGCTCAGATGGAAACCCAGTTCTAAGCAAAGAAGGGAAAGCAGAAAGGTGGAAGGAGTATATAGAGGGTCTATACAAGGGCGATGAACTTGAGGGCAATGTTATAGAAATGGAAGAGGATGTAGATGAAGATGAAATGGGAGATCTGATACTGCGTGAAGAGTTTGATAGAGCACTGAAAGACCTAAGCCGAAACAAGGCCCCGGGAGTAGACAGCATTCCGTTAGAACTACTGATAGCCTTGGGAGAGCCAGCCCTGACAAAACTCTACCATCTGGTGAGCAAGATGTATGAGACAGGCGAAATACCCTCAGACTTCAAGAGGAATATAATAATTCCAATCCCAAAGAAAGCAGGCGTTGACAGATGTGAAAATTACCGAACTATCAGTTTAATAAGTCACGGCTGCAAAATACTAACGCGAATTCTTTACAGACGAATGGAAAAACTGGTAGAAGCCGACCTTGGGGAAGATCAGTTTGGATTCCGTAGAAATGTTGGAACACGTGAGGTAATACTGACCCTACGACTTATTTTAGAAGCTAGGTTAAGAAAAGGCAAACCTACGTTTCTAGCATTTGTGGACTTAGAGAAAGCTTTTGACAATGTTGACTGGAATACTCTCTTTCAAATTCTGAAGGTGGCAGGGGTAAAATACAGGGAGCGAAAGATTATTTACAATTTGTACAGAAACCAGGTGGCAGTTATAAGAGTCGAGGGACATGCAAGGGAAGCAGTGGTTGGGAAGGGCGTGAGACAGGGTTGTAGCCTCTCCCCGATGTTGTTTAATCTGTATATTGAGCAAGCAGTAAAGGAAACAAAAGAAAAATTCGGTGTAAATATTAAAATCCATGGGGAAGAAATAAAAACTTTGAGGTTCGCCGATGACATTGTAATTCTGGCAGAGACAGCAGAGGACTTGGAACAGCAGTTGAACGGAATGGACAGTGTCTTGAAAGGAGGATATAAGATGAACATCAACAAAAGCAAAACGAGGATAATGGAATGTAGTCGAATTAAGTCGGGTGAAGCTGAGGGAATTAGATTAGGAAATGAGGCACTTAAAGTAGTAAAGGAGTTTTGCTATTTGGGGAGCAAAATAACTGATGATGGTCGAAGTAGAGAGGATATAAAATGTAGACTGGCAATGGCAAGGAAAGCGTTTCTGAAGAAGAGAAATTTGTTAACATCGAGTACAGATTTAAGTGTCAGGAAGTCGTTTCTGAAAGTATTTGTATGGAGTGTAGCCATGTATGGAAGTGAAACATGCACGAGAAATAGTTTGGACAAGAAGAGAATAGAAGCTTTCGAAATGTGGTGCTACAGAAGAATGCTGAAGATTAGACGGGTAGATCACATAACTAATGAGGAGGTACTGAATAGGATTGGGGAGAAGAGGAGCGTGTGGCACAACTTGACTAGAAGAAGGGATCGGTTGGTAGGACATGTTCTGAGGCATCAAGGGATCACCAATTTAGTATTGGAGGGCAGCGTGGAGGGTACAAATCGTAGAGGGAGACCAAGAGATGAATACACTAAGCAGATTCAGAGGGATATAGCTTGCAGTACGTACTGGGAGATGAAGAAGCTTGCACAGGATAGAGTAGGCGTGGAGAGCTGCATCAAACCAGTCTCAGGACTGAAGACGACAACAACAACAACAACAGATCCACTCCTGTATCTGCAGCTGCAAAGCAGAGAGGACTGTTACTGCACATTATGTCTTTTTTCCCAAGGGATTATACTATCCCGAACTAGTCCCGAACACCCTGATACGAAAGCGGTACGACATTGGTATGTAATCAATACAATGTTGCGCAAAACTGAAGAACGAAAGTAACTTGCGCATGATGTGCCACTGCTAAGTAACATAGCTCGATGAACCTTGCACTGTACAGAGAAAGAAGTGTTACGCTATAGTACAGAAGACAACTGAAACGAATAGGCAATGAGACGAACCGAAATGACATATTTATTCAAAGACACCGCGATTTGTGATGGTCCCCTGGACATTACGAAAGGTGGGACATGGCTCTTAATAGGACGTTTGATCACAATGCATTCATTTACTGTACATCTAGTGCGTACTCCGCAAACCACAGGACGGTGTGTGGTGGAGTGCACTTGTACGACTACTAGTCCTTTCCTTTCGTGTTCCACTCTTAAACAGAGCGAGGAACAAAAGACTGTCTAAAAGCCTCCGTACGAGGCCTAATTTCTCGCATTTATCTTCACAGTCTTTGTGCGAAATGTAGGTTGGCGACAGTGGCATCGTTCAGCAGTCAGCCTCAAATGCCGGTTCTCTAAATTTGGGCAACAGAATCTTGCGGAAAGAACGTCGTCTTCCCTTCAGGGATTGCCAATTGAGTTCACAAATGATCTCAGTAACATTTGCATGCTGGTCGAACCTACCGGCAACAAATCCAGCAGCACGCCTCTGAATTGTTTCGATGGTGTCCTTTAATTCGACCTGGCGGGGATCGAAAACACTCGAACAATACTCAAGAATAGGTCACACTAGCGTTCCATACGCCGTCTCTTTTGCGGATGAGCTACGCTTTCCCAAAGTTCTCCCAATAAAACAAAGGCAAGCATTCTCCTTCGCTACTACTAACTTGACGTGCCAATTCCATTTCATATAGCTTTGCAACGCCATGTCTACAGGTAGATATTTCATCTAAGTTACAGAACCAAGCTGCACCCTGCCAATGGCGCATTCAAATATTACAGGATGGTTTTTTTCCTATTCATCCGCGTTAACATTTTTCCTCATTTAGAGAAACCTGCCAGTCATCACTCCAACTAAAAATTTTGTCTAAGTCGTCTTGTATATTCCTACAGTCATTCAACGACGACACCTTTCTGTACATCACAGCGTCATCAGCAAACAGCTGTAAATTGCTCTCACCCTGTCCGCCAGGCCATCTGCAGAAAATAAAAGCGGTCACATCACGCTTTCCTGGGGCACTCCAGACGATACCCTCGTCTCCAATGAACAATCACCGTCTAGTTGCACGCACTGGGTCTGCTACTTTAAAAAAATCGAGCCACCCACATATCTAGGAATCTAAACCGTATGCTCGGACCTACGTCACTAGTCTGCATTGGGGAACAGTGTCAAAGGCTTTCTGGAAATCTAGGAATTGCAATTCGCCTGCTATCCTCCATCTATAGTTTGTAGGGTATCATGCTGAGTTTCGCACTAGTACTCATGGTTCCATGCTGGTCACAATGTTGGTAATGAGCTCTTGAGGTATGGCGTACCATTCCTTCATCAGAGCGGTTAACAACTACCGAATGGACGCATCCCACAGGTGCAAGATGGGATTTAAGCCAGGGAACGGGCTGGCCAGTCCATTTGTAACACACCCGGGGGTACAAATGGCGGGGGGTCTCATAACTAGTAGTCCTTTCTCGTTTCGCGACCGCGCGCACTGTCCACACCACGTACCTGATAATCCCATGGCGGTCGTATTGTTCTGCTCCACGCTGCTGACCTACCTGCCTGAAATTATGTATCTAAATATGCCAGCAGGTTAGGGGAGCCACTCAACGTCAAACACAATACTGTCCTACGTCTGGTATGTAGATCTATATTCTGAGGCGATATGAAAATCGAAGGTTGCACTGTTTACACTCTAAGTCACAAGTGTTTATGCCAACTTCTAGATACACTAGTGGCCATTAAAACTGCTGCACCACGATGATAACATGCTGCAGACGCTAACTTTAACCGACAGGAAGAAGATGCTGCGATATGCAAATGATTAGCTTTTCAGAGCATTCACACAAGATTGGCACCGGTGGCGACACCTACAACGTGCTGACATGAGGAAAGTTTCCAACCGATTTGCCGTACACAAACAGTAGTTGACCGGCGTTGCCTGGTGAAACGTTGTTGTGATGCCTCGTGTAAGGAGGAGAATTGCGTACCAGCACGTTTCCGACTTTGATAAAGGTCGGATTGTAGCCTATCGCGAATGCGGTTTATCGTATCGCGACATTGCTGCTCGCGTTGGTCTAAATCCAATGACTGTTAGCAGAATGTGGAATCAGTGGGTTCAGGAGGGTAATACGGAACGCCGTGCTGGATCTCAACGGCCTCGTATCACTAGAGTCGAGATGACAGGCATCTTATCCGCATGGCTGTAACGGATCGTGCAGCCACGTTTCGATCCCTGGGTCAACAGATGCGGACGTTTGCAAGACAACAACCATCTGCATGAACAGTTCGACAACGTTTGGAGTAGCATGCTTCAAATGGCTCTGAGCACTATGGGACTTAACTTCTCAGGTCATCAGTCCTCTAGAACTTAGAACTACTTAAACCTAACTAACCTAAGGACATTAAACACATTCATGCTCGAGGCAGGATTCGAACCTGCGACCGTAGCGGTCGCGCGGTTCCAGACTGTAGCGCATAGAACCGCTCGGCCACTTTGGTCGGCCAGCAGCATGGACTATCAGCTCGGAGACCATGGCTGCGATTACCCTTGACGCTGCATCACAGACAGGAGCGCCTGCGAACCTGGGTGCACGAATGGCAAAACGTCATTTTTTCGGATGAATCCAGGTTCTGTTTACAGCATCATGATGGCCGCATCCGTGTTTGGCGACAACGCGGTGAACGCACATTGGAAGCGTGTATTCGTCATCGCCATACTGGCGTATCACCCGGCGTGATGATATGGGGTGCCATTGGTTACACGTCTCGGTCACCTCTTGTTCGAACTGACGACACTTTGAACAGTGGACGTTACATTTAAGATGTGTTACGACCCGTGGCTCTACCCTTCATTCGATCCCTGAGAAAACGTACATTTCAGCAGGATAAAGCACGGCCGCATGTTGCAGGTCCTGTGTGGGCCTTTCTGGATACGAAAATGTTCGACTGCTGCCCTGGCCAGCACATTCTCCAGATCTCTCACCAATTGAAAACGTCTGGTCAATGGTGGCCGAGCAACTGGCTCGTCACAATACGCCAGTCACTACTCTTGATGAACTGTGGTATCGTGTTGAAGCTGAATGGGTAGCTGTATCTGTACACGTCATTCAAGCCCTGTTTGACTCTATGCCCAGGTATATCAAGGCCGTTATTACGGCCAGAGGTGGTTGTTCTGGGTACTGATTTCTCAGGATCTATGCACACAAATTGCGTGAAAATGTAATCACATGTCAGTTCTAGTATAATATATTTGTCCAATGAATACCCGTTTATCATCTGCATTTCTTCTTGGTGTAGCAATTTTAATGTCCAGTAGTGTGATTAACCGTCCACTATATCACTTGGACGATCGTACGTGTAACCGAACTCGGCGCGGATGATTGTTAATGATGCTCGCCAAGCATACACAGGTTTCTTTTGGTACCAGTCCTCCTTGACAGTAGTAATGATATAACACTGCTCATGAAGTTAAATTACAGTTCACAGTTCACAACTGTACGCGCGTGCGCGTAACCGCCGCGGCGCGGCTGATTGTTGATGATGCGGAACGCGATGACCGAACGCACTTTCTCACGCTCGCTACAGGACACTCTTGATTGCACTCTTTTATGGTAACTAATTTTTACTGATTCTCCTTAGTTCTTTCTGAGGGACCGAACACGGCCCGGATAATTGATGCTATGCGACACGCAACGATAGGTTACACAAATACGTTATAGGCGGCACGGCTCATTTTTAATTGCGTCATTACCCACTTTCCTCTGAATCACTTCCATATTTCATCACCTTACTGTAATTCCACGTGTAGTAACACTTGAACTTCCATAATAACAATGCCTCTCACATGCAGAGCTACCACAACACAACATAACGCCGGACCCGCGGGACTGCTACGGTCGCAGGTTCGAATCCTGCCTCGGGCATGGGTGTGTGTGATGTCCTTAGGTTAGTTAGGTTTAAGTAGTTCTAAGTTCTAGGGGACTTATGACCTAAGATGTTGAGTCCCATAGTGCTCAGAGCTATTTGAACCATTTGAACCACAACATAACGGTTCCGTGTCCCGCGCTCGAATCTGCAAAAGCGCTGCCCGCAAAGATACTCCGCAACTAAGCCAACGATATGACAATAAGCTTACACGTTCAACGAATAGCCTGCCGTTCCATGAGCTCCTCCATCTGTGCTGTTCGATGCGATCGCGCATTGTCATCCATGAAAATGAAGTCAGGGCCGAACGCACCCCTGAAAAGACGCACATGGGGAAAGAGTAGTGTGACAAAATAGCGTTGGCCGGTGAGTATAATATGTTTAAAGATTTCGAGCTCAATACGCCAATGCAGTATTATGTCTCCCCAAGCCATGACACCTGGACCATGAAAACGATCATATTCAACAATGCTCTGTGTACCCTCATATGGCAAGAGGTGGCAGCAACACACTCAGGAACACTGTCAGTCATTTTGAAACTTCTGTTGATGCTGTTAGCTCAATTTAAAGTCACCCTGAAGATAGTGGCTTCAGCAACAGCACATCTGCGCAAACCCTGAAGTTACCTAAAGAATACAATGTTGAGACAACGGTGAAAATATAAAATTTAACTTGTGGGAAGCGAGAAGCTTGATGTCCGAAAATTGGAGGTAAGAAACTTGCAGAAATGGTGTAATCATAAACATACCGAACAAATTTGGCAACTGTGGACGTTGGAATCCGATGTGGAGAGTACAGGGGGACGAGGAATGAAAAATCTCAACAGCAGTATATACAGGGTGTTACAAAAAGGCACGGCCAAACTTTCAGGAAACATTCCTCACACAATAAGAAAGAAAATATGTTCTGTGGACATGTGTCCGGAAACGTTTACTTTCCATGTTAGAGCTCATTTTATTACTTCTCTTCAAATCACATTAATCATGGAATGGAAACACACAGCAACAGAACCAGCGTGACTTCAAACACTTTGTTACAAGAAATGTTCAAAATGTCCTCCGTTAGCGAGGATACATGCATCCACCCTCTGTCGCATGGAATCCCTGATGCGCTGATGCAGCCCTCGAGAATGGCGTATTGTATCACAGCTGTCCACAATACGAGCACGAAGAGTCTCTACATTTGGTACCGGGGTTGCGTAGACAAGAGCTTTCAAATGCCCCCATAAATGAAAGTCAAGAGCGTGGAGGCCATGGAATTGGTCCGCCTCTACCAATCCATCGGTCACCGAATCTGTTGTTGAAAAGCATACGAACACTTCGACTGAAATGTGCAGGAGCTCCATCGTGCATGAACCACATGTTGTGTCGTACTTGTAAAGGCACATGTTCTAGCAGCACATCTAGAGTATCCCGTATGAAATCATAACATGCTCCATTGAGCGTAGGTGGAAGAACATGGGGCCCAATCAAGACATCACCAACAATGCCTGCCCAAACGTTCACGGAAAATCTGTGTTATTGACGTGATTGCACAATTGCGTGCGGATTCTCGTCAGCCCACACATGTTGATTGTGAAAATTTACAATTTGATCACGTTGGAAAGAAGCCTCATCCGTAAAGAGAACATTTGCACTGAAATGAGGATTGACACATTGTTGGATGAACCATTCGCAGAAGTGTACCCGTGGAGGCCAATCAGCTGCTGATAGTGCCTGCACACGCTGTACATGGTACGGAAACAACTGGTTCTCCCGTAGCACTCTCCATACAGTGACGTGGTCAACGTTACCTTGTACAGCAGCAACTTCTCTGACGCTGACATTAGGGTTATCGTCAACTGCACGAAGAATTGCCTCGTCCATTGCAGGTGTCCTCGTCGTTCTAGGTCTTCCCCAGTCGTGAGTCATAGGCTGGAATGTTCCGTGCTCCCTAAGACGCCGATCAATTGCTTCTAACGTCTTCCTGTCGGGACACCTTCGTTCTGGAAATCTGTCTCGATACAAACGTACCGTGCAACGGCTATTGCCCCGTGCTAATGCATACATCAAATGGGCATCTGCCAACCCCGCATTTGTAAACATTGCACTGATTGCAAAACCACGCTCGTGATGAACACTAACCTGTTGATGCTACGTACTGATGTGCCTGATGCTAGTACCGTAGAGCAATGAGTCGCATGTCAACACAAGCACCGAAGTCAGCATTACCTTCCTTCAATTGGGCCAAGTGGCGGTGAATCGAGGAAGTACAGTACATACTGACGAAACTAAAATGAGCTCTAACATGGAAATTAAAAACTAAAATGAGCTCTAACATGGAAATTAAGCGTTTCCGGACACATGTCCACATAACATCTTTTCTTTTTTTCTTTATTTATGTGTGAGGAATGTTTCCTGAAAGTTTGGCCGTACCTTTTTGTAACACCCTATATATATATATATATATATATATATATAATAAAATAAAAAGAACTGTACGATAATGCCTCACACATTAGCGTGTTTTCTTTACTTACAGTGTCACCAAAATTTTAAGATCCGTGAATAATTCCGACGTCATTCTTAGGTGACTGAATAGTCTTCTAGAATCAAAAAATTCGTCGCTGAGGACGCGAGGTGACATCCTCTCCTTCTCCTGTCTCAAAATCAAACACATTTGTTCTTTTTGTGTTTTACTGATTTCAAACAGACAAGCTTGAACTCCGACGTTACCAACGTCCATGCAACAAAATTCGTTTCGGCGACGAAAATAGAGCTTCGGCACGCACAAAATGTCAAAACTGAAGTGTACACTAATGTCGTTGTGTAGAAAGCCATTTATGCAACGCTGGTTTCAAGAAACGAGTTTCGGAACTCAGTGTCTGCGAGTAATCTTGGCATAAATGGACAGATCTGGAGGCTGTGTCGGAATGTTGTTTGCAAAATATACATTATTTTCGCTGAAAGCTGTAACTGGCAGTTCCTAATGGAAAACTAATGTATCTACAGGTCCAATGAACCGCTAGCGTAATATCAATCTTTGTAGTGAAAATGAAAAGCATTTGCTTCATTTCCTCTCGTATGATACAATGAAATGCTTGAAACTGTAAGAACAGGGATTGGTCAGTCTCTTTATCGGGTACGAAATATTCTGCCGAAGAAGGCTGCGGTATCCATGTTCTTCACTGACTGTTTCTTATTCGGTACTCAAGTATGTAAGACGAGCTACTGAAGAACTTCGTTATCTTATTAACTGGAATGCAGTAGGAAATATGCGTAATGTGATTTAAGCTTCCCTTCTTCTTCTCAATAACTTGGTAGCAATCGGAAACATTTTCTCGCGCTCAGTAATACTGTTGTAGTGAAAAGTATGTAATCGAAGTGTATGCGAATGTTCCTGCTGGATGTGTCCGTGTGTGAGAAACAGATTTTGGAGAGACGAGCTGGATAGGGTGTGTTGGATTGTAGACTCACGAGATGATTGCATTTCATTCGATAGGAGCCTTTTCACCTAACTGAGGAGCTACTTGATTGAGGAGTATCGGCTCCAGTCTCGAAACTGTCATACGGCCAAGACAGTGGTGTGCTGAGCACATGCCCCTCAATATCCACATCCAGTGACTCCTGTGGGCTGAGGATGACACGGCGGCCGGTCGGTACCATTGGGCCTTCATGGCCTATTCGGGCGGAGTTTAGTTTTCGTTTTTTTTAATAGCCTTTCTACACAGGATACAGAAATGTGAAAACTGTATATCTGCTGCTGGCAATGAATGGAAGTGACGTCGCTATTGATGAATTCAGACAAGAAGTAATTCTCATGGAGTGCTGGAGAAAGCACAAACAATGCAGGTCGCTCCATACAACAGCTGTAGGCTACGCTGACATTTGTATTAAGTATGATAATCACCAGAAACGATATAAAATGGGGCGTAGAAAATAGCTTAGTCTTTGGCTAGGCTTATTCAACCTTTTGTTTGTAACGTCTGATAAGCATCACCTGTGGTTCGATGTACCTCGTCGGAAATGCCGTATTATGAGCAGACCCGATCTCTTTTCACATCTCTCACATAACAGGTAGTATAGGAGACGGGAATCTACACAGGGTGTTACAAAAAGGTACGGCCAAACTTTCAGGAAACATTCCTCACACACAAATAAAGAAAAGATGTTATGTGGACATGTGTCCGGAAACGCTTAATTTCCATGTTAGAGCTCATTTCAGTTTCGTCCACCTACGCTAAATGAGTACGTTATCATGATTTCATACGGGATACTCTACCTGTGCTGCTAGAACATGTGCCTTTACAAGTACGACACAACGTGTGGTTCATGCACGATGGAGCTCCTGCACATTTCAGTCGAAGTGTTCGTACGCTTCTCAACAACAGATTCGGTGACCGATGGATTGGTAGAGGCGGACCAATTCCATGGCCTCCACGCTCTTGACTTTCATTTATGGGGGCATTTGAAAGCTCTTGTCTACGCAACCCCGGTACCAAATGTAGAGACTCTTCGTGCTCGTATTGTGGACGGCTGTGATACAATACGCCATTCTCGAGGGCTGCATCAGCGCATCAGGGATTCCATGCGACAGAGGGTGGATGCATGTATCCTCGCTAACGGAGGACATTTTGAAGATTTCTTGTAACAAAGTGTTTGAAGTCACGCTGGTACGTTCTGTTGCTGTGTGTTTCCATTCCATGATTAATGTGATTTGAAGAGAAGTAACAAAATGAGCTCTAACATGGAAAGTAATCGTTTCTGGACACATTTCCACATAAAATATTTTCTTTCTTTGTGTGTGAGGAATGTTTCCTGAAAGATTGGCCGTACCTTTTTGTAACACCCTGTATATTAGGTTATCACTTAGTGGAAGGTTTATCCAGTTTGAAGAAGTGCAGTTTATGACAGCCAAAGATGCGTCTACATGCGGTGTGTGATATGAGTGTGGTCATGATATCTGAGCAATCTGTATGTAGTGATCATTACTAACCGACTCTGAGTGTGAAACGATAATCAGTGCAAGACGCGCGCGTCAGAGGATGTTGGAATTACTATATCAGCAGTGTCTTTACAGAAACAATATTGCCACATATGTAAACATCTCCACAAGACTACTGCAAATTATTGGCGATGTGGAGCTTCAGGCATTTTCCTGTGCACAGCATGAGTTCAGCAGCTGATGAGCAATATCATATCCCATGACTTCCGGGCTCCATGTACAACTGTACAATAGAAACCCGACGTTATGAATAACATCTTCTACACTCCTGGAAATGGAAAATAGAACACATTGACACCGGTGTGTCAGACACACCATACTTGCTCCGGACACTGCGAGAGGGCTGTACAAGCAATGATCACACACACGGCACAGCGGACACACCAGGAACCGCGGTGTTGGCCGTCGAATGGCGCTAGCTGCGCATCATTTGTGCACCGCCGCAGTCAGTGACAGCCAGTTTACCGTGGCATACGGAGCTCCATCGCAGTCTTTAACACCGGTAGCATGCCGCGACAGCGTGGACGTGAACCGTATGTGCAGTTGACGGACTTTGAGCGAGGGCGTATAGTGGGCATGCGGGAGGCCGGGTGGACGTACCGCCGAATTGCTCAACACGTGGGGCGTGAGGTCTCCACAGTACATCGATGTTGTCGCCAGTGGTCGGCGGAAGGTGCACGTGCCCGTCGACCTGGGACCGGGCCGCAGCGACGCACGGATGCACGCCAAGACCGTCGGATCCTACGCAGTGCCGTAGGGGACCGCACCGCCACTTCCCAGCAAATTAGGGACACTGTTGCTCCTGGGGTATCGGCGAGGACCATTCGCAACCGTCTCCATGAAGCTGGGCTACGGTCCCGCACACCGTTAGGCCGTCTTCCGCTCACGCCCCTACATCGTGCAGCCCGCCTCCAGTGGTGTCGCGACAGGCGTGAATGGAGGGACGAATGGAGACGTGTCGTCTTCAGCGATGAGAGTCGCTTCTGCCTTGGTGCCAATGATGGTCGTATGCGTGTTTGGCGCCGTGCAGGTGAGCGCCACAATCAGGACTGCATACGACCGAGGCACACAGGGCCAACACCCGGCATCATGGTGTAGGGAGCGATCTCCTACACTGGCCGTACACCACTGGTGATCGTCGAGGGGACACTGAATAGTGCACGGTACATCCAAACCGTCATCGAACCCATCGTTCTACCATTCCTAGACCGGCAAGGGAACTTGCTGTTCCAACAGGACAATGCACGTCCGCATGTATCCCGTGCCACCCAACGTGCTCTAGAAGGTGTAAGTCAACTACCCTGGCCAGCAAGATCTCCGGATCTGTCCCCCATTGAGCATGTTTGGGACTGGATGAAGCGTCGTCTCACGCGGTCTGCACGTCCAGCACGAACGCTGGTCCAACTGAGGCGCCAGGTGGAAATGGCATGGCAAGCCGTTCCACAGGACTACATCCAGCATCTCTACGATCGTCTCCATGGGAGAATAGCAGCCTGCATTGCTGCGAAAGGTGGATATACACTGTACTAGTGCCGACATTGTGCATGCTCTGTTGCCTGTGTCTATGTGCCTGTGGTTCTGTCAGTGTGATCATGTGATTTATCTGACCCCAGGAATGTGTCAATAAAGTTTCCCCTTCCTGGGACAATGAATTCACGGTGTTCTTATTTCAATTTCCAGGAGTGTATTTTGCGGCTTAAAATGATTAAAAATGCGTAATCTGTGAACCGTTCTGGGATGCGAGATGTAGATACAGAAAACAGAAATATTCCAGCTGACGTATTTAGTATTCTGCAGGATCCCACTCCAACGCTTTCACACCCTTCTTTTCTACATCATAACATTGTTACAAATCCTGATCTTAGAGCTGTAGTGTCATGGATAGAGGGTATTCTCATGATTAAGAAATATGATCTGTTGTATTTTTCAACTAATAATGATCGTTAGTATATTTGTTGTATATTTAACATACTGCAATCGATGGAGAATAAATCCTTTTATGCAGTCTACTTTAAATAATTAAAGCATTATATAAATTAGATGGAGACAAAGAAGTCCATTGTGTGAAGTACTTCATTTCTCGTCAGTTGCTGTACTACATTCTTTCTTTCTTTTCAAATTCTTTTTATAGTATTATTTTAATTCTGTTGCTTAAAACATTTATATTCTTTTTTACGACCATATAGTCCTCTCTTTGGTTTCGGCAGACCAATGGCATAAACATTGGTGTCAGACGACAAAAATCACAACATGAATTAAAAATGTACTGAAGTCGGTGAAAAGATATTAATTATTACCTTTCGTTTATTATTTATCTTTCCACATAGGTAAGCGAATGGATGTTAACAAATTCTTCTAAATGTTAGTACTTCAAGATCTTGCTGTAACGATGAACTTGTACGTAATGGCGCACTATAGTTTCCATTCATTAAACTGCTGCCACTGGCGGACGAGCTGTTAATGATTCTTATCTAACTACTTTGCTTATCAGAGGTTGAAAATACCGCTTCAGTTTTTCTGGGCTCATAGGCAGCACACTGCGCCTGGTACACGCGGCGCTCGGGGACCACAGCACAGCTACGACACCTGAAGATGAGATTCTAACAGTCCGAAACCGGTCGTGTGAAAATAAAGAAATTTGCAACGGAAGCGGTATTTTCAACCCCTGCTAAAATGCTCAGTTGCGGATGTTCTTCCAAAAGGATTGTTTGTACTTTGGTAACATCTTCGTGAAGACGGAGACAAAAAAAAATGAATCCACGGTGAATTATTTTTATGAGCTGTGGATTACGTTATAGCAGATTGTGTCAACTCATTCTTAAAAGCTTTACTTATTTCAGGATTACTGATTTGATTGATAAGAACTTCGGAGGCAGAAGGTGAAACGATATTGCAGCTACTGCTGCTGTGCAATATTCTATCGCTATTGATCACCACGAGCGCAAACGGATATCTGAATCCTTAGCTGTTGGCCTTTCTGGAAAATTTGGAGTATGTCTCGTACATTCTCTTCGGTGACCTCTACACTCCCTCAGAAAGCAGTCCCCAATGACGAAGGTAACGTGACAGAGGATACTTTCTCTCGTCCCTGCCGGACATTGGACACGTACTTAAGCGGGAGCAGCGAACGCAGAGCCGCACCACACCCACATCACCTGTTGCCAGGACAGCTGCAGCAGTCGCCCGAGATGCAGTGTGTCGCCGTCCTCGCCTGCCTGCTGGCCGCCGCCCACGCCGGGATCGTAGCGCCGCCCCACCTCCCTGCGGCTCCAGCGCCGGCGCCGGCCCACGCCGTCGTCTACGACCACTACGCGCCGCCCAGCTACAGGTTCGACTACGCCGTGGCCGACTCGCACACGGGCGACGCCAAGACGCAGTTCGAGCACCGCGACGGCGACCGCGTGACCGGCGCCTACAGCCTCATCGACGCCGACGGCACGACCCGCATCGTCGAGTACACGGCCGACGACCACAACGGCTTCCAGGCGGTCGTGAAGCGCGTCGGACACCCGACGCCGGCGCCGCCCAGGGCCGTGGTCGTGGCTGCCCCTGCTCCGGCGCCCGCCGCCCACGGTCCAGTGGACGCCACCCCCGCCGCCGTCCCTGTCGCCCATGCTGCGGTCCACGCCGCCCCCGCAGCCCACGGTCCCGTGTACGCCGCCCCTGCTCCCTCTCCCGTCACCCATTCCGCTGTTTACGCCGCCCCTCCCGCCCACGCGCCGGTGTACGCAGCTCCCGCTCCCGCCCCAGTCTCCCACGCAGCTGTCCTGGCCGCCCCCGCTCCTGCCGCCCATGCGTACACGCACCCAGCACTAGCACACGTTGCTGCAGCCCACGGCAGCCACCTCCCCTACCATGGGTAGAACAATAACATCGTGTACAACGACAAGTCAGCACCCTGTATCAAACCACTACGTAAAAATGACAGGAGTTTATAATTTTCGTTATTGTTGACTCGTCATTACGTACTAATGATTCAAATCCTGTACTGTAAAAGCAAGTGGTGTAAAATAAACCATAAATTACAAAGTAACGTTCAATGTATTTATTACTTGCAATATTTTCCTTCTTTTCAAATTCTGTTAGTCATTTGGGAACTCCGCAGCTCGTGGTCTAGATGCCGGCACGGTAGCTCAGCGTGTTAGGTCAGTGAGGTGGTGCCCTCTGAAAAAAAAAAAAAAAAAAAAAAAAATGGGTAAAGGAATGAACGATCAACTTGAACGGATGTCATGTGACATCCGCCCTGACCAAACGCAACGAACAACACCGAACAAAATAATGAAAAAAAAGTGGCTAGCGTTGCCACCTCTGGATCGCGGGGTCCTAGGTTCGATTCCCGCCCGGGTTGGGGATTTTCTGAGCCCAGGGACCGGGTGTTTGTGATGTCATCATCATTCATGAAGGTGGTTGAGCACCCCATGAACCAAACATCACCATCATTTTGGGAACTGACTAGTAATTATTCATCATATACTGAATCCATCAATTTGAAGACATAATGTCTATCTACGAGTTATCGATCATATTTTCCCCTTTGTAAGGTATAATTTAGAAGTATTGTATCAAGCTGTAAAAGCACAATTATTAATAATCCACTGGAGGAAAGTGACGACAGAATAGTGGACTGAGAGTAAATCGAAGAAAGACGAAAGTAATGAAAAGGAACAAAAATGAGCACAGCGAGAAAAATCGTATCAGAATCGGGGATCACAAAGTAGACGAAGTTGCAGAAAAAACTTGACATTAGAACTGGAGATCAAGTAGACGATGTTAAGGAAATCTGCTACCTATGCAGCAAAATAACCCATGGTGGTTGGAAGAAGGACGACAAAAAAAGCAGACTAGCGTTGGGAAAAAGGGCAATCCTGGCCAAGAGAATTCCTGTAGTATCAAACATTGGTCTTAATTTGAGAAAGAAATTTCTGAGAATGTACGCTTGGAACACAGTATTATACGGTAGTGAAATATGGTGGAAACAGGAAGAGAAGAGAATCAAAGCATTTGAGATGTGCTGTTACAGAAGAAAGTTTGTAAATTAAGCGGACTGATAAGGTATGGAATGAAGAGGTTCTCCACAGAAACAGCCAGGAAAGGAATATGTGGAAAACACTGACGAAAAGAAGGGACAGAATAATAACACAACTGTTAAGCCATCAAAGAATAAGTTCCATGTTACTACAGGGAGCTGTAGAGCATAAGAACTGTAGAGGAAGACAGAGATCGGAAAACACCCAGCAAATAAATGAGGACGTAGGGATGAAAGAGCTACTCTATGATGAAAAGGTTGGCGCATGAGAGAAATTCGTGGCGGGTCGCATCAAATCAGTCAGAAGCCCGATGTGAAAAAAAAAAAGAAAAAATCAATCGGAATTATTCAAATGGCTCTAAGAATTATGGGACTTAACATCTGAGGTCATCAGTCCCCAAGAACTTAGAACTACTTAAACCTAACTAACCTAAGGACATCACACACATCCATGCCCGAGGCACGATTCGAACCTGAGACCGTAGCAGTCGCGCGGTTCCGGACTGAAGCGTCCAGAACCGCTCGGTGACAGCGACCGGCTGCAGACGGGATATCCAGTGCCACGAGACACAGCTCTGTCTGTAAACAGGACGATCTGGTTAACGTGATTTTGTGCTCTCAGCGCTCTCCATCGGCAGGCGTCAACTAAATTTGACTCACAAACAATACAGCCTGTTCACGAAAATGAACGCACTTAAAATTCTCACGTTTGCCGATTGAAACGCAAGTTTCATTCCTTGTCCATACGCTAGTCATATTGTTCTGTCTGTGGCGTATATAAATAAAAACTTGAGCGTCTGTGAATATGCAATAAGACAAAAATGAAGGATTGCTGTCTGGTCAGTGAGGGTAAAAGTTTACCAAATGGACCAAACTCACTACTGATAGAGAAGGTACTTATATTTACATAACATCAAGCGTTATAGAACTTAGTTCTGTTAATTTCGTAAGAAACTCCCACAACCATTCAGAAAACGCGCATGTGAAAAAAAAGTAGATGTAGCAGGACTCGGAACACTTTGTGGACCACACGTCTGTCCTGTGCTTTGGTTCTCCACCCACTAAGCTAGGCTGTAGCTTAATGATGAGCGACTTTGAATTTAATATTATAGCATTACAGGCTTTAGCTGCCGAAATGTTACGAGTTTACATTTCATTGTAACACATCCCAACAACAAGAAGAGGTTTTTCATGAATCTTCTATATGCCGTTGCCTTAAAACGGGTTACTCTCATAACACGCCAGTTATAGTGTGATAATAAATAAATACGAAAATTCCTCAACCGCCAATATGAGGTTCCCCGTCATTCTACCATAAATACAACAAATCGTACAAAAAACGATTCGTTCCCAAGTCATTCAATGTGCTAGTGCTTAGATAACAGCGTGTATTCATGGTATATACGGTGTACCATAACCCACCGAAGACGGACTTCCACTGAAGACGACAAATACAATATGGTGTTTTGCTTTCTGCGGGCCTCAAGCTTACTGCTTTTGATGCAGGGAGCGTTCTTGATTCCTATTGGTTCTACTTTACGTGACATGACCCGTAGCCGAAACATCGCAGAAATTATTTTGTGGTTCAAGTGACGAAGTGGCTGCTCAGCATGAAATAGCAGCGGGTTCAAAATGGCTCTGAGCACTATGGGACTCAACTGCCGAGGTCATTAGTCCCCTAGAACTTAGAACTAGTTAAACCTAACTAACCTAAGGACATCACAAACATCCATGCCCGAGGCAGGATTCGAACCTGCGACCGTAGCGGTCTTGCGGTTCCAGACTGCAGCGCCTTTAACCGCACGGCCACTTCGGCCGGCTGAAATAGCAGCGGGACCAACGAGATATACGGGCTCCAGCAACGAATTTGTGTCGTCTCACTAGTCGACTTGTACGCCACACTTAGAGAACGCTCGGCCTCATGCAGGGCCCACAGGAAATCAATATTTACTTCGAAAAGTACCCACTAGAGGTTTTAACTTTGTCGAGTGAAATCGGGAACTTGCATGCTTTTAAACACCCAGTCAAAAATTATTATCTTCCGAAGCAGTTACTCGCTTCCCGCCAGAGACGGCAGCTGTCATTCGTAAGACCTGCAGTATCAGGTGCTGTGACGTATGCGGCACGGCCTGTCTTTCTCGCATAGCAGTGACGTCACACAACTGTAGCGCGCCGCTTCAACGTTAGCTAACTCGTCATGTGTACCGACGTATTCAGAACTGTGGTGTCGAAGAGTTCTGACGCACGACGCAAGGTCCGTATGTCTTGTTGGCATGGAGAGTGGATCTCTTTTTGCAGGCACTTCCACAAGAAAACAGCAGAGGGCGGCGCCAGCTGGACTCTCTGCCGGCCGCTGCGACCGAGCGGTTCTAGGCGCTTCAGTCTGCCACCGCGCTGCTGCTACGGTCGCAGGTTCGAATCCTGCCTCGGGAAAGTATGTGTGTGATGTCCTTAGGTTAGGTTAGGTTTAATTAGATCTAAGTCTTGGGACTGATGACTTCAGATGTTAAGTCCCATAGTGCTTAGAGCCATTGGAACCATTTGACCGTCCTCTGAATGGACTATTGACCATCAAAACTTTTGTTGAGATATTTACTGCTTCGTCCAGTCTTCACACTATCACTATATCTTGTTTTATTTAGCTTGTCATGCCAAAAGGTATTCTATAAGTAGATTGTACAACACTTTTACAAATTTTATCGTAATTTTAAGGATGTAATTGTTGCTACATATTATATTACACCTTACGTCTTCCTGTGAGCCATGCACCTTAGCGATGTGAAAACCATTTGAATTAATGACCATGTATAACCTGTTTTAACCATTGACTTTCTAATAATTTTCCCCATAGTAGACCCTATCTGTATTATTTATATTTATGAAAATCTCCATATTTTGTCTTACACACTTATCTGAGAATTATATCATTTTTTGGTAGGAATTGTTTATAAATCGATCCTTATTATTTTTTGAAGTGATGAGGAATGAAGATAACACTGTTTTAGAAGTTTTGTTGTTGTGGTACACCCGGAAAATTATAGGCAAGTGCAACGCCATTAGACATTTCTCACACTCATACCGTGTATCACTTCTGTTCTTCCTTGCTCTGCACACTACACAATTTCTGAAGGATGTTTTCTTGTTGAGACTGGAGGGTATAAGCTTAAGAAAACAAACTGATTGCTTATAACTCGCAAAATATCAAAAGAAATCGTGTTATATAACAATAAAAAGACAGATTTCTACATCTACACCTACATCCATACTCCGCAAGGGAATGCCGGAGGGTACCTTAGAGTACCTCTATCGGTTCTCCCTTCTATTCCAGTCTCGTATTGTTCGTGAAAAGAAAGATAGATTGTCGGTATGCCTCTGTGTGTGCTCTAATCTCTCTTATTTTATCCTCGTGGTCTCTTCGCGAGATATACGGAGCTCTTGCACATTTCAGTCGAAGTGTTCGTAGGCGCTAGGGTCGCAGGTTCGAATCCTGCCTCGGGCATGGAGGTTAGTTAGGTTTAACTAGTTCTAAGTTCTAGGGGACTAATGACCTCAGCAGTTGAGTCCCATAGTGCTCAGAGCCATTTGAACCATTTGTTCGTAGGCTTCTCAACAACAGATTCGGTGACCGATGGATTGGTAGAGGCGGACCAATTCCATGGCCTCCACGCTCTCCTGACCTCAACCCTCTTGACTTTCATTTATGGGGGCATTTGAAAGCTCTTGTCTACGCAACCCCGGTACCAAATGTAGAGACTCTTCGTGCTCGTATTGTGGACGGCTGTGATACAATACGCTATTCTCGAGGGTTGCATCAGCGCATCAGGGATTCCATGCGACGGAGGGTGGATGCATGTATCCTCGCTAACGGAGGACATTTTGAACATTTCTTGTAACAAAGTGTTTGAAGTCACGCTGGTACGTTCTGTTGCTGTGTGTTTCCATTCCATGATTAATGTGATTTGAAGAGAAGTAACAAAATGAGCTCTAACATGGAAAGTAAGCGTTTCCGGACACATGTCCACACAACATATTTTCTTTCTTAGTGTGTGAGGAATGTTTCCTGAAAGTTTGACCGTACCTTTTTGTAACACCCTGCATGTAGGAGGTAGCAATGTACTACTTGACTCCTCGGTGAAGGTATGTTCTCGAAACTTCAACAAAAGCCCGTACCGAGCTACTGAGCGTCTCTCTTGCACAGTCTTCCACTGGAGTTTATCTATCATCTCCATAACGCTTTTTCGATTACTAAATGAGCCTTTAACGAAGCCCGCTGCTCTCCGTTGGATTTTCTCTATCTCTTCTATCAGCCCCTTTCTGGTACGGATCCCACACCGGTGAGCAGTGTTCAAGCTGAAACGTCCCCTTTGAACTATTTTATACTCGAGACTTCCCCTTTAGAACAATTATACAAGACTGTGCTTAACCTGACACACAATATTTTTAGCGCAACGCAATCTGACTTTCAAAACTCCCTACTAAAGAATGGCCCTGACAAACATTAAACTATACCTTTCACAAATCACTTACCTCACAAAAATCTTCGCTGCTCAAGCTACTGCAATACAGCGAGCGCCACTACTGCCAGCTAAATAAAAGATTCAAACTACTGAAGGCACTAACTACTGATAGGGGTAGTTAGCAAATGAAAGATATTAGTAGAGAGCAAACAATGTATTTACCTTAATATCATCACAAATCATAATATATATATATCAGTTCATGACAAACTGCAAACCTCCGCCATCTCTCTCCCCACATCCACCACTGCTGGCGGCTCACCTCCAACTGCGCAACGCTACGCGCTGTTCACAGCCAGCTGCCTAACACTACAATGGCGAGTATTACAACAATGCAAAGCAGCCACAGACTGCACACAGCACAGCCAGTGATTTTCATATTGAGCACTACGTAACGTTGCCAATAAGAAAACATAAACAGCCTACTTACATAGAGAAAACATAAACAGCCTACTTACATAGAGAAAACATAAACAGCCTACTTACATAGAGAAAACATAAACAGCCTACTTACATAGCCCCCATGCTCCCCACAAAAATTTTTACAAATTGGATGGGGCAGTGGCCAATACAGATTTGAAAAAATTTTTCATAATTACAATAACAAAGAAATCAAATGCACACACTTATTGATATTATGTTGGTCAAAAGCTAAAATTGTCTCACAGTCCATAAAGACAGTCCTAATCGTACATCATAACAGTAATTACAGGTTTTTTTTTCACAAAGTCTCATTAGTAAAAGAAATTGCACACAGAAGTAGTGGATTTCCATGCAGTCTTGAAGAAGTAGTGTTGTCCTTCCAACGGAAAGACAGTGCTGACTCTTGACATGCAGACAAGTATTGGTCCACAACAGAGCAAACCCACAGCAGAGTCAGTCGAAGTTTTGATGAATATTGGTAGGTAGGTCATCACAGAGCAGACCCATTGTAGTCCTGGTAGAGAGTATGGTATTGGTGGGCCACCAGAGGTGCAGACCCACTGTAGTCCTTGTAGAGATAATGGTATGATGGATCATCAAAGATGTAGACCCACTGTAGTCCTTGTAGAGATAGCCAGCAGCCATCTGCTGTGACTGTGCAGGTGCACAATCACCATTGAAGAGTCTTGCGGGTAATATAGCAAGTCCATAAACCATCACTTGTGCACTCACAAAGTTTTTGGAATTGTCCTTAGAACCAGCAATGCTGTTATCCAGTCCCTTGCAGAATTACTAACAAACATGCAAACACTAACAGTCCCTACTTCTCACATATTGTCCATGTACTATGACCAACAGAAACGTGTGCAGTGAAATGTAACTTACATGTTAATAATATCATGAACTGGTGACAATTACAATTTTATAACATAAGAATACAATAACAAAGGTACAAAATACATTATTAAAAACATAACAATACAGATAACATTTGTAGTAAAACAGGCTTTACAAAAGAATAGAAATAAACATATACATCAATGTTACAGGAATTATGCATATGTACATACATAGATCAGAATAATTATTGAAACATCAACTTTACACATGAGCATTAAAACAAAACAATAAACAATGTCTAAACATCTTTACAAAGTAAATAACACATTATTAATGCCAATTGTATTTGAGGATAACAGTATTCCTCATCATAGTGAATGTAGAGGACAGGGTTCGTTTTCAGTGTAACATTTGGTACTGCAGTCCAACCCAAAACTTCATATATCTTTCCTCTTATTTCATCCTTTGTTTCCACCAAAAAAATCCTATCCAAGCATGCTTTCTGTATTCTGTTCATATTTCTTTCAAAATAATTATTTCTGATTGTACAATACTCATTTGGGCCCAAATCCTTTTTATATAACTTCGCAATGCATTCTTTACCTATTCTCCATAGTCAGTTTCTCCTATAGTCTACCCCCTCTTAAGCTAACTTAAATCTATTGAGCTCAGAGATATATATACCAAGGGACGAGGCAATGCAGCATCACATACCAAATTAACACAAACAGCAATGACAAAAAATGCAAATTGGCAAAGCTAGCAGCATAAATTAGCAAAAGTCAAATTCAATAACACTATGCCTGGCAAACAGCAGCAACTTATACCTAAACATTACATAGCGCAAGCAGAAAAAATATTACAGTAAAAACAACAATGCAGATAAGGGAAATGTGTATTCACATCTTAATATCTATGTAATTAAAGTGGTGCACCACAACAACTGATTGTAAAAAGAAATATTACCATGTACTTGAAAAGAAAATTATGTGTTACTGTTACTAGATCCTTCTTATTGTTCTTTCCTTTCCAAGTGCTCCTTTTTTAAAGAATGTGGATCACAAAATAATTATTTAATAGATCTGTTGACAGAAAGTGTTCACATTAGCAAATGCATTTTATTTTATAAAAGCAATGCTGCAACACAGCTGGAAAACAGATGTCAAATGAAATAAGCAACTATGAAAGGCAAAGCATAAAAATATCATTCAGTAGTCATGTGACATTTCATAAGTTAGTAGCTCTCAACTCTCGTAGAAAGACGCTTGTCGTAATCAGGTGTGCAGATGTAAAAATATTTCTTGTCATTTTATTAGGCATTTCAGTAAATATCGTAAATTAAGAGCTAGTGTAATCATATGTTTTCAAGTTCGACCGTGTCGTTTTTGCGATGCTTTCTCTAAAGGGATGACAATGGCCAGGATAATGGCCTTCCCTTTCTTTTTTTTTCTTTCTTCCTGTGCTCTGAAAGGCACGCGCTAATGACTTTTTCTCCAGGCGTCTGACACAGCTGGGTGCCCGCGACGCATTACGTGCAGGTGGTCACTTAACTTTCGTACGGAAATATTTACGACAGCAATTTTCGCTAAAGTGACAGTCTCACATAAAAATACTTCACAGGTCAAGAATTAGCGTTGCAAATCTGTAGAAACAAAATCCTATGAATATAACAGTGTCCAAAAAATGTTCAGTGGCATTGTGATACATTCACACATGATTCACACATGTCATAACTCTTAAAGTACGATTCTTGGTTTCCAACATCCTTTTTCACAAGTCAAGAGTCCCTACCCACTATTCATTACTCCTTACCTTATTACACATATACGTATCCATCGACACTCGTCAATATTTCGTCATTATAAATACGAAGCATAATCAAATAACTCATATAGCCTCAGCCTATTAATCATAAACATACCTCAGCAGCATAATACACACCGTCGTCGTAAAAATAACATCATAACACCTCGGTCAAATCTCAAAATCGTCGTAGCTTCCTCCAATAATTAAAAAAATTCTCTGCTCATGTCAAAAGTGTCATCTGCCTCAAACGTACTTTAAAAATCATAATCCCTTTACCAAATACATCATTCAAAGCTCTCATAGTATCACAATGGTTCCAAAAAAATATGAACAGTTTCACAAAGTACAGACAAAATACAGTTTCATAAGTGTGAAGTTATCCAGCTGTGTAATTACGTAAACATCTGTCACTGATATAGTAAAAACGTTTGTCTGTCTCAGTTAAATGATCAGATAGCTGTGTAATTATGTGTTGGAGAAATATGGTACCGATGTGTAAAGTTGTATAAGCAAATACCATATTAGCTAGGGTTCCTTGTGGTTGCCACACACATGGTACACAAAGTAAGCGTGTACCCCCCTGAGGATTAATGTAATTATACCCTCAGGTGTTACAGATTACAGCAATGGAATGAAATGTATCACGGAAAACTTTCTTTGTAATTCAAAAATCTTTAAAAATAAATGTTTTAAGTACAAAATTAATCACTCAAATACGTGTACTGTAGCGCTAAATGTGCGTCTTGTTGCAACATAATCTGTGTGGAAGTGTCGTAGTTATCGTCCTCCGAAAGCTACGTTCTGCAGAAGTCAATGTACTTACCTCATAATACACAAAAGTGAAATGCTTTGCGTATAAATGTCTTAGTTATTACGCTTATTGCTGTGATGAAGAAAGTACTGTACTGTAACTTATTGTTGTGCTACGGAAAAGGCAGTCTCATTGTAGCTATACTACAAAAGTTACTACTAAAACCTGTTTTACTTTCCAGAATAAAACAGAAAACTGTGCAGATATAAAACAGAAACACTGCAAAAGCAACATTGTAAATTGTCACTCATTAGTAGCGTCGTGATAAAAATCGTGTAGCTGTCACATAAACTAACCTCTGTGTCATCTGGTATCTCTCAGAAAGTACTTTAAATCCGGAATGTATTTTCAAGTAAACCAAAATGTTGCATTAAAATCTCATTAGCAGTACTGGTAAATGTTCTAATCGTACAACTAACAAGCAAGAATGTACACACACAATTACACTGTGTCGTCTGTTCGCAATAACAATGCATTCGTAATTTCTGTTTAAATAATTTCTCTTGGTTCTTGGCTGGATATTGAACTTCAAACATTGTTGCATGGTAACAGTTTCTAAAGCATACTAGTAACGTGAAGTGAAACGTTTTATGGCAAAGACAAAGTTAAAAGGCAGATTATCTGTCAATAAATGGTTTTACATGAGAAATGTGGTGTAAACCTTTACTCTTCCTACTATGCAAAGCTCGAGCTTCAACGGAATTATCATGTCGTATACGTCGGTAAAGAATACTGGAATTTTGCTCAAGGTTAGCGTCAATGTTATTTTTCTCTGAGCCAGCCGGCGCACGCGGCTGCCTGCGGTGTGAGTCATTGTCTGTTTCTTTGTTGGCGCGCGTCGTTACTGGGATTAGGAGACCTAACTTCCACAAATTCGCCTTGCCGAGAGGGCCCAGCTCTGTTAGAATCCCGCCAGTTCTGATGAAATTCACGTCTGTCGTTTTGTCGGTAGTTTACATAGTTTCTTGTTTGTCGGTCATGTGGTGGAGAATTTCTCCCTGAATCGTAACTCTGCGCCGAACTGTTGCGTCTGAAGTTATTCTGCCTCCCTTGATAATACTTGTTTTGGTTCCCAAATTGTCTGTTTCTCTGATTGTCTCTGTGATAGTCACTACTACGGAAATGCGATCTTTCTCTGTAACTATTATTACTCTGCCAACGGTTGTCGTACGGGTGGTGTCTATTTTGGTCACGATTTGCGTTGTAAGAATAGCCTTGTCGCGTCCAGTTATTATCGAGGAATTGTGACGGATGTGACCTGTAATTGTTGTGTTCCTGTTTCCGCATTCCGCGATTGTCAGTGTCAATTTCCAATTCTTGTAACAGTCCCTGAAAAGCTTCAATGTCGTCTTTGCAACGTCCTGCCAAAATAATGTGTCGTAAATGTTCAGGCAATTTGATTAAGCAAATGCGGATAAGTTCTGAGGGGCTGTATGGGTTTGACAGGTACTGATTCTTGTGCAACATGTCTCCAAAATATTTCATAAGACTGGAAAATTCAGATTGTTCGAAACGTTTCATCATTATGATGCTTTGTTTTACTCGGTCTTGTGTGGCCTGAGACCAATATGCTGAGAGGAAGGCATGATAAAACTCTCCTTCACTGTGGCAATCGTGAATTACCGATCGCATTCTTACAGCTGGTTCATTCTCCAAGTAGCCACACATAAATTCTAATCTGTGTTCTAACGACCAGTTGGGAGGAAAACAATGAGCGAATTGATGGAGCCATGCTTGTGGATGAATGTCGTTGCCAGAATTCTTAAATGTTTTGAATTTACGTGTAGTAATGAACAGCTTATAGTCAAAATCATCATGTCGGCGAGTCGCATATCGGTCATTGTTAGGTCGTGTCGGCCGTTCCATCTCAAAATTCGGTGCACATTGCCAATTTCTTTCATAACTTCCGAAGTGTCCTGTGTTATTATTTTGTGGTTGTTCCGTATTTCTAAGTCCCTCTTCCCGTATTGGAGCGCGAGTGGCCTCTGAAATACATAATTCTTGTATTACCTGTGTCAGCTGATCTTGTACTTCCCGGATTTCTCTTTGGTGTTGCGTATCAATTTGATTCAGATTTTGTTTCAGTTTCCTAATTTGTGCGTTCTGTTCTGTGTCATTAAAGACTACCGGTTTTGCGTCATTCAGATTATCATCTACCTTCGCAGATAAATTATTTAGCTGATCCGAAAGTTCAACTACTTTCTCTGATAATGAACACATTTCCTCAGTGTGTTTTTCTGAACCAAGTTTCAGAGTGTCCATTTGTGTTGAAATCGAATCTACTGTGTCCTTTAAGTTATCCTGAGTTTTTGCAAGTTGCGTAACCGAATCGGTAGATGCAACTGAGTCAATTTTAGCTTGCAAGGTGTTGTGATTTTCATGAACAATAGTTTGCAGTTCTTTTATGGCTGCTTCGTGATTCTGTAATGCATTTTCATGACGCGAAAAAATAGGTTGAAAATGCTCACAAATTTGAGTTTTTACGTCATTACAGACTTTTTGACATTTCGATTCAATGTTATGTAACTCAGCAGTTAAATCCTCACGTGTTTGTTCGAGAGTTTGTTCCAATGAGTCTAACTTTTTGAGATTTTGTTCCACTGTGTCTAACTGTTGCTGTGTTTGTCTCTGGTGTTGTTCCATTGTGTCTAACTGTTGCTGTGTTTGTCTCTGGTGTTGTTCCATTGTGTCTAACTGTTGCTGTATTTGTCTCTGATTTTGTTCCATTTGTTGCATTAATTGCAATAATAATGTATTAGTGTCTGGAATCTGTTTCTCTACGCTTTTCGGCAGTGCATTTGCACCGGCAACATTCACATTTTGACAAGCAGAAAATGCGTCTTGACTTATTTGAGAAAACGGTGATAACCCAAAACCTGAATCTACAGTATTTGCAAAATTGTGTCTTGTCATTTCGGATTCCTGAGGCGGGCTGTTGCCGACCGATCGATCGATAATGCTTCCCTGTTCACTACCTGTTTCACTGTCTACACCATTGTTTGCAGCCCGCTCCATTTCCCTATTCACAATTACCAAATTACTACTTTGAACATCAGTTAATTCATTACTCGGCGGCACCGATAAGCTACGCTCGTTGTCACTATTATTTCTCAATTTAGTTTGGAGCCTAGTGTTACGTTTTTCACACGCCATTATTGTCACAATATTTCACACGATAACACAGAAAATCACAATTTGAATATCAAAAATAAGAGAACACATTAACATAGCACTGAAAATAATATCTAGTTAATTGCAAGCGCAGCTGCGAAATACTTGCTGCAAATCTACATGCATGCCACAACTGTTTTACTATACAACAATGAAAGACTGCAACTACAAAGGAAATTCTCTCTACAATTACGCGCTAGCAATAAACAAAAGCTACACTAAATACACAAACTACAAGAAAAAATCAGAAGATTCCAGTGAGGTATTCTAGACTAAGGGTCGCCATATGAAACGTCCCCTTTGAACTATTTTATACTCGAGACTTCCCCTTTAGAACAATTATACAAGACTGTGCTTAACCTGACACACAATATTTTTAGCGCAACGCAATCTGACTTTCAAAACTCCCTACTAAAGAATGGCCCTGACAAACATTAAACTATACCTTTCACAAATCACTTACCTCACAAAAATCTTCGCTGCTCAAGCTACTGCAATACAGCGAGCGCCACTACTGCCAGCTAAATAAAAGATTCAAACTACTGAAGGCACTAACTACTGATAGGGGTAGTTAGCAAATGAAAGATATTAATAGAGAGCAAACAATGTATTTACCTTAATATCATCACAAATCATAATATATATATATCAGTTCATGACAAACTGCAAACCTCCGCCATCTCTCTCCCCACATCCACCACTGCTGGCGGCTCACCTCCAACTGCGCAACGCTACGCGCTGTTCACAGCCAGCTGCCTAACACTACAATGGCGAGTATTACAACAATGCAAAGCAGCCACAGACTGCACACAGCACAGCCAGTGATTTTCATATTGAGCACTACGTAACGTTGCCAATAAGAAAACATAAACAGCCTACTTACATAGAGAAAACATAAACAGCCTACTTACATAGAGAAAACATAAACAGCCTACTTACATAGAGAAAACATAAACAGCCTACTTACAAAGCAGTGGGCGAACAAGTGTACTGTAACCTACTTCCATTGTTTTCGGATTGCATTGACTTAGGATTCTTCCAATGAATCTCAGTCTGGCATCTGCTTTACCGACGATTAATTTTATATGGTCATTCCATTTTAAATCAAATGGTTCAAATGGCTCTGAGCACTATGCGACTTAACTTCTGAGGTCATCAGTCGCCTAGAACTTAGAACTAATTAAATCTAACTAACCTAAGGACATCACACACATCCATGCCCGAGACAGGATTCGAACCTGTGACCGTAGCGATCGCTCGGCTCCAGACTGTAGCGCCTAGAACCGCACGGCCACACCGGCCGGCCATTTTAAATCACTCTTAATGCCTACTCCCAGATAATTTTTGGAATTAACTGCTTCCAGTTGCTGACCTGCTATATTGTAGCTAAATGATAAAGGATCTATCTTTCTATGTATTCGCAGCACATTACACTTGTCTACATTGAGATTCCATTGCCATTCCCGGCACCATGCGTCAATACGTTGCAGATCCTCCTGCATTTCAGTACAATTTTCCATTGTTACAACCTCTCGATATACTACAGCATCGTCCGCAAAAAGCCTCAGTGAACTTCCAATGTTATCCACAAGGTCAATTATATATATTGTGAATAGCAACGGTCCTACGACACTCCCTGCGGCAAACCTGAAATCACTCTTACTTCGGAAGACTTCTCTCTACTGAGAATGACGTACTGCTTTCTGTTATCTAGGAACTCTTCAATCCAATCACACAATTGGTCTGACAGTCCATATGCTCTTACTTTGATCATTAAACGACTGTGGGGACCTGTATCAAACGGCTTGCGGAAGTCAATAAACACGGCATCTACGTGGGAACCCGTGTCTATGGCCCTCTGAGTCTCGTGGACGAATAGCGCTAGCTGGGTTTCACACGATCGTCTTTTACGAAACCCATGCTGATTCCTACAGAGTAGATTTCTAGTCTCCAGAAAAGTCGTAATACTCGAACATAATACGTGTTCCAATATTCTACAACTGATCGACGCCTATAGTCTATAGTTCTGCACACCTGCTCGATGTCCCTTCTTGAAAACGGGGATGGCTTGTGCCATTTTGGAATCTTTTGGAACATTATGCTCTTCTAGAGACCTACGGTACACCGCCGCAAGAAGGGGGGCAAGTTCCTTCGCGTACTCTGTGTAAAATCGAACTGGTATCCCGTCAGGTCCAGCGGCCTTTCCTCTTTTGAACGATTTTAATTGTTTTTCTATCCCTCTGTCATCTATTTCGATATCTACCATTTTGTCATCTGTGCGACAACCTAGAGAAGGAACTACATTGCAGTCCTCCTCTGTGAAACAGCTTTGGAAAAAGACATTTAGTATCTCGGCCTTTAGTCTGTCATCCTCTGTTTCAGTACCATTTTGGTCACAGGGTGTCTGGACATTTTGTTTTGATCCACCTACCGCTTTGACATAAGACCAAAATTTTTTAGGATTTTCTGCCAAGTCAGTACATAGAACTTTACTTTCGAATTCGTTGAACGTCTCTTGCATAGCCTTCCTCACACTACATTTCGCTTCGTGTAATTTTTGTTTGTCTGCAAGGCTTTGGCTATGTTTCTGTTTGCTATGAAGTACCCTTTGCTTCCGTAGCATCTTTCTAACTCGGTTGTTGTACCACGGTGGCTCTTTTCCATCTCTTACGTTCTTTTTTGGTACATACTTATCTAATGCATATTGTATGATGGTTTTGAACTTTGTCCACTGATCTTCAGCTTTGCAGTGCTATAGGAGAAGAAACACTAGTAAGCTATTAGCTGCTAGGGCTGTATCACTGTATGGTGAATTATTTAAAAAACCAAAGTCAAAAATGCTTCTATCGTAGCACATATAAGTAGAACTTCAAAGGCATTTATATGGAAACAAATATTCGCGCTTTTTTTCCTTGTTAGTATAATGCCCATGTCGTGTAATATAATGGATCGTTTCAAGTAAAGTAACATGATACATGATGTCATATGGTATCACATGACACTTGCCATCACGTCATTCAACAAGGCAATTGTCAGGCCATGTTTTTTTCCTTCTTTTTTGTCACCGGCCTTCTGACTTGTTTGATGCGAACCTCCACGAATTCCTCCCGTGTGTCATTCTCTTCTCAGCTGCAACCTATGTCCCCAATTAAGTGCTGAATTTATTCCAATCCCTGTCTTCCTCTACACTTTTTACCTTCTACAGCTCCTTCTAGTACCATGGGAATTATTCCCGATATCTTAATAGATGTCATATCATCCAGTCCCTTCTTCTTATCAATGTTTTCCGCATATTCCTTTCCGATTCTGCTCAAAATCTCCTCTTCCTTTACCTTACCAGTCCACCTAATGTTCAGCACTCGTCTATAGCATCTATTCTTCGATTCTCTTGTGTTCCGGTTTTCCCACAGTTTTTGTTTCACTACCATACAATGCTGTGCTCCAAAACTACGTTCTCAGAAATTTCTTTCTCAAATTAAGGCCTGTGTTTGATACTAGCAGACTTCTGTTGGCCAGGAATGCAATTTTTGCCAGTGCTAGCCTGCTTTTGATGTCCTCCCTGCTCCATCGGTCACTGGTTATTTTGCTGCCTAGGTAGCAGAATTCCTTAACCTAATCTACTTCGTGACCAGTCCTAATGTTAAGTTTCTCGCTATTCTCATTCCTGCTAATACTCATTACTTTAGTCTTTCTTCGATTTACTCTCAATCCATATTCCGTACTCATTAGACTGTTCCATTCAGTAGATCATGTAAATCTTTCTCACTTTCATTCAGGACAGTAATGTCAGCAACGAATCGTATCGTTGATATCCTTTCACCTTGAATTTAACTCCAGTCTTGAATCTTTCTTTTATTTCCATCATTGCTTCTTCGTAGTACAGAATGAACAGTAGGGACGAAAGATTACATTCCTGCCTTATATCCATTTTAATGCGAGCACTTCCTTCTTCGTCTTCCAATCTTTATTATTCCCTCTTGGCTCTTGTGTATATTGTACAAGTTATATGTTACCCGTCTCTCCCTATAGCGTAACCAAGTTTTTCTCAGAATTTCGAACATCTTGCACAATTTCTCATTGCCGATCGCTTTTTCAGTTCGACAGATCCTGTAAACGTGTCTTGATTTTTCTTTAGTCTTGCTTCCATTACAAACCGCAACGTCATAATTGCCTCTCTGGCGCCTTTACCTTTCCTAAAGCGAATCTGATCATCATCCAACACATTTTCAATTAATTTTCCATTCTTCTCTATATTATTCTTGTCAGCAACTTGGATGCATAAGCTGTCAAATTGATTGTGCGATAATTATCTTATTTGTCTCTTGCAGTCTTCGGAATTGTGTGTCTGATATTTTTCCGAAAATATCAGACACACTACACACCAACGTGAACAATAATATTCTTGTCACTTCTCGCAATGATTTTAGGAATTCTGATGAAATGTTATCTATCCCTTGTGCCTTATTGGTCTTAAATCTACCAAAGCTCTATTAAATTCTGATTCTAACATTGGACCACCCAGCTCGTCTGTATCGATTCTGTTTCTTCTCCTATCACGTCAGACTAAGCTTCCCCCTTATAGAGGCCTTCAATGTACTCTTTCTACGTATCCGCTCTCTCCTCTTTTTTTAACTGTGAAATTCCTATTGCAGTTCTAATTTTAACACTTCTGCTTTTAACGTGACCGAACGTTGTTTTGACCTTTCTACATGCTAAGACAGTCCTTCCGATACTCATTTCTTCACATTTTTCATGCAGCCATTTCGTCTTAGTTTCCTTGAACTTCCTATTTGTTTTATTCCCCAGCAACTTGTATTTCTGTATTCCTGAACTTCCCCCAATATTTTTGTTCTTCCTTCTTTCATCAATCAACCGAAGTAGTTCATCTGTTACCCAAGGTTTCTTTGCAGTTGTCAACTTAGTACCAGTGCATTTCTTTCCAACTTCTGTGATGGCCCTTTTAAGAGATGTCCATTTCTCTTCAACTGCACTGCTTACTGAGGTATTCCTTATTGCTGTATGTATAGCCTTAGAGAACTTCAGGCGTATCTCGTCATTCCTTAGTACTTCCGTATCCCACTTCTTTGCATATTCGTTCTTCCTGACTAATCTTAAACTTCAGCCTACTCTTCATTACCACTACATTGTGATCTGAGTCTATATCTGCTACTGGGTTCACATTACAATATTGTATCTGATTTCGGAATCTCTGCCTGACCATGACGTAATCTAACTGGAATTTTCCCCATATCTCCTGGCCTTTTCGTAGTATACCTCTCTCTCTTGTGATTCTTGAAGAGTATTGGCTATTACTATCTGAAATGTATTTCAGAACTCAATCTTTCTCCTCTGTCATTTCTAGTACTAAGTCCGTATTCTTCCGTAACCCTTCCTTCTCTACATTAATCTACAATCGCATTCCAGTCCCCCACGACCATTAGATTTTCGTCTCTCTTTACGTACTTTACCCGTTCAATATCGTCATATGCTTTCTCTATCTCTCCGTCTTCAGGCTGCAACGTCGCGATGTTTATCTGAACTGTAGTTGTCGGTGTTGGTTTGCTGCCGATTCTGATGGGAATAACCCTATCACTGAACTGTTCACAGTAACACACCCTCTGCCCTACCTTCCTATTCATACCGAATCCTAGTCCCGTTACATCATTATTTGCTTCTGTTGAAATTACCCTACACTCATCTGACCAGAAACCTTTGTCTTCTTTCCATTTCACTTACTGACCTCCACTATATCTCGATTGACGCTTTGTATTTCACTTTTAAAATTTTCTAGCTTCCCAAACACTTTCAGACTTCTGACATTCCACGCTCCGAGTCGTAGAACGTTATCCTTTTGTTGCTTGTCTGTGTTTTTCTTGTGGTCATCTCCTTCTTGGTTGTCTCCTCCTGGAGATCCGAATGGGGGACTTCCTAGAAGCATATAAATTTGTTCTTACTCACTTTACTATACATGTAACAGGTTGTGAGTCAAAAAGAGCTCACTCCTCTGGGAAAGTGGGGTTAACGCGTAAAGAAGTACGAATATGTCAAGATGTTTCGATTTAAACATCTCTGAAGCTGCCAGATAAGTCAAAAAGTTAGTTTTCTTCTTTTAAATCCCTACGTCTGCCCAATGTGCTATGATAGCAGCATTTTGTACTATGGTTCGTAACTTCGACATTAAACGACCGTAGCTTTGCGACAGATGGTCATTTTTGTTGACTCAGGCGACGACTGATCCGTTGTAGGTTTCTTTCATTCTCTTTCGAACCATGTTGTTTATCGTGGGAACAGATAAAGCTTTCACACAATAACAGGACAACTGTTAATTAACTTCTTATAAAATTTGAACTGATTCGTATAAATTTGAAACTTAGAACTGGCGCACGTAAAAAAATAACAAAAAAACGTGTTTTACACGTCAAATACGAATGAAGCTAGATTTTTTACATCGATTTTTCAGTTTATTCGTAAGCATGCATTTTTTATTTCTTTGGTTCACTTTATACCGTTTCCGTGTATTCAGTTCACGTAAGAAAGAATTTTACGTGCTACATTTAGCTCGACTTTAAACCATCGACCTCGACAACGGATAAAGAATATTGGATAAAAGAAAATCGTTTTGACTTTATCTATTTATCTACCTTCGTGCAGAATTTCAACCGATTCGTATGGGTTTAAACGATAGCAGGTCCGCACCTCAAATACCTCCCAGGAAAACGAGTTTTTGTACGTAAAATCCAAACGAAGCCACATTATTTCAAATGATTAAAACTTAGTTTAAGATCCGAGACACCGGTGGACCAAAGCCCTGGTAGAAATTCAAACACTCGAGCAGTACTCAAGAATGCGTTGCATTAGTGTTCTATACGCTGTCTCCTTTATAGATGAGCTACACTTTCCTAAAATTCTCCCAATATATCGAAGTCTACAATTCCCTACTACTGACCTTCCGTGTTCGTTCCATTTCATATCGCTTTGTATCGTTACGCCAAGATATTCAACCAACGTGACTGTGTCAAGCAGCACACCACTGATACTGTATTCGAACACTGTGGGATTCCACTCCTACTCATCTCCATAAAGTTATGTTTACCCACATTTAGAGTAAGTTGCCATTAATCAGACAAAAAATTTTTTCATCCTTCTTGTTTCTCCTACAGTCTGTTAACGGTGACACTTTCTTGGACAAAGTATCGTCCTCAGCAATCAGTCGCGATTTGCAGCTCAGCCTCCGTCAGATCGTTTATGTACATACAGAACAAGAGCGGTTTTATAAACTTCCCCAGGACAACGTATTGGGTTGTATTACTTTCTAAGTCTTCGAGGCACTCACATATCTGAGAACTTACTCCGTTCGCTCGGTCCTTCGTTAACGGTCTGCAGTGAGACACTGTGTCAAACACATTCCGTAAATGGAGGAAGTTAGTATCTGTCTGCTACCCTTTTTCCATGCTTCGCAAGTTATCTTGAGCGAAAAGGGCAAGCTGATCTTCGACCAGACGATGACAGGAACTTTTCTATCTTAAGAAACTTTATTAGATTCGAACTTAAAATATGCTCAAGGAATACGCAGGAATATGCTGTTAAGGATACTGGGTTGCAATTTTGCGTACCTATTGTTTTAGTCTCCTGGTATACCGTCGCAACTCTATATACGAATGACTTCAGCTATGGAAAAAGAAATGTGTACGATACGTTGTGAAATAGTAACACTGTTCATTAAAAAAGCGATAGAATGCACGTAAGTCCCATTCGCAGTTGGTAAAACTTTCGGACAAATATTTCTTTATTTACAAATAACTTGTTTCGACAGACTTTGTTGTCATCTTAAGGTCTTCGAAAGTTTTTGTTATAAAATGTGTTCATTCTGAGCTGGACTGCACACCAAGTTGTCACGTAAATGTAGCACTTTATAGAAATTTTTTTCATAAATAACACATTTAAAATCAAAAAGTACCTTATGCAGATGGCCATGTCATATGCGTAGCGCTCACAGATAATTGTTACGTCATAAAAAATGCAGAATACAAGACAAAATGAGCACATTTTATAAAAAAAATTTCGAAGACCTGAAAAAGACAGCAAAGTCTGTCGAAACCGGTTGTTTGGGAATATAGAAATATTTATGGGATATTGGCTTTAGAAAGTTTTTACTAAGTAAAACAGATCTCTCCTTCTGATTTCTCAACATGAGAAGATTCAGCCATTAGTAACTGCTGTGGGGTAATCACTGAGTATTTCCTTCGGTGCTGCTACAGCTTGCTTCAGCAGTGTCGTGTACCGGACTGTCATTGTCTGCGAGGACGTGCGGGCTTTTTGCCCACGATATACCCCACAGACGACCTTCCTTCCATTTCGGACAGTCCCAGACACATTCACCTCAGAGACGACCTCGCGAGCTCCGCTGCAGCCAGAATAGAGGCTAAAGCCCTGTCCAGCACTTTCTCAAGCCTGAGCGCGACAATAAACTTAATACAATGGACTATCAGTAAAATGACGGTAAGTCGCGTCTCAAATATAATAAACGTGATTACCGAAAGGGACGTTGAGGAAAAAACCACGAAAAGACAGTTGTAAGATAAGCCGTAATATAAAGCCGAGATTACAAGCTAAAAGTAGACTCAATCCTCAGGTTCTGTCAGAGGCCTTCTTTGGATATCAGCGGAATGGCGGAACTGGAAATCTCCTCCTAAGTGCACTCCTCGACAAATGAAACGACGTGCCACGAAAGAATTATTCGAATGGGGACGGAAATCGGTATGTGTGCTGTTCATGCACAGAGAAACAAATGATTACAATTTCAGAAAACTGTGTGATTTACTCAAGAGAGACAGCTTCCAAAATTGAGGAAGTCAAAAACTTGTTGGTCCACCTTTGGCCCTTATACAGGGTGGTCCATTGATCGTGACCGGGCCAAATATCTCACGAAATAAGCGTCACACTAAAAAACTAAAAAGAACGAAACTTGTCCAGCTTGAAGAGGGAAACCAAATGACGCGACGGTTGGTCCGCTAGATGGCGCTGCCATAGGACAAACGGATATCAACTGTTTTTTTTTTTTTAAATAGAAACCCCCATTTTTTAATTACATAATCGTGTAGTACGTAAAGAAATATGAACGTTTTAGTTGGACCACTTTTTTCTCTTTGTGATAGATGGCGCTGTAATAGTCACAAACATGTGGCTCACAATTTTAGATGCACAGTTGGTAACAGGTAATTTTTTTAAATTAAAATACAGAACGTAGGTACGTTTGAACATTTTATTTCGGTTGTTCCAATGTGATACATGTATCTTTGTGGACTTGGCATTTCTGAGAACGCATGCTGTTACAGCGTGATTACCTGTAAATATCACATTAATGCAATGAATGCTCAAAATGATGTCCGTCAATCTCAATGCATTTGGCAATACGTGTAACGACATCCTCTCAACAGCGAGTAGTTCTCCTTCCGTAAGGTTCAAACATGCATTGACAATGCGCTGACGCACGTTGTCAGGCGTTGTCGGTGGATTACGATGGCAAATATCCTTCAACTTTCTCCACAGAAAGAAATCCAGGGACGTCAGATCCGGTGAGCATGCGGGCCATGATATGGTGCTTCGACGACCAATCCACCTGTCACGAAATATGCTATTCAATACCGGGTAGCGTATTAATCTAGACATTGACAGCTGTGGAACTGGTTTCTGAGGGTCTTGTGCAAAGTTTATGCCCTTGTGGTTTTGTAAGTAGGCTGTGGGGGCTGTGTAAATAGGCTGTTTAGGATACTATGTTGGTAACGCCACGTAGTGCTCTGTATGAAAATCACTGACTGTGCTGTGTGCAGTCTGTGGCTGATTTGCATTGTTGGAATATTCGCTTGTGTAGGGTAGTTGGATGTGAGCAGCGCGTAGCATTGGGCAGTTGGAGGTGAGCCGCTAGCAGTGGTGGATGTGGGGAGAGAGATGCCAGAGTTTTGGGCGGACGATCTGGACGTGTGTCCGTCAGAAAAAGGAAATATGTGTAATTGGATGTCACAAAATTATACAGGCTGTTACAAAAAGGTACGGCCAAACTTTCAGGGAACATTCCTCACACACAAATAAAGAAAAGATGTTATGTGGACATGTGTCCGGAAATGCTTAATTTCCATGTTAGAGCTCATTTTAGTTTCGTCAGTATGTTCTTCCACCTACGTTCAATGGAGCACGTTATCATGTTTCATACGGGATACTCTAACCGTGCTGCTAGAACATGTGCCTTTACAAGTACGACACAACATGTGGTTCATGCACGATGGAGCTCCTGCACATTTCAGTCGAAGTGTTCGTACGCTTCTCAACAACAGATTCGGTGACCGATGGATTGGTAGAGGCGGACCAATTCCATGGCCTTCACGCTCTCCTGACCTCAACCCTCTTGACTTTCATTTATGGGGGCATTTGAAAGCTCTTGTCTACGCAACCCCGGTACCCAATGTAGAGACTCTTCGTGCTCGTATTGTGGACGGCTGTGATACAATAGGCCATTCTCCAGGGCTGCATAAGCGCATCAGGGATTCCGTGCTACGGAGGGTGGATGCATGTATCCTCGCTAACGGAGGAAATTTTGAACATTTCCTGTAACAAAGTGTTTGAAGTCACGCTGGTACGTTCTGTTGCTGTGTGTTTCCATTCCATGATTAATGTGATTTGAAGAGAAGTAATAAAATGAGCTCTAACATGGAAAGTAAGCGTTTCCGGACACATGTCCACATAACATATTTTCTTTCTTTGTGTGTGAGGAATGTTTCCTGAAAGTTTGGCCGTACCTTTTTGTAACACCCTGTATATACAGGGTGAGTCACCTAACATTACCGCTGGATATATTTCGTAAACCACATCAAATACTGGCGAATCGATTCCACAGACCAAACGTGAGGAGAGGGGCTAGTGTAATTGGTTAATACAAACCATAAAAAAGTGCACGGAAGTATGTTTTTTAACACAAACCTACTTTTTTTTAAATGGAACCCCGTTAGTTTTGTTAGCACATCTGAACATATAAACAAATACGTAAGCAGTGCCGTTTGTTGCATTGTAAAATCTTAATTACATCCGGAGATATTGTAGCCTAAAGTTGACGCTTGAGTACCACTTCTCCGCTGTTCGATCGTGTGTATCGGAGAGCACCGAATTACGTAGGGATCCACAGGAAACGGTGATGGACCTTAGGCACAGAAGAGACTGGACCAGCACATTACGTCCACATGCTAACACCTTTTTATTGGTCTTTTTCACTGACGCACATGTACATTACCATGAGGGGTGAGGTACACGTTCGACGGGCGTTTCATAGGACGTGGAGGACGCATAAATTGGCCAGCCCGTTCTCCTGGTCTTACACCTCTGGACTTCTTTCTGTGGGGTACGTTAAAGGAGAATGTGTACCGTGATGTGCCTACAACCCCAGAGGATATGAAACAACGTATTGTGGGAGCCTGCGGCGACATTACACCAGATGTACTGCGGCGTGTACGACATTCATTACGCCAGAGATTGCAGTTGTGTGCAGCAAATGATGGCCACCACATTGAACATCTATTGGCCTGACATGTTGGGACACACTCTATTCCACTCCGTAACTGAAAACGGAAACCACGTGTGTACGTGTACCTCACCCCTCATGGTAATGTACATGTGTGTCAGTGAAAAAGACCAATAAAAAGGTGTTAGCATGTGGACGTACTGTGCTGTTCCAGTCGCTTCTGTACCTAAGGTCCGTCACCGTTCCCTTTGGATCCCAACGTAATTCGGTGCGCCCCGATACACACGATCGAACAGCGGAGGAGTGGTACTCAAGCGTCAACTTTAGGTTACAGTATCTCCGGATGTAATTAACATTTTACAATGCAACAAACAGCACTGATTACGTATTTGTTTATATGTTCAGATGTGCTATCAAAACTAACGGGGTTCCATTTGAAAAAAACGTAGGTTTGTTTTAAAAAACATACTTCTGTGCATTTTGTTATGGTTTGTATTAACCAATTACACTAGCCCCTCTCCTCACGTTCGGTCTGTGGAATCGATTCGTCAGTATTTGATGTGGTTTACGAAATATATCTAGCGTATCTAGCGGTAACGTTAGGTGATTCACCCTATATATATATATATATATATATATATATATATATATATATATATATATATATATATATATATATATATGACTTTTGAAGGCTATTAAGGTAAATACATTGTCTGTTCTCCAAATCTTTCATTTGCTAACATTGTTAGTGATGGCCCTTCTTTTGAAGGGATTACTGATAGTCAGACTGCGTTGAGCTAAAATATATTGTGTGTCAGTTTAGTGATGGTCAGAATAAGTAAAGGGAGAACTGTCTGAGTACGTTCAGTTTTACTCAGCTGTCTTTGTATCAAATAACGTAGAAGTTTACCAGCACAGTCATTCATAATTTTTCTAAGGGAACGTTTCACTTTATCGATAAATGTTGTGCTTTGTTGCCAACTGGATTCGAGCTAACCAGTTCTACAAATACTGGATTTATAAATCTGAAAGAACAGTGCGTTCGAGAGTCCACATACGGAGCGACCGATTATATTAAATGTATGCTCCCCAAAGGACCGCCTTCAGCATTTCGAGGGACCTCTTAATAGAATTTTACCATAAGAAATTTTTTACAACTCTGCATCCGCTTGTGTGTTCAATTTCCCAAATGCGAAACAGCATACTCCATAGAAAACTGTTTATTTGAGTTTCGCTCTTCGCGTCCCATACTGGTGAACGTCCTAACTCCGACAAAGAGACGAGAGGCACGAAACGTTTATAGGAGCCGGTTCCGCCACGTGCCGAGACAATGACGGCCAGCGTAAACCAGAGAACAATGCAGCGGCTCACCGCGGCGGCCGCGCAGAACAATAAAAACGGCCCGTCCCACGACCCTGGGTCTAAATCAAGGAGCAGTTTAGCAGACCTGTCACTCTGTGGACGAACCGCCGACTATGTTACCACGCGTGCCAGCGAAACGCCAGCACGGGCTGTAATGGACGGCGGCCAGTGCGTTCGACAGCCTATCCCCCAGGAAACGTTTCCTCCTGTTGACTGGACCCCTAAACAAACGTATTTCGTAGGTCAGTTGTAATACCAGTGGCTGAAGCCCATCGAGATTGGCTTATCTCACTGGTTACCAACGACAACACGTTGGCGTTATCAGTAACCTAGTTCGTCTAAATAGTGTGAACGTCAGAACCATACAAATAACAATAGCAATGTCGTCACTGTAGAGCTGTTCCTCATTTATGTTATATACGAGAGACTGTGAAGCGAAGTTCTACAGTTTGATGCCTCATTTCTCCTATATAATCACCAAATTATTATCATTATTATTATTATTATTATTTTATATGTAGAGAATTCTGTGCAAATGGCATACACAAGTCAAAGAGGAATATAACCTGACACAGCGGATGCGGAAATAAATACATATGTGTGTTAAATATATAGAAGTACACTGAATAACGTCCCAATCCTATCAAATAACTACATCTAAGCTAATTTATGCATACACACACCGACCATAAATCACACTAGTTCAGCGCCATCACTTCTGGTATATCTTCTTCGCCAGACTCTCAATACAACTGTCTGATGCGCACAGGATAGTGCTGGAACAATCTGAACAGAAAGTAGCAGAAGGAAAATTTTTATAACTGACGTTTCAACTCAACGCACACTTTGTTTAACGAAGAGGTAGATTTAAGCCAGAGAGAATGGTTTACTAGTCAGTCTACTATGTCAACCACTACACATTACAATTTTTTAAACTCTTTGTAAAATAAACCGAATTTCTTATAGTTTTAAGTTCTTCAGGCAAAGTACTGCAAATTACTCTCAGATAAGTTGCTTTTCTCTCTGATTACTCTCACAAGTGAAAGGATTCTTTATTTAGGTAGGAAATCGTCAGAAGGGTTACACTTTCTGCAGAGTTATGAACATAGTTTATTTTAATATTTCTCAGAGACTTTAGCAATGAGTTATAATTATTTAAATGGAAAGTTTTTTTTATCATGTAACTAATGTAATTGAACCAACAGTGTCAATTTGAGCCCAATATATATTAATTTTAGTGAGGCAGCTAGAAGCGTTCAAAGTTTTAGAGGCGGCTGAAACACGCTGTGTATACACTGGTCAGCCAGAACATTATGACTAACGGCCTACCATCGATATAAATCTGACCAGGCGATAGCAGCGTCACCTGGCGAGGTATGACTGCTGGTTAGACACACGTACGGTTCGTGTAGTATCAGTTAAGAGTGCTTACCGTGTGTACAGGGTGATTCAAAAAGAATACAACTTTAAAAATGTGTATTTAATGAAAGAAACATAATATAACCTTCTGTTATACATCATTACAAAGAGTATTTAAAAAGGTTTTTTTTCACTCAAAAACAAGTTCAGAGATGTTCAATATGGCCCCCTCCAGACACTCGAGCAATATCAAATCGATACTCCAACTCGTTCCACACTCTCTGTAGCATATCAGGCGTAACAGTTTGGATAGCTGCTGTTATTTCTCGTTTCAAATCATCAATGGTGGCTGGGAGAGGTGGCCGAACACCATATCCTTAACATACCCCCACAAGAAAAAATCGCAGGGGGTAAGATCAGGGCTTCTTGGAGGCCAGTGATGAAGTGCTCTGTCACGGGCTGCCTGGCGGCCGATCCATCGCCTCGGGTAGTTGACGTTCAGGTAGTTACGGACAGATAAGTGCCAATGTGGACTCTCCATACAGTTGATTGTGGAATTTGCAGTTCTCTGCTAGCTCTGCGAGTCGATTTTCCTGGGCTGCGAACAAATGCTTGCTGGATGCGTGCTACATTTTCATCACTCGTTCTCGGCCGTCCAGAACTTTTCCCTTTGCACAAACACCCATTCTCTGTAAACTGTTTATACCAACGTTTAATACACCACCTATCAGTAGGTTTAACACCATACTTCGTTCGAAATGCACGCTGAACAACTGTCGTCGATTCACTTCTGCTGTACTCAATAACACAAAAAGCTTTCTGTTGAGCGGTCGCCATCTTAGCATCAACTGACGCTGACGCCTAGTCAACAGCGCCTCAAGCGAACAAATGTACAACTAAATGAAACTTTATAGCTCCCTTAATTCGCCGACAGATAGTGCTTAGCTCTGCCTTTTGTCGTTGCAGAGTTTTAAATTCCTAAAGTTGTGGTATTCTTTTTGAATCACCCTGTACTATGGGAAGGCGCGTGATCTGTCTCAGTCTGACCGAGAGCAGTTTGTGATGGCCCGGAGGCTCGGCACGAGCATTTCGGAAACTGCACGACTTGTCGGGTGTACGAGAAGTGCTGTGGTAAGTGTCTTCAACACGTGGCGAAACCAAGGTGAAACGATATCCAGACATCGTGGTGTTCATGGACATTCTTCATTATAGATGTCAGACATCGTAGGCTGGGCAGACTGGTAAAACAGGACAGGCGGTGAACTGTGGCGGACTTTAATGCTGGGCAGAGTACAAGTGTGTCTGTACCCGCAGTGCACCGAAAACGCCTAACAATGGGCCTCCAGAACCGACGACCTGTGCATGTGCCAATTTTAACACAGCATCGGCAGTTACGACTGAAATGTCTACTTGACCATCAGCACTGGACGTTGGCGCAGTAGCAGAGCGTTGCATGGTCTGACTAATCCCGATGCCTTCTTCGTCACGCCGGTGGGAGGGCGAGAATCCGTCGTCCTGCAGGGGAACAGCTCCTTCACACCTGTACTGTGGGTCGGAGACAAGCTGGATGCGGCTTCGTTATGCCTTGGGAAATATTCACGTTGGCGTCCATGGACCCAGTGGAACTCGTGCAAGGCGCCATGACGGCCAAAGAGTATCGTACAGTGCTTGCAGGCCCGTACACCCCTTCTTGACGATAATGTTTCGCATTTGCAGTGGCATTTTTCAGCAGGATAATGCATCATGGCACAAGGCCAGGAGTGTGATGGAGTGGTTCGAGGGACACAGTGGTGAGTTCTAATTGATGTAATGGCCCCCCAACTCGGCAGATCTGAACCCAGTCGAACACATCTGGGATGTGATTGAACGTAATGTCAGAGTTCGTCGCTCCCCTTCCCGGAACTTACGAGAATTAGGTGACCCGCATGTGGAGATGTGACGCCAACTCTCTCCAGCGACCTACCTGGGCCTCATTGCTTCCATGCCACGACGCGTCGCAGCTGTTATCCGTGCCAAAGGTGGACATACCGGCTATTACGCAGGTGGTCATAAAGTTCTGGCTGATCAGTGTAATTGACTGTTGAGATAAGCAATGTGGTGTACGAAACTTCCTGGCAGATTAAAACTGTGTGCCCGACCGAGAGTCGAACTCGGGACCTTTGCCTTTCGCGGGCAAGTGCTCTACCAACTGAGCTACCGAAGCACGACTCACGGCCGGTACCCACAGCTTTACTTCTGCCAGTACCTCGTCTCCTACCTTCCAAACTTTACAGAAGCTCTTCTGCGAACCTTGCAGAACTAGCACTCCTGAAAGAAAGCTGTGGGTACCGGGCGTGAGTCGTGCTTCGGTTGCTCAGTTGGTAGAGCATTTGCCCGCGAAAGGCAAAGGTCCCGAGTTCGAGTCTCGGTCGGGCACACAGTTTTAATCTGCCAGGAAGTTTCATATCAGCGCACACTCCGCTGCAGAGTGAAAATCTCATTCTGGAGACATCCCCCAGGCTGTGGCTAAGCCATGTCTCCACAATATTCTTTCTTTCAGGAGTGCTAGTTCTGCAAGGTTCGCAGAAGAGCTTCTGTAAAGTTTGGAAGGTAGGAGACGAGGTACTGGCAGAAGTAAAGCTGTGGGTACCGTGCGTGAGTCGTGCTTCGGTAGCTCAGTTGGTAGAGCACTTGCCCGCGAAAGGCAAAGGTCCCGAGTTCGAGTCTCGGTCGGGCACACAGTTTTAATCTGCCAGGAAGTTTCATATCAGCGCACACTCCGCTGCAGAGTGAAAATCTCATTCTGGAATGTGGAGTACGTTCATGTGAGTGAGGTGTTCAAACGAGTTCCCACTATCCTCAATGCACAACTCAAAGTACTTTTTCATCAAAATTTCAATTTTATGTCACTGATGCACGTTATACTTCTGGCTCTCATTCTCGAGCAAGATTAGTACTTAGTGTTTAGCACACAAACACTTTTATAGTTAACTTTGCCATTTCTGTTTCGTTTGTTTAAATATAGAGTTTGTAGATATTTTCCCAGTTTCCAATAAAAAGAAATGCTGGCCAGCTAGGATGGTTCAATATGAAAGTTAGACTACCCAGTTACTAGCTAAAGTGATCGCTAGTCTCGTACATGGGAAGAAATAAACGATCAACCTTCTCAGAATATTCTCCGTGTTCGTTGGAGCCTCTCAGAATTTAATATCGCGGTCATAAGGAGGAAACACGTAACATATTTTTCATGTACTCTTGTGGCAGTATGACCACAGTTAACTTCAAGCATGAAGGCATCGGTATTTTCCTTGTAACCGACACATAAAATACGTCCATTATTATTGTTGAGTTATTGTGCTGACTGGATCTATCAAATTACTAGTACATTTCCTTATTGTAGCATCAGCTAATTTCAAGCTTAAAATAAGTCTCCATTTTTTTACCATCACAGCTATTCAGAGTTATCCCAAACTCAGGAAATTATCTTAGGAAAGCCAATGAGGAAATCAGGTATTGTCGTTCTAGTCAGGTCCCACTGGAGGTGGTTTACTGTTAAATTCCTACGACCTGTCAAAGTGTCAAGTGGGTATCAGAGTTGTGTAGATGTGATGTTGTAAGATGGCAAGAATTATGCCCCTTACATGAAATCATTAAAGATCACCTAACTCACGTTGAGCGAACAGTGGGGCTGAACAAAAATTACTGACAAGGCACAATGCATCTTGTAGAGGGTATAGTATGGACGTATTGAAATAATTAATGTTGGGTGATGGTTTTAAAGTAATTCACACGACATGAAAACTTTGTGGAAACACGTCGATTTACTGGAGGCTAGTTTACCCCAGGGAAGTACTCAAAATTGACCGTGGCCGCCGGGGGAGCAGCTAAGGGAAGTGACAATAGGCAGCTTAGGGTGGCTCAAGCTCTGAGAAAGCGGTAACGGGGCGCGGCCTCCAGCCGTCTTAAGATGAGTGACAGCATGGGTAGTTGACCCCAACCCCATGCTAGTGTACTGGGAAGCAGACGGAGAACTTGTACACCTGTTGATAAATGTCCATCGTCCTGTTTTCAGTGAAACATGCGAGAAAACCGCGGAAAGCTATGGTGGAGCAGTCAACAGAGGTCAAAATATGCGTGTTCGTGACTATAGCAACTTCACGCTGAATTCACGGTCCGCAGAGTCTGAAGAAAATCAGGTGAAGAGCGACAGAATGAAATACACGGGCCTCCGATGGGAACGTAGGACCGAGGAATTTGAAGTACTCTCCTGGGAGTCAGAATTCCGGAAAAATTGGTGTTTGTGCAGACGCTAACCTTGATGGGTGGCCTGGGAGGAGCTAAATAGCAGAAGTTGAGAGGAAAGGAAATTTTGTGGGAATTTGTTCACTTCCCAGAGAAGGCATTGGTCGGCACTGGGAAGCGACGCATAATTAACGCGACTTGCGCTGCAATTGGCGTAAGTGATTTTGCTGGAGGGGAAACCGAGGTGAAGAGCGGACTGTGAGAAGTCTCCGTAGAGGTCTCCCATTCCCAGCTTGCCTAGAGTGCGGATGTAGCGTTCTTGACTCAGCTTGCCTGAGAAAGAGTGAGCATCTCTGCAGTTTAGGACTTAGCAAATGGAATGATTGAACTTGGAGATAGGAAGTTTTGCTTCAGCTATGTACTGAGCAAGATAGCTAGGAGTGAACAGACGAGCGCAGCCCTGCAGCACCACGAGGTTGGCCGACATCCGCACGACGCCGCCGCTCTTCCACGCTGAATTCGGTGATATTGCGCCCGCTCTGGCCACTGATTAATTTGTTGGATCACGTCAGCAAAGTTTCCACGAGGGTTTCATGGGCCTTGTATTGTAGAATTCTTCTCGCACTTCGCATGACGCCTGGGTCAGTCGATAGGAATTACTTTTGATTTATCGCACTTTACTCCACGCAAACGCAATTTATTACCACTGCCTGTTAGGAGAGTCATGTAACGTGATGATTGAAGGTCGTGAGTTAAAATAAATCTGTGCTAATCGTTTGCATCTGTTTTCAATCAAGTAGTTGAAATCCTAAGTCATTTTCTTAATTGATTGTATGTTCAACATTTGCATCTGGTGTTCAATAGCTGAATATAACATCAATGTGCACCCCTTTTTAATTAAAAGTGATCAATTCTGAATCAATTAATGTCAACACTGCCACCGCAGTTCAATCTGGAGTCACAGGGCCTTATTACTTTCTTTGCGTTATCCGACATTGCGGCAGTTTTGCACTCTCTGTTGATCTGTTAGTCAGTTACCTGGGGTGAACACACACCAAAACCAGATAAGTGCCGGGTGTTGTGTTACAATGTTTGTACCGTGTAGTGTCGGGTTTGTGTTTTTATGGGTGAAGGGAAGGTAGTGGTTGAAACCCGATACTGGCACATAGCCTACTCCTCTCTAATTTCACTAAGGGTCCCGTGAAGCTTAACATCCCCATTTGAGGGACGAATCATCTTCAACACTATCACATTCCCACACTTCACGATACAGTGGGAAAAGGTTTGGAATTTAATCCAGGACATCGGCGCAAGACTGGTGATCAGGAACTTTACAGTATCACCTCTCCTCCAAATGGTGGCCAGGTACTGGCTGCGAAAATTTGCAATCATCGTGATTCGAACCCGTGTTCCTCCGAGGGGCATTGCACAAGTAGAAGCATGGGACTCATTCCCCGATGTCTTAACATCCTCTCTCTTGCCGTCTGTGTTTTCCGTGTGTTCCTTCTTCGGCGAACCTCCTCATTCCATGTCTGATCAGTCAACCTGATGTTCAGTATTCTTCTGTAGCATCACAACTCACTTCTATGTAACGCTTTTCTCCAAACATATAATTTGAGAAATTTAGTGCTCAAGTTAAGGCCTATGTTTCATATCAGTAGGATTCTCTTGGCCTGGAATGGCCTCTTTCTCGGTGCTAGTCTGCATCTTACATCGTCCTTGCTTTGTCCATCATAGGTTATACTGTTTCTAAGTTCTCAGAATTCCTTATCTTTGTCTGCTTCATGACCACACATTTCAATGTTAAGTTTCTCGCTATTCTCATTTCACCTACTTATCGTTCCTTTTGTCAGCTACTACCCTGAATTTTAATCCCACTCTTAAGCCTTTCTTTTATTTCCATACTGCTTCTTCCATGCATATATCGAACAGTAGGGGCGAAACACCGCGTCCCCGTCTTATAACCTTCTCAGTCCGAAAACTTCGTTCTTGGTCTTTCAGTCTTACTGTTCCCTCTTGTTTCTTATACATATTGTATGTTACCCATCTCTCCCTATAGCTTACTACTATTTTTCTCAGAATTCCTAACATCTTGCACCATTCTACACTGTTGAACGCTTTTTCTAGGCTGACAAATCCTACGGACGTTGGAATTCTTCGGACGATACATTTCCAAAATTCGGATGGTATGTCTCCAGTCTCATACATTGTACACACCTACCTGAATAATCTTTTTGTTGCTGTTTGCCCCAATGATTGTAGTTTTATTTCATCTCACGTCTTCGAAAGCTCTTTAAAATTCTGACTATTATTTGGATCCCCTATTTCTTCCATACCTATTTCAATTTCTTCTTCTATCACGTCCTCCAACAAGTTCTTCTTATAGAGGCTTTCAGTATACTCTTTTCCCTCTCCTTTGCGTTTAACAGTGGAATTCACTCTGCACTCTCAATGTTGCCGCCTTTGCTTTTAATTGTAATGAAGACTGTTTTGACTTTTCTGTACATGAAGTCAGATCTCCCGATGACCATCACTTTTCGACTTCTTTACATTTTTCGTGCTGCCTATTTGCCTTGGCTGCCCTACGCTTAATATCTCTTTTATTCCTTAGTGATTTATATTCAAATGGCTCTGGGCACTATGGGCCTTAACATCTGAGGTCATCAGTCCCCTAGAACTTAGAACTACTTAAACCTAACCAACCTAAGGACATCACACACATCCATGCCCGAGGCAGGATTCGAACCTGCGACCGTAGCTGTCGCGCGGTTCCAGACTGAAGCGCCTAGAACCGCTCGGCCACACCGGCCGGCGCCACTCTTCAATCAGAACCTCTTCTAACTCCTGTAGTGACGAGGGAGGCGGAAATCTGGTCCGGAGTCTGCGCTCCAGTACCGCCCACAAGGGTTCGATAACGTTTAAGTCCGGGGACAGTGCTGGCCAGGGAAGACGCTGCAGTTCAGTTGTATGCTCCTCACACCACAATTGTACTGTCCTGACTGTGAGAATGGGCGCATTATCGTCCTGAAATAGGTCATCATTGTTGGGGAACAACGTCTGAATCATTGGTGTGCACCTGATCACTTAAAATTTTCACATAATCGTTGATTGTAACGCGGCCTTTGAGATTAATGTTGGGACCCGCAGAATACCATGATATGGCTGCCCACAATATCACACCTCCATTTCCATGCTTAACCGTTGGAATCAAGCAATCAGGATTGTAGGCTTCTTTTGGCGTTCGCCAGACGTAACCCGGCCCGATGTTGGAAATATCGAAAACGCTGACTCGTCGGACCAGATGACGTGTTCCCACTGATCAGCCGTCCAGGATTTATGCTCCTGTTTTACGCTTCTTTGCCCTGGCTGTCGTCACTAATGGTTTCAGTATAGCAGCTCGTCCATGAATATTCGCTTTATGGTGTTCTCGGCGGACAGTGTCGATAGATACGGGGTCTCGAAGGTGGTTACTTATCTCTGCAGTCACTTTAGCCGCCGTAGTTTTGTGTTGTTTTTACGCAGTTCGTGTGAGCGTACGACGATCTCTGTCATTTAGTTTTGATTTGCGCCCACAATTACGTTTACAAGATGATGTCTTTCCATGTTTTGTGTAGGTGCTCATGACTGTTGAAACAGCTGCTCTTAAAAAATTCAATAAGTTTGCTGTCTTGGTTACAGATGCTCCAGCTAATCGGGACCCCGCAATCTACCCTCTTTGGAACTCTGTTAGGTCTTTCATTGCACGTCGACCTCGGCCCCTGACTGCAAATACGAAGTGTGCGCTACTCGTAAACAACTAGTACTGATGCCTAGTCCGTACTGAACACTCACAGTTCAGCGCGACATGTGCCTTACCTGCGTTGTTGACTGCCAAACACAACCATCCCATTACTGCCAGTGTTCACATTATTTTGCCGATCCCCTATAATTAAGCGTACATATAGCCCATCCATCACGGAAATCGAGAATCTCGACAAATTTTGCCTACAATCGACATTGATACTGACGCGATTTCGGTCCCGGGAATTCCAAGATTTTCGAGAATGTTTTAATTTTAGTTTTGAAGTCAGATAACAAATGATAAAGTAAATACGTTTTGTGTGATTAAAATTCACAATTTTATGATTTTTACCTTTAATTTTACTATGGAACTTTGGTTTTTTCGAAATGTCATGACTGTAGGTCAACGGGAAGTACCCTCTAGCGTATTATGAGTGGGTTTGCGAGTATCAAAATATGTGACATCAATATCCGTATCTTTTGATTGCATTGACGTAGAAGCTTAACTTTGTTACACAACACAGGGATCATAGATCTTAGTATGTGACATACATTTCAACTTGATACGTCTAGCCCTTCCTGACAAAAAGAGGTCTTAACAGACGGACCGTCAGACAGCCTAATAACAAATAACAAAAAGGTTTTGTTCTTGTAATAGAGTTACAGGTAAATGATTTTCGGACTTTTCCCTTTGCTTGTACTGTGAAACCTTGCTTCTTGCCTGATTTTATAATCTAGATAAACGGGAAGTACCCTTTAGGTTCCGACGAGAGTCTGCAACCATCAAAATATGTTAAATAAACGACCCTATCCTTAGATTGCATCAACGTAGAAGCTTCAATTGTTTACAGTGCCAAGGGACCTTGGACCTTTGTATGTGACCTACATTTGAACTCGATACATCTACGCGTTACTGAGAAAAATGGTTTTTAACACACAGGCAAACGGACAACAAAGTGATCCTGTGAGGGTACCATCGTTGCCGACTGATATACGAAACCCAAAAATGAACGGAATTAAACATAGAACTCTGTAGACAAGTTGTGGAAAAGGGTGGGAGTTGACAAGAGTGAGCTGCAGACAAGAATATTGGAGATATAGCTATAGTGACAGGTGGCCCAGTAGTTGTTTGCTGGAGTTTGAAACATTATTGCCGGCCACGGTGGTCTAGCGGTTCTAGGCGCGCAGTCCGGAACCGCGCGACTGCTGCGGTCGCAGGTTCGAATCCTGCCTCGGGCATGGATGTGTGTGATGTCCTTAGGTTAGTTAGGTTTAAGTAGTTCTAAGTTCTAGGGGACTGATGACCACAGATGTTAAGTCCCATAGTGCTCAGAGCCATTTGCACCATTTTTTGAAACATTATTTCTCCCATAGTTTGAGGAAGAGCGTTCTAAAATAGAGTTCCTAAGACAGAAAATGATTTAAATGACGTGGCAGTGTGATGCAGTGGTACACTAAGTTTATCGACACATAGCCATGATCGTAAGCAGGAGTGATATGGCGGAAACAGCGTACATCACAAATGATCGTATATAAGCATTCATCGCCAGATCCAGCCGGTTCTCTTACGACAGTTCCTGTTACTGGTAAATCAGATATATGTACAGTATTTAACAATCATTTTCTGAGAATTTTTGGTGAATCAAATAAAAATTTAGTTTCTAAAGGAAATCTTATAACTTTCTTCGCAAATGCCTTTCCGAGATTGATCCCTGAAATACTCCTCTGTGATACAGACAAGAGAGAGATTGAGTCAATAATTAAATCACTGAAGACTAAGGACTCTCATGGCTATGATGGAGTGTCTAGCAGAATATTTAAGTATTGTGCTGCACATGTTAGCCCTGCATTTAGCCACATTTCTAACTTTTCCTTTAGCAATGGTCAGTTTCCTGAGCGATTAAAGTACTCAGTAGTAAAGCCGCTTTATAAAAAGGGAGAAAGGGATAATGTAGATAACTTTAGACCTATTTCTGTACCATCAGTGTTTGCAAAAGTTTTCGAAAAGGTTGTTTATGTGAGGATAACTGATAATTTCATATCACACGATTTGCTATCAAATGTACAGTTCGGCTTTAGATGTCGTTTAACAACTGAAAACGCTACGTTCTCTTTTCTCTGTGACGTACCGGATGCGCTAAACGAAAGGTTTCGAAAGCTTGGCATATTTTTTATTTAACTAAGGCATGTGATTATGTTGATCACCAAATATTGCTCCAGAAGTTGGACCATTACAGAATACGGGGAGTAGCTCACAATTGATTCACCTCTTACTTTAGCTGCAGGCAGCAAAAGGTCATTATTCACAATGTTGATAACGGCTGTGACGAGGGGTCTGAGTGGGGTACTGTCATGTGGGGGGGGAGGGGGAGGGGAGGGGAGATGCCTCAGGGATCAGGGTTGGGGCCACTGCTGTTCCTTAGTTATATAAACGATACGCCCTCTAGTATTACGGATAACTCTAAAATATTTGTTTGCTGATGACACTAGTTTGGTAGTAACGGATGTTGTGTGCAACATTGTCTCGGTTTCAAATTGTGCAATACATGACCTAAATTCATGGCTTGTAGAAGATAAACTAACGCTAAATCACAGTAAGGGTCATTTTTTACTGATCGTACAACACAATTCAACAAAACCTGACGTTTTAATTTCATAGAAGGGGCATATGATTAGTGAAACTGAACAGTTCAGATTTCTAGGTGTTCATATAGATAGTAAGCTGTCGTGGAAAGCCCACGTTCAGGATCTTGTTCAAAGACTTAGTCATTTTTACTATTCGGACGGTATTAGAAATGAGTGATCGTTCAACACGAAAATTAGTCTACTTCGCTTATTTTCATTCGCTTATGTCGTATGGTATTATAGTTTTGGGTAACTCTTCCCAGGATAAAAGGATATTTTTGGCTCAGAAACGTGCGGTTCGGGCAACAAGTGGTGTAAGTTCACGAACCTCTTGTCGACCCCTGTTCACGATTCTGGGTATTTTGACATTGGTCTCTCAATATCCAGGATGTTACAAAAAGGTACGGCCAAACTTTCAGGAAACATTCCTCACACACAAAGAAAGAAAATGTGTTATGTGGACATGTGACCGGAAACGCTTACTTTCCGTGTTAGAGCTCATTTTATTACTTCTCTTCAAATCACATTAATCATGGAATGGAAACACACAGCAACAGAATGTACCAGCGTGACTTCAAACACTTTGTTACAGGAAATGTTCAAGATGTCCTCCGTTAGCGAGGATACATGCATCCACCCTCCGTCGCATGGAATCCCTGATGCGCTGACGCAGCCCTGGAGAATGGCGTATTGTATCACAGCCGTCCACAATACGAGCACGAAGAGTCTCTACATTTGGTACCGGGGGTTGCGTTGCCCCCATAAATGAAAGTCAAGAGGGTTGAGGTCAGGAGAGCGTGGAGGCCATGGAATTGGTCCGCCTCTACCAATCCATCGGTCACCGAATCTGTTGTTGAGAAGCGTACGAACACTTCGACTGAAATGTGCAGGAGCTCCATCGTGCATGAACCACATGTTGTGTCGTCTTTGTAAAGGCACATGTTCTAGCAGCACAGGTAGAGTATCCCGTATGAAATCATGATAACGTGCTCCATTGAGCGTAGGTGGAAAAACATACTGACGAAACTAAAATGAGCTCTAACATGGAAATTAAGCATTTCCGGACACATCTCCACATAACATCTTTTCTTTATTTGTGTGTGAGGAATGTTTCCTGAAAGTTTGGCCGTACCTTTTTGTAACACCCTGTATGTATTCTTTACTGTCATTTCTTGTTACCAATATTAGTTTATTCCCAAGAATAAGCAGCTTTCACTCGGTTAATACTCGGCAGAAATAAAACGTGCATTTGGATCGAACTTCTTTAACTCTTGTGCAAAAAGGTGTGCAGTATACTGCTGCATCCATTTTCAATAAGCTACCACGCGAATTCAAAAATCTTAGCAGTAATCGACGCGCTTTCAAATCGAAACTGAAGAGTTTCCTCATGAGTCACTCCCTCTGTTCTTTCGAGGAATTCCTTGAAAAATTAAGCTGATTCTTATTGTATTGTTGATTGCGGTTACTTAAACTTATGGACTGACTTTTTTCGGGTTCATGAACATTTATTTTTATCTATTATTACTTTTATGTTGTAATTTCATGTACTGACACGTTCCATGACCTTAGGGACATGTTCCTCAATTTGCTCCTACGGAACTTGACGTGTAAATAAGTAAAAAATAAACAGTCCTTGGGTAACTGGATCACCATAATCAAGTATGGGGAGCGTAGTGACTCCACGAGTTTTTTTCATTTCTGTAGCTGAATGAAGTGACGCTGACATCTTCTAGTATATAGTTGTGTACTCTCTCCAGAATTATCCCCATGCTCTTTGCAAATGATGCAGAGCTTATGAAGGCTTCTGTGAGCGACTTTAGACGTATAGAATGCTGCTAAAGCAAATGTGACGTTATCACAGAAGTTTAATTTACAGATATACCGAGTAACAGTTATATCCTTCTCGGCAACAAGGCTGTATTTCATAGACGGATATATCTAGAATTTGTTTAAGAATCAGATGAGTATCCAAATCCCTGTCAAATGGCCTTCCTGGTACCTTCGGCAGGTTCACCTTGACAGGCTTTACATTCTCCTGGGACGCTGGCGTCAGCGATGAAGGCGAGGCGACGTAGAATGCTTTCCCCTTTCTGTGCCGGACATTAGACACGTACTTAAGCGGGAGCAGCGACCACAGAGCCACACCACACCCACCTCCCCCGTTGCCAGGACAGCTGCAGCAGTCGCCCGAGATGCAGAGTGTCGCCGTCCTCGCCTGCCTGCTGGCCGCCGCCCACGCCGGGATCGTAGCGCCGGCCCACCTCCCCGCGGCTCCAGCGCCGGCGCCGGCCCACGCCGTCGTCTACGACCACTACGCGCCGCCCAGCTACAGGTTCGACTACGCCGTGGCCGACTCGCACACGGGCGACGCCAAGACGCAGTTCGAGCACCGCGACGGCGACCGTGTGACCGGCGCCTACAGCCTCATCGACGCCGACGGCACGACCCGCATCGTCGAGTACACGGCCGACGACCACAACGGCTTCCAGGCGGTCGTGAAGCGCGTCGGACACCCGACGCCGGCGCCGCCCAGGGCCGTGGTCGTGGCCGCCCCTGCTCCGGCGCCCGCCGCCCACAGTCCAGTGTACGCCCCCGCTCCCGTCGCCCACGCCGCGGTGTACGCCGCCCCTGTCGCCCATGCGCCAGTGCACGCCGCCCCTGCTCCCGCCCCCGCCGCCCACGCAGCTGTCCTGGCCGCCCCCGTTCCCGCCGCCCACGCATATGCTTACCCGGTACCAGCACAGGATCCTGCACACCTATCTCACCACGGGTAGACAGACCTGAAGATTCGACACAGGCTTGGCAATGAACCCTGAAATCGCAATTATACGCACACGTCCATCAACGACAACTGCAGTCTCCCTCATCTGCCATTACAGTTGCCGATACATTACCATGAACTGTTCATCTATTTGTTGCTCAAACGATCTGCATCGTAAAATAAAGTATTTACTATAAAAAATGTCCTCTTTTATCTACTTATTCTGTTCCTACATGCTTCACGTTAATGTAGCCTTTATCAACTCAAAGAAAAGGAGATTATACCAATTTCATACTTTACTTAAATTTCGCACAGCTTACAGTGTCTTTTTGTGCAGATTACTTTTACTCATCAATGAAACTGATGTACATGTAAAACGATATCGAGGAAATAACAACAGAAATATTTTCTCTCATGATTTGTAGTATTACGCACTCACTCTTTTACATACTGTCCAGCTGTAATGTATCAATATCAACAATCCGCCAAAGTATTGGCCGCCATAGTTTAACGTCGTAATACCACTAGTTACTCAACAAACGACGTACAATGAAAGTGTGGCGTCCTTGTTTAGGGATTATCATACTGAACAATTATTTATACAAAGATAACCTTTAATTGTGGAAAAGGTAAATAACTTACAAAAATTGTATGACACAACATTTCACGCTCCAATATTTTTTCTGTACACTGGCTTACTTTGGTTAATTGTATGTGCTAAAATATGTTTTTAGCGAACAAATGAGATTAATTATTATAACACTTGAACTGACTTCTTATTAAATGGACACTGTTTTGTTACTATAACTCAGTAGAATGCACAACATTAACACGTCTGCTACAACTATCGTAAAAATGTTCTGAAATTATTTCTGTTATCAAAAATAAATAAGTTACCGCACGCAGTGCTTAAAGAACCTCAAACCTTGCAGTGGATTTTTCGTCAACATTAATTATTAATTAGTACCACGGCTAACACTAGAGCGTGAGACTATCATTATTAACCAGAAAATGATTTTTCTGTAACTTTTACCAGTCCAGAATTTTGCACAGCAAGATTTCCTTTTGAAACATGAAAGTATTTTAACTTTGACACTGTTAAAGTTTACAATATTAGCAGCCCGCGTCCGCCTGTGAAACACAACATAAAATCTGCTGCTTTGTACTCCGATCTCGAACTGCTGTAAGAAACAATTTGACATTCAGTTTTTACCTGATCGCTTATTGCGTTGTGATTGCCCTTATTACCAGATTTGAATCTGCCGCAGCGGCTGCTCGTTCCGCCGTCGCAGCTCTGCACCACGAACACAACTTAAAAAGCTGAAAATGTCTTAAATAAATGAGTAAAATACCAGGCAAGCTTTCTAATAACAGCAAGCAAGTTCTCATTAAATAACTATATTTAAAACTCGAATAATAACTTGACACACCTTTCTTTATAATCAGTGCCTAATGGCGTCCTGCTTACAATCTTGGCAAATGAAAGCTACCTATGCGTTAAACATAGCGTCACAGGTTTCTCCTCTCTACGTGACTCCAAGAAGACGACAACGACATTATTATTCTTACACTTCTATTTATACAATGGCTGACTATCATGAAATCTCTGTGTTTTCCTTTACTAATTCTTTTCTATGGCGGTTTCAGAACTCGCCGACACAGATATTGTCTCACAAATCCAGTACGCAATCCTTTACAAATACAAAATATAACATAATTGTCTCTATTCTATTATTATTCAGAGTCCACAGACGTAATCAGTGCCTATATACAAATAAAATTGTAATTGTATAGTTATAAAGCATGTTTTACCAGGAAACATTATACACACTGAATGCAGTATATCTTTAAGTTTTATTCCCGCGTATCACTGTCAGTTCCGTAACTCCTCGCTAGGTGACATGCGCTAATGAGTTACTCCAACAGTCATCAAGAAGTCGTATAACGTTGCAGAGCGAGCACACAATTTGTAAGTAGGCTGTTTATGTTTTCTCTATGTAAGTAGGCTGTTTAGGTTTTTTATTGGTAACGCCACCTCTGTATGACAATCACTGGCTGTGCTGTGTGCAGTCTGTGGCTGCTTTGCATTGTTGTAATACTCGCCATTGTAGTGTTAGGCAGCTGGCTGTGAACAGCGCGTAGCGTTGCGCAGTTGGAGGTGAGCCGCCAGCAGTGGTGGATGTGGGGAGAGAGATGGCGGAGGTTTGCAATTTGTCATGAACTGATATATATATTATGACTTGTGATGATATTAAGGTAAATACATTGTTTGTTCTCTATTAATATCTTTCATTTGCTAACTATCCCTATCAGTAGTTAGTGCCTTTAGTAGTTTGAATCTTTTATTTAGCTGGCAGTAGTGGCGCTTGCTGTATTGCAGTAGCTTGAGCAGCGAAGATTTTTGTGAGGTAAGTGATTTGTGAAAGGTATAGTTTAATGTTAGTCAGGGCCATTCTTTTGTAGGGAATTTTGAAAGTCAGATTGCGTTGCGCTAACAAAGTATTGTGTGTCAGGTTAAGCACAGTCATGTATAATTGTTCAAAGGGGACGTTTCATATGTCGACCCTTAGCCTAGGATACCTCACTGGAATCTTCTGATTTTTTCTTGTAGTTTGTGTATTTAGTGTAGCTTTTGTTTATTGCTAGCGCGTAATTGTAGAGAGAATTTCCTTTGTAGTTGCAGTCTTTCATTGTTGTATAGTAAAACAGTTGTGGCATGCATGTAGATTTGCACCAAGTATTTCGCAGCTGCGCTTGCAATTAACTAGATATTATTTTCAGTGCTATGTTAATGTGTTCTCTTATTTTTGATCTTCAAATTGTGTTTTTCTGTGTTGTCGTGTGAAATACTGTGACAATAATGGCGTGTGAAAAACGTAACACTAGGCTCCAAACTAAACTGAGAAATAATAGTGATGACGAGCGTAGCTTATCAGCGCCGCCGAGTAATGAATTTACTAATGTTCAAAGTAGTAATTTGGTAACTGTGCACAAGGAAATGGAGCGGGCGTCAAACAATGGCGTGGACAGTGAAACAATTAGTGAAGAGGGAAGCATTATCGATCGACCGGTCGGCAATAGCTCGCCTCAGGAAGCCGAAATGACACGACACGATCTCGCAAATACTGTAGATTCAGGTTTTGGATCCTCACCGTTTTCTCGAATAAGTCAAGACACATTTTCTGCTTGTCAAAATGTGAATGTTTCCGGTGTAAATTCACTGCCGAAAAGCACTGAGGAACATGTTTCAGACACCAATGCATTGTTATTACAATTAATACAACAAATGGGACAGACACAGCAAAAGCTTCAAAAGTTAGACACAATGGAACAACACCAGAGACAAACACAGCAACAGTTAGACACAGTGGAACAAAATCTCAAAAAGTTAGACTCATTGGAACAAACTCTCGAACAAACACGTGAGGATTTAACTGCTGAGTTATATAACATTGAATCGAAATGTCAAAAAGTCTGTAATGACGTAAAAACTCAAATTTGTGAGCATTTTCAACCTATTTTTTCGCGTCATGAAAATGCATTACAGAATCACGAAGCAGCCATAAAAGAACTGCAAACTATTGTTCATGAAAATCACAACACCTTGCAAGCTAAAATTGACGCAGTTGCATCTACCGATTCGGTTACGCAACTTGCAAAAAGTCAAGAAAATTTAAAGGACACAGTAGATTCGATTTCAACACAAATGGACACTCTGAAACTTGGTTCAGAAAAACACACTGAGGAAATGTGTTCATTATCAGAGATAGTAGTTGAACTTTCGGATCAGCTAAATAATTTATCTACGAAGGTAGATGATAATCTGAATGACGCAAAACCGGTAGTCTTTAATGACACAGAACAGAGCGAACAAATTAGGAAACTGAAACAAAATCTGAATCAAATTAATACGCAACACCAAAGAGAAATCCGGGAAGTACAAGACCAGCTGACACAGGTAATACAAGAATTACGTATTTCAGAGGCCACTCGCGCTCCAATACAGGAAGAGGGACACAGAAATACGGAACAGCCACAAATTAATAACACAGGGCACTTCGGAAATTATGAAAGAAATTGGCAAGGGACACCGAATTTTGAGATGGAACCGCCGAAACGACGTAACAATGACCGATATGCGACTCGCCGACATGATGACTTTGACTATAAGCTGTTCATTACTACACGTAAATTCAAAACATTTAAGAATTCTGGGAACGACATTCATCCACAAGCATGGCTCCATCAATTCTCTCATTGTTTTCCTCCCAACTGGTCATTAGAGCACAGATTAGAATTTATGTGTGGCTACTTGGAGAATGAACCAGCTGTAAGAATGCGATCGGTAATTCACGATTGCCACAGTGAAGGAGAGTTTTACCATGCCTTCCTCTCAGCATATTGGTCTCAAGCCACACAAGATCGTGTAAAACATAGCATCATAATGATGAAACGTTTCGAACAATCTGAATTCTCCAGTCTTGTGAAATATTTTGAAGACATGTTGCACAAGAATCAGTACCTGTCAAACCCATACAGCCCCTCAGAACTCATCCGCATTTGCTTAATCAAATTACCTGAACATTTACGACATATTATTTTGGCAGGACGTTGCAAAGACGACATTGAAGCTTTTCAGGGACTGTTACAAGAATTGGAAATTGACACTGACAATCGCGGAATGCGGAAAGAGGAACACAACAATTACAGGTCACATCCGTCGCAATTCCGCGATGAAAGAAGTAATAACTGGACACGACAAGGCTATTCTCACAACACATATCGTGACCAAAACAGACACCACCCGTATGACAACCGTTGGCAGAGTAGTAATAATTACAGGGAAAGATCACCTCTCCGTGGTAATGACTATCACAGAGACAATCAGAGAAACAGACAATATGGGAACCAAAACAATTATTATCAAGGGAGACAGAATAACTTTAGACGCAACGGTCCAGCGCGCAGTTACGATTCAGGGAGAAATTCTCCACCACTTAACCGACAAGAAAGAAACTATCGAATCTACCGACATGACAACAGACGATATGATCGTAATGACAGACCTGAATTGCATCAGAACTGGCGGGATTCAAACAGAGCAGGGCCCTCTCGTCACGGTGAATTTGTAGAAGTTAGGTCTCCAAATCCCAATAACGACGCGCGCCAACAAAGGAACAGACAATGACTCGCACAGCAGGCAGCCGCGTGCGCCCGCTGGCTCAGGGAAAAATAACAAAGACGCTAGCCTTGAGAAAAGATTTAGCATTCTTTAGCGATGTAAACAACATGATAATTGGTTTGAAGTTGAAAGTCTGCGTACTAGGAAGAGTAAAGGATTGCACCACACTTCACATGTAAAACCGCTTACTGAGAGATAATCTGCTTTTTAACTTAGTCTTTGCAATTTTCACTTCACGCTACTTGTACAATTTGTCACACTGAGAAACTGTTAACATGCAACTATGTTTAAAAGCTAACTAACCATCCAGTCAAGAACATAGGTAACTTAGACAAGTAATTGCTAATGCATTGTTATTGCGAACAGACGACACAGTGTTGTTATTTATACATTCCTCCTTGTTAGTTGCACGATTACGTAATGAATATACGGCTTACATACTTAGAACATATACCAGCACTGCTAATGAAATTTTCATGCAACATTTTGGTTTGCTTGAGAGTGGATTCAGGATTTGAGGTGCTTTCTGTGAAATGCCAGATGACACAGTGGTTAGTTTATGTGACAGCTACACGATTTTATCACGACGCTGCTAATGCGTGACAATTTACAATGTTGCTTTTGCGGTGTTTCTGTTTTATATCTGCACAGTTTTTCTGTATTATTCTGGAAAGTAAAACATGTTTTAGTAGTAACTTTTATGGTATAGCTACAAGGAGACAGCCTTTTCTGTAGCACAACAATACGTTACAGCACAGTACTTTCTTCATCACGGCAATAAGCGTAATAAGTATGATATCTATACGCAAAGCATTTCACTTTTCTTTATCATGAGGTAAGTACATTGGCTTCTGCAGAACTTAGCTTTCGGAGGACGATAACTACGACACTTCCACACAGATTATGTTGCAACAAGACGCACATTTAGCGCTACAGTACACGTATTTGAGTGATTAATTTTGTACTTGAAACATTTATTTTTAAAGATTTTTTAATTACAAAGAAAGTTTTCCGTGATACATTTCATTCCATTGCTGTAATTTGTAACACCTGAGGGCATAATTACATTTATCCTCAGGGGGGTACACGCTTACTTTGTGTACCATGTGTTTGGCAAGCACAAGGAGCCCTAGCTAATATGGTATTTGCTTATACAACTTTACACATCGGTACCATATTTCTCTAACACACAAATTACACAGCTATCTGATCATTTAACTGAGAGATAAACATGTTTTTTACTACATCAGTGACAGATGTTTACGCAATTACACCGTTGGATAACTTCACACTTATGAAACTGTATTTTGTCTGTACTTTGTAAACTGTTCATATTTTTTCGGAATCATTGTGATACTATGAGAGCTTTGAATGATGTATTTGGTATGAGATCATGATTTTTAAAGTATGTTTGAGGCAGCTGACACTTTTGACATGAGCAGAGAATTATTTTGGGCTTAGAAATTATTGGAGGAAGTTACGACGATTTTGAGATTTGACTGAAGTGTTATGATGTTATTATTACGACGACGATGTGTATTATGTTGTTGAGGAATGTTTATTATGCTACGTATTTCTCACGATGAAATATTGAAGAAGTGTCGACGAACATGTATATGTATAATGAGGTAAGGAGTAATGAATAGTGGGTAGGGACTCTTGTCTTGTGAAAAAGGATGTTGGAAACCAAGAATCGTACTTTAAGAGTTATGACATGTGTGAATCATGTGTGAATGTATCACAATGCCACTGAACATTTTTTGGACACTGTTATATTTATAGGATTTTGTTTCTACAGATTTGCAACGCTAATTCTTGACCTGTGAAGTATTTTTATGTGAGACTGTCACTTTAGCGAAAATTGCTGTCGTAAATATTTCCGTACGAAAGTTAAGTGACCACCTGCACGTAATGCGTCGCGGGCACCCAGCTGTGTCAGACGCCTGGAGAAAAAGTCATTAGCGCGTGCCTTTCAGAGCACAGGAAGAAAAAAAAAAAAAGAAAGGAAAGGCCATTATCCTGGCCATTGTCATTCCTTTAGAGAAAGCATCGCAAAAACGACACGGTCGAACTTGAAAACATATGATTACACTAGCTCTTAATTTACGATATTTACTGAAATGCCTAATAAAATGACAAGAAATATTTTTACATCTGCACACCTGATTATGACAAGCGTCTTTCTATGAGAGTTGAGAGAATTTCTACTAACTTATGAAATGTCACATGACTACTGAATGATATTTTTATACTTTGCTTTTCGTAGTTGCTTATTTCATTTGACATCTGGTTTCCAGCTGTGTTGCAGCATTGCTTTTATAAAATAAAATGCATTTGCTAATGCGAACACTTTCTGTCAACAGATCTATTAAATAATTATTTTATGATCCACATTCTTTAAAAAAGGAGCACTTGGAAAGGAAAGAACAATAAGAAGGAACTAGTAACTGCATTCATAATTTTCTTTTCAAGTAATTGGTAACTTTTTGGTAGAATAACTTCTTGTGGTGCACCACTTTAATTACATAGACATTAAGATGTGATTATACATTTCCCTTATCTGCATTGTTATCTCTAGTGTACTATTTTTTCTGCTTGCGCTATGTCATGTTTAGGTATAAGTTGCTGCTGTTTGCCAGGCATAGTGTTATTGAATTTGACTTTTGCTAATTTATACTGTAGCTTGCTTTGCAATTTTCCATTTTTTTCATTGCTGTTTGTAATAATTGTTTTACGTGCTGCTGCATTGCCTCGTCCCTTAGTTTAGCATCTGAGCTCAGTAGATTTAAGTTAGCTTAAGAGGGGGTAGCCTCTAAGAGAATGAGTTGCGATGAATTGGAAGAAATGCATTGAGAAAACAGGTTTAGGTAGGATTTTCTTGGAAATAAATGATGAGGTAAGATAATGGAAAATAAAAATGAGGTAAGAAATGTGTGAACATATAAACACAGAAAGCATGCTTAGTTAGAATTTTTTTTGGTGAAAACAAAGGATGAAATAAGAGGAAAGATGTATGAAGTTTTGGGTTGGACTGCAGTACCAAATGTTACACTGAAAACGAACCCTGTCCTTTCCTATTGGTGTTATCCCACTATGTGTGTGTGTGTACCCTTGTGTATTTGTTTTCTTCCTGTCTCTGTGTAGTTTCATAGAATTTTTTCTTCTTTTAATATTAAGCTACATTCACTATGATGAGGAATACTGTTATCCTCGAATATAATTGGCATTAATAATATGTTATTTACTTTGTAAAGATGTTTAGACATTATTTACTCTGTTTTGTGTTAATGCTAATGTGTGAAGTTGATGTTTCAAAAGTTATTGTGATCTTTTATGTATGTACTCATGTCATAATTCCTGTAACACTGACGTATATGTCTATTTCTATTCTTTTGTAACGCCTGTTTTACTACAAATGTTATCTGTATTGTTATGTTCTTTAATGATGTATTTTGTACCTTTGTTATTGTATTCTTCTGTTATAAAATTGTAATTGTCACCAGTTCATGATATTATTAACTTGTAAGTTCCATTTCACTGCACACGTTTCTGTTGGTCATAGTATATGGACAATATGTGAGAAGTAGGGACTGATAGTGTTTGCACATGTGTTGGTAATTCAGCAAGGGACTGGATAACAGCATTGCTGGTTCTAAGGACAATTAAAAGAAAAACTTTCTGAGTGCACAAGTGGTGGTTTATGGACTTGCTATATTCTCTGCAAGAATCTTCGTTGGTGATCGTGCACCTGCACAGTCGCAACGGATGGCTGCTGGCCGTCTCTACCAGGACTACAGTGGGTCTGCACCTCTGGTGGCCCACCAATACCATTACCTCTACAAGGACTACAGTGGGTCTGCACCTCTGGTGGCCCACCAATACCATTATCTCTGCAAGGACTACAGTGGGTCTGCATCTATGATGACCCACCAACGCCATTATTTCTACAAGGACTGCAGTGGGTCTGCACCTCTGGTGGCCCACCAATACCGTAATCTCTACCAGGACTACAGTGGGTCTGCTCTGTGATGACCTACCTACCAATATTCATCAAAACTTCGACTGACTCTGCTGTGGGTTTGCTCTGTTGTGGACCAATACTTGTCTGCATGTCGAGAGTCAGCACTGTCTTTCCGTTGGAAGGACAACACTACTTCTTCAAGACTGCATGGAAATCCACTACTTCTGTGTGCATTTTCTTTTACTGCTCAGACTTTGAGAAAAACACTGCTATTCTCCTGTTATGTACGATTAGGACTGTCTTTATGGACTGTGAAAAAATTTGAGCTTTTGACCAACATAATATTAATAAGTGTGTGCATTTTATATCTTTGTTACTGTAATTGTGAAAAATTTTTGTCAAATCTGTATTGGCCAGTGCCCAACACCATTTGTAAAAATTTTTGTGGGGAGCATGGGGGCTATGTAAGTAGGCTGTTTATGTTTTCTCTATGTAAGTAGGCTGTTTAGGTTTTTTATTGGTAACGCCACCTCTGTATGACAATCACTGGCTGTGCTGTGTGCAGTCTGTGGCTGCTTTGCATTGTTGTAATACTCGCCATTGTAGTGTTAGGCAGCTGGCTGTGAACAGCGCGTAGCGTTGTGCAGTTGGAGGTGAGCCGCCAGCAGTGGTGGATGTGGGGAGAGAGATGGCGGAGGTTTGCAATTTGTCATGAACTGATATATATATTATGACTTGTGATGATATTAAGGTAAATACATTGTTTGTTCTCTATTAATATCTTTCATTTGCTAACTATCCCTATCAGTAGTTAGTGCCTTTAGTAGTTTGAATCTTTTATTTAGCTGGCAGTAGTGGCGCTTGCTGTATTGCAGTAGCTTGAGCAGCGAAGATTTTTGTGAGGTAAGTGATTTGTGAAAGGTGTAGTTTAATGTTAGTCAGGGCCATTCTTTTGTAGGGAATTTTGAAAGTCAGATTGCGTTGCGCTAACAAAGTATTGTGTGTCAGGTTAAGCACAGTCATGTATAATTGTTCAAAGGGGACGTTTCAAATTGTTTTTGGTTCCATTAATCCAAATTCACTACTACAGCTCAGATATCACAAGCCACCATCTCAAAGAGAAACTGTTATTAATTGTTTTCATTTCACCGAAACTGGCTGTGTAACATGCATGACGCTGTGTCAGGGTTGGCCAGCACTCTCTGACGCAGCAATTTACAAGTTCGGCAGTCTTGCACTCGTAGTCTGCGTAAATCGACGAGACGTGCCAGCTTAGAACTGAATATGCCTAGTGTTGCAGTGTGGAAGGAATTACGGAAACGGCCGTCATTCAGACACTACAAATTGGAGTTGTTACAAGCCTTAAGAGAAAGTGACAACGAAAAATGAGCTGAGCTTTGTGTACGGGACTCGCCTAACGTAAATGTTTTTTTCGCTTTAAGCTGTAACAAGATTTACGATCCTTTCTTCTTTGTCGAGTCAACTGTAACTGTCATATCGTACCTGGAGACGCTTGAACATTTTCTAATACCTCAATTACGACAGGATATGGGCGCAGAATTTATTTTCCAGCCACCATATTATCATCGTAATGTTGTCGCGCATCTACATAGGGAAGTGCCAGCCTGGATTGCACATGGTGGAACAATATCCTGCCTACCAAGATCTCCTGAAATAACTCCAATAGTCTGTGTGTGGGGTTACATTAAAGACAGAGTGTTTGATCCTCAGGTTACGGGAAACGTCATCGAGCTTTGACAACGGATAAAATAAGCAGTTGTCACCATTCATCAACAGGATTTGGCAGGAAACTGATTGCAGATGCGAGGTTTGTTGTGTTAGAAAAGCTAACCACACTGAACATTCGTAAGAATATACTGCATTCAGTGTTGTACCAAACATTTCTGAAAGTTATTTATCTTTTTTCACAATAAGCGTCACTTTTGTATGACTAGTGATAAACTCCCTGTATCATATTTGGGCGTGTAATTTATTAAAATTGTTATTCAGGTCTTTCTTGCATCAACGAGGATAAAACTGTTCGTATTAAATATTGCAGTTGCATTTTTACGTACTGTATGTTACACTGCAGATTTCCTCTTCCAAAGAACTCTATAAACAGAAGAATAACGTTGACACTGAAAAGTAATAGCCGTCGACTGCTTTTTTCGTAGCTGTTTCCTTTTAATTGATTACAACTTCTAAATTAATTTACTTGGTTGTTCAGATATGATTTGGTGCATATACCAGGGTGCATAAAAAAGTATGCCTCTTGTGTCAAAACAATTTAATATTGAATGTATAACATCGGAGTTGTACATGTCATAGCCTAAACCGCCTTCTATATAACACCAGCATTCAATGCAGTCACTATGGATTTGTATACATTTAAGCCTCCATCGAACACAAGCATCAAAATCAGGATTTTGCTTCTCGATCCATGATTTTAAAAATCCAGGTTTTGCTGTTGATTGTGAACTCTAACGCGTCTGTCTCCTACAATCCCTTCATCAACACGTGTTCGATTGGCAACTGTGACAGATGCTGGAGGCCGATCGTTGCGCGATTTATGTTTCCGTTGTACGTAACTCCGTTACCAAACGTCTGCACCCAGCGCTGCACATTTCTAATGTCCGTTACAGCGCCCCATACACTTTCTGGTCGGACGACGTTAAAACATCTTTAAAAATCATGTATCAAGAAGCAATATCCTGAATTTCTCCAAATTGATTTTGATATCTGAGTTCATCGATGCCACAAGGTGTGCAAATGCTGTATTGAAGGGTAGTGTTGTGTAGAGGACATTTCAGGCTTTGATCGCTGTATGTCCACTATAAAATTTTTGTAACACTGGAAGCATTAATTTTTGATCCTGTGCTTCGTATATAGAGAACTACGTCGATCGGCATTTTAATAAGATCACACCCTATAGCTTATGCTGGTTAAATGACGGAGAACACTTTCAGCATCTCTGCCGATGTTTTTCTGCAGGATAATAAAAAAAGATGTTCAAAATCACTACAAATCTATATCTGGAAACAATTACACTTCTTCTTGACACTGTCTACATTCAGTTTCATGAAATATTTAATTTCGTATTTGTCCTTTCAATATAGTTACCTAAAAGTAACATTAAGAAATGAAGGAGATTTATTTCCTCGATGTAGTTTATTCGCAGTTCTGAAATTTACAGAGCATCACGTTTCTTTCTGCAAATGTTCCATGTGACTTCCTCTTGTGACACAGCAGATATCCCATCGGTACGAAATTTCTTCACAGATACGCGAGAGCTCGCTATTGATGTTCGACCTCGACCTTTCTCTCGATACGCCACATAACCTGATTTCACAAACCGATCGTACCGTGTTTTTTCAGTCTTTGACTTAGTAGACCTTTGTGATATACCGTTCTGACGCGTCTTCATACAACAATTATACTACTGGCCATTAAAATTACTACACCGCGAAGATGACGTGTTACAGACACGAAATTTAACCGACAGGAAGAAGATGCTGTGATATGCAAATGATTAGCTTTTCAGGGCATGCACACAAGGTTTGCGCCGGTGGCGACACCTACAACGTGCTGACATGAGGAAAATTTCCAACCGATTTCTCATACACAAACAGCAGTTGACCAGCGTTGCCTGGTGAAACGTTGTTGTCATGCCTCGTGTAAGGAGGAGAAATGCCTACCATCACGTTTCCGACTTTGATAAAGGTCGGATTGTAGCCTATCGCGATTGGGGTTTATCGTATCGCGACATTGCTCTTCGCGTTGGTCGATATCCAATGACTGTTAGCAGAATATGGAATCGGTGGCTTCAGGAGGGTAATACGGAACGCCGTGCTGGACCCCAATGGCCTCGTATCACTAGCAGTCGAGATGACAGGACTCTTATCCGCATGCCTGTAACGGATCGTGCAGCCACGTCTCGATCCCTGAGTCGACAGATGGGGACGTTTGCAAGACAACAACCATCTACACGAACAGTTCGACGACGTTTGCAGCAGCATGGACTATCAGCTCGGAGACCATGGTTGCGGTTACCCTTGACGCTGCATCACAGACAGGAGCGCCTGCGATGGTGTAAACGACGAACCTGGGTGCACGAATGGCAAAACCTCATTTTTTCGGATGAATCCAGGTTCTGTTTACAGCATCATGATGGTCGCATCCGTATTTGACGACATCGCGGTGAACGCACATTGGAAGCGTGTATTCGTCATCATCATACTGGCATATCACCCGGCGTGATGGTATGGGGTGCCATTGGTTACACTGTAAGAGGTCCGAGCAGATGTAATTTCGATGTATTGCTCATACGCTGCCTGCAATATGCAAGGTATAAGAGAATCTCCGACCAGAGAGCAGTGTTGACTGCAGTAGGACCTGTGTAGCTGTAGCAGTAGCTTGTTGCTAGTCTGGAGTCTGCTCTGGTCTGGTCTGGTGTATCGTGTTGGCTGGGCCGGTCGCGGTGCAGCGATGCCGGAGCCTGAGTATTATTGTATAAGGTAAAAAGCAGCCTCGCCCATATGTGGTAATGTTATCTCAACTCCCATTGGTTAGACACTGGACTCGCATTCGGGAGGACGACGGTTCAATCCCGCGTCCGGCCATCCTGATTTAGGTTTTCCGTGATTTCCCTAAATCACTCCAGGCAAATGCCGGGATGGTTCCTCTGAAAGGGCACGGCCGACTTCCTTCCCCATCCTTCCCTAATCCGATGAGACCGATGACCACGCTGTCTGGTCTCCTTCCCCAAACCAACCAACCAACCAACCAATCAACTCCCATGTAAATGTTTTAAAAATCTCGTAATAATAATCTTTCTCATAAAAAAGTAACTTTTAACAATTATTCATTTCAATTTAAAGAATTTACTAATTTCTCCAATCCATGATCATTCCGATTATTGCAAAAGAAAAATCAGTTGCTTCCTTTCATAAATGACAAATCTATCGGCCAGCATTGCACAAGGCTGTGCCAGAAAAATTTATTGTAAGAGCAGATATATATGCGTTATCCGGCGATTTCATTGAGGTAAGAATTTTTCTCCTTTTTTATTCAGAATGATCTTTCAGGGTCATGACGCAGCACTGCTGACGTCCAAAATCTACCAGGTTAAATTCACAGTCAATTATTGAAAAGTTATGAGTGAGCGACAATTTAATTGAGAGGTTAGTTACATTGTATTATTACCAGTTTACGGAAATTATTTTTGTTGGGACGTTACACTGGATGTGAACGACATAATTATAATTATTTACTGTTGAGAGGTTTAGGAATTTTTCTGTTTTGAGGTTACACTAAATGTGAATGAATTTTGTGGTGAGACTAAATGTGAATAAAATTTTGTTGGGAGGTTACGGAAAAGAATTTTGTGGGGAGGTTAAATGAGAAATAATTTTTGTGGGGAGGTTACACTAGGCAAAAACCGGCCAGGATCGTATTTTCTTTGTGAATTTCTGAAAAGTAGTCATATATCTGCTCTTATTTACTTAAATCTGGCGCAACGCATTTACTAATTTGTCACTCTTTCTTTCACAGATCATCGGCAATTTATTGCTCTTTGTTGTAATTGTGTTTGTTCCATTTTTGCTTTGTCTTTGTTTCATTTTGTGCTTAATTTTGATTTGTGAAAAATGCCGCGAAAAACTGTTAACAGTACATCGCGATGTGCAATGAGTGAAATAGCCGACTCGAATAATTCGACCGATTATACTTGTGACACTCAGTGTAATAATGATAATCCCCTAATTACAGATAATCAGTGCCTACCGATCACTAGTAATGATTTTGATCCTAACGATGAACAAACAAATTGAATTACGTCCACAGTAAATGTAACAATTGATGACGCGGTACGTTCCGTTACAATGAATGCTGTCCAATTTGACACGCCTGATTTGCAAAATTTACGTAGCGAACAGATATTTGTTTCTAACGAAGGTGACCAATATACACAAAACACGTCAGATTTATTTGAATCCGATGCAGTGGCCAACAGTGCACGTCCGATTAGCGAACCTTTTCGTGAATCAGACAATGACTAAATGGTTATTCAAAATGTGTCAAATGCAGATACACCAACACACAGCATAGAAAATAGATTCACTACTTTTAGCATGGTTCAAGTTATGGCAGTATTGCTACAACTTAATGAAAAAATAGACAACAATTCCAAACAGTCGAAGAAAGAACAAGACGACAATTACAAACGACTTAATGAATCAAACAAACAACTTAATGAAAATCTCAAACAACAATTTAATGAAAGTCTCAAACAACAATTTAATGAAAATAATGAAACTCTCAAACAACAAATTAATGAAAAACAAGACAACAATTTCAAACAACTTAGTGAACAGATTACAGCCGTTGCCGCGCAATGTCATGATACTAAATAACAATTACGTGAGAAATTAAGGCTTGTGCTAGGAACAGTTGTGAAGAAATTAGATCTGTGACACAAGAATTAAGTAATACACATGCAGCCACAACTAAATTACTTAGAGATGAAACCAGTGCAGTCGCTAAACAATGCTCTGAAAACGCAACACAGTTACGCGACGAGTTTAAATTAATGTCAGCAGAACTTTCACGCACGCTGGATGCGAAAGTAGACGCGAAATTTGACCAGCAGAACAGCCAGATTGACGAACGTTTTAATCAACACCTACAAAGCAGTGAAACGCGTTACCGTAAATTTATACAGGAACAGAATAAAGTAAAGTAACAAGTCATGGAAACAATTACTGCACAGAGACAGGAAGATTAGCGTAAATTGTTTACGAAAGCAAAAACATACGCAGACAACAATATTGCTACAGTATCGGACGAAATCAAACAGTTGAACACCGAATTGCATGATGAAATCTCCGATCTTAAAACAAAAACAGACACACACACATTAGACTTTCAGACAATGACCAACAGACTTCAAAAGTTGGAATTAATACAGGATCCCGATGCCATTAAAGCAGACGTTAAGAAATTGAACAAAACCACACGTAAAATACAAAAACAAATTAATGCTTGTGACACTAAAAACGACGATCACGTAAAAACACTGACTGAAAAATATGATGAATTGGCCAGTCGTATTGACGTTATCGAAAGTAATAATGACACCAAATCAGACGATACGTCACCTGTTTCGTTTAATCAAACACCCGAATTCCAAAATTTACACCAGACGATCAGTGAGATAGGTTCGTCCAATAATACATTACGTAGAAAATTGTCATCTTTACAGCAAGAAGTGACGGAGATGAAAATATTTCAGCCTTTAACACATCACAGCATACGCCACTTTCCGAACATTTGTCAGACTCACACAGCCAGTATAATTTAGGTAATTTACAGAGAGTACGTGACTTAGATTTCGAACAGTCACAGACAAATAGATTATTATACAATCCTGAACCTGGTCAGACATACAGAGACGATAATTTTGATTACAAGCATTTTCTATCCGTGAGAAAATTTAAGGTATTTAAAAATGACAGAACACGGAGTCACACTTTGGATTGGATACAACAACTTGCTTTTGAATTTTCATCTGCATTGCCTGTAACGCAGAAACTAAATTTTATTTGCAGCGCGTAATTGACCTCAGGGGATTCATTACGCTTCGATGTATATGTGCCGTAGCGTGCACAGGGCCCCGAGCCGTAGTAGTGCTATTTCATCTTTAGTTTTCTGCACTGCTGCCTTCTCTTTTACTATCCTTTATATCTATCTAAACATCTCTTCAACTATCGATCTATCTAGGATTAATAATGAGTAAAGAAAACCTGAGATGACAAGTTTTACCGAAAGTGACAGTTTTCATTAGACACTCCTGAAATGACAAGAACTGTCAGCGTAATTTTAAAATGAGACAAAATTTTAATTATCAGTATCGTCAAAATTATCAGCAACAGGAACCACATTTTGGTAACAATAGAGGTTTTCCCAACAACAGCAACAAAACCAGCCGGTTAGCATACCTAACCAACAATGTAATGTGCAAGGTCAACCAAGCTTTAGTGTTTCGCCGCCTACACGTATAACGTCGGCTCCACCAAATAGTAACACACAGCAACAAGGAAATAACTACGTACAGAAAACACATCATTTTAACTCGTACCGCAACGCGCCGTATAGTAATGATTATCATGACAGACGTAAAAGCAATGAGCACAGTTTTCAGCGTAACAGTCGGTCTTACCAGCAGCAGAATCATCCGCAACAACAGATTATCATGAATGAACCAGACAGTAGATATCATCCCGAACGTAATACGTCAGGACGAAATAACAGAACAGTACAAATAGTCGAAATGCCACAGCATCCTCCCGAAAATAAAAGCACGTCAGAAAGAATTTGACCAGATACAGTGCAGAATGAATCTTCCAGCAACGCAAGCAATACTTTTGACACAGAGAATCATGTTCACGAAAATGTTATTACTTTTGACGATAACCGAGACACTCTTTTGCATGAAAAACCAGTTATTCAAAAAACCATTTCCCACCCTGTCATTGAAGTAAAGATTGGATCATCCAAATTTTCAGCAGTAATCGATTCAGGATCACCTATGTCAGTTATAAATGAAGAAACTTTCAACGAATGTAACGAAGAGAATACCTATCCTACGTTACCATTAGGAAAAACTAAAGTAAAAGGAGCAATATCTGGTAAAGGAGTAGATGTAAAGTTACAGACACACTTATCATTTTGTATTGCAGGTCATACGTTTCACTCAAATTTTTGGATTGTTCCCTTATTGACAACAGACGTTATTTTAGGTACGAATTTTTTGGTACAACATGACGCAGTTATTGACTTTCAAAATTCCTTTTTAATGTTAAAGGACGAAAATGTACAATTGGCTTTAGAATTTCAGCACTCTTTATCTGCAGAAGAACAAACAACTAATCGGACAGAGGTCATTTCTGCATCACGTAACACGGACTGGCATTCCACATTGTTCACAGATACGTACGTAGACAACTATAGTACTCCAGACGAAGCCGACTATGACGTTATGCAAATGATTTCTGATAAAGTTAAACAGAGCAGTGCAAATACAGACGACGAACGTTCAGAGCTACGCAAAATTCTTTTACGGCAAGCTCCAGTTTTTGACAACATCCCTGGTACTATGTCCGGTTTTATGTACGAATTTCAAGTTAATCAGCACGATACATTTAAAGCCAAACATTATCCTATTCCATACATTCACAGAGATCAAGTTAAGATAGAATTGCAAGCTATGCTTGACCAAGGAATTATTGAACCGGCAGTTAGTCGGTATATAAACCCGCTCCATATTGTTAAGAAAAATTTGTTCACTTCGCCTCGTACTTGATTCGCGTCACATTAATGACATCATTATTAATGAAACAGATCGCCCACAGACACTAGAAGAACTTCTACAGAAATTTCATGGTACTGCTGTTTATTCCACGTTAGATCTGAAATCGGGATTTTGGCAAATTCAGCTCCATCCGAACTGCAGAAAGTACACAGCTTTTCTCTGTTTTGGTGAGTGTTATCAATTTTGTAAATTACCGTTTGGTTTAACAATTTCCTCAGCAGCGTTTATTCGCGGTTTAAATACTATACTTCCTACAGAACTAAAAGACAGAATCACAACGTATGTAGACGACATTCTTATTGCAGAAGCTAACTGGTCTGAACACAATCTGATTCTTGAACAACTGTTGCAAACTTGTCGTGCACAAGGACTCACAGTTAATCTTAGCAAATCACACTTTGGCAAAACGTCTATAAAATTTCTTGGACATGTAATTTCAGCAGAAGGCATTGCGCCTGACCCGGAAAAACTTCAAGCTTTATGTGACATTACTGTTCCTACGACGAAGAAACAATTACGCAGCTTTCTGGGATTAATTAACTTTTTTCGTAAATTTATTCATTACTCTGCTTTAGACACCCCTAGATTATGTCAATTGACAGGTAAAAACACTATTTGGTCCTGGGATAGCCAAGCACATTCTGAATTTGTTAATTTGAAACATGCCTTGTTGAATGCACCTCTTTTATCACACCCAGATCTTACTAGAAATTTTTCCATTGCCACCGACAGTTCTAACACCGCTTTAGGCGTACATATTTTTCAGGAAATTGAAGAAGACGGTTCTACAGTAATTAAAAACATCGCCTTTGCGAGTCGCATTCTGCCACCTGCTGAACGCAATTATTCTGTTACAGAACTTGAAACATTATTTGTTGTATGGGCATTTACGAGATTTCGGCATTTTCTTTGTGGAAGACATGCGACCGTTTACACAGATCATAGAGCTATCCAGTTTTTACTTTCCGCAAACTTTACACACGACAGGTCAAGCAGATGGAAATTTTATTTACAGGAATTTAATTTTACAATTGTTCATATTCCCGGTACGCAAAATATTGTAGCAGACGCACTATCCCGTTCTCTCAGCAACAATCAGCAAGACATCGCAACCAACTTCTGCCAAGTAAATTTTAGCGTCATGTATATTCAACAAGTTGCATTTGAAAATTTCATTTCGTCGTCATTACGAGATATATAGCACAAGAGCAGAGTAAAGACAACGTATGGAAAGAAATTAAACACCTTTGGCAAGATAGGAATAATGTTACCATCAGAAACCATTACACTGTACGCAATAATATTCTGTTTCGCCGCTCTCACCCTGACAGCAACAATTGGTTACTATGCATTCCTGACGAGCTTGTTAACAAATTAATTTGGTATACTCATTTACGTTACGCACATTACGGAGCCAAAAAATGTTTTCTTATACTGAGCAGAACTGTTATTTTGCCAACATGGAGAAACGTATTCGACGAGTTTTAGCGTCATGTAAAATTTGCCAGAAAGATAAGTCAGACACGACTTCACATATTCCTCCGTTACATCCCATTGTACCTGTTGAATTGAGACATATGGCCGCTGTAGACATTTTTGGTCCGATTCCCAGAACTAATACAGGTTTTTGCTACATCTTTGTCGCTGTTGAACTCACTTCAAAATTTGTTACCTTCACTCCGTTATGCAAAGCTACTGCTAAATCTGTTTCGAATGCATTTGTAAAACATTTTCTATTTCATGTAGGGCATGTATTGAAAGTAATTTCCGACAATGGACCACAATTTCGATCTGCTATATGGACACGTATGTTACGAGCAAGAAACATTTCTCCGATCTATATATCCAGGTATCACGCTTCTTCGAACCCTTGTGAACGACTAATGAAAGAAATGGGTAAACTGTGTAGAATATACTGCCATAAAAGACATATTAATTGGGATACACACATACTATCATTCCAGGATGTAATTAACTCGATACCAAATGAATCTACTATGCTATCTCCGACTGTTGTATTGAAAAATGTTGAACCACCTAACAAAATTAAAGAATTAGTATCCTTTCCTACATCTCGTCGACTACGCCACCATGAAATAATTGACATTGCGCCCAACAACATCAAACGTGCCGCAGAGCGCCGGAGAAGACAGCAAAAACAGGTTTGTATACGCCGTGACTTTCACGTTGGACAGAAGATATTAGTACGCACACACTATTTATCCAACAGAGGAAAGAGTAGATGCAGTAAATTTGAGCTTCTATACACAGGTCCATATCGAATTCGCAGCATTCCTCACCCCAATGTAGTACACGTCAAAACTTTGAGAACCAGAAAAACCAAGGGCTATCACCATATTTCCAATATTAAACCCCTTTATTGAATGAACATACTTTATGATTTATCACACTGTAAAGCCATTTCCTGATTTTTATATGACCACTTATGGAATTATATTTATATGAACACTTACTGATGATTATCATATTTTTTCCTGGCAAGTGCCCGGCAAGGTAAGGTTAACAGGTCGCTTTTCTTGTCGTTATATATCAGACCGTGCACATTTTCCATTTTTCGTGTATGTATGATTGTTTTCCTGTTTTGTTTGTATGCACTACGAAATCTTTAAGATATAACAAACACCAGTTGACTTTGATATTTTTCCTTATGCCACTACATTATGATACTGTGTGTACATTTTTTGCAATTGAAAACTGTCTATATTTTTGACATAATACGTTTTCTGTCATGCTATGCTGTATGCTTAATTGTATCACTAGAAACAAGTTTTTATTTAATGAGTATATGATTTAAATGCAAGATATTAATCCTTATTCATCATTTTCAGAAAGCAATAACGTGTAAAAGAAATAACGTAAACAAACCACAGTGGATTACTATGAAATCGGAATTTCACTTTCGGAATGAACGAAAGAAAATGCAATACCTTGTCATGAAGAGTAAATGGATCAGAATTAACAAGCATTAACAAGAATATACTATACACATCGTATGATAGCAGTCTTAACTAATTATTTTTCTTTCAGAATACGAGGCGATTGATGCAAGCTGTTAGATAGAACTACACATCTTAGTTTTAGTGATGAAGTATGATAGAAATAAGAAACTCTATACTATGAATAGTTGTATGAAGTAAATGGTAATATGAAAAATGAATAATAAAGTATCTTTTTTGCAGATGATAATGAATGATGATGAATAGTTATATGAAGAATATGCTAATAAGATAATGAAGTTTTTCTTTACAGGTGATGATAGTAATGAAGTTATGCTAATATGAATAATGAAGTTTTTCATTACAGATGAGGATAATGATGAAGTTTATATATTTACTATTAGTTAAGAGATGCTATGTAGTTATTTAAGTATTTGTTGCTGTTCGTTTTGACAGTATGTCTTATGTCGCATAGTATAATGACTGAATGTTTTGGAAAGGACAGCTGGAGTACATACATATTGAGTACACGTTTCATTACCTGTTAATTCGGAGTTCACTACTTTTCAGCATAATATGCGTTTCTCCTTTCAGCTCAATAATCCATTTTCCAGGAGAAGCTATTCATGAAATTAATGTGCTACAAGCAGTTAGTCATTAAACCTGTTCTAGTACTTGCATTTTTTTTACCCATTTGTGTGTGTCATTCATGAATGTGATCACATATACTCTACTTGTTTCATAACCTTGCTACAGCTGACTCATGGCGAATGACGTTATTAATCCTTATTTCCAGTAATAAGTCAAAAGGAAATATTTTCATGCCCCAGCAATTAATTATCGATCTCAACGCAATGCATTGCTAGCATAAAAAAATTGTATTACCAGTCCCAAATAATGCTACCAGTTTAAGAGATATTTCTAGTTCTAAATATAATGCAAATTTCTCAGATGTATTGAATCCATTATATCTATGTATTATTGGACCACAGACCTTGAGTAATAGTTACAGTGTGTTACATTTTAAACATGTCCTATGTCACTTGAATGATGAGTTCTGAGTAATACTGAATGATGTTTCGTAATACTGCATAAATGCTATGCCAATAATTTCTGTAAATAATATTTTTGTTATACTCTATAAATGCTATGCCAATAATTAACTCTCATTTTGAATGATGACTTCTGAATAATACTGAATAATGTTTTATAAAACGAGATGAATACTTTGTAACTGGCCAGTGAGTGCCAATAATTACCGCAATCAGATGAGTTATGAAAAATGTTTTGTAATATTCAGTACTTGCTATATGTTTAGTAACTGGCCAATGAGTGCCAATGATTACTATAGTTAGATGAATTATGTAAATGCTATACCATTAATTAACTTGAATGAGGACTTCTGAATAATGCATAAAAATGGTTTGTAACTGGCCAATGAGTGCCAATATTTACTGTAATCAGATGACTTATGAATAATGTTCTGTAATACTCCATACATAGTACAGAAATGTTTAGTAACTAGGCAATGAGTGCCAACAATTACTCAAATTGGTTGATAGACTAGTGTAATTCTCAATGATGACTAGCATAAGACTTAATGTCCTTCACCTTCTGACCTAATTACCAGAAATTACTGCAGTATCCGTTTGTCCTGTCCATCCTCATGATCATGGAGCACTATATTTGGTTTTTGCACTAATTCTACTTTGATGAAAGAGTATGGATTCTACAAGAATGTGCTGGTGACACATCATGCTGTCCACCACCTTGAACGATGGAGATGTTATTATGGTCCTACTGTTTGGTGTACCTAATGTACTACCAAAATGATAACATTGAATATTAATACAACATTTCATTGTCTTGGCTACACTGATTAATACTTCAGGGAAGAGAACTTCAGATTGTCTCACTCGGTGTTGTGCTTCTGTAGAAAGACATGGACTTTCAGTGCAGTTACGTGCAACCCACTGTGCTACAACCATGATGCAATCCTTCCCTTTCCCTTAATAGTTCTTGTAAAATGGTAAAAATATATACAGTGCGTGTGCACTTTATGTCATTTGTTAATATGTTTTGTACTCATTGCGTATACATTTTGTCATTTCTTGATATGTTCTGTACTCAGTGCATGTGCACTCTATTTTATTTCATGTTCTGCACTTATATATATGTATACACTCTGTGACTGTAGACTTAGTTAATTAAGTAGATTATAGAAAAATTTGTTGGTCATGGCAAGTCCAAATGACTCTCCATCGCTGCCAAATTTTTGCCCCCTCAGTGGAGGGTTACGTAAGAGGTCCGAGCAGATGTAACTTCGATGTATTGCTCATGCGCTGCCTGCGATATGCAAGGTATAAGAGAATCTCTGACCAGAGAGCAGTGTTGACTGCAGTAGGATTTGTGTAGCTGTAGCAGTAACTTGTTGCTAGTCTGGAGTCTGCTCTGGTCTGGACTGGTGTATCGTGTTGGCTGGGCCGGTCGCGGTGCAGCGATGCCGGAGCCTGAGTATTATTGTATAAGGTAAAAAGCAGCCTCGCCCATATGTAGTAATGTTATCTCAACTCCCATGCAAATGTTTTAAAAATCTCGTAATAATAATCTTTCTCATAAAAAAGTAACTTTTAACAATCATTCATTTCAATTTAAAGAATTTACTAATTTCTCCAATCCATGAGCATCCCGATTATTGCAAAAGAAAAATCAGTTGCTTCCTTTCATAAATGACAAATCTATCGGCCAGCATTGCACAAGGCTGTGCCAGAAAAATTTATTGTAAGAGCAGATATATATGCGTTATCCGGCGATTTCATTGAGGTAAGAATTTTTCTCCTTTTTTATTCAGAATGATCTTTCAGGGCCATGACGCAGCACTGCTGACGTCTAAAATCTACCAGGTTAAATTCACAGTCAATTATTGAAAAGTTATGAGTGAGCGACAATTTAATTGAGAGGTTAGTTACATTGTATTATTACCAGGTTACGGAAATTATTTTTGTTGGGACGTTACACTGGATGTGAACTACATAATTATAATTATTTACTGTTGAGAGGTTTAGGAATTTTTCTGTTTTGAGGTTACACTAAATGTGAATGAATTTTGTGGGGAGACTTAATGTGAATAAAATTTTGTTGGGAGGTTACGGAAAAGAATTTTGTGGGGAGGTTAAATGGGAAATAATTTTTGTGGGGAGGTTACAACGCGTCTCGGTCACCTCTTGTTCGCATTGACGGCACTTTGAACAGTGGACGTTACATTTCAGATGTGTTGCGACCTGCAGCAAGAGAATACACGACCGCATGTTGCAGGTCCTGTACGGGCCTTTCTGGATACAGAAAATGTTCGACTGCTGCCCTGGCCATCACATTCTCCACATGTCTCACCAACTGAAAACGTCTGGTCAATGGTGGCCGAGCAACGGGCTCGTCACAATACGCCAGTCACTACCTGTACACGCCATCCAAGCTCTGTTTGACTCAATGCCCAGGCGTATCAAGGCCGTTATTATGGCCAGAGGTGGTTGTTCTGGGTACTGATTTCTCAGGATCTATGCACCCAAACTGCGTGAAAATATAATGACGTGTCAGTTCTAGTATAACATATTTGTCCAATGAATACCCGTTTATCATCTGCATTTCTTCTTGGTGTAGCAATTTTAATGGCCAGTAGTGTATTAGTGATTACGTTTTGTGGTGCCACAAGCAGCTCTTAGCACGTGCCGGACCGCCATATGTCTCCTTTGTTAATGCCATCACCCACTGTTTTTGCATTAACGGGCGACTGGAATGACACCTGGAGGCGCAGTCCTGAAACTTGAGCGCGGTGCGAGGTTTGAAGAGTTCCCGTGGATAAATCAGTCAATGGATTCGAAATTATTTACTGTTACTTTTAGGTAACTACTTTCGAATAACGCTCTACAATAATTTTAACAAATAAAGTTGAACGAGGGCTGCAATAGCCGTACATTAAAATCTCAAAACAATAATAGAAAATGTGATTTCTCAGTATCAACTGAAAAGCAATTCCACAATAGCTCATTACTTCATTTTCGTAGCAACAGATTAATAAAGTCTGGTCTGTCCGTTTCACGTTGACTTTGTTCAGCGTACGTGCAACTATCACGATTCTGACACTACTTTCACTTTTTCCTACTATGATTAGGGATTTGTTATAGAGACTGGTACTCCTCTCTATAACATTCCATTCCAGCATTCGATCTGGTTTTTGTTGTACAGCCTCCTTTTTTGGACACTGGTACCACGTGCAATCGTTGAAAGAACGGGACATGGGGGATCACATAATTTGCATTGATATCCATTAACAAGCCCCGGTTTATTCGAAAACACGTTTTTATTTTTCTTAATTATGTTACGTAAATCTTGTAGCATTTGGCACACAGACCACAATACTAATCGTCTTTCAAACTATTGTCAAATTTAGATTTCGCATACTGTAGTATTCCATATTTCTTCCTAAACCAATCCCATCAGGTCAAATAACAATGTGAGTAGGTTGCTATTGGCAGTAGTAGGGTAAAGGGAGGGCATCAGCGCAATTTTGGTATGAAATTGATATCAAATTGATATGCAAATTAATTAAATTGTTCAATTAATTACCCCCACCCCAACCGCCACTCCCAAGCCCAGATGATGTCATCTGTTTTCCTCAACCTTCACATGAGTCCCCATCTCACCCCCTGCCCCTTCCACCACCACCATTTCCCCCTCACCTCCTACCCTATTGGCGGGAATTGCTTATTTTGGTGGGAATTTCGAATTTTGGTGGGAATTTCTTTGTCCCAGAACTATGATGACATCACCTGGGAAATGGCGGAAAAATTAAAAATGGTGGTGTCCTTTCCGGAACCCGAACCCTGGTCCTTCTCGATGGAGAGCCCAAGTGCACCTCCCAACACATGGAAACTGCCTCGATGCAGGAGATGAAGGTTACTTTACGTTAGTGTACTTTGAAACTTCCAGGCAGATTAACACTGTGTCCCGAGTTCGAGTCTCGGTCCGGCACACAGTTTTAATCTGCCAGGGCCAGGAAGTTTCATATCAGCGCACACTCCGCTGTAGAGTGAAAATTTCATTTTAGTGTACTTTATTTATTTTAGTTGCGAAACAGAAGTAAAGATAGGTCCCAATTACACAACTATATGCTAGCGTTACGCAAGGAGAGTCTAAAATCGCAATACAGCTCAAAAACTGACGATACCATGCAAATGGTGTTATCCTGCTGGGGAAAAATTTCACAGTACAACTCGTAACTAGCAGATGTACTCGGACTCCAACCTTCACCTACAAGCTGGCGGGAAAAATGGATAGGGTGGGAGGTAATATCTTTATTTTTGTTTGGCGGTAATTGAATTCAACTGAGGAGATGCCGCACAGAGAGGAATTTAATAAGTGTATTACCTGTAACCATACAGCTGAGGGCTCCGTCTGTCGCTTTTTGATGTCAGAGTTCGCTACAGGTGCCTGCTTGACAATCACCCTGCAGCCCGAATAATTGAAGCCAATACACACTACCACAACTAATGGAAAATACTTCGCTGTTCTAGTTACACATCGAAATTGTCGTTAAAATCTCGTTGTCAACGAGTCGTAATGCAACAAATGTACTGGGGAAAATTGTCGATCCAAAAGATTGCAGAGGGAGCTGTATTTGCAGCTATGCCCTCCTCGATGGGTGATTACAAACTAATCATCTTAGAGGCTGTCTTACCCTCCCCCTACCACTCCTCATCCCTAGCTCTCCTCCCCGTATGAAGGGATAGAAGCCTTTTCTATTTGCCGCTGGTGGTTCTTAAAGAGACCCATCTAGCGGCATTGATCTACTGTCTCCAGTCTGCAGAAATCAGTCACAGATAGACGAAAGAAAAGTAGAGGACGCTTCATGAAATATATTAAATGTATATCTCGGAACCACTGGACCCCCTGGGATAACAGCAAAATTCCAGGAAACTCAACAGAGACGCCAAAGTGTACCAGACGACGTTTTATGTCTGAGCAATTAGGTTATCTACATATTTCTAACACACTGAGCATAGTGCAGAATTTACGATTACGTCTGACCATCTTCCCCTGAGTGGAAGGGCGTCAGATAATATTCTCCCATTCATAGTATAAACTCGTCAATTGACCGATCCCTCCAACATTGTCCTTGAATAACACTCCCTGCAGCACCAATCACCCACGGCATCCATCCAAACGCACAAGATCTCTCCAGGCATGTGCGTGTCGAGGAGGGTAGCACCTCTTGTCCGTGTATAGTAGATATGAGAGTGTTGCAGTGATATAATAGACGGTTAAGAAGAAAGGTGCGGTTTATAAGTGGTGGAGCTCTAAACGGATGGAATCTGAAACATTTCACGTTGCTATCAACTCTGGAGTATCATTCCACTGTCCGGACTCAGTATCAGGAAGGTACCACCATGAGAGAAATGATTGGAGAGCATAAACACGCACTACCATGGTTACACGGATCTGTACCTACAAATTCTGTATTGTTAAAGCCATACGGTTTGCGAAGTATTTATTAGTAGTCAGAATGCAATGCTCTTAATACTCTAAAGTAGGATGTATTTGTCCAACATCAGACGCACAACCAACGCGCAAGTTGCCTACTCCAATCACTATGGTGACAAACTTTAAAATGATAAAACTACTTCCTTCTACATCTGGTGTCCTAGGAAGGCATCGTCAGTGTATATCCGCCGCTCGAACAGCTTGTAAACCAACTAAAACGAAGTCAGGAGACTGTCGTTCTGTCTCTTTGGAAATTAATGGATATTTTACATCTTTTTAAGTCGGAAACGTACGCACCCTCAATCACACTTCCTGCATCAGTCGTGCTTTTCGTTAGTAGTAGTAGTAGTAGTAGTAGTATAGGGTTTGACAGAAGCGGCTATGTCTCACTAGGAAACAGAGCGAGCAAAAACCGACATCAATATTTTCGATAGTTGATACCCTGAGGTACCTCCCACGCTCTGCTGCAGGAAAATGCACAAGAAGAAGGAGAAACTCCTTACAAGGGAGTAAGCGATACGATCAGTAGCCAGAGAAGGTGTAACAGTCTTATTGCTGTTTACAGTAGCATCATCACAGCTCTGGCAGCATTCCTCTTGCACAAAGAAGTTCTGGTCTTATGTCAGTTTTGCTCATATGTAGATTAATATGGCAAATCGTCCTAACACCACGTCTCTAGAGTACACCCCCCTCTCCCCCATCTATTAAAGGTGATATATGTGACATGGGTCCACTCTTCTACAGAACACTCTAGGGAATGGCTTAAGTCTGATAAATGCATTGGTTTCCTCCTTAATGCTTAAGAAATAACACTGTTTGTGAGTACTAACCGTAATTAGATAATATCTATAATCGACTGCACCTGTGAGAACACAGTTATGGATTTGGATGCACATATTTTGTTTGATTTAATATTGCGCTTCTGTGTAGTACTTATGTCGCCTTTGTTGAAGTATATGATACGAAAGCCCGCGTAGTTTACAGGGGGAGGATTATAGATGACTCATACAGGCGGCGGGAATATCGCTGATCGAGCCACGCGGCTCATGGCTCTGTATCTTTCCCAACATTCAAGTCTCTGGATGTCTGAACCAAGAATGCGTAATTACAAGTTGCTGCAATGAAGTACAAAATCTGAAATCAATTACCTGGAATTAAATCCTCTTCTATTACTCATAAAAATAATGAAATATTCTTCTCAAAATGTTTGAATCTCTTTACTCATTTCAAATAATGCGCTTCCTCAAACTGCAACAATTATCTACAGCCCCGTATCACAAACACTCGGCCTCGCCGGCCGGAATTTTACAGAGTGAGATTTGTAACTGACAAAGGTTAATCTGCAAAATTCGTTAACGAGTTAAAATGTTCCAAGTACAACAGTTATGATGGAGAAAGTACGTAAGTCCAAATAATACAATAACGATTACAAAAGGAAGATATCATTGTGCACAGACGCATCAACATAGTCGTAAACTTGTGTCCATAAAATACAATTTAACAAATGTGAAAGTCTTTGCGACATAGAAATGCCACGGTTAGCCTTTTATCTTTTCTTGTTATAAGTTCTTCCTTGTTTGTTTTCATAACACTAGGAGCTGCAAGAAAAACACACTACACATAGTCTGTGAAATTTCTTGCTAGAAACCAGTTTTGCACTGCACTAGTTTTTGTAGTGTCTTGAGTAAAGAGTACTGTCGTCGGTAAAATACATGCAGTAGAATTCGGCAGTATCATGACTTTGCTGCACCAAAGTCTTGTAGAATTGTTTCTTGAAGTGATCATTGTCGAAGACTAAGTGTCACATACAAATTGTTTTCATTCCACTGACATCGACAACCGTAGCACAGGCAGATTAGTTCATGTATGAGTAGGCTAGGAGCAGACTCAGAGGAAATTGTATCGGTCTATTACAATTCTCCGCTGACAACTCAAAGCCAAATATGTCTCACAAACAGGCCACTGAGCTTAAAGTTCCATGTTTGAGACAAAAGTATTTTTATTTTTTCAGTGCAATTGTAGAGAGCTATGCTGTCTCTGTTGTGAAAACTTAAATGTGTCCAAGCATAAACCTTTATCATATCTGCAGCCAAAGAATTACATAGACGTAAATGTTGTAACATATTACATACGTGGGCAAACATAAAAGTTCAGAAACAGTCAACAGAGCTTAGTCAGAGTTTCACAAATCCTAATGCGAAACAAATGATATATCCCACAAGCAGTACACAGAAAAAATGTAAGTTCGTTCCATAATAGTCCAAGTAAATAAGCATTGACGTTCAATTATATCATCAGCGAAAAAAAGCATGTGACAAATCTCAATTACAAAAAAAAATGTATCTGCCTCATACAGTCATGAATTAATGTTTTCTGAATTAACGTTTTTCTGCTTAAAACTATCTTACATACTGTCAAACAAATCTGTAATAACTGATCTAAGAACTACTACTTTCTCCAGTGCCAGTTCGCCTAACTACTGGTAAGGAAAGTGGTTGAAAAAGGAGGAAAATGACTCATTTTGTTGAGCACAGCATGCCATTTGTTCCTGTTGAAAGAAATATATTATTATGGAGTCAGTCGTCAGCCTGTCAAACACAACATAAGGAAAGTTTGTGGCCACAACGGTATCTAATCTACCTATGTACTGACGAAGAAATCTTATCAACTGATCTAAGTAGTATCTGTTTAATGTACTCCAAATATATGGCATGCAGAGGATACACAATAAAGAGCTGGTGTACAAATATAACTGCCAAACATCATGCAATAACTAGAAATCATGTGACGCAAAGTGGTGTTGACCTACTGAGAAAAGCAACTGTAAAATTAGGAATCTCTCATAACCAGAATGAACTAACTGTAATCTAGAGACAAAAAAAAATTGTTTGGAACATCATGACAAATCAAATGCAGCATCCTCTCCACGATCTTATCAACAACTTCCTTTCTCAATGCATACGAAATCCCTTTCTCAGAAAAACAAAATATTATTAACCTGAAAAATTACGAAGCGTGCATAGTAAGCAAATCACAAGTTACCTAACCATATTCGCATCTTCCTATACATCATCAACATATAGTTTAAAAATATATCACATAAAGCCACTTAAGTGTATCAAAATGAAATCTCCATAACATGATGTCATGTCCACCAATACAATTGCTCCAGTACGTCATCATTCAACTTCAGATTAATATAAATCTGCCTAAAACGTTTCGTGACTTTGCTCAGAAATGCCGCCTTTGCCATAATTGGACTCAGTAGTCCATGCTGAAAATAGCGAGTTCTTCCTTGTAACTCAGCATAAAGATACCAGCGCCTGTCAACAAAAGTTGGCGAATTTGTTTGCGAATGCTTAGTAAGGCACTCACCAAAATTTCAGCCATTTTGGACGCATAGCTGATGTTTAACAGTCGTTTCGGTGAGTCGATGCGAGTGTTTTTGGAAAATGGACAAAGTCTAGTATCGAGCTGTCATTAGATTTTTGTTTTTGAAAGGCAGTACGCCTATGCAAATTAAACACGAAATGGATGCTGTGGAGGGGGCCTCTGCACCATTATTTATCAGCGAGAAATTCTGGGCAGCCGATTTTAAGTATGGCGGTACCTGTTTGGGTGACGTTGAATGTTCGGGACGGCCAAAAATGCAACCACTGACAACAAAATTGCTCAAGTTCACGAAATAGTGCTAGAGAAAAAGGAAAAAGATATTACAGGACCACATTACACGACACTGCTTGAAACGCTGAAAGCGGAAATTGAGGAAAAACGCTTCCATTTGCAAAAGGAAAAGTAACTGTTTCAGCAAGACAACGCGCTATGTCATACCTCAGCGGTTACCATCGCGAAAATTAGCGAATTGCGGTTTCAACAGATTGACCACCGTCCTTACCATATCTAGCACTAAACTACTCTTTTTTGTTCCTCGGCTAAAAGGTGAGCTCAAAAGGACAGAAATTTCGTCAAATGAAGAGGCTGTCACCTTCGTTAACGGCTACACTGAAGGGGAAAAATATCGCAGCACGAAGAAGGAGTTGTGCGACAGAAATTAAAGTATGTAGGAGTGTTTGCGCATCTGGAAGATGACGCCTATCCAAATTTCGCGCTAGTAGTGCCACTATGAGGGCGCAAATCCGGTTTGCTTTAAATACACACTATAATGGTAGTGAGCGTTAGTTGCCTTTGACATTCGACGTGGTGGGTTGATGTGACTCAGAATGTTTTTAAGGCGACAAGGACGCCATTAGCAATACTTCACTGACAAGGGGAGGCCGCCAATTGTGAAATTCAGATTCGATTCATACTGCGCATAATAAAAGCTCATGGCCAGAGGTGTAATGTGGCAAAGCACCAAGATGCACTTCACAGCCGTTGTCGAGAAAATCGACAGTTAAAAGAAACCGTTGCGATGAAATATTCTATACGATTAATAATTTTCTACAGTGTCGTGGCGCAGCGGTAAGCGCTCTAGTTGTAATCAGAAGGTCGTCAGATCGAATCTCGCGCCATGCAACTTTTTTTTTATTATATATATATATATATATATATATATATATATATATATATATATATATATATATATACTATTAATGAGTTGCTTATGCATGTTGGTGAAGGCGGATCGCTCTCCAATTGTACCGCCTCCATTTTTCCCTTTTTTTTAACAGGGTGTACCAAAGCTCTCCCGTCCGCACTGATTTTCGACGATGTTGTAGTTGCGCTAGGGACCGCATCTACCTTCTTTCGAAGTTAGCAGGCAACTACGCTGTTATGCGGCGGCTCGTTTCGGCCCATTCAACATCTGTCATTCAAGTGTAACGAGCGAGAACGGAGTTTATATTTCATACCTGCCACAGCAAATTTGTGTTCGTGGTGTCTCTATTCTAATTCGAACGTTTGACTTAACGCTATACGTATTCGTTTCGGAATATCGTTTCTACGTCTTCCGTTAACTATACGTGGATAACAGTATGAAGATATTAATAACATTTGTGAAATACAACTTTGTTTGCGGAAAACATAATGCAGTTTTTCCACGACAAACGACTTTCAACAACTTATTATATGCATAATTGTTGCAACTGATTGCCGGGAATTATATATATATATATATATATATATATATATATATATATATATATATATATATATATATTTGAATTACAAAAAACAAATACTAAAAAAAAAAATTGCATGGCGCGAGTTTCGATCCAGCGACCTTCGGATTACGAACCAGAGCGCTTACCGCTGCGCCACGACACTGTAGAAAATTATTAATCGTAGAGAGTATTTCACCGCAACGGTTTCTTTTAACTGTCGATTTTCTCTACAACGGCTGAGAAGTGCATCTTGGTGCTTTGCCACATTACACCTCTGGCCATGAGCTTTTATTATGCGCAGTATGAATCGAACCTGAATTTCACAATTGGCGGCCTCCCCTTGTGAGTTTGACCGAGATCGTGAAACAGGGCTATGAGGAGCTGGGCATGTTTCTTCTGCAGTATTAAAAAGAGAGACTTGGTAGGAATGTAACCACTGTACATGATTGCTGGCAGCGATGGTGACGACAATGTAAGTTCGAAAGAAGACCGGGCTCCGGACGGCCACGTATCTTTACCAAGGGGGAAGACCATCGTGTTCGGCGTATGGTTATGGCTCGTCGGGTACTGCAACTGCAGCAGCAATCTGAGGAGCAGTCGGCAGAAGGATAGCTCCGAGCCAAACGCCCTGTAACGTGCTTTCCACTGACCCCACCTCCGCCATTTGGGACTTCAGTGGTGTCAAGCGAGAGCTCGATGGAGGGTAGGGTGGAGTTCCGTTGTGTTTTCTGATGAAAGCTGGTTCTGACTTGGTGCCAGTTGAAATGTTTAATGGTTGTGACACACCAAAATCATAATAGCAAGCCGTTGGAGTTGCTACATATTTTATTACAATCAAATGATTTATAATATCACAATCACAATAATAAATAATACAGGAGACTGCCTTACAAGGCCAGATCACTTGGACAAATAACAAATAAATTTCTTTAGCCGGAACAAGGCCTATAAAACATGAAATCTGAATAGACTATGTAGATATACTCAGGTAAAGCTTTACTTAAATAGTACAAATGTTCATACAATTTCCATCACAACTCTCATTACTACCAATCAGCTGAGGAACACATTAAGGGTAATAACACAGATCTTTTAAGGTTTGGCTAGCCAACTTTCCTAAACAAAACTATATACAAATGACTAAAACAATGAAGGAGGTGCTTTAATTTTAACCAAACCAATCATATGACGATACCCCTAAAATGAGATTGCTTCAATATCGCGTGTGAATTAGCTATAGACGCGACCAGAGCAAGGATTCAAATCACTACGAGAGATCCACGAGAGAGAAAATGACATAGAAATGTACTCAGCTTTGCACTGCAATTGAACTTCAGATGCTATAATTCCCCACCGGAAAGATGTAATCACGCAACAGTGACCACATAACCCTAGATGTAAAGGAGAGGACAGGGCCTTAAATATCTCTCCGCTCCCAGTATGCTCGCGTCGACCGCTGCCAATCATCGGTAACACAACACACATGAACGGCAGACAACATTCTAAGACATAAACTATACAATCTTATCTAGAGATCAGGTGATCAATACAACTGAATAGAAACAAATTAATCTCCGTGAATAACTTGGCCGGTGCCAGCCCTTACACTTTGATTAATAAGTTCGCTAAAAATCATGCCCTAAAGTTAAGATGACAAGAATTATGTCGGTGCACATTTACACGCCAAACTACCAAATGAATTACAAGGTAGAATAGAGGACGTATCTCGGCGTGTCTTGAAACGTCAGAGACGGACTTACTCACTACTCAGCTGCGTCTTTAACCACACTTCATGTCGGTAGGTTGGGCGTAGCCACACTTCCTCAACTGCCGTCAATATAGTCACGACACCGAGGTAAGTGATAAACAACTAAAACAATTCCAAAGGATTTTTAGTACACTGGTATATTCAATTAAGCCGCACGCAACCCACCGAAGCAACTCGGCGATTCCAATTCAATCCGCCGGTGTAGCTTATAACAGACTCGAAGGAGCTTGTCCTTCCGAACTCTAGGAAAACCAAATCACCATGGGCGATGGATCTGCACTCACGGCTCAACACGCCTTAACCGCTGGCCCCGCTCCAGTCTTGTCCGACCAAAGCCTTCTCTATAGAACGCCTATGCACAGCGGCCATATTGGCACGTGACGTCACAAACTGTTGGCCATCTTATCTATAGTCGGCAATCATGTTCGCGTGTATGTTGTGTTGAAAGTGTGTGCCACGTGAAAGTGATACATATTTCATACAATATTCGCCTACAGCTCTTCGAAGTATGGGATACAATTGTTGCGTTCCCTTTTTCCAGGGAAATTATAAATCCCAAGAAGGCATGAAAGTCCACATGTTTCGATTTCCCAAATGTGTGAAGTTGAGAAATCGCTGGATTGCAGCTATTCCCAGACAGGAATTTGTGTCTGTGCATCATTCAAGGGTAAGCAAATGACAAAAAATTTATAGCGTGTTATTTGTTTCCATTGCACTACATTTACCAATTGTTTTTAAAAGCACTTATGTATCTTGTACCAGTATAATTTGGTTCTTAATTCTGGACAATTGCTGCGAGGTTAATACGAAGCAACTACTGTCACACAGAATAGTTATATTAATTAGCGTGGCTCGAAAATGTTTAGTATTCGTTATCATTCCTACCAGGTTATTGAGCTTCCAGTACTTTTATTTGGAAGAGCTACAGAATGATTTTGTTCAGTTTTACATATACAGCTATTCGGAAATAATTTCAATTTGAGTAAACTACCTCAGATAATTGATTTTCAGTGTTCGACAGATTAAGCAGTGCATAAAGCAGAATTTCGATGTAAGTGCATTGTGATTAAATTAACAGCACTCTGTGACACGAATTACAGTCAAGGATATAGGAGAAACAGTCTTTTCATGTTTAAGGTTCTAAAGTTCTGGAGAAACAGGGAAATAAAATATTTTTTCGTGTTTTTTGATTTATTGAACATTGTCAGGAGGTGCTCCATTTCGTCGAATGATTTGAGTTACGTTTGAGGTCAGCAAATTTTGAAGCGGAGAGGAAAATTAACGAAAATAACCAGGGAAACAAATTCTTAAATTCCGTAGGAGCTCCAGCTGCTTTATTTAAAACCGAAAACGTCTGCTTGTTATTGCAGATTGCCGATTTTTTACTGCAATAAAACGTAGCTCCTAAGGTAAAAGACAGAATTTAAAATTACAGTTTGTATTGAAGCCCAGAAACGCGTATTTAAGGCAAATCGTCAAAACAATTTTACATCATGAAATAACATAGGGCAGTTTTGTTCATTTACTTTACGCAATGATATAAATTTCCATACTTTCATTGCAAGGCCACGTAGAAGAGGAAAGCACGAGAATCCCAATGCGGTCTCAGCTCTAAAGCTCGTAAAGTTCGTGTAGCTGCAGAGTGCTTAACAGGAGCGTTCCGACACAGACCCGGCCATCAGTATGTGACGTCACTAGAGTGCGCGCAGGCCTGTACTATAGGTGGCGTTGGTCTAGCTCGTCCTCTTGCCATCCTGCCTGCATACACACTCCGACGTGTCTCGCGCTCACCGCCGATCCCGACACACCTCCTCAGCACAGCGCACGCGCTGCCGTTAAATCCGCGCCGCCAAAGATGAGCAGAAGACAAATAAGCATCGAAGTCGACTCAAAGATCAAAATGACGATCGATGGAAACTGGCGCCAGAAACGCACCAGCTCACCAGCAGTGTTGCCAATATAGCGACTTTGTCGCTAGAAATGGCGACTTTTGCCTTCGTCTTAGCGACAAAAAAAAACTTTTTAGCGCCAAAAATTATTTAGCGACTAATCTGGCGACTTTTGGAGTACTGACAGCTTTTGAAGCACAAATCAAAACTATTTTGGGCCAGAATTTTCATTAACAAAACTAAGATTTTAATGATAGAATGGGTACTACACTGACTTTGTTCTGTATTTACTAAGTTAAATTAAGTTCTTAGCAGATCATGTAGCATTGTTCAGCATTTTGTAAACCAGAATGTGGGAATTGCCCACAGAGTAAGAAAACCTTGACTATAGAACAATTCATTATATTTATTATCCACTAGCCTGTTTTCATGGATAGCGTATCGATCTATAATTCTTCAACTTTTGAACTCCCTTTATTTTTCGAATTGACAAAAAACATACGTAATATTGAGTACAATAAAATACATTTCATACTAGCAACCTCTAATTTTTGGAAATGTTAACTCGCAGTAAAATTATTACCACAAGCACAGTGGTAACGCAAGAACAATTCGGTGGGGGTATTTCAGACATTATTACGTTTTAAACAATGAGCAATAGGACTGATATCGAGTTACCGAGTGAGTAGATAGTTTCTTGACCTCTAGTTCGCCTGCGTTTTAATGTATTTTAGTGATTATAAATTGGTGAAACTTATGTTGTCGTGGCTTACATAATGGATTTACCGCAGAAGAAGAAGCAGTACGCTCAAAAATATCGGGATGCGTGGGAAGCAGAACCTGAATTCAATGGATGGCTGAAACCAGTCGTTGGAGACTTATCCAAGGCAAGATGTCAAGTATGTGCAACAGTTTTTTACGCTAAATTGTGTGATATTAGAAAGCATTCGAAAACTATTAAGCGTAAACATAAAATTGATTTAAAAAGAAACACAAACCACCCTACCTGTGAAAATTGTTCCTAAAACTACAGTTAGAATAGCAAGCAGAGCGGTAGACACCCATCTTTATTTATTGCTGAAAATTGTTCAATTTTAGCTGCAGATAATTTAGGAATACTGTGCAAGAAGGTGTTTTCCGCTGATGAGGGTGCTAAAAAAATGCAATTACATCGTACAAAGTGCACTAACAGTATAACTTAAGTTTTGGCTCCATATTTTACACGATTATTGGTTGAAGATATAGGTGACCAAAAATACAGTGTACTAATAGATGAATCCACAGATGTATCAATATCTAAAATTCTAGGTATCGTTATACGGTGCTATAGTGTAAACAACCAAACCATTAGATCAGCATTCCTCAAACTCGCTGTAGTAGAAACTGCAGATGCAAGAAATCTGGTTGCTGTTCTTGAGAATTCTTTGAAAGATCTCAAACTTCCAATCGCTAATATGGTAGGAATTGGCACAGATAACGCTTCTGCAATGGTTGGAATAAACAATGGGCTTTTCGAACAACTCAAGGGAGAATACGATTTGAAGCATTTGGTATTGATCCGTTGCATTTGTCACTCTTCAGCTTGCAGTTTCGCACGCCTCAGTGAATACCATACCTAGAAACATAGTTTCTTGTACGGGAAACCTACAATTGGTTCTCCATTTAACCCAAAAGACAAGAGGAATAGAAAAAGGTTTATGAGGCAATAAATTGTGGAAAACAGCCACTAAAAATTTTGAAGGTCTGCGCAACATGTTGGCTTTCAATTGAACCAGCAATACGAAGAATTCTGGAGCAGTGGGAAGAACTAAAACTACATTTATCACTTGCCATGGTTCAAGACAATTGTTACTCAGCCAATCTTTCGTACAAGATTTATTGTGACGACTCAAATCATCTTTACATGATTTACTTTAAACATGCTTTAAAAGACGTACAAATAGCAATAAAAGCTTTTGAAGGAGAAGACAATGACCCCACTAAATTACTAGATACACTTGTATTTCTCATGCAGTCACTCGGGCAAAACATAGTTTTTTCAACTGTTGATTTGTTGACAACACCAGTTCCAAGCGAATGTATGTACGCAAATCCGAACCTTGGCTTTATGTTTGAACAGAAATTGTCTGAGTCAAGTTTGTCTGAAGAAAATAAAGTTTATTTGAAGAAGAGATGCATCCAGTTTAGTCTGAAACTCATAAAAGAAATTCAACAAGACTGCCAAGTAACGTTACGATCCTGAAAAAAATGTCAATGCTGAATGTTGAAGAAACACTAAAAGTGAATAAAAATAATGCTGTAGCGGACGAAGCCAAAGAATTGGGTTTTAGTGGCGATTTCATAGACGGTATGCTGCAAGAATGGCATAATATTAACTCCATTAGGTGGAATAACACTACTAACACTGTTCGATTTTGGAGTGAGGTTGTGCAGTATAAAAATGCCGCAGGGGAGAATCCTTTTTCTTTGATTTCACAGCTAGCAATGACTGTTCTATGCCTACCGCATTCAAATGCAGAAGTGGAAAGAATATTAAGTTCTATGAACATTATAAAAACTAAATAACGTAACAGATTATCGTTAAAGGCAATTAATGCTTTGATCATATTGAGAGACCAGCTGAAGAAACAAAATAAAGATTGTGCATCTTTTGACATACCGTCAGACGTATTGGAGCTTATTTGAACGAACAAAAGTTATTCTTTTGCGACAAAACCAGTCGAACTGCAACATCATCTTTTGAGCAACGTTCAACCCTCTACATGAACTACAGTTCTGTCAGAGCATGAAACAGAAGAGTCATTCGATCTTCTGAGTGACGTCGATGAATAGCACACATACCTGGATGCATATATTTTGTAACCTAATTTGAGTTCTTGCTTTCTTTTGTTACAAATATAGTTGTATATTTCTAGTATATTTGTCTAATGTGATTGAAACAACAATTTAGGTGTTGCGTCAATTATGATAACATGTTTAATTAAACGTTAGCGTATTTTATATGTATGTTGTTGCAAGCGATGCGTCATTTAATTAAGACAATATAGCAATTACGTATGAGAATTTTTATTAATATTTTATTAACCCCCCCCCCCCTCCCCACTGGCTTATTGCACCATTCACAGCACGAAAGTTTCAGCACACCCCTAGTAAAACCAGTTTTAGCTACTTTTGATATTGAATCTAGCGACACGGGTTTTTTAGAGTTCGCAACACTGCTCACCACTGATGGCCACGGTTATCAGGAAGCCAGTTGAGGGCCTGCAACCAACCAGTCTGCCTCTAGACACACTGGACCTACACCTTGAGTAATGGTGTGGGGTGCGATTTCGTGTGACAGCAGGAGCACTCTAGTGGTTGTCCGACTCCCCCTGACTAAATTTGTACGTCAGTCTGGTGATTCGATCTGCTGTGAAGGTATTCATGAACAGCATACAACGGTTTGTTTACCAGCAGGATAACGCTTGGCCATCTCGATCAGCAGATCGGTCTCCAATCGAGCATCATTGCACGACAGCTCCTGCTTCATCCACAAACAGGCTTTAACCGTCCCCGTGTTGACCGACCAAGCGCAACAGGTGAAACGTCCCCTTTGAAAAATTAAGAATGACTGTGCTGATAAAACCTCTTGCGTTATTTGATTTTTAAACAGCTGAGCAAAATTGAACGTATCAAACATTTCTCTCTTTACTTATTCTGATCGACACTAAACTGACACACATTACTTTTAGCGCAACGCAATCTGACTTCCAATAATCCCCACAAAAGAATGGCCCTGACTAACAATAACCTATCTCACAAAAATCTTCGTTACTCGAACTACTGCAATACAGCGAGCGCCAATACTGCCAGCTAAATAAAAGATTCTAACTACTGAAGGCACTAACTACTGATAGGCATAGCAAATGAAAGGTTTTGGTAGAGAACAAACAATGTATTTACTTTAATTGTCTTCAAAAGTCATTATATATATATATATATATATATATATATATATATATATATATATATATCAGTTCATGAGATCCAGTGTTACAAATTTCCTTTTTCTGACGGACACACGTCCAGGTCGACCGCTCTCAAAATTCTGCCATCTCTCTCCCCTCATCCACCTCTGCTGTCACTCTCCCCACATCCACCACTGATGGCGGCACACCTCCAACTGCGCAACGCTAAGCGCTGTTCACATCCAACTGCCCAACACTACAACAGCAAATATTCCAACAATGCAAATCAGCCACAGACTGCACACAGCACAGTCAGTGATTTTCATACAGAGCGCTACGTGGCGTTACCAACATAAAAGCCTAAACAGCCTATTTACACAGGCATTGAACTCCACCCCACAAAGTGACATCCGCCACCTTTAAAACACAATGATTGCGCGTATGCGTGCTTGCATTCAACATTCTGGAGGTTACACCGGTTATTAACACACCAGCATTTCACATTTATAATGGCTTATCTCGCACTTGCGTTAACCTGTGTTCTTGCATTGTGAATCAGATAAATATGTTACCTAGACAATTCACAAAATTTCATTAGTCTACAATAAACATTTTTTTGATGTTGCGACTGTTTTTCGTCGTATTTTGCAAAGAAAGACACCATTATTCGGAGGGGTTGAAGAGAAAAAATGTTCAAATGTGTGTAAAATATTATGGGACTTAACTTAGCAGTCCCTAAGAGTACACCCTACTTAACCTAAATTATCCTAAGGATAAACACACACACCCATACCCGAGGGAGGACTCGAACCTCCGCCGGGATCAGCCGCACAGTCCATGACTACAGCGCCTGAGACCGCTCGGCTAATCCCACGCGGCGGTTAAAGAGATGGCTGGCTGAAGTGTAGAGACTTACAATGAGATTATGCTGTAAAATAAATAAATAAATAAATTTGAAGAAAAATATCTTCTTTCTTTGTTGTGTCGCAAAGTTTTCAGAATGCGCAAGTAATTTCTTAGTCCCGGCATAAAGGCTTTTTGTAGTCGAACACGAAGACTCAGCACTTGATCACAACCCTTCTGCAGATTCGCACAACGAACCAGCTTTGCTCGCACGTACTCACCTCGGAGGTCATTAAGAAAAACGGAGTAGGTGGCCGTCGATATGAGGAAGTGTACTGGTGCGCAGTTGCGACCTCCCTAAGAAATTCGCTGCCGACTGTCGTGACTGCCGCAGCGGTCATAACCATAGCGTGCGGCGGCGGCCATTACTTTCTCTGCTCGAGCCGCGTATATAAGTTGCGGGCGCTCGGCCAGCAGCCACCACAGACTGCAGCGCGCACCACCATGAGAGCCACCGTAGTCGCCCTGGCGTGCCTGCTGGCCGCCGCCCACGCCGGGCTGCTGCCCCACGCGCCGCCCCCGCCGCCGCCGCCGCCGCCGCCCCCGCAGCACGAGATCATCTACGACTACGTGGCGCCGGCCAGCTACCGGTTCGACTACGCGGTGCGCGACGGCCACACGGGCGACGCCAAGACGCAGTGGGAGCACCGCGACGGCGACACCGTCCGAGGCGCCTACTCGCTCGTCGACGCCGACGGCACGACGCGCATCGTCGAGTACACCGCCGACCCGCACAACGGCTTCCGCGCAGAGGTCAAGCGCCTGGGACACCCCGCGCCGCCGCCCCCGCAGCCGCCCACGCTGCCGCCCCCGCCGGCGCCCGCTCCGCACCCCTACCCCTATCACGGCTGAGCCTTCATCTGTCTACTTCTCTCCTTTTCTCTCCAATCATCTGCGGCAGCGCCTCCGGCGGTTAGTGTGTGTGCGACTGGACACGTACCAAGGGATTTCTTACGGACATTACCAAGGTTTAAAGGATATGTATGATATCGAAATGTTGCAATAAAACTCTTGTTTTTGTTAGTACTTACGTCTTGTTATTGATTTTTCACGGTTCTGTTCTTTCACGTCGGTGAAGGACTGTCTTTTTTAACATTTAATACACTCAGTTGTCCAATACACAAGAACGGAGACAAATTGTTGATACCGAACTATACAGGGTTATTTCTCCTACGCATGTGCCATAAAATAACATAAGAATATACAGGTCAGGCTCAACCCATACACTGAAGAAATATTAGACACAGCACGAGCGGGATTCAGAAAGGGTAAGTCAACAACCGAGCAAATATTCACACTAAGACAAATACTATATAAGTACTCGGAGAAGAAACAGCATACTTTCTGTAACGTTATAGTCTTCAACAAAGCATTTGTCAGCATAGTGAGAGAGGAGATGAGGATAATGGCAGAGTGTAGGATACCGGAGAAGTTGATAAAGCTAAGTAAAATGTGTGTGATGAAATCAAAGTGTAGAGTGAAAGTACGCGGGGTGTTCTCAGAAACATTTGAGGTAAAAAGAGGAGTGAGACAGGCAGATACTATATCACCAATCCTGTTCAATTTAGCCCTCAACAACATCCTGAGGATCTGCAGGAGTCACCATAGAGAAAAAAATTAATGGTCTGGCTTTTGCGAATGATATTCTGGTGATAGGAAAGAGCATGGAAGACCTGGAGAAAATGCGAACAGTACTCACTGAAGAAGTTAAAAAGTAGGTCTAAGTGTAAATGAAAATAAAACGAAGTTCAGGGCAATACGAAGAAGAACTCAGTTAGGACCAAATCATCTAACAATCACGATCCTAACAATACAGAAAAAATTGGTTCAAATGGCTCTGAGCACTGTGGAATTAACATCTATGGTCATCAGTCCCCCAGAACTTAGAACTACTTAAATCTAACTAACCTAAGGACAGCACACAACGCCCAGTCATCACGAGGCAGAGAAAATCCCTGACCCCGCCGAGAATCGAACCCGGGAACCCGGGCGCGGGAAGCGAGAACGCTACCACACGACCACAAGCTGCGGACGACAATACAGAAGAGGAACACATTCAATTACCTCGGTGTCAACATCATCTAACAAACCATTATAGAGCAATAGATTGTAACGAGAATTCAAGCCGGGGGAAGATGTCCACGAGCTATATATAACGTCATAAGATCTAAGTTACTTTCCAGACAGGCAAAAACAAGAATATATCAGGCCGTCATCAAACCAATAGTGTACAACGCAAGCGAGATAGAAAAAGAAAACAGAAAAATAGCTCATCAGTTTTGAAAAAAAAAGTACTGGGAAAAAAATTTGGACCAGTGAAATAAAATGACCAGTGGCGAACAAGTGACTGTTCAATAGCTTTCTTCGATTTAGTACACAAATTACAACACCTTCTAAATGTTTTACTCTAATCAAGGCTATAGAAGCATGGTGTTTTCCGAATGTACTTCTGACCAAAATGCGATTTTCGTAACTGGAGTTGGAGACTATTTTAATACTGCATTTTGGGGTCTTTTGATGGTCTTTCCATACAAATTTCATCCACAATATAACAACTGTAAAAAAAACAAAATCAAATCTTATTTTGCAGGCGAGAGAAGCCAATAAGGGATCGTCAGGGGTGAGGGGCCAATCCATGGGTTGGCATGATGAGTAAGCTTTTTATTACAAAGCACCTAAGATTAAAACAGACATACATGTATTTGCTGCCTTTCACCCATTATTTCATCCCCTTAGGAGTTGAATTTCCAAAAACATTTTTGACGGACAAATCAAGGAATTCGACAGTAGGAAAAGGAAGAGAAGGAAACGTAGTAGGTGAATATGGAATAGGGGTAGGGAATGAAAGAGGAAGCCGCCTGGTAGAATTTTGTACAGAGCATAACTTAATCATAGCTAACACTTGGTTCAAGAATCATAAAAGAAGGTTGTATACATGGAAGAAGCCTGGAGATACTGGAAGGCCTCAGATAGATTATGTAATAATAAGACAGAGACTCAGGAACCAGGTTTTAAATTGTAAAACATTTCCAGGGGCAGTTATGAACTGTAGATTAAAACTGAAGAAACTGCAAAAAGGGGGGAATTTGAGGAGATGGGACCTGGATAAACTAAAAGAACCAGAGGTTGTAGAGAGATTCAGGGAGAGCATTAGGGAAAAATTGACAAGAATGGGCGAAAGAAATACAGTAGAAGGAGAAGATTTTTGAGAGATGAAATAGTGAAGGTAGCAGAGGATCAAGTAGGTAAAAAGACGAGGGATAATAGAAATCCTTGGATAACAGAAGAGATATTGAATTTATTTGATGAAAGGAGAAAATATAAAAATACAGTGGATGAAGCAGGCAAAAAGGAATACAAACGTCTCAAAAATGAGATCGACAGGAAGTGCAAAGTGGCTAAGAAGGGATGGCTAGAGGACAAATGCAAGGATGTAGAGGCATATATCACTGGGGGTATGATAGATACTGCCTACAGGAAAATTAGACCTTTGGAGAAAAGAAAACCACTTGCATGAATATCAAGAGCTCAGATGGAAACCCAGTTCTAAGCAAAGAAGGGAAAGTAGAAAGGTGGAAGGAGTATATACAGGGTCTATACAAGGGCGATGTTCTTGAGGACAATATTATAGAAATGGAAGAGAATGTAGATGAAGATGAAATAGGAGATATGATACTGCGTGAAGAGTTTGACAGAGCACTGAAAGACCTGAATCGAAACAAGGCCCCGGGAGTAGAGAACATTCCATTAGAACTACTGACAGCCTTGGGAGAGCCAGGTCTAACAAAACTTTACCATCTAATGAGCAAGATGTATGAGACAGGCGGAATACCCTCAAACTTCAAGAAGAATATAATAATTCCAATCCCGAAGAAAGCAGGTGTTGACAGATGTGAAAATTACCGAACTATCAGTTTAATAAGCCACGGCTGCAAAACACTAACACGAATTCTTTACAGATGAATGGAAAAAACTGGTAGAAGCCGATCTCGGGGAAGATCAGTTTGGATTCCGTAGAAATGTTGGAACACGTGAGGCAATACTGACACTACGACTTATCTTAGAAGAAAGATTAAGGAAAGGCTAACCTACGTTTCTAGCATTTGTAGACTTAGAGAAAGCTCTTGACAATGTTGATTGGAATACTCTCTTTCAAATTCTGGAGGTGGTAGGGGTAAAATACAGGGAGCGAAAGGCTATTCACAATTTGTACAGAAACCAGATGGCAGTTATAAGAGTCGAGGGACATCAAAGGGGAGCAGTGGTTGGGAAGGGAGTGAGACAGGGTTGTAGCCTCTCCCCGATGTTATTCAATTTGTATATTGAGCAAGCAGGAAAGGAAAGAAAAGAAAATTGGGATACGAATTAAAATCCATGGAGAAGAAATGAAAACTTTGAGGTTCGCCGATGACATTGTAATTCTGTCAGAGACAGTAAAGGACCTGGAAGAGCAGCTGAACGGAATGGACAGTGTCTTGAAAGGAGGATAAGATGAACCTCAACGAAAGCAAAACGAGGATAATGGAATGTAGTCTAATTAAATCGGGTGATGCTGCGGGAATTAGGTTAGGAAATGAGACGCTTAAAGTAGTAAATGAGTTTTGCTATTTGGGGAGCAAAATAACTGACGATGGTCGAAGTAGAGAGGGTATAAAATGTGGCCTGGCAATGCCAAGGAAAATGTGGTGTCACCGCCAGACACCACACTTGCTAGGTGGTAGCCTTTAAATCGGCCGCGGTCCGGTAGTATACGTCGGACCCGCGTGTCGCCACTATCAGTGATTGCAGACCGAGCGCCGCCACACGGCAGGTCTAGAGAGACTTCCTAGCACTCGCCCCAGTTGTACAATCGACTTTGCTAGCGGTGGTTCACTGACAAAATACGTTCTCATTTGCCGAGACGATAGTTAGCATAGCCTTCAGCTACGTCATTTGCTACGACCTAGCAAGGCGCCATTATCAGTTGCTATTGATATTGTAAAGAATGTACAGACAAGAGCTACGTTCAACATTAATGGATTAAAGTTAAGTATTCCACCAAGTACCACCTTTTATCTGAAGTCTAAATTCCTTGTCCTGTTCCAGACCTCACGCCAGCCTGCGTGAGCTTAAACGCGTGCCTTTCGGTTTCCTCCAAACTCCGTGGGTTGGCTCCTGCCAATCCACAACAGAAAGCGTTTCTGAAGAAGAGAAATTTGTTAACATCGAGTATAGATTAAGTGTCAGGAAGTTGTTCCTGAAAGTATTTGTATGGAGTGTAGCCATGTATGGAAGTGAAACGTGGACTATAAATAGTGCAGACAAGAAGAGAATAGAAGCTACAGAAGAATGCTGAAGATTAGATGGGTAGATCACATAAGTAATGAGGAGGTATTGAATAGAACTGGAGAGAAGAGAAATTTATGGCACAACTTGACTAGAAGAAGGGATCGGTTGGGGGGCATATTCTGAGGCATCAAGGGATCACCAATTTAGTATTGGAGGGCAGCATGGAGGGTAAAAATCGTAGAGGGAGACCAAGAGATGAATACACTAAACAGATTCAGAAGGATGTAGGCTGCAGTAGGTACCGAGAGATGAAGCTTGCACAGGATAGAGTAGTATGGAGAGCTGCATCAAACCAGTCTCTGATCACAAGACCACCACAACAACAACAACGACAACAACAGCTTCAAAATTGCCTTAATAGTGTCATATATTCAAAAATCTCCCAATGGAGTGAAATAGGGGATGAAAAGATTTTTGAATATATGATATTATTAAGGCAATTTTGAAGCTGTTGTTGTTGTTGTGGTCTTCTGTTCAGTTCCGAAAAATCCCTCCATAAAAAAGTCTAGAGTGCGAGTTCAACAACCTCTCCAAATTTCAAGTTTCAATCCTTAGCGGTATATGCTGGGAGACGATGATTCAGTGAATCACTCGGGACATTTCCTTTTACATACATATAGAGATTGGTAACAGCTCTTGTCCTGTGTTAATAGCTACGTTTTCACTAAATAAATTAATCTCTTATGACCTTCAAAATGTGTCCCACAAAGAGAATCCACTATCCTTAAACTTCCCCCCCCCCCCCAACCTTCCCCCCCATCTTGAGCACATCTTTGAATATCCTAGTGTCTTAATCAACATGCACATAGTTCCACCACCCCCTGATAGCGGTAGAGCCACTGCCTAATGCAGAGGCTGCCAAGATGTCGGCTTGCGGGCCTTGCCCGTGCCTACCTGCCAAAGCACTCAGCCTCGCTGCACATTCCCCTCACCGCCTCGGCAACCTGACTGAGCGCGAGTAGGGGGAAGTGGGGAATACTGCGAATGCACCACATTTAAATGGCAGTGTAGTCGCACTGTATAATAGTTTTATATTTCATATTTGGCAACAACATACATCACAAACGGAACATTTTCAGTATAATTTAATTATTTTTGGCGCGCTGAATACATAATATAATTCTTATCTGGTACAGGAAATGAGGTCACGACACTCAGTAATGAGTAAAACGACTAATGAAACGAGATCTGGTACAAACAGTTAGTATGTGGCAGACGCAGACAACTGCACTGACTTTTGCACTCAAGTTGCTACTTAATTGTAATTTCTTTAGTTTCATAAGCAAAAGAAAAGGTCCTTCACACATGTAGAACGAAATCTTGTAGCACTTTTGCAACCTCATTATGGACGTGAGGAGATTCTACCCGAGGAAAGCAATGTAGACGCCCTGGACAGGTTTAACGTAAAAAAAAAAGTCATTAAAGCTGGAATTACTTTGCGCACATGCACAGGGCCACTTTCAAGTGAAACAGCATACGGTCTCCAAAACAGATGTGAGATTGACACACCCTCAAAACCTTTGGAAAACGATCCTTGTAATTCTCTCAAGACGACAACAAATTCTTCGAATCTCGCTTTTTCTTTAATGGCAGTGAGCTCAGAGAACTGGACTGCATTTGTAAGAATGTGACCCTCGCCGGCCGCGGTGGTCTAGCGGTTCTAGGCGCTCAGTCCGGACCTGCGCGACTGCTCCGGTCGCAGGTTCGAATCCTGCCTCGGGCATGGATGTGTGTGATGTCCTTAGGTTAGTTAGGTTTAAGTAGTTCTAAGTTCTAGGGGACTCATGACCACAGATGTTAAGTCCCATAGTGCTCAGAGCCATTTGAACCATTTGTTTGGGCAGTGGGCAGTCAAGTCCACTTAAAACGTGAGATCTGCGATCCATTCCGGATGTTACAATTTTCGTTCCCGCCCTCCTCTTTCCTTCATACATTCAACAATAGTGAGTTCCAAATCGAAAAATCGTTGTGAACATGTGCCTCGATTTAACCAACGCACTTTGCAGCAATATGTAAAGGCTCCGTACTCTTCGGTCATTTCCATCGAAAAACGTTGCAAATGACAGTGGAATAATGCATGTGACTTCATAAATTTTGCTATTCATACCACCAGTTTCTTCACGTGCTGCGTGTCTGAAAATTTAGAACCAAGTGCCTCTTAATAAACTGAACAGTAAATACTGTCTGTCGTTCTTTGCAATCTTTTGTTCTTTAATTGACAACTAAATCTTTAAATTCTTTCTGCATGGTACTGTAATTTCGTTTCATAGAGCATTTGCAGTACTCATTGCTTATGCGGCTGTATAATAAATATTGAGAATTCTCATCCCTCTTTTCTGTCATTCCCATTCATTTTCAAAGACTTGTCACTATAGAAGTGCCTCGTTTTGTGCAAAAAGCCAATGAACCTATAAATGCCCTTCGCACAATGAACAAATAGCGCCAGCACCACAATCCTGCCAAACTGAATAAAATGGTGCCGGCCGAAAAATACCACAACGCAATACTAAATGAAATATCTCGCTGTACCAGGTACTCCAGAGAAGGGACGAGCAAATCCGATCCAGGCCCTACTACACAAACTGGTGAGGCTACATTCAGAACAGTACAGACTACCTCTACCAGTCATACGTACACACCACTGTGCGCTCTTCGAATCAGTACTCAGCTTCGCAGCTAGCACGTGGGCACATAGAGTGAACGTGGTCACCAACAAAGCATGCGTCAGACGAGGGCAGAGAAGTGTCCTACTTAGGCTATCTGGAGCCTTCGGTACCACCTCAGTGGATGCACTGTGTGTGGTGCTCGGAATATGCCCCATGGATATCACGATCAAATACTGAGCTGCAAGGTACTGGTTAAAGGTGGGAAGACTAGATAAGGTATGCACAATAACCGGTGTGCCCATAGAGACGATACGTCACCTTAAAAGTTGGCGTTTGGATACTGGCAAGGTGAGTGGGATGTAAGCGACAAGGGACGTAGACTGCACGACTTCCTCTCTGACATAAGGGAGCGGTTGAGAATGAGACATATCGATCCCAGCCGCGGTATGGTACATTTCTTAACCGGGCACGGACCTTATCCCACGCACTTAAACCGCGTGAGTCTGAGGCAGACACCTACATGCACATGCGGGGAAGAAGGTTCCCCAGAACACACTGTCTTTTTCTGCGGGCAATACGCGAACAATAGACATACACTACACTTAGATTACACAGATACAGACATAGATATATACACAGCAATAAGACACGAAGAACAATGGGCACAATTAAACGCACTGACAAACAGTATTTCAAAAACAACACATGAAGAGTATATGCGGACACGAAATTACAGGCATGCCTATGTGCAGCGTAACAGCAATCTCCAGAGGATGGACAGCGATACCCACAGTGACAACGAAAGTAGTGACAATGAAAAGGAACAGGAGGAGGAAGCTGAGATGTGACAGTAAATAAGCAAAAGTGCTGGCAATCTAGCCAAGAAAACACCAAATGCTGTACATGGATGGGCACCTAAGGTAGTGAATATATAGGATTAGTAATAAATAGGATAAGCAACATTATTTCTCTACTAATAACCATTTGTGTGTGTGTGTGTGTGTGTGTGTGTGACTGGCGGTCAATGGCTCGAAGAAAGCATTCCGAGGTATTCACCGTCAGTCACACTCGGTGATGGTACTAACAAATCTCTCGTCTATCCTATCTTCTTTTTGTATTCTTCTTAAAAAACAACAAAATTTTATTTATATTTCAAGCATAAATTATTGTTATTTTGAAAAGTATCATTATTTGTAAATGTTATAGATAAAACACGAGGAAAGAAAACTGTAAAAAGATGAAAAACGAAAATTGTAAGATGTACGACCTGTTTTAAACATCAGGTAACAGGTCTATAATTTGGCAATAAATAAATAAATATGCCGTATCCAACACGCGGGCCGTACGCCCTGCCCGCGTGAAGCCTGGCACTCTACGGCCCACCCTTGTCTAACGTCCCGTCCTACATGACCGACAGAAGGCACCGACGGCGCTCGACACCTTCAGGAGACAAAACGCAACCGCAGGTGTAGTTACGGAAGCGTCCTACGTGAGTGACATCTGTGTTGCTGCCTGTCTTCCGCTGCAACTGGCGACGTTTGAATTCAAACGTGTTTGAATCTTCTCGCTTGTAGCACGTGCGACAGCGGCAGCCATAGGCGAGATTGTACAGGATTTTGTGAGACAGCAGACAATATGCCGACGAATTTCGCCGAAATTTTAATACCAGAAGTTAGTAAGAGGCGTCATTTATGGGATACAAGACATAAAAACTACCACCATATGTCACCAACAATGGGCGGCTGTGCCCAATGCGGTGGGCTCAACAGCTCAACAAGAAGCCCTGAGGAAGGCCACTGGCAATAGTGGCCGAAACGTCGGGCAGTTTTATATATTGACAATGCGGTCAACAGCCCAGAAGAATTTTATTGACAGTGACAACGGCCGCGGAAGCCTACACTTACGTATAATCCTTTTCTATGCCAACCAAAAATGTGTGTCACAATTATGTAAGTACACATATCAAATAATAGTTTTGCATCACCTCGGTTCCAAGAGTTCCGGAACCTGTACAGAAAAATGGAGTAGAGATCAACATAAACATCATTTCCACCCTTTTTATTGTTCATGACTACTATAAATTGCATGTTGCACCACCATACAGCGTGACCTTCAGAGGAGGTGGTCGAGACTGCTCTACACAGAGGTACCTATAATACCCAGTAGCACGTCCTCTTGCATTGATGCATGCCTGTATTTGACATGTCATACTATCCACTAGTTCATCTAGGCACTGTTGGTCCAGATTCCCCCCACCTCAATAGCGGTTCGGCGTAGATCCCTCAGAGTGATTGGTGGGTCACGTCGCCGGTAAACAGTCCTTTTCAATCTAAACCCGGCATGTTCCATAGGGTTCATGTCTAGAGAACATGCTGGCCACTCTAGTCGAGCGATGTCGTTATCCTGAAGGAAGTCATTCACAAGATGTGCACGATGGGGGCGCGAATTGTCGTCCATGAAGACGATTGCCTCGCCAATATGCTGCTGATATAGTTGCGGTATAGGTCGTTGGATGGCATTCACGTATCGTACAGCCGTTACTGCGCCTTCCATGACAACCAGCAGCGTTCGTCGGCCCCACGTAAAGCCAGCCCAAAACAGCAGGGAACCTCCAGATTATTGCAGACGCTGGACTGTGTGTCTAAGGCGTTCACCCTGACTCGGTTGCCTCCAAACACGTCTCTGGCGATTGTCTGTTGAAGGCATATGCGACACTAGTCGGTGAAGAGAAGGTAATGCCAATCCTGAGCGGTCCATTCGGCAGGTTGTTGGGCCCATCTCTGCCTCGTTGCCTCGTGTCGTGGTTGCAAAGATGGACCTCGCCATGGACATCGCGAGTGAAGTTGCGCATCATGCAGCCTATTGCGCATTGTTTGAGTCGTAACACGACGTCCTTTGGCTGCACGAAAAGCATTATTCAACATGGCGGCGTGCTGTCAGGGTTCCTCCGAGCCATAATCCTCAGGTAGCGGTCATCCACTGCAGTTGTAGCCCTTGGGCGGCCTGAGCGAGGCATGTCATCGACAGTTCCTGTCGCTCTGTAGCTCCTCCACGTCCGAACAACATTGCTTTGGTTCACTCCGAGACGCCTGGCCACTTCCCTTGTTGAGAGCCCTTCCTGGCACGAAGTAACAATGAGGACGCGATCGAACCGCGGTATTGACCGTCTAGGCATGGTTGAACTACAGATAACACGAGAAGTGTACCTTCTTCCTGATGGAATGACCGGAACTGATCGGCTGTCTGACCCCCTCCGTCTAATAGGCGCTGCTCATGCATGGTTGTTTACATCTTTGGGCGGGTTTAGTGGCATCTCTGAAGAGCCAAAGGGACTGTGTCTGTGATACAATATCCACAGTCAACATCTATCTTCAGGAGTTCTGGGAACCGGGATGATGCAAAACTTGTTTTGATGTGTGTATATTAACATCAATAACATTTTCAGAATGTTAGTTACGATCTATAACGTAGACAATGAAGGCTGTGTGTTACAATAGTCAGTCACCGGTAACAAACTTCGTGTTTATTATCTCGTTCGTAACACAATCACCAATGATCTAAAATACAATACATATTGGTACTGGCTGAAAAATCCCTATATGTTACAACTTCTGAGAACTGCTTTTACACTGGATCTTTTGCTCATCCAAAAATCCTGGCAGCAATTAAACTGATCTCTGACATCATTACTAAACCCATCAAAGTTCTCTCTAAATATAACGGCTGTAGTTTCCTTTGCTTTCAGTCATTCGCACTACCGACATAGTAAGGCCATGTTGGCCAATGATACAAGACCAGGTCAGTCAATTATCCAAACTGTTGCCCTGCAACTACTGAAAAGACCGCCGTCCCCGTTCAGTAAACCACAGGTTTCCCTGCCCTCTTCACAGATACCCCTGCGTTGTGGTTGCACCTACGTCAGGGCCATCTGTATCGCTGAGGCACACAAGCAACCCATCCGTGGCAATGTCCTTCGTTCTTGGAGGGTTCGTTGGTTACAGGCTTTACATTGGCGACATGTAGCAAATTACACCACTACCTGTTCTACAAGACGCGAAATAGCAGGTTGCGTTTTTAAGTGGCCAAATTATCACTCCAAGTATTTGGATGTTCTCCTGTTTCTGCTTATCTGTGTATGAGCCGTTATATGTAGGATGCTTCCAAAGAATTTCACAAAATACGCTTGCTTGGATGATTGATGATCCTGTTCGTTGGAGAATCCAGTTTTTATTTTGACACCACCACCGGCTCTTCTTCAGGTCGGAACCACAACGGTCTACACTCGTCGGTATGAGGATAACAGTGGGGGGGGGGGGGGGGGTACTTAAGAATAAATGAGAATTACACATAGAAAATCTAAACCAGACGAGCACAAGAGCGACATACTGACAACAGAGCTGATAAGCTAATTAATTGTAGAAGAAATGGAAACCACCTCGAAATCCAACAACAACAATAACAACAACAACCGTAAGAGCACATATTCATCCAATGCGGAGAGCATCAATGAGATCGAGACCAGTGTCCAATAAGGACGATAGCGATAAGGCGTTTAGTTTCCAGCACTAAAAATAGTTAGCAGCAATGGAAATTTTAACCATCTCTATCGCTTGCAGTTGGCGAAACTAAACGTATAAACGACTGTCGAAAAAAAAAAAAAGTTTGAAACAGCAAATGAGTGCCAAGTCGTTTAGATGGAGTCTCTACAAAAGGTAAAAGCAAAAGTTAAGGCGTAACAGAAGACACTAGGCAGATAATGGCGCGACAAGGAAATTGCCCGCAACAGTTAAGCACGCTGGTGGGTGGCATCCAGATCCAGCGGCTGGACGGCGGGCAGGCTCGTGTCGTAATGCCGACTCGCTCTGGGGAGACAAGGCGGCGGTTCCATTTCGCTTTTATCGCATTCTCAGCCGCGTAACGGTCCACGGTGGAAACAGAGCGTAAATAGTGAGGTAGGCCAACGCGATATGAGGCTCCTGGTTGCTTTCAGAAGGTGATGCCAACGCAGAGAGTAACATACATTTTGCAACGAAGTCTTATATCTCCAAAGCGCGAGAGTTGGCAGTGTAGTATCGGGAATTTCTGGCCAAAACTTAAGGCGGACTGGATTAGTCGCATGCTATAACGCTTACCTGCAATTGGTGGTGGTGGTGGTAAGTTCCTATGGGACAAACTGCTGAAGTCATCGGTCCCTAGACTTACGCACTACTTAATCTAACTTAAACTAACTTACGCTAAGAACAACACACACACACCCATGCCCGAGGGAGGACTCGAGCCGACGGTGGGAAGCCGAATACAATTGGTTATACCAGCTGTAGAAGTATGAGACCGGAATTTCGTTGCAATAATTACACGTCTGATAAACAACATATTATTCAAAACAATCTCCATTGCTATTTGTACATTTCTCCCACCTCTTCGGCAGGCTATGAATGTGTAATGACACATTCAGACGCAGAGACATACAATACCTTAAAGGCTGCGCCAAAGATTAAATTGAGAGGGATGTAGAATATAATCTCTGTAATGTTCATATTGGATTCTCTTTTGTTTCGTATTTCAAGTAGGAGTTAAGAGACACTTTCGATTGTTACCTCGTAGAGGATGGACGTAATTTTTGGTGTGTGCGGAAAGGCAGTCATCTTGTTAGTATTTATGGTTTGTGCGACGAGCAGAGCAAGTCTTATTGTCTTGTGAATAAAAAATAGTGAGAAGTATCGAAGTTTTATGAGAATTATTTAAAGCGACGTAGCATTGTATTCCTTGGTTTCCACCGTCTTCGTGAAGTAAACCGACGTGGCATAAGGACTAATTCTACGTCTAAGGTGAGAACTCTGATTAAATAAACAATGACGTAGAATTCAAAAATTTAATTAATCGGAATTGTAAATTATATTACAGGAAAATTTCACGCAGCACTGAATTTTTCCGCATTCAAGACGGTCAATACAGTCCGTAAAAAAAGCCTTTCAAAAATTCTAAAGTTACAGTTCCATATCCATAATTTTTCCTCTTTTCAAAAAATCAATAAATTTTTTTTCTTTATTTCGCCACAAATGCCACGCAAAAAAAGACAGTTCTTCTTTTGTAGCGAACCAGTCAGTGAGCCATCTTCGTACATTTTCATACGAAATGAAGCGTTATTCAGAGATAGCGCGTCCCAGTGTTGCAAATAGATGATAATCGGACGGAGCCAAGTCTGAAGAATAAGCCGCATGCCCTAGTATTTCCCAAGTGAACGCCTCGATCGTTTCCCTGATCCCTTTTGCTGTGTGTGATGACGTTATCATGAAGCAATATGACTTTTTGTTGCCTTTTTCCATAGTCCGGTCGTTTTTCACGTTATGCTCGATTTAAATCGATCATTTGCTGTTGCTAGCGATCAGTGTTAACGGGTTCACCAGGTTTTAGCAGCTTATAATAGATGACACCCTTCTGATCCCACCAAACACACAGCACTGTCTTCTTTCCAAAGCGATTTGGTCTTGCCGTGGATGTCGATGGTTTACCTGGATTCATCCGTGATTTACGACCCTTAGGATTCTCAAAATATATCCCTTTTTCATCACCTGTCACCATTCGATGGAGAAACTACTTTCTTTTGCATCTGGCGAGCAGCATTTCACAAGTGGTCTTTCGAATTGCTGCTGTTTTTCACTCAGTTCAAGCGGAACCCATTTTCCCACTTTTTGCACCTTTCCCACAGCTTTCAACCGAATAGAAACGGCTTTCTGCGTCACATTCGATTGTTCCGCGAGCTCCTATTGAGTTTGAGTATCATCTTCATCCAATAAGGCCTGCATTTCGAACTTTTTCGGTGGATTCCCGAGCTCGCCGTTTCCCAAATCAAAATCACAATTTTTGAATTTTTTGAACCACTCGAAACACTGCGTTTTCCGGAGAGCATGTCCGCCGTAAGCTTCGACGAAAATTCGATGCAAGTCTGCAGCAGATTTCTTCAAATGATAACAGAAAACCAATGCTGTCCGCAAATCGTAGTTCGGAGGCTCAAAACTCGTCATGTTTACGGGTTTGAAACAGATAGCGATGTAGGCAACTTAGTTACTGTGTGTTGACATTCGTCGTGAGCCGTTACAGGAAGCAGATGGCGCTGCAGACGCGGTCCCACGGGCTCTACACTGACGGCTAGCACTAGCTATAGGGAAATTCCAGTTTAATACCTCTACACATTGGTAAAAGCAAAGTAAAGAATGTGTCATTACGCAGCAGATTTGCTAGATAGTCACCTGCTGCCTTATTTCTTGGATCACAGTCAGTAGCAAAATAGCCGGCCGGAGTGGCCGTGCGGTTCTAGGCGCTGCAGTCTGGAACCGAGCGACCGCTACGGTCGCAGGTTCGAATCCTGCCTCGGGCATGGATGTGTGTGATGTCCTTAGGTTAGTTAGGTTTAATTTGTTCTAAGTTCTAGGGGACTGATGACCTCAGAAGTTAAGTCGCGTAGTGCTCGGAGCAATTTTTTTTTTTTTTTTTTTTTTGAGTAGCAATATAAATGACTTATTAATGCACACATTATTGTCATTACCATTGCTAAATGGAACTCCAACTGGCATACCTAGAAATATGACTTTTCTTCTTACACTTCTATCGTCTACTTCCTTCTTTTTCTTTAGCTATCGATCCCTTGTGTCCGTGGTCGCTAATTATGATGAATCACCTATCCGCGGTATAAGAAATATTTAAATTAATACTATAGATGCTGTCTGCAGTCATCCTAAGGCTGCAAATTTTTGTTCCTGGCGTCTTCGTGTTTTAACTGTTTGCGTATTGTGTTACTAATGACGAACATTCCGCAGTTCCGCTACATGATCGTTGCAAATAGCAACTCTCTCAGACTGCTCTGTGTACTACACCGTAGGTGTAGCAACATTTTTTTTTCGCCTTTTTTTTTTTTTGCAGTTAGCTCAAATTACATTGTATGTAAATTTAAGGGGGATCACTGTTACCAGCTGCAACGGTACATTTAGCGGAATCAGCGGCGACGAGCGAAAAGGTATACCAGGCCGGGATTCGAACGCGGGATCTCCTGCCTACTAGACAGATGCCGTACTCACTGCGCTATCCGGGACACAGCGTTATCTCAACTGTACGGACTATCTCGGTCCGTCTCACGGCCGATCCAGACTCCAGCCGAGCGCTATCTATTCGCAGTCACTGTCCTGCCTATTAAGCAGGAGATCCCGGGTTCGAATCCCGGTCCGGTACACATTTTAGCTCGTCGCCGCTGATTCCGCTAAATTTCCCGATGCAGCTGATAGCAGTGATCCCCCTTAAATTTACATATAATGTTTCACAGCTGCGGAATCTGCATGGTGTGTGTTCTTTCGAAGGAACAGACACCATGCATTCAAATAATCAAATAACACAGCCTCAAAAAAAAAAAAAAAGCAACACCGTCACGGACTGTGTTCAGTGGCACCAGGGTATAATATATGCATACTGAGGTGTATTTCTCACGGTGGTCGACGATCAGATGGCGCTCAAGAGGCCTGTCTGTGCTACCTCTATTTTGACACGCTAGGCCTGCTGCGTTATCAGTGCCTGCAGCAGGATTAAGAACATGTTTGCCACTGGTCAGGCTATCACTGACGCTACGACTACACCAAACACGGCTACGCTGGTGTCGTCAAAGACGAAGAGTTGACTGGAGAGTGGAATGGAGTTTTATTGCCTTCAGTGATGAGAGTATGTTCAGTCTGTACGCGAAAGATGGACATGAATAGCGTAGATCCGGTGAATTTCCTATTCCAGAAAGCATTCGCCCACGACACACATATCCAGTCCCAGGCCTCATAGACTGGGGAGCCATCAGTGACAATTGGCGGCCACATTTAGTGTTTCTACAGGGTAAAGTAGCCAGTATCTGCTATACTGCACAGACTGTTGTAAGAAGTCCATGATTAAGGAATTTGTTGCTAGCGCACCCGAGCAGATGTAATTTCGATGGATTGCTCACGCGCTGCCTGCGATATGTAAGCCATAAGAGAATCTGAGACCAGAGAACAGTGTTGTATGCAGTAAGAGCAGTGTCTGTAGGAGTAGCAGTAAGTAGTTGCTAGCAGTGTTGTGCATCGTGTTGGCTGGGCCGGTCGTGGGGACCGATGGCGGTGCCTGAGCGTTGTAGTATAAGGTAAAAGCAGCGTCGCGCATATGTATTATTGTTATATCAAGTCCCATGTAAATGTTTTAAAAAATCTCTTAATAATAATCTTTCTTATAAAAATTAACTTTTGACAATCATTCAACTCAATTTAAAGATTTTACTAGTTTCTCCAATCCATGGTCATCCTGATTATTGTAAAAAAAAAAAAAATCTGTTGTTTCTTTTTATACATGAGAAATCTATCGGCCAGCATTGCACTGAGCTGTACCATAAAAATTTCTTATAGGAGTAGATATATGCGCGTTATCTGGCGACCTTACTGAGGCAAGAATTTTCAGTTTAGTCAGAATGATCTTTCAGGGCCATGACGCACCGCTGCTGACGTCCAAAATTTACCAGTTAAAATTCACAGTCATTATTGAAAGGTTATAAGTGAGCGACAATTTTATTGAGTGGTTAGTCACATTGTATTATTGGTAGCGCATTGAGCGCCGCATTTGGTTTAATGAAGCATTTAAACTGTGTCCTTGAAAATGAAACAGCGTTGAAACACAGACATTTTACTCATTGTGGACAGGGAATACACAGAACGTTGGGAAACTTAACGGTTAACGTTATGTAGACGGCAGAGATCTTAAAGTGAATATTTTGAGATAAGAGAGCGATGTACAGGAACGAATATTTCAGACGGTAGGAAGTCTTAAATGACGAAAGCGCGAGAGGCACACAAAGAGATTTCAAACACGTGTGATTTTATGTTTCACGTATAACAGCTGCCTGCATATCCAATTTAGTGGCCAGTAACTATATTGTAAAGCAGTATCTAATCGTTTGTGATGCGATTATATCTTGCCAACCAGTTTAAATGACCCAAGTTCTCGTATTCATTTCTGATGACACACTTTGTTAAATACTGTATCTCTAGTTGTTCGCAGTGTATTGTTTCAAGACGACTGTGGAAAGTCCCAAATCGATATCAATGTTCGTGAGGATTTGAACAGTTGTTGACGTGTCTGTGTAGCTTAAATCTTTAAGCAGACGTCACGGATGTATCCGTCTCCACTGACTGCTCGTTCTCAATAGATTCGACGGACAAACCATGTCTCTAAGGAAGCATGGGTGCTACTAACTGCCAAGCCCACCTTACTACCCTAGGCGTGAGTGTAGGTTCAGTAATATATCGAAAAAAACGTATGGCCGTACTGTTGTGAGAAAATAAACAATCATTTATTCGATAGTGTAGGGGATATTAGCATATTACAGCACATTGTAATTCACATTAATAAAAACAAGTAGAAATTACCTTTAATTCTCGAAGTCATGCCCACACCGCGGCACACAGCTTTTTTTTTTTTCTTTTTTTCAAAGTACATGGAACGCGTGGTGAAACCTACTGAGAGCTTGGGGAAAGGAAAACAAGTGAAGCACAGAAAGCACATGGTGTAAAGCTACACCTTTGACATATTCACATTCTCTGGTAATTAAATGACTTGTGTGAAATAATATCCTGTAGTTTTCAAGAAACGCATCTATTACTAGGAGTTTTGTACCGACAATATGTGAATAAGTGTACAACCGAAAGTTGTTATGCCAAGCGAAATACAGTGCGCTAATAACGACGGAAATTTAAAAAAATATATAAATTTGTGAAACGATTTTTATTAGTTAACGAGAATATTATTAGTTTTGAATTAAAATTCAGCAAAACTGAAGTCATTTGTTGAGATAATAAGGTCACCAGCTTGTACTTGGGCAAAAGTGAAAAATCCTGATAATACTGAGTGAAATTACGGATTTAGTAATAATTACTGTAAGCTCTGTAGACAGTTTTGTTCAATGTAGGAGCGAGAGCTCGGTTGAAAATTCATAACTTTATAAAATATTTAAAACTTAATAAATTGTTCACCTAAGCTGACACACTACTTAACCTAAATTATCCTAAGGACAAACACACGCACCCATGCCCGAGGGAGGACGCGAACCTCCGCCGGAACCAGCCGGACAGTCCATGACTGCAGCGCCTGAGACCGCTCGGCTAATCCCGCGCGGCTAATAAATGCTTCATTTGTGTGACCATAGTGTCCGTAGTTGCTTTATAATTCTTGAGGGTTTTTTGTTCTGTCGTTGCAACTAGAAAAAGCGTGATTTTTTTCACCAGACGCGTTTCGCTTTATTGAGGTAAAGCATCACCAGTGGTCTGTAATTAAGCTATTTATATTTTGATTTGCTTTCAGATCGAAAAACAGTTCGTTAAGAATAAATTGTATGCGAATTCAATCTTTCTCGGCGTATTCCACTGATGAATTCTCCTCGGGTTATCAGCCGAGTGGTGGCGTCGACTTGTCGCAACGTTTCTTCTGGCAAAGATGATGGGTACGAAACTCATCGAAATGTTGAGACAAGACGACGCCACCACTCGGCTGATAACCCGAGGAGAATTCATCATAACAATAAACTGATTTGTACTTACGGTGATTTTCGGTTGATTTCTGGCTTACATCGGGAAATGCCGTTTGCTAGCACATCGTTGTTTTTCTGCATTAGATACTAATAATTTTGGTCTAATTTTTAGATGTTCTGCAGCGCTATGCATTTCTAATGTTTTTCACAACACACTCTTATGCACACCATTGTATTCTGTTTGTTTTTGTACTTCATGTATGTGTTGTGGTAGTGTTTTGTAGTGTTCCCAACATAAACTTTCCACTACATTGTCTTTGACCTACAATATTTTTATTATTATTTTTTTAAGATTAGAGTATTGTATGTGTTTAATTATGTTTCTGTGTATACGGTACAGACAACTCGCCAAATAACATGGGTTGATGGCATGACTTTGACATTTGAAGCAGCCAGAAAGAGTATCGCGGATACTGCATTCTTCGTGCACCCTGAGCCTAATGTGCCCTAGGCGCTGGTAACTGATGCAGTTCCCCGGCGACTGGTTCAGTACTCCAGCAAAGGTGCGTTCTTTCCATGCAAGCTGTCCACCTTCCCAATGGAAATGGATGTATTTACACGACCGGAAACTTCTAGCCGTGAACAAGGCCATTAAATACTTCAGGGCTCCGCTGGAAGCGAATCTGTGAAATATGCCTTTCGTCAGACCAACATGAAGTGTTCGCCAAGGCAACACCACGGGCTCGTGTTCATCTCACAGTTTTGCACCATTGTTCGACACATCTCTGGTATTAACAATGTTGTGGCCAACTATCTCTCGGGTCGGCAGCATCCCCAGCATGATCGATTACACTAAGCTTGTCTGAGCACAGGTAATAGACCATGGATTACAGAAACTACTAACAGCAGCATCATCAGCATTAGACCTCCAGCTAACTGAGTTTCTCGGAACCGCTGTTAAACGTTATTGCTACATGTCCTCCTAAAAACCTAGTCCTTTCCTACCAGCCATGTTCAGAAGAAATGTATTCGCAACTTTATACGAATTGTGTCGCCCTGGTGTACGATCAACGACACATCTGATGACAAATCGTTATGTATGACCAGAGATGCTAAAAGAATACTATGAATGCCATTCCATTAAATAACTGAGCAACAAGATTCACTGCCATATGCACGTATCTATAGGGAACTTCCCGAACACAACTGGCCCCTTTGCCCATGTGTACATCGACGTCATCGATACGCTACCACAGTACAATGGTCAGTGCTATCTGCTCACGATGATGGACCGTTTCACTAGCTAGCCAGAAGCTGGACCGGTAGACAATGATATTTCAGCGGAAACATCTGTCTTTACTTTTGTGTCGCAGTGGGTGTCACGGTCCGGCTGTCCTCTGCACTTCACAACATACTATGGGCGGCAATTAGAGCTTGATCTGTTCGCCAAACTCGCTAAATTTTTCGTCACAGTTCACCACAAAATGACAAGCTACCATCCAGCCAGCAACGGGATGACTGAGAGATGGCACTGCTCACTTAAAGCAGCCGTGATGTGCTATGACACCGAGTGGACTAAAGCGCATTCAAATGGTTCAAATGGCTCTGAGCACTATGGGAATTAACATCTGAGGTCATCAGTCCCCTAGAACATACAACTACTTAAACCTAACTAACCTAAGGACATCACACACAACCATGCCCGAGGCAGGATTCGAACCTGCGACCGTAGCAGTCGCGCGGTTCCAGACTGAAGCGCCTAGAACCACTCGGTCACCGCGGCCGGCAGAAGTAAGGCGCATTCCATGGTGCTACTGGACCTCAGGAACATTTATAAACCAGACATAGATACTTCATCCTCTGAGCTGGTGTACGGAGAGGCAAGATGGATTTGTGGACTCGAACAATCTGCCACCGCCGGATTAAGACCAGCTCGACTGTGTCCATCGACTCAGAGACTACATACACCGGATCCGTCCCCACTGGAACAGAACATCAATAACTGTTTCCATGTCATGCTGTACACGGAGGGTATGTAACAGTCTCTACAGCTTCGATACCCAGGCCGACATCGAGTACACTCAAGGGGAGGAAAAAAAAACACAGCTTCTATCACCAAGACCAGTGGAAAGCATGGTCAGTTTCCTGTTAATCGAAATGTCTAGCCTGGGTGACACAATTTATGTAAAGTCGCGAATGCGCCCCTTCTGAACATGGCTGGAAGAAAAGGACGACGTTTAGAGATGAACATGTCGCAATACAGTTTAAAGCCGATTCCGCGAATCTCAATTAGCTGGAGGTCTAACGCTGCTATATGTAGTTCCCATAATTCCTGGTCTATTTGTTGTGCTGAGGCAAGCTTAGTGTAATCAATCATGCTGGAGATGTTGCCGACCCAAATGAGGCAGTTGGGGTGGCATACATATTTTAGGAAGGATTCCCATCAGAAGTTCCAAGTTTCCAGCCTCGTCCAGCAGCTGCCCCATCATTAACGTCACCAGCGCCGATTCCAGCACCAGCAGACCCGCCACCAAAACGCACTGCAAGATCCGGCCGACGCGTCCATTTTCCGGCCCGCTTTTTGGAAAGTGCTCCTCTTCCACTGAGGGGGCTGATGCAGCGACTGTTTGCCGTTACAGAGTGCTGTGTCGCTCGCGCCTTGTGCGTGTGTTTACAAACACTGCCCTGTCAAACATTTCGCGCCAGGGACGAGAGGCACAGTATGTTATGTATGTGTTTTGGTGTTTTTTGATCTTTGATTTATGCTTTTTATGTTTTCGTATCTTCTGTGTTTAGTTATTAATGCATAGTTACGGGATAGCTTGTATGAACTGTTATTCGCAGATTAATGATGAATTGTGAGCTTGTATTCTCAGAAACTATTATATTTCTTCGCCGTTTCTCCTGTGAACACATTCAATATTATTGTCACTGCCCCGCGGGGTAGTTGTGCGGTCTAGGCGCCTTGTGATGGATCGTGCGGCTGCCCCCGTCGGAGGTTCGAGTTCTCTCTCGGGCATGGGTGTGTGTGTTGTCGTTAGTTTAAGTTAGATTAAGTGGTGTGTAAGCTTAGGGACCGATGACCTCAGCAGTTTGGTCCCAGAGGTTCTTACCACCAATTTCCAGTTTTCCAATATTGTCACTGGTTGCACGAGGGAGTTTTTTGTGTATCCCAGTTTCGCCGTATTGAGATTCAATCGCCGAACGACAGCCTACCCGGCTTTTACCGACAAATACGAAGTATTGTTTTGTAGTGTTATACATCCCACTATAAGACCCAGAAAGTTTAGTTAATATCTCGAGCTAGAAAACGATAAAAGCAGGGTTGTGGAGGTTCTCTTAGATTCTTCAGGTCCTTAGTATTCTTAGGAGGTTGCGGTTTGTCGACGTTTGGCACCTAGGAACCCAGGGACACTGAATACAAGTTATCAGCCTAGGGAGATACCACACGAATATGAATCCTTTGTAATTATCCCAATAATATTTTACTATCTCACGACAGTAAGCCAGCCCCGAATTAATAACTTCTTTGGCTACTCAGAAACTGCCGAGGGAGAACTTAAATAATACGAATCTTTAGTAAAACCACCACCACCACGTAGATGGAAAGGCCAAATAACTACGACAATTCGAATTTATGACGTCAGCGAGAAGCGACGAAAGAAAACAGCTTTCTTGAATTGTATCAAGCGTTGGGCAGAAAATTTTTTTTTGATATGTGATTGTTACGAGATTGTTTTTTAATTACACTGAAGTCATATTGTATGTTACTAAGTTGTGTCTGTGAGGGTTTAACGCAACATAATAAATGGTTATGCAGTTTCATCTTCATTACGGTTTGGAGTATTGCGCGCCGAAAGCTAACGGAAATTACACTGCAGGAAACAATGTTCATGTGTTCAAGTTTCCTAAAGACGATGTAATGAGACAGAAATGTCTCCACACCGTCTCAAGGCAGGGTCTCGCAGTTACTAGTTACTCGGTTGTAAGTTTTATTTTGATTGCAATTTAGTAATGCATGTTTTAGATTATGGTATACCAGCTTAGTGCCCGCTGCTTCGCTCGCATGGGCTTCGAATCTCTACAAACGCTGTCATCGAGGTGAACGGCTGTTCGAAACGTGCAGCGCGCCATGGACGCAGCCTAGTGGGATAGTATTATGCTGTGGGAGACATTCTTATGTGTTTGCATGGGACCTGTGGTAGTAATCTAAGACACGCTGACAGCTGCCCCTCATGCTTGATGTCCACCCAGCCGGCGATGTCATCTTTCAGCAGTAAACTGTCTGCGTCTCGGAGCCACAATGGTGATACAGTGGTTTGAGAAGCATTATAATGAACTCAGTTGATGTCTCGGCGACCAAGTTCGCCTGATGTAAATTCTAGATCGCTGTCGAGCGCCACCACTGCGTACGCAAATCAGCGATCCGCTATTAACGCGAATTACATGAACTGTGCGTAGACATCTAATGCCACGTACCTCCGCAAACCTACCAACGAAATGTCGGATTAGTGATACGCAGAATCAGTGATGTATTTCGTACCCAAGACGGATAAACGAGCTATTAACCAGATGGTGATAATGTTTTGGCTCATGAGTGTATATGGTGTCTATTCATCCGGACATGTCCGAAAAAACAAACACCACTTACATAATTAGGGCTATAACGGTCAACGATCAATTCATTGCCGACGCACAACGAGCTCGAACTGTTATGGGAATCAGCGAGATGCCTCGAGTAATGATGCTAAGGAGCGGGGGCACTACGTCGGTAGTGTGTTGTATAAGTAGAGAATTTCGGTCTGACGGGAGGCGTGCTAAGGTAGTCTGTGCAGTTGTATTGACCACTGTGTCCGGATGGCGTAGTGGCCGGCGTATTTGCTTAGTAAGCAGGAGACCCGGAACGGCACAAATTTTCAACTTTTCCCATCGATGTAAATCAGTAGCCACTTGCACATGATGTCTTTAATTCCTTCGTATCCTTATTCGTCATACTGGTCACTTGGTGATGTGAAAAAAAAACAAGTATGCTGGCACATGTGTTACGCCACTTTCCTTGTATGCCTAAGGACAGAGAGAGGAGAGGGGGATTTCAAATGTCAGTCTGACGTTACTTGTTTAGGTTTCCTGCTATTTCCCGAAATCAGTTAAGAACTTCTTAGAAAAAGGCCATGACTGATTCCTTCCCCCATACTTGCCCATTCCGTCTGCAGTTATTTAGATGTCGATGTGGTGTTAAACAAGAACATTTTATGTACGGTGTAAGGAGGTCCCTGCACACGAAAAAAAGTTCATTACATAAGCTCGCTGTAGAAACCCGTATTACACAATTTAAAGTGCAAAAGCGTATGTGTTCCCACCCCAAGTATTCTAAATTTTCCGGGAATAAAACGTCAGTTCGCTGGTGCAGCACATAGTCAACCTCGAGTAAGTAAGTGAGAGCGGGTTATTACGGTTCTTGACCTACTTAGATTTCAGACCAGTGACACACTTTTTCTTTGTAGCTAACCTTGAAATACTGAATAGCTCAAGAACGCGCTTTATTCGATTTCGCAGAAAAATAATGAATTATGTTTCTCTTTAAACAGTTGTAGTAATTGAGATGTCAGCTAATAACATATAATCAGATTCTTCTCAGTGAGGCAACTCTAGTATTCTCTTTCATGATGTTTATACAGCAACGGGCAAGTGAGTGGAGAAGAAATTCCCTTCTCCTTTAAAAATTTTGTAATGGACAGGTTGTATGTCAGACTTTTCACAGTTAAATACTTAACATTGGCAAGAGTGAAACTGGCCATGGATCGAGAACAGTCAACAACATTGCTGGCCATTAATATTGCAACAGCAAAAAGATACCATTGATGAAAATTTAGTTATTATGCGCATACAGTGTAGTAGGAAGAATATGTGATTAAATAAGTATGTGATTTGGCGCCTTGCAGGTTGCGAAAGTTAGTAGAATGCAACAAAGGCTGTAACCCGGCTGTGCACCGAGTCCAGCAGAGCTTGGATGACAGCTGCAAGAACGTATTTATTCCCTGCTGCTTCAACTCTACACCAGAGGTCGTCAGTCGTAGCGGCCGGTGACTAGTGACTCGCCATTCTCGCGGAAATCAATGACCACACGTTTTCAGTCAAAGTGATGTTTGGAGAACTCGCTGCCCAGCGCAACAGTCGAATGCCCTCTGTATGGAGGTACGCCAGCAGAATAACACAACATGCTATTTGTTGAAAGACAGGCTCACCGGAAAAAAATTCACACTCTCTGATGGATCGTTAGGCCATTACAGATGACGCAACGCTCAAGTCACATGCTTAACCACGCAAGTGCTGCCTCTTCGTGTGCATAAGGCAGTAGCGATCAGTGAGATATTTAGCTTTCGAGCGGAGATTGAACGTAAAATATGACTAAACCTAAGGACGTGACTAGAGTGGCAAAAAAGTCATGCGCGTGGCCATAAAATATGTAAAGTTGCCGGTGTTTTAGGTGTTTCGCGGTAGACTGTTCAACCTGTCTTCAAGCAATGGTACAACACAAGTGGCCACGAAACACGATCTCGGAATTATGATCGGAAAAAGATCCTGACTGAAAGAGACCGGAGACATGTTTGGTGCGGCCGGCTGCTGTGGCCGAGCGGTTCTAGGCGCTTCAGTCTGGAACCGTGCGACCGCTACGGTTGCGGGTTCGAAAAATGGTTCAAATGGCTCTGAGCACTATGGGACTTAACATCTGTGGTCATCAGTCCCCTGGAACTTAGAACTACTTAAACCTAACTAACCTAAGGACATCACACACATCCATGCCCGAGGCAGGATTCGAACCTGCGACCGTAGCAGTCGCGCGTGTGTGCTGTCCTTAGGTTAGTTAGGTTTAAGTAGTTCTAAATTTTGGGGGACTGATGACCTCAGATGTTAAGTCCCATAGTGCTCAGAGCCATTTTTGAGCGTTTCGTGGCTTGTGAATCAAAATCGTTTCCAAACACGAGAGCAACTACTGCAGGCAGTGAATGAAGGTCCATCTCAACCTGTTAGCGAGAGAACATTGCGACGGGAACTGCATGCAGCGCACATTTGGAGTCGATCACGTAGCAAGAAGACACTTCTCACACGGGCACATAAAGACAACAGCAAAGTTCGTCGGGCTGGAAGAATATGTGACTGGTTTTCTGAACACTCGCCCGCTCTATTACATCTCGATTAAAATGCAAAATCACCTGACTTGATCAGCATACAAAATCTGTGACACGTGTTGCAGTAGCGGGTAAAACGCCATCAGCATAGCCGCAGTTTGGTGGAACCGCACGACCAAATCGTCAGCGAGAGGCTTAACCTGGATACGGCATATCTGCACAACCTTTTGGACTGTCTTCCTAACCAGTACCAGGAGGTTATGAAGTCCAAGGACGGAATTACGCGGTATTAAATGATGCTTGTAATGATTTCTCTAGGGGTGAACAATTTTTCTTCCGGTGATTTAGACATCTCAGAGACTTCAAAGATGGGGCACAGCCTTGATGCCTAAGAAAAGTGAAGCCTCATGTCCAAATTACCGGCTAGGCGATCTAAAAGTGACGATACTGTGTACCCAGTGGCACATCTTAACATTCCCCCAGATGCTAGGCCAATATGGCGATGACGGATGCACTGTGGCAAACTTCGTCCTCCCCGGAGCCCCTACAGAGACACGTCCATTATGAGGCTGTAGAACCAGGCTTCGTTTGAAAAAACGACATGTTTGCCACTCCAGTGTCCGGTGACGACGTTGAGCGCTCCAATGGACGTCTCTGTTGTTGCATCGAGAGATACCGCAAGTATGGCCACTATGTTCACACTCAGTGGTGCTCCAGACTGACCGTGTGGCTGTCGGAAACAAGTCCATTTCCTGACTGAACTTTCGTGACGTGACGTGACGTCTGAGTGAAGTCTCTCTGTACTTTCGGGCGCTAGTTGTGTGGGGCCATTGAGATCCTGCATTTGGCCTTCTTGAATCTAGCAATTCCATATTCATACGGCAGTCGTACGATCCTAGGCAATGCGAGCGTCAGTACTGCGAAACTGCAGTTCGGCAACGCCACAAACCAGCCGCTGTCGAATTCCGATGGAAGCTGGTAGACGTTTTTAGGCCCCAGACAAGTCATAACATGATCTCCCAAAGAAACAACATTCAAGTTCGATTTCTGAATAAATCGCTGCATAATCATTCCTTTCATATAGAATGTTGATGGCGTTACGCCTACCTGCTTCTTACGGTACCCAAGAGTGTCTCAGTCTAATAAATTAAGCCGTTGAATACTGAATTATTAGTATATGAATCATGCGATACCGCTTTTGGCTGAACTCTCGCGATCTTCAGTTTTTGCTTAGAAACTCCCTTTTTCAATTACTTTCATTCAGGTTTGCTATTTCAGTACACAGTTCATAAATTATGAAAACGTTTCAGTATGATTTGCAAACAAAATAGTTTGACTCTAAAAAGGCAATAATCATGTTATTGCAATACCTCCGCCCGTTACCACTTTCGCCAACTTACAGCACCATCGACTGAGGAGGAGGGAGCCAGATCCCATGCGACGAGCGCCAGAGAAGAGGACACTGGAGCCATTCATTCTGCAGCCACAAAAGGGGCACCCCGGCGGACGTCCTCGCCTCCCTCAAGAATTGCGAAGGGACCTCGCGGCCAATGACAAACGTGCAGAAAACTGATGGATAGCTGCAGCTGTTAGGATGGAAAATCAAGAAAGCATGCACGAAAGCAAGTGAATTCTTGCCTGGCCTGGCAGCAGTCGTTTTAACTGCCTTACAAAGCAAGAACGTATGGACAATTCAAGCACCCCACGGGCATTGGGAGCAGCGTACACAAAGCGCGAAGAGTTCGCACAGGAAAGAGTGTGATAGAAGTCAGCCTTCTTAAAAATATTTTTTGTGGACATTAAGAGCGTTCCTTATAAATCACGGACACCAGCAGACTCTGAGACAGAGGCCTCACAAAGAGATAGCGGTTACAAAGAAGTGTTGTGTGGCTGCTCTCACAACAGCTTCGGAAGGCAAGGAAAACATAAGAAGTATATGCCAGCAACGCAGGTGAAATCGTCAGAAAGACGCCAGTTCCCGAGTCGCACACTAGCCCACGCAAGACAGGAAGTTTCCGCCCTGCATAGACAGGCGTGGCCATGAAACAGCCATCAGTCATTGAGCGGCAATGCAAATTGAGTCCGTCGGTGACTGCGCTGTTGAGAGGAGAAAATTTCGAGGAACCGTTGAGCTGAGAGGTGGATGAGGAGTCAAGAGGGAAGTCGGTGAGACAGTGCGGAAGCAAGAGGATGTGGGGGCTGCTCTTCCATTCACCGCTATCGTCCGCATTCCGACACCGTGATATGGCAGTTTCGGCCACGCAACCGAGCAGACAACGCGGAGATCGTACCTGGGACTCGCCGCAAAGCCGCCATTGCCGCTGAGGGCAGCCGACTCGAGCCGCACAGCACCAACGCGACGCGCCGTACCGACACAGCTCCTGCCGGCGACAGCACCTCACGAGAATGATAACGAATAATGGTGAGATGATTCATTCCCCCCCCCCCCCCCTACTTCCCCTCAATAACTGAGTTGTGTCAACGCAGAGTCAAATCGGCCCTGAAACATTTAATTTTGTTTTGTTTTGGGTGAAGAGTTCTGAAATACAGTTTCTTTATGTTTTAATCCTCTAAGCAATCTGTTCCAGTCATACATCAACCTCTTAATCTCACAACATTTTGTATTTGATTTCATTTAATTATTGATATAATTTAATTGTTGGCTCCCATGGGGAACGATCTGATTAGTAATTTTCATGTTGTGATGTTACAGAAAAAATTTCTCGAGCTCACTATAATATTTATCACTATCAAATTAAAAAACTGAATGGTATTGTATGAAGTAAAACTATGTTTTAATACAACAAGTTATTACATGAAATCAGAATTACATCGATGTTGTCAAAAGGCAGCTAATATTTCTTTTACTGAAAATATTCGGATACATATCTCTGACCTGAAGTAGTTATTCGCGCCATGACTCCCAGTAGTGAGTTGGAAGACAGTTTTGAAAAAGAGGAGAAGGTCGGACACATTGCTCTGAAATTTATAACTAATTATTGTTTCAAGATTATGAAATCGAGATTCATATTCCATGGAATTCTATTTGAAACTAATGTCAGATTTTACTGTTGTTGAAACAAAGAGTTGGTAATCAATCGCCTATATTAAAATGGCATTAGTGTTGCCAGTAACTGCGTGACGTAGACCTGGACCAACTAATTTATTATCTTGTAGAAACTGAGTCTACCCCTGGACGGATGCAGCCACTCGAAAACACAGGTACCGGCGAACACGTAACAGCCACTCACGTTGCAAAATTGTGATTCTTCACTAAAATGCACATTAATGCACATTGTGAGTAGTTTTGATAATTAGTTGGTCATCAAGTATATGCGTGTGTGTGTGTTATTTGTTGAAGTGCTGGTCATTGCATATCGAAGTATGTAGCACACCCCCGTCAATTTGATGTTTGTTTCGTGCCGCTTGCCAGTGCTGCAAGTTTAATGCCCAACAAATGTAAACTGCTGGTACTCGAACTTCTGACAATGTTCATTTCGCCTGACAGATTCTCAAAAAAATGAACATTCGGGATTAACTGCTCACAAAAGGTTTGAGTTAAATATTAAGGTTTCTGCCACAAAGAACAAAGCGATCTGCGTTACCTCGCTCAGAAACGCTCACAGTGGGCGCGTTGTTTGCAGACGTAGAGCTGGTTCCAATTGGCACGTGCGCGCTGTCGGACAGGGAGCGAGCCAAAATTGCAAGTGCAGCGTTTACTGCGGTGTACCACCATTTCAAAAATCGTAGACAGTGGGTGGTTCCAATATTGAAAAGTAGGAAAATGTATGGCGGAATTAATCTTTCAAATTAATAACGTACAAAATTACTTTAGACAAGCGTACGCACTTCAGTCCTGTATCTGAAGCATTTATTGAGATATTTCGAAAACTTGAACTCGGTGTTGGCTGAAGAGAGTTTTTAGACACTGAGTCAGAAATACTACTTCCATCTTATGCGTTGTTGCTAATACTATTGCGCTTTGTGCATGCCGCCTTCAGAGTGTCGCAATTTTAGTGTTTAACGTACTCTATTTACATTCCTGCAGCTGGCGCATGCGATTCCTCCACATAATATAACTTCGTAAATGCCATTCTTAGATGCAACTGTATTATCCGCACGTTTTGTAAAAATGACTTTACGTCTCGTATATATGCGTGTGTATGTTCCATATCTCCTCACAAACCAACTGATCGATTGCAACAAGACTCGGTATGCATATAATTTACGGTTGAAATTCGTAACGAAAACTTTCACTTGTCTTTTATTTTGCACAGAGAAACTAGTTTCGCTCATAGACCATTTTCAAGCTTAGCAGACTTAAATGGGAGGATTGTTATACCATGATGTATACGACATTCCTGTCATTTACGCCTACAATATTTGAAATTGGTCTATGACCGAAACTAGTTGCACTGTGCAAAATAAAGGACAGCTGGGGTTTTTCATCATGAATTTCAACGATTATCAAGCAGCTGATTTTTTTGCATCTATGTGGACTCATATATCGCTTACTGTCTGGAAAGAATCGCTGTGGGGTTAAAAATCTACCTATCAAAGTGGAGGGAGTGAGAATGAAAAAGAAATATAGCACAGTTTTTATTCGTCCAGTACTTGTGAAGAAGAGGACTTAATGACTTGCAACGAAATTTATACATAATTTGAAACCTTTATGAAACATTTTCTCGCTAACACCCACCACAAAATAATGAAGGAAAAAAGTTTATCACTTGCTACATTTTCGATGTTCATTCAGTACAACTCCCGTATCAAGCAACACGTCAGATTTATTCTCCATTGCTAGCAATACTACTCGCAACAAATTTCGCAGAGTATCCACATACGCCACTGAATGTACCTACAAAATTATATCGTTGTACGACACGTAGTTCAGGGGATAAGACATCGAAAACATTCAGACACGTGAAAGCCTGCGCCATGACGCATGACGTTTTAATTTATTCCATCTTCACTACTAACTCTATTTGCAACGCAGATATTATCCAAATATACCACTGCATGTACCTGCAAAATTATATCTTTGTACGACACGTTGTTTAGAAGACAATGTGTCATAAAAATTGATGTGCACGAAAACGAAACTGCGGGGCGAAAGTCGCTACAGATACAGGTGAAATATGTGCACAAATACGTGTGAAATATGTTAAATGTATGTCAAATGCATGGCACATCTGCTTATTCTGCCAACGTTTCAAGCCACTGCTTGCTTTAATCGTAAATATGTTTCTGACTGAAGCTAAATGTAATTATCTTTACATAAAGAAAAAAAGTAATCTAGGCAATAACCTTCATATCACGTGCTACTCATATGAGTCTTCTATATCAATTAGTGAATTTACCCATGGCACTTTAGTTGCTCTCTGCATGAAATCACTTTCAGAAGTCAAATTAATAATCAAATTAACTAATTTAATAGGGTTGAACCTTAATTTGCTGGTACTCCAATGTGCCACTACAAAAGAATAAAATCACTGAATAGTCGAGGAAGTATGAATGAGAATAGTTGCGTATTAAAGTCTACAAAATAATGACAACTTCTGCTTTAACTTTAGAAACTACTACCTTCTGGAGAACCAGCTGATAAATCTTACACAAAAATGACAACCACAAATCAGTTAAGGAGAGCATACATTGGGGTGGAAACTAATCAAATTCTCTCCTGAATTAATCCTTTTTCAGAGCAATCTGATTTTATTTGCGTGATCCCACTGTGACGCTTAACTCTATTCACATGGAATCAAGTACATTCAACTATACCACAAATTATGGTTCACCTGAGAAGAGGGAGCTGTGAGTATCATTTAACAAACCTACGTTGGTGCAGCAGTACTTTACCCTACCACCTTGATTCAGGTGGCAGTAGAAAACAGAGCGCTGTGGGCGAGGTGGTGTGCTGCGGCAGCTGTAAAGTTCTGACGCATCGACGATAATTTGCAAACTACGTGCTCTGGCGTTCTGATTATCAGAGCGCGGGAAACTTCCCTCTCAGAGCCCTGAAATTCAGGCAATTTTGAGTGTGAGCCGCACCCGTTCGCTGATCTGGTCTGGTAAGTTTGACTCACAGGCACGACGGTGCGTGCTGGAATTCTCACACGTCAGACGGCCGACTCAGAGCGAATAAGTTCACCCTCGTGATACATGATACGCATTTCCACTGTCGGCACAGTTGGAAACTGCCACTGGCTCTCAGTCCACCGCGAGACACAGACCCCAAGTTTCGCCAATTAGGGAAAGACCTCAAGCTCACCAGGTGAGGACCAGAAGACGAGTTCCTACAAGAACCATCCAACCTCGGTACGGGAACTGGATCAGCAAAACGAAACCGCCGCCACATTGCACAGACCAGTCGAACTATCCTCTACTTATTGAGTCTTCCCTCTTTACAGTTCCTGGTTGCCAATCCAGACACAACATCAGGGTTTCCACCCTGGGTAGCAGGCCACTACCTTGCATATACTGAGAGAAGCCAATAAGCTCCTCCAAACGTCTATTCTATGTTCTTGCGGTAAGCATGGTCATGTTTTGGCAAAAAACATCTACCTAGATGGAACCACCATCCATTTACGGAGTGATTTAATCTTTTTGGGCCAACCATTTACAATTCCTGAAAGAAGGCTGTTAAGCTTCCCAAACAGTCGTGCCCATGAAATATATGTTTTTGCCACTCGCTAAAAGAACCTGGCGACTTCCTGGCGTCAAGGGGGGAGGGAGGTTACAGGCCTACCTCCACCAGATATGTATGTCAGCCCATCTGTCAGTATCGTCCCAGCATCTATCATGAGAATGCGTGGAGTTTTGTGACCTCACCACCGTTTCACAAAACTCAGTTTACAGCAGTCTTTCTTAAATGGCTTCCTCCACCCACTTTCAGCCATCCAGCTATCTTCCGTGACGGATTGGCGCTTGGCCCAGATGAAATGTTTTGTCAACTGGCGCTCATGGACCCTGTCGGACCATAAGTGGAAGGAGAAGAGAGCTTCGGCCAGAGGACCCTCTGCAGATAAGAACCACTGAACACTGTTGCCCAGAACCACTTGCACGGCCAGGTCACTGCGCTCGGCGTTTATGCCGCCCCCCCCCCCCCCAGTTATCTTGTTTTTTGTTCCTAGTCACCTCTGCTATGGTCCCCTGGGTACAAGCTCTCTAAAACTTACACGTGCAGTTGCAAGAACATCCTGCCCAGAATTTAATGCATAAAACGTCATTAACCATGCGTAGCAAATGTAGTACTGGAGAACACCGAGATCATGACCTACTCATCAAGTATGAGTCTTCATCTGACTGATAATGTTGTTAAAGTAAGTGAGTAGCGTGCCACCTCAAAGGTACGGGTGAAAAACTCTTCCTAAACCAATGGATCTATTTCAACCAAACACGTTGCACACATTACTTACTATCTGGAAAAAAATCCTGTGGGGCGGGGGGTGAGGGAAGAAGAAAGAATCACCAGGCTGCTGAGATGGACAGAGAGAAGTGGGAGAAACAGATGGACAGGCAGACAGGCAGGAAAAGATTGACTGAGTTGGGGGGGGGGGGGTTTTAGAGATCGACAGAGAGAGAGAGAGAGAGAGAGAGGAGGAGGAGGAGGAGGAGGTTGACAGAGAAAGGGAGATGGACAGAGAGAGGCAGGAGGAGGAGATTGATTTAGTAAGGTTGAGGAGATGAAAACAGAGTGGGGAAGTAGAGATGAACTTAGATAGATCCGTGGTGCTGGACAGAGAGAGTTGGAGGAACAGATTGACAGGAGGAGGAGCACATATCAGGGAGAAGGGAGTGAAGAGATGGTGATTTGGGGGGGGGGGGGGGGGGGGAAATGGACTACCTTGGAATACACACTAGGCAGCGCCGGGTATCAGCAAGTTTTAAATAATCGTGACCAAACGTCATTATTCAAACTCTACAATGTGCTGCGTCAAACTTGGCCAAATCATCACTACACCAATGCTGCCTGACGCCAGGCCTAAAAATTCCTTCTCTGTAAGTGAACGTGGTCCTTTGGAAAAATTGTGTACTAAATTAATTAATGTCATTGTAGGTGTGAGAAACTAAATGATTCCCTTTTATTCCTGTTCCTTAAATGCGTAGATTACACTGACGATAAGACAGGAAAGACGGGTAGGGAAACATTTTCAGGGTGCCTGAAAGTAAGCAATAGGAATTGGTTCTCCTAGAAACTGCAGTCTCCTTTATGTCTGTTGCAAAGGTTCACAATTAATTCTATAAAAGCGTAGACGTAAAATCGCGAGGAACTTGTTCATCAGATTGCACTACTTGCAGTTGGCCAAGTCATCAGCCTGGTAACGTCCGGAGATAACGCTATATCAGCAGATATCATACGCTTCTCAGTCACATGCTTTAACGGAATTGCGTCTACTCTGGATTAGAGTGTTCACTGTGTGGATTTAGCGCTGCATCTCAAATGACGCATATGATCTGAGGCAATGACAGACGATACACTAAACAATGAAAGAGCATTTCTTTAATTTATGAGGAATATTAAGTTCATATATTATATTTTCAGATTGCACCTTATTTCTTGGCTTGTACAAACAGATGTGTGTTCGAAGATACAGCTTCTTCGATGGAATATGGTCCGATGTACAACTGAAAGAAATTTAGGTTTCTTCAAAACCGTAGAATCGTCTGCTTGTGCACCGTTCGGCATAACTCATGGAGTGTTTTCGGTCTACATCTTTGCTTCCACCGTTTTTTCTCCAAGTTTGAGGCTTTATTGTAAAAAAACTTACAAAGAATTACGATTCTGTGAATCGGCCGCTGTTGGCCGTTACTTTCTCCCATCTTTCGGGCAGCATATGACTCCCGCAACGGCAGAAATGGGCGTCTTTTGAGGATATCCATGAATCGATTTAATTTTGCAGCCGTTTATATGACCGGAGGTGCTGCTCAGCCAAGCCGTGTGCAATTGATAGAAAAAGATTTTAGTCAGAGGGAGCAATGTCTGGAGAACACGGCGGGAGGAGTAGAACTTCTCGTTTCAACGTTTCTAAGAATGTTTTGACGGGTTTTGCGACATAGTTTTGGGCATTATCATGCTGCAAATCACCTTTTCACTTTTATCGCTGTATTGTGGCCTTTATCTTTCAGTGCGGCTCAAACGCATCAGTTGCTTTCGATAACGGTCTCCTGTGATTGCTCCCGTCGTCTTCAGCAGCTTCGAAAACCTTCTCTGTCCAAGCGCCATACAGGTCTTCGACGTCAAAATCGCCGTTCTCCAAGCGTTGAAACCATTATCTGCACGTTTTTACACTAACAGGTGCCTTACCATAGGTCTTACCCAGCATTTTATGAGTCTCAGCCGCAGATTTATCCATGTCAAACCAAAAAATTAAAACGTCTCGCAAATGACGAGAACTGGGCTCAGAAGTTGACGTAGTCAAAGAAAAAAATCATAAAGAGTAACTTCATCATGCAATCACAAATTGACTTTATTGTAAAAAAACTTACAAAGAATTACGATTCTGTGAATCGGCCGCTGTTGGCCGTTACTTTCTCCCATCTTTCGGGCAGCATATGACTCCCGCAACGGCAGAAATGGGCGTCTTTTGAGGATATCCATGAATCGATTTAATTTTGCAGCCGTTTATATGACCGGAGGTGCTGCTCAGCCAAGCCGTGTGCAATTGATAGAAAAAGATTTTAGTCAGAGGGAGCAATGTCTGGAGAACACGGCGGGAGGAGTAGAACTTCTCGTTTCAACGTTTCTAAGAATGTTTTGACGGGTTTTGCGACATAGTTTTGGGCATTATCATGCTGCAAATCACCTTTTCACTTTTATCGCTGTATTGTGGCCTTTATCTTTCAGTGCGGCTCAAACGCATCAGTTGCTTTCGATAACGGTCTCCTGTGATTGCTCCCGTCGTCTTCAGCAGCTTCGAAAACCTTCTCTGTCCAAGCGCCATACAGGTCTTCGACGTCAAAATCGCCGTTCTCCAAGCGTTGAAACCATTATCTGCACGTTTTTACACTAACAGGTGCCTTACCATAGGTCTTACCCAGCATTTTATGAGTCTCAGCCGCAGATTTATCCATGTCAAACCAAAAAATTAAAACGTCTCGCAAATGACGAGAACTGGGCTCAGAAGTTGACGTAGTCAAAGAAAAAATCATAAAGAGTAACTTCATCATGCAATCACAAATTGACTAATATTTTGGTGTTGCCGTTACTGCCATCTATTGCAAAACGGCAGAAGCAAAGTTGTAGACCTAATACATTCTTTTGAAACTTCTTGCTGTATCAAAATCTTGGTCTCTCTCCATAATTTTTATACCTTAATATTTTATCAATCTGTCCCTTCTTTCACTCAAATTACGCCAGAAAGCTCCCATACGTATTCGATTCAGCTCCTATTAACTGCATATCCGAGCTACCAGTCTGATGATACACACACGCGAAATAATGTTTCTGCCCTATGTCTTTGGTGCTATTTGTGTTTCGATTGCCACAACTGCACAGAAGTTGTCGTGCAGCAATATAACGTCTGACGAAAGAAAGCGTTTTTGATAAGTAAGTGTGGAACGACTTTCTCAAAAATATAGCTAGAGTTGACTTTAAAACTACATCGTGAAATTTCGGAGTATCTCTAATATTTTCTTAGTGTCCGATATATTCGGTGCTTCGCTACAGAGTAATAATGTAATTGCGATGTATTTGGTTTGTTAGCCCAGTTGCCCTAATTTCTGTGAAAACACGTTCACAACAGTGAAAAAAAGCTGTAATATGCATTCAGCAAGTCCTACAACACAAAAGAGAGAGTTCTGTATAGATGCAAGAGTACTATAATCTGGTTGCCGTTGCTGCGCGGACAAGTTAGCGAAAATCTCTGTGCCGCTCTTCCATTGCATTCATTGAATACGAGGTCTGTTCAAAAAATTCCGGCACGTTCGTAATTTCGCGCCAGTTGTGAGTTGCAGCGAAATGCGGTTGACATCCCTGCACGCGCCTGTGTTTAATGTGTAACTGCCGGAAGTTTCATTATTGTATATCTGATAGTTATTGTTCAGAGCTGTATTGAGTAGAGTGTTATATACATCTACATCTATATATATATTCCGCTAGCCACCAAGCGATGTGTGGCGGAGGGCACAATTAGCGCCAAAGTCATATTCCCCCCTCTATTCCACTCGCAGATCGCGCGACGGAAAAACGACTGTCTGAACGCCTCGGCAAGAGCTCTAATTTCCCTTATCTTTGAATGGTGATCATTGTGCGATTTGAAAGTTGGTGATAATAGTATATGCACTACATCCTTGGCGAAGATTGAATTTCGGGATTTAGTGAGCAGCCCCTTCCGCTTAGCGGGCCGCCTATCTGCAAGTGTGTCCCACTTCAAACTTTCCATGAGATTTGTAACGCTCTCGCGATGGCTAAATGTACCAGTCACGAATCTTGCCGCTCTTCTTTGGACCTTTTCAATCTCTTGAATGAGACCCAACTGGTAAGGGTCCCTTTCAAACGAACAATACTCTAAGACTGGACGAACTAACGTATTGCAAGCTATTTCCTTTGTTGAAGGACTGCATCGCTTCAGGATTGTGTTGCACAGTTTGCGAATTTCGAGATGGCAGAGTTAGAGGAGCAAAGTGTCTGCATTAAATTTTGTGCAAAATCTTTACAGAGACACACCAAACGATGCAGGAAGCCTACAGTGATGAGTGCTTAAGCCGTACTCGGCGTTACGAGTGGCTCACGAGGTTTAAAAATGGCCGGATGGAAGTTAAAGATGACCCTCGCTCATGACGACCTTGGACGTCTACCGACGACGCTCAAGTCAGGAACGTCAACGAAACTGTTTGTGTCATGTCATGAAATCCTGAAACGTGCCGAGACAATTCATGGCTCTTACATCAGGATAACGCAACCGCACATTCATCCCTGTAGCTGTGTTACTATTGCACAAAAAACGAAATCACTGTGCTGCCTTATTCTCCGTACTTTCCAGGTCTAGCCCCTGCATACTTTTTTTTTTATTTCCAAAGTTGAAAACCATATTAAAAGGACGAATATTTGCAATGATAGACGAGATAAAAGAAAATTAGCAGACGACGTTCCGTGCGATCCAGCAAGAAGCGTACCAAGACTGCTTCCAGAGGTGGAAACGGGAGCGGTGTATCAGTTGTGGAAGAGAGTATTTCGAAGGAGACCACGCACAATAAGTAAAAGGTAAACAGAGAAATTTTGTGGCCAAATTACCAGAATTTTCTGAACAGACCTCGTACATAAACGAGGTGCATGTGGACCAACCCTTCATCAGTTAAACTATCGATATTGTCACGCGCTGCTATTAACGTACAACTACAGCTTCCGGAAAAACAAATCCAGGAAAGAACCGAGCAGTATCGACTGCAGGCTTGAGGGCAAACAATAAAACTGACGAAAGTGTCGTCAACAGTGAACGAATTTGTTTTCGAACACGACTCAACACCTTCAGTGAACGTAACAAATTTTTTCTCAGACGAGACGAACAGCACACAGCAGATAATGGGGATAAGAACTGAAACAAAATACAGTTCCTTTACACAGGGTGTAGCAAAAGGTAAGGTCAATTCTTGATGAGATGACAGAGGACCTTATTTGCAACGAAAAAATGCTTATTTTCTTGAAATAAGTTTGGGTTGCAAACTTTTTTTATCAGTTTACTGGCAACGATGCGTTTCGCTCTTGTGGAGCGTCTTCCGAGTAACCTGGAGGTGTAAAATAGCATTGTGAGGCATAGGTGCCTAGGGGAGTAAAATATCATTGTGAGGCACAGGTACATTAAAACAGGGGGAGGGGGGCTAGTATGAGGCAAAGTTCTAGGCTGTGTAGCCGTCTCTACAACTAACAATAACTGTGAACTTGGGTAAGAAGTAATGTGGTGAGTCAACAACCGTGATTTAACGCCAGTATATGGCATCACGATAAAAATTATGAGGAAATATCGTCCTATTGTCTAAGTCAAATAGAAGCATAAGGGACCTGAAACAGTGAATAAAGTGCCAAGTATAACTACAGTATCTGCTGGAAAGAGGATCTACTGCAAACCAAGAAAAAAGAGCTTACATAATACGGAGACAACGGCGTTCCCGCGCACGCAGCATGGAGTGTTGCGGTCACCGGACGAAATGTAAATACGTATAACGCGGTCGTGAGCACAACATATGTCAGACCTCTCAGCCGGCCACAGAAACGTACAGCCGTAAAGACACGTTTAGACAATATAGTGAGAGATTTAAGGGTAGATGACGTTGGTTACTTACAAAAAGCGGTTGCACAGCTAAATTAGATATGTGGACATCTATAAATTAGGTAAACAATATAATTATTAAAATTAAATAAGTGCGGGTTCAGTGATAAAATAAATGCAAAGACAAGTTGTGTAGGGGTAAATTGACCTCTACAAAGTATGAAATTGTTACAATAAAACTTAAAATGAGGGTAAAACAAAAAGCCAGAACATAGAAAATCGGATCAAAGATAAATGTAGGTCTCACACACACGCTAAGGAACTGTTGATGGGTTAGTACAGTGGTATAATAATATCATAGTAAAATCTGGTCACTCAGTAATCTACCTTTTTCTGTGCTAGAGTGCTTAAGAATCTTCATTTCCTCTAAAAGATTTACCTGATTTTATACACAGAAAAACAATACTTTCGCACTTTGTTTCTGGTCCAGAATATTACGCCATCTTGCTGTTCGCGTGTGTTGCGAGAGGTGTATCGCATGTGGCGAAAGGCTATGAAAAACTGTAGCGCGAATTACGACGACTTCTGCTCATTATTTCTCTGTGTGTGATGTGGAAGTGGTTCTTTTGCGTGTGTGTGCTTTCTGTTCTGTGTTCTTGGTCAGTTCTCTAAGAGAGGTATAGTGTGTGTTGTCGCGAAGTGTTGTGTTTTCGTTTACTACATTTTCCCTTCGACTATAGCCTTTTGTATGCAGTAATTTTCTCCTCTTGTTAGTTGTCGGTATAGACTGTTGCTGTTTCTCAGAATGTGTAGATCGTTTTCGATTTTAGTGGGGTTATGGTTTTTGTTCATTAGATGTTCTGCAAAAGTTGAATGTGTGCTGTCACTCTTTAGAGCAGATGACATGATGTTCGCTAAGTAAAAGACGGCAAACAAAAAATGCGCGCAGAAAATATGTCGCAAAGAGCGACAATAATTGCTTAAAATATGCTGCAACACACAATAAATAAGGTAGTATGAACGTATGCACAGAAAAGAAACGAACAGTAAAAATGTAAGAATGTGCTACTGTGTTTGTATAACCATGCTATTTTTCTGCATGTTTTAGATTACAAAACTCCATTGATGAGGGTGATATTTGTCGCCGAAACCAGTTTGGGAGAATAAAGAAATAAACGTATAACAAGGTGTTTTGCATCAAGGCGGACTCAATTTCTGATGTTACTGCTGTTTAACCTATTTATACATATGTAACTCCAAAATGGGGAGTTTCTTCTTTCTCAGTGAGCACATATTTCATGTTATTTTAATTCGTTTAACAATTACATTAATAACTGTCATTGTCCTTGTTCTATCTAAATCCTATAGAAGCAGATGCTCTAAATGCACCCCTCTCGCACATACAGAAGCTTCAGCATGCCGCCTAATTTCAGGTAACGAGCTCTTCTCTAGTTGTTATATCGGATCTGCACACTTTCTCTCTGAGAAAACTCCAGAGAAGGAAATCCATTGATGTCAGATCGGAGGGAGCTTGCTGGCTAAGGAACGGGACCGTCCCTTCCAATCCATGTAGCTGGAAAATAATCATCCAGCCATTGTCGTATTCGTAGTCGGTAACGTTCTGGAGTGCCATCTAGCTAATACCATAGATGTTTTGACTATAGGAGCGTGCCATGCAGTATTGTTTTAAGTACACCTTCTAAGAAATGCGGGTAATCAGAATCCGCTCTCCACCCCCCCACCCCCCACTCCAGATTCTGTTCTCCAATATGAATGGGCCAAACAGTGTATCACCGAGGATGTTCGCCCATATATTTGGAATGAGTCTCACCGAGTTGCCCGAAGACTCTCGTGAGCGTAGATGCGTATGTTGTGTCTGTTCATAACAACATCTCTTATGAACCCTGACTCGTCAGTCCATAAGACTTACTTCACGAACTCTGGTTGGCCATTTATCATCTGTAGATAGGTGGACGTGCTTCTACGATATCAAGAAGTTCTTCTTCACAATCTGGAGGATGTCTGGTAGACCAACATGATGTGTCGGTTCTATCATTCCTATATCCCCTATGATTTAGTGAATTGCTTGAAATACTCGTCTCCTTAGATGATGATGATGAGATCCCATACTCCGAGGAGCGTAGGAGACGATGCGAGAGACGCGCACCGCCGTACAAGGCAAGGTCCTAGCGGAGATAGTTCGCCATTGCTCTCCTCCGACCGTAATGAGGATGAATGACGATGATGAAAACGACACAACAACACCCAGTCATCTCGAGACAGGGAAAATCCCTGACCCCGCCGGGAATCGAATTCGAGAAGCGAGAACGCTATCGCAAGACCACGAACTGCGAACTCTCCTAGATGGTGTCATCGAAGAAATCTTTCTCGGTTTTCTTTCTCAGCCGTGGTTGCGTTACAATTGCAGAAACCGTGTATGTCCAGGTATTTCTCGTCAGCAAACGTTGTGAGTGTTCACACATGGACATCACCTCTGCAGCTGATCGCTTCAGCCGTCTCGTCCAGAAAGAAGCACACAAGGCTAAACAAAAGAAACAATATCAGTAACGTTGAATGCTTTACTTAGCTACAGAACAAATGGCAGCTAAAGAAACTCACACAGTGGATGGCAACATGTAACGCTGAATATAGCGTGCAAACACGCCATCTCCCAAAGACCTTTTCTCGAGTATCGCAGGAGTTCCCAAACTTTCAATGTGTACCACTTGACATTTTTATTGGGCGTACCACTATAGCTTGTTCACTTTTTAAGGAACACTGAGGTGGTAGAGGGGGTGGGCGTTGGAAGGTTGAGCGATGGCTGCCGCAGATATGAGGAACGGTACGAGGGGAATAATTTTCGCCATTTTGCTCACTATTGACAACCAACATAAGGTTTTCGCATCGTGCTCATCACCTGATATGTACTGCAGAAATGTGACACACACACAAGTAATAAGGTTTCTTGAAGCACCTTTTTACAGAGTTGTTCATTTTCATATATGGTACTTCTTTGTAGCAAATAATATGAAATTAAATTAAGCCAATGAACAGAAGAGGAACGACGTTTAAAATGGTTACTAAGCTTTTACATCACTTTTACATCACAAATAATATAAACCAGTTGTGCATGAGAGTAGTAAACTGCACACGGAGTAAGGTAAATTAAGAGTCCAGAAAGAAAAAAAATCTGAATCAAATCAAACTTTTAAGGTAGATCAGATTTAAAAATCAGTAATTATTCGGTTTTCGAATATAGATTCTGATGAAAGAACAGCTACATGTTTCAGTTGGAAGCATTTTGCTTAATATCTTTAATCAGAGCTCCATAGAGCTGAACTTCACTCTCAAGTCTTCTTCAACACTGTTTCTCTACTGATTTTTAACGTACAGCATATCAGAAAACCCTCCTTTAACCCATGTAAGTCGTAACAAACGGCACAAAAAATCGGATTGCTTGTTGAAAAGAGAAAGGTATTCCGTATTCGCTCCCATCCAAAAAGAAAGCAAAATTTTCTTTATGAAAGCATGTTCCATCGAATTGTCGATAGTCATGTCAATGAAAGTTTCTTTCGTGGTTACTTCTCCCGGTATCATTCCTGAAAACAAATTTCTTATGTAGTCATATTTTGTGTACACTTCGGGAAAGTACTTTTCAAAACTTTTTTGAAGGACCTGTAATGTGTAATGATACCTCGAACTAACTCTTCCATGGGAGCTCGTTCACTGTCTTCCAAAAATGATGCAAGAGAAGGGCATGCGAAAAAAGTTATTGTTCAGTACTTGAGAACTAAAAAAAAAAACTTTCATCGTACTTGCGGTTATGTGTTTGTTTAGACTTTTTAACTGCAGCCTTGGAAGTAGAAGGAGCTTCCAGCTTCCTGGCTTAAAGATCGCTTTACAGTTAACTTTTAACACAGTCACGTGTAGGTTAAACACACAAGTTAAACTTCACATCACAGTTACATTAGTCAAGAACTAGCTCGTCGTAATACGCACATTCCGGTTCCACAATATATAAATGAAATGCCCTATAGTATTACAGGTAACTCTAAAATATTTCTGTTTGCTGATGACACTAGATTGGTAGTAAAGGATGTGGTGTGCAACATTGGCTCTGTTTCAAATAGTGCAGTTCACGACATAAGTTCATGGCTTGTAGAAAATAAACTGACGCTAAATCACAGTAAAACTCAGTTTTTACAGTTTCTAACACACAATTCAACAAAACCCGACGTTTTAATTCCACAGAATGGGTCTAGCAAAAATAGAGGGGAGGAAAAGGATCCACCTAGGTTCAACAAAGATATTACGAAGTTGCTGATAAAGCAGAGAATTTTTCACAGTCGTTTTAAATATAGTCACTGCCCCGCTGACAAACATAAATTATGTGAAATTAAGGCAGCTGTCAAAAGGTCAATGAGAGATACTTTTAACGAATTTGAAAGCAATATTTTATCTGCAGGTTCAAAAATAGCTCCAAAAACTTTTGGTCGTACGTAAAGCTATGAACGCTACAAAAATATTCAATACTTTCTCTTGCTGACGGTACGGGTAATGTAACGGATGATGACAAACAGAAGGCTGAAATTCTAAACCTAGCTTTCAAAAACTCGTTTACAGTAGAGGACTGCATCACCACTCCCAATTTCAATTATCGAACAATTACAATTGCTGACATAGCGTTTAGTGTATCGGGGATTGTAAAACAATTAAGATCCTTAGACGCAAGGAAGGCATCTGGCCCAGACGATATCCCCCTAAGATTTTATGTTGGCTGTGCTACAAATATGGCACCGTTCTTATCCATCATGTATCAGAGATAATTGGAACAGCGTTAAGTTCCACGGGAATGGAAGAAGACCCAAGTCATAACAATCTATAAACAGGGTAGAAAATTGGATGCACATAATTATCGGTGAATTTCACTGACATCTATTTGTTGTAGAATCATGGACAGACATAATGACCTTTCTAGACTCTGAGAAGCTCATCAGCAGAAACCAGCACGGTTTTAGGAAACAGCGGTCGTAGGAGTGACAGCTGGCCCTCTTTGTGCATGATATACAACAGGCTCTAGATACCGGCTCCCAGGTTCATGTCATATTCCTCGACTTTCGAAAGGCATTCGACTCAGTTCCGCACGGTCGCTTGCTCCAAAAAGTGCTCGCTTACTGTCTCTCCTATGACATATGCGGTTGGATAGAAAGTTTTCTGACAGTATGTCGTCCTGAATGGGGAGATTTCAACAGAAACAAGCGTGACTTCAGGTGTGCCCCAGGGCAACGTAATAGGTCCGCTGCTTTTTGCGATTTACATAAACGATCTGGTTGATGGTATTGACAGCAGCATTAGACTATTTGTCGATGATGCTGTAGTCTACAGGAAAGTAGTATCACACGAAAGTTGTGAACAAATCAGTGAGGATTTGCAGCAAATATCTCTCAATATTAGTAAGTGTAGCTTATAGCGTGTAACAAAGCAAAAATCCCCATTAATGTACGAGTACAAAATAAGTGCCCAGTCTTTGGAAGCGGTAACATCAGTCACGTATCTGGGTGTGAGTGTTCGAAATGATCTCAAATGAAACGATCAGATTACACAAGCAACGGGTAAGGCGAACCCTAGATTGCAGTTTATTGGCAGAGTCCTGAAGCGATCAGTCCTTCAACAAAGGAAATTGCTTCGTGTAGTCTTAGAGAATTGTTCGTTTGTGTGGGACACTTACCAGTTGGGTCTGATTCAAGAGATTGAGAAGGTCCAAAGAAGAGCGGCAAGATTCATGACTGGAACATTTACCCATCGCGAGAGCGTTACAAATCTCATAGAAAGTTTAAAGTGGGACACACTTGCCGATAGACGACGAGCTAAATTCCAAAATCCGATCTTCACCGAGGATGTAGAGCACATATTGTTACCACCAACTTTCATATCGCGCAATGACCACCATTCGTACTCAGGCGTTCAGACAGTTGTTTTTCCCTCGCGCTGTACGCGAGTGGAACTGAGGCGGGGAAATATGACTTTGGCGCCAATAGTACCCTCCGCCACACACCGCTTGGTGGCTAGTGGAGTCTATATGTAGATGTAGATGTAGATGATTAGTGAAACTGAACAGTTCAGATAGACAGTAACTGTTGTGGAAAGGATCTTATTCAAAAACTTAATGCTGCCATTTTTACTATTCGAACGGCATCTGAAGAAAGTGATCGTTCGACACGAAAATTACTCTATTTGCTTATTTTCATTCACTTATGTCGTATGGTATTATATTTTGGGGTAACTCTTCCCATTCTAAAAGGATATTTTTTGACTCAGAAACGGGCGGTTCGGGCAATAAGTGGTGTAAGGTCGCGAACCTCTTGTCGACCCCTGTTCACTAGTCTGGGTATTTTGACTTTGGCCTCTCAATATATATATTCTTTACTGTCATTTCTTGTTAACTACATCAGCCTATTCCCAAGAATAAGCAACTTTCACTCAGTTAATACTCGGCAGAAATCAAACCTGCATTTGGATCGGACTTCCTTAACTCTTGTGCAGAAAAGAGTGCAATATACTGCTGCATACGTTTTCAATAAGCTACCACAAGAATTCAAAAATCTTAGCAGTAATCCACGCGCTTTCAAATCGAAACTGAAAGATTTTCTCATGGGTCACTCCTTGTATTCTGTTGAGGAGTTCCTTGAAAAATTAAGCTGATTCTTGTTGTACTGTTGACTGCGTTTACTTAAACTTATGGCTTGACTTTTTTTGTGTTCATAAACATTTTATTTCTTTCTGTTATTACTTTTATGTTTTAATTTCATGTACTGACACGTTCCATGACCTTGGAAATTTGCTCCTCAATTTGGTCTTACAGTACTTGACGCGTAAATAAATAAATAAATAACAATCATCCTTCGTATCACGATACCAAGTAAGCGACAATAGCAACAACAAAAAACCATTTACTGCGTGATGACTATAGCAGCGCCACACATTGATACATCGCATAAATTGGCAGCAGTGGCAAAGAGACACAAAAGCTTTCAAATAACCACCGGCAAGACCGCATCGAAACGTGGCCAACGTCAAAACAAGATGGATCATTGCCGGCCAATGCAGCGACGATCAATGAAGCGAGGGATGGCAAGGGTGTCCCGCGTGCCGTCCGGAAAAAGAAATTGTGGTAAATCCATTTTTCTTTATCATTATACAGTACGAGCAATAATTTCTCATATCTTTGAAAGGTGATCATTGCGCGATATGAAAGTTGGTGGTAATAATAGATGCTCTACATCCTCGGCGAAGATCGGATTCTGGAATTTGGAGCGTGGTCTATCGGAAGGTGTGTCCCACTTCAAACTTTCTATGAGATTTGTAATGCTCCGCGATGGGTAAATGTACCAGTCACGAATCTTGCCGCTCTTCTTTGGACCTTCTCAATCACTTGAATCAGACCCAATTGGTAAGGGTCCCACACAGACTACACGAAGCAATTTCCTTTGTTGAAGGACTGCATCGCTTCAGAATTCTACCAATAAACCGCAATCTAAGAGTTCTCCTTACCCGTTACTTGTTTTTTCTTATCGTTCCATTTGAGATCATTTCGAGTAGTCACACCCAGATACGTGACTGATGTTACCGCTTCCAAAGACTGTGCATTTATGTTGTACTCGCACATTAATGGGGATTTTCGCCTTGCTATACGCAGTAGGTTACACTTACTGATATTGAGAGATAACTGCCAGTCATTACACCATGCATTTATTTTCTGCAAATCCTCATTGGTTTGTTCACAACTTTCGTGTCATACTACTTTCCTGTAGACTACAGCATCATCGGCAAACAGTCTAAGGCCGCTGTCAATACCATCAACCATATCGTTTATGAAAAGCGCAAAAAGCAGCGGACCTATTACACTGCCCTGGGGCACAACTGATGTTACGCTTGTTTGTGTTGAAGTCACCCCATTCAGAACGACATACGGCTCTCTGTCTGTCAGAAAAATTTCTATAGAACCACATGTCATAGGACAGACAGTAAGCGCCCACTTTCGGGAGCAAGCGACCGTGCGGAACTGAGTCGAACGCCTTTCGAAAGTCGAGGAATATGGCATTAACCTGGGAGCCGGTATCTAGAGCCTGTTGTATATCATGCACAAAGAGGGCCAGCTCTGACTCGCATGACCACTGATTTCTAAGACCGTGCTGGTTTCTGCAGATGATGCTACTTTAAAAATATTGAATAGTTGGTTTTGCTCATATGAGCTACTTTATTGTTGTTTTTTTCCAGGTGCCTCAGTAACCCACCTTGTATCAAGCACTGCGAGATGCTTGCTGCCCCATACACCCATAGAAGCGCAAGGTGGGGGACGGACTGGTACCTTACTGACTGGTGGCTGTCCAGCTTGAGACGGGCGGCAACCAGTCAGTCAGCCGCAATGGGCTATCCCACCGACGAGAGTCACCCCTGGCGCCCGCACTCACGCCTTTCGGCCCAAGGCTTAAAACCGGTAACTGCGACTCCCCGTGTTGTTATCCGCACCTTCGCAGGTGCAGGCGGAGTGTCCACTCCACAGGCACTGCATCGCCTGGGTCGTATTTAAAAGCCACGAATTTGCCCAGCGTTCATAGCTTTCTCTCGACCCAAACAACTAGCATGAGACCATAGTGGCGTGATGATATATCATCTGGAATGTCAAAGCATGATGAAGGCTTGTTAGAAAATTATGGCAGAAAAAGCTTCGCAATGCTACCACTGCTCCTGCCTCAGCAGCCAGATACACTTGTGACAATTGTGGCAGGAGATGCCGTGCTGCCATTGGCTTTGTAAGTAGGCTGTGTAGGTTTTTATATTGGTAACGCCACGTAGCGCTCTGTATGAAAATCACTGGCTGTGCTGTGTGCAGTCTGTGGTTGGTTCGCATTGTTGTAATATTTGCTATTGTAGTGTTGGGCAGTTGTATGTGAACAGCACGTAGCGTTGCGCAGTTGGAGGTGAGCCGCCAGCAGTGGTGGATGTGGGGAGTGAGATGGTGGAGTTTTGAGAGCGGATAATCTGGACGTGTGTCCATCAGAGAGAGTAAATTTGTAAGACTGTACGTCATATAATGACTTTTGAACACTATTAAGGTAAATACATTCTTTGTTCTCTATCAAAGTCTTTCATTTGCTAACTATGCCTATCAGTAGTTAGTGCCTTCAGTAGTTAGAATCTTTTATTTAGCTGTCAGTATTGGCGCTCACTGTATTGCAGTAGTTGGAGTAACGAAGATTTTTGTGAGGTACGTGATTCATGTAAGGTATAGGTTATTGTTAGTCAGGGCCATTGTTTTGTAGGGATTATTGAAAGTCAGTTTGCGTTGCGCTAAAAATATTGTGTGTCAGTTTAGTGATGATCAGTATAAGTAAAGAGAGAAATGTCTGAATACGTCCAGTTTTGCTCATCTGTTTAAAAATCAAATAACCTAAGGGGTTTACCAGCACAGTAATTCAAAATTATCCAAAGGGTACGTTTCAGCTTGACAAGTCATATGAAAAAATGCAATCCATAATACACAGACATTGCAACAATCATCTACCAAGATGTCGTGGCCAATATATACTTTAAAAATAAAGCAACGTAAGAGAATAATTTTACTTATAGCAGTACATGATTTGTTTACTTGTACGCGTACCGCCAGAAATGGTACGCGTATCACCGTTTGGGAACCCCCGGTGTACGGAAAAGTGGTATTAACAGTATTTGTTATAAACACGATTCTTTGTCATCTCCTCAAAGACTGACCCTATCTTTTGATACATACAGTAAATGAAACAAGAAGAACGAGAAAACACTATTAGGGGTGTAGTAAACGCATTTAAAGATTTGCAAGATGCCATAGCAGCTTCTAAGATCCGATGTCTTCAAATCGAATTCCTTTCGCAGTTGAGGTGTCGTTATACAACGCGGCAAGTGGATCGGAACCGTTTCCCGGCAGCCAGCTGCTGCTGTTGCCGACTTTGAGGAGCTGGTCGTGTCAGAGATCGTATCACGCCTCACGCCTGACTCGTGGTCATTCGAGCCTAAATATTATCCAATACTCTAAAATATTCCTATCAAAAATAAATGCCTTTAAGTTGACGCAATAGCTATCACAAAAGGCAGGTGTGTCAATCTGAGCAGACCAAGATCCGTTTGCACGCGAACAAAGGTACGACGAATTCCCTGACAAATAAATACACGGAACTTACAATGCTGAGCTTCCTTTGTCACTCTCAGCTCATACGTCTGACCAGTGTTGTGATGTGGAGAAGAATTGGTACTTCAGTCGCCTAGATGTGTAACATAGACTGTGAAAAGATAAATTTCTAACAGTAGAAGGAGCGAGTGGACCACAGTGTCATATCTCTTGCTAATTTGCTCTCATAACACTTCACCCTGTTTCTTGAGCTGGTGCATCCACAGTATAAGGCCCTATTATTCCCATGGTCAGCCACAACGTATGTAATAGTACTGTATCATATGCCTCTTGTATGTCTACGAAAACGAAATAAACTGTCCGCCCTCATCCAGAACATTTTACTATTATTTGTGTAAGTATGAAAATAACATTTGTGACTCCTGTTTCTCAAATCAGTTTTTTTAACGGTAGTTTGTAAGCCTAGGCACCGAACACACCCTTCTGCTTCCTACAGTATATTAAACACAGGGAGCACAATTGCCTTCTTCCATTAAAAAGACAGATACTCGCAGTTTAAGGCAGTAGGAAATAATAATCTATACTTTCTCCAATCCGCCGATGATCTAGTGATAACTGCCAAAGATAGTGATGATTCTGGTTATATGCTGAGAAAACTGTAGCAAGAATATGACAAGTGAGGCGTGTTGTGGCTCTGAGCACTATGGGACTTAACATCTATGGTCATCAGTCTCCTAGAACTTAGAACTACTTAAACCTAACTAACCTAAGGACATCACACAACACCCAGTCATCACGAGGCAGAGAAAATCCCTGACCCCATCGGCAATCGAACCCGGGCGCGGGAAGGAGAACGCTACCGCACGACCACGAGCTGCGGACGAGGTGTGTTGTGTCAACTACTGCGGGAGTCAGCACCGACACAAACGAGGACAGAGAGAAGTTGCGATAGCCGGTGACAGGAATGCAAAATGGTGTGTATGTGCACACATACACTTGCAGATTAATAGAACTCTTTGCTTCTAAAAAGGAAAGAAACATAATTTCTCGTTACAAAGTGGCTTGATGTGCTTCTTGTGCCTCATGCATGCTATTACATGCACACTCTATGCCTACTCGCAAAACATAGGCAAAGTATTGTCTTCCTACTACTCCCTGCTGATGCTCTCGAAGTCTGCGAGTAAACAGTGCTCCACCAGCGATGAGCGGCTGGTTATGTCAGTGTGGTCGGAAATTGGAAATATGTGGTAAGTTCCTATGGGAGCAAACTGCTTAGGTCATCGGTCTCTAGGCTCACACGCTACTTAATCTAACTTAACCTAAAACCTAACTTACGCTAAGGGCAACACACACACCCATGCCCGAGGGCGGACTCGGACCTACGACAGGGGGAGCAGCGCGAACCGTGGCAAGGCGCCTCATACCTGGCGGCTTATATCGGTGTTGACAAGGGGCGCTGAACTGTGTTTATGGAGGTGTGGCCCTACCTGCTCTTTCCATTGGCGCGCTGGTCAACGCCTTTGATACTGTTTAGCGGCGTTGCGCTGTCGGTATGCAGTCAATACTAGAGGACTGCACGAGGTTTAAAAGTAAACACAAAGAATGCTTCAAGAATGAGAGTAGGTAGGAAGTAAAGCTGTGAGGACGGGGCGTGAGTCGTGCTTGGGTAGCTCAGATGGTTGCCTGCACGGTAGCTCAGAGTGTTCGGTCAGAGAGATGTTTTCTCAACAACGAACTTCAACGAGTGTCATGTGACGTCCACTACAAGCAAATGCAACGAACCATAACGAACAAAATGTTTTAAAAAAGATGGTAGAGCACTTGCCCGCGAAAGACAAAGGTTCGAATCTCGGTCCGGCACACAGTTTTAGTCTGCCAGGAAGTTTCACAAAGAATACTTGGTATATGGTAGTGGTGCCGACGAATACCATGAATTAGATGCTGGAATTTTTAGTGTTAAATGTTGTTCTCCTTTTAAACATGTTTAGCTATATACACTGTGCTCTTTAAACGAATGTAAAGACCGTAGAAGGTATCAAAAATAAGGCAGCACAAGGGAAACTTCAACTCCTTCCTTGGAGTAATAATACCGCAAACAAAACGAAAAAGAAATAAAAAACAATGACAGAAAATAGATGCTTGTGAAGCAAGATAAAAAGGAAAAGCTCAACAGATACTCACAGAAATGGATTACTGAAGACGAAATACAGAACTCAGAAGAAGATGGAACTGTAACATAATGCAATCTATTGCGAGGAGGATGTTAAATATGGATATAGCTATTTAGAGCCAATGTTTGAAAACAGACAGCCAAAGCAGGTAAGGAAATCTATCCCATAGGAAAAGAGAAAAGAAGGTTTATGAATGACAGATGTTAAACAGCTGTAGACAGGAATCTCCAAGAGGGGGTCTGAGAAGACAGTAAAGCTTGGGCCATTATATATATATGACCACGCGCGCGCGATGGGAAGGTGCAGTGGGTTTTGCGCGGGAGGGGAGGGGGACTGAGAGAAAAAGATAATTGTAAATACTTTTTCCGGCACAAACCGCCCTGTTATGTTAGGCTCCTTGCTTATTGACGTAAGTCGTCGCATCTGTCTGCAACATTTCAGAAGCAGATGTCGGTCGACACAGACGTTTCCTCTTCCACATACCATGCCTTTCGTTCAAGTATATTCAGTGGTCTTGTATGAAAAGAAGTGCGTTGCTTGGAGCAACAAAAAATAGAAAAAGTGCTTGAAGAAGGGAAGGAAGTGTTTCTGTTAGCACGCATTCGTTTGCAAGCAGGTTCTCAGAGATACTTCCACGATTCTGTTTACAAAGCTAATGGAAGCATAAATACTTAATTCCCTCAGTTTTGGGAACTCAGAAATTCGATAGACATGTATAGCATACACGATGTGAAAGCTGAGTCCCGCTACAAGACTGGCTATCCCTTCAGTGAAGCCGGCCGACGTGGCCGTGCGGTTAAAGGCGCTTCAGTCTGGAACCGCGTGACCGCTACGGTCGCAGGTTCGAATCCTGCCTCGGGTATGGATGTGTGTGATGTCCTTAGGTTAGTTAGGTTTAATTAGTTCTAAGTTCTAGGCGACTGATGACCTCGGAAGTTAAGTCGCATAGTGCTCAGAGCCATTTTGAACCTTCAGTGAGGATGCTGAATGGTAAAAAAGTGTGTGATTCATTGTGTATTTACAATACACACTGCTATTTTCGTGAATATATTATTTAATGATGTTCCTTATGGAAACTTTTTTACCTCCAAAATACATACTGAAATTTCGTTTAGAAACACAAGCACATCATAACTTTCGTGGAGAAATCTTTTCAACTTCTTCTTCTCTAGTTACAGAGTAGCCATTAAATTACTTTTACGCTTTCTCCAGTCCTTCATCTGACAGTTTATGCTTTCCTCTCCTCTGCTCATAAATTTCTTCCCTAATTTTCGGAACTGTTTTCTCTTTCTAGCTCTTGATTTATTTCTCTATTCCGTTCTATCTTTAATATTTTGCTCATTTATGCCAGTTTCTTATAGGTGTTCGTGCAGCTTCCCAAGGCAAGTGATTTTGCCTTTCAACTTTTCAAAATTCTGTTTAAATTTGAAGGTAATTGAAGGTAAAACCTTCTAGGCTGTTAAGCCACATTATGTTCCTCTTCGGTTTCTTCTTACACAATCGACGTTTCGACTCCTCTTGGGTCTTCTTCATAATCTTTTAATGTTCTCAGTTAGCTGTTTCGTCAGCATGCTGCTACTCATTCTTTTGATGTGTCTCTAGAACATTAGTCTATTTTCCCTAACTGCGTGTGTTTTTTTTTTCTTTTCTACCTGATAGCGTACTTCAGTGTCACTTCTCAATTTAAATGTTTCTAGTTAGTTATATTTCCTAATATCTTCGTCGCAATATTTTTTCCTTTTTCCTAAGTTGGTCGAATTACTCTCTTGTAATGATGAATGTTTACATTCATAGAGAATGATTTTTTAATTATAAACATCCTTTGTCAAGTGAAATATTAATCTCTTTGTCGCAATATTTTTTCCCTTTCTCCCGATTGCCTATTAGTCCTAAAATTGGTGTTTATGATGCATGTGTACAATCTTGTCCAACTACTCTCTTGTATTGGCGAAACTTTACATTCATAGAGCATGATTTTTTAATTATAAACATCCGTTGTTAAATGAAATGGTAAGTATTATTTCGTAATCTTGTTCCGGCGTCTTCTTTTTCCCATCGATTAGTTTGGCTGACTTCTCCTCAGAACCGAAATTTTCCTGTTCTCTTGATATTTAATTAATGAAAAGATCAACATCACTGCAATTCATCCACCACACACGCCAAACGACTGGACAGAAAAATTAGACTTTCGAGGAACCCCTGCATTCTGAATGCGTGGTACTTCGGTTATAGCCACGGGTGAAAGCATAACCGTGCAAAAACACATTTGCTTAGGTATCTTAACCGACTGTGGAAGACTTAAGCTAACCTTACAGACAACACACTATCGGCTAGCCTTTGTATCACTGCAGATCTTACTACCATCACCAACTGTGCTCGAACACCCCACAAACAACGACAGGGAAGCCGAACACACACACACACACACACACACACACACACACACACACACACACACACACACACAAAACCCACACGATATTCTACAATAAGTGAAAGATTTTCTCATGGGATTGACCTCTCTAGTGGCGAAATTGGCATATTACGGGAACGCAGACGCCGAAGCTGACCCAGGAGACATCGTCAGTGTGTAGCAACAACGGTAACTAACACATCCTTGCACTCGCGCGTGAACTACCGGTGCTAGGGCATAAATGCGCTTATATTCCTGTTACCCGTCAAGAAGGTCACAGAGGTTTCTTTCCCACAGCGCTTGCTGTGGCACTTTTTTCCTCTCTGTCCTAAAAACCGTTATTTTTCAACCGCTCTCCACCAGCTGTCTCCTAGCTGGGACTGTATTAGTCAGTGATCGTGCCCAGACGTATTGACAACATCACAGTTCCGTATCATGTTAACCCTCGAAAGGAATACTGAGCTATTTACAAACGTGACCCTAAATGTTTTTGTGGTGGTCATGACAAAAGTACGGGCGTGAGAGGGTCTACTTCTTTTTCGGTGACTATTTGTTATTTAACAAAACAACGACACTATAAATTTAAAAAATATACTTGCAAATAAACCATCACGTAGTTACTGATTTTCCGTAACCAGCCAAACCTAACCAACTGCACATGGAGCACTTTAAATAACTGTGAAGCTCCAAGTATCTTCGTTGAAGATTACTGAATGTCTGCAAATAAAGAGCAAAACATCATCTGCGCGATGCATCGCTTCAATGAAATTGTCACACAGGTCCAGACTGATTGCGTAGCTCACAGATGATAACCTCCGCGCCTGTCAGTAAAAGTAATCTTTGGTCAAGACGTCAACTTTTGTTGTTATTTTGCCTTTAAATTGTTAAATAATGTGGTTACTTCATAATAAAATCACCAAACAAGGTTTAACATTTATTTCAGTATTTAATGGAGGGTAGTTTTCAATTAAATATGCCGATGACCTTGTAGCTCTAGTGCAAACGGTTTCTTCCGTATTCTTTAACACTTCCTCGACCTGAATGACTGTTCTCAGCACTTCTCGAGCTCTTTTGTTTGACGTTAATTGTCTTCGTTACTGTACCACTCTTTCGTTAACTTTAGAAACATCTTGCAAACGTTTAGGCGCATGTTCACCTTTTTTTACACTGTAACTTCCACTTTATTTCATTATTTGAGGTCTATGAATCTCCACTTCTGAATCAACGAAATTTGCCTGTTACTGCTTGGAAGAGATATTAATGCCTTTCATTAAATTTCACTTGTTATTTAGGTTTGTAAAATGCATTTGACATCCTAAAAGCAGTCTATTTCAAATGAGTCGCTAGTATTTCACGTTTCAAATTTAAAAGTTTGCGTCTTTTTATGGGGTACTGAGAAAAATTACGTTACTACTTGTCACAAAATTAAAAAATAAGAATAAAGAATTAAAAAAAGAACACTTGGGAGAGGATATAATTACAAGCGAACTGCAGATGTTGGCAAATGTTAATTTTTTGGGAATACAGGTCGTTCATTCAAAGCCTCAGTTGTTGCTACTTCTGCAGATAATCGTCTTCCTTCTGCTGTATGGGAGAACGTAGCTACAGACATCTCGCGCGAGATATAAAGTAGGGATGACAAAGAACATGTCTCAACAGCATTTGAATGGTGTTATTTTAGAGTTGCAGTAGACGAAAAATGGCTCTGAGCACTATGGGACTTAACATCTAGAACTTAGAACTACTTAAACCGAACTAACCTAAGGACATCACACACATCCATGCCCGACGCAGGATTCGAACCTGCTACCGTAGCAGTCGCGCGGTTCCGGACTGCGCGCCTAGAACCGCGACACCACCGCGGCCGGCTGCCGTAGACGAGATGCATAATCAATACAGATACGTCTGCAACGACATCAATTGTTTCTATTGATTACATGGCTGTAAATACCTCGAACCGTTATTCGTCGCTTTCATAGTTGTACAACTTGCCAAATGACTCCCTGCACGACGTAATCCCTTACTCTGCCATGCCAATTGTTGCACGAGATTTATCACGGCGGCAGCAGAGTATATCGATCTCAACGCTTTTCAGCAAGGTTAGGCAAAAGAAGGTATTGTTTGCAAGATTCCTTGTACAGGAGGTACAAAATCCGCTGTAATTCACGATAAGAGTTGTTAATATGGGAGCTTTCAAGCGAGAACAAGTTGATACAGGATTAAAGCCGTATAATTCTACTTTCATGTTCCATGTGCAATTGCGTTTTGTATGGCAAGGTAACTAGTCACGTAGCAATTTCGTTGTCTTTCTTTAATCAAGGTAGGTAGCAGTGTTAGAACACACAACGCTTCGCAGTAACGCTAAGCGCTGATTTGTTCTCTAAACTGGCGAGCAGCCGTACTGATACATTCTGGTGACGTCATGTTTGTCGGTCGCCACGAGTTTCCTGTTGGATGCGTCACCCGGTGGGAGGCGCAGTCTGATAACAGTAGGAGTGCTACATGACCCGTAGCTCCAGTGGCGCAATCGGTTAGCGCACGGTACTTATAAGGCAGTCGCCGTGAGCAATGCCGGGGTTGTGAGTTCGAGCCTCACCTGGAGCATAGTTTTACTTTCGTACGGTGTGTCTAATTTGTCCATGCGATGTTAGAATTGAAAACTATTTCAGTTTCTGCGCGTTCTACAACTGTATACGTAGTCACCAAGCTGTGTAAATACACCAACTTCATTAACGGCAGTGTCATAGCGATGAACACAGATTTTTAAGGTAACAATTTAATCGCGTTTATGCCTCACTCACGAACGTATAATTATTCTTTAATTAATAATTCGTGTGATGCTTTTAAATGATGTTACAATTTTTTTATTTACAACTTTTTTCCTCTGTGCGGGAAACTATCTGATTCATACGAGTGGCAATATTTCGTGTCTCAAATCCACTCAATAAGGAATGGAATTTGACTGATGGACAAGTAAACAGCTATGTAAGAAATTTTGTGAAGTATGTACGCGATAAATCAGCTGCTATCGCGTATGAGACGAAAGGGAAAGAGTAATATCATCTAAATTAACTAAAGAATAAATATTACTATTCTCAGAGATCTGCATGAATAAGTGATGCTGTGACAAACGTCCATAAAAGTAGAAATTTAAGTGACAGAATAACTACGTGCACGCTAGCCTGAAGCCTGGTTGGTAAACTTTTAAGCACTGTTTATTCACAGCCTTTGTGTAAAAATATTCCAGTGGTATTCTATAAATTAAAGTGAGCTTTTCACCTCATGATGATTAAAGTAAAGACTGAATACGGTGGAAGTAATTTAGTAAATTATTTGGGGATTTGTTTCTTTACCATATAATTAACTACCACGTTAACAGATGAAAGCTATAGCAACATTTGTAAGAAACTTTGATGATAAACTATTTGTATTGTAATGTAATTAAAATTTAAATTAATTTGAGTCATCAAAATCAGGGCGAATTTTCCTAGAAAAATAGAACTGTATGAACTCCGTTTGAACAGGCGATGGGAGGCCTGAGAGTACCGCCGCGTCATCATCAGCCGTTATGCGTCACTGGGTGCATGGAGGGGCATGTGGTCAGCACCTCACTCTCCCAGCCGTGGTCAGTTTCGTGACCGGAACTGCTAATTCTCAATCAGGCAGCTTCTCAATTGGCCACACAAGGGATGAATGCACCCGGACCCGGAGGGTGCCCCATCCAAGTGCTAGCCAAGCCCAACAACGTTTAAGTTTGTGATCTGACGGGAACCGGTTTTAACGCTGCGGTAAGGCCTTTGGCATAAAACAATATGCCACTTACTTGAAATGATCGTATGCTACTAATAAAAATATCTTGGTCGTATGATGGTCTGATGAAGTGAAAGAGGTACATTGACTGGGTATCTGGCCTTCAGTCATGTATACAGGGCGTTTCCGTGAGAGCGTTCAAAAATTTAAAAGGACATAGAGGATGCCCACTGAAGAATTTGAGGTAGGGAACCTGGGGTCGGAGGAGCCAGCTTGAGGAGATAATAGGAATACAGCAATCACATTACTGTGCACTTTTTAATTTACATTAATTATAGTAAACTGCAAATACCATCACTGACGCAATTCACGTGCCATTTGTGCTGTATCTTACAAAATGTGCTGAAACTGACGGCTATCAACCTCAGTGCAAGCATGACATGGGCGAACAAGATTGACTCACCTTGATAAATAGCTTGGTGTGTTTGGAACCACATCACAGGCAGCTACAATTCTGGAAACTAATTACACCTCCATATCCACTGGGGTGTCATACACTAGATACCATCGTAGGAAATAATCAAGGGGATTCAGGTCAGGTGATCTAGCAGGCCACGGAATAGGACCTCCCCTACCAATCCAGCGACCAGAAAGTACAGCTTTGAGATGTTACTGACATCCACACTGAAGAGAGGCGGAGTACCGTCATGTTGTACCCACATTCTCTCAAGAAGAGCCAATGGACGTTTCCTGAGAACTCAGGTGGAAATCTCTGCACAAACGTCTAGTCCAGGTGGCCATTCAGACGGCCAAGTAGAAGATATGACTCGTCTTCTTTGTTTTCTTACAGGAAGTAAAGGACGTACATGTAAATAAACAGCACAGTACGTGTAAACTTGTATGCATGTTAGTTATGAATTAGTTGGAAAACAGTAATGCTAGACAAAGCGGTACCCATGTTTACTTCCAGATCTCCTTAAGCTGGTTTCTCCGACCGCAGATTCCCTACCTCAAATTGTTCATTGGAGCATTCTGTACGTGCTGTTACATGTTTGCACGCTCTTATGGAAACAACATGTGTACTTAGTACCACTTAGCGTTCGTTAGTAAATAATATGATGCCTGATATGCTTCGAAAATGCCTCTGACTGAAATTTTGAAGTAAGTGCAGAATTTTAAATAGCACTGATATCTGAACTTTCTTTTATTTCCATGAAGTTTTGTAAATGTGTATACACATATTTGTAGTTGGTAAGTATGTATCATCACGTTTCATAGGGAGAAACGATCATCATAATACAATAAGGGAAATCAGAGCTCACACTGAAAGATGTAGGTGTTCGTTTTCTACCGCGCGCTGTTCTAGAGTGGAATAATAGAGAATTATTGTAAAGCTGTTTCGGTGAACCGTCTCCCTGGCACTTAAGTGTGATTTGTTGAGTATTCATGTAGATGCAGATATAGGTGTAGAAGAGTTATTATCTGACGCGTGAATACGTGAAATACGAAAGTTATGGCTTTGAAATGCCAGATGGGTATAAACAGAGCAAAAATATATTTGTACAAATATTTCCTGCTTGTTTCCATGGACAAATAAGTAAATGAGAGGTACTATAGAATTTTATGAACTAGCCTCAAGTAAATGAATTTTACATGTCGCTGTACGCCAAGTTCTGTATCGTAATATGGGATGTGTAAATCGCGTTTTCCGCTAACTTCCGTTCCGATTGTCCTGCGTTATTTCATCTTGATCTGCATCCACATACTGTATATTCTCTACAAGCCGATGTACGGCGTAATGTGGTTTTCTTTTGTAGGAGTGTGCCACCCGCTCTCTTATTCCATTCACTAATGCAGCGAAGGGGAAATGACTGTACGCCTACGTAAGGGCTCGAATTTCTGTGATACTTTTCTCGCGATACCTACGCTAGATATGCGATGGACTCTGTTGTTTCGATCTACGTTCATCCATTATGGACCATGGGACAACGGCTGGCATGTATTTCTTGATGCAATAATTTACCAACAGCCGTATGTATTGTAGAAAGTTTAGTTTATGAACTTCTTATGTGCTACCAGTTTCGGCATTACATTGACGCCATCTTCAGGCCCCACACGTCTTAGTTGTAAAACCGCTATACACGGAAGGTAGGCCATATAACTGGATCCGTGAATCAAATCGTTTTGCAACAGCTCTCGGTGGCCAGGCGACACAGACTGCCAGTCTGTGTCGCCCTATTGAACGATCTCGTTCGAACTTAGTGAGATGTTGATAATGACGAGTTTGTCACCTTTAAGTCATTCTTGGCTAACATCAACTCACTACGTCCAATCTCAAAGGTAACTAACGCCCACGACCGTTGCAGCTTGTTTTCAAAGCGAACCTGATTTACATCCTCACAGTGGCACTACTAGTGCCACTCATGCACGACTGGTGCGAAATTTGAGCAGCCATCGTCTTTTCGATGTAGAAACGCGCCTAGCAACTGTCGTTTACGCCGTACAACTCCTTCTCGGTGTTTCGATTTTTTTCCGTCAGATTGTATTACTTTAATTACGTAATGTTAACTTATTTTCTTTTCTGCACACAAGCAATTCCTGGAGATCTGTTATGTCTAAGTGGAATACTGCTATCTAGTTTACATTTTCGACAGCAGTGCGTATTTGTTCTTAAGCAATTTCTGTAATGTTTTTTGCTATAATTCATTGAGAGGGGTTCACCAACCTGCTGGAGCATATGTAATTTCGATGTATTGCTCACGCGCTGCCTGCGACAGAAAATAACTCTGCTGGAATAGAGTCACATGTCAGATCAGTCTCGGCAGTAGTTACAATCGCTCGCTGCTACAGAGTGTAACCTTCCCGTATAAAACTAAAAATGATAATTTTTATTAATATCATGAAAACTGATAAATTTTGACGTAAGCAGCGCTACGCCATGGCCCTGTGAAATGAATCTAAGTATGTGCGTGAGAAATAAACTGAAAAATTCTTACCTCACGATCGTGTCGCCGGATAACGCTGTCTATATACCTGCTCGTAAATGGCAGAGCTTAGTGCAATGCTGGCCTATCTACTAATACTGGACAACATTTCTCTGAGAACTGAATTATTAGAAAAGCTGACTTTGCTTATTGATATAGCTGCACAGCTGGTCTTCTAATTACTAAAGAACACATAACTAGGATCTGAGAAAATTTCTGAAATATTTAAATTTAAATATATGACTGGCTTATCTCACTAGGGGTAAGATAGATACTGTCTACAGGAAAATTAAAGAGACCTTTGGAGAAAAGAGAGCCACTTGTATGAATATCAAGAGCTCAGATGGAAACCCAGTTCTAAGCAAAGAAGGGAAAGCAGAAAGGTGGAAGGAGTATATAGAGGGTCTATAAAAGGGCGATGTACTTGAGGACAATATTATGGAAATGGAAGAGGATGTAGATGAAGATGAAATGGGGGATACGATACTGCGTGAAGAGTTTGACAGAGCACTGAAAGACCTGAGTCGAAACAAGGCCCCGGGAGTAGACAACATTCCATTGATACTACTGACGGCCTTGGGAGAGCCAGTCCTGACAAAACTCTACCATCTGGTGAGCAAGATGTATAAGACAGGCGAAATACAAGCAAAGGACTTGGAAGAGCAGTTGAACCGGAATGGACTGTGTCTTGAAAGGAGGAACATCAACAAAAGCAAAACGAGGATAATGGAATGTAGTCGAATTAAGTGGGTTATGCGGAGGGAATTAGATTAGGAAATGAGGCACTTAAAGTAGTAAAGGAGTTTTGCTATTTAGGGAGCAAAATAACTCACGATGGTCAAAGTAGAGAGGATATAAAATGTAGGCTGGCAATGGCAAGGAAAGCGTTTCTGAAGAAGAGAAATTTGTTAACATCGAGTATAGATGTAAGTGTCAGGAATTCGTTTCTGAAAGTATTTGTATGGAGTGTAGCCATGTATGGAAGTGAAACATGGACGATAAATAGTTTGGACAAGAAGAGAACAGAAGCTTTCGAAATGTGGTGCTACAGAAGAATGCTGAAGATTAGGTGGGTAGATCACATAACTAATGAGGAGGTATTGAATAGAATTGGGGAGAAGAGGAGTTTGTGGCACAACTTGACTAGAAGAAGGGATCGATTGGTAGGACATGTTCTGAGGCATCAAGGGATCACAAATTTAGCATTGGAGGGCAGCGTGGAGGGTAAAAATCGTAGAGGGAGGCCAAGAGATGACTGCACTAAGCAGATTCAGAAAGATGTAGGTTGCAGTAAGTACTGAGAGATCAAGAAGCTTGCACAGGATAGAGTAGCATGGAGAGCTGCATCAAACCAGTCTCAGGACTGAAGACCACAACAACAACATATGAGTGGATTGGGACTGGTAATGACTTAAGGAAAATTATTCCTTCCTTCTTTTGTTGACTGGTAAAAATTATATTCTGCAAATCCTTTACATTATTGATAAAGATCTGCAATCCATTATTTGAAAAATTGAATATTACAAATCTGGGTCAACTGGTGCTGACGAATTACAAAAAGACTGAAAACAATTCATATTAACATCTCAGACAAGTGACTTAACTACGCGCATGTCAATAATAATAATAAAATTTACCTTACAATACCTGGCTATGAACTGCGCTGTACCAGCGCTAGACTACAACTGACCTGTAGCAGCGAGCGATTGCAACAACTGCCGAGATTGCTCTGACCTGCGACTCTATTGCAGCAAAGATATTTTCTGTCGCAGGCAGCGCATGACCAATACATCGAAATTACATTTGCTCCAGCATGGTGGTGAACCCCTTACATCATTAAGGGAAAAGGTGCAACTGCAAGTCTCATTTCTTTTTGCTGTTATTCTAACAAGACCACGGTCTGTGTTTTTCCGGAGTGAATTTTTATTTAGTATTTTCGTGATCCACTATGATTTCTTTATTTTTTCACAGTTCGGATTAAGATAAAATTTATGGCATTAACCGCTAGTGGATAGATCAGAGCTATGTCACGTGAACTGAAATAATTCTTAGATCATTAGATGTTAAACTTAATAAAGTTTTTTAGTAGCTTTCTATTCTGCACGCTGGTGTCAGCTATTACATGTACAGTTCACTCAGACTAATTTTACAGATAGTCCTGTCATATTTATGTAGGACCACTGTGATGTGAGTCGTTTAATTTGCACATGAATGAAGTACGTGTGGTTACAATTATACATTATTCGTGTTGAGTACGTATTGTTAACGTTTCCAAATGTTCATATCTGTGAATCATTGCATATTTAATGAGAGTTCTAAGCTACTGCATCTTGTGTTCCACGTTAGATACATAGACAGTGGTCTTATAAAGTCCCGCTGCAATTTCAGAAAATCATAACTTGGAAATATTAGAGATGCAGAATCGTGGTATGTTGTAAAACGGTTAGCAAATCTCCAAGTTGTTTACGGTTTTGCCAAAATTTCATTCTGTGACCCATTCGTCGCCCGTTGAACATCAAGGCGATATTCGACTTCTGCCCACGTAGGGGCCATCATTTCAGTCTCAACAGTTCTGATTACTTAGTTGATACTTGCATGAAATGTAGCAGTGTCACTGACTGGTGTTGTATACGCTTGATCCTTGATGTCACCCTACAGAAAGAAGCCTAATGGGAAATCGGGAGAGCGCGTGGGCTATGCGATGAGACCATCGCGACTCGTCCACCTCTCGGCAAATGTGTAATTCACGACATTCAGTATGTTCAAGCTCCAGTGTGTGGATGCATTATCATGCTGGAAGATGACTGACGGGCGCAGAACCCTTTCCTCCCTAAATCAGAGATCATTTTAGAGTGAAAATGTCCTCCGACACGCTTGCAGTTTCATTAAGTAGAATGGGAGGGAAAATATACTTCTGAAAGATAACACCATCGGGTTTCAAATACTTGACACGAACGCTGTTGCAGAGGCAACGGAAAAAGCATGCGAAGTTCAGAAGAACGCGAAATCCCGAAGATTGGCTAAAGTTTACAGACGCGCGAAATTTGGCACGGACTTCAATGCGAGATGCCTTTAATAGGTTCCACAACGAAACATTGTCTCGAAATTTGGTCGAAAATCCGAAGAAATTCTGGTTGTATGTAAAGTACACAAGCGGCAAGACGCAGTCGATACCTTCGCTGCGCAGTGCCGATGGTACTGTTACCGACGACTGTGCCGCTAAAGCGGAGTTATTGAACGCAGTTTTCCGAAATTCCTTCACCAGGGAAGACGAATGGAATATTCCAGAATTTGAAACACAAACATCTGCTAGCGAAGCAACTCAAATCGCTTGATACGGGCAAGTCTTCAGGTCCAGATTGTATACCGATTAGGTTCCTTTCAGATTACGCTGATACAATACCTCCCTACTTAGCAATCATATACAACCGCTCGCTCACCGGTAGATCTGTACCTACAGATTGGAAAATTGCGCAGGTCGCACCAGTGTTTAAGAATGGTAGTAGGAGTAATCCATCGAACTACAGACCTATATCATTGACGTCGGTTAGCAGTAGGGTTTTGGAGCATATACTGTATTCAAACATTATGAATCACCTCGAAGGGAACGATCTATTGATACGTAATCAGCATGGTTTCAGAAAACATTGTTCTTGTGCAACGCAGCTAGCTCTTTATTCGCACGAAGTAATGGCCGCTATCGACAGGGGATCTCAAGTTGGTTCCGTATTTCTAGATTTCCGAAAAGCTTCTGACACCGTTCCTCACAAGCGACTTCTAATCAAGCTGCGGACCTATGGGGTATCGTCTCAGTTGTGCGACTGGATTCGTGATTTCATGTCAGGCAGGTTGCAGTTCGTAGTAATAGACGGCAAATCATCGAGTAAAACTGAAGTGATATCAGGTGTTCCCCAGGGAAGCGTCCTGGGACCTCTGCTGTTCCTGATCTATATAAATGACCTGGGTGACAATCTGAGCAGTTCTCTTAGGTTGTTCGCAGATGATGCTGTAATTTACCGTCTAGTAAGGTCATCCGAAGACCAGTATCAGTTGCAAAGAGATTTAGAAAAGATTGCTGTATGGCGTGGCAGGTGGCAGTTGACGCTAAATAACGAAAAGTGGGAGGTGACACACGTGAGTTCCAAAAGAAATCCGTTGGAATCCGATTACTCGATAAATAGTACAATTCTCAAGGCTGTCAATTCAACTAAGTACCTGGGTGTTAAAATTACGAACAACTTCAGTTGGAAAGACCACATAGATAATATTGTGGGGAAGGCGAACCAAAGGTTGCGTTTCATTGGCCGGACACTTAGAAGATGCAACAAGTCCACTAAAGAGACAGCTTACACTACACTCGTACGTCCTCTGTTAGAATATTGCTGCGCGGTGTGGGATCATTACCAGGTGGGATTGACTGAGGACATCGAAAGGGTGCAGAAAAAGGCAGCTCGTTTTGTATTATCACTTAATAGGGGAGAGAGTGTCGCGGGAAGACCTATTTACGAAATTTCAGTCACCAACTTTCTCTTCCGAATGCGAAAATATTTTGTTGAGCCCAACCTACATAGGTAGGAATGATCATCAAAATAAAATATGAGAAATCAGAGCTCGAACAGAAAGGTTTAGGTGTTCGTTTTTCCCGCGCGCTGTTCGGGAGTGGAATGGTAGAGAGATAGTATGATTGTGGTTCGATGAACCCTCTGCCAAGCACTTAAATGTGAATTGCAGAGTAATCATGTAGATTTATAAAGTGGACGTGCAACATTAAGGGTTCCAGAAGCTTTATTAAAATTGTTTCTGTTGAGGGGCTGGATGTTGTGGAAATTCAAGAAGAGCACAATCATATGGAAGTATCTTGTGACAAAATTATGAGGCAAAAAATAATTTATAATCTGAAGAGAAAAGCCACGGAAGATATTTGTGGAGACCATAAAAGCTATTTTGCAGTCGGTTAAAAGGAGAAGATATGCAAGAGATAAAAATCAGATATGTCGACACCTTTCGTAAATCTATATTCAAACCTAGGGGCAAATTTCTGCCGAAATTTCCAACGGGTGTTGAAGAGGTTCATGATGTTATCAACACGTTATATGTGGAAACTACAGCCGGTGCAAATTCATTACTAGAAAATAATACCGAGAAAAAAGTTGTAATATTTTGTGAATCTGAAAACCTTAAAATACTCAGTATGCCACAATATACAAGGTGTCCAGAAAAGGACTCCCTGATTTCAAAATTAAATATCTCGAAAACAAAGATCGATAGAGGAATGCAGTAAACGGTATGTTTATTGTGAAAGCTGTAAGAAGTTTATACAGCAGTTTGAAATAATAGTTACAAAAGCTGCTAACAGATGGTGCTGTTATCGCCATACGTAATGCCTAGTATAAATAGTGATCCGCAGCCCAGAGCGATCAGTTCCACTACTGAAACGTGAAAGGAGGTTAGCGTACCGAAGGAAGAGATTGAAACCATGTACTCCATTGAACAACGCGTTTTTCTGGTGCTAGAGTACCACAGGTTAGAAGAGAGTCCTACGGCAACAAGGCAAAGTTTTCAAGCACGATTTAATGTTCCAAAAGGACCCGATGCGAAAACTATTCGTACGCTCTTCGCAAAATTTCAACGAACAGGCAGCGTAACTGGTGATCTAGTGGGGCATGTTGGCCGCAAGCAAACCGCAGTTACGCCTGAAAATATCGACACAGTTTCTGGAATTATTCAGCGAACTCCAATGTCATCCGTCCGTGGAATTGCATCTGAGACTGGTTTGAAGCGTCCCAGCACGCAGAAAATACTAAGAAAGAGCCTACACATGTTTCCATTCAAAATTCAAACGCACCAGGCCATACCCGTACGAGCTGTGCAACAATGGGTTGCCTTTGCTAATCAGATGCTCACAATGATTGATAGTGAAGAATTTGATGTTGGCTGCGTCTGGTTTACAGGTGAAGCACACTTCCACCTGAATGGATACGTGAATAAGCAGAACTGGCGATTTTGGGGTTCCGAAAAGCCATATTGGTGTGAAGCGAAACCCTTGTATTCTCCTAAAGTTACTGTGTGAGCTGCAGTATGCAGCAGAGGCATTATTGGCCCTTTTTTCATTCGAGAAACGGTCACTGGTGCACGTTACGTTGCAATTTTGGAACAATTTGGCGCCACACAGCAAGCGTCAGAGGATCGACCAGGTACTGAATGGTTTATGCAAGATGGAGACCGACCACATCGGACCGAATAAGTGTTTCGCTTTCTTGAGGAATACTTCGGGAATCGAGTCATTGCTTTGGAATATCCCAAATTTACTGGTGCAGGCATGGATTGGCCTCCATATTCGCCGGATTTGACTCCCTGTGACTTTTTTTTTTGTGGGGCACAGGGAAAGACATGGTCTACCCGAAGCATCCCGCCACGCTGGACGAGCTTGAATCGGCGATCTCTGTGGCATGTGAATCCATTTCGGTTGAGACACTACGAAATGTGATGGCGAATTTCATTCTTCGTTTGCGCCACCTCTGTAGTGCCAATGGTGAACATTTTGAAAACACTGTGATGTGATTGTTTGCAAAGATTGTTTTCATACGATTATTTCACTTATATATGCTGATATGAGCCGTACAGCGTACAGCGCCATCTGTTAGCAGCTTTTGTAACTACTATTTCAAACTGCTGTATAAACTTCTTGCAGTTTCCACAATAAACATACCGTTTACTGCATTCCTCTATCGATCTTTGTTTTCGAGATATTTAATTTTGAAATCAGGGAGCCCTTTTCTGGACACCCTGTATAATGACGTAACATTCCAGTGTTGCACAAAGTTTTTTTTCAGCTTTTTGCGATACTCGGGCTAGTTAGTGGACAGTACAACCCGACGACTTTTTTCTTTATTTAACGACAAGAAAACTTACAGTTGTCGATTACTTTAATGATCTAGGTCTGAAATTTTCACCGTGAAAGACTTTGCACACCATGCGAATCATACAGTCAACCAGTTGCACGTCGCTGTCAAAAAACTGTGACTGACGCCCGAACAACAGGGACTTACATGCATTGAGAATGGCTAGCTACTAGCCAAAATCTGGAATTGCATAATAAAATCTAAAAAGGACGACTGATTGCTGAACTCTATAATTTATAAGTCACATTCAGTCGCTAGTGCATCCTCTTTCCGAATGGAAGGTAACCTGAATATTCGCAACGTTAACTCGTCTCATGTTTAGTCCCATCGGTGTGATGACTTTCATACTGTCTGCCATAGAGAGCCTGTTCCGAGGCCGGCCGGTGTGGCCCAGCGGTTCTAGACGCTTCAGTCTGGAACTGCGCGACCGCTATGGTCGCAGGTTCCAATCCTGCCTCGGGCATGGATGTGTGTGATGTCCTTCGGTTGGTTAGGTTTAAGTAGTTCTAAGTTCTAGGGGACTGATGACCACAGATGTTAAGTCCCATAGTGCTCAGAGCCATTTTTTTTGGCAACGACGAACGAATTCGCATTATGTACACAACCACGTTCCTACATATTAACACAAAAGGAACATCCATAGTGACTAATGATTTTGTAATTTGGAAATATTCTTTTTTGTTGAATGTACATACCAAATATATATATTTTTAAAGTATAGCCTATGTCAGTCCGAACGTTTATTAGAGTATCGCGTAAAAATGTGAAGTAAATTGGTCAAGAACTTTTCGACATACCTGGTAACAACGGTAAACCTCGATTTGTCTTCGTCTAGTAACACAGATTTTAAATACAAAATAAATTTAAGAAACTGTAGCCTTTGTCAATCCGAAGGCTTATTGTTGTATCGTGCACAAACCTGGAGTAAATTGGTCAAGTACTTGTGTCGAATTTCGCTAACAATGCTTCCCATTTACATAGTCAATATATACCGGTAGTTATAGAACATACATAGTAAAAAATGTAGCTTGTGTCAGACAGAAATTTTATTAGAGGATCGTGAAAAAATCTGAAGTAAATCGGTCACGTACTTTTTGAAATTTTTTGTATCAACTTTTAACTACGACTTGTCTTTATATAGTAGTACAGATTTGGATTGTTCTACATCTACATCTACATCTACGTGATTGCTCTGCTATTCACTTTAAGCTGTCTCTCTACCGTTCCACTCTCGAACGGTGCGCAGGAAAAACGAGCAATTAAATTTTTCTGTGCGAGCCCTGATTTCTCATATTTTATTGTGCTGATCATTTTTCCCTATGTAGATGGGTGCCAAAAGAAAGTTTTCGCAATCGGAGGAGAAAACTGCTGACTGAAATTTCATGAGAAGACCTCGTCGCAACGATTTGCCTTTGTTTTAATGACTGCCACTCCAATTCACGTATCATGTCTGTGGCACTATCTCTCCTACTTCGCGATAGTACAAAACGAGCTGCCTTTCTTTGTACTTTTATGGCATCCGTCAGTCCCATCTGATGCGGATCCCACACCACACAGCATTACTTCAGAATAGGGCGGACAAGCGTGGTGTAAGCAGTCTCTTTAGTAGACCTGTTCCACCTTTTAAGTGTTCTGCCGATGATTCGCTGTCTTTGCTTGGCTCTACCCACAACATTATGTATGTGATTGTTCCAATTTAGGGCATTTGTAATTGTAATCCCTAAGTATTTAGTTGAATTTACAGCCTTCAGATTTGTGTAACTTATCGCGTAATCGAAATTTAGCGGATTTCTTTTAGTACTCATGTGAACAACTTCACACTTTTCCTTATTCAGGGTCAATTGCCACTTTTTGCACCATACAGATATCTTATCTAAATCATTTCGCAAGTCGTTTTGATCATCTGATGACTTTACAAGACGGTAAATGACGGCATCATCTGCAAACAATCTAAGACGGCTACTAAGATTGTCTCCTATGTCGTTAATATAGGTCGGGAACAATAGAGGGTCTATAACACTTCCTTGGGGAAGGTCGGAAATTATTTCTGTTTTACTCGATGACTGTCCGTCTGTTACTACGAACTGTGACCCTCCTGACAGGAAATCACGAATCCAGTAGCACAACTGAGGAGATACTCCCTAGGCAGTTTGGATAGAAGGCGCTTGTGAGGAACGGTGTTGTTTTATCTTTTACCTTTTCTACTTGAAACTACCTTCACAAAAGTGAAAAAGCCTTTAATACACGACCATTAAAATGTACTAGAGGGAGCTGTAGAGGGCAAAAACTGTAGAGGAAGACAGAGATTGGAATACGTCAAGCAAATAATTGAGGACGTAGGTTGCAAGTGCTACTCTGAGATGAAGAGGTTAGCACAGGAAAGGAATTCGTGGCGGGCCGCATCAAACCAGTCAGTAGACTGATGACCAAAAAAAAAAAAATGTACGCCACAAAACGCGGAGTAAAGCTACAACCTTTCAGATGCAAAATAAACTACTGTCCATTAAAATTGCTACACCCAGAAGAAATTCAGATGATAAACGGGTATTCGTTGGACAAATATACTAGAACTGACATGTAATTACATTTTCACGCAATTTGGGTGCATAGATCCTGAGAAATCAGTACCCAGAACAACCCCCTCTGGCCGTAATAACGGCCTCGATACGCCTGGGCATTGAGTCAAACAGAGCTTGGGTGGCGTGTACAGGTACAGCTGCCCATGCAGCTTCAACACGATACCACAGTTCATCAAGATTAGTGACTGGCGTATTGTGACGAGCCAGTTGCTCGGCCACCATTGACCAGCCGTTTTCAATTGGTGAGAGATCTGGAGAATGTGCTGGCCAGGGCAGCAGTCGAACATTTTCTGTATCCAGAAAGGTCCGTACAGGACCTGCAACATGCGATCGTGCATTATCCTGCTGAAATGTAGGGTTTCGCAGGGATCGAATGAAGGGTAGAGCCACGGGTCGTAACACATCTGAAATGTAATGCCTACTGTTCAAAGTGCCGTCAGTGCGAATAAGAGGTGGCCGAGACGTGTAACCAATGGCACCCCATACCATCACGCCGGGTGATACACCAGTATGGCGATGACGAATACACGCTTCCAATATGCGTTCACCGCGATGTTGCCAAACACGGATGTGACCATCATGACGCTGTAATCAGAACCTGGATTCATGCGAAAAAATGACATTTTGCGATTCGTGCACCCAGGTTCGTCGTTGAGTACACCATCGCAGGCACTCCTGTCTGTGATGCAGCGTCAAGGGTAACCGCAGCCATGGTCTCCGAGCTGATAGTCCATGCTGGTGCAAACGTCGTCGAACTGTTCGTGCAGATGGTTGTTGCCTTGCAAACGTCCCCATCTGATGACTCAGGGATCGAGACGTGGCTGCACGATCCGTTACAGCCATGCGGATAAGATGACTGTCATCTCGACTGCTAGTGATACGAGGCCGTTGGGATACACCACAGCGTTCCTTATTACCCTACTGAACCCACCGATTCCATATTCTGCTAACAGTCATCGGATCTCGACCAACGCGAGCAGTAATGTCGCGATACGATAAACCGCAATCGCGATAGGCTACAATCCGACCTCTATAAAAGTCGGAAACGTGGTGGTACGCATTTCTCCTTCTTACACGAGGCATCACAACAACGTTTCACCCTGCAACGCCGGTCAACTGCCGTTTGTGTATGAGAAATCGGTTGGAAACTTTCCTCATGTCAGCACGTTGTAGGTGTCGCCACCGGCGCCAACCTTGTGTGAATGCTCTGAAAAGCCAATCATTTGCATATCACAGCATCTTCCTCCTGTCGGTTAAATTTCGCGTCTGTAGCACGTCATCTTCGTGGTGAAGCAATTTTAATGGCCAGTAGTGTAAGTGAAATTTGGCTGCTGTCGCCGCGGGAACAGCTGAGCTTGGAGTCGGTGTGCTGCTGTTCCACTGCACCAAGCGAACCTGCGGACGAGGTGCGTATCGGCAAGCTCTCCATCAGTAAACCGCCTGCGTGCCGTTGTTAACGTAGCACTGACACTTTCGGGAACATCCCTCACATCAGAATACCCAAAAAATATCTCTGAACAATCTTCGATATTATTTTGTCGGTCGAGATCGAACCTACCATGTGGATCTTCTTCTATTTCTTGCTGGCCTCAACCCGTGTCTTTGCCGTGTCAGCGTGTTATTTCAGATTTGCCATTTTTAGGATAGTGGCTGGCCAGATACTCTTCCCGACCGCCAAGACCGAATTTTTTTCGTAGTTTGGACATTTATTTTCAGATTTAATGTAAAAATACCTGCCAATACATGCGATTCCTTTATAGAAGGGGCGATGAAAAATTTTTCGTTTGTGGGTGTAGCTGCAGCCTATATGCAACGTATAGCGCCTCCGATGCGGGCATATAAGCACCAACATGCAGGCAGGACATATATTTTCAGATTTAATGTAAAAATACCTACCAACAGATGTGATTTCTTTCCAGAAGGTGCGATGCAAAATTTTCCGTTTGAGGGCTTGCTGCAGCGTATATGCAACGTAGAGAGACTCCGATGCGGGTATATAAGCACCAACATGTAGGCAATGTATTAGTGTGGCGCTCATATCTTTTCGTCGCTCGTGCGCTAAATGCTGTAAAGTGAACAACGACGAAGTTATTAGCAAATGCGTTCAAACAGGACCAACGTCCTATTAGTCTTTTCTTGGCTACCGAAGGGCAAACACCAATTGACACCTATCGGAGAGTGAAAAATGTATATAGGGCAGCATGTCAGTCGGAAACCACCGTTGTGGAGTGGTGCGCTAAGTTCCGTGCTGTTTTCGATTCGAACGGAAACTTTTTGGTGTAGGGTAAACCTTGGTAAGTTCATGGCATCGCTTATTTCGTGATACTTTATCGATTTCTCTTCACGGAATTATCAACCACGACAGAAGTGCAATCGCTGACCCACGAATAGCAGCACATGTCCCTTACCTGCATCCGCATTTCGCGCCGCGCTACCAGTGGCCTTGAGAGCACAGTGAGTTTTCTTTCGTTAGGGGCAGTTGTCTTTCGCTTTCGTGCTGCAGAATCCCACGTGTTTTGAAAGTGCTGATTGCTCCTCATATTAACAAGGTAACGTATTTTGATTTTGCACAGTTGTTTATGTGATATAAACAAATTTTTCTGATTAAGGTTTGTGTTTTTGCGTTCGTTAGTTTAGACGGAATAGCCTTAGCTGCGCTAGTAAAATTTTTAGAATTTTAACTGCCATCTTGCGCCGTCCTAGACAGTCTTCGCAAATTCTGGCTAATAAACGTATTTAAAAGCGGATATTTAATTATTTTTAGTAGCATGCCCGTGGTATAGACACAGCACTTCTTTTAAACCAGATAATACATTAAATTTGCATATCACGAATTAACCAAGCTATCACGAACTTAACCAGTTTCTTTCATCTGCATGTTAGATGTCTCCAAAATATCGCAAATATGCCACCAAAATATTATTACAGCAGCAAGGTTGGTAAAAGAGGAGAAGTACTCAATTTACAAGGCATAAAAGCAATTTGAAGTGCCATGGTCTACCCTGAAAGACTTTCTTAGCAGGACTGAAGGTGAATGTGTAGGGCTACCTAAATTAGGGAAACCGTTTGCTTTACCTGTACAAATCGAACAAAGAACATGCAATTGCAGCCGGCCGCGGTGGTCTAGCGGTTCTAGGCGCTCCGTCCGGAGCCGCGCGACTGCTACGGTCGCAGGTTCGAATCCTGCCTCGGGCATGGATGTGTGTGATGTCCGTAGGTTAGTTAGGTTTAATAAGTTCTAAGTTCTAGGGAACTGATGACCATAGATGTTAAGTCCCATAGTGCTCAGAGCCATTTGAACCATTTGAATATGCAATTACACACTTTCCATGCAGGAACTAGGATGCGGATTGACTGTAATTCAGATTCGAAAACCAGCATATAAGCTAGCTACAGCAACTGGTAGGAAACATACCTTCAATGAAGAACAAGCTGCAGGGGACTGGTGGTGGAAAGATTTTAAAACACGTAATGGGCTTACCTAAAGAGTGCCTGAAAATATAGCTACTTATAGGTTTTCAGTGGGAAATAGGCCAATAATAACTGGCTTTTATCAAAAATTAGAAGCGTTAGTCACAGATCTAGGAGTTCAAGATCGTTCAGATCTAGTATGGAATTGCGATGAGATAGGACTCTCATATGTGGTGAAAGCATCCAAGATCGTTACAGCAATTCGCAAAAAGTATGTATATAGCAGAATGTTTGCTGATCGAGGTGAAAATCACACACTGATTGCCTGTGTCAATGCTAGTGGTCACTGGATACCACCTATGGCGATATTTAAGGATGTTCGAATGTCAGAAGATCTTCTGAAAGGCGTAATTCCAGGCACCATTCTGAAACTATCACCAAAAGGGTAGATAAATGGAGAACTTTTCTGGAATGGTTCAATCATTTCATACAATGTACACCTCCTGCAAGACCTATAATTTTGGTAACGGATTCCCATGGATCCCATATTTCAGAGGAGGTCATTGATCTGGCCAAGAAGAACCAGATCTTTCTTCTGACATTTCCTTCTCACACTACTCACATTCTGCAAACATTGGATGTAAGGGTATATACGCAACTTAAAAGATCATGGGGAAAATCTTTAAATAGCTACATGGTCAAGAATCAAGCTCTCGGATCCAACAGATCTGATTTCCACAAATTGTTCAAACCTGCTTACTATAGTGCTTTCAGTCCTAGGACCATCGTATCAGCTTTTAGAAAGACTGCGATATATACATTTAATCCTGTCGCTGTGTCTGATGAGGCAATAGCAACATCAAAGCTGACAGACAAACCTACAGAAGACAATCTGGAACCAGCATTAGGTGATTCAGAAAGTCATTCAGAGGTGAATGTACTTCTTGCTCTGCCTGTCTTAACAGATGATGGGAACAAATGCAAGCGGAGGAGAAAGACAGACAGCAAGGCAAAATGTCTGGCTCCACTTCAAGAAGCAGCACCCAAAAGAACCAGAGGTAGGCCTATGCATTTTCTAAAATATTATCTCACGTGGTTCATTAACAGAGTTGACAGTTGTTCCTTTGAGTTGTTGTTTATTTATTTTAGTGAAATTTATTGATTTATTGGTAGGCCGCGGAAGGAAGATACATTAAATCCACAACCCAGCACTTCTGGAGTGACAAAGAAGAGGACGAAGGATGACGATAAATGTGGATCCTGTGGCCACGATTATTTAGAAGACGTGAGGAAAAAGTAATGGGCGCTATGGATACGGTGTAGTTTTTGTTTAATGTGGTACCATTCGAAGTGTCAGCATACTTTTGAAGAGAGTGAGGACGTTTTTATGTGCAACAAGTGTCAAAACCTTTCTGCTGAAGACTAAAATGAGGCTTTCTTTTAATCAGTAAATTCAGTTCAGTGTTTTCGCTCATTACTTCATCAGTACTTTATCATTATTATCATAAATAAGCCTCAATGTCGTAAAATGACTAAATAAAATCTTTTATAGAAATACAATGCTTCATTATTTAATTAATGCATTATCACGAAATTACCAAAGTAATGTCACGAACTTACCAAGGGGTATCACGAAATAACCTACAAAATTCTTAGTTCATGAAACCGTATGGGAGAGAATGTAGAATCAACTGATCATAACATTGTGCATACTGAGTAATGCATTTAAGGACAGGCCTACATATGTAATTCAGCAGGCTTTCAAAATATTTTTTATGTACTGTAAATTAACTTAATACAGAAATCCTCACGAAATTACCAAGGTTTTCCCTATGTTACAGTGTTAAACATGGCTGTTACTCAGCAACCGTATACTAGTTTCAACACAGGATTATACAGCCAACCCGTTGCAAATAACTGTTAGGTGCGTTTACCTAGGTTTCGACACCTACTAAGGGTGTCTTCATCAGAATGAACCTTTTGATTAACGGTAAAATTACGCTGCGAAAAAGCAATGATCATAAATTAGAGCAACTATGCTCAAGTATAAATAAAACAAAACTTTCCAGCCTTTTTTCCTACCTAGGCGCATTTGTCAAAGGCTGGAACGTTGTATTTTATTTTTGACTTGAGGATAATTGCTCTAATTTCTGACCGTTCCTTTTTCGCAATGTAATTTCACTTTTTATCAAAAAGTTCATTCTGATGAAGACACCCTCAGCAGGTGTCGAAACCTAGGTAAATGCACCTATCAGTTATTTGCGAGATAGAGGGTTGTTAAATTCTGAATCGTTCTTGCTAGGAATGGGATTAAAATCTCCTTCCAACCGCCTTTATTAAGATTTTACATAGTTTCCCTAAATCAGCTCAAGTGAATACTCAACGGTTTCTTAAACAAGACCATAGCCTATTTCCCTCCTTGTCGTTATCAGCTTCAGGTTAGTAGTCTGCCTGAGGATTGTTGTTGTTGTGGTCTTCAGTCCTGAGACTGGTTTGATGCAGCTCTCCATGCTACTCTATCCTGTGCAAGCTTTTTCATCTCCCAGTACCTACTGCAACCTACATCCTTCTGAATCTGCTTAGTGTATTCATCTCTTGGTCTCCCTCTACGATTTTTACCCTCCATGCTGCCCTCCAATACTAAATTGGTGATCCCTTGATGCCTCAGAACATGTCCTACCAACCGATCCCTTCTTCTGGTCAAGTTGTGCCTGAGGATAACATTGTGCATATTTAGCTCTAGCACTATTGTAAACAACCTCTGGTCGTTCATATGCTATAATAACCAACCAGTCGCTTATTTATATTTTGATACGACGTATGATACTATTAAGTAGTTTTGAAGACATCGGAAGATCTTCATCATACGACGATGTTACAGGAACGGTATATCGATCTCTTGCAGCTAGACAATAGTGTCTTGGTGATGATGGAAATAACATAAATTCAGTTAACGAAATATTTATAAAACCAAAAGATCAGTGCATTTTGGATCACTTACGTTGCACTGTCTGTGGTATTCATGAAAAATTGGTAATACTTATTTGGTTTTACAGAAAACAAACGCTGAACATAAGTACAAAGAATTTATTTTTCGCTTCCAAAACACTGTACATTAAAATATAGAATACGTCAACTGTAATAAAATTGAAAGTTTAAATATGTTTACCCAATAATTAGCTAGCTGTAAATCTGGAGGGGTACAGCTTGTACTGGCATTCAAACCAAAGCTTTGTTGCAAACGTTATCGCAACTTGCACTAACTCCTTTGACAGGTTTGGGCACGTCATTAGTTGGTCGTCCGTTTCGACATTTACACTGTCACTTAATGGTTCAAAACATGGTTCAAATGGCTCTGAGCACTATGGGACTCAACATTTGAGGTCATCAGTCCCCTAGAACTTAGAACTACTTAAACCTACCTAACCTAAGGACATCACACACATCCATGCCCGAGGCAGGATTCGAACCTGCGACCGTAGCGGTCTCGCGGTTTCAGACTGAAGCGCCTAGAACCGCTCGGCCAACTTAATGGTTCCTCATCGAAGAAGCTCCATCGGACAAGGTTATACTTGCAGTCTGAGACCCTAGTCCTTTTCCTGTTAGCCTTCCAGGTTGTGAGAGATTAACTACTTTCAGCCGCAAGTTCCTCCCGCAGCTACAGGATAGGTTTTGGTGTTGCTTCCTTCCATAGCTTATGTCTCCTCTCATTCGAGGCGACGTTGATTCGCTCTGACGTCCAACGGAAGGTGTTTCTTGAGCGAGGCCGCCTGGGCTGTTGATGGTGCCCGTGTAGAGGGTGACGATTATTTCTTTCATCCTTTCCACCTCGACAGGTACTTGCTGCCGTTAACTGGGGGGCGGGCTATCCGTATGAGAAGGTATATCTTCTCTGTCGGCGTGGGCCTCAAACATCCTGGTATGATGCGGGATGACTCATTTACGGCGACATCAATGCGTTTCACGTGGGCCAAATTTTGCCACACAGCGCGGCTTATTCAGCTGTCGACGAACTGAGTACAGTGGCTGTTGTTCAAAGCACTTGTAGGTCAGCACCCCAATCTGTGTTTAGCAGTTTGCGAATAGCATTACTCCTAGCGCTGAAGTTTTGTTAGTGTCCAAACAGTGCTGGATAAATGACAGAGTTCTGTCCAACTTCACGCCTAAATATTTGGGAGTGAAGCACTGCTCTAGGTCTTACTCTTTCCAACTCAAATGCAATTTTCTTTTGGCTTCCGTATTCCTCAGGTGGAAACTGCGAACTTGCGTCTGTGCTGGGTTTGAATTCAAGTAGTGTTGGTGATAGTAATTCACCAGTATTTCAAGGTTGCCAGTTAATTTCTCATCCACTTCGTTAAAGGTGTCCCCTTGGGTAGCCACAGCCTTGTCATAAGCATGTATAAACTACCTGCCATGGGGATGCGGTGGCTGGTCCTTGGAGTATACTAACAGCAACGGAGCTAATACATTACTCTGAATGAGACCAATTTTTTGTTTCTCCACCTATTATTTTTTCATTGCATGGTTACACAGAAGCGCCTATTCTGTGGTACACATTGCACAAATCTTGAAAATCCAAACTCCTTAGTTAACGGGTAAACCTTGTATGTGAGCCTACTGTTGAATATCAGTCTACTGTGGTTAATAGTATCACAGGCTGTGTTCACATCAATGAAAGCCACGCCGGTCACCTGCTTTGTTTCATATCCATCTTCATGGTGCTGGGTTAAATTTAAAATTTGCCCAGTGCAATGAGCGTCTTGGTCTAAATACGGCTTGTTCAGGCCTCAGGACCTCAACTACACGCTTTCTCTGGAGGGCCTTTAACAGGTGGCACAGCAGAGACGGAACTTCTTAACATCTAAGGATCCTTGCCTGTTTTGATAGGGTGAAACACGTATGTAACGTAGCAGCGATGGTGAGGCACGTTAAAATCTTTGACCAGAGAGCCTATTATCGTGGTTAGTCTGCGCTTGACCGCGCGAGTGTTGCGAGAGTACGCTAGTAGTAGTCGTGCAGTACAGTAGTAGTCGTCGTGGAGTACGCTAGTAGTAGTCGTGCAGTACAGTAGTAGTCGTCGTGGAGTACGCTAGTAGTCGTCATGCAGAGCAGTCGGTCAGTAGTAGCAGCCCAGTGCGGTTGTGTGATGTAGTCTGTCGGCAACACTGGTCAAGATGCTGAATGAGGTATATTATTAATTAAGGTAATCATCAGATAATGTAAAGTTTATTTATTGTAATTAATTTCCAACAAGTGCCCCAATAATAATTTTGATTTCAAAAGCAATTTTACAAAAAAAAATTTTTTATTTAATTGAACTAACGATTTCGTTCCACTTCCCTTAAAGAAAAGTTTCAGTTAAATTACAAAAAAAAAAGAATATTACTATTTGCAATGCAGTTCCTCCAAGCCGTGCGCAAGAATAAGAGCAGAAATTTGACTAGCAGTTACAATGAGGTAAGAAATTAATTCTGATTTTTGCACAAGGGCCAAAGACCGATATTTCGGTTTAATTGAATTATCATTATCACTGAGATTTTCTTATCACTGAATGGACTTTAATTTTTTTGTGAAGAACTTATATTTGAGTCAGATTGCGATTCTCATTTTTTTATTGTCATTAAATTTAGTTGCTAGGGAGGTTACACTTGGCTCCCATTCATTTAATATTTCTGTCTTTTAAATTTTTGTGGGGAGGTTACACTTGGCGACACCCAGTCCAGGATCGTATTTCGTTGAGAGTCTTTTGAAAAACAGTCAGATATCTGCTCTTATTTGCTTAAGTATAATTAGGATTTGGCGCTACGCTTTTACTAATCTTGTGACTTTCTTTCTACAGGTCAACGGCAATTCTTTGCTCTGTTGTATTTGTGTGTTGTTTTTGCATTGTGCTTATTGTTTTGTGAATATTTGTGACTTAAGCAAAATGCCGCGAAAGACTGTGAATAGTGTATCGCGAGGTATTTTGAATGAAACTACCGACTTAAACAGCGTGACCGATAGTAATTGTGACACGCAGTATAATGATGACAATCCTGCGTTCACTAACAATCAGTGCATTCCAACCACTAATGATGACTTTTACCTTAATGATGAACAAACGAACTCAATTGTCTCTTCTGTTAATTTGACGACAATTGATGACGCGGGACGCTCTATTGTAATGAGCGCTGCCCAGCCTAACACACCCGGTGTGAAAAATTCTCGTGACGAACAGACAAATTTGTCTAATGAAAGTGGTCAGTGTACCGAAAATACGACGGACTCGAGTGAGAAACGTTTTTGTAAATTACAGAATGACCAAATGGTCACACAAAACGTGACAATTGTAGGTACGCAATCAAACAGCACAGATAATAGAGTAAAGAAAGTTACATTGGATCAAATTGTGGCAGTAGTGCAATTAATGATTGAAATACTGAGAAACGAGCGCAAACAACGTGAATTAATTGGTGAAAGAAATAAACAATCGAATGAAAATCAAGACGACATTAATAAAAAAATCAAACAACTTAGTGAACGGAATGAACAGATTAATGAACAGATTGAAGCCATTGCCGCGCAAAATTATGATAATAGAGGACAATTACGTGTGGATACTAAGACTTGTGCTAATAACAGTAATGAAGAAGTTGGCACTGTTGCACAAGAATTAAATAGTACACGTGTAAGCACAACAGAATTACATAAAGGAGAAGTTAATGCAGTCACTGAACAATGTTCAGCAAACGCAACACAGATACACGAAATTAATGCAGTCACCGAACAATGCCCTAAAAACGCAGTACAGATTCGCGACGAAATTAATTTGGAGCCACTGGAAGTTTCACACACTCTGAATACGGAAATTGTTAATAAAAGTGAACGACACAACAACCAAATTGACGAAAGTATTAAAGTAACAGAATTAACAATTATTTCAGTCACCAATACGTCACAGAACTCGCCACGTTGCGAGCATTTGTCAGAGTCACGCAGCGCGTATCATGTGAGCAATTTACAGCAACTACGCGACTTAAAATCCGAAAAGCTACGCGACTTGAAATCTGAAAAGCTATGCAACTTGAAATCCGAAATGACACAGACGAACAGATTCACACACAAACCTGAACGTGTTATCAAACTGAGTGACGAGAACGTAGATTTCGAGCAATTTGCATTTGTAAGAAAATGTAAGGAATTTAATAATGACAGCGTACAGGTACACGCTTTGCACTGTATACGACAATTTATCTTTGTACATTCACCGCTATTACCTGTAATGCAGAAGCTAGCTTTGAACCAGATGCGACAATTTATTTTTGTATTTACAACAGCATTGCCTATAATGCAGAAATTTGAATTAGCACGGATACAACAATTTGCCTTTGGAATTTTACCGCCATTGCCTGCAACGCAAAAGCTAAAATTTATTTGCAGTGCGTAATAGACCTCAGGGGATTCATTACGCTTTAATGAATATGTGCCGTCGCGAGCATAGGGCCCCGAGCTGTAGTAGTGCTGTTTCATCTTTAGTTTTCTGCACTGCTGCCTTTTCTTCTACTATCCTTTATATCTATCAAAACTGCTCTTTAACTATTGCTCTATCTAGGATTAAGAATACGTAATGAAAACCCGATATGACAAATCTTTTATCGAATGTGACAATTTTCAGTAGGCACTCCCGTAATGAAAACTACCGCCGTAATTTTAATTACAGATAAAATCGTAATCATCAGTATGTGTAAAATTAACAGCAAACGCATTTTTTTGGTAACAATAGACCTTTTCACCACAATAGCATGAAAGTGAGCCGCTTAGCATACCTAACCAACAATGCAGTCTACAAGGTCAACCAAACTTTAATGTTTCGCCGCGTGCACGTATAGTCCCAGCTCCAACAAATAGTAACGCATGGCAGCAAAGAAATAACTACGTACAGATAACACACTATTTCAACTCGTATCGCAATGCGCCGTATAGAAATTACTATCATGACAGACGTACAAAAAAAAAAAAAAAAAAAATGATGAGCACAATTTTCAGCGTACATTTAATAACAGTCGATCTTATGAGCAGCAAGAACATCGGCAACAACACATTATCATGAATGATCCAGACAATAGGTGTCATCTATAGCGTAATACGTCAGTAAGAAATAACAGGACAGTTCATATAGTGGATATGCCACAGCATCCTCCTGTAAATAATAGCACGTACGACAGAACTTAAAGACAGAATTACGACGTACGTAGACGATATTCTTATTGCAGAAGCTAACTGGTCTGAACACAATCTGATTCTTGAACAACTGTTACAACTTTTCATGCACAAGGACTCACAGTTAACCTCAGTAAATCGCACTTTGGCAAAACTTCCATAAAATTTCTTGGACACGTAATTTCAGCAGAAGGCATTGCACCTGATCCGGAAAAACTTCAAGCTCTACGTGACATTACTGTTCGTACGACGAAGAAACAACTACGCAGTTTTTTGGGCTTAATTAACTTTTTTCGTAAATTTATTCATCATTCTGCTTTAGACACGCCTAGACTATGCCAATTAACAGGTAAAAACACTATTTGGTCTTGGGATAAGCAAGAACATTCTGAATTTGTGAACCTGAAACATGCTTTGTTGAATGCTCCACTTTTATCGCACCCAGATCTTAGTAGAAATTTTTCCATTGCCACCGACAGTTCTAACACCGCTTTAGGCGTACACATTTTCCAGGAAATTGAAGAAGATGGCTCTACATTAATTAAAAACATCGCATTTGCAAGTCGCATCTTGTCACCTGCTGAACGAAATTATTCCGTTACAGAACTGGAAACATTATGTGTTGTATGGGCTTTTACGAGATTTCGGCACTTTCTTTATGGCAGACATACCACCGTCTACACAGACCACAGAGCGATACAATTTTTACTTTCGGCTAAGTTCACTCACGACAGATTAAGCAGATGGAAACTTTATTTACAGGAATTTAATTTTACGATTGTTCACATTCCCGGCGCACAAAATGTTATAGCAGACGCACTATCACGTTCTCTGAGCAACAATCAGCAAGACGTAGCAACCAACTTCTGCAAAGCAAATTTCAGTGTCATGTACATTCAGCAAGTTGCATTTGAAAACTTTATTTCATCGTCATTACAGGACATAGCACAAGAGCAAAATAAAGACAATGTGTGGAAAGAAATTAAACACCTTTGGCAAGATAGGAAAAATGTTACGATTAGGAACCACTACACTGTACGCAATGACATTCTGTTTCGCCGCTCTCATCCTGATAGCAACAATTGGTTATTATGCATTCCTGACGAACTGGTTAACAAATTAATCTGGTACACTCATTTAAGTTACGCACATTACGGAGCACGAAAATGTTTTCTTATACTGAGACAGAACTGTTATTTTACCAACATGGAGAAACGTATACGACGAGTTTTAGCGTCTTGTAAAATTTGCCAGAAAGCTAAATCAGACACCACTTCACATATTCCTCCATTATATCCCATTATACCTGTTAAATTAAGACACATGGCCGCTGTAGACATTTTTGGTCCGATTCCGAGAACTAACAGAGGTTTTTGCTACATCTTTGCCGCTGTTGAGCTCACTTCAAAATTTGTTACTTTCACTCCATTACGCAAAGCTACTGCTAAAACTGTTTCGAAAGCATTTGTAAAACATTTTCTATTTCATGTAGGGCATGTGATGAGAGTAATTTCTGACAATGGATCACAATTTCGATGTGGCGTATGGACACGTATGTTACGAGCCAGAAACATTTCTCCGATCTATATATCCAAGTACCATGCTTCTTCGAACCCTTGTGAACGGTTAATGAAAGAAATTGGTAAGCTGTGCCGAATATACTGCCACAAAAGACATATTGATTGGGATACACACATACTCTCATTCCAAGATGTAATTAATTCCATTCCAAATGAATCCACTATGCTATCTCCGTCTGTTATACTGAAAAACGTTGAACCACCAAACAAAATTAAAGAATTAGTAAACTTCCCTAAATGTCGTCGACTAAGACACCACGAAATAATTGACATTGCGCTGAACAACATCAAACGTGCCGCTGAGCGCCGGAGAAGACAGCAAAAACAGGTTTGTAGACGCCGAGACTTTCACGTTGGACAGAAGATATTAGTACGTACACACTATTTATCCAGTAAATTAAAAGGTAAGTGCAGTAAATTTGAACTTCTATACGCAGGTCCATATCAGATTCGCAGCATCCCTCACCCCAATGTTGTACACGTCGAAACTTTGAGAACCAGAAAATCGAAAGGCAATCACCATATCCCAAACATTAAACCGTTTATTGAATGAAGACACTGTATGATTCAACACACTATGATGCCATTTACTAATGCAATTATATTCACATGACTAATTACTGATGATTATCGTATTTTTTCTTGGCAAGTGCCCGGCAAGGTAAGGTTAGCAGGTCGCTTTTCTTGTCGTTACACATGTATTGTGAAATAGTTAAGATATAACACACACCAGTCGACTTTGACATTTTTGCCTTATGACATCTCAACATCGTGACTGTTTTACATTTTTCTTTTGCTGCTGCATTGTGATATACTCTGTACATTTTGGCTTTGAACACTGTCAATGTCTTTGACATATTACGTTTTCTGTCATGTTATGCTGTATGGTTAATTATGTTACCATAAACGAGTCATTATCTAGTGGGTATATGATTTAAATGCAAGACATTAATCTTTGTTCATCAATTTCAGAAAGAAATGATGCGTGTAAGAAATAAATTCAACAGAAATGGGAATTTCACCTACGGAATAAACAAAAGAAGATGCAATAACTTTATGAGGAAGAGTAAATGGATCAGGATTAACAAGCACATATAAAATAGCAGTCTTAACTAATTTTTTCTTTCAGAATACAAGGTGATTGATGCAGGCTGTCAGACAGAACTACACATCTTAGTTTTAGTGATGAAATATGCTAGAGATAAGGAATAGTTGTATAATGAGTAATGAAGTGATTTTTTTGCAGATGATAATGAATGCTGATGAATAATGATGAAGAATATGCTATTATGAATAATGAAGTTTTTCTTTACAGGTGATGATAATAATGAAGTTATGATAATATGGATAATGAAGTGATGGATAATGAAGTTTTTTCTTTACAGATGAGGATAATGTTGAAGTTATATTTAGGCTATGTAGTTATTTAAGTATTTGTTGCAGTTTGTTTTGACAGCAGGTGTTATATTGCATAGTAGGATGACGGAAAGTTTTGGAAAGGACAGCTATGGAACACATTTTTATACACATTTCACTACCTGTTAATTCGAGGTTCACTACTTTTCAGCATAGTATGCGTTTCTTCTTTCAGGTCAATAATCCATTTTATATTTTTTTTCAGGAGAAGTTTTTCATGATACTTACTAAACTTGTTACTTATTATACCTGTTCTAGTACCTGCATTTCTATTTTTTTACCCATTTATGTTTATCATTTATAAATGTGATCACATATACTGCCGTGTTACATAACCTTGCTACAGCTGACTCATGACGAATGACGTTACTTATCCTCATTTGCAGCAATAGGTCAAAAGCAAATAGTGTTATGCCTCAGCAATTAATTATCGATCCCAACGCAATGCATTGCTAAAAGAGGTATTACCAGTCCCACATAATGTCACTAGTTTATGATAATTCTGAATAATACTGATCAACTCTGAATAGTATGTCACTTCAGTAATGACTTCTTAATGATACAAAATATATATATATATAAAATAATGCTTTGTAACTGGCTAATAACTGCCACTGTTTATTGTAATGAGACTACTTATAATGCCCATGATTATTAATGCTATGATTGTAATTAGCTGATTTTTAATATTGACTTCGTAATGATCTGAGTAATACTGAATGATGAACAATGTTTTATTCTATTCAATACTTGCTGGCCACTGAGTGCCAATAATTAATGTCACTCAATGAATTGTTATTAATTATGCCATTAATTAGCTCTTGTTTTCAATGTTAATACTTTGTAACTGGAAAAGAATGTGATTGTTTAATAATGCTTTGTAATTAGGAAAAAGATAATGATTATTACTATTGGAATGACAAATGATTAATTAATTATGCTATGCTTTATAATTGGGAAAGAATGTGATTGTTTAATAATGCTTTGTAATTAGAAGAAGGCTAATGATTCTTAATTACTGTTTAATAATGCTTTGTAATTAGGAGAAGATTAATGATTATTACTATATTGGAATGAATGCTTTGTAATTAGAAGAAGGCTAATGATTCTTAATTACTGTTTAATAATGCTTTGTAATTAGGAGAAGGCTAATGATTCTTACTATATTGAAATGACAAATGATGCTATGCTTTGTAATTAGGAGAAGGCTAATGATTCTTACTATATTGAAATGACAAATGATTAATTAACTATGCCATACTTTGTAACTGGAAAGGAATGTGATTGTTTAATAATGCTTTGTAATTAGGAAAAAGCTAATGATTATTACTATATTGGAATGACAAATGATTAATTAATTATGCTACGCTTTGTAATTGGAAATGAATGCGATTGTTTAATAATGCTTTGTAATTAGGAAAAAGCTAATGATTCTTACTATATTGGAATGACAAATGATTAATTAACTATGCTATACTTTGTAACTGGAAAAGAATGCGATTATTTAATAATGCTTTGTAACTAGGAAAAGAAGGCTACTGATTCTATGTAAAACAATTAATGAACATTTTTCTGTAATACTACATACTTGGTACAGAAATGTTCAATAACTGGGCTATGAGTGCCGCAAACTACTAATGAAGACTGTAATTGTCAATATTATGTGACTTAATGTCCTTCACCTCATGAGCTAACTACCCTGAATTACTGCAATGTCCATTTGTCCTGTTTATCCTAGTGATCATGGAGCACTATATTTGGTTTTGCACTAATTCTACGTTGGTGTGCCTTGTAAGAGCGTGGTGTTGACACGACATGCTGTCCACCACCGTGAGCGATGAAGACGTTATTATGGTCCCACTGTTTGGTGTACCTAGTGTACTGCCAAAATGAGAACATGGAACATTACTACGACAGTTCAGTGTCTTGGCTACACTGATGAATTCTGATGGGAAAAGAACTTCAAATTGTGTCACTTGGTGTTGTACTGCTGTGGAAAGATATGGACTTTCAGAACAGCTGTGTGGAATCTAAAGTGCTACAACCATGATGCAATCCTTCCCTTTCCTATCCTAATTCTTGTCACATAGTGAAAATCATTTTTTGCTAACATTATTTATGTTCATGGGTTATACATTTTTTTCGATTCGCTGAACTCCAGTGCGAGTACATTTGTGTCACTTGTCGATATGATTTTTTGCCATTATGTTTATTTGTTGTGAAAATGCTAAAGACATTTTTTCGATTTGTTCTGAAGTACAGTATATGTGCACGCTTGTCTTTTATATTGTATATACAATTATTTTATTTTAATGATATGTTCTGAACTACAGTGCATGTGCACTTATGTTAGGTGTTAATATGTTTTCTACTGAACTTCAGTGCCTGTGCACTTTTCTCATTTTTCAATATGATTTGTACTCATTCTGTATGTTCAATACTGTACGTATGCACTTATGTCATTTGTTAAGAATTTTTTCAGTGCCTGTGCACTTTGTTTTCTGTCAAATAATTTGTATATACAGTTTTCTGATTTACTACTATGTTTTGTACTCACATCCTGTCTTTGTCTAATATATTTTGTACTCGGTGCATGTGCACCACATTTAATTTATGTACTAAATTTGAATATTCTGTAAATTGTAAAAATTTCTTGCGATGGCAAGTCCAAATGACTCACCATCGCTGCCAAATTTTTGCCCCCCCCCAGTGGAGGGTTATGAAACACGTATGTAACGTAGCAGCGATGGTGAGGCACGTTAAAATCTTTGACCAGAGAGCCTATTATCGTGGTTAGTCTGCGCTTGACCGCGCGAGTGTTGCGAGAGTACGCTAGTAGTAGTCGTGCAGTACAGTAGTAGTCGTCGTGGAGTACGCTAGTAGTAGTCGTGCAGTACAGTAGTAGTCGTCGTGGAGTACGCTAGTAGTCGTCATGCAGAGCAGTCGGTCAGTAGTAGCAGCCCAGTGCGGTTGTGTGATGTAGTCTGTCGGCAACACTGATCAAGATGCTGAATGAGGTATATTATTAATTAAGGTAATCATCAGATAATGTAAAGTTTATTTATTGTAATTAATTTCCAACAAGTGCCCCAATAATAATTTTGATTTCAAAAGCAATTTTACAAAAAAAATTTTTTTATTTAATTGAACTAACGATTTCGTTACACTTCCCTTAAAGAAAAGTTTCAGTTAAATTACAAAAAAAAAAAAAAAGAATATTATTATTTGCAATGCAGTTCCTCCAAGCCGTGCGCAAGAATAAGAGCAGAAATTTGACTAGCAGTTACAATGAGGTAAGAAATTAATTCTGATTTTTGCGCAAGGGCCAAAGACCGATATTTCGGTTTAATTGAATTATCATTATCACTGAGATTTTCTTATCACTGAATGGACTTTAATTTTTTTGTGAAGAACTTATATTTGAGTCAGATTGCGATTCTCATTTTTTTATTTTCATTAAATTTAATTGCTAGGGAGGTTACACTTGGCTCCCATTCATTTAATATTTCTGTCTTTTAAATTTTTGTGGGGAGGTTACAAGGGTTATCTTTCTTGTTTTTCAAATGGCTCTGAGCACTATGCGACTTAACTTCTGAGGTCATCAGTCGCGTAGAACTTAGAACTAATTATACCTAACTAACCATGCCCGAGGCAGGATTCGAACCTGCGACCGTAGCGGTCGCTCGACTCCAGACTGTAGCGCCTAGAACCGCACGGCCACTCCGGCCGGCTCTTGTTTTTCTCCACACCCTGATGATCTGTCTGGTGGTGATGTAGTTGTTCATTAGGTTTTTGATCCAACGTGTTTCATTTGATCGGTCCTTAAATCGTCATGCACGGTTGCCTTATTATTTTTCATTTCTTCTATTACTGTTCGCAGCTGTGAAAGGCCTCTCAAATGAATGATATTCATTTTCCTGGTCATTTATGACAGAACGGGGAAATCTATGAGCGGCTTTTACATTGAGTAGAAGCTGAAAATCTGTGAGTTACTCCAGGCTTGTCAGCTGCCCTGTTTCCTATCCAGTGATGTGACTGTCACACCATCTCTCCCTTATATTAGTGTCTGAGGTTCGGAACAGCTCCTCTCCAATCTCTAAGGTGTCTTCAGAGAAAGGATCTGCATTGAAAAGCTGCTTATGCTTTTCTAGGATTATTTGTATACTGCCAGTAGGCCCAGCTAGGTATTTCTTCCGGCAGCCTCAAGGAGTATGTCTCGTGAGCTGTCTAAATGTGTCATAGGAGCTAGAGACTAGAGGTATCTCATCGATCTAGGTATCCAGTTCTTCTGTGAAAATGTCCAACGCGCCTTTTCGAAGCTGGACTGCTTTTTAAATGGAGCGGTACCTGGACAAACTACAGCTTTTATGGTCAGTGTGATGAGTCTATGTTGAGTCCTTGGTAGCGCGTCTTTTCCCGACTCTTAATTGATTGCCGAGCAATCAGATCTGTTACATATATGTTGTCGGGGTTGTATACAAGTCCCTATCGTCCACAGTTAAAAGAGGCTGATAATTTGGGATAGTGTAAATGCTTGAGTCCAGACCTCTCTGCACATCTTGCGACTTTTTCGCCGTTGGAACCCGTCTCATGGTAGCCCCGTGTTGTGCTGCGACTATGAAAACCTCCTATTATGAACTTGAAAGACCGGTTTTGAAAGTTACTTCATTCTCTGAACCCGAAATCTGCCACAGGTAACTTGTAGATGGAGGGTCGCTGTGCATTTCTTCAATTCGATTCTTAAATTTCTATACTATTTATATGCGTCATCACCACTAATCGAACTATAAGGCTGGCTTTGTGACTATTGAACTTCCCAATGATGATGGAGTCTTTCTGAAGCTAATATCATGCTTTTGATTTTTGGGCTGTGGCTAGTGGGTCCTCTATAGGTTTCCCGCGAGATTAAAATATCGCGTTTGCCTTTGCTGCACATGCCGGAGAGTAAAAGTTCTTATTTGCAGGCAAGTCTTCGCTGTTAATTGAAGTCATTTTTAATGCTGGTTCTCAAAAGGACCTTTTGTATACATTTATATTTCCCCGTGGTGTACTGGTTTTAGAACTATAAGGTGGCTGCATACAGCTTCCAGCGACTCCCAATCTTTATACGATCTTGTAGGAGGCTCCTTCTGTGTTTCTAGTCACAGAGAATGTGAATAGTCTAACCACTTTGTCAAACCACTATTTTTTTTCAGTGTTCTGACTGATTTCCTGCGGCCCGACACGAATTCCTCTCCTGTGCTAACCTCTTCATCTCAGAGTAGCACTTGCAACCTACGTCCTCAATTATTTGCTGGGTGTATTCCAATCTCTGTCTTCCTCTACAGTTTTTGCCCTCTACAGCTCCCTTTAGTACCATGGAAGTCATTCCCTCGTGTCTTAACAGCTGTCCTATTATCCTGTCACTTCTCCTTATCAGTGTCTTCCACATAATCTTTTCCTCTCCGGTTCTGCGCAGAACGTTCTCATTCCTTACCTTACCAGTCCACCTAATTTTCAACATTCGTCTCTAGCACCACATCTCAATTGCTTCGATTTTCTTCTGGTAAGGTTTTCCCACTCCAGAAGTACATTCTCAGAAATTTCTTCCATATATTAAGGCCCATATTTGATATTAGTAGACTTCTCTTGGCCAGGAATGGCTTTTTTGCCATAGCTAGTCTGCTTTTGATGTCCTCCTTGCTCCGTCCATCATTGGATATTTTACAGCCTAGGTAGCAGAATTCGTTAACTTCATCTACTTCGTCACCATCAATCCTGATGTTAAGTTTCTCGCTGTTCTCATTTCTACTGCTTCTCATTATCTTCGTCTTTCTTCGATTTACTCTCAATCCATACTGTGTACTCATTAGTCTTTTCATTCCGTTCAGCAGATCATGTAATTCTTCTTCACTTTCACTCGGAGTAGCAATGTCATCAGAGAATCGTATCATTGATAGCCTGTCACCTTGAATTTTAATTCCACTCCTGAACCTTTCTTTTATTTCCGTCATTGCTTCCTCGATGTTCAGACTGGACAGTAGGGACGAAAGAGTACATCCTTGCCTTACACCCTTTTTGGTACGAGCACTTCGTTCTTGGTCGTCCACTCTTATTACTCCCTTATGGCTGTTGTACATATTGTATAAAAGCCGTCTCTCCCTATAGCTTACCCCTATTTTTTCAGAACTTCGAGCATCTTGCACCAAATTACTTTGTCGAACGCTTTTTCCAGGTTGACAGATCGTATGAACGTGTCTTGATTTTTCTTTAGTCTTTCTTCCATTATTAACCTCAACGTCAGAATTGCCTCTCTCGTGCCTTTACCCTTCCTAAAGCCAAAGTCATCGTCGTCTAGCACATCATTAAATTTCTCTTCCATTCTCCTGTATATTATTCCTGTCAGCAATTTGGATGCATGAGCTGTTAAGCTGACTGTGTGATAATTCTCGCACTTGTCAGCTCTTGCCGTCTTCGGAATTGTGTGGATGATGCTTTTCCGAAAGTCAGATGGTTTTTCGACAAACTCATATATTATACACACCAACGTAACGTCCGTAGCTCGTGGTCTTCCGGTAGCGTTCTTGCTTCCTGCGCACGGGGTCCCGGGTTCGATTCCCGGTGGGGTCAGGGAATTTCTCTACCTGGTGATGACTGGGTGCTGTGTGTTTATCATCATTCTCTTGCGATTCTTGAACAGGGTATTCGTTATTACTAGCTGAAACTTGTTACAGAATTCAATTAGTCTTTCTCCTCTCTCATTCCTTATCCCAGGCACAGATTCTCCTGTAATTTTTTCTTCTAGTCCTTCCCCTACAATCTCATTCCAATCCCCCATGACTAACAGATTTTCATCCCCCTTTACATACTGTATTGCCCTTTCAATATCCTCATACACTTTCTCTATCTCTTCATATTCAGCTTGCGACGTCGGCATATATACCTGAACTACGTTGTCGATGTTGATTTGCTGTCGATTCTGATAAGAACAACCCTATCACTGAACTGTTCACAGTAACACACTCTCTGCCCTACCTTCCTATTCATAACGAATCCTACTCCTGTTATGCTATTTTCTGTTGTTGTTGATATTACCCTACGCTCATGTGACCAGAAATTCTTGTCTTCTTTTCACTTCACTTCACTGACCCCTACTATGTCTAGATTGAGCATCCATTTCCTTTTTCAGATTTTCTAGTTTCCCTACCACGTTCAAGCTTCTGACATTCCACGCCCCGACTCGTAGAACGTTATCCTTACTTTGATTATTCAGTCTTTTTCTGATGGTAACCTTCCCCTTAGCAGTCCCCTCCCGAAGATCCGAATGGGGGACTATTCCGGAATCTTTTTCCAATGGAATAAATATTTGTAGAATAAATATTTTAAAGCATACACAATGGACGTAAGGGAACGTTTAAGATGGAGATGTGTTCATACGTCGAAAATACACTTGAAATGAGGATCAAAATTTACGCAAAGACCGCCTCCGCAACCGGATAATTAGCGTTGCTGGCGCAGAAGGACCAGGGTTCGGTTCCGGGTACCTCATTCGCTTTTTCCGAGGTCTGGAAAGCAGTCAACTCAGACAAACAGAGTGAAACATTTACTACATCTACATCTACATGATTACTCTGCAATTAACATTTAAGTGCTTGGCAGAGGGTTCATAGAACCACAATCATACTATCTCCAGCGCGTGGGAAAAACGAACACCTAAACCTTTCTGTTCGAGCTCTGATTTCTCTTACATTATTTTGATGATCATTCCTACCTATGTAGGTTGGGCTCAACAAAATATTTTCGCATTCGGAAGAGAAAGTTGGCGACTGAAATTTCGTAAATAGATCTCGCCGCGACGAAAAACGTCTTTGCTTTAATGACTTCCATTCCAACTCGCGTATCATATCTGCCAAACTCTCTCCCCTATTACGTGATAATACAAAACGAGCTGCTCTTTTTTGCACCCTTTCGATGTCCTCAGTCAATCCCACCTGGTAAGGATCCCACACCGCGCAGCAATATTCTAGCAGAGGACGAACGAGTGTAGTGTAAGCTGTCTCCTTAGTGGACTTGTTGCATCTTCTAAGAGTCCTGCCAATGAAACGCAACCTTTGGCTCGCCTTCCCCACAATATTATCTATGTGGTCTTTCCAACTGAAGTTGTTCGTAATTTTAACACCCATGTACTTAGTTGAATTGACAGCCTTGAGAATTGTACTATTTATCGAGTAATCGAATTCCAACGGATTTCTTTTGGAACTCATGTGGGTCACCTCCCACTTTTCGTTATTTAGCGTCAACTGACACCTGCCACACCATGCAGCAATATTTTCTAAATCGCTTTGCAACTGATACTGGTCTTCGGATGACCGTACTAGACGGTAAATTACAGCATCTTCTGCGAACAGCCTAAGAGAACTACTCAGATTGTCACCCAAGTCATTTATATAGATCAGGAACAGCAGAGGTCCCAGGACGCTTCCCTGGGGAACGCCTGATATCACTTCAGTTTTACTCGATGATTTGCCGTCTATTACTACGAACTGCAACCTTCCTGACTACATAATTAAAAAGTTAATGGGTTATTAGTGCGTTCCATGGACCTTTTCTCCTTACAGTCATGGCAATAAGGCGGAAAATACTTACAAATTAACTGAGTGGCGCAGTTGTAACATGAATAAGAGAACAATAGCTGTTACAAGAGGACGAATATATCTTATTAGTGTCTTTGGTGAAGGTGTTAATGGTGGATTGATGTGTTCGAAATTCTGGAAGAAAAATCTCTGCGTTGATTCAATTTGTTCGTGGAGGATTGTTAGAGGTGATTTTCGTTTGTGAAGGTACAAAGTGCGTCTGAAAAATTAGGTAAATGGTCTCCAAAGAAAAAGAAAACAAGAACTACAAACAAAACATCTTCACTGGTCTTCGAAGCGGTCTCTATTACCTACATCGAACTTCTGACATCAGTTGTATATTGGAAATTGATCAAACGCTCCTTGTGGCATCGCTTGAAGCACCGTGGTCAGACGTTCTTGGATCTCTGCATTATTAAGAGAGCTGAGGCCTGGTGCTACGAATGTGCTCTGGAGACCAGCTCCACACCCAAATGAATCGCCAATTTAAATGACAATTGCAGTTCGTCATCCACAGTGAATAAAATGAATCAACATCTTGTTGAGTTCTCTGTTGATCCATCTTCGATACGGGACAACGGACAGTAAGATATATACGAAAAAAAACAGTCATCAAACACCCTTGTTGTTGTTGTTGTAGTCTTCAGTCCAGAGACTGGTTTGATGCAGCTCTCCATGCTACTCTATCCTGTGCAAGCTTCTTCATCTCCTAGTACCTACTGCAACTTGCATCCTTCTGAATCTGTTTAGTGCATTCATCTCGTGGTCCTCCTCTACGATTTTTAGCCTCCACGCTTCCCTCCAATACTAAGTTGATGATCGCTTAATATCTCAGAATATGCCCTACCAACCGATCCCTTCTTCTAGTCAAGTTGTGCCACAAACTCCTCTCCAATTCTATTCAGTACCTCCTCATTAGTTATGTTATCTACCCATCTAATCTTCAGCATTCTTCTGCAACACCATGTTTTCAAAAGTTACTTTATTTACACGACGAGTATTGTCACTTCATTAACGCCATTTTCAGTGCTCTTTGCACTCCATGTATAGAGAATCAGATAAATCGATGCAGGCAGAACCTGAGCCATCAATACCAGGATTCTGTGACCTTTTTTTTTTATGGAGTGTGTACTTCGAAGAGTTGATGACAACAAATGTTGAGTTGTTGTGGTCTCCGATTACGCATACATCGATGTATCTGATTCTCTATACATGGAGCGCATAAGGGCTTGGAGATGGCATTAATGAGGAGCATAATTGGACGTGTAAATAAAATAATAACATCTGACTGTTTGGTAATAATCTTCTGGAATTGGTGTTCATAGCGCATGATATATTAAGATCTCAGCTAAAGAATGGCAATGTACAGCTGATAGACTACCTTCGCCTGCCAGGAAATGCTGTCAGGAATGCTTGTACAGATACAGTTGTAGTGGACACGGACAGCCCTGCTCGAGACGGGAATGGAATTGAGCGAGGCTGGCTGTGCCGAGATAAGGCGCGGAGGCCGCGCGCCCTTCTCTCGCTGCGCTGTCGCCGGTAGGCGCCCGGGCCGGCCGTTACGCGGCACGCCGCTTTCCCCGGGTTTTAGCACCAAGTGTGGCCCCCTATATAAGCCGGTGCGTTACCGGTAGCCGGCACCACTCGCTGGACACCTCCGCCTCCGCCGACATGAAATCCGCCGTGGTCGTCGTCCTCGTGGTGTGCGCAGCGGCCGCCGCCCGCGCCGGGCTGCTGCACCACGCGCCGCCCCCGCCGCCGCCGCCCCCGCAGCACGAGATCATCTACGACTACGTGGCGCCGCCCCAGTACCGCTTCGACTACGCGGTGCGCGACGGCCACACGGGCGACGCCAAGACGCAGTGGGAGCACCGCGACGGCGACCGCGTCACCGGCGCCTACTCGCTCGTCGACGCCGACGGCACGACCCGCATCGTCGAGTACACGGCCGACGACCACAACGGCTTCCAGGCGGTCGTGAAGCGCGTGGGTCACCCCGCACCGCCGCCCCCGCAGCCTCCGCGTCTTCCCGCCCACCCCGCCCCAGCCCCCCACCCCCTGCCTTACCACGGTTAGTCTGCCACTACATTGGTAACATCTGCATCACCCACACCCACTACAACAATTTCATCTTCTATCTCCTTCCTCACACTTGTTAATCGTCTTTCTGTGTTTCAACTTACTGGTACAAAATTATCATGTTAATATCATGTTGTTTGTTGTTAAATGTGTTGAAATAAACAACTTTGTTTAAAATCTACATACTATTTTCATTTCTGTTCAAACTAACATTCTCTTCCTTAACTTTATCCAAACATTAATTATTTAATTCTCTAGAGCATTGGTTCCCAACAGGTGGTCCGCGGACCCCCAGGGGTCCGCGAGCTATGCCAGAGGGGTCCGCAAGATGCTATTAGAATTAAAACTATATTAAATATATTTCGTATGATAACAGATTTTTTGTTCTGGCCCCTCAATATTTTTTCAATAATGAATAGGGATGTTTAGGAGTGTGGAAATCTCGCGTACAGACTTATGACACAAGTGAGACCCAATCACCTGACCACGTTCGAAATCCGTGAGTTCCGCGGAGCGATCCATTCTGCTCTCTCACGATGCTTAATGACTTCTGACGGCCGAAGTGGCCGTGCGGTTAAAGGCGCTGCAGTCTGGAACCGCAAGACCGCTAAGGTCGCAGGTTCGAATCCTGCCTCGGGCATGGATGTTTGTGATGTCCTTAGGTTAGTTAGGTTTAACTAGGTCTAAGTTCTAGGGGACTAATGACCTCAGCAGTTGAGTCCCATAGTGCTCAGAGCCATTTGAACCATATTTGAATGACTTCTGAGGTCGCTGATATGGAGTACCTGGCAGTAGGTGGCAGCACAATACACCTTATATGAAAAACGTATGTTTTTGGTGGTGTCCGGATACTTTTGATCACAATATATACTTTCAAGTCATGGATAATGGTGACTAACGAAATTCTAGTGCCACAACGTTGCGTCATAGACATCATGCACTCTCATGTGTTACCTCCCTCGCGACAGTACCGTAGTGCTATTTTTCAACAGGACAATGCTCGTCCGCACATGGAATCTGGCACTATGATTTTGCTGCGTGATGTCGACGTACTTCCAAGGCCAACAAGAGCGCCGGACCCGTCCCCAGTAGAATATGTCTGGAACCAGCCCATATGGCAAGCGTGTCCCACTGCCAGTATCCGGGATTTCAAGGACCAATTACGGCAGTTGTTGGCCAACTTGCTACAGGAGAAAATACAACGTTCTTATGACACCCTTCTCAACCAAATCAACTCATGCATCCAGGTGAGAGGTTGTGCAGGGTCCTACTGATAAGTGAACCCATACCGCCAAGTTCTTTGTAAATTTGATTCTATATTATAAACATTGACATAACATCACATACGCTCTCAACCCGTAAAGTATTATTCCGTTTCCTTCCCCATTTCTGGGTGCTTCGCTTTGTTTGTAAGGCAGCGTAGAATGTATGATAAAACAGGAAGGTATATACTGATGTCCCTAAGGCAGAAGTATCGTGGATACACTGCTTGAAAATTTTTGATGAGGCTAAAACAACCCGCCACAAATTTCGATGTGTCCTTTCATTTTCTTTGTGGATTTGTATGATTCAAATGGTTCTAAGCACTATGGGACTTAACATCTGAGGTCATCAATCAATGTTTTTTCTAAGTATCAAAAGTAGGAAATGTATAAAAAGACTCTTAATTTGTATTTTTTTTTATGTACTTGATACTGTGATACGACAAGGTACCAATCATGATCGATGAGGGGGTCCTCGAGAAAATTTTGTTGGGAACCCCTGCTCTAGAGTAATTTCCAATCCGGCGCGCACTAGTTCGGCCTCTCAGTTATCTAACCGCTCAAGCAGAAATGGCGCATACAAAATAAATTCTCCTGTGCAACAATGTTGTCAGCTAACTACCATGTGGAACAATGCTATACGTATTTGATATTGTGGCTTTTTTTTACGGTTCAGCGTCAAGGCTTCTAACAGCAAATTCGGTATACCAGACCTCAAGGGTGAGCTCGAAATTTGAGAAAAGCTCAACTGAGGTTTTTCACAGAAAGCCTTTCCTGCCGAGTACAGTGTTGGTCGAGCAACTATTTATGACCGAACTTTAACATACGAAGAGATATTCAAAAGCATACAGGGAACTCGTGAGGTTAGTGATGAAGAAGAGTTTATAGGACATCTGCTTAGGGTACGTTATGCAACAATCAGAAGCTTGCACTACTGATGTAATGCTCATAAGGCCTTTGTGTGTTAAACAATACTGCCATTGCGTATCATCATTGTGACAGCCAAAAATTAGGGGCATTTTTCGTACCGAGTGGTACTACTGTACATGAATGCACTCAAGGAAGGACTAAGTCTTCTATGAAAATGAACATATATTTCGATTTAATAAAGTATAATCCCGTAACTTTACACTAAACTTAAGACACTATCTAATACGGCAGTTCCGCCAATACGGCACCCATATGTGCAAGAAGTGGGCGGTTTAGCAAGAATCTAGCGTAATACCGAAGTGATAGAAAAATGAAACTTTTAGTTTTGTCTATACATCTGCTCGGACAAAAATCTAGTCAACAGAATATCTAGCGACTTCTCAAGTCCTCAACAAGTTACCACTCTCCCAGACGTTACTTTCGACTGTCGAAATTTTTGCCAGTGACTATCCTTCAAAAAGTTTCTTAATTGTCTTCAGAGGGAAAAGTTACTGCTGGAAAATGAAAACTCATCACCATTAAGCAATTGTCATATATGAATCAGCTTTTGTGCACTGTATATAAATGGTATGCATCGCAATCTCTATACCGACAGACTGAATTCCATGGATCACAGACGTCACCCCATCATGTCTCACACATGCTAACCAGGTTTGGCGATCCTTTGTAACTGGCCAGTCGAACAATTGGAGACAACGTTGTAGTGAATTGTACCATTGTTCTGCCTACATGTAATTGCTTGACGCTCAACTTTAGATCACGTTCCTATAGCTGACACCACACTTTCAAACATTCGTAAAATTATCAACAATACAGAATTGTTCGCATCATTAAAAGTAACTACCTACACTATTAGAGGTGCTTTGCATGATAAAAGTGAAATCATCGAATGGTAAAGTAATATTGAGAGTATCCAAACCTCAAATTATAAATATCATATAAAAATTAAATAACGTCTGAAACTCAATGAAGCTGTTCACAGTGGAAGCTCTAACATATAGGAAAGTCGGAACGCCAGAAAATTTTGTATATTGTGCACAAGTATCCTGAATCCACATTATTACTTGACTAAACCATAGCATTAGGTGAAAACCAAAATAATTAGGCACAGTGCTCACAAACCAAAGGAGTTTCATATGCCTTTACTATGTAATCTACAGTTACAAAATAGCGTCACTTACAGGATATGTAACAGATGGTGATAGCTCGTATCTACCTCAATGCTACAGAGTAACTGCATCAACAACATAAAACGCAGGAACGATTCCAACTCATACATAAGATAATAACTTAATGGGGCGAAGAACACGTACAGACTGAAGTGTCATACGTTCATCTGTGAAAAAACAGTGTCACAGAGTGTAAAATCCATTCCATAGATGTTCTGTTTGGCTAAATGAATAGTTTAACAAAGTGCATCTGTGGTGCCAGCGACAGGTTCGAAATGGCCAATGTCTACTAAACGTGCTCTATATTATCATCTTGCCAGTTACAAAGTTTATGTTTATAAACCACTTATAAAAATGGGTACATTATTGCATAAGTAGAAAGACTGAATATAGAAACCTGCTAGAATCTACCAAACACTCACATACATCGTATGAATATATTAAACATTAAATATCGCAAAATACATATTTTCTACCGCAGGGAGAACTTACAGCACAATACTTATTAAAGCGCATCATACAAATCTTTAGGCCGGCTGCTGTGACCGAGTGGTTCTAGGCGCTACAGTCCGGAACCGGGCTGCTGCTGCGGTCGCAGGCTCGAATCCTGCCTCGGGCATGGATGTGTGTAATGTCCTTAGGCTAGCTAGGTTTAAGTGGTTCCAAGTCTAGGGGACTGATGACTTCAGATGTTAAGTCCCATAGTGCTTAGAGCCATTTGAACCATACAAATCCACAAAGAAAATGAAAGGACACATCGAAATTTGTGGAGGCTTGTTTTAGGCTCATCAAAAATTTTCAAGCAGTGTATCCACGATACCTCTGCCCTAAGTACATCAGTATATACCTTTCTGTTTTATCATACATTCTACGCTGCCTTACAAACAAAGCGAAGCACCCAGAAATGGACAAGGAAACGGAATAAAACTTCACGGGTTGAGAGCGTATGTGATGTTATTTCAATGATTATAATACAGAATCAACTTTACAAAGAACATGGCAGTATGGGCTCACTTATCAGTAGGACCCTGCACAACCTCTCACCTGGATGCATAAGTTGATTTGGTTGAGAAGGGTGTCTAAGGACGTTGTATCTTCTCCTGAAGCAAATTGGCCAACAACTGCCATAATTGGTCCTTGAAATCCCGGATATTGGCAGTGGGACACGCTTGCCATATGGGCTGGTTCTAGACATATTCTACTGGGGACGGGTCTGGCGCTCCTGTTGGACTTGGAGGTACGTCGACATCACGCAGCAACATCATAGTGACCGGTGCCACGTGCGGACGAGCATTGTCCTGTTGAAAAATAGCACTACGGTACTGTCGCGTCGGAGGTAACACATGAGAGTGCACGGTGTCCATCACTTAACGTTGTGGCACTACATTTCCGTCAATCACCATCAGCCATGACCTGAGAGTATAACCGATAGCTTCCACTAGTACTGTAGATAACATATCGATATGTTTAATATATAGAATGTTCCATTTATCTTGACCGCCCTAAACAACTATTTGTCCAGATGCCCAGATGCAAATCACAAAATGTTTTAAGCAAATGTTCCTTAGCCGTCAGGGGGACACCAATCAGCATGATTGCCTTCGTTGTAGCTTTGTTTTTTACAAAGATATGAACAGCGATATGACTTTTTTAAATGGCAACCTGTATTTTTTATTCGGTAATTCATTTCCTCTACTGAAAACCTATTCAAAAATGTATCACAATGTACCATTCACTGAAACACAACGTTATTAATTACATAACACCACATTGACTTTGAGCCCGGAATCACAAACGCGGCCACTTGCTGGAGTTATCAGAAAACAAATGAAAACCAAGTACAAACATAACACAAAATTGACTTTGACTCTCCAGTACCATTTCCCAGGAGTAGAACATTCAAAGGTGCTCAAAGTGATGACCCTGGACACCGATACACTGGTGCACTCGTTGAATGAAATAATTATTTACTGCTTCCAGTGTTGCCTGCTGAAGAGAATTATAAGCAAGGACGATACGTCCCTGTATGTCCTCTGGAGTTGTTGGAATATCGCGATAGACTACGTCTTTAATGCATCCCCAAAGAAAGAAGTCAAGAGAATTTAAATTAGGAGACCTAGCACGCTGTTCGTCCTCGAACAATCCATCTGGCAAGATACCTTCGGTTCAAAACACGATGTACACGCAAGGCATTAAGTGCTGAACATCCGTCGTGTTAATACCAGATAAGCATTCTGGTTCTTAGCGGTACTTCATCCAGAAGAGGAGGAAGAATTCGTCTTAGGAAGTTGGCATACGCTGTGCCGTTTAGACTAGCATTGATGAAATAAGGGCCAATAATTGTAGTACCAAGCATCCCACACCAGACGTTAACTCTCCATTGACGCTGATGTTCCACCTGTCTAAGCCATCGTGGGTTTTGGCTGAAGCAATAATGCATGTTCTTGTATTTACCTATTCTTTGTTTGAGAAGGAACATCCATCGGTAAACAGAACATTGGAGAAGAAGTTCGGGTTGGTGACGATTTGTTGCTGTGTCCACTGACAGAACTGTACACGATTCTGGAAATCACTCCCATGCAATTCTTGAAGTAGGTGTACATGATATGGAGGGAATCGGTGACGGGTAAGAATACGATGTACACTGGTTTTAGGAATGCCAATCTCGTGTTCAAGCTGTCGTGTGCTCACATGTGGATTCATAACAACGGAAGCGAGAACAGTAACTTCGGCAGCTTCGTCTTTGCGAGTGCTACGACGATTGCGTTGTCGTGGATTGAAGCTTCCCGTTTCCTGAAGCGTCGCAATAATAGGAGAAAACATCTGTCGCGAAGGTGGGTTCTTGTCAGGATATCGTCCTCTGTACAGTTAAGCTGCCTGCGTAGCATTTCGCCTACCTTCAACAACAATAAAAGAAACGTTATGTCGATGCAGTTTGTAGGAAGGACAGCCTTTACTTTATGCCTACTCTACACAGCAGTATTTAAATGGACCAAACTACTGTACTAAATGTACCCGCGCATAAGAAAGCAGTACTGCAATTACTGTTCTGCTAACTTACATCCCCCACAGATGAGTAGCATTTCTACCTTCTCTTCGTTGGTGTTCATTCTACTCACACAACTCTTCAACTGACGACGGTTGACGGAATGACTGGTATGCATTCTACTTATGTTTACATTTGTCCTCTCTCAACGTCAGTACGTGCATGTATTCCATTACCCCGAGTATATGCACTAAGCGCTGGGAGCGTCAACGTCAGTGTTGTGTTATGTTATGTAATTAATAACGTTGTTTTTTAGTGTATGGTGCACTGTGATACATTTTTGAATAGGTCTTTAGGAGAGGAAATGAATTACCAAATAAAAAATACAGGATGCCATTTAAAAAAGTCATATCGCTGCTCATGTCTATGTAAAAAACAAAGCTACAACGAAGGCAATCATGCTGATTGATGTCCCCGTGACGGCTAAAGAACATTTACTTGAAGAATTTTGTAATTTACACTGGACAAACAGTTATTTAGAGTGGTCAAGATAAATAGGACACCCTATACACTATGTGACCAAATATAGCCGGACACCCCCAGAAACATACGTTGTTCGTATTAGATGCATTGTAATGCCACATACTGCCAGGTACTCCGTATCAGCGACCTCAGTAGTCATTAGACATTGTGATAGAGCAGAATGGGGTGCTCCGCGGAACTCACGGACTTCGAACGTTGTCAGGTGATTCTGTGTCACTTGTGTCATACGTCTGTACGCGAGATTTCCACACTTCTAAACATCCCTAGTTCTACTGTTTCCGATGTGATAATGAAATGGAAAAGTGAAGGGGCACGTACAGCACAAGAGCGCACAGGCCGTCAGTTGACTGACAGAGACCGCCGACGGTTGAAGAGGGTCGTAATTTGTAATAGGCAGACACCTATCCAGACCATCACACAGGAATTCCAAACTGCATCAGGATCCACTGAAAGTACTATGACTGATAGGCGGGAGGTGAGAAAACTTGGATTTCATAGTCGAACGGCTGCTCATAAGCCACACATCACGCCGGTAAATGCCAAACGACGCATCGGTTGGTGCAAGGAGCGTAAACATTGGACCATTGAACAGTGGAAAAACGCTGTGTGGAGTGTCGAATCACGGTACACAATGTGGCGATCCGATGGCACGGTGTGGGTATGGCGAATACAAGGCGAACGTCATTGCCAGAGTGTGTGGTGCCAATAGTAAAATTCGGAGGCGGTGGTGTTATAGAGTGGTGGTGTTTTTCACAGAGGGGGCTTGCACTCCCTCTTGTTTTGTGTGACACTATCACACCACAGGCCTACACTCATGTTTTAAGCACCTTCTTGCTTCCCACTGTTGAAGAGCAATTCGGGGATGGTAATTGCATCTTTCAACACGATCGAGCACCTGTTCATGATGCACGGCGTGTGGCGGAATGGTTACACGACAATAACGTTATGCACTGGTCTGCACAGAGTCCTGGCTTCATTCCTATAGAACACCTCTGGGATGTTTTGGAACACCAGCTTCGTGCCAGGCCTCACCGACCGATATCGATACCTCTCCTCAGTGGAGCACTCAGTGAAGAATGGGCTGCCATTCCCCAAGAAACGTCCCAGCACTTGATTGAACATATGCCTGCGAGAGTGGAAGCTGTCATCAAGGCTAAGGGCGGGCCAACACCATATTGAATTCCAGCATTACCGATGGAGGACGCCACGAACTTGTAAGTTATTTTTCCCCCGACATATCGATACCAAAACGACATTATCACGTGCCGATATTTTTATTTTATATTTTTTCACAGTTTTCGGAAAATATCTGAAGTTGTCCTTTTGATGTAAGACATAATTTTACTTTCACTGTGTGAAGGAGTCTTACTACTTTTTGAGTTTTCAACACGTCCAACCTTTCTATTTGACTATGTGAAGCAAGTATATGTGGCATCAAAGAAGAACGCCGATTGCACTGTGGGGGTGGCAATGTGAATGGGGTAACAAGATTTCCGATGTGAAGAAACAACACACCAGTTGCGTTAAAAAACAGTTTTTAACGCAACTAGTATGCTATATTTCACATCGACTGCCTTTAAAAACAGTTGCAGAAAATGAGGAACAAAAATCTAAATGACAAGATTGGTCGTTGTTGTGGGCGGCGACGTGTGAGGGGAAATGCTGACGTGGTCGCATCTCGGCGCTACCAACAGAAACTGCAACGTTTAGCTTTACCACGAAATTTTCTCTAAAGCTAGGTCGATGGCGTTTGCAGAAATGACGAAACAGGAAGGTGGGCATGAAGTGTTCTGGAAAAATTCGATATGTGTCGAAAGCTAACGATGGACTCATCGGTCACCTTTTATTGTGCCACTTAAAATACAGTAACCATTGTTATCAAAGTGGTTATCGCCGAGTATGACCGTGCATTTTTTTAGTTTCAATTCTTGCTCTAAGAGGTATAGGCTAGCTGGTAGCTTGTTCATTTACGGAATGTCTAATAATAAATCAATACTTAAATATACATCTCTAAAACCGGCAGTATATTTACAATGTGCAGCCGATATTTTTTAGGCAGGTACGTCGACCCACACTTAAGAGCCAAAGAAACTGGTACGCCTGCCTAATATCGTATAGGGCCCCCGCGAGCACGCAGAAGTGCCGCAACACGACGTGGCATGGACTCGACTAATGTCTGAAGCAGTGGTGGAGGGAACTGACACCATGTATCCTGCAGGGCTGTCCACAAATCCGTAAGAGTGCGAGGGGGTGGAGATCTCTTCTGAACAGCGCGTTTCAAGGCAGCCCAGATATGCTCAATAATGTTCATGTCTGCCGAGTTTGGCGGCCGGCGGAAGTGTTTAAACTCAGAAGAGTGGTCCTGGAGCCACTCTGTAGCAATTATGGACTTGTGGGGTGTGGCATTGTCCCGCTGGAATTGTCGTCCGTCGGAATGCACAAGAGACATGAATGGATGCAGGTGATCAGACAGAATGCTTGCGTACGTGTCACCTGTCAGAGTTGTATCTAGACGTATCAGGGGTGCCATATCACCCCAACTGCACGCGCCCCACACCATTACAGAGCATCCACCAACTTGAACAGTCATCTGCTGACATGCAGAGTCCATGGAGTCATGAAGTTGTCTCATACCCGTACACGTCCATCCGCTCGATACAATATGAAACGAAACTCATCCAACTAGGCAACATGTTTCCAGTCATCAACAGTCCAATGTAGTTGTTGGCGGGCCCAGCGAGACGTAAAGCTGTGTGTCGTCATCAAGGTTAATGAGTGGGCCTTCGGCTCCGAAAGCCTATAGCGCTGATGTTTCGTTAAATGGTTTGCACGTTGACAATTATTGATGACCCTGAAATCTGCAGCAATTTGGGGAAGGGTTGCACTCCCGTCACTTTGAACGATTCTCTTCAGTCGTCGTCGGTGCCGTTCTTGCAGGATCTGTTTCCGGCCATGTCGGAGATTTGATATTTTACCGGATTCCTGAAATTCTTGGTACACTCGTGAAATGGTCGTACGGAAAAATCCCCACTCCATCGCTACCTCGGAGATGCTATGTCCCATCGCTCGTGCGCCGACTATAACATCACGTTCCAACTCACTTAAATCTTGATAATCTGCCATTGTAGCAGCAGTAAGCCATCTAACAACTGCGCCAGACACTTGTCTTGTGTAGGCGTTGCCGACCGCAGCGCCACAGTCTGCCTGGTTACGTATCTCTGTATTTGAATACGCATGCCTATACCAGTTTCTTTGGCGCTTCAGAGTACCGATTTATCGATACTTTTTTTCGATTTATCGAGAGCTGTCTGTGACATCTTTTTAAATTCGATATTTCGGAAACCCGATATGTTTAAAAATATCTACAGTCCTAGTTCCCATACTATGACGTCAGGAATAACACTATTGTGTCTTTCCAAAACGTTGAAAGAATGAAAACTCAGCCAACGTCATTCGGGTTAGTGCGAAATCGTGATTCACTGATAACCGTAATGCGATGCCATTCACCAGCAGTCCATGCTTCGCGTTAATGGTACAACTTCCAACACACCCCTTTGTGTTGCAGTATGAAACGTCTCCTTTGAATGTAAAGAATGTCATTGCTGGAAAAACTCTTATGTTATTAGATTTTCAAACAGCTCAGCAAAACTCAACGTACTCAGACAGTTTTCTCTTTACTTATTCTGGTCATCACTAAACAGACACAATATTTTAGCGCGACGCAGTCTGACATTCAATAATCCCTACAAAAGAATGGCTCTGACTAACAATAACCTATACCTTTCATGAATCACTTACCTCACAAAAATCTTCGTGGCTCTAACTACTGCAACACAGCGAGAGCCAATACTGCCAGCTAAATAAAAGTTTCTAACTACTGAAGGCATTAACTACTGATAGGCGTAGTTATAAAATAAAGATTTTGATAGAGAATAAACAATGTTTTTACCTTAATAGCGTTCAAACGTCATAATATATATATATATAATTTTGAGACATCCAATTAAACAATTTCCTTTTTCTGACGGACACACGTCCAGATCGTCCGCTCATAGTAATCTCTCAAAACTCTGGCATCTCTCTCCCCCCACATCCACCACTGCTGGCGGTTCACCTCCAACTGCCAAACGCTACGCGCTGTTCACATCCAACTGCCCGACGCTACACTAGCGAATATTCCAACAATGAGTCCAACCAGCCACAGACAGCACTCTGCGCAGTCAGCGATTTTCATACAGAGCATTACGTGGCGTTACCAACATAAAAACCTAAACAGCCTACTTACAGTAGTATTAACTTGCCCTATGCGTGGGATGGTCACCGACCAATGGTCCAGGATGACACAGAATGTTGCAAGGAGAACACCACGCACGCACATATGGGAAGGGGTCACAGAGTGCTTCGTTTACAATTCGGCGGTCCTCCCTCGTGGTGGTCGGACATGGTCAACATGGGGACACCGCCACATCCAAATGCCACACAAATCTGGATACTGCACGATTCCACTTGCTGGACCAAATGGAGACCCACAATGTAGTCCCTTTCAAACTTTATCAGTGCTCATTACGCCTGTCTAATACGAGTACGTGGCATATCTGGGTTCTCCATGGTTAACAACATTGATCAGGAATATCATTAGTGTATTCTGGTTATCATTCTATCTTTTAACTCAGTGTAAAAATGACCGGGCAAGTGAAATAGACGAAAGATCTATAGATTTGAAATTTGTAAGACACGGAACATTATTCTCTCGGAATAACTGGCTTGGCTTGATATTTACGCGACGGTGAAGATTCGGTATGGCTCAAGTGCGCTAATTTGATTGACACTAGGCAGTCGTACTTTTTAAAATCAAATGGCATGCAGGTTCTAAGCAGTTACTACGGTTCGCAGCTCTCTCGGTGAGATGGCCATAACGGCAGCTATGCGATCTTCACCCAAGTCGGTTATCACCATTCATAAAGCAAAATTCATCCACATTTCGTTATAAAATCTGTTAATAACATATAAAGGGCGACATTGGCATAAAGAAAGACCATAACATAATGTTTGCACAAAAAACGATTGATTAGTTTCACTTAAAGAAACTTACATTCATATATGCGTCTGAACAGTACATGGCCAGGAGTAGGAAACGTAACGAAGGAAGTGAGAGAAGAAAAAAGACAAAATTGTTCAAATGGCCCTGAGCACTATGGGACTTAACATCTGAGGTCGTCAGTCCCCTAGACTTAGAACTATTTAAACCTAACTAACCTAAGGACATCACACACATCCATGCCTGAGGCAGGATTCGAACCTGCGACCGTAGCTGCCGCGTGGTTCCAGACTGAAGCGCCCAGAACCGTTCGGCCACAGTGGCCGACGAAAATAGACAGACAAAAAACAGAGGTCACATCACAAAGCTGTTGTAATTTATTCTAAAAGGAAACGGGAGGTTCGGGCAATAAGTGGTATAAGTTCACGAGCCTCTTGTCGACCCCTCTTCACGTGTCTGGGAATTTTGACATTGGCCTCTCAGTATATTTATTCCTTACTGTCCTAAGTTCATTGCTTGTAGAAGATAAACTAATGCTAAATCACAGTAAGATTCAGTTTTTACAGTTTCTAAAATAATTCAACAAAACCTGACGTTTTAATTTCACAGAATGGGCATATGTTTAGTGAAACTGAACAGTTCAAATTTCTAGGTGTTCAGATAGATAGTAAACCGTCGTGGAAAGCCCACGTTCAGGATCTTGTTCAAAGACTTAATGCTGCAATTTTTACTATTCGAACGGTATCTGAAGCGAGTGATCGTTCGACACGAAAATTAATCTACTTTGTTTATTGTCATTCGCTTATGTCGTATGGTATTATATTTTGGGGCAACTCTTCCCATTCTAAAAGGATGTTTTTGGCTCAGAAACGGGCGGTTCAGGCAATAAGTTGTGTAAGTTCACGACGTCTTGTCGACCACTGTTAACGAGTCTGGGCATTTTGACGTTGGCACCTCAATATATGTATATATATTCCTTACTGTCATTTCTTATTAACAATATTAGCTTATTCCCGAGAATAAACAGCTTTCACTCAGTTAACACTCGGCAGAAATTAAACCTCCATTTGGATCGGACGTCCTTAACTCTTGTCTAGAAATGTGTGCAGTATACTGCTGCATCGATTATCAATAAGCTACCACCCATATTCAAAAATCCTTGCAATAATCCACGCGCTTTCAAATCGAAACTGAAGAGTTTCCTCATGAGTCACTTCTTCTATTCTGTCGAGTAGTTCCTTGAAAAATTAAGCTGATTCATGTTTTGTTGATGGCGTTTACTTACTTATGGATTGACTTTTTTCAGGTTCATGAACATTTTGTTTTTATCTTACTTTTATGTTGTAATTGCATGTATTGACACGGTCCATGACCTTGGAGATTTGCTCCTCAATTTGGTCCTACCTAACTTGAAGTGTAAATAAATAAATAAACCCCTTCCTCCAGATTTTGAAACACTATGGATTCATATTTTATAAGTAAGCCTCCTTTCTTTGACATTAATATATCACTGTATAATTAATTCACTATAGTTGGTAAAAGCAATTTTACTAGCAGAAGAAAAAATAGTGATATGTCGCTATAACCTGTCACAGAGAACTACAGCTCTAATTATTTTGATACCCACCGATGGTGAGTACGTGTGCAGGGTGGCACTGACATCCCGCCATGCCTTCTGAATGCTTTACTTTCTGTGGTGTCACCGCCAGACACCACACTTGCTAGATGGTAGCCTTTAAATCGGCCGCGGTCCGCGAGTATACGTCGGACCCGCGTGTCGCCACTATCAGTGATTGCAGACCGAGCGCCGCCACACGGCAGGTCTAGTCTAGAGAGACTCCCTAGCACTCGCCCCAGTTGTACAGCCGACTTTGCTAGCGATGGTTCACTGTCTACATACGCTCTCATTTGCCGAGACGATAGTTAGCATAGCCTTCAGTTACGTCATTTGCTACGACCTAGCAAGGCACCATATTCAGTTACTATAATGACTATCTTCAAGAATGTATTCTGAACAGATAATATTGTGAATCATGTACCGTCAAGAGCGACGTTCATCATTAATGGATTAAAGTTAAGTATCAAACTAATTACGTCCGCTTTCTGAATTCTCATTCCTTGTCATGTTCCAGACCTCACGTCAGTATAGTTCTTCCCTCATCACGCCAGCCTGCGTGAGCTAAAACGCGTGCACTTCGGCCTCCACTTGTAACACGGTGTTGGCTCTTCTGCTAACACAAAACTTTCTTTGTCAGGCAGTGTATTAACCACATGCAGTACCTTGAACCAACAATTAATTTGCAAAACAGCTGATATCAACATACCAATGACAAAGTCAGAATCTCTTATAAATTTAGAAGCATGGTACTCATTCCATGATTCTGCCAATAAAATACTACTGTGTCAAAACTGACTACAAGCACATAGTGAACATTATCATCCTGAAAGTTAAAATATTCGAACGAACTCCAAAACGTGGGCACGGAATAATCTTTGACACAACTATTGTGACAAGGCAACATATGCCACTTCGAGTTGGTTATGTGAGCTCCACTAACTCGTTACCGTATGTGTGTTTCATACTTCCTGTAATCTGTAGTTTTGATGCTGTTAGTTTTCGGCATTGATGTAGATACAAGTTTCCCTGATCTGTCACGTGTCCTGCAACTGATGTCGTTTTGTATGATTATGTGACGAATATTGTAAAGATATATGACGTTTGTTTCTGTTTGTTATCACTTCGCTTAGGTACGGAATTTTTCTTTGTATGTAGTAGGGTAGGTAAATAAATATTTTCAATCAACATTTATAATTTATTGCAGCAAGAATACACAATTTTCATTGATATTATCTTTCAACTTGGTCACGCTGCTTTTCAACGTACTTGCTCCACCGTTGCACAAGCTTTCCGATATTCTCTACAAGAAAGGTTTTCGTTGCGCAGCAAGCCTTCTATGCCCCGCTTCCTTCACCTGTTGATCGGAGCTGAATAAACGACCTCTTAAAGCATCTTTAAGTGGGCCAGACAGATGACAAACCGACGGGGCAAGGGCGGGACTGGATGCAGGACGTTCCAACTTCCCGAAAAACGGCATCTGAAGAGTTTAGAGCGGTGCGGGCTGCGGTATGTGGACGCTCATTGTCATCCAACAAAAGAATGCCTTGCGACTAACGACTTCTGCGCTCTCCAATTACTGCGAATTGCAGGCTTCATTTCGTTGAACAGCGTGTCACTGTAACGTTTACTGTTGACCCCTTTTCCAGGTAATATTCCAGCATTGGCCCTTTCGAGCCCCAAAAAACTGCGAGCACCATTTTACTGCAGAAAGTTGACTACTGGATTTCTTTTTGAATGGGGATCCAGGGTAGTTCGATTCCTTGATCTGGCGTTTGCTCTCTGGTTCGAAGTGCTGAATTCATGTTTCATTTCCGTTGACGATTTGTTTCAGAAACGTTTCACCCTCGTTAACATGACGTTTCAGTAGGTGCTGACAGATTTTCACACCATTACGCTTGTGCTCATCATTGAGTTGTTTTGGAACCCATCTCGCACAGACTTCTTGAAAGTTGAGCTCGTTATGCTTGATTTCATGCGCAGAACCATGACTACTTTCTGTATGGCTTACCACACCGATGACAATCACTCGCCTGTTATTCAGAATCAAGCCACGGGCTTGTTCAGTACTGGCAACAGTTGTGAATTTAGCTGAACTTTCCACTCTTTCCTCATCCTTCACGCTCGTTCCACCACTTCTGAACTGTTCAGTCCACTGGTAAACACTCTGCTGTGGCGAAACATTGTCCCTGTATTGTGCTGAAATTCGTCTGTGAATTTATGCCCCCGGTACACCTTCACACCACAAAAAACGAATTACGGAACGCTATTCTTCAATGGTGCAAACGGAGTGCCGCGGCCATCTTTACGTCGCAACAGCGCAAAGCAGACTATGATAACGTTTCACCATTCCACAGGCGAAGTCAACGGTGCCATCTAGCGGGTAGTCAACCTAAAGACAATTACAGAAAAATTGTTAATACTTATTGACCTCCCCTCGTAGATACCTGATGATCGTTGTCTGACTAAAAGTAGCCGTTTGCAACAAAGTGACATACAGCCATTATGCAAATCAAGATTCTTTATCATTTATTAGATGCTGGATATCTCCGCCTCCTTAAAATAATGAAATTATTTGCAGGGAAAGCAGATATTAGATTGATATTCATTAAAGAAATCTCGGGGAAATATAAACCACACAAGAAGAGAGAACTTACAAAACCATCGTTCTACCCTTATGAAATACGAGCTATAGAAGTCATAAACAAGATCCAAAGAAGAGAGCCTCATTTCGTCGCATGTTCTTTTGCTAAGTGCGAAAGCATGACCGAGATGCTCGTTGAACTATAATGGTATAAGGTACAGGATAGGGTTTGTACATCAAGAATAGATTTACCGTTAAAATTTCGAGAACACCTCCTTTCCCAGAACACCATAACAACATGTCGTCCACAAAAATCCCACGGAACGATTATGAAGCATAAATCAGAGAAATTCGAGCTCATACAGAGTCTTACCGACATATGGTCTACTTGCACTGCATCCGCAATTGGAAACAAAATGAGGTTAAATCATTCTGGTGACAAAAGGATGTCTCACGATTCATCTAAATGTAGTTTGTGCAGTATAGTTGTTGTACGAGGGACACTCAAAAATTGAAGAGACAAATTGATGCTGAAAAAAACTGTGTATTATTACAAAATGAAACTCTTATTACTTCTCGAGATAATACCCACCAATATCAGTATATTTGTTTCAACGATGAACTAACTTCTTTTTAAACCTGACGCAGAGAGGTCTTCTCTCTTCGTTTAAGGAACTTTCCCGCAAATTATTTGACCTCCTAGTTGTTTCTGAATTCCGGTTTAAAATGGTGGCCGGCCGGAGTGGCCGAGCGGTTCTAGGCGCTACAGTCTGAAACCACACGACCGCTGCGGTCGCTGGTTCGAATCCTGCTTCGGGCATGGATGTGTGTGCTGTCCTTGGGTTAGTTACGTTTAAGTAGTTCTAAGTTCTAGGGGATTTATGACCTCAGAAGTTAAGTCCCACAGCGCTCAGATCCATATGAACCATTTAAAATGGTGACCCCCAAGTTTCATCACATGTTAAAACCTTTTTTAGGAAAGTGTCACCTTCCCTTTCATAGCATTCTTCAAGCTGTCCACACTTTGAGTCTTGTTTACCTGGGTTGTTGTGGTAACTCTTTCGGGACCCATCTTGATTTGCTTTGAAATACTTGAGTTTGTCACCAACAACTTTTTGAACTGTGCCAACACTTACTGCAAATGCTTTTCTTACACGTTTTACTGTAATACTTCAGTCTTCACGAATAATGTCGTCAGTGCGGGTTTGAAGCAAACTAGTTGTCTCTTCAACTGGTCGCCCAAGACGCTGTTCCTCAGTCACTGAGGTTCGACAGTTTTTTGAAATGTTCTACCTTCTTATAAAAATTTCCGTGTTTCGTACAACATTCACCATACTGTAAAATCATTCAAGAGAAGATTCTAGCTGGTTATAACCTTGTGAAAGTAAGAAACGGATCGCTGAACGTTGTTGAACTAAAGTGGAAATTTCAGGCGGACATGGCGTCATTAAATGCAACGTTGAAGCTATAACCAAAACAATTTTGATCCGTCAGCTGTTCTCAGCTCATCCCAGTGATGCCAACCTACAGTCATCAAAGTACAAAACTCGTCCTACAAGCTGTTTCATTTGTGCATCAGTTTGTCTGCTTAATTATTATTTAATGCCCCTCGCATGTGAGTAAGCCTAGCGAATGATGCTCTCGTTTTTATCTCAGATACCAGCAAGTAGTCACTGTCACTCCAGGGTAATATTCTGGGTGCAACATTCGTCTTAATAAGTGCTGCGAAGAGTGTGCAAACAGCAAAGGCTGGTGGTGTGTTTCGGCTGTCCAGGTGTAAATCCGTATGGTTATGATAGCCGGACTCAGTACGATGAACAGTTACATTTTTCTTGTATCACCAGCATTAACAGTGGTCCTCTTCTAATGTCCACCTGTACAGCTGTACACTGCAAACCACGGTGAAATGTATGGCAGGGAATACATCCCACTGTACAACTTATTGTGGCTATTTCCTGTTCCATACCAATGGGGAGTGTGGGAAGAATCACTACTTAAATGCCTCTTTGCATGCTATAATTAGTCTAAGCATGTCTTTGCTGTTCCTGAGGGAGTGATATGTATTGGTCCGTAGTATTTCACTCACTCAGTGTTGCCTCTTGAAACTTTGTAAGAAGTCTTTCGTTGGAGAATTGGCGTATATCTTCGAGTGGCTACCACTTAAGGTTTTTCAGCACCTACGTGACACTCTCCCATGTATTAAAGAAACATGTGATCATACGTGTCGTCCTTCTTGTGAACACCCAATATCCCTAGTTAGTCAAGACTGGTATGGATTCCACATACTTTGAACATTTTCTAGGTGAAGCCACACAAGGTATCGTAAGCGATCTACTTTGCACACTGACTGCATTTTTCCAGTATGCTATCAACATTACCTGCTTTACCTTAACTGTATGTTGCTACATAAGGTCGTACAGGAGGCCTGAGACCATTATGTGAACACTAAGCACATATTTTCCACCAATTTTTGACAGCTAATATTTATTTCCTGCTTTCCTGCTTTCTTGCATCAGTAGCCAAAAGTCATTGGACATCTCCTAATATTATGTCTAACATATTCCCTGGCGTAGCGCACCATCTCAACGTGGCATGCACTCAACAAGTTGGTGGACATCCTCTGCTGGAATATTGAGCAATGTTGCCTCTATAGCTGTCCATAATTGTGAAAGTGTTGCCTGTGCACGATATTGTGCACGAACTGACTTCTCGATTATGCCCCATAAATGTTCGATATGATACATATCGGGTGACTTGGGTGGCCAAATCATTCGCTCTAACTGTCCAAAATGTTCTTCAGACAAATCGCAAACAACTGTGGCAAAGTGACATGCCCATTTTCATCCATAAAAATTCGATAGTTGTTTGAGAATATGAAGTCCATGAATGGCTGCAAATGGTCTCCAAGTAGCCGAACATAACAATTTCTAGTCAATGATCTGTTCAATTGGACAAGATCACTCAATCCATTCTATGTAAACACAGCCCACATCATTATGGAGCCACCACGAGCCTGCATAGTGCCTTGTTGACAACTTGGATTCATGTCTTCGTGGTGTCTGCACCACATTCGAACCCTATCATCAGCTCTTACCATCTGAAATCGGGACTCATCTGAAGACCCTCCGGTTTTCCAGTCGTCTAGGGTGATGTCTTCCCGTTAGCTAAGTCATCTGCATCGGTCGTCTGCTACCATAGTCCATTAACACCAAATTTCGCCACACTCTTTTAACGGACACGTTCGTCGTACGTCCCACAATGATTTCTGTGATTATTTCACGCAATACTGCTTGTCCGTTCACACAGACAACCCTACCCAACGCAGCAGCTCTCGGTCGTTTAGTGACGGCCGTCGGCCACTACGTTGTCCATGGTGAGTAGTTATGCTTAAAATTTGGTTTTCTCGGTACGCTCGTCACACTGTGGATCTCAAAATATTGAATCTCGTAACGAATTACGAAATGGAATGTCCCATGTGTCTAGCTCCAACTACCACTCCGCATTTCAAGGCGCTAAGTTCCCGTCATGCGGTCATAATCTCGTAGGAAATCTTTTCACATGAATGACCTAAGCACAAATGACATCTCCGTCAATGTACTGCCCTTTTATACAATGTGTTCGCGATACTACCGCCGTCTGAATACGAGTATGTACATACCGCTATCCCACGACTTGTCATCTCAGTGTATTTGTATGTGTGAAAGTATGTATATATGTTGCACATCTCCTCTTAAACCAATGTATCAGTTTCAATCAAACTTAATACACATATCATTTACTGTCTCGAAAGAATCGCTGTGGAGGTAAGAACCACCAACCTATGAAAGTGGTGGGGGTGGGGATGAAAAAGTAGTGTAGCCACGACACGCAAATATCCCGACTGTATTCGTCCAGTATTTGGGAACGGGAGAACTTCGTGAATTGCAAAAAACTTAACGCATGATTTCAAACCCTTATGAAACTTTTTCTCGCTGAGAACCCCCACAAAACGATGAAAGGAAAAAACTGTGTCGCTTACTATATTTTCGCTGTTCATGCAAAAATTGCCACTCATGTGTGACGTTTTAATTTACTACATCTTTACTGCGATCTGTATTTGTGTGACTCATTTTGTAGACAGTGTTCACGTATACTACTGAATGTATGTGATAAACTACATCATTGTGCTACACATAGTTCGGGAGCTATGACATCATAAACAATGAGAAGCGTGGAAAACTGCCGTTTCATCCATCAAGTTTAAATTTATTATTTATTTGCTTCTAATTCTGTTAACAACGAAATTCGCAGACAGTACTCACATAAACCTCTCAACGTACCTTCAAAATTACATCATTGTAAGGCACGTAGTTCAGGATATACGACGTAATGAACTCTAAATGTTTAGAGGACTGTAGCATTATATATGATGTTTTAATTTATCACGTCTTTAACGCAAACTCTATTCGCAACACATTTCGCAGACGGAATCGAAATATGCCACGAAATGTACCTGAAAAATTATATCTTTATACGATACATTGTTCAGAAGATATGGTGCAGTAAAGATTGAGTTGCATGAAAACCAAACAGCAGGGTGAAATTCGCTATGGGAACAGGTGAAATATACGTACAAATATGTGTGAAATATGATAAATTATGTGAAATATATCTCACATGCGTATATTGTGGCAATGTCGCGGGCAAAAGGGTTCACCTGAACCCCTGGATTGAATTCAGCCAAAATCGGTACACTTATTACATGCTATCTGAAAAGGAATATTGTGGGGGTAAGAACTAGGAGCCCGCTATATATATATATATATATATATATATATAGGGTGTTACAAAAAGGTAGGGCCAAACTTTCAGGAAACATTCCTCACACACAAATAAAGAAAAGATGTTATGTGGACATGTGTCCGTAAACGCTTAATTTCCATGTTAGAGCTCATTTTAGTTTCGTTCTTCCACCTACGCTCAATGGAGCACGTTATCATGATTTCATACGGGATACTCTACCTGTGCTGCTAGAACATGTGCCTTTACAAGTACGACACAGCACGTAGTTCATGCACGATGGAGCACCAACACATTTCAGTCGAAGTGTTCGTACGCTTCTCAACAACAGATTCGATGACCGACGGATTGGTAGAGGCGGACCAATTCCATGGCCTCCACGCTCTCCTGACCTCAACCCTCTTGACTTTCATTTATGGGGGCATTTGAAAGCTCTTGTCTACGCAACCCCGGTACCAAATGTAGAGACTCTTCGTGCTCGTATTGTGGACGGCTGTGATACAATACGCCATTCTCCAGGGCTGCATCAGCGCATCAGGAATTCCATGAGACGGAGGGTGGATGCATGTATCCTCGCTAATGGAGGACATTTTGAACATTTCCTGTAACAAATTGTTTGAAATCAGGCTGGTACGTTCTGTTGCTGTGTGTTTCCATTCCATGATTAATGTGATTTGAAGAGAAGTAATAAAATGAGCTCTAACATGGAAAGTAAGCGTTTCCGGACACATGTCCACATAACATATTTTCTTTCTTTGTGTGTGAGGAATGTTATCTGAAAGTTTGGCCGTACCTTTTTGTAACACCCTGTATATATATATATATGGCTGATAACGTGGAGAGAGAAGGTGGGAAGGAGAGATGGGCAGAGAATGAGAAAGAGGAGATGGACGTAGATGATGGAGGAGGTAGAAAGGGGTGGGGGGAAAGGGAATGGAAAACGGATGAGATGGGCGGACGGAGGAAGTTGGAGGAGATGGACAGAGATAGGGGGTAAGAGTGGAAGGACAGAGAGAAGGGCAGGGGGAGATGGAAAGAGAGTGGTGGGGCGGGCGGGAGATGGACAGGGGGAAGCAGAAAATTGATAAACAGAAGTTTAGAATACACACAGAGGCAACGCCGGGTACTCAGCTAGTATCAGCACCATTTCAATCTTTAACACTGAGCATCTATGTTAAGATAGAAATCATGTGACACAATGCTGGGCTTTATGCTCTTTAATTATTATTCACATGATAGGCTGTAACTAAAACGAGTAAATAAATAAAGCTTCAAGAACAAGTGAACTGTTGTTTTCACTGTCCAGAAGTGGTGAAAAACATATGCTCAGTACCCCTTTTCCCTCCAGCTGAGTCTATCTAAACACTGTACTTAATATCACTACAAACTGTTCTATATAGGTTTTTATGTGAGTTAAGTGATTCCAGTCGTGACTCACTGATATTGTAACCATATTATCCTACTTTTAGGGTGTTTTTCTTGTGGGCAATATTACTTTACTGAACATTTAAGGAGTGTCTCCAATCTTTGGATAGCTTTGGGTTCCGCCAAAAATTGCCTCTACATCGAAGATAACGTGGTGTGTTCCTCTGAGTCAAGAAATTCTCAATCCAGTCACAGGTCTCATGTCACACCCAGTGTAATCATCAATGAGCGTTGGTGTGGTACTGAGTCAAATTCATTTTAGAGGTCAAGGAACAGTGCGTCTCTGCATTGATCCATGGCTTTCACGATGTCATGTGAGAGAAGATGGAATTCACGTGGTCGATGTTTTCGAAATCCAAGCAGACTGTCATGGATAAGAACACCTGCGTCAAATCGGAGTTAAATCTCGAACTTTCGAAGGTTAAGACCATCTTTCTCGTCAGGAGATGACATTGCTGACGAAGAAACTGGAGTTAATCTTCGAGAGATCGAGTTTTAACTCCGATTTGACATGGTCTGAACACTGCAAAAATTTTTGTACATGGATACCGCTGCGAAAAACTACGATGTCAGGGGATCATTCTGTTGTACACGGGGCAATCAGATGAAAGGGTGATAGAAGGAGAAAAAGTAAATAAACAGTTTATAATTTCAAAAGTAGTCGCCATAACTGTTAATACACTACCATGGCTCTGCGAGACAAGACGGTCAAAGCTTTTGTGGCAAAATGTTTGCGGTTCCCTACGCAACCATGATTGTACCCCGGGGATGACCCCTCCGACCGAGGCATATTGACGGCTATGAATGTCTTTCTTGAGGGTTCCAAAAACATGGAAATCGCGTCGGGAGATATCCGAACTGCATGGAGGAAGTGAAAGGGGCTTACCAGAGAAACGTATGCAGCGTAGTCGAAATATCAGACACGAAGCTCCAGGAAAGTCATGATGACCTTTTACTTTGATTCCATTGGCCCACTGCTCATTGACTTTCTAGAACACGGCGCCACAATTAACGCACAGTGGGACATCGACACATTCCAAAAATTGAAGTGCACCATCAAGTCCAAACGCCCGGGATTTTTGAGAGACAGGAACATTCTGTTGCAAGATAATGCTCGCCCAGATGTCGCCAAGGTTGTTCCGACTACACTGCAGAAGTTCCGCTGGGAAGCCCTTACACATCCATCGTACAGTCTCGATCTCTCTTTATGTAATTACGATATACTTGGAGCCCTGAAAAAAGACATTCATGGACTGATCGAATTTTATCATTATGAGAGTACTGAAGAGTAGTCTGTTTTAATTGTTAAAAACCATCCAAAAGCCAAGATCGCACAAAATATGTTTTATTCAAGACAACCGGTTTCAACAGCCGTACCTATCGTCTTCAGAGCTTCAACTCTTTTTTGTAGTAAAACATGTTCATTTTACGCTGACCTCATGCACAAGATGTCAAATGGATAAAACTCAGCGCTTTATAAACGTTTATTATCACTAAAATATTTTAAAATACACAGTATCTTGTCCAAAAGGCCATGTCCGTATGCATGTTGTTCATAGATACATGTTACATGATACAAATACGATACACAACAGCTTATCTGGTTACATATGCTGGGCACATACTCATGTGTGCTATTGTGTACCGTATTGGTACCATGTAAGAAGCGTCTGTGAGCGGTACGCATATCGACATGGCCTTTTGGAAAAGATGCTGTGTGGTTTTAAGTATTTTAGTGATGACAAACGTTTATAAAGTGCTGAGTTTTATCCATTTGACATCTCGTGCATGAGGTCAGCGTAAAATGAACATGTTTTACTACAAAACAAATGTTTAAGCTCTGAAGATGACAGCTAAGACTGTTGAAACCAGTTGTCTTTGAATAAAAAATATTTTCGGCGATCTTGCCTTTTGAATGGTTTTTAACATTCATGGACGAAGATTTGCTTCGAACGAAGAAGTGCAGCCGGTCAGTGTAGCCGAGCGGTTCTAGGCGCTTCAGTCAGGAACCGAGCGAGCGCTGCGGTCTCAGGTTCGAATCCTGCCTCGGGCATGGATGTGTGTGATGTCCTTAGGTTAGTTAGGTTTAAGTAGTTCTAAGTCCTAGGGGACTGATGACCTCAGATGTTAAGTCCCATAGTGCTCAGAGTCATTTGAACCATTTTGAAGAAGTGCATGCCTGGGAACAATCAGGGTTTATAGGAAACTTCCATGATGGCATTGACTCTCTTGTGTCACAGTGGGATAAATGTATTAACAGTTATGGAGATTACTTATGAAATAATAAACAGTTTACTAACCTTTTTCCATCTGTCTCGTTTTCATTTGACTGCCCCTTGTAAATTCATAATTACGTTGCGGTTGCTGACACACAGTATGACAGACATCTCATTTCCAACGGAACAGCTGTTCAGACAAGCCACTCACCTTCTTGTAGGTCAGAAGATTACATGCTTAAATCATTGATTGTTTAAATTACGTTAGCAGGTAACCTACCTACAAGATATCAGCATTTTCCCACTGAGTACGAAGTTCAGAAGAAAAGGACACGACTTAGGCAAGCGCCATACAGTTATTATGAACCAAGCGTTTTCATGGCCAGATCACAGCTGGGCGCTCTGGTCCACTGCCTACCACCCATTAAGCGGCTACCCACTTTCGCTGCGGTCCCAGCGTCAGGTGTGGCCCACGTATATAAGGCGGTGCGTTACCGGTAGCCGGCACCACTCGCTGGCCACCTCCGCCTCCGCCGACATGAAATTCGCCGTGGTCGTCGTCCTCGTGGTGTGCGCAGCGGCCGCCGCCCGCGCCGGGCTGCTGCACCACGCGCCGCCCCCGCCGCCGCCGCCCCCGCAGCACGAGATCATCTACGACTACGTGGCGCCGCCCCAGTACCGCTACGACTACGCGGTGCGCGACGGCCACACGGGCGACGCCAAGACGCAGTGGGAGCACCGCGATGGCGACCGCGTCACCGGCGCCTACTCGCTGGTCGACGCCGACGGCACGACGCGCATCGTCGAGTACACCGCCGACGACCACAACGGCTTCCAGGCGGTCGTGAAGCGCGTCGGTCACCCCGCGCCGCCGCCCCCGCAGCCCCCGCGTCTTCCCGCTCACCCCGCCCCCGCCCCCCACCCCTACCCACTGCCTTACCACGGTTAGTCTGCCGCTGTATTGGTAACATCTGCATCACCCACTCCCACTATAAGAATTTCACCTTCTTTCTCCCTCCTCACTCTTGTTAATCGTCTTTCTCTGTTGCAGATTACTTGTACAAAACTATTATGTTAAGCTCATGTTGTTGTTATTAACTACGTTGAAATAAACAAATATGATTAAAAACTACACTTTCATTTCTTTTTAAACTGAATCGTTGCTTTCACCTAATCCAAAGTTAATGATTTAATCAGCTCAGTAGATTTCCATGCACACATGTACAACGGAATTTACAGAAAAATTAAACCATTACTGTTATCCATATTCGTTCTCACATGAAAATTTGATCAACAAAACTCAGCATTCACCGACTTTCCACGTTCTCAACATCATAAAACAAGGAGTTCAAGTCAGTCTGTGTGTCAATTAAAGTCAAAAAGCAGTCTAGTACAAAACAAGATACTCTGACGTTTTGTAAGCAGGCTGTTTAGGTTTTTATGTTGGTAACGCCACGTAGCGCTCTATATGAAAATCACTGACTGTGTTGTGTGAAGGCTGTGGTACGTTTGCATTGTTGGAGTATATGCTATTGTAGTGTTGGGCAGTTGGCTGTTAACAGCGCGTAGCGTTGCGCAGTTGGAGGTGAGCCGCTAGCAGTGGTGGATGTGGGGAGAGAGATGGCGGAATTTTCAGAGCGGACGATCTGGACGTGTGTCCATCAGAAAGAGTAAATTTGTAATATTGGATATCAGGGACTGATATAAATATTATGACTTTTGAACACTATTAAGGTAAATACATTGTTTGTTCTCTATCAAAATCTTTCATTTGCTAACTATGCCTATCAGTAGTTAGTGCCTTCAGTAGTTTGAATCTTTTATTTAGCTGGCAGTAGTGGCGCTCGCTGTATTGCAGTAGTTCGAGTAACGAAGATTTTTGTGAGGTAAGTGATTTGTGAAAGGTATAGGTTAATGTTAGTCAGGGCCATTCTTTTGTAGGGATTATTGAAAGTCAGATTGCGTTGCGCTAAAAATATTGTGTGTCAGTTTAAGCACAGTCATTTATAATTTTTCGAAGGGGACGTTTCAGTTTCAGATTATTGTGGCAAGTAATAATGTAATGCTAGTTTACCTGGAGCTCTCTTCAAATGTAATTTCCAGAAAACAAACGGTAAAAATTTTAAACATAAAACTAACAGTACTGATTGTCACGTATAATATTGAGAATAAACTAAATATTAACAGCTCAAAGCGAATCGAAAATGTTTGTCAGATCCATATCCTTGTATTGTAACCTAGACATGCTAGACTAGAGGTATCAGATTTGGAATCAATTACGAGGATGAAAAGTTGGTCTGTAATGTCTTCTTAGTATCGATATAGAATATTTCGAACTAATAAGAATAGCCATTTTTAAACTAATAACTCCCTCATTTGTTACAAGTGATTTATGGAAATAATGCAAGTCGGCTGGGGATTTTTAACTGTCCTGTTGAACAAGAGCGACTAGATAATGGAACTCTGAGAAAAATATCTAAGATTAATAACTAACAAGGAGAGATCCCGAGGGATTGCATCGACTTTTTGAAACCATCTATTCGATGATGTGCGTTATGATCCCAGGTATCTCACCATACAGTCATTCATCCTGAAAGGCCCTCGTTTGCGCGTAATCGACGAAAAAATATTCCGTAACTTTGCATGGTGTTCTGGAGCCCTAAGATTGACAGTAATACATTTAGTGGCGTTGTTACGTAGTTGATAGCATATGAGACTGACATGTAGAAGGCTGAAGGTTCAAATCCCGCCAGAAGTTTCAATTTTTTTGGTTTTTGAGTACTTATCGGAACGACTTTGATCATTATTTTTTTCAGATAGTTGATTTTAATGTAGTATTTTAAAATTTCGAATCCTTTGGCACGTCATTTTAATCATTGTGTTTCCGTTATATTTTCTTCTTATTGTTTCTTCCTATCATTTCATTTTCATTTGGAATCTTTATTCATGTGATTATAATTAGTTTTATTTATCTGTCACAATAATTAGGCGTTTGAAAATGTCAATCTGCCAGTTAAAAAATAAAAGACGGAATAAAATATTTATATTGTCTGTGCAATGGTGTCAAAACTTTATTTTTCATTATGTATAAGAAGTACAAATTTTTGGTTGGTAATCATCATGTAAAAATTTAAAACAAAGATTCCTGGTGCACTATGATAAGGCAGATTAAGACTTACACGAAAGAAGAGCTTATGAATAAAGGCGCAAAATGGGCAACAGAACTAATGAACGCAGTAACACGGAAGAAAACACAAGATAACAAACGGAAGAAATTAAATGAAAATTAATACAGAAAAATAATTCCCAATGAAAACGGAATGACAGGGAGAAAAAATAACAGCAATTGAAAAGGTTAATACAATGATAAAATTACGTGACAAAGGATTCAAAAGTTTGAAAATGTAATTGATTAAAAATAGTGATCAAATAAATTTCGATAACTGTTTAAAAAGGAAAATAATTGAAACATTTTACAAGAGTTGAACCTTCCATGTCCTACAATTCAGTCCCCTATGCTATCCACTACGCAACAACACCACTAAACTTATTTCTGTCATTTTATAGCTCTAGAACATCACACAAAGTTACGAAAATATATTTTTCGTCGATTACTCTCAAACGCTCCCACACCCTGGTCAATGGCTGCAGGATGAGATACCCGGGAGCCTAACCTATGTCACCATATATATTGTTTCAAAAAGTCAGTCCCATCCCTGGGGATCTCTCCGCGCAAGTGCTATGTTGGAATACCGCATAAGAATAGAAATAATTGTAAAAAGAAAGCCATATTACGTAATGTATTACACTATCTGATCAAAAGTATCCGGACACCCATATATTATGCGGAATTGGCCTCTAGATGTCACGAGAGGCGGATCCACATTTTAAAAGGAGGTTAGGAATATTGTGTTGACAGTACAAAAGAAGTAAAAGCAGAACGGATCGTTTAAGAAGTTCAGCGTTTTCGAACGTGGACGGGTGACCGTCATCGGATGCCACACGAGTAACAAACCTATCAGGGACATTTCAACCGCTCTAAAAGTGCCCAAGTCGATACCTGGTGACGTGACTGTGGAGTCGAAACGCGAAGCAACAACCACAGCTAAACAAAAATCAGGCAAATCTGATGTGTTGACAGGTAGGGACCGTCGCGCGTTGCAAAGGGAGACTAAAAAATGGAATCAAATCGGCGGAAGGAGTCACTCTTGAAGTACAGAGTGCTAGCTAAAGTCCAACCTGCACAATGGCTGTGCGTAGGCAGTTAGAGAGAATGGGATACAATTGTCGAGCAAGGCCTCATAAGTCACACATTTCTGTAATCGATGCTATGCGGCACTTGCGATGCTGTAAAGAGTGACGTCACTAGGCGGTTGATGTCTGCAAACGAGTGATTTGTAGTGTGATCCACACTTTACCTTGAGAAAATCCAATGGAAGTGTATGGGTTTGTCGAATGCCTTGAGAATGTTACTTGCCAGTATGCGTCGTATACAGTGAAACACGCAGGAGGTAGTGTTACGAAAGGGGGGTGTTTTTCTTGGATAGGTTGTGGACCCCTAACTGCGTTTAAAGTACGCTAAATGCGGAACGACAGGAGCACATTTTATACCACTATATACTGCTTACAGTAGAGGAACTGTTCCGATACGATGATTACATATCAGAACTTCAGTGCACCGTGTCACAAAGCAGCAACTGTGAGGCAGTGGTCTGTGGACAAGAACATTCCTGGAATGGACTGGCCTGTCCAGAGTCCCGACCTCACGCAGAGGAACACCTTTGGGATAAGTCAGGATGTCGGCTTCGCTCCGGACCCAGTGTCCAACATTACTACCTTGTCTGATTTCGGCTCTCGAGGAAAACTGAACTGCCATTCCTCCACATCCATTCAGATACCCCACTGAAAGTGTTCCCAGCAGAATTCAAGACGTCATAAAAGCAAAGAGTGGACTCAGCCAAATATCAATGTTCACTACAGGTTCAAAATGGTTTAAATGGCTCTGAGCACTACGGGACTTAACATCTGTGGTCATCAGTCCCCTAGAACTTAGAATTACTGAAACCTAACTAACCTAAGGACATCACACACATCCATGCCCGAGGCAGGATTCGAACCTGCGACCGTAGCGGTCACGCGGTTCCAGACTGAAACGCCCAGAACCGCACGGTCACACCGGCCGGCCAGTCACACATCGCCATAAAAAATTACGAAGTGCAAACAATATAGAAACAGATCTGAAATCAGCAGAGATATCCTGCTGTGGTCAGCAATTATCACTGGTTTTGTTTTCTGTAAAATAACAGTTTTTGCTGATAGTCACGACTTTTTTATTAATTTGCTGTACGACACATTTCGGGAAATAATTCCCGTTAGAAAGTGTGTTTATAGTGTACGACGCCATTTTTAGACATTATGTTTTCGATATGTGAGCTACTGCATTACTCTGCTCATTTTACTATTAACTACACACGCGTGATTTTGTAATGTATCCCCACAGATGCTGTTGATTTTAAAAGTATTATTTACGAATTTCTTGTTATCCGCTTTTGTGGAAACTAACTCAAGGTATACTCCACTACAGACTCCACAGTGCACGTTAAAAAAAGGAACTTACTTAAAAAGACACTTGATGATGAGATGCATTTCCTGCGAGGCGCTGCGAAGAGGAGAAGCTAAAAATTGTGACTGGAAGCAAGAATTATATGAAAACCATTTCATCTACACACATTATAAAAGCGTGTGTGTGTGTGTGTGTGTGTTTGTGTGTGTGTGTGTGTGTGTCTTTTCTACATCTCCTCCTTAACCACAGGATCGATTTCAACAAATCGTGGAACACATATCCCTTACTGCCAGGCCACAACCGCTGACGGAGTAAAAACCACTTACCTTTCTTAGTTCAAGAGATACGACGTCGAAAACAATAAGGTGCTTGAGTAACTGCCGCATCATTCATGACGGTTAAATTTATTTGTTCTGTGCTACTGACTCTATTCGCAACATATTTTGCAGATACTATCAACATATTCCGATAAATGTACCTATAGAAATAAATCATTGTTGGACACATAGTTCATACATACTTAGATGCGTGAAAAAGTGCCTCATCGAGCATGAAGTTTTAGTACATTTATTCTTTACTACTGAGACAGTTCTACAATAGAGTCAACTTAAGGAAGTCCGTGACACCTGGAAGTGCTTTTGACTGCTTTCAACTGCAAAACGCAAATGGTTGTAGACGGAAAACGATAGTCGCCTATGGTGCTATGAATGGGGTCAAGAGACGTTTACAAAATCACGTTGTAGACACGCGAAGCAGCTGGACTCATACATTTGCATATGATGCATATTTCTTTGTACGGATGCTTCATAATTTCAGTTTTCAACGATCCGTTAGGTGTTCTTCGTCTGAGCACAATGGCTTCTTTCCTTGCGGGTATTTGAGAGTTGCGCTCGATGTGTATTTGTGGAGTGAGTTGGCAGTATTGGATGAGTGCACAATGTTGTGCTATGTTTGTGTTCTACCATAATAATGAGAGAAAGGGTAGGGAGAAATCTAGAGCTGGCAGATAGCCTATTTCCCTCAAATAAAACCAAGGGGTCTATCGAGCTCAGTGTCCCCATCCGATAGCCATATCATCAACAACAGGTCAAATGCCCTCACTTTATGAGACACTGCAGAGAGGCTTACAATTTAACGCAGGACATTGGCACAAAGACTGGTTATCAGGAAATTTATGCCATCGCCTCACCTCCCCGTGTCAGCCAAATACTGGCAGTAAAGATTTCATCCACGAGCAGGATTCGAACCAATTTACATCCGAGTCGAGCGCCACAGCACAGAGGCACATTGTCTATCCACGCTATGGACGTCGGTGCTATCTGAAGGAATAGTTTCATCGTGCATATATGCAGCCTGAAGCGACGAGTGAAAATTTGTACCATGGCAGGAATTCGAACCCAAGTCTCCTGTTCACTAGGCAGATGCACTAACCACTTTGCTACCCTGGCACCGTGGCTTTCCACAACTGCATGTGCTTCTTCTTAATCCAAATCCCATTCACACCTTAGACCTCTTGGTATTCCAGCTAATATCATTTGAGGTAAAACAGAGAACTTTCATTTGGTTTGGATAGAAAAGAAAAAATACCTAGCGAATTTTAATTGAACAATTTTATTGTAGTATATTTATCAACAAACAGTGTGATATCAACAAGGCAGTTTTGTACAAGTTGAATCAAAGAAAGACGATTAGGGAGAGAGTTCGTGGAGTAGTTATCGTCTGATAAAGTGGAGTGAGGATGGTAATGTAGGCCTCACCAATGGACTGGTTGATCAACCGTGATAAGGCAAAGGGTAGGGGTGCGGAGCGGGGGCGGGGTGGGCGGGAAGACGCGGAGGCTGCGGGGGCGGCGGCGCGGGGTGACCGACGCGCTTCACGACCGCCTGGAAGCCGTTGTGGTCGTCGGCCGTGTACTCGACGATGCGCGTCGTGCCGTCGGCGTCGACGAGCGAGTAGGCGCCGGTGACGCGGTCGCCGTCTCGCGACTCCCACTGCGTCTTGGCGTCGCCCGTGTGGCCGTCGCGCACCGCGTAATCGTAGCGGTACTGGGGCGGCGCCACGTAGTCGTAGATGATCTCGTGCTGCGGGGGCGGGGGCGGCGCGTGGTGCAGCAGCCCGGCGTGGGCGGCGGCCGCTGCGCACACCACGAGGACGACGGCCACGGCGGATTTCATGACGGCGGGGGTGGAGGTGGCCGATGAGTGGTGTCGGATACCAGTAGCGCACAGCCTTATATACGGGACACACCTGGTGCTGCGACAGCGGCGAAAGTTGCGGACCGCTCAGCGGGAGGTGGGCAATGGACCAGAGCGGCCATGAAAATGCTGGGCTCGTAATAACTGTACGGCACGTGTCTAAGGAGTGGCCTGTTCCTCTGAACTTCGCACACAGATGGTAAACGTTTATAACTTGTATGGACGTTGCTGATGAACCTAGACAAGTAACTGAATTTAAGTGAGACTATATTTAGACCTGCATGAAGTTAAATGTCTGCACAATTCCCAGGTTGGGCGTGCGATTCCAGTTCCAAAGAAAGCAGGTGCTGACGGATGTGAAAATTACCGAACTATCAGTTTAATAAGTTACCGTTGCAAAATACTAACACGAATTCTTTACAGACGAATGGAAAAACTGGTAGAAGCCGACCTCTGCGAAGATCAGTCTGGATTCCGCAGAAATGTAGGAATACGCGAAGCAGATCTGACCCTACGATTTATCTTAGAAGCTAGGCTAACGAAAGGCAAACCTACGTTTATAGCATTTGTAGATTTTCAGAAAGCTTTTGACAGTGTTCTCTGGAATACTCTCATTCAAATGCTGAAGGTGGCAAAGGTAAAATACAAGGAACGAAAGGCTATTTATAATTTGTACAGAAACCAGAAGGCAGATATAAGAGTCGTGAGGCACGAAAGGGAAGCAATGGTTGAGAAGGGCATGAGACAGGATTGTAGTCCATCCCTGATTTTATTTAATCTGTACATTGAACAAGCAGTAAAGGAAACAAAAGAAAAAAATGGAGTAGGAAATAAAATCCAGGGAGAAGAAATAAAAGCTTTGAAGTTTGCCGATGACAATGTAATTCTGTCGGGACAGCAAAAGACCTTGAAGAGCAGATGAACGGAAGGGACAGTGTTTTTTTGAAAGGAGGCTGTAAGATGAACATCAACAAAAGCAAGACGAGCATAATGGAATGTAATCGCATTAAATCAAGCGATGCTGAGAGATTTGAATTAGGAAATGAGACACTTGAATTAGTAGATTGGTTTAATACTTGGGCAGCAAAATAATTAAGGATGGTCGAGAAGTGAGGAATAAAAATGTGCACTGGCGATGGCAAGGAAAGCGTTTCTAAAGAAGAGAAATTTGTTAACATCGAGTACAGATTTAAGCGTCAGGAAGCCTTTTCTGAAAGTATTTGTGTGGAGTGTAGCCACGTATGGATGTGAAATACGGACGATAAACAGTTTAGACAAGAAGAGAACAGAAGCTTTCGAAATGTGGTGCTACAGAAGAATGCTGAAGATTAGATGGGTAGATCACATAACTAATGAGGAGGTATTGAATAGAATTGGAGAGAAGAGAAATTTGTGGCACTTGACTAGAAGAAGGGATCGGCTGGTAGGACACGATCTGAGTCATCAAGAGATCATCTATTTAGTACTGGAGGGAAGCGCGGAGGGTAAAAATCGTAGAGGGAGACCAAGGGATGAATACACTAAGCAAATCCAGGAGGATGTAGTTACTCGGAGATGAAGAGGCATGCACAGGATATAGTATCATGGAGAGCTGCATCAACCATCAGTCCCCTAGACTTAGAACTACTTAAACCCAACTAACCTAAGGACATCCACACATCGATGCCAGAGGCAGGATTGGAACCTGCGACCGTAGCAGCAGCGCGGTTCCGTACTGAAGCGCCTACAACCGCTCGGCCACAGCGGCCGGCATCAAACCAGTCTTTGCACAGAAGACAACGACAACAACGTACATTGCCGATGAATCTAAACAATTAACTGAGACTATATTTTGGTCTGCATGACGTTAAATGTCTGAAAAATACCCTGGTTGGACATGAGATGTCTGTGTATTTGTATTGGTACTGGTGAGCCAACAAAGATGCATATATAGACCCCACTGTTTCTCGACGACCACATAGTACCACTCCTCGAGGTTGAATGTAAAGGCCATTCCTGCAAACGGTTAGCTGTGAGGTTATTTGTACAACGTAGAGTATACATTCGACCCATGCTTATTCGAATCTCGATAAATCGAATTCGACTATATTCGAACTTCTTGTCAAGTGCCTTTGAAAAAACTTGATGAAGCGGAGGAATTGTAAGTGTTGTGGTACATTCGGTAAATCTAAGCTACTGTCGTTACATACGCCCCGTAAAGAGCCTATAATTCGAAGGTAGCAGCTATCTTCCCCCTTCACACGAGCCGTTGAGAAGCGCTTCTCTGCAGCGCATCGAGCCTTCACATGGTGCTGCGGGGCGCGAAGCTACTGAAAAGAGAAGCAGCCCCTTTGTAGTCGCTCTGCGTCGCTTTTATCTGTCGCTGCTGATGAGCACGATGCCTCTCTTTTAATCCTCTTACTGAATAACAAAATCAAAATGAGGAAAACTACAATAAATCCTAGGTGCCAATATTTCTCGCAGGAAGACTAGCTAAAGCTTTACTAAAAAGGCAGCCAATTTAACCAACTGTGTGGCGGCTACAAGTGGTAAACGTATACGTGTCATCAAGGCAGCTAACCGTCAGTCGCTTTAGCACAACAATAATAACATTTTCTTTATATTTTTGCTGGCAGTGCGTGATTACCACCACACAGACTCACTTTGACTCACGCTGATCTGTGTTCATGAACTAGCTGCGCGGGGTAGTCGTGTGGTCTTGGGCACCTTGCGACGGTTCGCGCGGCTCTCCCCGTCGGAGGCGCGAGTCCCTCCCCGGGCATGGGTATGTGCGCTGTCCTTAGCGTAAGTTAGTTTAAGTTGGATTAAGTAGTGTGTAAGCCTAGGGATCGATGACCTCAGCAGTTTGGTTCCATAGTCCTTACCACAAATTTCCAAATTCCTTGCTCACGAACTGTTTGCTTCATTAGAGGTTAATTGACAGTGAAACTAAATTCCCTGAAAACTGGCAGTTGTATGAAGGCTACGATTATTTTCCTCTTATAGGCGTTGGTGATTGGGGTTTCGGCATGTCATCTTTCTTACTGCGTTAATATGAAGACAGTTTCTTTTCAAAGAGTTTTCAGATATAGTCTCGGTAGGGCTAGGAGGTCCGTGGAACGTATTTTTGGCATTCTCGTAAACGAGTGCAGAATCTTTGATCGGCCTCCGAATGTACTCCATAATTTGCTGAAAACATTGCAGAACCTTGCTATGTGTTGCACAGTTTTGTTCCTGAGAGAGAAAGGTACAGATTTGAAGACATCTTGAGTATCTGCGTGTTACATGATATGGCTGCAGGCCCAATACAAGCGGGAACTGAAAAGTAACTAAAAATGTTGTAATTTAATCTCAAAGATACAGTAAGCAAATTTGTTCGACTGCCATACCAGAGGAATACTCTACAAAAACTTTTTTTATCATTGAGAGACAAAGGACTAATTTCGAGATTGTTTTATTGCTTCTAGTATTAACTGCCTTTTTTGTTCTGATGTGCTGGCGTAAAGACGTACTGTATAGTTTCATGACTATGTGTGTGTTAAATGAAGGTGTTAAATGATGAAAAATGTGTTTTATAATTTCTGTCAAGATCAAGCCTAAATCCCATACCAATGGAGTACAAATTATTCTGTTAATTCGAGAAGGCGAATTTTAGACGGAGGCGACGATCTTTACGACGGCGCTGCTCAACAATAGAGGTACGTGATTGTGCTCACTACTCTCCTTTGGTGGCCGCTAAGGTTAATTTCGATGTGTTTTTGCCGAGACATTCAGAACCTGCAATCTTCCTTTTCGTATAAAAATAGGAGTCCGATTGAAAAAGAAATATTCTTAAATTTAAATAATTGCAATTCTTTTACCCAGGCCACGGGGAATGATAGAAAGTACGTGCCTCTACCCTGATTGTACGTTCGCAATCTCCGAGTTTGTTACGACGTAATTATTTTACACAAAAAAATTAAGATAGATCTTTCTCATCAGATCGCAACCACTCGTACGCGAATGTACGTACCCTCTGAATGCGTCTAGTCAGTCATGCGCATTGTTCTAAAGCTTTTCTGTTAATATTCTGTGGATTGCATCTCCGCAATTAATTTTTGTTTATGCCGCAAATCACACTTCACGCGAAGTATTTATTACGCAAGTTTCAGACTCCATTTAATGTCAAAAAATTCCGAAGTACGGCTCACTAAGCAAACCGCTACAATAATTTCATATCTCTACAACTACAATAATAAAAAAATAACAAAAAAAAAACAATAAGAGAGAGGGTACGTTACAGAACAAAAGTGTCTGACGCTCACTAGTTGTCGTCTTCTCTGAAGAACATTTACCACCAATGTCCAGTGAAAACCTTAACTTTGTGTAGTTTATCTGAATATTCCTCACACTCCATGTTCCATATCATTGATGGTTTTCAGCATCACAGATGAAACCTTCTGCATAGACTTCCATCTCTAGTCAACGGTACGACCAACACTACCGTACTAACGAAATAACAGTGAGTGACAATCCCAACACGTGACGACCCGACTGTTAACATAAGACGTTATCCACTGCTTGGCCAGTCAGCAGTGGCACGAAGTGGCGTCCCGTGATGGCCGCTGTTGGACTCAATGTCCCGCCAGCGCCTCTGGGCTGCCGGTGGCAATAGTCCGCCATTGAATGTCACGGAATCGCCGTGGCGCTGCATGTCTAAATGCGCCCATAAAAACCAATGCTTTGCTAGCGGAAGCGCCACTGACAAGGTGGCCTAACACACTTCAGTTCCAATTGTTTCGCCAATTGTTCGGATAACTACTTCGTCACTCAATTCTTCGCCGCGCTCCTTTGTTTTCTCAACCGTGATTCACTTACTACAGCACATGGCAGTTGTAACAATGTCTATGAAGAAGTATGACTTTCGCAGTAAAGAAGAAGTTTATGAAGACATTGGAATGTGGACAGAAAAAATAGTATGTAACGGAAAGTTTTCCTCGATGTCCATTAACTTGAAGCAGAAAGATAAGATTGCTGAAACAGTATCATACAACGGGAGGGAACAGGTCCGGAGAGTTACGTTCCTGACTCTTCGAGAATGCGTATTGAAGTTCAGTATAGGGGACAAAACATACGTAACTAAAGTTAAGCGATAAAAAAGTCTAAGTCATTCAGCTGAAGCGCGATTCCAGATCATGGAGAGCCTCGGAAATTCTGTTCCTGTGTAAGGGGGAATTTAAATTAGTCTGGGGCGGCAGCGAGTATTTGGATCAAGGAGGGAGGCTTAACAGAGTCATTCGTGCAGTTATCTGAAAGCTGTGCTAAGGTGGCTTAGTGGCTAACGTACCTCCCTAGTAACCATGAGCGACAGGTTAGATTCCCAGCCTTAGTACAAAGTTTCACACGCCGCTTCAGTCTACACACAAAAAAACTTATATTCTTACTTTGACTTTTCCCTTATCCCATCTCAGTCAAACTTTCAGTAGGTCGCACTCTCAATTATTCGAACTTTTTCTTTGGCCCCTTGAACTTCGTACTACCGACAGTCGACTGTAGATTTTTGACGTTGCAGGATAGTCCGGTTCAGACTTTCGTGGCCACCTCACAGCAGAAAGTATTCTGCATTTAGGAACAAATCTGCGTTAAAATACAAATTCCTATTTCAAATGACTACGTTGATACCCAACACGAGTACAGCCTTCCTGCAAGACACGGAGGTAAAACTATCCAGGACAAAGATCAGATAAGACTTGCCACTAAATGTAGATAACTTGCCTGCTGGTAGGTTACAGGAAAGTCCCACTGGCAGGTGTTGCTTCTACATCTACATAGATAGTCCGCAAACCAGCGTAAGGTGCGTGGCGGAGGGTACCGTGTACCACTACTTGACATTTCCCCTCCTGTTCCACTCGCAAATAGAGAGAGGGAAACACGACTGTCTGTCTGCCTCCGTTGTTGTTGTTGTGGTCTTCAGTCCAAAGACTGGTTGGATGCAGCTCTCCATGCTACTCTATCCTTTGCAACCTTCTTCACCTCCAAGTACTTACTGCAACCTACATACTACTGAATCTGCTTATTGTATTCATCTCTTGGTCTCCCTCCACGGTTTTTACCCTCTTCGCTGCCCTCCAATACTAAATTGGTGATCCCTTGATGCCTCAGAACATGTCCTATCAACCGATCCCTTCTTCTAGTCAAGTTGTGCCACAGATTTCTCTTCTCCGCAGTTCTATTCAGTACCTCCTCATTAGTTACGTGATCTACCCATCTAATTTTCAGCATTTTTTTTTTTTGTAGCACCACATTTCGAAAGCGTCTATTGTCTTCTTGTCTAAACTAGTTATCGTCTGTGTTTCACTTCCATACAGGGCTACACTCCATACAAACACTTTCAGAAAAATTCACGGAGAGTGATTTCTCAGCCCTCACAGACACTCTCACCCTGCAGTGTGTAAACTCTTCCGATATCTTCTCTCGAAGACACTTACAGGAAGTGCTTGCAAGGGACTATCATAAAGACTTCCAGACACTTAAATCTACACTCGATTTAACAAACTTCTCTTCTTCAGAAACGCTTTCCTTGTCATTGCCACTCTACATTTTATATCCTCTCTACTTCGACCACCACCAGCCTCTGTATGAGCCCTAATTCTCGAACCTTATCTTCATGGTCCTTACGCGTGATGTGTGTTGGCGGGAGCACAATCGTTCGGCAGTCAGATTCAAATGACGGTTCTCTAAATTTGTTAATAGAGTTTCCCGAAAAGAACGCCGCCTCCCTCCAAGGATTCCCATTTGAGTTCCCGAAGCATCTCCGTAGCACTTAAGTTTTGTTCGAACCTACCGGTAACAAATCTAGCTGTCCTCCTCTGAATCGTTTCGATCTCTTCCTTCAGTCTGACCTGATATGGGTCCCAAATACTCTAGCAGTACTCAAGAATCGGTCGCACCAGCGTCCAACATGCGGTCTCCTTTTCAAGTGAACCACTATTTTCTGAAATTCTCACAATAATCCTAAGTCGACTACTTGCCTTCCCCACCACAGTTTTCACATGCTCGTTTCACCTCATATCGCTTTGCAATGTTACGCACAGATCTTTAAACGACTTGACTGTGTCAAGCTGGACACTAATAATACGGTATCCTAACATTACAGGTTTGTTCTTCCTACTCATCCGCATTAACTTACGTCTTTCTACATTTAGAGGTAGCTGCCATTCGTCACACCAACTGGAAACTTTTTCTAAGTCATTTTGTATCTTCCTACAGTCACTCAACTTTGACACCTTACCGTACACCACGGCATCATCAATCGCAGACTGCTACACACCCTGTCCCCCAAATCATTTATGTATATAGAGAACAACAGCGGAACTATCACACTTCCTTGGGACACTCCTGACCATACCCTTGTCTTTGATGAACACTCGGCGTCGAGGGCAACCTACCGGGCTCTATTACTCAAGAAGTCTTCGAGCCACTCACATATTTGTGAATTTATTCCATATGCTCGTACCTTCGTTAACAGCCTTCAATGGGGCAATGCTTTCCGGAAATCTAGATATATGGACTCTGCCTGCTGACCTTCATCTGTAGTTCTCAGTATATTATGTGAGTAAAGAACAAGCCGAGTTACGCACTAGCGATGCTTTCTAAAACCTTGCTGATTCGTGGTCACAAGCTGCTTAGCCTCAAGAAAGTTTATTATATTCGAACTGAGAATGTGTTCAAGGATTCTGCAGCAGACAGAAGTTAGGGATATTTGTCTGTAATTTTGCGGGTCCGTTCTTGTACCTTTCTTATATACTGGAGCCACCTGCTCTTTTTTTCAGTCGCTTGGGACTTCGTGGTGGGCGAGAGATTCACGATAAATGCAAGTTAGCTAATGGGCCAATACCGTAAAGTTTCTTTTGTAAATTCGGACTGGGGTTCCATCCGGACCTGGTGATGTATTTGTTTTCAAATCTTTAAGTTGCTTCTCTGCGTCAGGTATGCTTATTTCTGTGTAGTCCATACGGGAGTCTGTGCGATGGTCTAATGACGGTATGTTTGTACCGCCTCCTGAGTTAAAGATTTCTTAAACGTGAAATTTAAAACTTCGTCTTTCGTTTTGCTATCTTCAACCGCCACGCCAGACTGGTCAACAAGGGACTGAATGGAAGCCTTTGACAAGCATAGCGATTATACGTACGACCAGTATTTTCTCGGGTTCTCTACCAGATCTTTTGCTAAGGTGTGACGGTGGTAGTTGTTGCATAGATCTTTTCAGAGACGCACGAATATCTACTAACCTTCGTTTGTCGTCGTTTGTGCATCCCCTTTTGAACGTAGAGTGCAACAGCCTCTGCTTTCTCAACACTTTAAGAATTTCGTCGTTAAACCATGTTGGATCTTTGGATTACACTTACTTAGCACGTAACTGTCCAGACCAAGATATAGAATCTGCTTAAACTTTGCCCATAATTCCTCTACATCCATTTTACTGGTACTAAGTGATGCCAATTCACTGTCTAAGTAAGATGTTAATAACTGTTTATCTGCTGTATCTAGCAGAACCACTCTCCTAGCTTTCTTGATTGATTTATTAACTTTCGTAATCATAGTTGCTATGTTGACATCACAATCCTTAATTCACGTTTCTGTACTGACATTGTCGATGAGGTCCGGCCTATTTGTAACTACAAGGTCTAAGCTATTTCTATTGCGTGTGAGCTGCAGAGCTAGCTGCTCAAGACAATTTTCAGAAATGGTGTTCAAAAGTATTTCGTATGACCTTCTGTCTGGATCCCCCGTCTGCATCCCCGCAATGAATCCATAGACATCCCAGTCTCTACTCAGCTGGTTAAAGTCGCCACCAACTACTACTGCATGATCTGGTTTTTACGCGCTATAGACGTACACTTCCTTTTAATGACTCTAGAACTGCCACAGTGGAATCGGGTGGCCGGTAACAACATCCAACAATTAGCTTAGTTTCAACTACACCTGTTATACGCAACCAGACGAGTTCACTGTCACACTCAACTTCTGCCTCAATAGAGACAATATTTTTGTCAATTGCAATGAAAACTCCCCCTCCTATGGCCTACAATTTGTCTTCCCGATATACTTTCCACAACTCGCTCAACATCGGGCAGCTCGTGGTCTTGCGGTAGCGTTCTCGCTTCCCGCGCACGGTATCCCGGGTTCGATTCCCAGCGGGATCAGTGATTTTTTTCTGCCTCGAGATCAGTGGGTGTTTTGTGTCTTCCATCATCATTGACTCGCAAGTTGCCGCAGTGGCGTCAACTATAAAGGACTTGCAATTTCGGCGTCAGAACACCCCGCATGGGGTGTCCCGGCCAACAATGCCGTACGATCATTTCATTTTTTCAGAGCTTTCAATTTCGGGTCCCATCCGGCTCTCAGTCCCAAGAATAATTTGAGCGCGAGAACTTTACTGGAGGGCAGTAAATTCGGAACCTTTGTTACGAATATTTCGACAGTTTACTGATAAAATTGTGACAGTCAAAGTGTCTTTACTCTGAACGCCATATGGCTTCCCTTGCTGTGAATCGACGGGCGAGTTTTCATCAGAGCACATCAAACTACCGCCTAGCATAAAAATCCCTCATGTGCACTCCACAAGTACTCCGCTTCCATGCTTTGACGACTCTGCGTCTCTGACTTAAGTCATGTAATCACTATCTTTAACACAATGTCAGCACTTCATTCTGAATGTACAGGGTGTTCAAAAAATGACCAGTATATTTGAAACGGCAATAAAAACTAAACGAGCAGCGATAGAAATACACCGTTTGTTGCAATATGCTTGGGACAACAGTACATTTTCAGGCAGACAAACTTTCGAAATTACAGTAGTTACAATTTTCAACAACAGATGGCGCTGCAAGTGATGTGAAAGATATAGAAGACAACGCAGTCTGTGGGTGCGCCATTCTGTACGTCGTCTTTCTGCTGTAAGCGTGTGCTGTTCACAACGTGCAAGTGTGCTGTAGACAACATGGTTTATTCCTTAGAACAGAGGATTTTTCAGGTGTTGGAATTCCACTGCCTAGAACACAGTGTTGTTGCAACAAGACGAAGTTTTCAACGGAGGTTTAATGTAACCAAAGGACCGAAAAGCGATACAATAAAGGATCTGTTTGAAAAATTTCAACGGACTGGGAACGTGACGGATGAACGTGCTGGAAAGGTAGGGCGACCGCATACGGCAACCACAGAGGGCAACGCGCAGCTAGTGCAGCAGGTGATCCAACAGCGGCCTCGGGTTTCCGTTCGCCGTGTTGCAGCTGCGGTCCAAATGACGCCAACGTCCATGTATCGTCTCATGCGCCAGAGTTTACACCTCTATCCATACAAAATTCAAACGCGGCAACCCCTCAGCGCCGCTACCATTGCTGCATGAGAGACATTCGCTAACGATATAGTGCACAGGATTGATGACGGCGATATGCATGTGGGCAGCATTTGGTTTACTGATGAAACTTATTTGTACCTGGATGGCTTCGTCAATAAACAGAACTGGCGCATATGGGGAACCGAAAAGCCCCATGTTGCAGTCCCATCGTCCCTGCATCCTCAAAAAGTACTGGTCTGGGCCGCCATTTCTTCCAAAGGAATCATTGGCCCATTTTTCAGATCCGAAACGATTACTGCATCACGCTATCTGGACATTCTTCGTGAATTTGTGGCGATACAAACTGCCTTAGACGACACTGCGAACACCTCGTGGTTTATGCAAGATGGTGCCCGGCCACATCGCACGGCCGACGTCTTTAATTTCCTGAATGAATATTTCGATGATCGTGTGATTGCTTTGGGCTATCCGAAACATACAGGAGGCGGCGTGGATTGGCCTCCCTATTCGCCAGACATGAACCCCTGTGACTTCTTTCTGTGGGGACACTTGAAAGACCAGGTGTACCGCCAGAATCCAGAAACAATTGAACAGCTAAAGCAGTACATCTCATCTGCATGTGAAGCCATTCCGCCAGACACGTTGTCAAAGGTTTCGGGTAATTTCATTCAGAGACTGCGCCATATTATTGCTACGCATGGTGGATATGTGGAAAATATCGTACTATAGAGTTTCCCAGACCGCAGCGCCATCTGTTGATGAAAATTGTAACTACTGTAATTTCGAAAGTTTGTCTGCCTGAAAATGTACTGTTGTCCCAAGCATATTGCAACAAACGGTGTATTTCTATCGCTGCTCGTTTAGTTTTTATTGCCGTTTCAAATATACCGGTCATTTTTGAAACACCCTGCATCTAGTTTCATTCTGTTTTCCTTTCCTACGCCATCCAATACTAAGCCTTTCCGCATGTTATCGTTTATCTCCGAGGACAAAGCGGTATGCTACCGCCGTTATCTAAGCGAAGTGGTTTCAAAATGCAGGCTTTTGACTGCAAGAGTCCCACAAGATCCGATGAGTACGACACCTATTACATCGTAAAACGTTGTTAAATATGTGCTGTACTGTCAATGTTACCATCGTTATAGTAATCAATCACAAATAATACTAGTAATACTAGGGCCCGTGTTGCCCGGCAGCCTCGTCGAGCGGCGAAGTCCCGCTCAAGGTCACACGCCTTACACAGCAGCATAAGGCAAATTCACACAGCCATGAAATAAAACCCACCCACCTCCCCAGGGGTCGTAACCCCTGCAACCCACACAAGAGAAAGATGCTTCAGTAGCTGATAAGACATTTTTTTAGGATAAGGATCTTTATTAGGAATGGTAATACAAAGTGATATCTCCTTGTACAAGAATATATTTAGTTGAAACACCAGACAGTTTGCACCAAACATTTATCTTCTCATCTGCATTAATCCTCCGACGATTCCTTGTGTGTGAATTTGCCTTATGCTGCTGTGTAAGGCGTGTGACCTTGAGCGGGACTTGGCCGCTCGACGGAGCTGCCGGGCAACACGGGCCCTAGTATCACTAGGCCCGTGTTGCTGGAAAATCAAGATTGCGCAACACTGATACGGCGCGCTGGCTCTGTGCGCGCGAGTGGGGGCCGGAAGTTATGACGTCATGGTGCTTGATAACTGTGTGGAGAGGCAGCAGCATGTTCATTCGACTCGAGGCAGCCGCACGAAGCACACAGCCATGCCGTACCGTCGTAGAAGATACAGGAGGAGGAGCACACTTCCAGTGTACAAAACAGTGGATACATTTTCAATTACACCAAATGAGACTGGTCAACAGGAGTTACTGCAAGGACCTATTACTTTTGTTGGTTGCAAGATTCAATTTTCTTGTACTACAACAGAAGTAGTTAGTGGCAATGCATGGTTAACAATTGCTGTTGTTAGAGGTACTGAAAAAGCTCTTGAGGGATTGGAAGCCTACAATGAGAGGGACATTATTTCTTATCGCACTTTTGCGGTTGGGGTTATACCTAACCGTAATTATGGAACAGTGTTGTTACAATAGACAAGCCATTTTCTCTTTACACAAGGAATCGTCGGAGGGTTAATGCAGATGAGAAGATAAATGTTTGGTGCAAACTGTCTGGTTATTTGTGATTGATTACTATAACGATGGTAACATTGACAGTACAGCACATATTTAACAACGTTTTACGATGTAATAGGTGTCGTACTCATCGTATCTTGTGGGACTCTCGCAGTCAAAAGGCTGGATTTTGAGGACGACACACACTCATGTGAGCTCAAGGTCCGTCAGATAGTCTTCTGTTCCTACAATATGTCACTTTTGCAGTGTTACTTGAAAATGGCTATAAGGCCGAAATTGCAATCGTAATAATAAATATTTCATACAGTCAACGGAGACTATGATGTCTTCTAAGAAGTATTGTATGACTGTGATTCCCAACCATGAAAAGTTGATCAAACAATCTAGGTTTCAACGGAAGCTACGGACTAATTTGTTAGAGTCCGTGCAGGAGGATACGGAGGCCGATGCACAATGAACAATTTTCGTCTAAAGCACTGGGCGAGTTCATTCGTTTTTTCGGAAGGGGAGGCCCGGATTCTTAGCCCACTTGCCAATTTTCGGTCCGTCAGTGATGCACTGCGATGGCAGGACCGAGGCGCACGCCTCGCAATCTTTCTCTATTTTACACAAACTATTCAGTAAAAAGATTAATTTTTGGTTGCTTATAGCTTTATATCTCAGCTTCACGATGACATACGCATCACTTCGTTCAAGGTCATAGTTATTGTGATATTTGCATTTAAGTGAGACACTGCCAGAAATTTGAAAAAGTTTCCAGTCAAAAATAGGGGTCGCTATCACTTTGCGTTTGGTGCATATTACATAATATGTTTCTGTACATGAAATTTAACTAACATGTTGAAGTTTTCTTTAGACTTGGCTGTAGGTCTCTATCTGTCACCAATCTCGAGAAAATTGAGCTGATGTAGCGCACGCATTTTCCATCGTGCAAGCCAGCGATAAAGCCAGAAATATCGAAATGAGATTTTGGCAAATAGTAGCACACAAAGAGGAGAGTATTTTTCCATGTGGTTTTTATGCAAGACTTCATTGTCTACCGTTTCATTCCACTAACTACAGAGTTTTTCGATAAAAGACTGTAATTTTTAAGGGCCATAGATAACTGGTGAAACAAGAAATATTGTGGGATTTGGAACAACATAAGTGAAGACATTAGACGATTATTTTCGTACTGAGGATGTGCTTTTTCGTATGCTGTTGACTTACGTATTCCCAGTTCCTCACTTAACAAACTGGTGTCTCAGAATTCTCTCGCAGTTGCGTCTGCACAACATTTTAATGAGGTAACGCTGTGTAAACTCCGCTGTGTTTTGGCAAAAGGAGTGTATTCTAACATGTGAACAAGAGAACTGTAGGTGTTCTCGAAATTCGCCACTCATACTTCTTTGAAGGCTACAAATTGTTAAAAAGCCAGGCGAAAATGAACTGCTGCTTTTGTTGCATTTTCAGTGGGATTCTTTTTGGATACTAACCACAGTAGAGATGACGGTAGGTCACTAAAATCTTGCATTCACCATGCAAGTGTTGGCATGGAGGGGCTCTACTCAATATTTACAAAAATTATGAGCATAGACTTCAGTTTAGCACTGCACTTCCCTCCTGCACTCGCTATTTTCCCTGCAGCGCCAACCTGCTGCCCCCACCACCGCCGCTCGCCTCATGCGTACCCTGCCGATTGCACACCTACCAGCCACGTCATGCTGCGCTCACTCTACATAGCGGTTTTAAAACAAGGGCCGTCTAAACAGATGTACTTGACAACCGTTCCTTGGTAAAAGTCTCTGTTCAAGAATTTTTTTGCCCACTCAAAAGTGGTCATTATTGCTATACACTCGAACTCCTGCGCGCGCTAGTGCTGTCGCCAATCCGACTGCGGCGCCTCCGAAACAGCTGCCTGCTGTGGGCTGACAACTGAGGAGTTCTCTGCCTCGAGCTTTCAACTTATAACGATCATCACAGGAGCCTACTGGCCGCAGTACACTATTTCAAATACTGAATATATATGATTAAAATTAAGATTAATCATTTAAGCGCAACAATATAATTTACTACTAACTTTTATTTATACAAAAGCGCACACACAGTTTCCAACTGCACAAAGAAAACTATACTAGTTGTTCTATTGTTTTGTATCTAACCAACATCGTAGCAGCGCCGTGGAGTTATCTAACTAATTGCGACCTATCTGTAATATTCATCGTAGCCTGATTCACACTGGAGCGTAAAGCTTAAAGGAAAGCGATGCAGGGAATGTTTGAAGCAGTGATCGTGCAATGGAATGGCTTGGCCCCCACCACATGGCCACTAAAATCTTATATTCCTCAATCGAAGTATTTTCTTCTTTCTGTACTTGACATCAGAGCTTAATCCTCAGTCAGGAGACGTGTATTAAGAAAAAAATCGAAGTTGCGGACATAGATGGCTTTTGAAGGACAAGTGCGAAATAAATCTTAGGTTCGAGGAAAGGAAAACACGAATGCATTATTCATTCGATACAGATTTTTACTCCAAATACTTATAGTTAGATACACACATGTTCATCACACCTGCATTTAGTTCGCTCCAGGGCAAATCATGCGGGAACAAAGGATATCTCACACTAAAATCTAACTAATGAAGTCAGCTTTTAATATTTATTCGGAAGTGGCCTAAACAAGTTACACAGAGAATGATGTACAAGTAATTCTATAAACCATGCCTTCACACGCTCTGTCGCATTCTACGCTTATACTCGCTACGATGGGTTCGATTTCCTACAGTTAAATAAATGACAACACCGGTTGAAATAACCAAATATTCTTGCGCAGGTAAGAGGATAGCCCTATTTCGTAAAACCCGCGCCGATTCTGACCTCGTTAAACACAACCTGGTAAGACAGTGCGTCACCCCTGCAATGTCCTTAGTATGCTGCAAGTATCAGTCGTGGTCAAATGGCTCAAATGGCTCTAAGCACTATGGGACTTAACTTCTGAGGTCATCAGTCCCTTAGACTTAGAAGTACTTAAACCTAACTAACCTAAGGACATAACACACATCCATGCCCGAGGCAGGATATGAGGCTGCGACAGTCGTGGTCAGGGCAGCGGTATATCCAGCAGTGAATGCATTACCTTGCAGTAGTAGCAATGGTCCGGAGATAGCGTTTCCATTTAGTAATAGAAGATCCTCACTCCTGGTTTCGAAACCCACAATCGCTTACATCTTGATAAATATTCGGCGTCAGCGGCCAAAGACTTCCGGCATAAAAAGTCACCCTCATACTGCCAGTGGTTTTGGCAAAGAGGTCAAGGAGTGGACAGAGGTTGAGGACACTTTCTTGTCCTTGGAGTGGGAAACTACCCCCAAAGGTGGAAGAATCAACAATGATCAACGGCATGAGAATGCAGAAGGCAATGGAAACAACAGCATTAAAGACGCGTAACGTGTATCCACAGGACATGTGGCCTGTAATTGAAACAATGTCATGGTGATCTCTCCACTGCCAAAAAATTCCGGAATAGTCCCCCATTCGGATCTCCGGGTGGAGACTGCCAAGGGGGAGGCGACTACAAGAAATAGAATGAATAAGCAACGAACGGTAACGTACTACGAATCGGGGTGTGGAATGTCAGAAGCTTGAACTTGGTAGGGAAGCTATAAAATCTGAAAAGGGAAATGCAAAGGCTCAGTCTTGTCATAGTAGGGATCAGTGAAGTGAAATGGAAGGAAGACAAGGATTTCTTGACAGATCAGTATAGGGTAATATCAACAGCAGCAGTTCAGCGATAAGATTGGCCATATCAGAGTGGACAACAAACCAACACCTTAAACGAGAGTTCAGGTACATATGTCGACGTCGCAAGCTGAAGATGAAGAGATAGAGAAAGGATATGAGGATATTGAAAGGGTAATATAGTACGTATAGTAATGAGGGACTGGAATGCAGTTGTAGGGGAAGGAGTAGAAGATAGATTTGCAGGAGAATGGAGCTTGGGACAACGAATGAGAGAAGATAAAAATTAATTATGTTCTGCAATAAATTTCAGCTAGTAATAGCGAATACTTTGTTCAAGGATAACAAGAAAAGGAGTTATACTTGAAAAAGGCCAGGTGATAGGGAACGATTTCAGTTCATTACATCATGGTCAAGCAGAGTTTCCAAAATCAGATACTGGATTGCAAGGTGTACCCAGGAACATACATAGACTCAGACCACAATGTAGTAGTGATGAAGAGTAGGCTGAAGTTTAAGACATTAGTCAGGAAGTAAAGAAGTGGAATACGGATGTACTAAGGATTGAAGAGATACGCTAGATAGTTAGGGTATAGTTACAGCAACAAGGAATAGTTCAGATGGCAGTACAGTTGAAGAGGAATGGACATCTCTAAAAAGGGCAATCACTGAAGTTGAAGAGAAAAACATAGATACAAAGAAGGTAACTGCGTAGAAACCAAATGATCGATGAAAGAAGGAAGTACAAAAATATTCAGAGGAATTCGGGAGTACAGAAATACAAGTTGTTGGAGAATGAAATAAATAGGAAGTGCAGGGAAGCTAAGACGAAATGGCTGCAGGAAAAATTTGAAGAAATCGAAAAAGAAATGATTGTCGGAAGGACAGTCTCAGCATGTAAGAAAGTCAAAACAACCTTCGGTGAAATTAAAATAAAAGATGGTATCATTAAGAGTGCAACAGGAATTAACTATTAAATGCAGAGGAGAGAGCGGATGGATGGAATGAGTACATTGAAGACCTCTATGAGAAGGAAGATTTGTCTAATGTGATAGCAGAAGAAACAGTAGTCGATTTAGAAGAGACAGGGGATCCAGTATTAGAATCGGCATTTAAGAAAGCTTTGGAGGAGTTAAGATTAAATAAGGCAGAAGGGATATATAACACACCATCAGAATTATTATAATCGTAGGGGGAAGTTCAACAAAACGACTATTCACGTTGGCGTTTAGAATGTATGAATCTGGCGACTAACCATCTGACTTTCGGAAAAAAAAAGTACGATCCACACAATTCCGAAGACTGCGAGAGCTGAAAAGTGCGAGAATTATCGCACCGTCAGCTTAGCAGATCATGCATCCAAGTTGCTGACAAGAATAATATACGGAAGAATGGAAAAGAAAATTGAGGTTCTGTTAGATATCGATCAGTCTGGCTTTAGGAAAGGTAAAGGCACGAGAGAGGCAATACTGACGTTGTGGTTGATAATGGAGGCAACATTAAAGAAAAATCAAGACACGTTCATCCGATTTGTCAACCTGGAAAAAGCGTTGGACTATGTAAAATGGTGGAAGATGTTCCAGATTCTGAGAAAAATAATAAGCTGTGGGGAGAGACGGGCATTACACAATACGTACAAGAAGCCAAGAGGAAATAAAAGACGCTCAAACATAGGACTTAATTTGAGGAAGGACTAAGGACATTTGGAGTACATAATTGTATTGTAGGTAAACATGGACTGTGATAAAACCGGAACAGGATAAATGCATTTGAGTTGTGGTTCTAAAGAAGAATGTTGAAAATTAGGTGGACTAATAAGGTAAGGAACGAGGGGTTCTGCACAGAATCGGAGAGGAAAGGAATATATGGAAAACACTGATATGGAGAAGGGACAGGATGATAGGATAGCTGTTAAGACATCAGGGAATGACTTTCATGGTACTAGAGGGAGCTGTAAAGGTCAAAAACTGTAGAGGAAGACAGAGATTCGAATAAATCCAGCAGATAATTTAGGACGTAGGTTGCAAGTGTTACCCTGAGATAAACAGGTAGGCACAGGAGAGGAATTCGTGGCGGGTTGTATGAGACCAGTGAATTCGAACTTGAGCCAGTTGTTGGTGCTCATATGGTGAGTAACAGTGGATGTTGAGTGATTGTGAGGACGGTCATTGAAGAGCACTGTGACGAAAAATAAGAGAACTACGATTGCAAGAATCACTACAGTACTGAAGACACACCGCGAACCCTGTGAGCACCAAAACAACACGAATGGAGTTCCATAAGCTGGGAATTTCAGGGCGGTATGGAATTCAATAACCACGCATCAATGATAGAAATGCCTGTAGCAGGATAACGTGGTGCTGAAGCCATAAAGCTGGATTACGGGGGAATGGAAGACAGTTGTTTGGTCGGGCGAGTCTTGTTTCACACTGTTACCATCCTCTGACCGAGTTAACGTCCCAAGAGTGAAACACAGCGGGGATTCGGTAATGATTTGGGCAGCCATATCGTAGTATTCCATGGCCTCCATGGTTACTCTGCAAGCTCGCATTACTGTCAAAGATTATGTGAGCATTTTGTCAAACTAAGTCCATCACATGGTACAATATGTTCCCCAATGGTGATGGTGTGTTTCAAGGCCTCTGTCCACACAGCTCGCATTGTCCAGGCCTTGTTTTGTGAGCACCAGGTTGAACTGTCGCATCTCACTCGCCACCACAGCCACCAGATCTCAATATTATTGAGAGTAGGCTGATTGATCGCTACCAACGTCCATCATCGTTAACTGAATTGGCACTATTTTGCACGAAAAACTGCATAAGCTTCCCTCTAAAACCATACAGGACCTGTATTTATTCACTCCCAGATGACTGGAAGCTGTTTTTGTTATAACCAGGAATAACACAATAACCTCGTCAGTCTGGTTTATTAAATCACAAATCACTTTTTAACAATTATGTTAGCCAAGCGTCTACCCAGCCTCACACTCTGAAGTAATGCATAATTAAGTTTGGTTATACCAATGTCCAAATGTGCATAGTGGGGTGCACGTCCCGTAATTATTCCCAAGTCCAGTGAAGTTCAGTCACTCCAAGTGAAGTCGCTAGATTTCCGCCGAGCAGCCAGGTAACCTCGAGTGGTGCGGGGAGTCATCCACAAGCAGCTGGAACACGGCGTACTGCACTTCCCGATGAGAACTGTCGTTTTCGGCGGTCGGGTTTATATAAGGCTTGCTAGTTAATGGAGCCGTCGGCTGGGGTCGCTGTTTTCCAGGGAAAACCAACCGCAATGTTTCCTGGCGTAGCCAATTGCTGTGTGCTGACAAACGCGCGCGCGCGAAGGCGGCCAGCGATGGTAGCCGGGAGCCGCCCGGAGAAGTGCGGCCAGCGATGTATTTCTCGGTCACGTCAGGGAGCGTGCGTGTGAAGACGGCCAGCGATGGAAGCAGCGGGCCGCCCAGAGAAGTGCGGCCAGCGATGTATTTGGCGGCCGCGTACTGGAGAGCGTTGTTCGGTGTTTGTTAGAAGTGGTGTATACCACAGTTTTGAATGCCAACTAGCCCCCAGTACGTATTAGGCACGGCAGCGTGTTCTGTTTTTGGTCCATCCATATTTTGGTCCATCCCTGTCGCATGTAAATTCACACAAAGGAACATATCAGGCAACTCCAGTCAACGTCTTGGCACACTTATTCAATATATATGTGCAGAAACACATTATGATAAAACACAGCAAGGCACTGTATTCGTGTAAAGATTGAGCAAGTTAATGTAGCTGGCCGAAGATCACATGGACTTAACTCAAGATAAGATTTTAAGTATAAATTTTGTGAAGCAATTTTCGAAATGTGGTTCAGATGGAAAATCTGAGAGGAGATCTGGTGTGACCTAGGTAGTATGAAGTTAATTCTCTCTCGCGTGCTCTAGCTCAGCAAGGCGAAAGCGCACATCATCCGGGTACTCCAGCGACGACGGCAGGTCCCTCTCAAGCATATGTTCTTTGTTCAAGTGTCTCCTCTTCTCTTAAATTCTTTACCTGAGAGCCTAAGATAAACTAGAGGGTGACCGGGAAGTAGGGACGAATATTAAAATGCTACAGAACATACAAAATTTATTGAAAACATAGTGTTTGTTTTACAAACACATTAAGAAAATTCTCCAATTTATGTATGAAAAATTACATCATCTTTACGACCACCCAAGACAGCGCGGCAACGAAGTTCTCGATGACGCATTCACAAACATCTGGTGGGATGCCGTTAATAACCCTTTTAATTTCATCCTTCAATTGGTGTTTGGTTTCTGGTTTGTTCGTGTACACTTTTGGTTCACAAATCCCCACAAAAAAGTCACAAGGCATAAGATGTCATGATCTGGCAGGCCATTCCTGGTTGCCACGCAAAGAGATAATGCCAGAATGAGATTTTCACTCTGCAGCGGAGTGTGCAATGATATGAAACTTCCTGGCAGATTAAAACTGTGTTCCGGACCTAGACTCGAACTCGGGGAAGACGGCCTTAAGGCGGCCTCGTTGTTAGTGACCGCAATGACGTCCGAGTGATGAGGGGGACACGTATGACGCCGGTCCACGAGGCCATGCGACGGACATGGAGATGTCGTAGTCGCGGTGAATGGTGCCGTGTATGTCAACGGCAGGACTATCGTGGTGGTCGGAGGTGACACGTCCGTAAGAGGAAGCTGCTTAACACATCGTTGATCGCATTCTGACCGTAGATGGGCCTCTTTCCCGTAACCATGGCATGTACGTGGCTGACCATCGTACAAAATAATGGCCCTGCAATATTCGGTCCGGAGGTGGGAGGAAACATAGCTCCAAAGTTCTATGCAAAGATGCCGAGCACCACATGATATGTCCTAAAGTGGGCCCATTTTTCGGCAAGGTGGTGACTGTACCGTAGAGTCAGAGGGCCTCGATCACAACGTCCTCAGGGAGTTCGAACGATAGTTCCAACACTGATCGTTCTGACACCGAGACCAGCATGTTCAACAGTTACGGGTCCTATGCTGCTGTCAGAGAGACAGAAGCGCGTTCCAAGGTTGGCCTCTCATATAATTTCGTCACATACCGCGTCAAATGGTTCAAATGGCTCTGAGCACTATGGGACTCAACATCTTAGGTCATAAGTCCCCTAGAACTTAGAACTACTTAAACCTTACTAACCTAAGGACATCACACACACCCATGCCCGAGGCAGGATTCGAACCTGCGACCGTAGCAGTCCCGCGGTTCCGGACTGCAGCGCCAGAACCGCTAGACCACCGCGGCCGGCACATACCGCGTCGTCAATCATTTTCACATAGACGGTACTACTGACTATGGAAAGATGGATCACATCGTTCGGCCGTATCTTCGCTTTGTTGCGCAGGAATCGTACGACATCGAGCGCCTTGGGACAAGCGAAATCGGTATAAAAGGTGAATCGCAATGTCAGTTATATTCCATGGCGTATCGTTAGGTAAACGACGGCATGCAGTTACGGCAACGGTAAACACAAACACCGGCTAGCTGCGCCTCGCTGCGGAACACAAGACACGTGTCCGCGCCTTCGCACCGCCGAAGCCTGACTGACCTAGGCCACGAAGGCGGATTGCCCCATGGTTTGTAATAAAAAAAATGGCTCTGAGCACTATGGGACTCAACTGCTGAGGTCATTAGTCCCCTAGAACTTAGAACTAGTTAAACCTAACTAACCTAAGGACATCACAAACATCCATGCCCGAGGCAGGATTCGAACCTGCGACCGTAGCGGTCTTGCGGTTCCAGAGGTTTGTAATCCATCGCTAGATTAGGAAGTCTTTATGCTGACGTAAGAAGACATGTTCTCTCCATTTTTCTTTGTGTTATATTATCTTTTGGGTTATTGGTTCGATCTCTAATTCTTCCCTTATTACTTCGTCTCTAATTTTGTCTTCACTTGTGCAGCCTTTCACGGAGCTTAGAAACTTCATTTCTGATGCTTCTAGTTGCCGTAAATCTTTATCAGCCTTCAACTTTCCGACCCGTATAGTAAAGTAGAAACTGCCAGGACTTTACAAAGTTTCAGTCGTGTCTCTTTCCTTGTTTTACCTGTAAGTGCCCTCCTTACTGTGCCACACATACGCTTGTAAGCATTAGGTTTTTTCTGTATAATAATCATCTTATGACACGTCACATCCTAAATACTTGAAATGGGCTACTTGTTCTATCGGTTTATTGTTGAGGTCTATTTTCGTTCGGACTGGGTGAATACCTAAAAAGGACATGGTTTAAGTTTCATTTATAGATATAGTCAGATTATGTCATTTAGTTTATATAAAGCCATTTGCAATATATCTTTGCTGTCCTGCACGATAACTTAATCATCCGCGAGTAACAGTGTGTTGATATATTTATTCCTCCCAAGATTTATGCCAGATGGTACTCCATCTCTTACTCCATCTCTTTTCCATTCTCTCACCATATCATCTATATAGATACTGTTGGTGACCAGCTACATCCTTGTTTATGCGTGATGGTGTTCTATCTCTTTTGCATTCCCTGATCATGTCGTCTATATAGGTAGTGAATAATATTGGTGATCAGATACACCTTTGTTTTACTCCTTGATTTGTTTGTATTTCAAGAGTTACATCTTTACCCGTGTCAGTTCTAATGTTGGTGTTCACATAAAGGCTTTTTGCAACTTGGATCAGATGTTAAAGGATTCCAATTTTTCCATTATTGCCGACAACTTGTTTTTGTGAAGTCTGTCAATGCTTTTCCATAATTCATAAATCCTAGATGAGCTTCCAGATTAAATTCTCGTCTCTCTTCAATAGTCTGTTTCAGTACAAAAACACCGCCTATGCATGATCTTCCCTACAACGAAGATATTTCGAAATCTTTCATTTATTACTTTGCAATTTTTTTGTCAGCAATATCCAGAATACTTACACCTCTATAGCTAAATGTATTGCTTCTTTCGCCTTCCTTGTCTACTGGAATGACCTTTGTTATTTTCCATTCCTCCAGCGTCTTAAATTTTACACAGCACATGTTAAAGAGATGTAGTAGTCTTAATTCTAAGAGAATTCCTCCTCGTTCAATCAGTTCGGTATTTATTTCATTTAGGCTGGTGATTATCGGTTTTCTGTTTTTTTGGTTTTTTTTTTAACTGTGTTTAGTTCTGTCGGTTCAGTATAGTGTATTCCTTCAATTGTACTTTTGTATCTGCTTCTCTGAATTTTGGATTGTACTATAACTCTTTGTTATGTGTAATCCAGCCATTGTTTGTATTACATTTAGATTTATGGTACCTCTTTCTTCTTTGTTGAGATTTTTCACCAATTTGTATACTGTTTCTTGCCTCCCATGGATATTGTGTTCGACTCTGCTTATAAACGCGTCTCACGGTGTCCTATGTGCTGACCATACTATCGCTTTTTCTTTACTTCTTTCCCGATGGTATTACTCTTTAGCTTCGAATGATTTCTTCCGTAAGTATTCATGATATGTTTTCTGTTTATCGTTCGTGGCTCTTTGTATCTCTTCGTTCCATACTTTTAAACCTCTTTGTTTATAGGTCCTATGTTTTTCACCTAGTACTTCACCTGATATGTCTTTTAAACGTTTTTAATATTAGATCATTCTTCGTTTATGTCTTCAGTGGTTGTTGTTTCATTGAAAGTTGTGTGAGTCTGTTCTGATGCAGATTCCTTAAGCCCTTGTGGTTGCCAACCACATACTCCTAAGAAAGCAGCACACTAGAGGCTATTTGCTTTCTTGTCATAGCGAATACAAAAATCTATTCGAGCCCATGGAGAGGACACACTTTTTATTGATGGTGTTTATGGATATCATTTCCGAATGGAGAGGAAGTCAAAGCATTTAATACGCGTTATGTGAGGAACATCTCCACAAATTTTCATAAATATGAGACTGATGATTCATGGAATAACACTTTACACTTCCCTCACCGTAGCAGTTGCTGGGCAAACGTCTCTAAGGGAATCGTTTAGTTTAACGTTTCTGCAAATGGAGCTACAATGAGTAATACGGAAGTCGTACAGATGTTTTGAGTTGCCTGGTAAGTTCTACTAGGCGACTTTCACTCACGTTATAACTATTCTTCGTCTGAAAATGTCGGTCTTTTTTATTCAGCAATCTGCGACTCTCGTGACGTCATATTTTTTGATACGAGGCGTGTTTTTTTAAGTAAGTACCGTCTTGAAATTAAACAAAGACGTCCTAAGATATCTCAATAATTTTATTTTTACATGAAAGCCTGTACCGTAATCTACTTTTCTACGTAATTTCTGTCAATACTGAGGCACTTGTCATAACGTTGTACCAGTTTTTGAATACCCTCCTCATAGAAGTCTGCCGCCTAACTTGTTAACCACTGCATCACCACTGTTTGGTTCGTCATCGTCTTGAAGACGCCGACCGCCCAGATGCTTCTTCAAGTGCAGGAACAGATGGTAGTCACTGGGCGCAACATCGGGGCTGTACGGAGGATGATCTAGAGTTTCCCACCGAAAAGATGTGATGAGATCTTTGGTCTGATTCGCCACATGCGGACGGGCATTGTCTTGCAGCAAAACGATGCCCTTGCTCAACTTCCATGGACTGTTTCTTTGATTCTCGTGTAACGTAGGCCATCCATGTTTCATCGCCCGTGACAGTTTGGCTTAAGAAATCATCACCGTCGTTGTGGTACCGCTCAACGCAAGTCAATACACTGTCTAAACGTTTGGTTTTGTGCACATCCGTCAACATTTTCGGTACCCAACGTGCGCACAATTTTCGGTAATTCATATGCTCGGTCACAATGCCATACAAAACACTACGAGAAACATTAGGAAACTCATCCCGCAAGGAGGAAATCGTAAAGGGTCTGTTTTCTCTCACCTTATTGTCCACTTCCTGCACCAAACTTTCATTAACGAGCGAAGGACGCCCACTCCGTTGTTCATCATGCACATTTGTGCGGCCATCTTTAAATGCTCTCACCCAATTTCTTACCATTCGTTCACTCATAATGTTTTCTCCGTAAGCTGCACAGATCTCACGAAGACTATCGATTGTTTTTAGGCCTTTAGGACTAAGAAATTTTATAACAGCCCGTGCTTCACAGTCGGCGGGACTCACGATTATCGGAGGCATCTTAAACACTCGGTACACAACGTAAACAAAGAAGAATCAGTCTGTAATGGCGTCAGTGCGTTGATTAAGGTACAGGCTTTCATGTAAAAATAAAATTATTGAGATATCTTAGCAGGTCTTTTTTTTAAATTTCAAAACGGTACTTACTTAAAAACACGCTTCGTATTACACGATAAATGCAAACCTGTTTCGTTCTTTGACACGCAGTAACAACTATGTTTTATTTTTGCTGCGCCCGCCGCGGACAGTGGTTGGTCTGAAGCACTTGCGTCACACCGCGTCTAGCTAAATAATGGACGGCAAAGTGTTAGCTGCCAAGCGGCGGTTCCAACGAAACACCCGAGAGGAGGGAAACCTGTGCTGCAGACTGCGCTGGATGCCAACTTGGACGCCGCCCACGGGCGAACTAAACAACGGAAAAACTTTTCAGTAGCAGAATGCTGAGTATAGAAAAGCTGTCTGGCAAAAAGCTTCGGAAAAAAACCGTTTGTAACGATATGACGCGAACACTGTTAGTACGAACAAACAAGGAAATTTAACAGTTTAATGCCCTGAGCTGAGTACCTAGAGACGAAACGCAAGTTTATTTACGGGATGACAACGAATCTAGCGTGGTTGCAATTAATGCGGTCGGCCTAGACATTATCCTAAAGTGATACAGGTAAACCAAGTAATGTTAATGTATGAGTGTCACGTGAGCATTCGAACTGTGCTCTTCCTAAGTCAGTAACTGTTTAGAGCTGCACGTATCCTAGGTACTGCAATATCACGCTTCCAGTCGCGAGGAACGAATCTGCAAAGTCTACAAAATATCCATGTACGGTTGACATCAGCTTTCCTCTAGAATGGTGTGATAATACATCACCTACTTCAGGTGCCTAAATTTTCGCATTGGCAAAGCAGCTTTGTCAACAAATCAACTGTCCTGATAAAAAGGGATTTTTATTTGTTTTACAGTGCAGGTTTCTTCTGGTCTTTTTTTCGTCTAGTTGGCCCAGATGACTTAGGTAATTCACATTTTACAGCTATTGTTCCACCTCTTAAAAGATTCTCGCAATGTGCGACTGACTTAGTAACAGTGTACAATTAGATCAGGTTGTATCTTAGTGTTCGTATCTGTTTAAATATCACGTCGCACGCACGTTAAGCATTTGCGAGCAGAGAGAGAGAGAGTTTGCCGCGTATCGTTAACAGTTTTTCATTTGTCGCACATACTCTGGCTTTCATGGGAATCAAAGGTGTGATTTGAGCTGTGTTTCAGTACGACAACAGACACTTTTCCACCTATTTCGTCGAACTTAGTTTGTGCTCAATATTCCTCCAACACCGCGCCAACTATGGGCCAAGAATTTTTGTAAGTTGTTGTTGATGCAATTCCCCGCAACGCTTTGGAAACACAACGCTTGAAGTCCAGTTGTCATCATTGTGGAACACAGTCCGTGCACCGCTCCTTCTATCAGATATCAGGACGTTTTGGTACCTCATTGTCAATGGCTGGTTTCCCAACAACAAACGACTAACCGTATCGGTCTGCATGCATCACCTCTTTGCGCAAGTTGCGCAAGTTGCGCAAGTTGTCTTTGCAAGGACACCGACGAGCAGCGCCGTGCGTGCATTAAGAAATGTAATGTCTGGTTCCTAACACAATGTATACAGGTCTGCTACCTCCGCGTCCCGACAGCAATGGCCCACCCTAATATCTCACTTCTCCCACGCACTTGTCCTTTTCCCCCAGCTAAACACCACGCTATCACGTCATTCCTGGGTCAGGGGATCGCCTTTTTTTCCGTGATCACCTACAGTCCACACTTGAGTTTTGGTGCCCATTGTACACTCGAACCTTCCCCCACATTTCGTCGTACATTTGCCAGCTCTTTGCGCAGTGTGATCTACATCTACATGGATACTCTGCAAATCACACTTAAGTGCCTGGAAGCAGATTTATCGAACCATCTTCATAACAGTTCTCTAGTTTTCCATTCCCTAACAGCTCGCGGAAAAAACGAACACCTATATCTTTCCGTGCGAGCTCTGATTTACCTTATTTTATTATGATGAGCGTCTCTCTCTATGTAGGTCGGCACCAACATAGTATTTTCGCATTCGGAAGAGAAAGTTGGCGATTGAAATTTCGTGAGAAGATCCCGCCGCAACGAGAAATGCCTTTCTGTTAATGATGTCCACCCCAAGTCTTGTATCATATCCGTGACACTCTCTGTCCTATTTCTCGATAATACAAAAGTGCTGCTCTTCTTTGAACTTTTTCGATGCACTCCGTTAATCCTGTCTGGTTAGGATCCCACACCGCACAGCAGCACTCCAAAAGAGGACGGGCAAGCGTAGTGTACGCATGTAGACAGTCCCTTTAGAAGATCTGCTGCATCTTCTAAGTGTTCTGCCAATAAATCGCAGTCCTTGGTCCGCCTTCCCCGTAACGTTTTCTGTGTGTTCTTTCCATTCCGAGTTGTTCGCAATTGTAATTACTTGGTATTTAGTTAAGTTTTCGCCCTTTAGATTTGACTGATTTATTGTGTAACCGAAGTTCAACAGATTCTTTTTACCACTTACGTGGATGACCTCACACTTTTCGTGATTAGGGCCAATTTTCGCACCATACAGATATCTCTTCTAAATAGCTTTGCCGTTTGTTTTGATCTTCTGATGGCCTTACTAGACGATAAACGAAAGCAACATTTGCAAACAATGTAAGACGGCTTCTCAGATTGTCTCCTACATCCTACATCCTTTATATAAATCAACAAATCCCCCCCTCCCCCGCATCTCATAGCTGGGGAGTACCTAACCTCCTACTTTCTTGACATGTGTACGACAATTCTGCAATGGTGTGGCGTGCCCACATGTCCAGGCCGACAACCCAAATGTGTGGAGGGGGAACTGCATGGCTGAATGTATATTATTTTTATATTTTTTATTAGTATGTTTTCTGTCTTTTTCCTGAATTCAAACTTTAGTTCCTGCGTTTGTTTGCCCGTGATATCGCGGTCCACCGCACGTCTTGCCCCTCCTCCCCCCCCCCCCTTTCCTACAAACGGCGTGATACGCTGACCCATTCTTGCCTTGTCGATATGTATTTAAAAAATTCAAAAAAATAAACAAAATATAACTAACCAACAAATAAAAAATGTTTTGTTGCCTTTGCTTTGACCTAATTCCTTTCCAGGGGTGGGGACGTCAATGACAGGCCTCGGGTTGCTAATGCTCTCTTTTGCGGCGGCGCTCGACCGGAGGGTAAGTCGGTTCCAATCCTGGTGGTGAAAAAAATTTTCTCTCCAGTATTTGGCCGGAAAGGGGAGGAGAGATGGTGGCGTCAAGTTCCTGATCACCAGGCTTTGAGCCAGTGTTCTGGCTTACGTACCAAAATTCTCCGCATTGTCTCACGAAGAGAAGGCATGTGACGTTGTTGACGTTGATCCGTCGGTCAGACAGGGGCATTAAGCTTGGTGCTACTCGCGATGAGTACGCTATGTGCCGGTACCAGGTTCCACCCTCTCCCTTCTCTCATCGTCACCATTATCGTCATACGACACAAACATTACACTCAACACACAGACACACACACAGTACACCCATGTAGTATCGCAAATAATGGAGCATGTTGTAAACAACAACAAAAAAAGAACATGGGGCAAGTGAAGAATGGGAAGACTGAAGAAAAGATGGTCAGACCATGCAGAAGATAGCCTGTGAGATATTCTGCGCCAGTTGATGAAGGCTGATATGATGGTATACATCATCCCGCTGAAATGTGTCATTCGCACCCTGGCCCCGATGGGTGCAACAACAGGGTTTACCGTTCTTGGCACGTATTGGCGGGCATTCAGCCTTCCTTTAACTACCAAATCAGCTCTGTTGTCATATCCGATAGTGCCATACGTCACGATTCCAGCATGTCGAGAGGTTTAGATCTTCACAATGTTTTTGACCCTTTTCATTAGTTCGCAGGCAGAAGCGAGGCTCATCGCTAAACACCAGCAGATACCACTCAGTTTACCAGATAGTTTCAGCGCTGCGACATGTAGATCTGTGTTATTTGTGATACGGTGTTGTTCGCAAACGATGCATGGTAACTTGTGATCTCAATACAGCTACGGGTAATCCATTCCTGAATGTTCCTGGTGACCCTCTGCCTGCAACCTCTGCTCAAAAAATGGCTCTGAGCACTATGGGACTTAACACCTGAGGTCATCAGTCCCCTAGAGTTAGAACTACTTAAACCTAACTAACCTAAGGACATCACACACATTCATGCTCGAGGCACGATTCGAACCTGCGACCGTAGCAGCAGCGCAGTTCCGGACTGAAGCGCCTAGAACCGCTCGGCCACAGCGGCCGGAAACCTCTGCTCAGATTTCAGCTGTTGTCATACGCCTGTTCGTCTAAGCCAGTAGCATAACCCAACTGTCCTCCTGTGTGTAGTCCTGGAATGATCAGTGCTAGTCCTTTTGCTATACCGTTGGCGTAAGTCCACCTGTTCTGTAGTCAGTGCTCTGCAGACAACTGTATGTGCATCTTGTCGGTATGATGCTCCTGCATCCCTCATGCAATTGATTAGACCTCTCTACAGCGGCCTACAGACGATCTGATTCGGTTAGGCGGTTCGGCGGATTTTGGCAGGTTAGATGCATTGTCAGGCCTTGTGTAGCTGTGTCGGCTGACAGATCTCTGCCGGCCGTGGTGGTCTAGCGGTTCTAGGCGCGCAGTCCGGAGCCGCGCGACTGCTGCGGTCGCAGTTTCGAATCCTGCCTCGGGCATGGATGTGTGTGATGTCCTTAGGTTAGTTAGGTTTAAGTAGTTCTAAGTTCTAGGGGACTGATGACCACAGTAGTTAAGTCCCATAGTGCTCAGAGCCATTTTTTTGACAGATCTCTTGTCTGGTCCTCGTCAGGTTGCCTCGCCACATTACCGCCTGACCGCCTGGCCTTGTCAGACACCCAGTATCACTGTCGTTTGATAACGCTCGTCTGTCGTTCTTTCGACTTCACCGTGAGAAGGTTTTGCGTACGTGTATCACTGTTGCTATCAAGCGACAAATCATTTTGGTGTTCTCAGAATCGTCACTATCCAGTTTTTCGTTCTCGTTTGACTAAACTGTTGTCGTTTCAGTAACAATTTTTGGTCCACATTGTTCTCTTTCTTACGTTAGGAGTATATTGCAGTACTACCAGGGCAATAATAGCTTTGCTCTGTTAGGATACATCAGGCGTGCCATGCGCACGCATGTATTCTCGACAGGAGCCAAGAGCCGACTAAAAAAAATCAGGCGCTACGTCAGAGTGTGTGGATGCGCACCAGACTCCGTCATGGCCCGCTGACGGTCCGACAGATCAAAACGTCTGTAGCCGCCTTAAAGTTCGAAAGCTGGCGTCCTCTGGGGGCACGGTGTTGCGCTCTCCACCTGAAAAGTTCGACTAACGTTAGACAAACCCAACAGCCGTAATCTACTCACATGGAAAGGCTTTTTTTCTGTACAGAAATTGCTGAATATAATCTCGTGTAAGGATGAAATTCTAATCAAGATATCTCACACGCATGAAAATGCAAGATTACCGTAGTTTACAGAATAAAAGACGCTACGGACTATAAGTCGCACCTTCATTTTCAAGCAATTTTTTTTAAATATTTGTACAATTTTTATTCTTAGATTGCAAAGCCAAACTACAACAAATTCATAGTTTATAAAACCGAGTAGACCTTTAAAATCCCTGAAATCGACTTCTGAACTTTCTTCTTCTTCCTCTTCGTCGTAATCGTTGCTTTCTTCACATATGTAAAATGGTTTCACTGCCATCGAGAAAGTTACTTACGCCTCACTTCTTGAAAGATTTAACAATAATGTCTCCTCTCACTCTAGACCCGACTGTTTTATCTGCTGACACACTTCTTTGATTGTAGGTCGTTTTACAGCTCCCTTCGGCGTGAATTCATGTCCTTTAAATGGCTTATTTCTCGAGATATCAGTCGGTTGCAATTGTGAAGCAAGTTCTACCGGAATAAAGGCAAGCTCTGTATTTCCCTTCTGCAGGACCTGACCGCCATTTTGCAGGACAATGCTCAAGCACGAACAGTGGAAGCTGTTACTGATTTGTTTGACTGATGGGGCTGCTAAGTGCTATACCACCTACTGCACTCCCATGACTTAAGCCCTAGTGAGTTCAACTCGATTTATGAATTCGCTTCAGAATTGCTACAGATTCGTCGAACCGTCAATACAACTGGCACTGCTTGTATCCTACGACCTCCACATCGCTGGCAATGGCTTATACACAATGCCGGTGACTACTTTGAAGGTCAGGAAAACTTTGGAACACGTATCATTTTGTACGAGCTGTAAATAAATAGTTGCCACTATTCAAGTTCCAACCCTCGCGCATAAACTTTAGCCATCATGGGTATAGACATTACATGTAGAGCTAGACACATTATTACAAAAAGGAATACGGCGAAGCACTGTCCAGTTGTAATGCCAAATGCAGTTACAAAATGTTCATTTATTATTTATTCGCTGTCTGTGAGTTACGGTTAATTCCCGGTAGCATCAGAGACGGTTTGTGTCTACCCCATTCTCCCACTTTGAAATGAATAGAAAAAATGACTTACGATGGAAGCCTAAGACATTCCGCAGATTTAATGACTGTCGATTCAATTAGGCCGTCAACAAATCAAAAATACCATTATGTTCCACAATTAGACTAATGACTGCATGAACCTTGATTGCCCGTTCACCACCTAGCATCAATCATGATATAAGATTGTTGTAGAACGTCATGTAAAACAATACGAAACGTTAATTCATACCAATAACACAGTATAAACAAATTTACGAGACAATAAGTATTAGGTTGGTGCATAACTTCGCAGAGTTTTTCCCATAAGTTTAATATACACGTCAGACGCTCATAATAGAGACTTTAGTCATCAATAAATCAATAATATATTCTCCTTTACAACAGCCTCCCAACGCTGGGGTAACTTTTTCGAATCCGCGACTGTAATGACGTGGTTTTGAGGCACAGAACTCATCGAGCCAGTTCAGATAGCATTTTCATCCGGAAAGGAAGTACCTTGCAGCTTGTTCGATAGAGAGCGGAAAAGGTGAAAATCTTAGGGCGCAAGATCAGGTGAATAAGTTGGGTGCAAAATAACTTCCCAACCAAACATACGCGTTATCGTGAAGTAGCATTACTTCAGGTGCCAGTAATGATACGGTATAGGACTGCCACCCACTGATTTTGGTGATTTTGGCTTAGAGCATGTGGTACCCATACACCCGACTCTGAACCTATCGCCACTGCATGCAAATGTCGCACGATGGTGGAATGATCACATTTCATCACATTAGCCAGTTCTCGACTACACTAACGTCAAGAAGACCCTCCTTAAAACGAGAAAACCATTTTCTTACAGTGTTCTGTCCAATGTCATTATCCTCACACAAGGAACACATGCTTTGGTTGCCTCTGTTTCTGTCACTCCTCTATTGAAATCAAACAGAAGGATATTTCGGAGACGTTACCGATTCCTGCACTTGGCACTCCACTTTCTAGCGTCCACAGCTGCACTCACTATCTCCAAATGACAAAACGACAACACGCAAACTCAAATAGTGACAGCAAAATACAAATAAAATATGACACTCGATAAATAAACCTAAAGCAACCAGAATACCAACATGCTAAACGAAAACGCTACGAACTTGTGCACCAACCAAATATATTAAAATTTTTAGTCGTTCTGTATAAGTCGTCCTAAAAGAGTTAAAATAACGTAAGTGTATTTGTATTGCACAAAATAAAATCCCATATCATTGCAAAATAATTTAACTACACTGTCTACTGAAGTCCGTTTAGAATATACATTAATATATTGCCACATTTTTAAATGAAAAACAAATTGTGCATGAACTTCCATATCACTATCAGGTAATACGCGCCTCAAAGTATTGATTCATACTGAACATCTCTACTCAAAAAATTTAAAATAATGTAAGTACACATATGATGTAATGATGCCAGTAGCCTGCAATTATAATTCCATACATGCAGCTAAGTATGTCAATGTCTAGTCTATTCTTGTTACATCGTTTCAAGTCGCTAGAACGTCTATACAAATTCAGAAACAACAGGAATTTAGATGCCAACATACAAAGAGGCAGAAACTCGATGCGCAAATGGTTCAAATGGCTCTGAGCACTATGGGACTGAACAGCTGAGGTCATCAGTCCCCTAGAACTTAGAACTACTTAAACCTAACTAACCTAAGGACATCACACACATCCATGCCCGAGGCAGGATTCGAACCTGCGACCGTAGCGGTAGCGCGGTTCCAGACTGTAGCGCCTAGAACCGCTCGGCCACCCCGGCCGGCTAAACTCGATGTCAAACTACTCAAAATTTATCTAGACAGGAAATGACATCAAAATTTCTGAAGTATTTAATGACTTCATGAATATAGTCAGTCAGAATACGATAGTACCAAAAAAAAAAGGAAAAACAACAACAAAAACTGAACACAGTTTTTAAAGAAAACAAACCCTTAAATATGAAAAGAGAGGGGAAGTAAAGAATACATTCTGTAAACGTCTGGTCAACCTTACTGATATATCACTCACCAACCAAAAAGTAAGTTTTTTAGTTTCTTAAAAATTCAAATTTATGAATGTACAGAAAGGAAAGAGCAATTTTTCTGGTATTTATGTTATGTGTCGATAGAGTATAAGAGAAAACACCGGTTTGCTTCGTGCTGTGTGCTATCGTCCAGCAGAACTGGCGTAAACGTTAATTAAAAGTACCATCAGGACTACCAGAGCACATTAAAAGCATATCTGTGACTGAATGTCTCCTATGGCCTACGTGGCTGAGTTAGTAGAGCGTTAGACGGTCGTACGTAGAGTCCCGGATTCAAACCTCACTAACGACTTCCCTCTTTTTACTGTTTACGTGTGAAACTGTTGTAATGGAGAACATTTTCCTGTCATGCAAAAAAACTTTACAGAATTTAAGGAAGTGTGCTTTTGGCAGTCTGCTTTCGCTTTGTTAGCTGGAAGTAGCAAACATATAGAGCACAATCGTATACAGGGTGTTACAAAAAGGTACGGCCAAACTTTCAGGAAACATTCCTCACACACAAAGAAAGAAAATATGTTATGTGGACATGTGTCCGGAAACGCTTACTTTCCATGTTAGAGCTCATTTTATTACTTCTCTCCAAATCACATTAATCATGGTATTAGTTGTAATGTTGAATTGCTTGGTAATTTAGATTTACTGTAGCTTGCTTTGCGATTTTCCATTTTTTTATTGCTGTTTATATTAATTGTTTTATGTGCTGCTGCATTGCCTCGTCCCTTAGTTTAGCATCTGAGCTCAGTAGATTTAAGTTAGCTTAAGAGGGGGTAGACTATATAAGAAACTAACTATTATAAATTTATAAGAAATAGGATACTGTACAGTGGAGAAAAATTATTATTGACAGAGGATGTGAACAAAATACAGAAGGCAGGCTTAGATAGGACTTTTTGGGAATAACGATGAACAAAGGGAGATCTCCATGCAAAATACTGCAGTAAAACAAACCCTGTCCTTTCCCTTTTGTGTTATCCCACTATATGTTTGTGTACCCTTGTGTATTTGTTTTCCTCCTGTCTCTGTGTAGTTTCATAGAATTTTTTCTTCTTTTAATATTAAGCTACATTCACTATGATGAGGAATACTGTTATCCTCGAATATAATTGGCATTAATAATATGTTATTTACTTTGTAAAGATGTTAGACATTATTAATTCCGTTCTGTTTAATGCTCATGTGTGAAGTTGATGTTTCAAAAGTTATTGTGATCTTTTATGTATGTACTCATGTCATAATTCCACTGATGTATATGTTAGTTCGATTCTTTTGTAAAGCCTGTACTACAAATGTTATCTGTATTATTATGTTCTTTAATGATGTATTTTGTACCTTTGTTATTGTATTTTTATGTTACCAAATTGTAATTGTTACCAGTTCTTCAAATTAAGTAACATTTCACTGCACACGTTTCTGTTGGTCATAGTACATGGACAATATGTGAGAAGTAGGGACTGATAGTGTTTGCACGTGTGTTAATGATTCAGCAAGGGACTGGATAACAGCATTGCTGGATCTAAGGACAATTCCAGAAACTTTGTGAGTGCACAAGTGGTGGTTTATGGACTTGCTATATTGTCCGCAAGACTCTTCGATGGTGATTGTGCACCTGCACATTTGCAACAGATGGCTGCTGGCCGTCTCTACCAGGACTACAGTGGGTCTGCATCTTTGATGGCCCACCAATTGCTACAAGGACTGCAGTGGGTCTGCACCTCTGGTGGCCCACCAATACCGTAATCTCTACCAGGACTGCAGTGGGTCTGCTCTGTGATGACCTAACTACCAATATTCTTCAAAACGTCGAATGACTCTGCTGTGGGTTTACTCTGTTGTGGCCCATTACCTGTCTGCATGTCGAGTCAGCACTGTCTTTCCGTTGGAAGGACAACACTACTTCTTCAAGACTGCATGGAAATCCACTGCGTCTGTGTGCATTGTCTTTTACTGCTCAGACTTTGAGAAAAACTCTGCATTTTTACTGTGATGAACAATCTGGACTGTCTTTATGGACTGTGAGAAATTTTTAGCTTTTGACCAACATTGTATCGATAAGTGTGTGCATTTGATTTCTTTGTTATTGTAATTATGAAAAATTTTTTTCAAGTCTGTATTGGCCACTGCCCAATCCAATTTGTAAAAATTTTTGTGGGGAGCATGGGGGCTATGTAAGTAGGCTGTTTAGGTTTTTTTATTGGTAACGCCACCTCTGTATGAAAATCACTGGCTGTGCTGTGTGCAGTCTGTGGCTAGTTTGCATTGTTGTAATACTCGCCATTGCAGTGTTAGGCAGCTGGCTGTGAACAGCGCGTAGCGTTGCGCAGTTGGAGGTGAGCCGCCAGCAGTGGTGGATGTGGGGAGAGAGATGGCGGAGTTTTGAAATTTGTCATGAACTGCTATATTTATATATGATGATATCAAGGTAAATACATTGTTTGTTCTCTACTAATATCTTTCATTTGCTAACTATCCCTATAAGTAGTTAGTGCCTTCCATAGTTTGAATCTTTTATTTAGCTGGCAGTAGTGGCGCTCGCTGTATTGCAGTAGCTTGAGCAGCGAAGATTTTTGTGAGGTAAGTGATTCGTGAAAGGTATAGTTTAATGTTAGTCAGGGCCATTCTTTTGTAGGGAATTATTGAAAGTCAGATGGCGTTGCGCTAACAAAATATTGTGTGTCAGTTTAAGCACAGTCTTGTATAAATTTTTCTAAGGGGACGTTTCAATGGAATGGAAACACACAGGAACAGAACGTACCAGCGTGACTTCAAACACTTTGTTACAGGAAATTTTCAAAATGTCCTCCGTTAGCGAGGATACATGCATCCACCCTCAGTCGCATGGAATCCCTGATGCGCTGATGCAGCCCTTGAGAATGGCGTATTGTATCACAGCCGTCCACAATACAAGGACGAAGAGTCTCTACATTTGGTACCGGGGTTGCGTAGACAAGAGCTTTCAAATGCCCCCATAAATGAAAGTCAAGAGGGTTGAGGTCAGGAGAGCGTGGATGCCATGGATTTGGTCCGCCTCTACCAATCCATCGGTCACCGAATCTGTTGTTGAGAAGCGTACGAACACTTCGACTGAAATGTGCAGGAGCTCCATCGAGCATGAACCACATGTTGTGTCGTACTTGTAAGGGCACATGTTCTAGCAGCACAGGTAGAGTATCCCATATGAAATCATGATAACGTGCTCCATTGAGCATAAGTGGAAGAACATGGGGCCCAATCAAGACATCACCAACAATGCTTGCCCAAACGTTCACAGAAAATCTGTGTTGATGACGTGATTGCACAATTGCGTGCGGATTCTCGTCAGCCCACACACGTTGATTGTGAAAATTTACAATTTTATCACGTTGGAATGAAGCCTCATCCGTAAAGAGAACATTTGCACTGAAATGAGGATTGACACATTATTGGATGAACCATTCGCAGAAGAGTACCCGTGGAGGCCAATCAGCTGCTGATAGTGCCTGCACACGCTGTACATGGTACGGAAACAACTGGTTCTCCCGTAGCACTCTCCATACAGTGACGTAGTCAACGTTACCTTGTACAGCAGCAACTTCTCTGACGCTGACATTAAGGTTATCGTCAACTACAAGAGGAATTACCTCGTCCATTGCGGGTGTCCTCGTCATTCTGGTCTTCCCCAGTAGCGAGTCATAGGCTGGAATGTTCCGTGCTCCCTAAGACGCCGATTAATTTCTTCGAACGTCTTCCTGTCGGGACACCTTCGTTCTGGAAATCTGTCTCGATAAAAACGTACCGCGCCACGGCTATTGTCCCGTGCTAATCCATACATCAAATGGGCATCTGCCAACTCCGCATTTGTAAACATCGCACTGACTGCACAACCACGTTCGTGATGAACACTAACCTGTTGATGCTACGTACTGATGTGCTTGATGCTGGTACCGTAGAGCAATGAGTCGCATGTCAACACAAGCACCGAAGTCAACATTACCTTCCTTCAATTGGGCCAACTGGCGGTGAATCGAGGAAGTACAGTACATACTGACGAAACTAAAATGAGCTCTAACATGGAAATTAAACGTTTCCGGACACACGTCCACATAACATCTTTTCTTTATATGCGTGTGAGGAATGTTTCCTGAAAGTTTGGCCGTACCTTTTTGCAACACCCGGTATATAGGTGTGGTGTTCTGTCGGACATGTGCGACAGAACACACGCCACTCGTGATGTTGCATAGCGACTGTTGTGAACGTACACCGGAAATACCTGAAGGTGAGAGAAAGTTTGCAGCATTCCCACTGGACGTAAGTGATCAGTGGAATGCGTAGAACGTCACAGCAGAGGAAACATTAGATACCGACTAGCGCACACCAGATGGAGCGGAATCTTTTTGTTTGTGACCAAGTGAATGGATTACAGTCGGCGTCTTCGATATCGTCGCCAGAAGGGTCCTCAAGGGATGGAAACGACGAAATACCACAGAAGGAGAAAAGATTAGAGTTTTACTCAAGAAACGAGGAAATCGAAATGCTAAAATATCGGCTTAGCAACCGAATCTAACCCAAACATTTGCACTCCAATGAAAAACTGATTTCGCACTAGATGTCATGTCTGGTGTATTTTGTATGGATGGAAACGGCAGTGGGAAAGTGGATAGTTAATGTCTACCAAGGAGAAGTACAAGCATATTAGAATGTTTGTGGTGGAGATCTTCAAACACCGCCACCAGAAAGCTCGATGTGTACACGATGTAGACACCAATTAGATTTGACGCCTGTGACAGTTGGGTCTTGAGCTGGAACCGTAAAAACAATATTGTAAGCCGTAAAGTCTAATCTTTTGTTACAGTGGAAATGTACAGTAGGAACGATGTATCTAGAATACGGTAGAGAACTAGCAGCAAGCGAATCGTGCATTCATGACAGCCTCCGCAGACGTAAGTATCTACAACGCCGATTCAACAAGGAGGTGTCTGTGGACCGCAATCTTACAACTAGAAGTTCTAAAGTTATTGTGTCGGTTATACAGTCCGTTGACGCCACAACCCACACGTACACAATTGTCCCATTGCTTTCACAGATGGGCAAACTTGCTCCAAAGTTGTTTGTTGTCCATCAAGAGCCTCATTCTTTGAGTACCCATACACGCCAGTCCATGTTCCCAGCACCAAATTTAATCATCCACTCTCACTCCCCTGGAAAAATTACCAAAGAAGTGTTCAGGACATTTCTGTAAGAGGGGTTAGTGCAACAAATCAGTGGAGAGAATCTTCTGCTAGTACTGGGGTCTTACGGTCCCCACAGAGACGCTAGAGTTCTTCGTGATCTGCACGTACAAAATAACCTATCATAAGACAAAATCACAATTCACATGATTCCAGCAAACACAACCTCCATTTGTCAAACCCTTCTTCATTTCTTCAGACTGTATAAGCATATGATCCCTAAAATATCCGATGCTGTTCCACATTCTTCGGCAGAGATTAATCTGCAACAATACATTAATCTTCTTAAGCTTCAGTCCCTCACATGCAATCAATTGTGTTCTCCAAGTTTTTGTAATTCTCACCTTCACTGGTGGATAGTGGGTAAACTCACTGATGAACCCAATCGGAGTTTTGGTTGATACTCTATCGACATACAACGTTTGCTACCGATCTGAGTGTCTGACATCTGTAGGTTTGAGTGTCATCATCTTTCAGTACTTCATTATTCCTCTTTCCTTTCACACTGACGTTTCTCTTAAACTCCAGCATACTCTTTATCATTATTAAATTGTGATCCGAGCGTACATCTGTTTCTTGGTACGTCTTACAAACCAATAATTTATTTCGCAACTATGACGTAATCCAGTTGGAATTTTGCCGTGTCTCCCAGCCTTTTCCAAGTAAACGATTTTTAAGCATATTCGCTGTAAAAACTGAAATTTATTACAGAACTCACTTACTCTTTCTCCTCTCTCATCATTCTACTATCAAGTCCATGACTTTTTCTTCGCCTGCTATCGCGTTCCAAGCACCAACGGTTATAAGAGTGTCATGTCCCATTACACACTGAATTACCTGTCCAATATTCTCGTATACTTTCTCTACCTCTTCATCTACAGCTTGCGATGTTGCCATGTATAGGTGAGTTATTGTTGTTGGCGTTGCTCCACTATCGATTATGATAAGAACAACCTGGTCACTGAACTGTTCACAATAACTCACTGCCTGCCCTACCGTGTTGCTCATAATGAATCCTACTCCCGTTATACAAATTTCTGCCGCTGTTGATTTGGCCCTTACATTCATCTGGCCAAAAGTCCTAATCGTTTTTTCCGTTTGAGTTCACCGACAAGCACTTTATTTAAATTTAGCCACACCAGTTCCTTTTTCAGATTTTCTAGTTTCCCTACCACGTTCAAGTTTGACAATCCACACACAGAATCATAGAATGTTACCCCTTCGTTGGATACTTTGTTTTCCTTCTTTTGTTACCTCCCCGTTGGTAGACCACCTCCAGAGATTTAAATGGGGGATTAATCCGGAATCTTTTGCCATTGAAAATCATAATGACACTTTCAATTACAGGCTTCTTGCAGTGGTTCCCATTGCTTTCTGCGCCTCAAGCCCCTCATCATTGCAGCTCCTTCCGCCTTTCAGCGGTAGTTTCCCACCCCAACGGCAAGAGCTTGCTCTGAAACTTTGACCGATCCTCCTCACTGTTTGACAAGGCCATTGGCAGAACGAAGGTGGCTCCCTATATTGGACATCTTCGGCCACCATTGTCGATGCTTTTTATTCAGAATGTAAGCAGGGGCTGGGATGGAACATTGGACCGGAAAGTAACCCTGAGAAATAACTCATGATCCTGAATCTGAATCCTATGCGTAACAATCCACACACACAAAAGCGCGCGTGCACACGCTCGCACGCATACGCACACATACGCAGGCACGCACACAAATAGAATCTCCCAATATCAATTTAACAATTAAAATGTCACGTAAATTTGGTACTGTTAGTAGAATTATTATTTTTATATGATCTTTGCTGACTCCGTTTAATTTTTCCAGACTAGAGACGGATCGTCAATGGTTGTTGGTTACAGAATTCCAACAGTGCTGGTCATATGCCAGGTTCTTTTTTGTGCTCGACGGCAAGGCTGCCTCTCATGACAGCAGACTTCTCAAGCTGCATTAATTATGTATACCGGGAGAGCATCGGATAGCCGTACGTGTTAATTCTTCCGGGCCGAGAAGATACGTGACCCCAAGACTGAATTCGCACGGCGGCTGAACGACAAGGGTCTGGGTGCCAGCCAACCACGGTTCGAGTTTTAGCCATGACACTAGGTAAATAACTGGCTGGTACCAAATTCACGCATCATTCACACTATTCGCAAATAGTGAGAAATCTTTCGTTCATTTTCAAATGACTAACACTACACGCACTACTGGTTCCAGTGGGTAACAGGGTGGCTACAGGAAGACAACCCCGCCGTCCCTTACATTAAATGTGCCAAATCCATTAATAACCATTCCGACCTTGCGCCGAAGTGGGACAAAGGTGCAAGAGGAATAAAAAGAAGATAGCCGGAAATCACCACAAAGCGTACATAATTAATAGTCTGTCTAAGACCTAGGTCGTTTTTAATTGTGCGTAATTTGTGCTTCATTCTTGTAGTAGGATGGCCTGAATATCGGTTGGACCCAAAGCCTCTTGATAGCTGCAAACTCTTCCTACAAGTAAGCCGAAGGGGTGGGACTGAGCGAGACGGCGGAGTGGTTAGCACACTGGACTTGCATTCGGTAGGACGGCAGTTCAAGTCCATGTCCGACCGTCTTAAGTAAAGTTTTCTGTGGTTTTTCCAAATCGGTCCACGCAGTTTCAGTGACAGTTTCTTTGACTGAGTACGGCCGATTTCCTTTCCTATCCTTGACATAGTCTTATCTTGTGCTCCACATGTAACGATCTTTGTATCAATGGGATGTTAAACACTAATCTTCCACCGGCCGCGGTGGTCTAGTGGTTCTAGGCGCGCAGTCCGGAACCGCGGGACTGCTACGGTCGCAGGTTCGAATCCTGCCTCGGGCATGGATGTGTGTGATGTCCTTAGGTTAGTTAGGTTTAAGTAGTTCTAAGTTCTAGGGGACTGATGACCACAGAAATTAAGTCCCATAGTGCTCAGAGCCATTTGAACCATTTTGAACTCGTCTTCCTTTCGCCAAGAAGTGGGCGCTTCGCCACAGGTATGTTAGTCGTCTTCATTTGCAGCCTGTATTTTGTGTAGCGGATGGATTTCACAGGCCATAACCGTCCTAGGTGAATACTGCAAGAACTCCACACTCGTTCTAAACCGCCAGAAATGTCTCCGTTTACCCGGTGAGTCCATAGATGGTGGTATAACGGATGTACAGCGTAGGTGGCCATGTTTTCCCATCCGAGTTTTGTAATAATTAAGCCAGTCCGTCCTTGAACTGACTTAGTGAGCCGCCACGTAGGAACTGGTTCAAATGACTCTGAGCACTATGGGACTTAATTTCTGAGGTCATCAGTTACCTAGAATTTAGAACTACTTAAACCTATTTAACCTAAGGACATCCACACATCCATGCCCGAGGCAGGATTCGAACCTACGACCGTAGCGGTCGCGCGGTTCCAGACCGTGGTGCCTAGAACCGCTCGGCCACACCGGCCGGACCACGTAGGAACTCATCCAACCTGTTATGTGGAGATGCTCTAGTAGTTTTATGTCCCGTCGCAGAGCCGCAGCAGCGCCGTCGGATTATGAAAGTGAAGTACTACTGTGTGTGTTTTACGTAATAAAGTGGGAAGGAGCTTTTTTTGTGCAAATAATTTTTACACGGGATGCCATTATAGTGAGTTTATTTAAGAAACACCGTAAAATGAACTTGTTCATGCTGGTTATAAGGCAACTATTAACGGTACGAAGCATAACTAGATCGGAAGGCACCCTGTCGACCGCCGACTACGGCGCCCAATCGAATGTGCTAGAGTTTACGGTCTATGTAGCTCGGATAAGATCGTACATTTGCGTTTATGCCCAAGTTATTCATTTATTTATTTAACATCGACGTTTCTTGGCACTGTAAAATTACTGAAAGTAGTTTTGAACTGTAGACTCCCCCTAATGTCTGAATGGCAAAAAGGCAACATTTGTTGTCAAATACTTACTAATAACAATTACTTGATTGACACCAGAATAACTGTGCTTTTCCTACGTATCTCTTTGTTGACGGCGCGAGCAATTTCTGCATCGGCACCTCGTCCCACTGGCTCTGAAAGCGCCACGTGGCCAACCGTCTCTGCCAGCCAGCATGGGAACCTGTCACTCGCTGCTTACTCCGTATGTACTGCAGAACCGATACATTCATTTCACGTATATGAAATAGCAAAACTGGAAATAAAGTTAAATGCTCTCTTATCTGCAATTGATGGGTACCTTACAACTCGCTATTTAAATTCTTTGTTCGTTGTAATTTTATTTCAGTTTTACATAACATCATTCCAGTATTCACTAGAAGTCCATCCAACATACAAATGATCATGTGTTTATCATTCATGTCTTCACCTAGGTTGAACACTCTGACAATGAATTACTTTTAACACATCCAAGTCCAAACCAAGACATAAATACGCCACCTCCACTTTGCATATTGAAAACGATAGTTTCTGTGTTTTTATTTAATACGATTCTCGACTAATTTTTAAATAATGATGTTTACTCATATCACTTGGTGTACGCTACATAGATTACTGGCCACATTTCCCCTAAATGTGTTGGTGTATTTCACAAAGCTAAAATCAGAGAGGCTTACTATTCGACTTATCTTCGTACTTGCTTCCTGGAGGGGTTCAATGTTTGTGACATGTGTTGTGCGAAATTAAAATCCTTACTAGTTTCCCAGCGCATGCAGTTACAAGGAGCAATGAAAAGGCTTCTGCTTTAGGGCGTTGCTGCAGCGTATATGCAACGTAGATCGACTCCGGTGTGGCTATATAAGCACCGACAAAACCTTCGAACGCAAACTTTTTGATCGCCCCTTTGGTTTAAATCAGAATTGTAAGAATATGGTTTAAAAATTCAGTGGAAAATTTGAAAATAAATGGAATACATCTCGCAGACATGAAATGAGACATGGTCACAAAGAAGGGAACAACAGTACACTGTTTGAATTTCAAGTATTTGTGTTAGTTTTTCATTGTAAGTTCTTTTTATTTAAATAAAAAATTCTTGAGAGGAAAAACTAGTACAAATTCTTCGAAGTCTTGCAGACACATTGCAACATTTATTACTTTCTTTAAGAATATACTTTGAAGATATTCGTAAATGAGAATAACGTGGCACGACATGTTCGTGAACAGGAGAGGTAACGGTGCTGTATTATAGAATGTGTCCCAGAAATACTGCGACAAACTTCGAGGAGCAGTAGACAGTGTGTTGAGGAACAAATCGAGGATAGGAATCCGTGTGTAGAAACGTCATCCAACGACGCCACAGAGCGTCGAAATTACGCGTGCCGACTCTTGCCTCGGCAGTATACGTGACTTTGTACGGTGACGGACCATACGCGTAACGTCTCAAAAGTTGTTTGTTATCAACACCGTGATCGCGACTGGTTGACGCAATCATCAGTGGAGAAGATGGAGCTCGGTGCAACGTAGACAGGCTTTGTCTCCTACGAATGCGAAGCTCTGTTGTCTCGGTGGACGATTGTTTCGGATGCGGATTTCCTTCTGTTGTTTATTTTTCTCCTATTTACCGAAAAACATTGGAGGTTTAGAGGGATCCGGTAGGAAAACAAACTGCAGATGGAACCCATGTCCGGAACCGCCATCCACCGAGGCAACAGAGCATCGCATTCATAGGCGATAAGTCATTTCTACGCAGCAGCGAGTTTCTTTTCCTCCACTGGCGATCGACGCAATCAGTCGCTATCACTGAATAACAAATAACATTGTGAGAGATTGCGTCCACGGTACGTCAGCGTACGGTGTCACTTCTGGCCGGCCGGAGTGGCCGAGCGGTTCTAGGCGCTTCAGTCCGGAACCGCGCGACCGCTACGGTCGCAGGTTCGAATCCTGCCTCGGGCATGGATGTGTGTGATGTCCTTAGGTTAGTTAGGTATACGTAGTTCTAAGTTCTAGGGGACTGATGACCTCAGATGTTAAGTCCCATAGTGCTCAGAGCCATTTGAACCATTTTTGGAGTCACTTCTGATGGGTGGCCCTGTGGCAAGGGCTCTGTAGTGTCGTTAGATGACGTCTCCAGAGGCGGGTTCCTATCCTCGATTTGTTCCTCAAGACGACCTCTACAAACCCTCGAATTTTGTCGCATCATTTCTGGGCCACCCTGGGCTAGGTACACTGAAGAGCCAAAGGAACTGATACACCTGCCTAATATCGTGTAGTGCCTCCGCGAGCATGTAGAAGTGCACAACACGATGTGACTTGGATTTGACTAATATCTGAAATACTGCTGGAGGGAACTGACACCATGAATCCTGCAGGGCTGTCCATAAATCCGTAAGAGTACGAGCGGGTGGAGATCTCTTCTGAACAGCACGTTGCAAGACATACCAGATATGATCAGTAATGTTCATGCCTGGGGAGTTTAGTGCTATTTAAACTCACAGGAGTGTTGCTGGAGCCACTCTGTAGCAATTTTGGATGGGGTGTCGCATTGTCCTGCTGGAATTGCCTAAGTCCGTCGGAATGCACAGCGGACATGAATGGATGTATGTGATCAGACAGGATGCTTACATACGTCTCACCTCTTCGTATCTAGACGTATCACGGGTCCCATATCACTCCAACAGCACACGCCCCACACCTTCACAGAGCCTCCCCCAGCTTGAACAGTCTCCTGCTGACATGCACAGTTCATGGATTAATGTCTCCATACCGGTACACGTCCATCCGCTCGATACAATTTCAAACGAGACTCGTCCGACCAGGAAACATGTTCTCAGTCATCAACAGTCCATTGTCGGTATTGACGGGCCCAGGTGAGGTGTAAAGCTCTGTGTCGTGCAGTCATCAAAGGTACACGAATGGGCCCTCAGGTCCGAAAGCCCATATCGATGATGTTTCGTTGAATGGTTCGCACGCTGACACTTGTTGATGACTCAGCATTGAAATCTGAAGCAAGTTGCGGAAGGGCTGCACTTCTGTCACGTAGAACGATTCTCTTCAGTCGTCGTTCGTCCCGTTCTTGCAGTGCCCCATCGCTCGTGCGCCTACTATAACATCGCATTCAAACTCACTTAAATCTCGATAACCTGCCATTGTAGCAGCAATAGTGGATCTAACAACTGCGCCAGATACTTGTTTTATATGGGCGTTGCCGAATGCAGCGACGTATTCTGTCTGTTTACAAATCTCTGTATTTGAATAGACAAACCTGTACTAGTTTCTTTGGCGCTTCAGTGTACATCTTCCGTAATGATAGACCTATAGTTAACGAGTTTCAGTATCCAAAAACTAAAATTTAAAAAAAAGTGTCATTACCAGTGTGGTGTCACCGCCAGACACCACACTTGCTAGGTGGTAGCTTAAATCGGCCGCGGTCCATTTAGTACATGTCGGACCCGCGTGTCGCCACTGTGTGATCGCAGACCGAGCGCCACCACAAGGCAGGTCTCGAGATACGGAAGAGCACTCGCCCCAGTTGTACGACGACTTTGCTAGCGACTACACTTACGAAGCCTTTCTCTCATTTGCCGAGAGACAGTTAGAATAGCCTTCAGCTAAGTCCATGGCTACGACCTAGCAAGGCGCCATTAGCCTTACATAGTTTGAAAGTTATCATATGAAATGTCTCATCAAGAATGATGTATTCATCAAAGAATAAAAGATAAGTATTCGAGGAGCTCCATACTTTTCTTATTAGCATTCAATACTTATCCTGTTACAGAATTCACGCCAGTCGGCGTGTGTGAGTACGCGTGCCTTTCTTTCGGCTACCCGTCACTGTGGACTGGCTGCTTTGTCAGTCCACTACAACCAGTAATTACCAAGTTCTGTGTCGAATTAATGCGCTTGTTGTCATCTTCTACCTACAATTATTTCTGCTTGCTCTTGATTTCCGAGGAGAATCTCAAGATACGATAAGAACTGACATCTGCACCGTCTTACCATTGATTTGTGTCACGTTAGTTTAGGAATCTCATAGATTCTTCATTCTCAATTTTCCTCTGACGACTAAATTGGCAACCACTCGAAAAGAAACAGCCAAGAAGTGTGGAAGGTATCACTTGCTGCCTGTTGCTCTTTCCAAACATCGCAGCGAGCAGTCAGACTTTTTAAAATGTTTCCTGCTTCAGTAAACGGGAAAATACCAGATCGGAATGCGTGCTATTTTTGGATCGGGTTTCAATACGTGAAATTCTCGATGGCGAGGCTACTTGGCGGGCAGTGCAGTGTCGCACAGGGAGAAAGCGGCTTGGTCCTGCGCATTCGGTGGGAAGTCGGCCGTGACATCACGATATCCACCTTCGGCACATTCTCAATTAAATGAAAAAGGTGCCCACATCAGATACGGTACCCGCTGTGGCGCTTTCCGAAGGAATCCTGTTACGGCAACTGAGGGCGGGGACGGCCTATTACTCAACGGAGGTACTGCATAACATGCCATATGTTCCGGCACGCTGACCCCAGATTACGCGACACGGCGTAACAGGCTTCGCGCTATACACAGCATTCCTGCTGAAGCGTAGCTGGAAGCTGCATAAAATGTTAATAGAACGGAAGAGTGGTAGTTCGTTTCTCTGAAATGTGTAGCAGATCCCTTAATGTTAATGAATGTCATTGCTTCCATCTACTAAAAATTCTTAAATTTACATTATTTCGTAAATCCACGAACAACGAACTTGATGCCTACGTTCAAGTCCAGCGCCTCCTCAAAATGAACTAGTTATCGTCCAGACATTCTAATTTAGGTTTTCCTTGTTTTTTTGCTCAATCGTGTAATGAAAATGCCGACCATGTAGAAAAACACACGACCGATTTCCTTCCGTGTCCTTCCCCAATCCGAGGCTTTGCGACCTGTCGAACGACTCAGTTGTCGACTAGATGTTAAACTGAACTCTTCTTTTCCATGAAATGAAAACGAACCCAGCGCAGAATGTCGCAATGAAAAAACTGAATGAAGTTCTCACCGATGCAATTAGAAAGATGTACAATACCAGCACAGAAACACTGACAAATAATGACGAAAAATAAGAAAGATAGGACGAAAAATGTAAAATATCTACACATAAAAGGCAATGTCCTGATTCACTGTCTCATCATCGCCCATCCCAAACCGCAAAGGATAGAAACTTGAAATCTGGAGAAAGTGTAGACCTTATACTGTAGTCGTCGTATAAGAAGGGTTTTTTCGAAATTCCATCTCTAAGGGCGTGAAATAGGGGATAAGATTTTTCTGGAAAATATTTTATTATGAAAACATTTTTAAAGCTAAATCTATGGAAATTTAAATTTGGCTTCTCAGTTCGAAATCTATTCACAGTTTTTGGAAATTCAACACGGTAAATTGGAGAAGGAAAGATTTTATGGAAATATTTCATTGTGCAAGCATTTTTGAAAACCAGCATTAGGCTTTTAGAAATAAGAAACATACACACGTCACTGTTTTTGGAAATAGCAGCCCCTACGGGTTTACGAAAGCGTGTTTGAAGCAAAATCTTTGAAAACTGGTGTTTAGCTTCTGGGTTAGAGATGAAAAAATACATGTTTTACAGGTTTTTGGAAGTTCAGGCCCTATGGGTGTCAAAGAGAGTCAGACTGATTCACTGACTCATCATCGACAATTGAAAACCGTGAAGAATAGAGACGTGAAGTCTGGACAGAGTGTGGATCTCATACTGTAGTCAGCGCTTAAGAAGCGATTGTCCGAAATTCCACTCTTGAGGGGTTTAAATAGGGGATGAAAGATTTTGTGAAAGAATGTCACTATTAAGGGAATTTTGAATCTAGAACTACGAAAACTTGTATTTGGTTTCCCAGTCAGAAAATAAAAATACGTGTGCCAGCATTTTTGGAAATTCAACCACTAAGGGGGTAGAATAGCGGATGAAAGTGTTTTTGAAAATAAATAATTACTAAAGAACTACTAAAGAAGTTTAAGTATACACCTACGACAATTGGTATTTGACTTCTCGGTAAGAAATCAAAGAAATACGTGTTTCAGTGTGTCTGGAAACTCAACTCCTAAGGTAGTGCAATAACAGTAACGCCGTCCGAACAGGTCTTGAAGGCCCAACGGTACCGACCGGCCGCCGTATCATCCTCAGCCCACAGGCGTCACTGGATGCGGGTATGGAGGAGTCGTCGTCAGTTTTCGTGACCGCAGCCGCTACTTCTGTGTGAAGTAGCTCCTCAATTGAAGGACTGAGTGCACCCCGCTTGCCAATAGCACTCGGCAGGCCCAGACGGTGACCCATCCAAATGCCAGCCAAGCCCAACAGCACTTAACTTGGGTGATCAGACGGGAACCGGTGTTAGCACTGCGCGAATGCCGTTTGCAAAAAGGGAGTGAAACACAGGATGAAAATTTTTAAGAAAATCTTTCGTTACATTAAAAAAAATTAAAACTGAACTTCTCGGTTAGATAGACTATAAAGAAATACACTCCTGGAAATGGAAAAAAGAACACATTGACACCGGTGTGTCAGACCCACCATACTTGCTCCGGACACTGCGAGAGGGCTGTACAAGCAATGATCACACGCACGGCACAGCGGACACACCAGGAACCGCGGTGTTGGCCGTCGAATGGCGCTAGCTGCGCAGCATTTGTGCACCGCCGCCGTCAGTGTCAGATAGTTGGCCGTGGCATACGGAGCTCCATCGCAGTCTTTAACACTGGTAGCATGCCGCGACAGCGTGGACGTGAACCGTATGTGCAGTTGACGGACTTTGAGCGAGGGCGTATAGTGGGCATGCGGGAGGCCGGGTGGACGTACCGCCGAATTGCTCAACACGTGGGGCGTGAGATCTCCACAGGACGTCGATGTTGTCGCCAGTGGTCGGCGGAAGGTGCACGTGCCCGTCGACCTGGGACCGGACCGCAGCGACGCACGGATGCACGCCAAGACCGTAGGATCCTACGCAGTGCCGTAGGGGACCGCACCGCCACTTCCCAGCAAATTAGGGACACTGTTGCTCTTGGGGTATAGGCGAGGACCATTCGCAACCGTCTCCATGAAGCTGGGCTACGGTCCCGCACACCGTTAGGCCGTCTTCCGCTCACGCCCCAACATCGTGCAGCCCGCCTCCAGTAGTGTCGCGACAGGCGTGAATGGAGGGACGAATGGAGACGTGTCGTCTTCAGCGATGAGAGTCGCTTCTGCCTTGGTGCCAATGATGATCGTATGCGTGTTTGGCGCCGTGCAGGTGAGCGCCACAATCAGGACTGCATACGACCGAGGCACACAGGGCCAACACCCGGCATCATGGTGTGGGGAGCGATCTCCTACACTGGCCGTACACCACTGGTGATCGTCGAGGGGACACTGAATAGTGCACGGTACATCCAAACCGTCATCGAACCCATCGTTCTACCATTCCTAGACCGGCAAGGGAACTTGCTGTTCCAACAGGACAATGCACGTCCGCATGTATCCCGTGCCACCCAACGTGCTCTAGAAGGTGTAAGTCAACTACCCTGGCCAGCAAGATCTCCGGATCTGTCCCCCATTGAGCATGTTTGGGACTGGATGAAACGTCGTCTCACGCGGTCTGCACGTCCAACACGAACGCTGGTCCAACTGAGGCGCCAGGTGGAAATGGCATGGCAAGCCGTTCCACAGGACTACATCCAGCATCTCTATGATCGTCTCCATGGGAGAATAGCAGCCTGCATTGCTGCGAAAGGTGGATATACACTGTACTAGTGCCGACATTGTGCATGCTCTGTTGCCTGTGTCTACGTACCTGTTGTTCTGTCAGTGTGATCATGTGATGTATCTGACCCCAGGAATGTGTCAATAAAGTTTCCCCTTCCTGGGACAATGAATTCACGGTGTTCTTATTTCAATTTCCAGGAGTGTATTTGTTATGGCATGAAAGTTGCTATGGAAATAGCTCCACAACAACGCAAAAGGCATGGTTAACAAAGCTTTGGACTCCAACTATCAGAATCGCTTTTTGCTCAGAACTACATTCGAAAAAGATATATGGCCTAAGTAGGCGTGAAAAGGTTAGGAGGTGTTGCAATTTATGAACAACGTCAAAATTCGGTTAAATAAAAACAAAAAAATCTCTGCAGGTCGTAGAGCTTACGCGAGCGAAGCTGGAGGCGCTTTAAAAAAGAAAGTTAGGTAGGCTGACTGCCAAGCAGGGGACATGGGCTCTATTCCCGGTACTGCCAAGGATTTTTCCTCTGTGGGAGAACTGATACGGTGAGAACTCAGCCTCTTGAGCTGATGGGGCCAACAGAGAAGTTACTCGGCCGCTCAGTAGCGGTTCCAAGGTGAATAAACCCGACAACGACCGGGAGAGCGTGTGTATAGGTGATCCCCAGCCGATCCACCGGTACGGGTTAATGCTGCACGTACTGGTCCTGGAAAATGCGCCGGGATCCCATCGTGCTTGAATTACGTCCCCGCTCTGATACTTACGGATACCTCTTCCAATTACGTCGGCAAGTGATCTCATAAGAAGAATATCTACATTGGTAGACTGCGTCGAAGAGGCAACATGTAGGATCCAACCAATTAGTCGCTCACTATACGGGCCCACATGTTTACTGCGTCCGACGACCTCCCATAACTGTTTGGTTTACTATCACTCATACATTTGAATTATGACATTGTACATGCCTTCAAAAATGGCTCTAAGCACTATGGGACTTAACATTTGAGGTCATCAGTCCCCAAGACTTAGAACTACTTAAACCTAAGGACATCACACACATCCATGCCCGAGGCAGGATTCGAACCTGCGACCGTAGCAGCAGCGCTGTTCCAGACTGAAGCGCCTAGAACCGCTCGGTCACAGCGGCCGGCTACATGCCTTCCAAAATACATTTAGCGTCATCCGTAAACAGAGCGACTTCAGGAAACGGAAGGTCTTTGGTAGCCTGTTGCAGAAACCGAAGCACTAACACAAGCCGAGGTGGATAGTCATCTGGCCGCAGAACCTGTACTCTGGTATGACGAAAATGGTGAAGCAGCTGTTCACGGAACCACTATTACCAAACTACGGTGAACACCGCCCTCAGCAGTAAGTGCTCATGTAGCCAGTTTCGGGCCTGTTCTCAAAGCGTAGCAATACTAGGCGGGTGTATGCTCCTCCCGGGTTCCGCCTGCAATGCGACTGCATACCATCAGGGTGTCGCTATTTCCCAGTGGAACTGCTAATATTTTTAAAAATATCAGGAATACTATACATCGATGTTTAAAAAAATCCAATTATCGGCCCTCGATATATCGGGATGGGTAAAATATCGGCCTACAGAAATATCGGTTGTACATTGTAAATATACTGGCGGTTCTAGAGCTGTATATTCAAGTACTGATTTATTATTAGATATTCTGTACATCAACAAGCTAGCAGCTTGCTTATCTCCCTTAGAGCAAGAACGGAAAGGAAAAGGATGCACGTCCACGCTTGGCGATAACCACTTTGCTAACTTTTGTGGCGGCGTTCATAGCGACAAACAATTCGCTGTAGAAACGGCTTACGAAGTCACCGCCACACTTTTAATAGCGGGCCGACCGGTCCGCTGGAACAGTGAACAGAAAGATGAAAACCCAAACACTCTGATTAAATAAAAGTCGGTACTTATCTTTATTAACGAAGATACAGAAACACAGTAGTGAACTCCGTGTCTACAGAAATCTGTTTAGTTCGAGTCGGAGCGGCTAGGTCAGCGACGGCTGACGACAAGCAACAACTCTGCTGCGATGAACACACAACTGACTAGCAAGTACACAATTCGGTGGCGAGTATACAACTGAGCGGCGAATACAGAACTGTCCTAGCGCTCGCGACTCCAGCGCTTAAGAAGCCAGAAGCCAGCGGTGGCGCGCGCAGACTTGCGGCGATTTCCTGTCTCGCTGGCGCTGCTTATGCGGACGGCGTCCGGACTTTGATGCTGCCAACCTTTTGGCAGCGGGCTCGGGTGGCATTACTGGCTAGGATATAACACTAACAATGGTAACTGCTTGCAAGTGGCACAATAAAAGGTGCGGCCGGCCGTAGTGGCCGTGCGGTTCTAGGCGCTGCAGTCTGGAACCGCGAGACCACTACGGTCGCAGGTTCGAATCCTGCCTCGGGCATGAATGTGTGTGATGTCCTTAGGTTAGTTAGGTTTAACTAGTTCTAAGTTCTAGAGGACTAATGCCCTCAGAAGTTGAGTCCCGTAGTCCTCAGAGCCATTTGAACCAATAAAAGGTGTCCGATGGCTCCGTCGTTCGGTTTCTTCAGATATCGGATTTGTTCTGAACACTTCATGCCGACTTCCCTATTTTTTTCATTTCTGCAAATGCCAGTGACGTAGCAGCTGTAGTGTCAAAATTGCGTGGTGATGTGAAACATTGCAGTTTTTGTTGGTAGCGCCGAGTGCCGAAGGCGTCAGCATTTCCCTCACGCGTCTCAGCCCACATCAAAGATCTATCTTGTCATTTACATTTATGTTCATCGTTTCCAGCAGCTATTTTTGAAGATGTGAAGAAATAGCACACTAGTTGGTTTAAAAATTGTTTGCTTTTTACTGCAACTGGTATGCTATTTCTTCACGTCGGAATCCTGTTATTCCATTCACATCACCACCTCCCATGGCAATCGGACTTCTTCTTTGTGCCACCTATACTTCCTTTACACAGTCAAAGAGAAAGACTGGACGTGATGAAAGCTCAAAAAGCAGGAAGTCTCCTTCACAAAGTAAAAATAAAGTTATGTTCTGTCTTTAATGAACAATTTCAAATATTTACCGAAAATTTCGAAAAAAAATAATATAAAATAACAAATCGTCGCTCGATATTGCCATTTCTATATAGAAATATCGAAGCACTGCGGAAGTAGGATCCCCAATATAAGTCGATATTTCCTGGAATAAATACCGATATGTCGATATTCTGTCAGGAGTCCTACTTCCCAGTCGAACATGGACCGCAGTAAAAGGACAAAACGCGGGGATCTTCTTGCAGGGCAACGTTCGTGGTACACTCGCTGAGATCTTCGACCACTGCCAGCGGCTTGCATCGGTAACAAAGTGCATATCTTTCCTTTCTCTCCAACGTGTAGCGCTCCATGTTATCTGCCCGACAGTCAAGCTGGCACTATAGAGCTGAGAGCCGTTTACTGGCTCAATCAGAACGTAAAGATACGTCAGCTTTGGAATAACGGCGTTTGGGGAAGGTAGTTTTAGTTGAGCTCCTTCGCGCACACGTCCTTACTAATTTTTAGTGGCCACTCGACTGGTTGGTTCCGTCGTAATATCTGTCAGTTTCGCCACTGGATTTTTGAACACCCTGTATCAACAGACTCTTGCTGATGTCACGCGGAACGTGAAACTGGACGAGTTTTGGGACCTCACAACGTGAAATTCCATGTGCAAACATTTATGACAGTGAACAACTTAATAACAAATCTCTGTATTTCCAGATTTCCACAGATGGTTGCGGGACGTCCGCTATTCAGTACAGAACGTCAAATCAAACACTTTTCAACCGTCTTAATTTCCAAATTGTTGTTTTATTGGGCTACCAGTTTCGGTGATATATTGCGGCATCTTCAGGCCCCCTGACCGACCTGTAGAAAGGTTCCCAACTCTAGTCCAGTCACAATAGGGAGCAGCTTTCAATAAATATATCTTTGAGACAGCGATCACTTCAAACGTCACTTGCTGACAGGTCCGTAGGCCTGAGGATGGCCTAATAATCACCGAACCTGCTAGCCCAATAAAACAAAAATTTGGAAGTTTAGACGGCTGAAAGGTGTTTGATGGGACACACAATAACAAGTCGTCAGAGCAAGTGAACAGGCACAGCGGCCACTGACACGTTGTTCAGGTGCCACTCAACAGCGGTAGTTTTGCAGGAACTTTCACAGTATTCACTCACGGAAAGCCTGTTGCCTCCTCCAGTTGGGCGATGTGCGTGGTCTCAGTAATCTGCCTGCTAAAAGTTAAGATCAGGAGTCCCTCTATTCTGAGCATGACAGTTACTAAAATGGCAGTTAGGAAGTGCAAAAGCGCGTTTTATCTACGGCAGACTTACAAATCCACATCTACAGAGCGCGGCACATAGAGGGCCACCCCGAAATATGTCCAGAGCGAATCGACGTAGGGTTTGCGCGATTATAGCGGAAAATGTGGCGAATTTTCTTATGTACACAGTAATTTTACCCTTTTTTGGGTTATCAGTTATCTGATACGGATTGATTCGTTTCGTCACCATTTCTTCTTCTGTGTCAACCTCTTCATTTCAGAGTACCCAATGATCACAATAATTTGTTGGATATTTGCCAATCTCTGTCTTTCTCTACAGTTTTTATACTCTACAGCTCCCACAAGTACCGTGGAAATACACATGCTCTATTATCCCCTCCCTTTTCCTTGTCAGTGTTCGCCATATGTTCCTTTCCTCGCCGGGTCTGTGGAGGACTTCCTCATTTCTTATCAGTCCACCCAATTTTCAACATCCTCCTGTAGCACCATTAACATTCGATTCTCTTCTTTGCTGCTTTTCCCGCAGTTCATGACTCATTTCCAAACAACGCTGTACTCTAAACGTATATTCTCAGAGATGTCCTCCTCAAATTAAGGCCGAAGCGGAATATCAGTGGACCCCTATTAGCAAGAAATGCCCTCTTAGCCTGTTCTGGTCGGCTTTTTACGTCCTTACTTCGTCCGACACGTGTTATTATGCTTCCAAGGCACGTCATCTGCTTCATAGTTATAATTTTTTATGTTACGTTTATCGCTGATCTCATTTATTCTACCCCTCATTGCATTCCTCTTTCTTCCGTTTATTCTCAGTCCATATGCTGTGCTCATTAGACCGTTTATACCATTCAGCACGTCCTGTAATTCCTCTTCGCCTTCACTGAGCATAGCAATGTAATCAGCGAATCTTATCATTGACATACTCTCGCCCTCAATTTTAGTTCCACTTATGAACCTTTCTTTTATTTCCATCATTGCTTCTCCGATGTGTAAATCGAACAGTGGGGGCGAAACACCAAGTCCCTGTCTTAAACGCTTTTTAATCCGATCATTCCAGTCATATTTTACCCTCTTGTTTTGATCACGTATTGTATATTGTCCGTCTTTCCCTATCCCTTACGCCATTATTCTGATAATTTTGAACACATTGCGACATATACCTCCTCCCACGGCTTCTCTAGGTCGACAAATCCCATGATCGTGTCCTGATATTTCTTAACTCTTGTTTCAATCACTAACCGCAATGTTATCTCTCGGTCCTAAGGTACATTTACCTTTCCTGGAGCCAAACTGATAGTCATCCAGCGGATTATTAACTTTCTTCTTCATTCTTCAGCATGTTATTCTTGTTAGCAACTTTTGATACACGAACTGTTAAATTGATTGTCTTTTACTTTTCCTGGTTATCTGCTCTTGCTATCTTCGAGACTGTGGAGATTCTATTTTACCGAAAGTCTCATACATTCCACATGGCACTTTGGAACAAGTTGAATGAAGCACGGGCGGCTGTACCACAGGACGCCTTTTGAGCTTTAATAGGCCTCGATACCATAACGTATGGAACAAGTTATGAGGGCCCATGGCGGATCCTGAGCCTACTAGACAACAGGACACGTAATGAACCGAGATGACTGAAATGCTAATCATTTCTGCTAAACACACTAATATACATATCTTGCGAATATGCCTATCTCTAGTCCTGTTTTTTTCTGATCATGAGTGTATAATTCTTTCAAAAAGTCAAATGTGAAATATGAGACACAGAAATAAATTAACGTGTTGAAAGAAGAGTTACAGGTATACCAGTGCTCAGATATACTCTTTGAAAAATTTTCAGCATTTAATCATAAAACTGCCCCTATCGTCCCTTACTTTTCCTAAAGCCAATCTGATCGTCATCTAGCGCATCCTCAGTTTGCTTTTCCATTCTTCTGTATGTTATTGTCGTAAGCAACTTCGATGCATGAGCTGTTACGCTGACTGTGCGATAATTTTCTCCTGTAACCTTTTCTTCTACTCCTTCCCCTAGAACTGTATTCTAGTCCCCCATGACTATTAGGTTTTCATCCCGCTGTATTAACCTTTCAATATTCTCATACACTTTCTCTATCTTTTCATCTTCAGCTTGAGACTTGGGCATGTATACCTGAACTATCGTTGTTAGTGTTGGTTTGCTGTCAATTCTGATAAGAACAACCCTGTCACTGAACTGTTAATATTAACACACTCTCCGCCCTACCTTCCTATTCATAATGAATCCTACTCCCGTTATACCATTTTTTGCTGCTGTTAGTATTATCCTATACTCATATGACCAGAAATCCTTGTCTTCTTTCCACTTCACTTCACTGACCCCTTACTATATCTAGATTACACCTTTGCATTTCCCTTTTCAGATCTTCTAGTTTCCCTACCACGTTCAAGCTTCTGACATTCCACGCTCCGATTCGTAGTGTAAGTAGGCTGTTTAGGTTTTTATGTTGGTAATGCCACGGAGTACTCTGTATGAAAATCGCTGACTGCGCTGTGTGCAGTCTGTGGCTGGTTGGACTCATTGTTGGAATATTCGCTTGTGTAGTGTTGGGCAGTTGGAGGTGAGCCGCCAGCAGTGGTGGTTGTGGAGAGAGAGATGCCAGAGTTTTGAGAGGTTACTATAAGCGGACGATCTGGACGTATATCCGCCAGAAAATGGCAATTTGTAAAGATGGATGTCATATATATATATATATGATGACTTTTGAACATCATTAAAGTAAATACATTGTTTGTTCTCTAGCAAAACCTTTCATTTGCAAACTATGCCTATCAGTAGATAGCGGCTTCAGTAGTTTAGATCTTTTATTCAGCTGGCGGTATTGGTGCTAGTTGTATTGCAGTAGTTCGAGTAACAAAGATTTTTGTGAGTTAAGTGATTCATGAAAGGTATATGTTATTGTTAGTCAGGGCCATTCTTTTGTAGGGATTATTGTAAGTCAGACTGCGTTGCGCTAAATTACTGTGTGTCAGTTTAGTGATGATCAGAAAAAGTAAAGAGAGAACTGTCTGAGTACTTTCATTCAGGTGGTAGTATTGGCGCTAGGTGTATTGCAGTAGTTCGAGTAACGAAGATTTTTGTGAGGAAAGTGATTCATTAAAGGTATAGATTATTGTTAGTAGGGTCATTCTTTTGTAGGGATTATTGAAAGTCAGATTGCGTTGCGCTAAAATATTGTGTGTCAGTTTAGTGATGATCAGAATAAGTAAAGAGAAAACTGTGTGAGTACGTTCAGTTCTGCTCAGCTGTTTGGAAATCAAATAACGTAGAAGTTTTCCAGCTCTGTCATTCATAATTTTTCGAAGGGGACGTTACATATGTCTACCCTTTTCCAAGGATACCTCACTGGAATCTTCTGATTCTTTTCTTGTAGTTTGAGTCATTAGTGAAGTTATTGTTTATTGCTAGCGCGTAATCGTAGAAAGAATTTCCTTTGTAGTTGTAGTTTTTCATTGTTGTACTGTAAACAATCGTGGCATGCATGTAAATTTGCACCAAGTATTTCGCTGCCGCGCTTGCAATTATTTAGATATTATTTTCATTGCTATGTTAAAGTGTTTTCTTATTTTGCTCTTTAAATTGTACTTTTATGTGTTATTGTGTGAAATATTTTGACAATCATGGCCTGTGAAAAATGTAATACTAGGCTCCAAAGTAAACTGAGAAATGACAGTGAAGACGAGAGTATTGTGTTAGTGCCACCGTGTAATGAATTAACAAATACTCAGAGTAGTAATTTGATAATTGTGGATAGGGAAATGGACCAGGTGATAAATAATGGTGTAGACAGTAAACAATTAGAGAACAGGGAAGCATTGTCGATCGATTGGTCAGACACAGCACGACTCAGGAATCCGAAATGACAGGACAAAATCTTGCAAATACTGTAGATTCAGGTTTTGTGTCCTCACCTTTTTCTCAATTTGGTCAAGACACATTTTCTGCTTTACAAAATGCGAATGTTGCCAGTGCAAATGCACTACTGAAAAGCATAGAGGAACAGGTTACAGACCTAATACATTATTATTGCAATTGTTGCAACAAATGAAACAAAATCAAAAACAAATGGAACAAAAGGAAAAACAATCGCAGCAACAAATGGAACAAAATCAGAAACGAATTAAAGAAACACTTCAACAAACACGTGAAGATTTAACTACTGAGTTACATAACATCGAATCGAAATTTCAAAAAGTTTGTAATGACTTAAAAACACAAATTTGTGAGCATTTTCAACCTATTTTTTCGCGGCATGAAAATGCATTACAGAATCAAGAAGCAGCCAAAAAAGAACTGCAAACCATTGTTCCTGAAAATCACGACACGTTGCGGGCTAAAATTGACTCATTTGCATCTACCGATTCAGTTACGCAACTTGCAAAAAATCAAGAAAACTTAAAGGACACAGTAGGTACTCTGAAACTTGGTTCAGAAAGACACACAGAGGAAATCAGTTCATTATCAGAGAAAGTAGTCGAACTTCCGGATCAGCTAAATAATTTATCTACAAAGGTAGATTATAATCTGAATGACACAAGATCGGTAGTCTTTACTGACACAGAACAGTATGAACAAATTAGGAAATTTAAACAAAATCAGAATCAAATCAATACGCAGTACAAAAGAGAAATCCGGGAAGTACAAGATCAGTTGACAAAGGTAATACAAGAATTACATATTTCAGAGGTGACTCGCGCTCCAACACGGGAAGAGGGACTCAGAAATACGGAAAAGCCACAAAATAATAGCACAGGGCATTTCGGAAATTATGAAAGAAATTGGCAAGGTGCACCAAATTTTGAGATGGAACCGCCGATACGACGTAACAATGACTGATGTTCAACTCGCTGTCATGATGATTTTGACTATAAGCTGTTCATTACTGCACGTAAATGCAAAACGTTTAAGAACTCCAGCAATGATATTCATCCACAAGCATGGCTTCATCAATTTCCTCCCAACTGGTCATTAGAGCACAGATTAGAATTTATGTGTGGCTACTTAGAGAATGAAAAAGCTATAAGAATGCGACCAGTCATTCACAATTTGTCACAGTGAAGGAGTATTTTATCATGCCTTCCTCTTAGCATATTGGTCTCAAGCTACTCAAGATCGCGTAAAACATAGCATCATAATGATCAAACATTTCGAACAATCTGAATTTTCCAGTTTTGTCAAATATTTTGAAGACATGTTGCAGAAGAATCAGTACATGTCAAACCCATACAGTCCCTCAGAACTCATCCGCATTCGCTTAATCAAATTGCATGATCGTTTAAGACATATTAGTTTGGCAGGACGTTGGAAAGATGACACTGAGGCTTTTTAGGGACTCTTACAAGAATTGGAAATTGACACTGACAATCATGGGATGCGAAACCAGGAAAACCACAATTACAGGTCACATCAGTCACAATTCTGTGACGACAGAAATAATAACTGGACACAACAAGGCTTTTCTTACAATGCAAATCGTGATCAAAACAGACACCACCCATATGACAACCATTGGCAGAGTAGTAATAATTACAGGGAAAGGTCACCTCTCCTCAGTAATTTCTATGACAGAGACAATCAGAGATACAGACAATATGGGAACCAAAATAATTATTATCAAGGGAGACAGAATAACTTCAGATGCAATGGTCCACCGCGCAGTCATGACTGAGGGAGAAATTCGCCACAACGTAACCGACAAGAAAGAAACTACAGAAACTACCGCCATGACAACAGACAATATAATCATAACGACAGACCTGAATTTCATCAGAACTGGTGGGATTCAAACAGTGCAGGGTCCTCTCGTTAAGGTGAATTTGTAGAAGTTAGATATCCAAACTCCAGTAATGATGCGCGACAACAAACAGACAATAGACAATGACTCACATCGCAGGCAGCCACGTGCGCCGGCCGGCCCTGAGAAAAATAACATAGAAGCTAACCTTGAGGAAAATTCCAGTATTCTTTATCGACGTAGACCATATGATAATTGCATTGAAGTTGAAACTCTGCGTACTAGGAAGAGTAAAGGTTTACACCACATTTCACATGTAAAACCGTTTATTGAGAGCTAATCTGCTTTTTAACTTAGTCTTTGCCACAAATTTTTCACTTCACGTTACTAGTACGCTTTGTCACACTTAGAAACTTTTAACCTGCAACAATGTTTTGAAGTTAACTATCGAGGCAAGAACCTAGGGAAATTATTTAGACAGTAATTACTAATGCATTGTTGTAGTGAAGAGACTATGAAGTGTTGTTGTGTGTACATTCTTGCTTGTTCATTGCATGATTACGTAACGACTGTAAGGCTTACATACTTAGAACATATACTGATAATGAGATTTCAATGCAACATTTTGGTTTACATTAAAAGACAGTCTTAATTTAAAGTACTTTCTGAGAGATTACAGATGACTTAGTATTTGGCTTGTTTGATAGCTACACGGTTATATCACGAAGCTACTAATGAGTGGCACAATTTATATTATTGCTTTTGCGCTGTATCTGTTTTATATCTGCACAGTTTTTCAGTATTCTTCTGGAAAGTAAAACATGTTTTAGTAGTAACTCTTGTGGTATAGCTACAACGAGACAGCCTTTTCCATAGCACAATAATATGTTACAGTACAGTACTTTCTTGGTCATGGTAACAACTACGATATACATATGCATAGCATTTCACTTTTGTTTATGACGAGGTATGTACATTGACTTTTGCAGAACTTTGCTTATGGACGATGAGAACTACAACACTTGGCACATTTTTACCGTTAAGCAATGAGAGAAATTATCTTACAGCAAGACACACAGTTTAGCACTACGGGACACGCATATGAGTGATTAATTTTTGCACTTAAAACATTTTTTCTGAAAGATTCTTGAATTACAAAGATAAAAATAAGGCTTCAGTGACACATTTCATTCCATTGCTGTAATCTGTAACATCTGAGGGTATACCTACATTAATCCTCAGGGAGTAAACGTTTACACAAGCGCTAGGAGCCCTAGCCAATATGGTATTTGCTTATACAACTTTACACATCGGTACCATATTTCTCTAACACAGAATTACACAGCTATCTGATTACTTAACATAGAAACAAATTTTTTTTTACTACATCAGTGACACATATTTACGTAATTACACAGTTAAATTAATTCACTCTTATGAAATTGTATTTTTTCTGTACTTTGTGAACCAAATTTTTTTAGAACCATTGTGATACTATAAGAGCTTTGAATGATGCATTTGGTAAGGGATCATGATTTTTGAAGTACGTTTGAGGTAGATGACTTTATTGAAACAAGCAGAGAGCATTTTTTTAAAATTTTTCAAATTACTGAAAGAAGCTGCAACGATTTTGAGATGTGATTGATCTGTTATGATGATATTATTATTATGACAATGTGTATTGTGCTGTTGAGGTATGTTTATGATCAATGAGATGATGCTATATGCTATATGCTATGTATTTATTATGATGAAATATTGATGAAGTGTCGACGAATATTTATGTGTGTGTAATAAGGTAAGGAATAATGAGTAGTGGTTTGGAACTTTGGTTTGTGAAAAGGATGTTGGAAAGCAAGAATCATACTTTAAGAGTTATGAAATTTGTGTGCATGTGTGAATGTGAGTACCACTATGCTAACAGAAATTTTGGACACAATTATATATGAGATTTTGTTTCTACACACTTCTAATGTAAATTTTCAACTTGTGATATTTTTTTATGAGGCTGTCACTGTGTCAGAAACTGCTGTCATAAATATTTCGGTAAAGAAAGTAGGTGACCTTCAAGTAATGCGCTGTAGGCACCCAGCTGTGCGACAGTCACCTGGAAAAATGCCATTAGTGTGGGCCTCTCAGAGGCACAGGTGGAGAAAAAAGAGGCCATTAACCTCGCTATTGACATTTCTTTGTAGAAAGCATTGCAAATACGACATGCTCATACTTGAAGACATATGATTACACTATGGAGCTCGTAATTTCTGATATTTACTGAAATGCCTAATGCTTATTTTACGTCTACACACCTGATTATGACTAATTTCTAGTTGAGGGATATTTTACTGCCTTTTGAAATGCCATATGGCTAGTGAATGACGTTTAATGCCTTGCTTTATGTATATATTTGCTCATTTTGTTTAATATCTAGTTTCTAGCTGCACTGCAGCATTGGGTAAATTAAAATTTAATAGATGTGTTAATAGAAATGTTTTCTGCTTACAGATGCATTAAATAATAGTTTTTTTCTTAAAAAAGGGAGCACAAACAGACATTTCCCTTCACAGGAATTGCATACATAATTTTTTGAACGACTTGGTAACTTGTTTGGTAGAGTATGTTATTGTGATACATCAATCTAGTGTAAATATGTGACATAGGTATTAGACATTGCCTGTCATTACTGTAATATTTTTTCTGCTTGAGCTTTGTCATGTTTAGTTATAAGTTGTAGCATTTGCTGCTGCTGTTTGCCAGGCGTAGTTCTACTGAATTTTACTTTGTATTACTATGCTAAGCCAGTTTTACTACCGACTTATTTTTCTTGTTGCTGCACATTGCCTTATATTAGTTGTAATGTTGCATTTGATTTGTTAATTTAGATATACTGCTGCTAGCTTTGGCAATGTGCATTTTTTTGTCATTGATGTTTGTGTTAATTGTTTTGTGCTGCTGTATTGCCTCATTCTCTAGTATGTATATCTGAGATGAGTACATTTAAGTTAGCTTAAGAGGGGTTAGGCTATATAAGAGAATGAGTTGTGATGAATTGGAAGAAATGCATTGAGAAGCTATAAGAAAAAGGTTTGACCAAAAAAGTAGTGTACAATGAAGAATGATTATTATGAAAGAGGATATGAACAAAAAAGTAGGGTTTAGGGACAACAGGTTTAGGTAGGATTTTCTTGGAAACAAAGACATCGAAAAAGATATGATTGTCAGAAGGACAGACTCAGCATACAGGAATGTCAAAACAGCTTTCCGTGACATTAAAAGCAAGGGTGATAACATTAAGAGTGAAACGGGAATTCCACTGCTAAATGCAGAGGAGAGGGTAGATTGGTGGAAAGAATACACTAAAAGCCTCTATGAGGGGGAAGATTTGTCTGATGTGACAAAAGAAGGAACAGGAGTTGTTTTAGAAGAGATAGGGGATCCAGTATTAGAAACAGAATTTAAAAGAGCTTTGGAGGGCTTAAGGTCAAATAAGGCAGAAGGGATAGATAGCATTCCATCAGAATTTATAAAATCATTGGGGAAAGTGACAACAAAACTACTATTCACGTTGGTGTGTAGAATATATGAGTCTGACTTTCGGAAAAGCATCACCCACACAATTCCGAAGACGGCAAGAGCTGACAAGTGCGATAATTATCACGCAATCAGCTTAACAACTCATGCATCCAAGTTGCTGAGAAGAATAATATACAGAAGAATGGAAAAGAAAATTGAGAATGCACTAGATGACGATCAGTTTGGCTTTAGGAAAGGTAAAGGCACGAGTGAGGCAGTTCTGACGTTGCAGTTAATAATGGAAGCAAGACTAAAGAAAAATCAAGACACGTTCGTAGGATTAGTCGACCTGGAAAAAGAGTTCGACACTGTAAAGTGGTGCAAGATGCTCGAAATTCCGAAAAAAGTAGGGGTAAGCTATAGGGAGAGACGGCTTATATGCACTATGTAAATCAGCCCAGAGGGAATAATAGAGGACGACCAAGAAAGAAGTGCTCGTATCAAAAAGGGTATATGACGAGGATGTAGCCTTTCGCCCCCATTGTACAATCTGTACGTCGAGGAAGCAATGATGGAAATACAAGAAAGGTTCAGGAGTGGAATTAAAATTCAGGTGAAAGGATATCAATGATACGATTCGCTGATGACATTGCTATCCTGAGTAAAAGTGAAGAAGAATTACATGATGTGCTGAACGGAATGAACAGTGTGATGAGTACACAATATCGATTGAGAGTAAATCGAAGAAAGACGAAGGTAATAAGAAGTCGTAGAAATGAGAACAGCAAGAAACTTAACATCAGGGTTGATGGTCAAGAAGTAGATGAAGTTAAGGAATTTTGCTACCTAGGCAGTAAAGTAACCAATGACGGACGGAGCAAGGAGGACATCAAAAGCAGACTCGCTATGGCAAAAAAGGCATTTCTGGCCAAGAGAAGTCTACTAATATCAAAATCGGCCTTAATTTGAGGAAGAAGTATCTGTGAATGCACGTCTGGAGTATAGCATTGAGATGAAGAGGTTAGCACAGGAGAGTAATTCGTGGTGGGCCGCATCAAACCAGTGAGGAGACTGATGACAAAAATAACCGGAACAGAAGAAAATCGAAGAATTCGAGATGTGGTGCTACAGACGAATGTTGAAAATTAGGTGAACTGATAAGGTAAGAAACATGGACTGTGAGAAAAATGGAACAGGAGAGAATCGAAGCATTGGAGATGTGGTGCTACAGACGAATGTTGAAAATTAGGTGGACTGATAAGGTGAGGAATGAGGAGGTTCTGCGCAGAATCGGAGAGGAAAGGAATATGTGGATAAGACTGATAAGAAGGAGGGACAGGATGGTAGGACATCTGTTAAGACATGAGGGAATGACATCCATGGTACTAGAGGTACCTGTAGAGGGCAAAAACTGTAGAGGAAGACAGACATTGGAATACATCCAACAAATAACTGAGGCGTAGGTTGCAAGTGCTACTCTGAGATGAAGAGGTTGGCACAGGAGAGGTATTCGTGGCGGGCCCCATCAAACCAGTCAGGAGCCTGATGACAAAAAAAAATAAACGAAATTTGAAGTGCAACCTTGATCCCTGTGTCGTGGCCTCCCCTCTTTAGTTTAGTTAGTGAGTCCGTTACGGATGGCAAAAGATGACTGAAACAATCCGTCACTTTTAACTCAAAACTTGGTATTTCCTGAAAGCATGGTCTTACGGCAAGACTTGATCCAAAGCCATCCTACTGGCGACTGGTGACTATGGCGCGGAGTCTACATCTCGTACTTACAATCTTGAAACGTCGTAACTGGTCCTACGACTTTATGTTAAACATTGTTCATTCTTTTATTAAAATGATTACTTTCTAGCGGCGTAATGCTGTTGTAAAAAAATGTTTATGACCAACAGGATTCTTCTAATAGCTGTAATGAAACAAGTGGTTTTTATTATCAAATATTTATTAAACAAAATCACTTGCTCTGTGCCAGAAAGTCTGTGGCTTCTCAACGTATCATGTGCTGGCGTAGCTGTCTCTGTCTTACCTCATCACATCACCCTATCGCTAATCGGCAACGGCAGATGGTCCAGCGGCCATTTCTGCCAGTGTGGGAGCCTGAGGTTACTTTATGCTACTGATATCAGCAGATGCGATATAAAATGTAGTTCTGGAAAATAAGTAAATGAAATTTAATCTGAAAATAAGGGGTACCTCACATGCTTTAATCAGAACAAAAAGTACGAAAACCAATCACGAAGTGGTCGCCCCACAGTTCTATCTGAAATGGAAAAACAACTACTTAGAGAAAACAAGAAAAATCCAAAACTAGCCACTCAAAAACTTGCTACTGTAGGTGAAATCCGTACAGAAAAGTCTGCTCCGGCATGGGCTCTAAGAAATGTTCTTGATGAAACTGGGTATGGAGGCCGAATAATCCGTAGAAAACAACAGAAGGAAGCGAGATGCATTTGCAGGAGAACATAAGTGCTATGGGTTTGATTTCCGGAAGAAGGTTGTATTTACTGACGAGAATCGATTTCAGCTGTTTAAGTCAGATGGACACCATAAGAAAAAAGAATTGTGAGCTTGAAGAGTGAAATTTAACAGTCTCAGTTAAACATGGAGGAGGTTCAGTACATGTCTGGCACTGCATGAGTGCAAATGGTGTGCGGGGATTTTGACTTATGGACCACAAGCTTTACACAGAGTTCCCAAAACCACATCTATCCAGATGTGTGAATAGTATTGGTCTTTCTGGGGTTTGTATTGTCACAGAAGACAATGATCCAAAACATGCAACTCCAGATGAAGAGCCGTGGCTGTTGTCTAACAGTCCCTGCCGAATGCCGACGCCTGCGCGATCCCCAGACATTAATCCGATAGAGGGTTTGTGGACTACAGTCGACGAAAATATGGGGAATCGTCAGATATCTGATAGAAATGACAAAGAGGAAAGGCGTAAAATTACAGAGCAAACAACAGAATCACTGGTGAAATCCCTGCCAGGAAGCGTTCAGGAAATTATAAAGAGGAAAGAAGAGTATTATCGATAACATTACTTGTTCAGAGCGTCATATTCAGTACTGGAGAGTACTTATTTTGCATCCTGAACTGGCTTACCTTTACTACTGAATGTTGAACTATGTTTATAAAATTATACATTTGTTTCTTTATTACATTCCCCTTTTCTCCTTTTCAGTATTACAAATGAGTATTTATTTTGCATCCTAAACTGCCTATCTTTAGTATCGAATATTGAACCATGTTTATGTAAATAGAAATCTGTTTCTTTATTGCATTCTCCTTTTCAGTGATTAATAAACAAGTCCGTGTTCCTGCTATACTTCATTGTGACAATTTTCGCCTATCTATTACCGTTACTAAATCACCCGGTTTATCTGGATCCAGCGCGATATTTAATGTTCTATTTCAACCCCTGGTTGCAAATTTATGAAAACATGAAAAAAAAGCCTAATGTTGGACGTCCATTTCAAATTGCTCTTTTTTGATGTCACGTGTCATCTGGTCGACTAAAACTGGAACTGGGCATAAATTGCAAGAAATAAAATCAGGTTGGCTAGAAGGTCAGTTTATACTATGAGAGAACAAAACTTAGTTGAATTTTGGAATTTTTGTAGGGATTCAAAATAAGAAAATGTTTTATCATTATAAGACAAGGTGGTTATCACCGCCTGCATTTGAAAGAATTTTGCAAATGTCTGAAACTGGTGTCCCGATCACAAGCAGGCTTTTACTGTAAACTTCTCTGGCTGAAGGATACATACGGTTTATTCACAATGCGTCCTGCACAAATAATATAGATCATTGGACGTGGAAAATACCTTTTTTTTTATCAGTCTTCTCACCGGTTTGATGCGGACCGCTACGAATTACTGTCCTGTGTCAATCCTTCCATCGCGGAGTAGCACTTACAACGTACGTCCTCAATTATTTTCTGAATGTACGACAATCTTCCTCTACAGTTTTTACCGTCTACTGCTCCGTCTAACACCATGAAAGTTATTCCCTATAAATCCTATGATCCTGTGCCTTCTTTTGTGAGTGTTTTCCACATACTACTTTCCTCGTCGATTGTACGGAGAATCTCCCCACACTTTACCTCACCACCCCTCTTAATATGCAACATTGCAATGGAGTATCACGACTCAAATGCATGTATTCTCTTCTGTTGCGCTTTCCTCACAGTCCATAACTGACTGTGACACTATAGTGGGATTATATTCTGTCCTGAATGATACTGTGTCAAATCTGCAAGAGAGCGCTAAAAATAACTTCCTTCCTCTAAAAGTGAGAGATACCATCACTAAATGTGAAGATGACCAGCTTATTAATGTGTTTAGAATATACATGAGTGCTTTTATTCAGTTTGTTGTGATAACATTGACAAATGGACGAGGCAGTACGATTTATTAATGCGGGCAATACGTGAACAATAGACATACGCTACATTTTGACTGCATAGAAAAAGACGTACATACATATATCCACAGCTGTAAGAGACGTAGGACAATGAGCACAACTAAATACATTGACGAACCGTATTTTCAAAAACAACACATGAAATGTACCCTGGCACACGATATACCAGACGTGAGTATGCGCAATGCAACAACAATCTCTAGAGTGGACAGCGAATCTCGCAGAGCCGGCCGCTTTGGTAGAGTGGTTCTAGGCGCTTCAGTCCGGAACCGCGCTGCTGCTACGGTCGCAGGTTCGAATCCTGCCGCGGGCATAGATGTGTGTGATGTCCTTAAGTTAGTTAGGTTTAAGTAGTTCTAAGTTCTAGGGGACTGATGACCTCAGATGTTAAGTCCCATAGTGCTCAGAGCCATTTATTTGAATCTCGCAGAGAAAACAGTGACACTGAAGAGGAACAGGAGGAGGAAGACGAGGTGTAACAATAGATAAGCGTAAGGTACTGGCGATATAGCCAAGGAAGCACCGAATGTTCTAACGGATCAGCACCTAATTTTAACGCATAGAATTAGCAGTACTATTTCTCTTTTGCTCTGCTACTAACCACACTTTTTTTTTGTGACTGGCGGTCAACAGCTCGAAGAAACCATTCAGAGGTATTCACCGTGTAACCGCTCAATGTCATTCAATACGATCACGACGACACCCCTCGATCGACGTTAACACTCGTGGTGTCACTCGCCTTCATACATGGCAGTGGACGTTTGAAAATTCGTGACGCTAGCTCAATGGTCGTCAATTGATTTAAATGTATTTCCCGGCTGACTCTTAATTCAATTACTGCCACGGGGGTGAGGAGAAAGAACACATCCTGGTGGTACCAGCATTATGTGTATTTAGATGTTCGATTAATCTGAATGGTTTGTAATGTTCCAGCGATTCTATTCGAACTCTATGCTGATGTACCGACAAGGGCCATTTGCGCAGATAAACATGCAAGTACGTAATGGATGTTCAGTTTTCTCAATATGGTTCGTCGCACTCACACATTATACATCCGCTGTAAGAACAATTTCATGCATTTACATTTTTGGTGTCCCACAAAATTGGTTGGCTAAATATTACGACGATACGTTGCATACAACTTCCACAGATATTGTTTATCATGTAGTCAAGACTACGTAATGAAGCCAAAATCGTGGATAAAATTGAAATGTAGTTTGTTTATTAACACTTCTCTTTTCACTAATTAAATATTAAATATGAATCGGGATTGGAGATGATGATCCTATCCTTTTTTTAGTATTTTATGTCCCCGTTAATTAATATCTGGTAGGTAATAAGCGATATTTTGACTATCAAATACGCCGGGAGAAACTCAAGAATCAAATAAGCGAACTGTTTTTTATGCTGGCGCGTTGTTTGTATCAGTTATCCCCAAGGATAAGATTTTATTAATGTTTCGCGCACACCCGTTTCACCATTTTATAAAATGCAGAATTACGTAAACTATAGCTATCCGTTGCGCACAACTTTCGTGGGTTCCTCAACCATAATAGTTTCCCAAGAGTATTTTTCCCAGTTAACAATAAGTTCGAATTATGCTGTCGGATTCATTTTCACTTCACCCGACAATAAACGTCTCTGATCACTTCTTCACACGTAATGTATTTTAAACGTTGTAACCTCCCCACCGAAATTTTAAAAGGAAAAAGGCAATACTTAATACAAATGCTAATGGACACTGCTCTAGGCGTAACCTGCCCACAATCAAATGTACTGACAATGGCAACAAAAATGTGAAATACGCAATCTGACTCAAATATAAATTCTTCACAAAATTTAAAATCCGTTCAGTGACAAGAAAATACAATTAAACCGAAATATCGGTCTTTGGCCCTGTGTAAAACAATCAGAATTAAAGTCTTACCTCAGAATAAATGGATGTCACATATCTGCTCTTGTTGTTGCGCACCGCTTGGAGGAACTGCATTGCAAATAATAATATTCTCTTTTTTTGTGATTTTAGTGGAATTTTTCTTCAAAAGAAGTGGAATGAAATGGGAAGTGCAACGAGATCTTTAGTTCAAAAAAATTAAAGTTTTGAGAAAATGCTTTTGAAATAAAAAATTATTATTGGGAGACTTGTTGGAGAATAATTACAATAAATAAAATTTTTTTATTATCTAATGATTATATTAATTAACAGTATACCTTATTCCTCATCTTGACCAGTGTTGCCGACCGCCTACATCACACAACCGCACTGGGCTGCTACTACTGACCGACCGCTCTGCATGACGACTACAGACTGAGTACTGCTCTCAACTAGACAGAGCTACAGACTCGCAACGACTGACTGACTGCTACTGACTCGCAACGACTGCTACTGACAGACTCGCAACGACTACTACTCACAGACTGAGAAACGCTCGCAACACTCGCGCGGTCAAGCGCATACTCTCTGGTCACAGATGCTACAATGCCTCGCCATCGCTGTTATGTTACATACGTGTTTCATAACCCTCCACTGGGGGGGCAAAAATTTGGCAGCGATGGTGAGTCATTTGGACTTGCCAATCGCGGCAAAATTTTTAATTAACTAATAAACTTCTACAATTTACAGAATAAGTAAATGTTGTGCACACGCACTAAGTACAAAATATATCAGACAAAGACAAAATGTGAGTACAAAACATAGTAGCAAATCAGAAAAATGTATATACAAATTATTTGACAGATAATAAAGTGCACAGGCACTGAAAAAAATTCTTTAGCATATGCAGAACAAATAAACAGACTGGCAAGAATAATTAGATGTAGTACATAAAGTAAATGTTGTGCACACGCACTAAGTACAAAATATATCAGACAAAGACAAAATGTGAGTACAAAACATAGTAGCAAATCAGAAAAGTATATACAAATTATTTGACAGATAACAAAGTGCACCGGCACTGAAAAAATTCTTTAGCATATGCAGAACAAATAAACAGACTGGCAAGAATAATTAGATGTAGTACATAAAGTAAATGTTGTGCACACGCACTAAGTACAAAATATATCAGACAAAGACAAAATGTGAGTACAAAACATAGTAGCAAATCAGAAAAGTATATACAAATTATTTGACAGATAACAAAGTGCACCGGCACTGAAAAAAATTCTTTAGCATATTCAGAACAAATAAACAGACTGGCAAGAATAATTAGATGTAGTACATAAAGTAAATGTTGTGCACACGCACTAAGTACAAAATATATCAGACAAAGACAAAATGTGAGTACAAAACATAGTAGCAAATCAGAAAAGTATGTACAAATTATTTGACAGATAACAAAGTGCACAGGCACTGAAAATTCTTTAGCATATTCAGAACAAATGAACAGACTGGCAAAAAATATTATGTTGACAAGTGACATAAGTGTACTCGCATTGGAGTTCAGCGAATCGAAAAATGTATAACCTATGAACATAAATGATGTTACCAAAAAAATTTTTTCTTTATGTGACAAGAATCAGGATAGGAAAGGGAAGGATTGCATCATGGTTGTAGCACTTTAGATTGCACACAGCTGCTCTGAAAGTCCATATCTTTCCACAGAAGTACAACACCAAGTGACACAACTTGAAGTTCTTTTCCCATCAGAATTTATCAGTGTAGCCAAGACACTGAACTGTCGTAGTAATGTTCCATGTTTTCATTTTGGCAGTACATTAGGTACACCAAACAGTGGGACCATAATAATGTCTTCATCGCTCATGGTGGTGGACAGCATGTCGTGTCAACACCACACTCTTACAAGGCACACCAACGTAGAATTAGTGCAAAACCAAAGATAGTGCTCCATGATCACTAGGATAAACAGGACAAATGGACATTGCAGTAATTCAGGGTAGTTAGCTCATAAGGTGAAGGACATTAAGTCACATAATATTGTCAATTACAGTAGTAGTGTGCGGCATTCATAGCCCAGTTATTGAACATTTCTGTACCATGTATGTAGTATTACAGAAAAATGTTCATTAATTGTTTTACATAGAATCAGTAATCTTCTTTTCCTAGTTACAAAGCATTATTAAATAATCGCATTCTTTTCCAGTTACAGAGTATAATTAAGAATCATTAGCCTTTTCCTAATTACAGTTAATTAATCATTTGTCATTAATTGATCATTTGTCTAATTACAGTTAATTAATCATTTGTCGTTAATTAATCATTTGTCTAATTACAGTTAATTAATCATTTGTCGTTAATTAATCATTTGTCTAATTACAGTTAATTAATTGATCATTTGTCATTTCAATATAGTAAGAATTATTAGTCTTAATTAATTACAAAGCATTATTAAACAGTACCATAGTTAATTAATTATGTGTCATTCCAATCTATTAAGAATCATTAGTCTTTTCCTAATTACAAAGCATTATGAAACAGTCACATTCATTTCCAATAACAAAGTATGGCATCGTTAATTAATCATTTGAAATTCCAATATAGTAAGAATTATTAGCCTTCTCCTAATTACAAAGCATTATTAAACAGTCACATTCATTTCAAATTACAAAGTATCAACATTGGAAACAAGAGCTAATCAATGGCATAATTAATCACAATTCTTCAAGTGACAATTATTGGCACTCAGTGGCCAGCAAGTATTGAATAGAATCATCATTCAGTATTATTCAGGTTATTACGAAGTCATTATTAAAAATCAGTTAATTACAGTCATAGCATTAATAATTATGGGCATTACAAGTACTCATTACAATAAACAGTGTTCCTCCTTCAGTAGTATTCAGATCATTACAAAGTCATTATTAAAATCAGTTAATTACAGTCAAATCATTAGTAATCACAAGCATTATAAGTAGTATCATTACAATAAACAGTGGCAGTTATTAGCTAGTGACAAAGCATTATTTTGAATATAGTCTCATTAAGAGGTCATTACTCAAGTGACATGCTATTCAGAGTTGATCAGTATTATTCAGAATTATCATAAACTAGTGACATTATGTGGGACTGGTAATACATTTTTTTTTTTTTTTGGTAGCAATGCATTGCGTTGGGATCGATAATTAATTGCTGAAACATAACACTATTTGCTTTTGACCTATTGCAGCAAATGAGGATAGGTAACGTCATTCGTCATGAGTCAGCTGTAGCAAGATTATGTAACAAGGCAGTACATGTGATCACATTTATAAACGATAGACACAAATGGGTAAAAATATAAAAATGCAAGTACTAGAACAGGTATAATAACTAACAGGTTTAGTAAGTGTCATGAAAAACTTCTCCTGGAAAAAAATACAAAAACGGATTATTGACCTGAAAGAAGAAACGCACACTATGCTGAAAAGTAGTGAACTTCGAATTAACAGGCAGTGAAGTGTGTATAAAAATGTGTTCCATAGCTGTCCTTTCCAAAACTTTCAGTCATCCTACTATGCAATGTAACACCTGCTGTCAAAGCAAACTGCAACAAATACTTAAATAACTACGTAGCATAAATACATAACTTCAACATTATCCTCATCTGTAAAGAAAAAAAAAAACTTCATTATCCATATCGTCATAACTTCACCATTATCATCACCTGTAAAGAAAAACTTCATTATTCATAATACCATTTCCTTCATCATTATTCATCAGTATTCATTATCATCTGCAAAAAATCACTTCATTACTCATTATACAACTATTCCTTATCTCTAGCATATTTCATCACTAAAACTAAGATGTGTAGTTCAGTCTGACAGCCTGTATCAATCACCTTGTATTCTGAAAGAAAAAGTTAGTTAAGACTGCTATTCTGTGATGAGTATAGTATAGTCTTGTTAATGCCTGTTAATCCTGATCCATTTACTCTTCCTCATAAAGTTATTGCATCTCCTTTCGTTTATTCCGTAGGTGAAATTCCCATTTATGTTAAATTTATTTCTTAGACTCATCATTCCTTTCTGAAATTGATGAACAAAGATTAATGTCCTGCATTTAAATCATATACCCACTAGATAATGACTGGTTTATGGTAACATAATTAACCATACAGCATAACATGACAGAAAACGTAATATGTTAAAGACGTTGACAGTGTTCAGATGCAAAAATGTACACAGAATAATACAATGCAGCAGCAAAAAAAAAATATGAAACAGTCACGATGTTGAGATGTCATAAGGCAAAAAAAAATGTCAAAGTCGACTGGTGTGTGTTATATCTTAACTATTTCATAGTCCATACAAACAAAACTGGAGTACAGTCACATACACCAAAAAAAATGGAAAATGTGCACGGTCTGATGTGTAACGACAAGAAAAGCGACCTGCTAACCTTACCTTGCCGGGCACTTGCCAAGAAAAAACACGATAATCATCAATAAGTAGTCACATAAATATAATTGCAAAAATAGTCATAAATGTGTAAATTCATCTGGAAAAATATGCACGGTCTGATGTGTAACGACAAGAAGAGCGACCTGCTAACCTTACCTTGCCGGGCACTTGCCAAGAAAAAATACGATAATCATCAGTAATTAGTCAGGTGAATTAATTGCATTAGTAAATGGCATCATAGTGTGTTGAATCATACAGTGGTTTCACTCAATAAACGGTTTAATGTTTGAGATATGGTGATTGCCTTTCGATTTTCTGGTTCTCAAAGTTTCGACGTGTACAACATTGGGGTGAGGGATACTGCGAATCCGATATGGACCTGCGTATAGAAGTTCAAATTTACTGCACTTACCTTTTAATTTGCTGGATAAATAGTGTGTACGTACTAGTATCTTCTGTCCAACGTGAAAGACGCGGCGTGTACAAACCTGTTTTTGCTGTCTTCTCCGGCGCTCTGCGGCACGTTTGATGTTGTTCAGCGCAATGTCAATTATTTCGTGGTGTCGTAGGCGACGACTTTTGGGAAATTCTATTAATTCTTTAATTTTGTTCGGTGGTTCAACGTTTTTCAGTATAACAGTCGGAGATAGCATAGTGGATTCATTTGGAATGGAATTAATTACATCTTGGAATGAGAGTATGTGTGTATCCCAATCAATATGTCTTTTGTGGCAGTATATTCTACACAGTTTACCAATTTCCTTCATTAATCTTTCACAAGGGTTCGAAGAAGCGTGGTACTTGGATATATAGATCGGAGAAATGTTTCTGGCTCGTAACATGCGTGTCCATACGCTACTACGAAATTGAGATCCATTGTCAGAAATTACTTTTATTACATGCCCTACATGAGATAGAAAATGTTTTACAAATGCATTTGAAACAGTTTTAGCAGTAGCTTTGCGTAACGGAGTGAAAGTAACAAATTTTGAAGTGAGCTCAACAGCGACAAAGATGTAGCAAAAACCTCTGTTAGTTCTCGGAATCGGACCAAAAATATCTACTGCGGCCATATGTCTTAATTTAACAGGTATAATGGGATATAATGGAGGAATATGTGAAGTGGTGTCTGATTTAGCTTTCTGGCAAATTTTACAAGACGCTAAAACTCGTCGTATACGTTTCTCCATGTTGGCAAAATAACAGTTCTGTCTCAGTATAAGAAAACATTTTCGTGCTCCGTAATGTGCGTAACTTAAATGAGTGTACCAAATTAATTTGTTAACCAGTTCGTCAGGAATGCATAATAACCAATTGTTGCTGTCAGGATGAGAGCGGCGAAACAGAATGTCATTGCGCACAGTGTAGTGGTTTCTAATCGTAACATTATTCCTATCTTGCCAAAGGTGTTTAATTTCTTTCCACACATTGTCTTTATTTTGCTCTTGTGCTATGTCCTGTAATGACGATGAAATAAAATTTTCAAATGCAACTTGCTGAATGTACATGACACTGAAATTTGTTTTGCAGAAGTTGGTTGCTACGTCTTGCTGATTGTTACCGAGAGAACGCGATAGTGCGTCTGCTATAACATTTTGTGTGCCGGGAATGTGAACAATTGTAAAATTAAATTCCTGTAAATACAGCTTCCATCTACTTAATCTATCGTGAGTAAATTTGGCTGAAAGCAAAAATTGTATGGCTCTATGGTCAGTGTAAACGGTGGTGTGTCTGCCATATAGAAAATGCCTAAATCTCGTGAAAGCCCATACAACACATAATGTTTCAAGTTCTGTAACAGAATAATTTCGCTCAGCAGGTGACAAAATGCGACTTGCAAATGCGATGTTTTTAATTACTGTAGAACCATCTTCTTCAATTTCCTGAAAAATATGTACGCCTAAAGCGGTGTTAGAACTGTCGGTGGCAATGGAAAAATTTCTGGTAAGATCTGGGTGCGATAAAGTGGTGCATTCAACAAAGCATGGTTCAAATAACATTCTCGTGAGCAAAATTCTTCGTGTCAAAAGTAATGTTTGCGTTACTGTAATATGCAATCTGTGCTGTATCTGGTTAAAATCTATCGTACGTGTTATTATTTACGGGAGAATGTTGTGGCATATCCATTATATGAACTGTTCTGTTATTTCTTACTGACGTGTTACGCTATAGATGACACCTATTGTCTGTTTCATTCATCATAATATGTTGTTGCCAAGGTTGTTGCTGCTGAAAAGATCGATTGTTATTAAATGTACGCTGAAAATTGTGCTCGTTATTTTTACGTCTGTCAAGATAGTAATTTCTATACGGCGTATTGCGATACGAATTGAAATGGTGTGTTATCTGTACGTAGTTATTTCTTTGCTGCCATGCGTTACTATTTGTTGGAGCTGGGACTATACGTGCACGCGGCGAAACATTAAAGTTTGGTTGACCTTGTAGACTGCATTGTTGGTTAGGCATGCTAAGCGGCTGACTTTCATGCTGCTGTGGTGAAAAACATCTATTGTTACAAAAATATGGTTCCTATTGCTGATAATTTTACACATACTGATGATTACGATTTTATCTGTTATTAAAATTACGGCGGTAGTTGCCATTACGGGAGTGCCTACTGAAAATTGTCACATTCGGTAAAAATTTGTCTTATCGGGTTTTCATTACATATTCTTAATCCTAGATAGAGCAATAGTTAAAGAGCAGTTTGGATAGATATAAAGGATAGTAGAAGAAAAGGCAGCAGTGCAGAAAACTAAAGATGAAACAGCACTACTACAGCTCGGGGCCCTATGCTCGCTACGGCACATATTCATTAAAGCGTAATGAATCCCCTGAGGTCTATTACGCACTGCAAATCAATTTTAGCTTTTGCGTTACAGGCAATGGCGGTAAAAATTCAGAAATAAATTGCTGTCTGCATGCTAATTCCAATTTCTGCATAATAGATAATGCTGATGAAAATACAATAGCAAATTGTCGCATCTGGTTCAAAGCTAGTTTTTGCATTACAGGTAATAGTGGTGAATGTACAAAGATAAATTGTCGTATACAGTGCAAAGCGTGTACCTGTACGCTGTCATCATTAAATTCCTTACATTTTCTTACAAATGCAAATTGCTCGAAATCTACGTTCTCGTCACTCAGTTTGATAACACGTTTAGGTTTGTGTGTGAATCTGTTCGTCTGTGTCATTTCGGATTCCAAGTTGCATAGCTTTTCAGATTTTAAGTCGCGTAGTTGCTGTAAATTGCTCACACGATACGCGCTGCGTGACTCTGACAAATGTTCGCAAAGTAGCGGATTCTGTGACGTATTATTAACTGAAATACTTTTCATTTCTGTTTCTTCTTGTTGTAAATTTGATAACTTCCTACGTAACGTGTTGTTAGATGAATCGATCTCATTAATTGTCTGCTGTAAATTTTGAAATTCAGGTGTTTGGATAAATGAAACCGGTGCAGTATCGTCTGATTTATTGTCATTAGTATTTTCGATAGCATCAATACGACTGGCCAATTCATCACATTTTTCAGTCAGTATTTTAACCTGATCATCGGTTTTAGAATCAGACGCATTAATCTGTTTTTGCAACTTGCGCGTAGTTTCGCTCAGTTTTTTAACATCACCTTTGATAACATCACAATCCTGTGTTAGATCTAATTGTTCGAATCTATCTGTCACTGTTTGAATATTTACTGTGTGTGTATCCGTTTTTGATTTAAGGTCAGAAATTTCATCCCGTAATTCCGCGTTCAATTGTTCTATGGTATTAATTTTGTTGGACACTGTAGTAATATTATTGTCTACATACGTCTTCGCTTTCGCGAATATTTTACGTTTGTCCTCTTGTCTTTGTGCAGTGATTGTTTCCATGACTTGTCGTTTTACTTTGTTTTGATCCTGAATAAATCTGCGGAAACGCGTATCACTGTTCTGTATGTGCTGATTAAAGCGCTCGTTAATCTGAGTGTTCTGCTGTTCGAATTTCGCGTCTATCTTTGCGTCCATAGTGCGCGAAAGTTCCACCGTCATTGCTTTAAACTCGTCCCGTAATTGTGCAGCTTTTTCAGAGCATTGTTTAGCGACTCCGCTAATTTCGTCTCTGAGTGTTTCTGTTGCGACTGTTTGCATTTCTCTTAATTCTTGCGCAACAGATTTAATTTCTTCGCTATTTTTTTGTGAACACGCCTCAATTTCCGCGCGCAACTGTTCCTTAGTGTCATGACACTGCGCGGCAACAGCTTTAATTTGTTCACTAAGCTGCCTCGAATTGTCGTCAAATTTTTCATTTTGTTGTCTGACCTGTTCACTAAGTTGCTTGAGGTTTTCATTCTGTTGTCTGACCTGTTCACTAAGTTTGTCTTGTTTTTCGTTCTGTTGTTTGAAATTGTTGTCTATTTTCTCACTTTGCCTTTTATTCTGTTCTATCAATATTGCCATAAGTTGCTCCAAGGTGACATTACCTACTCTATTCTCAGTACTGTTTAATGGTGTACCTGCAGTTGTCGCGCTTTGTGTGACCATTTGGTCATTTTGCAACTTACAAAAAGGATTATCAGTCGGCCCTACACTGTGAGTCATTGTTTCGGAATTAAATAAATCCGTCCTACTTTGTGTGGTCTGTTCATCTTCATTAGACAAATTTGTCTGCTCGTCACGTGAATTTACTAAATCGGCTGTGTTAAGCTCGGCAGCGCTCATTACTATAGACCGCTCCGCGTCATCAATTGTCAAGTTAACACACGAGACAATTGAGTTCGTTTGTTCATCATTAAGGTAAAAGTCATCATTAGTGGTTGGAATGCACTGATTGTTAGTGAACGCAGGATTGTCATCATCACACTGCGTGTCATAATTACTATCGGTCACGCTGTTTAAGTCGGTAATTTCATTCAAAATACCTCGCGATACACTATTCACAGTCTTTCGCGGCATTTTAACAATAGTCAAAATTATTCACAAAATAAATAAGCACAATGCAAAAGCAACACACAAATACAACAAAGCAGCAATTTGCCGTTGACCTGTAGAAAGAAAGTTACAAGTTAATAAAAGCGTTGCGCCAAATCCTAATTATATCTAAGCAAACAAGAGCAGATATCTGACTGTTGTTCAAAAGACTCTCAACGAAATACGATCCTGGACTGGGTGTCGCCAAGTGTAACCTCCCCACCGAAATTTTAAAAGGAAAAAGGCAATACTTAATACAAATGCTAATGGACACTGCTCTAGGCGTAACCTGCCCACAATCAAATGTACTGACAATGGCAACAAAAATGTGAAATACGCAATCTGACTCAAATATAAATTCTTCACAAAATTTAAAATCCGTTCAGTGACAAGAAAATACAATTAAACTGAAATATCGGTCTTTGGCCCTGTGTAAAACAATCAGAATTAAAGTCTTACCTCAGAATAAATGGATGTCACATATCTGCTCTTGTTGTTGCGCACCGCTTGGAGGAACTGCATTGCAAATAATAATATTCTCTTTTTTTGTGATTTTAGTGGAATTTTTCTTCAAAAGAAGTGGAATGAAATGGGAAGTGCAACGAAATCTTGAGTTCAATAAAAAATTAAATTTTTGAAAAAATGCTTTTGAAATAAAAAATTATTATTGGGAGACTTGTTGGAGAATAATTACAATAAATAAAATTTTTTTATTATCTAATGATTATATTAATTAACAGTATACCTTATTCCTCATCTTGACCAGTGTTGCCGACCGCCTACATCACACAACCGCACTGGGCTGCTACTACTGACCGACCGCTCTGCATGACGACTACAGACTGAGTACTGCTCTCAACTAGACAGAGCTACAGACTCGCAACGACTGACTGACTGCTACTGACTCGCAACGACTGCTACTGACAGACTCGCAACGACTACTACTCACAGACTGAGAAACGCTCGCAACACTCGCGCGGTCAAGCGCATACTCTCTGGTCACAGATGCTACAATGCCTCGCCATCGCTGTTATGTTACATACGTGTTTCAACGTGCTTGAAGAGTCTTTAAATAATCTCCTTAACGAATTTCGCAGTCGCGTACCACTTTTTCATCGACTAGCCCGATCGCGATAACTGAAGGTAGAGAGCTCAATAATGTGTTACATGTTCTTTTATAGGTATTAAAAAACAAACGCGCCCCTATGTCTTTCTGTCCCGCTTGGTCTTTGCTACTTTGGTTTTTATTACTTTTCATTACATTGCTTCTTAGTAATACTGTGCAGTTATGGAAGTTTCGTATTACTTTCCCCTTTTTAATTCTTCACCGATTTTAATTAATATGATGCTAATTGACACGCCTGCCCGTAAAGTACCCTTATAACCGCCAGTCACAGTCGTTGAAGGCACTAACAAATTTCTCCTCTATCCTACCATCTTTTTATATTCTTCTAAAAACAACAAATTTTATTTGTACTTCAACCTTAAATTATTGCTGTTTTAAAAAGTATTGTTCTTTGTAAAATGTTGTAGATAAAAGCTAGACAAAAAACTACAAAAAGGATGGCAAATGAAAGCTGTAAGATGTACGATCTGTTTCAAAACATGGGTAACAGGCTTATAATTTTGCAATAAATAAGTAGTGTTCGTTTGGTTATAACCAAGGGCAGCACTAATGCTTGATTCGGACTGCCCGCGGGCCGCAGTTTAACGACCACTACTGCAGTAATTGTAGATTGGTTGTCAGGGTTTCATAAACTGAAGGGATCCATTTCCCGATAATTTCTGTTAATGGAGGACGAGGGAGGAGGGAGAACGTGCACACGGACCGTGCATCCGAACGTTGAGCGTTGAGCGTGCCGAGTTTCTGACGTCTTAAGCCGTCAGCACACGGACCGTGCATCCGAACGTTGAACGTTGAGCGTGCCGAGTTTCTGACGTCATAGCGTGGAATAGCACGTTCGGGAGTCTTTCCGAACGTGCAGAGCAATATCTGGCATGTCAGATATTCTGAGCGTGCGTCTGAGCGTTGACCAATGAGATGGCACAACGCCACCTACGTCACACGCACGCCGTCTCCCTTCAGTACAGAGTTGTGAGGCGCCATATTGGCGTTCATTTCAAGCCTATATGTATATATGCCGTTTCTGAGCACCAGAAAATTGAGAATCATTGGAAAACCCGTTGTTAATTCTGTGATTCGTTCCAATAAAATAACGAGAAACATCATATTCATGGCAAAAGAATAATTGTAACTTGCGTATTATGAGAGTAGGCTATTTGAAGGCACTGACACAAGGTTGATCCACCCAAAACGCATTGTTCTTGTACAATTTGTTATAATTAAATTTCACTTAGTAATGTATCTACGATAACGTTTTCTGCAACGGGTAACATACTTGGATTAATTGCAAGATGTGTCTGTGTGTTGTTGGATTAGCGTAATGAGTAGCGTAACTGTCTGGTATTTAGTTGATAATTGGGGCGATGGTTCGCTTCTTGACACTTCCGTATTTTATTTCTTAACATTAGCGTTTTTATTAGGTTCTGATACTTCATTATTAGTTTAATATAAGTATATACTATGATATTTAATATTATGTAAATATAAGTTCACCTTTTTTTGAGTGGTGCCTTTGTTCGATTGGCTTAATCTACAGGACAGCTTCCGCTACTTCCATAAAGATATTTTGCTCCTTTTCTTTTTCGCTTCGTAATTCAGATGTTGCAAAGATTCTGCTGTTGGGTAGGAACAGTGATTGAGTAAGACTGACCTTGGGGTTTTAATAAAATGTGGGAATGATGAAATAATGTTTATCTTATGCGGAGAAGTATTCCAAATTTGTACCGCACTGTTTGTAATGGAACTTTTATATGTCTCTGTCCTTATTGATTGGACATGGTACTTTCCTTTTCGTGGACGATGGAGGAAATGTGCGTTTTAATAGTGTTAACGTGGGAATTTTACGCGCGCCCGTTGAGTAAACAGTGTGATTTACGAACTAGAAACATCGCTCAACTGCCGCTGGAGTGCGTTACGATCGCGTATACCACGTTGGGGCCCACGTACCGTATGCACAAGTCGCATCATTCCTGAGCGTTCAGCAGCACGTTGAACTTGGCACGCTCAACGTTAACGTTCGACAGCACGGTCCGTGTGCCGACGGCTTTAGCGTGGAATAGCACGTTCGGGAGTCTTTCCGAACGTGCAGAGCAATATCTGGCATGTCAGATATTCTGAGCGTGCGTCTGAGCGTTGACCAATGTGATGACACAACGCCACCTACGTCACAAGCACTCCGTCTCCCTTCAGTACAGAGTTCTGAGGCGCCATATTGGCATTCATTTCAAGCCTATATGTATATATGCCGTTTCTGAGCACCAGCAAATTGAGAATCACTGGAAAACCCGTTGTTAACTGTGTGATTCGTTCCAATAAAATAATGAGAAACATCATGTTCGTGGCAAAAGAATTATTGTTATTTGTGTATTATGAGAGTAGGCTATTTGAAGGCAGCGACACACTGAAGATCCACTCAAAACGCGTTGTACTTGCTACTATTTCTTATAATTATATTTCAATTAGTAACATATCTACGATTAAGGTTTTCAGTAAGGGTAATATAATACGATTTAGTGTAAGGGGTGTGATGTAGGTTTAGTGTAATGAGTAGCGTCACTATCCTACAAACAGCTGTTTATTGGGGCGGTGGTTAGCGTCGTGACACCGCGAAACTTTATTCCTAACATTCGCGTTTTTATTAGGTTCTGATACTTTATTATTAGTTTAATATAAATATATACTACAATATTTGATGTTATGTAAGTATAAAAATGGTTCAAATGGCTCTGAGCAGTATGGGACTTAACATCCAGGTCATCAGTCCCCTAGAACTTAGAACTACTTAAACCTAACTAACCTAAGGACATCACACACATCCATGCCCCAGGAGACTGAAGCGCCTAGAACCGCTCGGCCACCAGCGGCCGGCTATGTAAGTATAAGTTCACCTTTTCTTGAGGGGTGAGTTTGTTCGATTGGCTTAATCTACAAGACAGCTTGCGCTACTTGTATAAAGATATTTTGCTCCTTTTTCTTTCACGCCTAGTAATTTACATGTTGCAAAGTTTCTGCTACTGGGTAGGAACAGTGATCAAGTAGGTCTGACCTTGGGGTTTTACTAAAATGTGGGAATGATGAAATAATGTTTATCTGATGGGGAGAAATACTCCAATTTTATAATGCACTGTTTGTAATGGATCTTTTATAAGCCTGTGCCCTTACAGATTGGACATGGTACTTTCCTTTTCGTGGACGATGGTGGAAATGTGCGTTCTAATAGGAATTTTACGCGCGCCCGTTGAGTGAACAGTGTGATTTACGAACTAGAATCATCCCTCAACTGTCACTGGAGTGCGTTGCGATCGCGCATACCACGTTGGGGCCCACGTACCGTATGCACAAGTCGAATCGTTCCTGAGCGTTCAGCAGCACGTTGAACTTGGCACGCTCAATGTTAACGTTCGACAGCACGGTCCGTGTGCCGCCGAACTGAAGGGATCCATTTCCCGATAATTTCTGTTAATGGAGGACGAGGGAGGAGGGAGAACGTGCAGACAGACAGGCGCGGCACTGTGTGGTGGCGGCGGTCCGTCGGCGCCAACGGTTGCCGCGCGCGGAGGCAGCGGGCCTGCGGCGTGGAACGGCGGTTGGCCTGGCGGCCGGTGCGGCGTGTCGGTTATCTGGGGCGGCCAATGGCAGCGGCGTGGCGGCGCGGAGGCCGCCGTCCGGGGGCGGGGCGACGTCCTTGGGGCCGGGCGCGTGGCGCCGCCGCCGGCAGCCTTCGGCAGCCAGGGAGGCAGCCGCCGTTAGGAGGTGGCGCGGCTGCCGGCTGTGCGCGCGCGCCCGCGACGACGAGTTACCTCCTAGCTGCGGCTGTTGCCCTGGTGGCGGCAGGAAGCTGGCGTGGAGCGCGCGAGTCGCACGCGCTAACTGAGCGTAAACACACACACACACAACACAGCACGTGCAACAGGAAACGTGATGTAATACGCACAAACAGAGAACACACAGTATAGGAGGAACATCAAGCCTGCTCAAACTCCGCAACAGCCACGTAGGGGACCTCGCGCGTTGTGAGGAGCCCCGCACATGCTAGCCACAATCTGCTGACATTGCGCAGCTGTCAAATAGGCCACCGAAATTGCAGAATGGCTGGGTTTCGCTGCACGTTGAACAACAAGGCTGTTTTACTCTCTTTTTTTTATATACTGAAACTCTCCTTCCTTTCGTCCTTGCGTCGGAGATACATAGCATCCCGCGAATCACATTCAAGACTACGGCCAGTAGTCATGCACTCTTTAACAACTTGCGGCGCGGGACACAAAACGTACCGCTCCAACCTCTTAGGGTGAGGTGGGATGAGTAACACGACACCTCTGTGCATGGATACGAGTGCTGCATAGCAGCTTCTGTTCTAAAGAGACGCCAGATGCATCTGAATGAGCTGTCCTGTCTCGTAAAGAATGTGGCTAGCTAGTACTATGCATTCTGCCCTCAATTATCGGCTTAACCAGACAGGTTTTACGAAAATATGAGATGACGCGAGAAACTTTCTCTTACATACTCGAGATAATTCGTGGTGACTATAGTGTCCCTTTCCATATATTTGACATGAACAATATAAATAACGACAAAAGAGCCATCTATACATGCGTAATGTTGTGTGAACTTTAATGCCTAATTGTGATACGGACAAAGTGACGAAATAACTTTAAAGACAATTTATCGATTCTGATAATAGAAGAAAGTCATTATTCTCCGTGATATAAGATTACTTGTGTAAACTAAAGAACTGAACACTATAATCTTTGTTAAATTCTAAAAGGACTGGAAGACAATGAACTTAGTCGTCTTCTCATGTTTTCTTGTGTGTTAGCTATTGTTTGAGTGCAGAAGATACGATTGTTTGCGATAGCTTTTGTCTCGCTCTCGTTTAATTACTAGAACATAACTGATGTGTAAAAGAGTTACGAAAATATAATAAGGCAATCTGAAGTGCAGAGTAATCGTTTAAGGAACGCACGCCACATTTGTTATAACGCAAGAGTTTGTGTAGCATTTTTTGCAGCTGCTGCGGAGCTAGCTGCGATCATCTCTGACTGAGAAAGTTGGCTACCATTACGCGGCGCATTTAAACTTCTGTATTTCCACAGGAAATACGACGAAGCCGGAGCAGAAGAACTTATTTAAAAATACTATCAAAATTAATTAGCATCAAATCACAAGATTTATTTTATCATAAAGTGACTATTTTCAGTGATACAATTTACTATAGGTCAGGTGCTTCTTTGCATAAATGTTATTACGCTAACGCATCTGATATTTGTGGGGACCCTGGCGCTCGTTTTCAATCAGAATTTAAAGTTTAATTTGGCAACCTGCTAATATTATATTGCTCATTTGTAATTGTTTCTTACGAGGTTTTATGAAAGATAGCCTCACGAAATTTAACTTCACAATCTTAATAGAATCCTCATATAACTTACAGCAGAAAGAGACATTACATCACCTTGAAAAACAAGCTATAAAGGCTCTGTTTCTGTGTATTTATTTACAGTTGTACTGACGTACGTCAGTTAACATTTAGTGGCTGTCATTTAGCACACGAGTGAAACACAAGCATAAAGTGTAGCATAAGGTATTCTGAAAACCTAAAGCAATTAGAAGTGCAGATACATACTGTACGCCACATTTACATACTACTTCATGTTAACAGAATCATTACCCTACTGGCGTAAAACGCTAGTAAACAGTGATAATAATTTGTAGACAACTGTTGACAAGCTACCACCAAAAAGATCCAGTACTGTAGTTATAAGCATATACGATACGCCACCCTTTTCACTTGAACAAATTATTGTTTTAGGCTATAATCTATGCCTGAAATTTCCAATAAAGATTTAGTCTATTTGAGTTTTCGAATAAACCTGCGATTTTAGTCCGTAGATTCCGAACTACAATCGGATTATAATATTTCCATCCTCAGGATGTCACATACTCACTCTTTCTTCGACTAAACTAAGTTTCTCTACGCGTGTGCGAGAACGTCACTCGATCTGACAGAAGAAAACAAACGGATTTGAATTTCAGACTGTCGTCCGAAGCCTGGACGTTTGGGAGATAAGATCAGCTACAGTGTGACCGGGCACACAGTGGCGTACTGATTTGAATACATTGGCCGTCTTCGGCGGATGTTGGTCGTGTGTAATGGAATCCACCGATATCGGAGCCACTGTCATTGCAGTCGTACACTATTCAGGGTCGCTAGCCTCGCTTTGAGACGCGAGACTGCTCACATCTACATAGGCGATAAATAATTGAAAAGGCTTGCAGATAGCTAAGTATTTACAGCAAAGGCTCCGAGATGCGACCACTTGACTGAGATACGTTCACCACTAACAAAAGGGTTTTTATGAAATCCAAAAGCCTTTCAGGGGTAATAAATAATATTTTGTCTTTTTCGACACCATGCACGAGATACCAGATCAATTATTTCGCTGATTTTCCATCACTATTCTGCCGGTAGCTCTGCGAACATAAATTTCGGAAGCATTACTAGTTATCGTTAAACGACAATAGAGAGAATTTTGTACCTTCCTCTTTCATTATTTTTTAGCGCTGCAGATGTCAACTTCCCACATGCATTTAGTAGGCTACATTTAAATATGATTTTGATTATTGCTTCATACGCAGTAATAACTTTTCTCCTGCTTTTACGGCCTCCTTGGACTACTTCAGTCATTCAACTTCTGATCGTCTTCCTCAGTAGGTTTTCTTTCCCAATTACTCAGTATCTTTTCATTCATTCTGATCTTTTTTGTCGTTCCTCACCTACAAACAACTTTTTTTATTGTTTGTTGTTTGTTTATTTTTGGTTCAAATTTTATTTTTATGTTTTTCAGTTTCCTTACATTTCCTGTCTTGTGTTGCAAATTGCCCACGGTCAATTCTAGATCTTTCATATCCTCCATGATTTTCTTTACCCATCCTACTTGTTACTTCATATTCCAAAGTTTCTCTATAGTTTTCTAGCATTTGTAGACTTAGAGAAAGCTTTTGACAATGTTGACTGGAATACTCTCTTTCAAATTCTGAAGGCGGCAGGGGTAAAATACAGGGAGCGAAAGACTATTTACAATCTGTACACAAAGCAGATGGCAGTTATAAGAGTCGAGGGACATGAAAGGGAAGCAGTTGTTGGGAAGGGAGTGAGACAGGGTTGTAGCCTCTCCTCGATGCTATTCAATCTGTATATTGAGCAAGCAGTAAAGGAAACGAAAGAAAAGTTCGGAATAGGTATTAAAACCCATGGAGAAGAAATAAAAACTTTGAGGTTCGCCGATGACATTGTAATTCTGTCAGAGACAGCAAAGGACTTGGAAGAACAGTTGAACGGAATGGACAGTGTCTTGAAAGGAGGGTATAAGATGAACACTAATAAAAGCAAAACCAGGATAATTGAATGTAGTCGAATTAAGTCGGGTGATGCTGCGGGAATTAGATTAGGGAATGAGACACTTAAAGTAGTAAAGGAGTTTTGCTTTTGGGGCCAAAATAACTGATGATGGTCGAAGTAGAGAGGATATAAAATGTAGACTGGCAATGGCAAGGAAAGCGTTTCTGAAGAAGAGAAATTTGTTAACATCGAGTATTGATTTAAGTGTCAGGAAGTCGTTTCTGAAAGTATTTGTATGGAGTGTAGCCATGTATGGAAGTCAAACATGGACGATAAATAGTTTAGACAAGAAGAGAATAGAAGCTTTCGAAATGTGGTGCTGCAGAAGAATGCTGAAGATTAGATGGGTAGATCACATAACTAATGAGGAGGTATTCAATAGGATTGGGGAGAAGAGGAGTTTGTGGCACAACTTGACTAGAAGAAGGGATCGGTTTGTAGGACATGTTCTGAGGCATCAAGGGATCACCAATTTTGTACTGGAGGGCAGCATGGAGGGTAAAAATCGTAGAGGGAGAGCAAGAAATGAATACACTAAGCAGATTCAGATACACTAAGCAGTAGGTACTGGGAGATGAAGAGGCTTGCACAGGATAGAGTAGGATGGACAGCTGCATCAAACCAGTCTCAGGACTGAAGACCGCAACAAAAACAACTGCCAGACATGTTTTTATTGTAAGTAGGCCATGTTAATTTTTGAGCTTTTATCATTTTATGAATGATATACACAACACTGTGTGTAATATTCTACAACATTTATTATATGTTACACAAACCGATTTTCGGCTATTGCGCCGTATCAGGTACAGTCGAAAACCGGTTCGTGTAACAAATAATAAATATTGTATAATATTACACCAGTGTTGATTGTGTTTCATTCATAATTTACAAAATGTTCTACCAAGAACCGACGGAACAACCAAGGCAATTTTATCACTTTGTTAATTCTTACTTCCCATGCAGGTTTCTCGTCCAAGTTGTATATTGAAATTTCTCCTAGGTATTTAAATTATTTCACTGTATTTACTTTTCGTTATTTACTGTTATGTGGTTGATTAATAGTGGACCTGCTACCACAATCTGTCTTTTCGAATGATATGTGGAGTCCTAGTTTTTATGCTGCATTTTGTAGGCTTGTTATTTGACATCTGGCTTCTTGAATGTTATTAGCAGGTAACGCTAACTCATCTGCGAACCCCAAACAATTTAAGTTTATTTGATGTTTCTTGGTGATAATTCTTACGTTTTTAGGATTTTCCTTGTACCATTCCCTCATCACGTACTCGAGTGCACAGCTGAAAAGTAACGGCGATATTTCATTAAACTATCCTTTCATAAAATCGTGCATAAACGCATAAATTGGAGTTTTCCGAGAGAGCTTCAACCTTATTTGACTTATCAACCACAACTAATCTCTGATATTGTCTACATCTCCGCAGAGAGGAATACAACTGAAAATCTAGACAGTAAAAACGCAAATCGCTTCCTTGCTAAAAATCGCAGAGGACGAAGTACTTAAAAACATTTCATAAGGAAAAATCTTCTTTCTACGCTGGAGACGTTAAAATGAAACTGAAATGTTAATACTCGGCCGCTAGCAACTCTCGCCGACATTCAGCATAACATCAAAGCAGGTATACACTCGAAATCAGGGAAAGAGTCGCACAAAACATCACTTTCAGATTTGTACGGAAACAAATGAAATTAAGCCTAGCCATGTGTATCACCTTACTACAACACCTCCTACAGCCAGCTAATGCCTCCCTGATCCTATCTGAGGTGTTCTTTTGCGAGGTGCCGGGGCTAGCAGTGTATTTAACACTAAATTCTAGAATCTACATATGTAAATGATGCTCTAAACACCCCCCCCCCCCCCTTATTCTAACTCCGACTTTTGCTGTTGCACAAGGATTAAAAAATATACGCGAACTGACTGTAATCAACCCTGCAAGTGGAGTAGAAAAGAGTTTGGCACCTGCAATAATTTAATTTGATAAATAAGTTAAATAAACGAAGGTTTCATTAACATAGTGAGGAATGATAGGTTTGCTCTACCGATTAACAGAATGAAAGTTCTGTCCAAAATAACAATATGATTTATTAAGACTAAACACAAAATACTAAACCAAAACACATGAAACATGTACAATACATCAAATTGGCTCAAATTGGATACTCATACAAACACTGTTAAGGTGAAGTTGTCCCTAAACTAGATTGTGAGGTTTAAGACGAAGTGGTATGTGGAGCCAATTCCTTGCTACTCAAATCATAAGAGAGACACACAACCAACCCAACATTAATTGCTGGTACTCAAGACAGAACAAAGTTAGAAAAAGACGAACAGGCGCGCTCTGCTGAGCTCTGATTATCACCTAGGAAAATCCCTATCTGCCGGTGCTGCGGAGATACATTACCAAACTGTCTTCTTAACTGCCAGAACATGATCTGGCGTACCGTAGGCGATGGCTGGTTGCTTCGACGTCCTCGACCGAAAGGCGAGAGCCGACTACCCACAAGAGCACCCGTACAGGCCGAACACAGAACATTCCCGCCCCCACGACAGTGGCCGTGGTTAAACGTTCCAATCAGCAACTCGAAAACCGGCGGAAAATTCCACCCCATTGCCGGAGCGCTACCATTCCACAAATGGAGATTCTTGGCGCCAATTTCTGCGCTGATTTTGCTACGTCACGGAGCTATGCCCTGAGCAAGCCAATCACAGTTACTATTTTGCAGAAAGCGCGGGAATTTTCCCGCCACAACTGCCTGGGTACACAAGTCATTCCCACGCCTCGCTGGTAGCCCGCCAGAAAGTGTTTTCGCTAAGATTCTGCGAAGTAACGGAACCTCTAGCCCAGCCACTACTTCAGGCCCCGGCGGGCGTGTCTCTTGACAATGTCGGCGTCTGGAAAGCATTCACTCGACTGCCTCACACACGTCGGCTTAACCCTCTCGAGATCAATGGAGCCCGCCTGTCACCGGACCACCCGGGTGACGAGAGACGCTGCGGGGGAAGTCCGCGTGTGAAGGAATAGCAACATTCCACCGCTTGCAATTAGAGAGGAGAATCGTAAGATAGAAATATGAGAGGGGGCTCATGCCACCTCTCACTTTTAGCGAACAAGTCCACCCTCGCTAATGCAAACACTCGGCAAGCAGAACACGAATGCGCATTCGCATGATTCGTTGGCTTTCGATACTGGAACAGTAACCTTTCTAATGATGAAGACTCACAAACTCCTGAGATAAACACTTTAAAACGAACTCTGCCCCAGATAACCCACGATATGCCACCGCAACATCACGAGTGCTGCGCCCTCGATTTCGCAAGCTCCAAACTGCAGTACGAAATTATTACATAACTTCGTACCAGGGTGCGACTTAAACTAATGTATACTCCTAGCTGTCAAAATAAACTGTAGTAGAACATTTCATTTGTAAGTAGGCTGTTTAGGTTTTTTATGTTGGTAACGCCACGTAGCGCTCTGTATGGCCATCACTGACTGTGCTGTGTGCAGTCTGTGGCTGGTTGGCATTGTTGGAATATTCACTAGTGTAGCGTTGGGCAGTTGATGTGAACAGCGCGTAGCGTTGTGCAGTTGGAGGTGAGCCGCCAGCATCGGTGGATGTGGAGAGAGAGAGAGATGCCAGAGTTTTGTGCGTCAGAAAAACGAAGTTTGTAAAGATGGATGTCATTGACTTTTGAACATTATTAAGGTAAATAAGTAGTTTGTTCTCTATCAAAGTCTTTCATTTGCTAAGTATGAGTGCCTTCAGTAGTTAGAATCTTTTATTTAGCTGGCAGCATTGGCGCTCGCTGTATTGCAGTTGTTCGAATAACGAAGATTTTTGTGAGGTAAGTGATTCATGAAAGGTATAGGTTATTGTTAATCAGCGCCATTCTTTTGTAGGGACTATTGAAAGTCAGATTACGTTGCGCTAAAAAAAAAAAAAAAAAAAAGAAAACAAAAACAAAACAAAAAACATATTGTGTGTCAGATTAGTGATGATCAGAATAAGTAAAGAGAGAAATGTCTGAGTACGTTCAGTTTTACTCAGCTGTCTTTGTATCAAATAACGTAGAAGTTTACTAGCACAGTCATTCATAATTTTTCTAAGGGGACGTTACACCTTTCTCGAGAGGGCTCTACGGGCACGTTTCGAAAGCCAATAAAACGAATTAAAAAAAAAATTTCACATATGTGCCTTCCAGACGTAAGTACCAGAATTTAGGCATTTCCACTGGCCATTTTAAGCATCCACTTATAGATCCTCTGTAAGACAGCCGCTTTCTGACATGCCCTTTACAACTAATTCTGCGGAGAGAATTGCAAACATCAGTGGTCCTCTGGAAATATTCACTTACAAAATCCGCCCAGTCGGCTACGACCATCACCCATTTGGGACGATTAGGGCAGGAGCGGCCCATCACCTGTAGCCCAAACAAAATTCGCCTTCCCCCTGCAGTTGGAAATTGGCGACTTCAATAGCAAACAGTGCTACCACTACAATATACGCAACTCTACATCCAACATATGCACTAAAGGACGAATCACTGATATCTTCCATTTCAGCAGCCACAATTGGCGTTTAAACTAGTATCGAAAATTATGAAACATCGTAACGAAAATAACACAGAAGTCCAGTTCATGATAGGACGTGTTGGACGGACACAGATGAGTGCAATGCTATAATTAACGCTTGTGTACAAGAACGGATCAGTAATACTATTCCCATTTAAATGTCCAAGTATGCAGTTGTTAACAAACGACGAAAATACGTTTCACGAAAATAAAACGTTGTGCAGCTGCCAAATGTAGGACAGCATGTACAGTATGCACATATAAAACAGCTCGTTAAAAACGAAAATTTTTACTCCAGCAAATGTAAAATATAATGGCAACCTGTTAGGTATTAAATGTCACATGCACCAAATGGCTTGTAATGTTACTATTGCACAGTCACTTAATTCATAGGGATTTCAGTATGTTTGCTCTGTGCAAAAAGTAACACACAGTAAGATGTCAGATTCGACGAACAACGCGCTGCTTATGAGCCATTTTTATAGATTCATTCCTGTATACGGAACCAGTTACTCAAAGGGAAATCTAAAAGATTAGGGAAAGCAGGGAGAAACTAACGATGTGAACACAACTTCCCTTTAGGTAACTGCTTAAAACGTTTAGTGCAGAGATAAGGGTTTGCGTGCCTAATACACTCAAATTTAATTTTATTTAATCACCACAGTTTCTACATCAGGAAAACCGCGAGGTTTTAACTACGTAGAATCAGATATGTGAGAATTATGAAATTATTAGTATTTAGGTGCATTTGACTTATTTTCAACTGAAATGTGTAAAAAAAAAAAAAACAAACAGTAAGTTTGCCACCATCTATCTTTACACTAGTTTGTAGTTCTACAATTCTTTCCACAGGTAACCTGTAGAAATATTATGAATCATTAACTACAGTGTCACTTCCTAAAACCGTACCCACATTTCCATATACATCCATAAAGCTTTTAATAACATTTTATTCATATCTTTTACAAAATTCTTCTTTTTCACTTCGGTATGCTTTCACTGTTATCTTTCCCAAACTTAAATTTATGGCGTAATGGAGAAAATTCTTGGAACCTCCACGTAATCTTGTATCTGCAATCTAACACTCAGCCACTGATCCCTCGAGCCAGTAGGTAGGTATGTAGTTGTAAAAGGATTGCAGCGTTACTCGCGTTTTCTAGATGCATGTGCAGTATGTTTCACTATTCGTCGTGCCTCCAGACATTAGTTGCGTCTTGTTGAGAACGCTGTTTACGTATCTAGGTAGTGTTGCATACTTCTCAGCCTATTTCACTTTTCTAACTACATACGGAGCATGAAGAAACAGTATAATAATTATCATGGATGGGAGACTAAGCAGAATACTCTTAAAAGTTCTTTAGCTACCAGTAATTGCCGCTGGAATGAGCCTCAAAGCACTTTTTTTCTGTTACTTGCTCAGTTCTTTAGTGTGGGCCTCATTTACCTCAGTGCGTAGTGGACCTCTACCTCCTCCAGTCTGTAGTCACGATTAGCAAGCAGCTCACTGCTTATCCCACAGAGTCCCATTTCATGCAATGCCTTTTCTGATTATATATCAATAATTTAAATCCGTCGCGAGTTACTACACCTACCGTTTTTCACCTAGCAGTTATCTGAAACACAGGATTTGCGGTTTGTTCCTTCCATCTCATGCAATGACCAGTCAACCTCATATTCCTTCTACACTGCAGCTAAACATTTCTGTTAATGTCTCACATTTGACAAAAACGTGAAGAAGAAGTTGCTTAGCACAATGTTAATAAGACAAAAGTTTCTTAAACTCTGTGTACTATTATCATTATGGCTATCACATTTTGACAAGGTGTTGATATAGTGACAACGGTTTAGATAAGATCTGTTCACTAAATTACGTGTTCTCCAAGCATCGGACAAAGTATTGTGCAGGTGTTCAATACAATCTTCAGTAGTAGCAGAGCGAAGGATGCATGCTCTAGCCCTACTTGTCCGTTTTGTGAAGAATGCCAGTGTCCGATATTACCACAGCGACGATATGCACTGACTTTTGTTTCCATGTGGCTTTTACCACATCTATCAGGTCCCTGTATTTCTACATCTTTTCAGCGCAAGTGACTTGCAAATTACGGGTGTTGGGTACAGCGATGTATGTGAAGAAGGTGGCTTGCACAATTTTATAGATCACTGTTAAGTCAGATCGAGTTTTATCAGTTGTTATGGTGCGGTCCAAGAATGTTTTGAAATGTTCTGTTTCCCACAACAATGAGACAATCGTACCTTAAGCAATAAAATAAGTATTATTTTCGTTGTGCAGTTATTGCTACTGTATTTAATTCCAAGTACAGTATATTCTAATGTTAACTTGCTACCTATGCCTGCTTAGATGTAAGAGTGGTCCTTTGAAAATTGATTTTTGGTGATTTCTTCTTATTTTTCGTTACCTCTTCTTATACATAGTGTCTCTACCTTATTTGTCAGGTCTAAAGTTTAACAATCGCGTACCTTGCAGAATACTACCTAGGAGTAGGATTACTATACTTAATATACTTACTACAATATTAATTCGTCGATACTCTGAGGACAGTGTTCTGGGAACATGTATTACTTTTGCATTAACAAGGCACAGAAGACACAAAATTGATTTTTAATTATGTCATGCCTCTTTTATTATCCTTTGACAATAGCAGAGTTTAGAGAATGCGCTGGTAATAATATGCGTTACATTTCATCGGAAAGCTGAAAAATATATCGCATTTATTCCGACATGAAAAGAAACGCAGGCCAAATTTTGACAGTCGTATTAGAATAACGGAATGATCCTGATGAAGTAGACATAATAACTTTATCTTGGAACTCTTCCATTTGGTCCGTGTTTGCATTGAAAAACAACAATATCGGAATTATTAGTCCCCCTTGATGCAAAACACTTTGTTACTTGTTTACTTGCGTATTTATTCCCCAAACAAGTTTCAGCGACAAATGTCGCCATCATTCTTTAAACCTAAAATATGCAGAAAATAGCAAAGTTATACAAACACTGTAATACATTGTGACATTTTTACTGTTCTTTTTTTTTAAATATAATTTTCTGTTGATATTTTCGTTCTGTCTTATTTATTGTACGTTATGGCATGCTTTTAAGAATTGTTGTCGCTGTTTGCGATATATTTTCTGTTGCGTTTTTCTCACCATACATTATGCCATCTGCAACTGTGTGAGCGGCTCTTAGTAAACAAATACTAAAAGGTGAACTTACGTATGTCAGCATTATGCACTTTCGGTTGCGGGAGTTTTGTGGATAAGTTTTGGTGTGTACTGGGCTGTTACTTAGGTAGTACGAAAGTATCAACAGAAAACTATATATCAAAAAACGAACGGTGAAAATGTAATAATGTTTACAGAGTTTTAAAGAACCCACTGATGGTGGCGGCATTTGGCGTCGAAACTAGTTTCGGGAATAAATAAGTAAACAAATAACAAAGTGTTTTCCCATATTGTTCTTTTTAAGTAGTCATGTTGCGGAATGCCACGAAAGTCGCAGTAAAGTTAGACCTGGAACAATAAAAATGGATCAGTGCGCTAAAGAAAGACCCAACAAGATCGGATCAACTTGGCCTGACAAGGGGAAAAAGAGCCCATTCTTGTGAGAATGTAAGTAATACGGGCAACAACAAAAGTTGAAACAAAATTCTGAAACATCACTTGTACAAACGCGTGGTTCAGTAGTGACCAAACGTGATTATGGCAATAAGCGAAACACAAACCAACTAAATATGTGGGTGACCTTGCCCAACACCGACTCAAAGGAAGGCCTCGGGCGCTTGTTGGTGACGTCACGTCAGCTAGGCACGGCGAACGCCAGGTCTGTTGCAGGCATACTCATAATGGTGGTGTCTCCCCCTCTCTGACACAGGAAAATGTGAAATTATTGGCGTTAGTTGACCAACACACATTGTTCTGAGAGATTTCTGCAATCAATTAATTGTGCAGTTCATTACACTTCTTAAGAAATAGTGTACTCCTGAACTTAAATTTCTACCTGCTTTAAGGATTGACATACAAAAACAACTTCATGGTCCAGCAGCAACAGAATTCGTGCTTCTTTACCTTATTTGTAAATCTGAGGAAGTTACGTTTGTACTGGGTTGCTTTTACAAGAAACTGTGAACATATTGGTGCTCTTCTTTAGGTATCTTGATTGACTATGGGGTGAGGAGCACTGAATGCTAATGAAATATCTTGCGATTGTACACGTTGAGGGAGGGGGTGGGGGACAGAAGAAGAGGCAAAAGAGAGATACTTGTTTTATCAAATAAAATTTTTTTATCTTATAAAGTTTCTCCTTTCAGTTGCAAGAGGGGAATATTTATCTTTTCTAATGTGCATGTTTAAAAAAGTTTAAGTTCAGCAGTATTTTCGATGTATGAAGCTATTTTGTTTCCTGTTTAGAATTCCTTTCGTTCAAAACAACTGTAATCTAATGACTGGCAACAGTTGGACATTTACACATGTAAACTAGTTCACATATTCAGTGACGATGTCAAACGAAAATAAATATATACAAGAAAAGAGTTCATTGTAAGGGGGTTGGGGTAAGTTTCGATAGCAAAATGGATCACGTAAATATAGTTACTTGAATATAAAATTTCCGAAGCTTGCAATGGGGCACAGCATCCTCTCATATTGATCTACGTTTGTTTCGACAGGATTCAGTAATACAGAACTATGATCTTCATTTGTAACTTTACGAGAGTAACAGAATCTTTCGTCTAAATAAAAGTGCAGAATCCAAAACAATACCAAACATTTTGTCCAAAAGTAAGAGATTTATAGTGTGATAAGCACGCCCAGATGTTTCTGCCTGCAACAGTCCTGGCGTTCGCCGTGCCTAGCTGACGTGACGTCACCAACAAGGGCTGAGGCATTCCTTTGAGTCGGTGTTGCCAAGCCTTACTTGCAGTTGGAGAAGAGGCAGGTGAGAGAACGAAGGTGGTCAGCGCCTGGTGCCGCTTCCTCAGAAGTGACTGGAGGAGTACGCGAGCGGCGGCCCAGATCACATCACGCATCCGTCGGTCCACGGGCGGCCTGTGTCCCGCCCCCGGGAGGTCGATAGAGGCTGGGGCCGGCGGCCGGCGGCAGAGAGGCGGTCGCGAGGCGCGCCACCTACCAGGGCAACAGCCGGCCGCAGGAGGTAAACAGGTACCAGCTGTCTGACTGGGCCCACGCGGCGTGGGGACACGCGCTGCACGGGCTGCGCTCAGCGCGCGGCGCAGCCCAGAACGCAGCCATTACAGACTGAAGGTGAACTCACACTAGCCGGAACGTCACCGTCTCGTAACCGTCACGTTTTTGGGCGTCGACGGTTAAAGGAATCCCCGAGCATCCACGCTACACGGCACTTCAACGTCGAAAGAAAGTCGTATGTTACAGCTGGTTCATAAAATACTCGCCAGAGGCGCTATTTCGTAGTTCATGGGAGAGCGTCATAAAATGCCAAAATGTAGTTTAAAGAGGGCTTAATTTCGGCCGGAACGCGCCGGAATGCGTTCCGGCATCTCCCAGAGACCATTTTTTTTTTTTTTTTTTTTTTTTTTTTTTTTTTTTTTTTTTTTTAGCGATTCATTACCGGACATCTGAAATACAGAGTGGTCCAAAAAAATGTATCTAATGTTTAAAAGTCCATAACTTGCAAACTAATTGACATCACTGTAGATGTTCGAAATGGTCACCATTAACATCCACACACAAACGATGCCGCCGAACTGCAGCACGAACTACTGACTGCAACGTGTTCAGTTGGATATTTTCACATGAATGTACGATGGATTCTCGAAGTTCATCCAATGTGCGTGGCTTTTGTCGATAAACGACGTCCTTTAGTATTCCCAACAGGTAAAAGTCCAGAGGAGTTAGGTCTGGGGAACGTGGTGGGATACTCCACAGCACCTCTACGGCCTATGCATCTTCCTTGTAGATTTTCGTCGAGATACGCCTTAACACGATTTTGGTAGTGGGCTGGGGCACCATCTTGTTGAAAATAAACTCTTCCGTCTCCATACAAGTCTCGGATGGCAGGTAAAATGGATGTCTGGAGCTTCTGAAGGTACACCTCACCGGTAACTGTGCCGTCAAAGAAGAATGGGGCAATCAAGCGCCGGTAAGACAACACACACCACACATTTACTCATGGCAAATTCAAGGCTTTGTCTACATGGACGTTCGGGTTTTCGGCGGCCCAGTAGATGCAATTGTGGCGATTTACTGTAGCATTGAGTTTGAACTGTGCCTCATCAGACCACACAATCTTCTCTGCAAACTCTTCATCGTTGCGCACCATGTTAGTAAACCACTCGCAGTACCCCATTCTACGATCTGGGTCGTCCTCGTTCATTGCGTGCAGCAATCGTGGGATGTAGCACTTCCACTTTGCTGTCTTCAAAATTCGCCGAACACTTGAGCGACTCACTCCAGTTTCACGGGAACACTGTCTCACAGGCTTCTGTAGTGAGCGAGTGAATTGTTGTAACACACGACGGGAGTTAGCTGGACTTGTTACTGTTACAGGTCGTCCAGATCGTTGTTTGTGTACATCTTTAACACAGCCTTCGGCTTCAAATTTGTCTCGAATGCGACGAATCGTTAAACGTGTCGGTGGCTCTGTTTGATACTCATTTCGCCATTGGCGTTGAACTTCATTAATGTTTTCATACCTAAAATACCACTTCAAAACTGACTTCTTTTAATCGAATGTAAGCCTTGCGCCAGCCATGTTTACTCGAGTAACTAGGTGCAACTAAGAACAAAACACTGACTATCTGGCGAGTGTCATCTGACAAAACAAAACAACGCAATACAACGCTTGTATGGCGATTTCCGGAACTACAAACTATTACACTACCAAAAAATGAGACAGCTCCGTGAATTAGTTTGCCAGTTATGGACTTTTAAACAGTGGATACATTTTTTTGGACCCCTCTCTAGTACAAGTGTGATAAATCACAACGTAACTATAATTTGCCGCTGCGCCAGCACAAGTGAACGGAACACTGGGTCGCCAACGTGATGTGACGGGCAGGAGGTACTGTGTGTGTGTGTGTGTGTGTGTGTGTGTGTGTGTGTGTGTGTGTGTACAGAATACCCAAGAATACTGAACACACGTTCATAGAGCAGCTACAAAGCAACTGTTCGAACGTTGCGGCTGGCAGCATTTGAAAACATGTCATAGTCACGAAGACTACCGACTTGTGCCAATACGTATGAAGCAGAACGATGGAGCAAAGTGACACTGGTACCGCGGCAGGCGGTGGCAGCTGTTGTTTATATTGGAAACTTGTGGTGTTATGTTTTTGATTATAAGATATTATGGTTTAAAAACCTGAATTCCAGAACAGTATTTTCTAAAAAATGATCTCTCATTGCATGTCTTTTGACAAGTGTCTCTCTGTGGCCGGTGGGGGGGGGGGGGGGGGGAGGGGGTGTAGAAGGGGGCGCATTTCGGCACCTGAAAATTTAGAAATTAAGCACTGGTTTAAAGCAGTTTGCAATGATTGCCGTTGCATGTGATGATGAGGTACCGAGAGGAAAAAGAGTCTGGGTTAGAAAAATGTTAAAAAAAATCGAGACTGTGAAAGAGAGTTCTACATTATTTACAAGGGGCAGTCGTCGTTCTATAAATATTTCAGAATGTCTAAACAACCTGTTAAGCAAGATACAAATAAAAATTACAACGAGAAATTCAAGAGTTAGGCGTCCAATATCACCTTCGATAGAAGTTGATGGTTTGCATACGGTATGTCGAGATGGGTCGTTTTAGTGCACTTGAACTATGTTTACGTATATTTCTGCTACCTGTTGTTCGTCGTTAATTTATTACAAATCTTATCAGCTTTACTCCCGATTTTTCTTTTCGCTGTTCCACTGGAAAAATCGTGAGTAAAGCCCGCTGAACAAGGTATGTATCGAAATTCCAGCATGGAGTGGCTTGGGTCAGCAACTTTCATTAATCAGTAGAACGAAAAACCAATCCCAGTTGCAAATTTTTACTTTTTATTCATTCGATGACTAGTTTCGGGCCGAGATCCATTTTCAAATCATGATAACATAGTGGAAAACCGCATTTTCGAAGATGTCAAAAATTTGCAGTGAACATTACAATGCATGCGGATAACTGTTTTCTCATGATTTGAAAATGGGTCTCGGCGCGAAACTAGTCATCGAGTGAACAAAAAGTAAAAATCTGCAACTTGGACTGGTTTTGTGTTCTACTGATATATGTATTGTTTATTTTGCATTGTATTCCTGCTTTGTATAAAATAAATTACTGTAACTTAGTATTGTCTTCCAATCAGTATTAAGATCTTCTGCAATAGCAGTCAGTTGGGATTAATTTCTAATTCACACTGTGTTCTTAATGTAACAATTGCTCGCCAAGTAGGCTACAATCTGGCCCCACAAAACATTCTTCACGAGAAATCTTGAGATGACGTTTTTTTTGTTGACGGCGTGTGTGAATGCCACCAATGAACTACAGAAGAAAATATTTTGACGTGACGGTGAAGTTCCGCCAGGTGTGAATCCGCCTTTAATGTTTTGTGTAAAGTATCGCTAGCTGTAATTGCAAAACTGAAAGTCCAAAAACTGATCCAGTGCAGCTCTCCACGCTACTCTACAAGAGCGGAACCACAGTTCATTTGCGGGGGAGATCACAGTGTATTCACTATTTCGGGGCAATTTTACCAGTACACCCCCGAAAAAAATTCATCCTCAAAGGCAAGGCCATTTTGTTGACAAGTGATGTGATAGGTATTTTATCATTGTTGGAGTATACCATCATAAAATTTACACCAAATGAAACATACATGTCACAGTATACATTCAATCTCGCTACGACAGCCCTATGTTCACTAATCTCTGTATCCGCGTTGATGCTCGTTGTTCGGTTAGAATTATTTGTTGCTAAGAGGTCAAGTGTGTTTTCACAACAGTTTACTATTCAAGTGGGCTCATGAACTAACTGCTCAAAATATTTTCTGAGAATGGATTTAGCACGATTTTGGACGATGTTCCGTGCGTACCTTCGGATTTAAACATGCATTTTCGCCAACATATCGAAGGTAAATTAAAGTCACCACCAACTATTACTGTATGAGTCATGTGCTCGTTTGAAATTAAATTCAAGTTTTCTTTGAACATTTCAGCAACTGTATCTGAGTTGGGAAGTCGGTAAAAGGATCCAATTACTACTTTGTGTCACTGACGTGGTACAGGATTTGGGGTGGATATCGTTAAAAGAAATGCGTTTTTTGTTGCGGCACAATCTTCTCACGAAATTTCAGTCACCAGCTTTCTCCTCCGAATGCGAAAATACTTTGTTGACGCCAGCCTACAGAGGGAGAAACGATCATCATAATGAAATAAGGGAAATCAGAGCTCGCACGGAAAAATATAGACGTCCTTTTTTGTGCGCGCTGGTCGAAATTGGAATAATAGAGAATTATCGTGGAGGTGGTTCGATGAACCCTCTACCAGGCACATAAGTGTGATTTACAGAGTATCCAAGTAGATGTAGATGTAAAAGCTGCCCAAACAGTCACTTCAACACACAGCGTCACTCCCCCTTTTTTTCTTTAGTCAATACTTTATTTTCAGTCATGAAATCAGTCATAAAATTATGACGTTCAAGGTAGAAATAGAATCTCTGGTTTACAAAAACGTCGATAAATTCACAGTATTTCATTCTCTGCTGCTGAATATCAAAAATATAGCCTTTTCTTTTACATTCTACTGTGTCATAGGCGTTATATAAAACTCTATATGTATTCTCACAGTTACTTTATGGATAAACGTTAAATTTCTTAAAGATATCGGAACAACAAGGAAATGAATGGTTGCAATACAATGCATAGTTAACAAATATCTCTTTCTATTTCGATTCTTCCGCTATTCATTATGAAGTATTGCGAGTCAACATTTGAATTCCAAGAGCTCTGGGTTCCCCCCGCTCTTTACACAAAGGACAAATGGACCAGATAACCATGTTGTGTTTCTAGAGTGGAAAGCCGTTTACATCTGGCCATAGTACTTGTCCTGTATGAACGTGTTATATCGTCGTTCTTGGCCGCGCGGGGTAACCGCGCGGACTTGGCTGCCTTGTCACGGTTCGCGCGGCTCCCCCCGTTGGAGGTTCGAGTCCTCCCTCGGGCTTGTGTGTGTGTGTGTGTGTGTGTGTGTGTGTGTGTGTGTGTTGTCCTTAGCGTAAGTTAATTTAAGTTAGATTAAGTAGTGTGTAAGCCTAGGGACCGACAACCTCAGCAGTTTGGTCCCATAGGAAATTACAACAAAAAGCGTCGTTCTAGGTATGACAGCAAGTCTTCCTCAAAGCCACTTTCATACTTGGTTTACTGTGCAGCATTTAAATCTGTTTGTGAACGGTCCTTCTTTGTCACATTTTGCTCAGTTGGGAAAGTCGATTAAGAGAATAGCATGTAGCTTACTACGTACTGCAATGGTTTCGTTGACAACCTTCTACCACGTCGACCTGATATTTATTGTTAGTAGAAGGTTTTTCCAGACCTCGCTCACTTTAAAAGAAGGTATTTGTTCTGGATTCTGTTTGGAGATGTTGTTTTTGTAAAATGGTGGTACCGTTTCCTTTCAGTGACCAGTTTATGGCTTCGACTTACGTAGCTACTCTCAATTATTATCATTTTCAAGAAGCTAAGTTTTGAATGTATTTTGCAATGTTAACAGATGCTTTTCAGGGATAACGGGGTTTGTAAAGATATCAGTCAGATTTTGAGAGTTTACTCTTGTCCTTTCAATAACACAAGGCCCTGCACTCTGCCTCTACATCAGTCGTGCCAGTTCCATCTTCCCCGCAAAGTAAGGTCAAATTCTTGTGTTTGACCTTGAATATATTTCCTCGGCACACGAAGTATCCTAGGGCTGACATGATACGCTCAATTATTGTTAACACGACGGCACTATGATTGCGACATAGAAAACCCTGGATAAGGTGCAGTCGCTTACCAGTTTTGCCTTTGGAGAGTGTTTACACTACGCACTGAGTGCCCTTGGACGCTGGTTCTAACTGTGCAGCACTGAACATCAGTTGCAAGCCGCCATCTTCAGTGGGTCTGATACGAGGTCGATACGTAGACTTATTATATCCCCTTCTGGCGGTACACCACTCATTGCAAATCGGCAATGTTTCCTCCAGGTTCTGAAGAATGATTAAGTTCCCACTTCACCATGTCCCTTGTGTGATCAATTGGCGAGACATCTGTTGATCTTACCGACCACAGCAGTTCTTGTACTCCATGACGAATATTCTTCGTCGCAGAAACCGTAGGTGGAAGACCACTGTCCTGATGAAAAAGCATATCACCTTCCTGTCAAGAAAATGGCGGTCGCCTGTGCAGCATACCGAGCACAGGTTACTTTACACCGTACACGTTTCGCAATATTGCTGGCCTTACAGCCATCATATTCAGCTGCAAGAAGCTTTTCTTAGAGCAGCTGAGAACGCAGTAGTGGAACGATGACGTAATATTGTGTGAGCCACCCGTGACAGATGGTTTGTTCGGTACGGGTATCGTGAGAAAGACCGCCTAAATGTGGTCCTTGTACGCGATTGGCTGCTGCGTTCGGAAGTTCCGCGCCAAAATGATAGTCTTCTGTTATTAATATTAGACAGTGCGTTTAATTGCATTTCGTGTAAAAGCATGTCTCAACAGGTGGCTAGCATTCCATTATTTCAAAAGTCTTAATTACTAGCAGAATAGTAAACAGTTGCTAAACGAAAAGGCAGACGAAGCACTTCGGAGATCTTTGGGTTGCGCTTAACTTGGACATAGATTAAGGACTTTATCAGTAATCTCTGGCTATTTGGAAACAAATGAATGGAAAATTTTATTATTCATACAATACAAATTCCTCGCTAAGAGCTATCAGTCTCAAGATAATGGCTTCACGACCTACGTGCTGTTTTCTGCGCAGGACACAACCATTACAGAAGACGTAGGTTGGTGTACATTAATTAGAATTTATGCATTCCGCTGAGGACGTCGGAAGCAAATAGGCACCTCGCGTGTACTGCAATCTTAGTAAAATGAGATCAGTGACACGTCATATGTGGTAACACACTAGAGGTATGAGGAGAGAAATTTTCTAGGGAAGAGGTTTATGACACGCACGTATATATCTCCCCCTCTTTCTCTTTTTCTACGAGCCGTAGTATAACTCCATCACTTGCTTACAGACAGCAACTACTCCCATAATTGAAGACAATCCGGTGCCATTCTACACCCCTGTCGACTCTTTCACGACACCAGAGTGGTGGTGTCATGGTGCCAGTGGCAGCCTGTCCAGAGGCACACTTGATCTTAGTCCTTAGTCCTTGGTGACCCATCAGATGCAACACGTGCTCAGATTTCTTCCCTGGATGATGTTGAGTCGGTCACTGCTGCTCTGACAATGCGTAGATCTTGATGTGCGTCTGCACTACGTGGACGTCCAGAAACTGGTCTACGGGTGTGGGATTGTTCTACAGACCACTCCTGAAAGCTGCAACACAACGACGATACATTGTGCCCAACGTATTCAGCAATCCATTGATACGTCTATCCAGTTTTCCGCAGGCCGACAATGCGACGTCATTCAAATGGCTGAAGTTGTTCAACGGGATTAAGTACTCGTCGATGAGGCAGGGTTGTCCACTAGAATCAATGTTGCACATACTGTTCACCACTGAACTTAACACAGGTCCTGCCTGCAGAGTCAAAACAGACGGTGCACAGATAGCTGATGACCACAACAAATGAATCACTAAACATTACAATCCCTCAATATGCACATACTATACCGAGGCGCCACTGAACATAGTCCTTGAGGGTGTTGCATTGTTTTATTTTATTTATTTATTTATTTTGCCGTATATGTTCTGATAGGGCGAGCGGACGATGAGACAGATTCCTACACCTCTTACAGAGCTTACTTTTGTTGCTCAGAATGTAAACTGCTTTTCAGGTTAGAATCCTGCCTCGGGCATGGATGTGTGTAATGTCCCAAGTAGTTCTAAGTTCTAGGGGACTAATGGCCTCAGATGTTAAGTCCCATAGTGCTCAGAGCCATTTGAACCTTTTTTTTTTAAATTCATGCCGACAGTGACTGTTTCCCATTGCCCAGACAAACATGTCTCATTTGTCTTTGTCAGCAGGTATGGTCAGCTTGCGTGTGAAAGGGCGCGTTTAGTTAGCTGGAACGTTTCCTTCACCCAGTCGGCCTGAGACCCCATCCAAGGAGATCTGGCTTCAAGGCACCTAACCGACAATTTTCTTTACCACTTTTAGGCCCTTAATTTTCATGTTACATTGTTCTCTATAAGTTGACTAAAAACTTTGGAGGAGCAGTACATATACAAACATAAATGGTTTGATTAAATTATATGTAGAACGGGTCACTACACGCAAGACCGCCCCTTGAATCGGTGCCTGCTAGTCTGCCCTGTGCAAGTCTCTGCTTAACTACTGCAACCTACTACTTCCATTTGAATCTACTTACTACAGTCGAGCCCTGGTTTCCCTCTGTGGTATCACGTATCGTTACCACCCCATGGGCTTCATCACTAGGGATTAATTTATTATGATTAGATTTGACTCTTTCTTATGGGTTTTACGTAAGTTTTGTAACAGTTTGGTAAGAAGTCATGTAGCAAAGGTAACACTCAAGCGAATACCTTTACGAAAGATTTCTTAACACTTATATTTATATACAATATTAACAAATTTCTCTTTTTCAGAAGTACTTTTCTTGATATTACTGGTCTGCATTTTATATCTTATGTACTTCAGCCATCGTTAATTATTTTGTTGCTCAAACAGCAAAACTCATCTACTACTTTTACTGCCTCATACCTTAATCTAATTCTCTCAGCATTGGCTAACTGGACTGCAGTCTATTATTCTTTACTCTTGTTGATACGCATACTAAAACCTCGTCCCAAAACACGACCCATTCCATTCATCGACTCTTTGGTCTCCTTTACCATCTCTGCGACAGTTATCGGCAAGACTAAGTTTTCATTTCTTCCTCAACTGTAATTTCCTTTCTAAACATCGGTCCCATTCTCGTCACAGTTTGTTCAGACTGAATAACATTGGGGATAGGCTACACCTCGTCTCCTTCCATTCTCAACCACTGCTTTCCTTTAATGTCCTTTGATTCTTATAAAAGATTTGGTGCCCGTGCCAGGTTTGAAGTTTCTATTTGATTGAGAAATAGCGTTCTTGGTCACGTAAACTTACAACGGCCATGAGAGCGGTGTGCTGTCCCCATTTGATTGAGATATAGCTTTCTTGGCCACGTAAACTTAGAACGGCCATGAGAGCGGTGTGCTGTCCCCATGCCTCTTCATTTATTCATCGGAAGAGCCCTTTGGCTGAGGCTGACACGGCGGTAGGTCGGTATCGTTGGGACTTACGAAGGCTGTTCGGACGGAGCTAATAGGAGAGAGGGATTGTAAGGGAGATAAAGATGGCAACTCCAGTGCCTGCGGGAGAAAGAAACAGGAAGGTCGGTAAACGTCGCACGGAATCATACTAGCAGTGGAAATAATTTTACTTTATATTGGCCTACATGCACTTGATTAAAATGACAGCTGTTTTATTCCCCCACTTGTGTCCTAACCATGAACCATGTGCTCCATTTCACTGTGTCCATTATTTTGCCATACATGCTATGTCATTCACTGGACCAGGGGTAGCTTCGGCAATGACAGCAAACAATCGAGAACGTCTCGAGAAGCAATGGATGAAACAGTCAAAGAAGTAGAATTTTTGCAATCTCAAATTATATCATAAGTCACACATTATCTGTAGAAAAAGGTGCACCTGCTATGTTTTACAACTACTTCTGCCATTTTATTAGGTACTACAGAAAGTCCAGTTTTTGTTTGAAGACATTCTGCCAATATCTCTCTTACCGAATCATAAATTCTGCTGCTCCACCAACATCCAACAGTACTCTTTACTATCACATGAGTGACACATAGTCTTCACCATTACACTGTTGAGATGGTTGAGACAGCAATCAGTGACAGAATTATTCTACCTGATGCGCACGATACATGTGACAGACAAAATACTCGCAAACTTCAGGAAGAATATAATGATTGCGTTTTTAAAGAAGACCGGTGCTGACAGGTATGAATGCTAGAAGTAATTAAGTTTAATGATTCATGGTTACAACATACTGAGACGAATTATTTAAAAGAAAATTTTAACGTGGTGTTTTTTACGAATTTTCTTACTGACCTGAAATTGTATTCCTGTTTATTGTGGATATTTTCGGCCGAAGTTGCCAGGAGTCACCTGGAGGTGGTATATAAACTGTTAGCGGGGTACATATTGCACACCAGAGCTTGAATCTCGGTGTAGTGTTCTGCAGGGCTTTTGGAGTATTGAGCAGTTTACCCCTGTCTATCGGATGAAAGCGAAGATGACGACCCTTGTTTCGACTGATTTGACAGTGCAGCAGTGCGGTGGATTAATCCTGATCCGTCAATAAACGTTTGTAAGGTAATCTGAGGAGCAATACGTCTCGTAATTTGTACCGCGCACTGCAAAATTCCCATTGTTCTGGCCGCGGTCACTACAAAGACTTTGCGCGGGGACGGACGAAAGGAACATCCCAAAATGTACAGGGCAGTCCAGAAATATTGCAGCAAACTTCGATAGCTTGTGCAAGGTTGAAAGACGTGCGTTATTACGCACTCCTTTCATATTTTCATAATATTTAGTCTTGCGATTCTATCTTTAGCATTTTTTGATACGGTCATGTCATGCCGTATTGGTACCTACTTTTCTAAACCTGAAACCACGCTGATACCTGAAAGAGGATACAAGCGTGGTATTTCTGTTTTATTTTCTTAAAAACTGCAGTCTTTCCCAAGTAGCCATAACGGAGTCCTTCTCCCGCCAAGAAGATTAGCTTGAAAGCATGACTGGTTCATTTGAATGCCTTGTAGGGGTCAAAGAAGCCCTTCTTATTTGTTCTCACACATAACAATACCAACCTTTGAGCCGGCCGGAGTGGCCGTGCGGTTCTAGGCGCTACAGTCGGTCGCAGATTCGAATCCTGCCTCGGGCATGGATGTGTGTGATGTCCTTAGGTTAGTTAGGTTTAAGTAGTTCTAAGTTCTAGGGGACTGATGACCTCAGGAGTTAAGTCGCATAGTGCTCAGAGCCATTTTGAACCAACCTTTGAAACCTTGCCTCTTCTGCATGTTTGATGACCTAAATTTTGCCGAATCGCAAGCCATCCTGCTCCTTTCGGGCTACCCGTCACGACAGCATGTACGAGTAGTTCACGCGGTCTCATTGGCCAGAATAGCGAGCGCAACTTTCTTCTCCCAAAAAGTCGTTTCTCCACTTTGAACAAGTGAGAGAGGCAGACTTCGATAGTGGAGTGGTGTTCCTGCCCTTCGTGGGTAACCATCGCATTCCGTTTATTAAGTCAGAAATTCGATAAACTTGATAGCATCAGCGCTTTTTTCGTCTATCTATTCTTTCCCCAATATTTTATCACTATGCGTTTGAAATAAGTTGAATGTTATGTTGTGACGGAATTAGCACGATAGTTTTTGTGCGTTAGTTAGGTCTCATGCTGGTAGAGACACCCGATAACCTTCTTAAGTATATTCATCCACTTTCCGTGCATTTGTTTCCCCTTCAGTGAGTGTTATATGTGATCAGTATTTTGCGACTGAAGTGAATATTTTTAGAACCGCAAATTTTTTAGGACGTAATCTTGCTGCTTTGTTCCTGACCCTACAACCAAGTGAAGATTGCTTAGCTGTAGTATTGCCTAATAGAACAGTAATCATACGTGGCTGATGGAACATCGTGTGTTCTGTAGCAAGTTATAGATAGTGTGATGAATGGTCCTGTGATTTACCTAATATACGGAAGAGATCTTCCTTTGCTATTTTTCCTTCACTGTAGCGAATTATTTCCCGCTGTATCTGTGGTGTCACCGCCAGACACCACACTTGCTAGGTGGTAGCCTTTAAATCGACCGCGGTCCGTTAGTATACGTCGGACCCGCGTGTCGCCACTATCAGTGATTGCAGACCGAGCGCCGCCACACGGCAGGTCTAGAGAGACTTCTTAGCACTCGCCCCAGTTGTACAGCCGACTTTGCTAGCGATGGTTCACTGACAAATTACGCTCTCATTTGCCGAGACGATAGCATAGCCTTCAGCTACGTCATTTGCTACGACCTAGCAAGGCGCCATTATCAACTGCTATTTATCTTGTGATGCATGTACCGTCAGACCGATGTTCACCAATTACGGATTAAAGTTAAGTATTCCAGAAGCTACGTACTATTTTTGCTACTATAAAGACCTTGTCATTTTCCAGACCTCACGCCATCCTGCGTGAGCTTAAACGCGTGCTCTTCGGCCTCCCGTCCTCGTGGATTGGCTGTCTTGCCAGTCCACAAAAGTATCTATCTTCGGTAGTGGCTGCACATTAAACCTCCCCATTTCTTTGCAACCACTAACGTAATTTTCTTGTAGTGGTGGTAAAGCTCCGTCATTCTTTCCTTTTTCCGACTGGATTTCTTATTGAGAGACTTCACTGCTGAAATAAGTGTTTATGGAGATATAATGTTAAATTTTGGCAGGTTAATAATGTCGCACTTGTAATTAATATTAACATTTGCTGTAAATAAATGTTGGAAATTCTTTCTTTTAATGACGTACAAACGCACTAAAAGCACAGAAGAAACGCATGAAACCGCAAAGAACCTGTCATGGCTTCCACGAGGGAAACAAATAAATTCAAAAAAATAGCGTTTTGTTTTCATACAGTCGCCATGGATCTCGCGTTGGTGTTGTGCTGCTGTTCCTAAATTAGACTTAGAAGTCACGGCGTTTCATTTCAAGATCTGTTACTACCACTGCATGTACAAAAGATAAGCTGAACATCCGTCCTTTTAGTAAAGAAAGCATCGTTTCTTATTGCTAGACACGAGACAAAATTCCACAGGATTTGGTAGAAGAGCAAGTTTGCTGTTGGAAGGTTATCATCACACGGTTGTTCCTTGAAATCATTCTATGAGGGCAGAGAGAGACTTACGGCCTACCGTCCGTCAGCGAACAAAAGTAATGTTTGCTGCCTGAAGGGTGGCCTTGTTGCAAGCGCCGGCGCCTATAACTTCGAGGATTTGTGGCGTCGTTGGATGACATTTGCGGACACGGGTTCCTATCCTCGATTTGTTCTTCAAGACATCTTCTACGAGGGCGGTTCAGAAAGTAACCTCCGATTGGTCACAGTGCGGGTTGTGGGGGGAGTAGCGACGCCATCTGTGCGTTCACGCACTCAACAGGTCAGTCGGCATCAAGCCGTGGTCGAGTGAACGTCGTACCTGCGCTGGTTTAGTTTTTGTGGCAGTTTGAAATGTGTGCTGCAATAGAAAACCCCGCCAAATGTGAAGTGCGTGCTGTCATAAGGTTTTTTACAGCCGAAGGATATTCTGCAGCAGCTATTCATCGTGAGCTTTGTGCCGTGTACGGACCTAGAGTTATGAGTGAAGGAGGTGTCCGTGAATGGGTACGTTTATTTAAAAGTGGACGAGAAAACGTTCATGATGAAGAGAGGAGTGGTAGACCGTCATTGGTGACTGACGAACTCGTTCAGACAGCTGATGCAAAAGTTCGTGAAAATCGACGTTTCTCAATGTCGGAGTTGTCTACTGGTTTTCCATAGATTTCTGAGACTCTCTTGTACGAGATAGTGACAGCAAGATTGGGTTACCGTAAGTTCTGTGCACGATGGGTGCCCAAAATTCTTACCGACCACCACAAAACTCAAAGAATGGCCTCTGCATTAGACTTTCTGTCACGTTATGAGGACGAAGGAGAACCATTGTTAAACAGAATCGTGATCGGTGACGAAACCTGGATTAAGTACGTGAACCCTGAGACAAAAGAACAATCAAAGATGTGCGAACATTCAAACTCGCCTACCAAACCAAGAAAAGCCTCGTAAGATTTTTCTGCCAGAAAACTGATGGCAACGGTGTTTTGGGATGCCAAAGGGGTGTTGTTGGTTGAATTCATGGAACGTGGTACGACAATTAATCAAGACGTGTACTGTGAAACAATAAAAAAGTTACGACGGGCTATACAGAACAAACGCCGTGGTATGCTGACTTCCGGTATCGTTTTTTTGCACGATAACGCCCGTCCTCACTCTGCTCGCAGAACAACGGCCCTTCTTGAGTCCTTCAAGTGGGACGTTATCAACCATCCACCTTACAGCCCAGACCTGGCGCCAAGTGATTATCACCTCTTCATAAATTTGAAGAAATGGCTCGGGTCACAGCGGTTTGATGACGACGAAGAGCTCAAAGATGCGGTCACAGGCTGGCTCCAGGCACAAGCGGGTGATTTTTATGCAGAAGGAATTTCAAAGCTTGTGAAGAGATACGATAAGTGCCTCAATCGCTATGGAGACTATGTAGAAAAATAGTGCAAAGATGTAGTTGTAAGATGTATATATTAAAATATTTTTATTTAACTTGGTGTATTTTTTTAAATCAACCGGAGGTTACTTTCTGAACGGCCCTCGTATAACCCAAATATCGAACGGATCGAAATCATTAATTCATTCAGTTTCTCAGAAACAACAAAATCCACCAGTAAAACTCCACTTATGGTGTCCACAGCTTTTCCATTACATGTTGCTATTGCAGCAGTTTGCGTGAAAAATGACAGGAAATGAACACAGCGAATCATGGCTCGAATGTAGGTAGTCAGTCATACTGTTCATGGGTAATTTCCTACGCTCATAAATAAAGGTAACTGATATTTTGTTCCACTCGCAACAATTTAAGCTGTGCTCTCAGGTTCCACCTAAACCACCACTTCGGGAATGGAGGCATATTGCGAAATAACGGTCAAATATGATCATAAATTTAAACTGTCACATTTTATCAGAAATCGTGACATATTTGGAAGACTGAGCAATTATCATTGCCTACCTCATATTATCATGCGATGGCTACAGTAAACGATAACTTTTTATCATCAGGAGCATGCAAATACTGTTAGTGCACTTTAGCAAAACTATTTACAGTGCCTGACAAAGTAAAGCAGCGAAGAAATGGTCGGATGTCAGTGAAACGTCGTACATGTATACCATCGGTGGGTATTTAAATGATTACGGACACAGTTCTCTGGGACAGGTAGAACGGCCATCGGAGTGCTTTGGTGTTGTTCGTGTTTATTGTTTTTACCAGGGCTGGTAGAATTTATAAGGGACGAGAACAGCATCAGATGTTGACTGGGAAGGATACGGAGACCCTACCTACTCTTGTGATACAGTGTTATCAGCATTTGACAGAGTCAGAACGGGGCCTCGTTGTTAGCCTCCATTAGGCAGGCAATCGTGCAAAATCCAGATTTTGGGGGCATTCAGGGGTGACAGTGGTCTGTATTACACTTCACGGTATACATACTCGTCGTCAAGGTTTGGGTCGATCACATCTGACCACCGGAAGGGAGGATCACCAAGCACTTCGTAATCCATTCGCATGTGCGCCTGCCATAGGAGAACGAATAATGAGCTCCCTGCATCCTGCACTATTGCTTGAAGACCGTGATGAATGGAATCGAATTGTACTCAGTAATGAAATGCGGTTCAGCATTACCCTCCGATGATCATCGTTGGCTATTATGCCAACAATCTGGGAGGAGGGGGGTGGGGGGGGGGGGGGGGGGGGGCAGGGAAGTCCCGTCTTTCCAGTCTTTTGGAGAGGCACAAATGTGGTTTGCGGAGACATCGACAATGACTTCAGATCGCGCCTGATAGCGATTCAGAGCTCTCTGCCACAGTACATCAGAGACATACCGCGTCCTCATGAGTTACCTTTTTTTAAATTTTTATTTTGTTTACATGTCAAGTTCCGTAGGACCCAACTGAGGAGATACAGGTTATGGAACGTGTCAGTACACGAAATTACAACGTAAAAGTAATAACAGATGAAAATAAAATGTTTATGAAGCCGGAAAAGTCAAGACATAAGTTAAAGTAAACGCAAACAACAATACAATAAGAATCAGCTTAATTTTTCAAGTAACTCCTTGACAGAACACAAGGCGTGACCCATGAGGAAAGTCTTCAGTTTCGATTTGAAAGCGCGTGGATTACTGCCAAGATTTTTGAATTCGAGCGGTAGCTCATTGAAAATGGATGCAGTGGTATACTGCACACCTTTGTGCACAAGAGCTAAGGAAGTCCGATCCAAATGCTGATTTGCTTTCTGCCGAGAATTAATTGAGTGAAAGCTGCTTATTCTTAGGAATAAGCTATTACTGTTAACAATAAATGACAGTAAGGAATATATACAGGGTGGTCCATTGGTAGTGACCGAGCCAAATATCTCACGAAATAAGCATCAAACGAAAAAACTATAAAGAACAAAACTCGTCTAGCTTGAAGGGGGAAACCAGATGGCACTATGGTTGGCCCGCTAGATGGCGCTGCCATAGGTCAAACGGATATCAACTGCGTTTTTTAAAAATAGGAACACCCATTTTTATTACATATTCGTGCAGTATGTACGAAATATGAATGTTTTAGTTGGACCACTTTTTTCTGGCGCTGTAATAGTCACAAACGAATAAGTACATGGTATCGCGTAACATTCAGCCAGTGCGGACGGTATTTGCTTGCTGAAACATTATCCGTGTTAAAATGGACCGTTCAGCAATTGCGGAAAAGGTCGATATCGTGTTGATGTATGGCTATTGTGATCAAAATGCCCAACGGGCGTGTACTATGTATGCTGCTCGGTATCCTGGACGACATCATCCAAGTGTCCGGACCGTTCACCGGATAGTTACGTTATTTAAGGAAACAGGAAGAGTTAAGCCACATGTGAAACGTCAACCACGACCTGCAACAAATGATGATGCCCAAGTAGGTGTTTCAGCTGCTGTCGCTGCTATTCCGAACATCAGTAGCAGACAAATTGCGCGAGAATCGAGAATCTCAAAAATGTCGGTGTTGAGAATGCTACATCAACATCGATTGCACCCATACCATATTTCTATGCACCTGGAATTGCATAGCGACGACTTTGAACCTCGTGTATAGTTCTGCCACTGGGAACAAGAGAAATTACGGGACGATGACAAATTTTTTGCACGCGTTCTATTTAGCGACGAAGCGTCATTCACCAACAGCGGTAACGTAAACCGGCATAATATGCACTATTGGGCGACGCAAAATCCACGATGGCTGCGACAAGTGCAACATCAGCGACCTTGGCGGGTTAATGTATGGTGCGGCATTATGGGAGGAAAGATAATTGGCCCCCAACTTCCTCGATGGCAAACTAAATGGTGCAATGTATGCTGATTTCCTACGTAATATTCTACCGACGTTACTACAAGATGTGTTTCACTGCATGACAGAATGGCGATATACTTCCAACACGATGGATGCCCGGCACATAGCTCGCGTGCGGTTGAAGCGGTACTGAATAGCATAATCCATGACGGGTGGATTGGTCGTCGAAGCACCATACCATGGCCAGCACGTTCACCGGATCTGTCGTTCCCGGATTTCTTTCTGTGGGGAAAGATGAAGGATATTTGCTATCCTGATCCACCGACTACGCCTGACAACATGCGTCAGCGCATTGTCAATGCACGTGCGAACATTATGGAAGGAGAACTACTCTTTGCTGAGAGGAATGTCGTTACACGTATTGCCAAATGCATTGAGGTTAACGGACATCATTTTGAGCATTTATTGCATTAATGTGGTATTTACAGGTAATCACGCTGTAACAGCATGAGTTCTCAGAAATAATAAGTTCACAAATGTACATGTCTCACATTGGAACAACCGAAATAAAATGTTCAAACGTACCTACGTTCTGTATTTTAATTTAAAAATCCTACCTGTTACCAACTGTTCGTCTAAAATTGTGAGCCAAATGTTTGTGACTATTACAGCGCCATCTATCACAAAGCGAAAAAAGTGGTCCAACTAAAACATTCATATTTCTTTACGTACTACAGGAATATGTAATAAAAAATGGGGGTTCCTATTTTTTAAAAAACGCAGTTGATATCCGTTTGACCTATGGCAGCGCCACCTAGCGGGCCAGCCATAGCGCCATCTTGTTTCCCCCTTCGAGCTAGACAAGTTTCGTTCTTTGTAGTTTTTTCGTTTGACGCTTATTTTGTGAGATATTTGGCCCGCTCACTATCAATGGACCACTCTATGTTGAGAGGCCAATGTCAAAATACCCAGACAGGGGTCGAGAAGAGATTCGTGAACTTACACTACTTATTGCCCGAACCGCCCGTTACTGAGCCAAAAAAATCCTTTTAGAATGGGAAGAGTTACCCCAGAAAATAATACCATAAGACCTAAACGAATGAAAATAAACAAAGTAGACTAATTTTCGTGTCGAACGATCACTCACTTGAGATATAGTTCTAACAGTAAAAATGGCAGATTAAGTCTTTGAAGAACATCCTGAACATGTGCTTTCCACGACAGTTTACTGTCTATCTGAACACCTAGAAATTTGAACTGTTCGGTTTCACTAATCATTTGCCCATTCTGTGACATTAAAACGTCAGGTTTTGTTGCACTATTTGAAACAGAGCCAATGTTGCACACAAAATCCTTTACTACGAAGCTGATGTCATCAGCAAACAGAAATATTTTAAAGTTAACTGTAATACTAGAGGGCATATCATTTATATAAATAAGGATCAGGAGTGGCAGCAACACTGATCCCTGGGGCACCCCTCACTTGAATGTACCCCACTCAGACCCCACATCACAGCCATTCTCAACACTGTCAATGATGTCCTTTTGCTGTCTCTTGCTAAAGTAAGAAGTGAACCAATTGTGAGCTACTCTCCATATTCTGTAATGATCCAACTTCTGGAGCAATATTTTGTGATCAACACAATCAAACGCCATAGTTAAATAAATAAAAAATGTGCCTAGCGTTCGAAACCTATTGTTTAACCCATCCAGTACCTGACAGAGAAAAGACAATATAGCATGTTCAGTTGTTAAACGACTTCTAAGGCCAAACTAAACATTTGATAGCAAATGGTGTGATATAAAATGATTAACTATGCTCACATACACAGCCTTTCCAAAAACTTTAGCAAACACTAATGGCATAGAAATAGGTTTAAAATTGTCCACATTATGCCTTTCACCCTTTGCATAAAGCGGTTTTACTACTGAGTACTTTAATCGTTCAGGAAACTGACCATTCCTAAAGGAAAAATTACAAATACGGCTAAATACAGGGCTAACATGTGGAACACATTAGTTTAACATTCTGCTTGGCACTCCATCATATCCATGAGAGTAATTAGCCTTCAGTGATTTAATTATTAACTCGATATCTCCCTTGCCTGTATCACAGACGAGTATTTCAGACATCAATCTCGGAAAGGCATTTGCCAAGAAAGTTATATGATTCCCTACAGAACTAATTTTTTTATTTAATTCATCAGCAATGCTCAGAAAATGATTATTAAATACTGTACATATATCTGATTTGTCAGTAACAGAAATATTTTTACTGCGATCTGACTTTATATTGTCGACCTTGCGCTGCTGATAGACACTTCCTTCACAACTGACCATATGGTTTTAATTTTATACTATGAATTAGCTGTTCTGTTTGTATACCACATACTCTTTGCCTTCCTAATAACATTTTTAAGCACCTTACAATAATGTTTGTAATGGGCTACTGCGGCTTCATTGTGATTGCTTCTAACATTTTGATATAATCGCCACTTTGTCCTACATGATATCCTTATCCTACTATTCAGCCACCTGGGCTGCCTTTGACTGCCAGTACCCCCTTTAGAACGTTCTATTGGAAATCAGCTCTCAAAGAGCGTGAGAAATGTGTCAAGGAAAGTATTACATTTGGCATCTATGTTATCGGCACTACAAACATCCTGCCTCTCTTGTTCCTTGACAATGTTTAAAAAACTCTTTATCGCTGTTGGATTAACTTTCCTACGTAGTTTATTCTTATATGTGACATTTGTTTGAGTAGAAAAGCCTTTTATGTTAAAAATTGTGCATCATGGTCTGAAAGGCCATTTATCCTTTTACTAACAGAATGTCCATGTAGTAATGAAGAATAAATAAAAATATTGTCTGTGGCTGTGCTACTGTTCCCCTGCATCCTAGATGAAAAATATACAGTCTGCATCAAATCATATAAATTTAGGAGATCTACCAACATTGTTTTTCTTGCACCATCATATACAACATTTATATTGAAGTCATCACATATAATTAATGTCTGGTACTTCCTATAAAGTGAATCAAGAAACCTCTCTAGCTTGAAGAGAAATGCTCTGAATTCAGAGTTAGGGGACCTATAAACAACAGCAATTTGAAGCTTAGTTTCACTAAATTCAGCTGCCCCTGCACAACATTCAAATATCTGTTCAGTGCAGTGCCGTGATACGACTATGGACTCAAATGGAATACTGTTTTTTTATGTACATGGCCACTCCCCCACCCCGCAAGGAACTCCTTGAAAAACACCCATCTAATCTGTAGCCTGGTAGAGGAAGCCTCTGAATTGTCATGTGTCTGTATCGTGGTGTCATTTATCAATAGGACAATGCTCGTCTATCCATGGCGGTATCTCTATGAATTGTCTGCACGGGGTTGAGGTACTCCGGTGGCTGGCAAGATCTTTAGGTGTATCCCCAATAGAATGTGTGTGAAACCAGCTCGGGCGTCGACTTCGTTACAGTGCGAGTTCAAATGGTTCAAATGGCTCTGAGCACTATGGGACTTAACATCTTAGGTCATCAGTCCCCTAGAACTTAGAACTACTTAAACCTAACTAACCTAAGGACATCACACACATCCATGCCCGAGGCAGGATTCCAGTGCGAGTGTCGAGGATATCAAGGACCACTTATAACAGTTTTGGGGCTTTTTGAAACCTTCCCAATCGAGACAGTGCATGCTTCCAGTCCAGAGGGGGTGCAACGTCGTACTGATAAAAGGGGTTGAACCGTGAATTTACTGTCAAAATCTTTTCTTAAAGAATTTACTTTATTTACTAGCGATTCACCAAGAACATTAACATATTTAATCACACTTGGTGAGCGTGGAAGTAGTTGCCAGGAAGTAACCGATGGAAAATAAAATTACCTTTAACATATGTGAATTTTATTCCTAAAAGCCTTTTCAAAAACAGATTTAAAATTACAATCAGAAAGCACCCTCTAAATATCAAGTTACAATTATACAGAGGCAGGATAACAAATTTTTTTATATAGTAGGAGCCTTCGGGCTGAGAAGCTTACCTGCTCCCTTTCAACACGGCCCTAGTCACGACCGCTCACAAAGAGTTCTGAAAAACTACACGGGCGCAAATCTGCAACACACCAGATTACTTTAAACTAAAAATATTAACAACTAACACAAACACATTAACTATGCATCCCGTAAGAGGGATGGAAATGGTACAAACACTCACACCAAGAAATTATTTGCCACCAACAGTGCAATTTGTTTTTAAGAGGGCTCTTACGGTGGAAGGGTGGCAACTTTATAAAAATGACTATTTAAATAATACCCATGAAATTCAGACTTACATAAATTGTACAACATGCTCTACATTACACATATACCGCCTCGAAAGATGGTAGGCAAGATAAAAAACGTATTTCAGGAATTCGGCCTTTACCTTAATTCTATAAATTCGTTAACACCGAATCCGACAATCATTAACGTACGGCAGATTGACGGGGGGGGGGGGGGGGCGTTACTAAACAATCGGAACCGCAGATTGCTCTAAATCTCGCCATTTCCACAAGGGGGAAAAACGGATCACCCAATTCACAAATAACCACCTGTTGCTCTCGTCTGAACCGCGAAGCCACTCCCTCTTTCTATACGGCGCTGCCCACTGGACTCACGTGGGGACCTCATATGCGCCGACGCTCAAGGCGGACAAGTCATCTCCTGCCTCAGTGCGCGACCGCCCGACCGACCGATGCCACCGCCAATAACCACTGCCCGGGCAACTCGAGCAGACTGGCGGCCTAACGCGCAGACTCTGATGCAGGAACTCAGCCCCGACCGGGCGACCACTAGCTGAGTTCTCTTACTGGCGGAGTGGCAAGACTCTCATTTTCTGCCTTTAAAGTTGATCCAAAGGACAGAAATACTAGCACTCCGACGACAGACACACACTAACTGCCGCACAAAAGCAAACGAGAGACAGACCAGCAACTGGTGACGCGAGACTGACCTAGCCTCACTCCGACTGACCACCCTGCCGAGCTCATGGCGCCCCTTAAATGCACGTGAACAGGCAACCTCTCCGCTTTCCCACCAGAGGGAGACACCAAAAGCTGCGATTGCCACAGCGGCGCCACCGCGAGAAACGGAGGGCGACTGCTTCACACAACGCGCTGCGGCGCGCTCTTCAAAACGGCAATTTTTTACCGCGGCTCAGGGGTCGTACTATAATTTTATCTTGGGACTCTTCCATTGGTCCATGTTCGCATACAAAACAACAATACGGGAACTGTGGGTCCGTCTTGTTTCTTAGTTCATTATTCCCAAAGTAGTTTCAGCGATAAATATCGCTGTCAGCAGTGGGTTCTTTGATTGTAAAACATGCAGAAATAGTGAAAATATAAAACATTGTAAAACATTATTATATATATGCGCTGTCTGGTTTTAAATATTGTTTTCTGTGAATACCTTCGTAATGCATTGTTTACTGTATGTCACAGCATGGTTCAAATGGCTCTGAGCACTATGGGACTTAACTTCTGAGGTCATCAGTCCCCTAGAACTTAGAACTACTTAAACCTAACTAACCTAAGGACGTCACACACATCCATGCCCTAGGCAGGATTCGAACCTGCGACCGCAGCGGTCGCGCGGTTCCAGATTGTAGCGCCTAGAACCGCTCGGCCACTCTGGCCAGCGTCACAGCATGGTTTTCTGATTGTTGCCGGCATATTTTTTGCTTCTTTGTGTTGCAACTGTATGAGTGGCTGTTAGTAAACAAATATGAAAACAGTTGAGATTGCGGAAGTGTTTTGGGTCGTACTGCCTAGTTCTTTATAGTCACTGCTGGAATATCACATACCCACTCAATCGGTAAAGTGTCAATTCGTTTGCTCCTCTCCTTCTGCGCGTTTTACGTTTTTTTTTATATGGATGTGTATTTTCAAACGTTCTACCGAAAAGGATACAGCCAGCCTCACGATATTTGACCACGATTTTTTTCGAAAACGGAAACGTAGTGACTGAAATTCTTTCACTGTAAATACATTCCTGTGGTCATGACTGATGTTCCGAAATCTGCCGGGAACGTTAGGTCATGGGATCCCGCCTCTCCTTCTTAGCTACTAAAGCCGATGTTGTATGATTACTGAGTATGTTATTTTCAGTCTCCTGTTCGTGGAAGAGTGAAATTTGTTTCCTCACACGCGATCGAATATCCCTGTGGAGATCAAAAGCCTTGTGCACTTTCTGTGGGCTGTGCTTTCATCAGACCACAATGACTACAGGGAGAAAAGAGTTTGCAAAAAAATTTGCTTGTGTACAGCGATACGGTTATTAGACAAAGCAGAAGGGCCGGCGTCTAAAAATTGCAGACGGGTGGCGAGAGAGAAGGTCACCGTCTGACCGTTTACGCTGGTAGTAGAGCGGCGATAGCAAGCTCAATATTTACGGCCATCCAGGAGGCAACATGTGTCAAAACAACAGCGTAGCGCCGGCACGCTTTGATGGAGCCACCGCCAGCCCAAAGAGCCCTGCGCCTGCTTGTTGTTGCAGACATTCCGTAGTTTGTTGAACGTGAGACCGAAAACGCACTCTTTGGACAGAGGAACTACACAGTCCTCGTGTATTCGAGAACTAACTGTGAATTTATCATCTGCTGTAGCAGTCATTTCGTAAAAAAGAAATAAACAGAATTTCGAGACAAAATGTCCAATCTTAACGAGATGTTACGATATACCTCTACACGCTTTTTCGTTCTTCAGTAGGTAGTTTTCATAAATCTACCTTTTACTACGAATTTGATTCTAAATTGTGATAATTTTGTTTTTGTTTGCATGCCGTAAGTCTCAATTGGCGTGCTTAATGTGGGGATGCTTTTCCTTTTGCGATTAAGTTAATGACAACATGCATAGAACTTACGGAAATGCAGCCGGGAAACGTCTTCGACAACTGACGATATTTCGCCAAGTGCACACCCTGCCGTTTTCAAGGTAAAAATGTAACAATAGCTGGAAAGGAAATTTTAGATCCAGGTACGCAAGGCGGTTGTCGAAAGACAACACACACACCATAAACACTAGTGCCATCACAGAACCAAATATGATAAACGTCAGAAGTTATCGATAGTGACTATTAATTACCAAAGGTGTGGTAGCATATTAACTCTATCCCTCTGTTGTTTGACCAGTAAGATACAAGGTTTCCAGCTTATTTACGGTATTCAATGAAAGCGATGCGAGCTCTCTTTGTATTCGATGTTTTATATTTCATATCAGTATACTGGATTTTTTCCAAAGAGAAGTCTTCAATAGCCGACATGTTACGCCACAGAGGTTCTGACTACAAGCAATATGATCTTCTGGTTGTCAGCATGATTGTCGTTTCCAGGAATGCAAACATAGAGGATTTTGCCTTTTTGAAATATGGTTTTGTAAGGAATGAATTGAGACGCGTGTAGATATTCTGGTAACGGTGTCGCTGTATTGCTTGCTCGCACGTAATTTATGATGAGTCTGAGAAGGGTAAATTTTAGTATGATGTAGGGTAGCCAACTTTTTACAGGGAAAATAAGGGATCGAGGAGGAAGCCTACAAAATAAACAATTCAAATAGTGTTTTCTACAAAGAAATTTATTTAAAATGTGCATAAATGTTGTATTTTACAATATTGCTTGTATTTATTTACAGACCTTGCTTCATTTTGCAAAAATTCATCCGATTTTACACGTAAAGAATTCTCTACAGTTTAAATTAAAATTCACTGCTATTTGGAGTTCTGCTTTTATAAGCTTGGTGGTACATTTGTTGCGCACCTCTGTCCATTTATGTTTCATCAGGGAAAAAATTGTTTCTGACTTAGCATTTGAACCAGCAGATTGAGAATCTGAACATTTTTGGCTCTCAAGGTACAGAAAACATTAACCCACCTGTTTGCATTGCCTTCCATAGATATGCTTTGCTTCAAAATATTTTTTACATTATAAAATTCCTCATACAAACAATCTTCACCTGCATCATCTATCTACACTGACTCCATTATTACTTGAATATGCTTAAATATTAGCTCAGAACTTAGACAAAGCGGTATCCAAGACTCAACTGACATTGGTAGTTGACCTAAAAAGGATTTTAAAACTTCCCTTCGCTTTGCAGAAATGCAGAAGTGACCATATGATTTTAGGACCAAAATTTCAATATCAATATCTAGGGTATAACAAGCATGTTTCATCGCATTGTGCAAAATACGATTCGAACAGTTTTCTTTGACTATTTGTTTGTTATCATCATTTAACAGTTTAAATATTGAACTGTGCTTTCCAAAATTAACGTTGGTATTATCAGCACAAAAAGCACTACAGTTGCTTATATCAAAGTTTGTGGGACTCCAACGAACATTTTAACAAATTGTGAATAGACTTTTGCTGTTTCATTGCTCTCTCCTATAAAATCCCGAAGTTTATTTTGAATTCCAATTTCGGGATCAAAATACCACAAAACAGTCGGAAACATCTCCCTATTTTTATGGTTAGAAGAATCAGTTCCTACAGAGAAAAATTTACTCGACTTATTGGGATCGTTTAAAATTGCAAAAAAATCTGAAACACTTTTTGGAGCTAAAACTTCTTTAAATTTCACTATTGCTTCAGCTTTAGTGCGCCCACAATACATTTTTTTTGTAACACTAGAATAACTGAATACATTCTTCGCGATTTTAACACTGCAGTTCAAGCTATTATAACTGAGGTCATGTTTCACTGTATGATACACAAATGTCACTTCTGCTGCAACAGCTCTGTTAATCCACTTGCGGTGGAGCTACCACTAGCAGAAAAGAAGATGGAAATCTTGGAAGACTCCTTTATGTCTTTCTCCTTTTTCGCAAGGCCTAATTACATTAAATATATTTATTACTACATTAAACTCATATTTACGTCATTTTAAATTGCACTAAACAAAGTAATACAATGGTACTACAATATTGACTTATAGCTTACCTGCAGTTTTTACATGCTGCCAACAGTCGGTATTGCCTCCATGTACCACACTAAATTCCCGTTTGCAAATAGCAGAATGAATCCAGGAATACGTTTCTTCCCAACATGAACGGTAAACACACATGGTTTTAATTCTCTTCCTTGTGGGTGATTTCACCCTGCCTTCATAACTACTAATCTCAAGTCAACAAATCACAAATTCCGAATCTCACCACAACAACGTCACGTCGTCTACTGGTGGCATTGAAATTGATATCACTATTAGTATTGACGAGTTAAATAAGAAAGAAAGCTTTCGAAAAGTACGTATCGGTTATCAAAATAAAAGCGAAGTTAGAAGTGGATATAAGTGGCAAAGTTGACGACAATGCAGACAACAATGCAGTCAACACAGACCAATAGTACACTGCACAGTTGGCAATGAACACCCGTAAACCGTTACGACATGAAATCTCCCGGTAGCTACCGAGAGCCACCGATCATAATCTAAGGAATCCGCGTGCCAAGTTAATAGTTCCGCGTTAAGTTTACGGACAGATGAGCGTTTATTTCAATATTATGATGATGAAATGAGGAGGACAACACAAACACCCGGTCTCCGGGTGGAGAAAATCCCCAACCCGGCCGGGAATTGAACCCGGGACACTGTGCTCCAGAGACAGTAACGCTAGCCACTAGAACACGTGCTGCGTATGCAGGCACATGAGCGTTTCTTTCACCTGCGTTTGTACTGCAAGTTATGCCGCCAATATAGATCACTATTTGTTTTAGTACTGCTTCAGTGCAAGCTGAGGCAACTTTTACGGCGCACAATTAGTATCAATTGTGAACGTGTCAGGCGAAATACATTACTTGAACTACTATTCCAAAAGATAGAAAGATACGGGATAAATTCGAAATAATACGGGACACGGGATTTATCAAAGAGGTAGCCAATATACGGGATTTCCCGGGAAATACGGGACAGTTGGCAACCCAAGTACGATGTTTTCTTTATTGGTTCGGGTCAGTTACTTTGACTGTCGAGACGTGATTAAACATAGCTAGGACTCAGATTCACCACTCGATTTACCATTTCATTAGGTAATTCCACGGCAAGATCATATTTTTTAATAAGAAGCAATTTTTATAAACGTGGTTATAATTCTTAAGGAATGAAGTTCATGATATACTTTTGAATAAAATTCTTGAATGCTTGGTGCTCCGAAACCGGTTTTCAGGTTAATGACCCATTATCGTTCATCTGATACAGAGAAACAAACAAATCTATGTCCAATGATTTCTACAAAATGACAACTATGCATATAGTAGCAGTGATATAAGTCTACTTACATTATGTATCTCTAATGCAGTGACAGTGTTAGTTAATAGGATAGGATCTAAAATCTGTCATACAACATAGCACACAGGTAGTCATGTATTTTACTGCTGCCAAACCTTAGACAGTGACAGTTCTTGATACTGTAACAAAATTTAAACAGTGTTTTAACCAAATAATTTTGGTTTGGAGCCTGCATGTAAAATTTTCCAATTTGACGTGACATTTTGGATTATTTTGGAATTTTATGCCTTTTGTATATTCTACCTTCATATACCAAGCGTCGAAAAACTGTAATTTACATATACGAATCCATGCCACACACACACACACACACATATATATATATATATATATATATATATATATATATATATATATATATATATATAATCTAAGAAGTAACAAGAGAGACGTGATATAGAATCTTCCAGCTGTCAATTCCATGTTTACTCCCTGTACGCAAGTTATGCCAAACGAAATCAAGAATTGTCGCTGACTTAGATCTGACAGCAGTAACATTCATGACAACACATATACGGTTGTAGGACATATTTCAGATTCTGTCGTACTGACACGCTTGTCATTGTTAAAGAAATACATAATGTAAGTAGACTCATATTACTGCTAATATATGTAAAGTCGTCATTTTGCCACTGGTGATGGGTTATTAAGCCGAAAATCGGGTTCTAGTGCAGCTCATGTTGTGTAGAGGATACCGGTGGTTGTCGAAAACGTCATTCGGCTACGTTTCCATGAGTCGTCTGAACATCTTATATGTATCTCAGTGACAGTACTTTAAACTGAAAGCTGATCCTATGTACCAGGGGTGGCCATTAACCTCACCTTTGCGAGTGGGAAACCTATGGAACTGGGTGAGAGCCGATTATTTTAGGGAGTAATATAGCTTCCAGAATGAGATTTTCACTCTCCAGCGGAGTGTGCGCTGATACGAAACTTCCTGGCAGTTTAAAACTGTGTGCCGGACAGAGACTCGAACTCGAGACCTTTTCCTTTCGTGGGCAAGTCCTCTATCAACTGAGCTACCCAAGCACAACTCACGACCCGTCCCCACAGCTTCAATTCTGCCAGTACCTCGTCTCCTACCTTCCAAACTTCACAGAAGCTCTTCTGCGAATATAGTTAACATTAATGAAGAACATATTTATTTCATTAATGAAGATATACTTTTTTTAACTGTCTGTCGCGATAGTTACAGGTGCAAATTCTCACAAATGATAAATACTTTTGATCACTTAATGATCATTTTCAGATCGCTGAAGAAAAATAAAACGTTAATAAATATCTATTTAAGTAAGTGTGAAATGTTAATTTTTTGTGATAGGACACACGCATAAGCTGTAAGCTAAGAGGTGTAGCGCTGTAGCAAAATTGTAACAATGTTCAGTGGTACCTTGGATTTTACTAACCACATTCTCTGTCGTAAAAATACAAATGTCAAGTGTGCTAAGTAGCGGGGTATGTGGTAGGGGGACTAATACTGTGCAGTATTAAAATGTATCAAAGGTATATACTAACCGGTTCATATTACCCAATTAAAGTTGTGGGTTGCCCACCTAAGGGCTTCTAGGGGCAACTAAAATTTGATTTTCAGTATGTCATTTAATCACCAACCGAAATTAAAAATTTTAAATGCTGGCATGATCTGCGCATTAATGGGTACAATCTTATGTTATATGTTTAACACAGTAAGACGAATATTATAGTTAGAAACTGTGTACAGGTTGTGAAGCAGCGTAACTCGCGGCGCGCAAATTATCCATACTATATTTAACAAGTATTTGAGAACAATAGCATTTAATGACTTTCAACAAACTTTACACACATGTGAAACCTTTATGAAAACTTCTTCTCGCTGACACCAGCATCCCCCCTCCAAAAAAGGATGAAAGGAGAGATTGTTTCTCTCTTACCATAGCCGTGTTGTTCACACAGGGAAATTTCAACACAGGGGATACTCACTTCCGTAGCCGAGGTCAGCCGGCCTTCGGTGGTGGGGCGGTGCTGACGTGCTGTTTACGTCCCGTCAGCGGGGTCGTGTGTACGCGTAGTTGTTTACTACTTCGTCGCCGCTAGTTCAGAGTCCATCACATCCGATACAACATGGAGCACTCATGCACAGACACCACTGTAAAGATCAATTTTCAACCCTGTTATGGACGACAGTGAGCTTTCGAATTTGAAAGTTTTGTATGTGACGATGTTAAAATTAATCCATAGGGGATAATCGGTACCCACCTCTCTATTACGAGTATTGTCGTCTACACAAAGTTAGTCAGTGACGAACTGTGAGACAGAATTGTACGCAAAAAAACGAACAAACTTAAAATTAAAAACACTCCAGTGGCTATATTGGAGCATTCTCTATCGATAGCGCGGGGTTCGGCTTCCGTACGCTATAACTTTTTTAACTCGCGTTCGAAGTACCACTGAACATTGTCACTGCGGCTTTCCAACCTTATGGCAAAGTGGTTAGCAATGTGCCCGAAAAATGGGCCACTTTTACAACATACCCGGTTGTCAACGGGGTACGACTGATTAAAATTTAGTTGACGAAACACGTGCCATCCTACCTCTTCATCAGCGGCTGTAGTACGATTGTTACATACGATGGACGACCAAGTACTTGCTGCGGTTGTAGCCGAGAAGGATACGTCAAGTCGACGTGTCTACAACGGCGACTTGCTCAAACCCGAGCAGGTGAAATTGTGACTCCTACGATCACGACTCTCCCCTTCAATTAAGCAGAGGTAGCACAGATGGCCATCCCATGCGAAGTCGACCATACTCATCAGACGGACGCTCCCAACAGGTCGAAAGTGGTAGAGCCATCCACTATGACGGTGCCCCTTTCAGAAGACAATGAACGGTCGACCGTACAGATGAGAAGATTGACTCGCCAATGATGCCAAGTGCAGCCTTTCTTCCCGACAACAGAGCGGTCGAAGAGATCCATCCCCATTCTGATACTGAAACACACTCTGCAAACAGTAAATAAAAAAATAAATGGTGTGTGACGAGGGCCTCCCGTCAGGTAGACCGCTCGCCTGGTGCAAGTCTTTCGATTTGACGCCACTTCGGCGACTTGCGCGTCGATGGGGATGAAATGATGATGATTAGGACAACACAACACCCAGTCCCTGAGCGGATAAAAATCTCCGACCCAGCCGGGAATCGAACCCGGGCCCTTAGTATTGATAGTCTGTCGCGCTGACCACTTTTTTTTAATCTCATTTTGTTCGCTTTTGTTCGTTGCATCTGTTCGGGGCGGACGTCGTAAGACATCCGTTTAAGCTCGTTGTGAATCGATTAACTCAGTTTTTTATTACAGGGGCAGCTAAACCTCTGACCGAACACGCTGAGCTACCGTGCCGGCTACACTCAGCTACAGGGGGCGGACTCTGCAAACAGTGCCCCCACGGCACTGTGCTCCGTCAAATACTGCCTGCCACGATCATCTAAAGACAACTGTGGATATTCTGATGGTGATGAAGGCAATACAGAGGTTGCAGTAACAGCATATTATGTAGATCCCATTGACGACGGTTTGGCCGGCCGGGGTGGCCGAGCGGTTCTAGGTGCTACAGTCTGGAACCGCGCGACCGCTACGGTCGCAGGTTCGAATCCTGCCTCGGGCATTGATGTGTGTGATGTCCTTAGGTTAGTTAGGTTTAAGTAGTTCTAAGTTCTAGGCGACTGATGACCGCAGATGTTAAGTCCCATAGTGCTCAGAGCCATTTGAACCATTTGACGACGGTTTCAGTCCTTCCGACCCCTCTGTGAGCCAGAATCACATAGAGTTAACCCCCACAAATTACCAGCCTATAGGGACGGCTGAGGCTGTGCAAGAGCTGCAGCTGCGATATCCCGTCAACAGTCGACAGTATCTCAAGGCGACCAGGCGGAGGATTGTGAAGATGACTCATCACACGTCATGTTGGACACCACGCGACCAATTTCACCCTGTCAGTGTTGATTCCTTGCCGTTGTGGATGTCCGTGGTGAGACATCCTGAGGTAACACACCCACATTACTTACGGTGGTGCTGTTGGCCCATCACATAGGTACGATGCAGAGACTCATCGTGTTGCGACTATTAACACCAACATTACATGAACTTGCACTAAGTTACCCTTGCTTCAGGACATGCTGCACTCTGCTGCCGTCGATATAGACTTCCCTGGCATGTACGACTATGTGTGTCCCACGCCTCGTTCACAGGTAGCGGAGTCGTTATACTTCTACAGGAAGGAATAGCGGCTGACGACATTCACTCATGGCTCTCACTGTGCTGGGCATAAGACTTATCAATATCTACCCACCTTCTGGCATGGACAGGCGTCGCCAGCGTTCACGTTTTTCAGCAGAAGAAGTCGCGCGGAGGCCGGTCGGAGTGGCCGAGCGGTTCTAGGCGCTTCAGTCTGGAACCGCGCGACCGCTACGGTCGCAGGTTCGAATCCTGCCTCGGGCATGGATATGTGTGATATCCGTAGGTTAGTTAGGTTTAAGTAGTTCTAAGTTCTAGGGGACTGATGACCTCAGAAGTTAAGTCCTGTAGTGCTCAGAGCCATTTTTGAAGTCGCGCGGCTCTACCAAGGCCGCCACCACCATTTAATGTTCAGAGGTGATTTCAATTTCACCCTGTCATCCAAAGACCAACTACCTCGACATGATCCATGCGTGGAACTCAGGACGCTAATAGTGGACATGCTGGTGGCGAACATTTGGGAAAATATTCACGGCAGTCAACCAGAGTTCACACACGCCACGAATCACTCTTCCAATCGCACTGACTGGAATTACGTTTCACGCATACTCTTCAGTGAGACACGGGATACGGGAATGTGGCCTTTCGCCTTCTCGGACTACTCGGCTTTATATGTACCATCACCGTCGACAATGAGTGTGGAGAACCCGCAATCCGTGTAGGTTAAACATCGTTCACCTGGCTTACCCGGACTGCCGCCAAGACATTGAGCGTAGCTGGCATTCGTGTAAACTCCGCCTCAGTGCATATCCTACGAAGTTCCACTGGTAGTTGGACTGAGCCAAACCGGCCTTAAGACGAACGTTGATAAACTGTGGTTGAGACCATGCAGCTTGGTGCAGATATATGCTTGATTTCTACTACAAGGTACTGTAGGACTGTGATACTAGGGCGCCATCCCTGGAACGCTCACCGTGCTAAGGCTCAGATTATCCCCCACACGGGACACCACCTAGAAGGGGTGATAGTCCTGTCTAGGATCCAGGGTAGAATAGCAAGTGAACACCCGTCTGTGTCCCTAGACATATTTCTTCAACGTAAACGACGAAGAGCGCTGATATACTCAATCAAAACAGAGGATGGTCGTCGCCACTCCTCACAACACGACATAGGCACCGTATTCCACGGCTATTGTTCCCAGCTTCATTCAGTTCAGAGTCCTGAACCAAAGGCATTAACAGATGTTTAGCAAACGACTTACGGCGGCTATTCTGGAAGAACTGTCAGAAGAGGAAGAGGAAGTGAAAGGGGCGCCAAACAACCCTCCGGGCACTGAGGAGCTCACATTAGAATTTTACCAGACTTTGTAACATTTATTTCCTGAAAGCATTTTCCTCAGTACCACATCAACGACTGTTGATGAAAGTACGACCATATTGGGCACCAGATTAAATCTGTGACTGGATTGAGGACTTCTTTGATATCTTTTGTGGAGAGTCATCGACAAAAGTGTCTTGAGGCGTACTCCAGGGAGGTCTGTTGGGATCATTGGTGTCATGATGTATCTTAATGAGCTGCCGGACGGTGTCAGTAGTAGGCTAACCTGACACTTTTCACAGATGATGAAGTTATCTGTAATAAAATACTCTCCGAAAAAATACCTGATCAAGTATTTGGCCGGATCTGATCAGATTTTAAAGTGAAGCAAATTTGAGAACTCACTCCAAATGTCTAGGAAAGTAAAATTAAGCACCAATTGCAGTGCAACTCTATGATTACAATATCTAGAAGTCAAAACTGGAATCATTCAGTTTATATAAACTACTGAGTGTTAGAATTCGTAGCGATATGAAAAGGACTTCATTGCAGAAAGAACTCAACGGGAAATTCTTAACGGAACGACGTCTACATACGTAAACTTCCCGAGGAAGTGTGTAAGGACCGTTATTCTTTACAATATACACTACTGGCCATTAAAATTGCTACACCACGAAGCTGACGTGCTACAGACGCGAAATTTAACCGACAGGAAGAAGATGCTGTGATATGCAAATGATTAGCTTTTCCGAGCATTCACACAAGGTTGGCGCCGGTGGCGACACCTACAACGTGCTGACATGAGGAAAGTTTCCAACCGATTTCTCATACACAGACAGCAGTTGACCGGCGTTGCCTGGTGATGCCTCGTGTAACGAGGAGAAATGCGTACCATCACGTTTCCGACTTTGATAAAGGTCGGATTGTAGCCTATCGCGATTGCGGTTTATCGTATCGCGACATTGCTGCTCGTGTTGGTCGAGATTCAATGACTGTTAGCAGAATATGGAATCGGTGGGTTCAGGAGGGTAATACGGAACGCCGTGCTGGATCCGAACGGCCTCGTATCACTAGCAGTCGAGATGACAGCCATCTTATCCGCATGGCTGTAACGGATCGTGAAGCCACGTTTCGATCCCTGAGTCAACTGATGGGGACGTTTGCTAGACGACAACCATCTGCACGAACAGTTCGACGACGTCTGCAGCAGCATGGACTATCAGCTCGGAGACCATGGCTGCGGTTACCCTTGACGCTGCATCACAGACAGGAGCGCCTGTGATGGTGTACTTAACGGCGAACCTGGGTGCACGAATGGCAAAAAGTCTTTTTTTCGGATGAATCCAGGTTCTGTTAACAGCATCATGATGGTGGCATCCGTGTTTGACGAAATAGTGGTGAACGCACTTTGTAAGCGTGTATTCGTCATCACCATACTGGCATATCACCCTGCGTGATAGTATGGGGTGCCATTGGTTACACGTCTCGGTCACCTCTTGTTCGCATTGACGGCACTTTGAACAGTGGACGTTACGTTTCAGATGTCTACGACCCGTGGCTCTACCCTTCATTCGATCGCTGCGAAACCCTACATTTCAGCGGGATAATGCACGACCGCAAGTTGCAGGTCCTGTACGGACCTTTCTGGATACAGAAAGTCTTCCACTGCTGGCCTGGCCAGCACATTCTCCAGATCTCTCACCAATTGAAAACGTCTGGTCAATGGTGGCTCGTCACAATACACCAATCACTACTCTTGATGAGCTGTGGTATCGTGTTGAAGCTGCATGGGCAGCTGTACCTGTACACGCCATCCAAGCTCTGTCTGACTCAATGCCCAGGCGTATCAAGGCCGTTATTAAGGGCAGGGGTGGTTGTTCTGGGTACTGATTTCTCAGGATCTATGCACCCAAATTGCGTGCAAATGTAATGACATGCCAGTTCTAGTATAATGTATTTGTCCAATGAATACCCGTTTATCATCTGCATTTCTTCTTGGTGTAGCAATTTTAATGGCCAGTAGTGCATATAAATGGCTTAGCAGAATACGTCGGAAGCTCCATAAGGCTATTCACAGGTGATACGGCTGTCTAAAAGAACGTAACAATGCGACAGCATCGTTTTATAGAGTGACCTGCAAAGTCTGGCAGTTGACGATGAAAGCAAAAAATGTAACATTTGCGCTTACATAGGAGAAGAAATCCATTGTTGTATAACAACACCACTGATGATGTGGTGTCACCGCCAGACACCACACTTGCTAGGTGGTAGCCTTTAAGTCGGCCGCGGTCCATTAGTATAAGTCGGACCCGCGTGTCGCCACTGTCAGTGATGGCAGACCGAGCGCCGCCACACGGCAGGTCTAGAGAGACTTGCTAGCACTCGTCCCAGTTGTACAGCAGACTCTGCTAGCGAAGCTACACTGACAAATTACGCTCTCATTTGCCGAGACGATAGTTAGCATAGCCTTCAGCTACGTCATTTGCTACGACCTAGCAAGGCGCCATTACCAGTTATATTGAGATTATATTAATGTCTAAACAAGAGCGATGTTCTCCAATTGTGGATTAAAGTTAAGTATTCCAAGACCTGCGTTCTTTTCTTTATAGGATAATTACTTTACCTTGTTCCAGACTTCACGCCAATCTACGTGAGCTTAAAAGCGTGCATTTCGGCCTCCTCTAGCAACACGGTGTTGGCTCTTCTGCCAACACTTCAGATGACAAACTGATGGAAACCGTATCTACCGCAAAATATCTAGAAGTAACAATCCGGAGCGACCTTAAGTGGAATGACAACATTAAATAGATGGCAGGAAAGTCGGACGCTAGATTTTCATTGGAACAATTTCACGGAAATGTAACTCATCCATGAAAGAAGTGGCTTGCGAAACGCTTGTGCGACCGATTCTTGAGTTTTGCTCATCACTCAGGGATCTTTACGAGGTGGGACTAACAGGACAGATAAAGAAGACCCAACTAAGAACAGTGCGTTTCGCCACAGGATCATTTATTCGGAGCGAGAGCGTTTCAGTGATCCTCAACAGACGGTAGTGCAGACGCTACAAGAGAACCGCCGTGCATCACGGAGTGGTTTACTATCGAAATACCGAGATTGCACATTCCGGGAAGAGTCGGACAACATATTACTTCCGATACTGCAGGACGATGCACTGCGGCGACCGCAGCCGTTACAATACACATAAGATGAATTCGCAATTGCGAATAATGACTACCGTCAGCTTAAGAATGGAATGACGACAATGAAAATTTTTGTTGCAGAGCAGGACTCAAACCCCGATTGCCCGCTTATCGCGAGTGGTCGCCTTACCATTTTTTTTTTTTTTTGTCCAATGTAGTTCGTTGCGTTTGGTCTGGGCGGACGTCACAAGACATCCATTCAAGTTGATCGTTGATTCCTTGACTCAGTTTTTTTATTACAGAGAGCGCGAAGCCCTCTGACCGAACATGCTGAGCTACCGTGCTGGCGAACCATTTGGCTATACGTGCACGACTCCTGGCCAGATCCCACCTTCCATACGTCATTAATCGTACGTCCACGATCTGTACTCGCACATCCATTGTGTGTATTCCCCTACGGATCAGACATTGTGCTTGAAAGTCGGGTTCGAGTCCCGGTCCAGCACAAATTTTCATTGTCGTCATTCTATTCTACACCTGATGGTAGTCACTATTCGCAATTGCGAATTCATCTGATGTGTTTCGTAACGGCTGTGGTCGCCGCAGTGCTTTATTATCAGAATAACACAGGCACTGCGATATCGTATTTATCTGCCGATACCGGGCCAGCAAAAATTTTCATTGTCGTCATTCCATTCTACAGCTGATGGTAGTCATTATTCGCAATTGCGAATTATCTGATGTGTGACATATTATTTCCTCCCACATACTTCTCGCGAAATGACCGTGACGAAAAAATTCGAAAATCCGAACTAATACTGAGGCTTACCGACAATAGTTCTTCCCACGTACCATTCGCGAATGGAACAGGGAAGGGGAAGGGGGGGGGGGGCTCAAATGGCTCTGAGAACTATGGGACTTAACATCTGAGGTCATCAGTCCCCTAGACTTAGAACTACTTAAACCTAACTAACCTAAGGACTTCACACACATCCATGCCCGAGGCAGGATTCGAACCTGCGACCGTAGCAGCAGCGCGGTTCCGGACTGAAGCGCTAGAGCCGCTCGGCCACAGCGACCGGTGGGGGAGGGGGGAGAGTCAGTTAGTAGTACCAGAACTACCATTCGCCAAGTACTGTCTGGTGTCTTGTAGAGTGTAGGTATAGATAGATCATCTATTGAAGAGACAGAAGTCATGGTATACCTCCTAATGTCGCGTCGCACTTCCTTTAGCTCAGCGTATTGTAGCAGATCGAAGTGGCATGGACGCAACAAGTCATTAGAAGTCCGTTGCAGAAATATTGAACCATGTTGCCTCTATAGTCGACCATAATTGCGAAAGTGTTGCCGGTGCCGAATTTTGTGCACGAACTGACCTCTGGATTATGTCCGGTAAATGTTCGGTGGGATTCATTTGGGGCGATCCGGGTGGCCAAATCATTGGCTCGAATTGTCTAGAAGGTTTTCAGAAACAACAGCGAGCAACTGTGGTCCGATGAGATGCACACTACCATCCATAAAAATTCCACCGTTGTTCGGGAGCATTATGCCCATGAATGGCTGCAGATGTTCTCCAGGTAGCCCAACATAACCGTTACCAATCAGTGAGCGGTTGAACTGGATCAGAGGAGCCAGTCCATTCCGCGCAAACACAGCCCACACCATTATGGAGTTACAATTAGTATGGACACTGCTTTGTTGACAACTTGGGTCCATGGCTTCATGGGGCCTGCGCCACACTCGAACCCTACCATCAGCTCTTGTCAACTTAAATCGGCACTCATCTGACGCGGCCACTGTTTTCCAATCGTCCAGCCGTCCAACCGAAATGGTCACGAGCCCAGGACGGGCGCTGCAGGCGATGTCGTGCTGTTAGCAAAGGCACTCGCGTCGGTCGTCTGCTGCCACAGCCCATTAACGCCAAACCTCGCCGCACTTTCGTAACGGATACGTTCATCGTACGTCCCACATTGATTTATGCGTTTATTTCATGCAGGTTGCTTGTCTGTTAGTGCTGGCGACTTTACACAAACGACGCTGCTCTCGGTCGTCAAGTGAACTCCGTCGCCCATTGCATTGTCCATGGTGGAGGTAACGCCTGAAATATCGTAATCTCGGCACACACTTGACACTGTGGATCTCGGAATCTTGTATTCACTAACTATTTCCAAATGAAATGTGTCTAGCTCCAACTCCCATTCTCAGTTCAAAGTATGTTAATTCCCATCGTGAGGCCATTATCACATCGGAAAACTTGTCACATGAATCACCTGAGTACAAATAACTACTCCGCCCGTTTATACCTTGAGTACACGGTACTGCCCCCCATCTGTATAAGTGCACATCGCTATCTATGACTTCGTCAGATGAAAAAAATGGCTCTGAGCACTATGGGACTCAACATCTTAGGTCATAAGTCCCCTAGAACTTAGAACTACTTAAACCTAACTAACCTAAGGACATCACACACACCCATGCCCGAGGCAGGATTCGAACCTGCAACCGTAGCAGTCCCGCGGTTCCGGACTTCGTCAGATGAGTGTATAGGCTCAGGCGTAGGTAAAGCAGATGGTAGACTGCAGTTCATTGGTAGATACTAAGAAAATGTAGACAGTCTAAAAAAGAAATTGCTTACAAAACAATTGCGCGACCCATCTAACAGTATTGCTGAAGAGCGTGGGACCTGCATCAAACAGAACTAGGGATACTGAATGTAGACAACGAAGGGCAACACGAGTTGTCCCAGGCTTATCTGACCCGCTGGGGCGTGTCACAGATACGTTGGAACGATTGAGCTGGAAGACATGTGGAGAGAGACACCAATTATCTCGCAAAAGTCTACTTGGTGTCAAGAACGGAGTTTAGGAAATGAATCTAGGAATCTGCTACAAGCCCCTGCTATCGCTTTGGTAGCGATCTCGAGGACAAGATTAGACCAATTAGAACGCACACAGATGCGTTTAAAGAATCATACTTCCTGCGCTCCACACATCCACGGAAAGAAGCCCTTGTAACTGGTACAATGAGAACTACCCTTTTCAATGTACTTCATTGCAGCTTGCAGAGTGTGGGTGCAGATGTAGAACAACTGTCACAGTGAGTCATGTCATTGGTCAATCAATGCTGACAGTCTATGGAGATTTATTTATTTGTTTATTTATTTGCTCTTTTCTTTTAGTTTGTTACCTGTATAAAAGAACAGATTGAATGTTGCACATGAACTGGCATGAATAAAGCACAGAATATTTTAAAATAATTTCAATTAGTTGTAACTAAGCATTATGTTATTTAAGGGGAGAAAATCTAGTTAGAATAACCGCATTAAAACAAAGAATAATCAAGATAACGAAAAAATTGTATGCTACCATTTGGCTACCTGGCGCACAGATATCTGTTCATCCGGAATCCTGAAGGCACAAGCTACTAGTGTATTACTCTATGCAGCATTGGTAGATCACAAATTTTGTAATTTATAATTCTGCACTACGCTACTACTACACTACACTACACAACACTATACTCCAGAGCACTACACTACTGTACTTGGTATTAGAACCAAACTGGATCTCTTATTTGTCAGGATGTTTAGCCCCCGGCGAGGTGCAACTCACGATTCACAGGGGCTCTGCTGCTGTGTCACCCAAGATGTAGAGATTGGGAGGTGGGTGTCAGAGTCTCAGCAAGTCTTCCTGGTCCTCCCCGAGACTCACTCCTCACTGCTTCCAGGAGCAAGTGGACGTTCTCTCTTGGCGCGTCTCATTATCATGATGTATGGCCTCTTCCTGGTTGTCTTTCAGCCATGTAGGCTGATAGCAGTAAGGGAGTTCACCTTATGCCACAGTTCCTCTTTGCTCATTATATTGTAGACTCTTGCGTATTCAAATGCGTCCCTGTCCTGTTCTGTAACACCTTGTCTAGCGGCACACTCCCAAAAGATGTGACACAGACTGCTCCACGTTCATAAGTGTCTGAGGTGCGCTGTGATATTTTTAGCAAGTAGCTAGGATACGGATCATCTCCCTGCAAGTAACGTATATCTCTCTCGGTCGGAAGGAAGTATGTTCATCATCCAGAACATTATGATCACCGACCTGCTATCGGTATAAACTTGTCCAAGGCAAAGCAGCGTCACCTGCCGAGGAGTGACTGATAGACACGCGCACGGTGCATTTATTACCAGTGAGCTTGCTGTCCGTGTGGTAGAATGGGGAAGGCGCGCGATATATCTGAGTTTGACTGAGGGCAGATTGTGATGGCCCAGAGGCTTGGAACGAGCATTTCGGAAACTGGGTGTTCGAGGAGTGCTGTGTTGAGTGTCTTCCAACACACGGTGAGACCAAGGTTAAACGACGTTGTGATGTCGTAGGGTTGGACGGCCACGCCTCATTACAGATGTCGGGCGAAGTATGCTCGGCAGACTGGTAAAACTGGACAGACAGCCAACTGTGGCGAAACTAGCATCAGACTTTCACGCTGGGTAGAGTACAAGTGTGTCTGAACACACGATGCACCAAACACTTTTAATGACGGGCGTCCGCAGCCGACGACCCATGCATATGCCAATATTAAGACCACGACATTGGCAACTGGGACTGAAATGGGCAAGTGAGCATCGGCACTGGACGTTGGCGCAGTAGCACAGCGTTGCATGGTCTGATGAATCCCCATACTTTCTTCATCGTGCCATTGGGGCAGCGCAAATCCTTCTTTTTCCATGGAACAGTCCCTCGACACCTGTACGTCGGGACGGAAACAAGCTGACGGCCGCTCCAGTATGCTCTGGAGAACATTCGCGTGGGCATCCATAGGTCCAATGGACCTCGTGCAAGGCACCGCGTCGGCTAAGGCGTATCGTACAACACTGGCTGCAGAGTTTGTACACCCCTCATGACTATCATGTTTCCGAACAATAGTGGCATTTTTCAACAAGGTAATGCGCCATGTTACAAGGCCAGGAGTGTGATGGAGTGGTTCGAGGAACGCAGTGGTGAGTTCCAGTTCATGTGCTGGCGCCCCACTCACCAGATGTGAACCCCATCGAACACATCTGGCATATGATTATAAAGAATCCGTCTCGATTGCAAATAGAAACCGGAAGTTAGCATAGGTTTCGGCACGGATATGGTTCAAATGGCTCTGAGCACTATGGGACTTAATTTCTGAGATGATCAGTCCCCTAGAACATAGAACTATCGGCACGGATAACCACGCCTACTTCGGAACACACTAAAACCACAAACTGCCTAAAGAGGCATGGTCCAACATTAATACAGAACGCCCAAAAGGGCAAATAACTCGTATAAAATGTAAAATAAACGGTACGTGTGTACCATGTCAATAGCTGTACTTAGCTCAAACGTCAGAAGCGTGCTTCCTCGCCCCAGCCAACGTTCGGTGGGCCGCGGGCTCTGAGCTGGTGCCGGCAGCTAGGCCGTGAGAATGTCTGAAAGGAACGCGCATGCGCAAATTGAGAAATCGTCTTCTCCCGTGTGATTGGCACAAAATGTGATACGAAAGTGATCCGATGACTGGGTCAATGGCGCAGGAAGTTAAAGCGTGTGTACGTATAATGTCCTGGCTCTAGGACGATATTATAGAACTATAGAACGTGGATAGGCTGAGACTATATATATGGGATAGCAAATTCCACGGATGGGTAAAACGCATGCACACAGGACAGACAAAATACTATTAGCTAGAAACAGGCTAAAAAATATGGGGGATGAATGACCCATTTTTAGGCGCTTCAGTCTGGAACCGTGTGACCGCTGTGGTCGCAGGTTCGAATCCTGCTTCGGGCAGGGATGTGTGTGATGTCCTTAGGTTAGTTAGGATTAAGTAGTTGTAAGTTCTAGGGGATAGATGACCACTGATGTTAAGTCCCATAGTGCTCAGAGCCATTTGAACCATTTTTTTACCCATTTTTCTATTACTTGAGGTCGGTGATAGTATTTGGTGACTACGCTTGGAGCCGGCCGGAGTGGCCGTGTGGTTCTGGGCGCTACAGTCTGAAACCGAGCGACCGCTACGGTCGCAGGTTCGAATCCTGCCTCGGGCATGGATGTGTGTGACGTCCTTAGGTTAGTTAGGTTTAATTAGTTCTAATTTCTAGGCGACTGATGACCACAGAAGTTGAGTCGCATAGTGCTCAGAGCCATTTGAACCATTTGAACTACGCTTGGATAAGCGTGTAAAGTTACTATATTGAATTCTTAGCGTTATTGACCAGAAAATGGTCAAATTAGTATGATAGACTTAATGTAATTGCGTGAAAGGACGTACTACGTCGCCTACATCGCCCTTAATATCTAATGACAGACAGTCATTTTTAATAGTGCTATCGGACATGTACTAAAATAGTGTAAAAAGAGCCTAAAGCTAAACTAGTTTCTTAAAATCAGGTACTTGAGGTACTGAAACATGAAGCTTATTCAAGTGAGGTCTGTGAACGCATATAGCGTGGAACAGACAAACTACGCTTCTGACGTTTGAGCTAAGTACAGCTGTTGACATGGTACTCACGTACCGTTTATTTTACATTTTATACGAGTTATTTGCCCTTTTTGGCGCTCTGTATTAATGCTGGACCATGCCTTTTTAGGCAGGTTGTAGTTTTAGTGTGTTCCGAAGAAGGCGTGGTTATCCGTGCCGATAGTTCTAAGTTCTAGGGGACTGATGACCTCAGAAGTTAAGTTCCATAGTGCTCAGAGCCATTTGAACCATATACGTGCCGAAACCTATGTCAACACCCGGTTTCTATTTGCAGTCGAGGCGGATTCTTTATAATCATTAAATTATTCACGATTGCTGACGCGTTGGAATATTAAAAGTTCTCACATCTGGCGTCAGAACTCAAAGCCCCCTCAACCGGAATTAAAGGTAATTAGCTGACTTTGCAGATATGGTGCCCTCTACCTCCAACGACCTACCGAGGCCTCATTGGTCCCATGCCATGACACGTCGCCGCAGTTTTCGAAGCCAAAAGTAGACGTACTAGTTATTAAGCATGTGGTCTGTCATTCTTGTTCTTCCTCGGTCTGTGGAGAAGTAAAGAACGCAGCTTTGCACACTGACTTTCACACGCATTTGCGCAAGGTGAGGCACGTGGGAGTGCTGCAGCCAGGTGGAGAGAGAGAGAGAGAGAGAGAGAGAGATGTGGAAAGCACCGCCACGCTGCCAGCGGCGCGTCGCCAGCGACGCGGCTCTGGCTCTGCTGTCACCGGCGCGCCGCTCCCACGGCCGTGGCTTTATTCTCGCATACCGCGCGGTATAAACACGAGGTGGCCGCTAGAAATACATGGCTGCTCGTGGGTGGCTGCTGCCAACGCCCGCAGCCCAACTCCAGGCTGCCCAGGCTGTCTGTCCCCGCAAAGACGCCTGTTTACCACGACTCGACGATCACCGCGGCCACAGTACACGGACGTGACAAAATGTCATGGGATAGTGGTATTTTACATACAGGGTGTCACAAACAGGTACGGCCAAACTTTCAGGAAACATTCCTCACGCACAAATAAAGAAAAGATGTTATGTGGACATGAGCCCGGAAACGCTTAATTTCCATGTTAGAGCTCATTTTAGTTTCGTCAGTATGTACTGTACTTCCTCGATTCACCGCCATTTGGCCCAATTGAAGGAAGGTAATGTTGACTTCGGTGCTTGTGTTGACACCCGACTCATTGCTCTACAGTACTACCATCAAGCACATCAGTACGTAGCATCAACAGGTTAGTGTTCATCACGAACGTGGTTTTGCAGTCAGTGCAATGTTTACAAATGCGGAGTTGGCAGATGCCCATTTGATGTATGGATTAGCACGGGGCAATAGCCGTGGCGCGGTACGTTTGTATCGAGACAGATTTGCAGAACGAAGGTGTCCCCACAAGAAGACGTTCGAAGCAATTGATCGGCGTCTTAGGGAGCACGGAACATTCCAGCCTATGACTCGCGACTGGGGAAGACCTAGAACGACGAGGACACCTGCAATGGACGAGGCAATTCTTCGTGCAGTTGACGATAACCCTAATGTCAGCGTCAGAGAAGTTGCTGCTGTACAAGGTAACGTTGATCACGTCACTGTATGGAGAGTGCTAAGGGAAAACTAGTTGTTTCCGTACCATGTACAGCGTGTGCAGGCACTATCAGCAGCTGATTGGCCTCCACGGGTACACTTCTGCGAATGGTTCATCCAACAATGTGTCAATCCTGCATACAGCAGCAGCAGCAGCAGCAGTACCTATCACACTTCACCAGCAAGATTCAACAGCAGCAGAAGAAGAAGCAACCACCTTATCTCCTCAGTCACCAGATGCCACAACAGTGCCTCCAGACACCATAACAGCAGTTACATCAGTAGCAGCTTCATCTACAATATCATCACAAGGAGGGAAGAGTAGGTATACAACAGTAGATGTGCTACCACTCCAAGTGAACAATTTTTTAGTAAAAGGCAACAAGAGGCAGAAATCCAAAAGATAAGCCCTGAAAAACGTTTGAAAACCAATCACCACAGTGTTCAGTGTGTTAGCAATAAGAGCATGGATCTTAAAATATGTTACCTTAACGTTCAAGGACTGAAAGATAAAGAACTTATCATAAATGAGTTTGGACTTGATAACCAGTTTGATATTTTTTGTCTGAGTGAACACTGGGCTAATGAGAATGAACTTGCAGTTGCCAAATTTGACAATTTTAGTATAGTAAATAGCTACTGTAGGAAAAAGCACATTAGAGGTGGCGTGGCAATTTATTCCAACCAGTCACTCAATTGTACAATAACCAAACTAGACCTAAATTCCTTGTGTGATGAACAGCACTTTGAAGTTACGGGTATAATCATTAATAGTCATAAGCTAATAGTAGTATCCATGTACAGATCACCAAAGGGAAGCATTAACATATTTTTAGAAAAAATGGACATGCTATTGAGTGAATTAAGTAATATTAAATGGCTACATTATGATATTGCAATAGGAGATGATTTGAGTGCTGATTTTGATGTTACTAAATGTAAGGGTAGTGTTGCAGATCTGGAAAACTTGCTAAGACAATACAATTTACATCATGTTAATAACAGGCCCACAAGAAACAAAGCATGTTTAGATAACATCTTTGTAAACTTCAAGACCACTGAAAACACATGTGAAGTTGTGGTGTTCCCATTCTCTGACCATGACTCGGTATCTCTAAATTATGCAAGTAAAATTCCCCTCAATAGGAGCAATGCAAACAGACCTGTCCCAACAATTGTGATTACCAGACCCATAACTGAGGATAAAATTAAAACATTTCGTAATTCCCTTGCTGACAGAGACTGGTTTGGCCATTGTAGTGTCGATGGACATTACACATCAAGTAATGATCTGCCAGCCAAAATAATATTTGATAGATTTTTTAATGCATTCTTGACCCTATTTAACCATAGTATTCCCATAAAGAAAATCAAAATAATGGACAGCAGCCATAAATCCAGATCTCAAAACAGACAAAATATATGGTACACTAAACAGCTGACAGATCTAAAGAAACAAGTTTTGTTACTGTACAACATATACAATAGTATGAAGTCTGACTGTGCCAAATCAGCCTATGTGGAATGCAGGAATGAATACAAAAAAGCCATCCTGCAAGCCAAAAAAACCTACAATGCCAACAGCATACATAATTCCATCAATAAATGCAAAACTGCTTGGAAAGTAATTAACAGTGCTGCCAGAGATACTAAAAAAGACAAAATTAATATCCCACCACAAACACTCAATGAGTTTTTTATTAATTCAGTGAAAGAAATAGGAGACGCAATTATCAAACCAGACATTAGTCCATCAGAGTTACTCTCCCAAAATTGGGGTAGACAGTCACTAAATACAAGCATGGTAACCTTCTCCAAAGTATCGCCTAGATATGTACAAGGGGTCATAAAACAACTGAAATCATCTGATAGCTTAGATATATATGGCATATCATCCAACCTGCTAAAAAAAGTGTGTGACTGCATTCTCTACCCCTTAACCCATTGCATAAACAAGTGCTTACTTGAGGGATATTTTCCTGATGAGTTAAAACTGTCTAGGATCGTCCCAGTATACAAAAAGGGAGATAAAGACTCTCCATCTAGCTACAGGCCTATTTCAATAGTACCCACATTCTCCAAGGTAATAGAATGCATCATGTACCAACAATTATCATCTCACTTTGAGAATCTAGGAATAATTAATGCTACACAATACGGGCTTAGGAAGAATCTGTCGACCATTGATGCAATCAACACGGTAGTCAGTTACATCCTCAAAGTTTTTGAGAACAAAGGCTTTGCTCAGGTCTCATTCTGTGACCTAAGCAAGGCCTTCGACTGTGTTGAGCACATGCCACTACTAGAGAAACTAGAATTCTACGGCATCAAAGAAAACAGTCTCAGACTATTAAAAGCTTATCTCAACAACCGTAAACAGGTAGTTTGTGTTGGTAAGGAAATGTCAAACATAGAAAATGTTAAAGTAGGTGTGCCTCAGGGATCTGTACTGGGGCCCTTCCTGTTTCTGATAATGATCAATGACCTCCCCTCGTTTATTAGATCCACCACTGTATTGTATGCAGATGATACGACTTTTCTCCATAGCAGTAACAGTCTTAATGATCTTAAAACCTCTGCTGAAAATACACTCACTCATGCAGCATATTGGTTCAGAGCAAATAGTTTCCTGCTAAATGAAAATAAAACTCAGCAGATAATCTTCACTCTAAGAGACAAGCCACTATCTGATGACCCTAGTTCTGTTAAATTCCTGGGAGTTTATTTAGACGAAAAGTTATCCTGGGGCCAACATGTAAACTATATTAGTAGTAAACTATCTAGAGTAATTTATTTATTAAGACAACTCAGAAATTGTGTACCTGAAACATACATCAGATCATCTTATTTGCATTTTTCCAGAGTATAATATCCTATGGCATTATCTTGTGGGGTAACTGTAGTCATATACATGACATCCTATTATTGCAGAAGAAAGCCATTAGGATAATTACAAATTCTTCACATAAGGCTCACTGCAAATCCTTATTTACTAAACAAAAAATTATGACTGTAATAAACCTCTATATATGCAATGTCTTAATCTTTACGAAGAAGAACCTACAAGATGTGAAACGTAGAGAAAATGTACATTGTTACAACACAAGAAGCATCAAACACATATACACGCCTTACCACAGACTATCAAAATCAATAAATAGCTATGAAGTCACAGGGCACAAGCTATTTAATAAGCTGCCACATGCCATACAGGATCTTCCTGAACATACATTCAAAGAAAGACTGCATGAATGGTTTATTGCCCACCCGTTCTATGATATCAATGAATTCTTCAACTGTAAAATGCAGTAATCCAACAGATGACCCACTGTACATTTATTGTAATATAAGCTAAAATATTTCAGTAGTCAATACCTTATCACACTGTATTATAAATTGTAACTTCATTTGACGTTGTCAATTGCTGTAATGGCCTAAAGACAATAAAATCTTTATTATTATTATTATTATTCAGTGCAAATGTTCTCTTTACGGATGAGGCTTCATTCCAGGGTGATCAAATTGTAAATTTTCACAACCAACATGTGTGGGCTGACAAAAATTTTCACAACCAACATGTGTGGGCTGACGAGAATCCGCACGTAATTGTGCAATCACGTCATCGTCACAGATTTTCTGTGAACGTTTGGGCAGGCATTGTTGGTGATGTCTTGATTTGGCCCCATGTTCTTCCACCTATGCTCAATGGAGCACGTTATCATGATTTCATACGGGATATGCTAGAACATGTGCCTTTACAAGTACGACACAACATGTGGTTCATGCACGATGGAGCTCCTGCACATTTCAGTCGAAGTGTTCGTACGCTTCTGAACAACAGATTCGGTGAACGATGGATTGGTAGAGGCGTGCCAATTCCATGGCCTCCACGCTCTCCTGACCTCAACCCTCTTGACTTTCATTTATGGGGGCATTTGAAAGCTCTTGTCTACGCAACTCCGGTACCAAATGTAGAGACTCTTCGTGCTCGTATTGTGGACGGCTGTGATACAATACGCCATTCTCCAGGGCTGTATCAGCTCATCAGCGATTCCATGCGACGGAGCGTGGATGCATGTATCCTCGCTAACGGAGGACTTGTTGAACATTTCCTGTAACCAAGTGTTTGAAGTCCCGCTGGTACGTTCTGTTGCCGTGTGTTTCCATTCCATGATTAATGTGATATGAAGAGAACTAATAAAATGAGCTCTAACATGGCAAGTAAGCGTTTCCGGACACATGTCCACATAACATATTTTCTTTCTTTGTGTGTGAGGAAAGTTTCCTGAAAGTTTGGCCGTACCTTTTTGTAACACCCTGTATACACCAGGACGGTAGCGTCGCGTACACAAGGCATAAAAGGACATCGGAAGAGCTGTCATTTGTACTCAGGTGATGCACGTCAAAAGGTTTCCGTCGTGATTATGGCCATACGACGGGAATTAAGTTGGAACGTTGAATGGTACTTGGAGATTGACGCAGGGGTCATCGCATCTCGGAAATCGTTAGGGAATTCAATATTCCGAGATCCACAGTGTTAACAGTGTTCCGAGAACACAAAATTTCTGCTTTACCCCTCACCTCAGACAAGGCTGTTGCTGACAGCCTTCACTTAAGGGGACCACAAACTACCTATCTAACCCATGTTAATTTAGGCAAGTATTTGTTCCATTTCTGAGAAATATATTTGATGCAGGACCTTAATATTTTTACTGTATGTTACATGATGCTAATACAGTCAACTGTACTAAAATCTGCTTTATCTATTTTATACTTTTTAAGAAATACTTTTTTAAATTTATTAACCAAAAATATTGAGTTTTTTCTGGAGAAAATATTTTTTTGTGATATTCCTAATGGGGGAATATTAATGAATGTAGTAGCAGAGGTGGCTTTTTCTGTTATGCAGAGTCTCTGAAAATTTTATTAATTTATCTATTATAGTTTCTGATATAATGGGGCATATGTATTGAAAATTTCAGTTTGCGGGTAATTGACTTTAAAGAAAAAAGTTTTGAAATTTGTTACTTACAGTTAATTAAAGCTGTCCTGCTGCATATGATGGCCCTTCTTTGGCCTGTAGCAGGTCTTCCAGATTCTTTTTCACCTTCAAGGATGTTTGTCTTCCTTTCTTGGCCATACTAGATGCAGACCTGTCTGCATGGGCTATCCTCATTTTATCACAGTGTTGCGGCCCAGTGATCATATTTTCACCAGGATTAATTCCCAGTTTTTTCAGTACTCAACACTTTCCAATATTACCACAATTGAATGTAATAACAGCATCATGAACTCTGGCTCTGAGCACTATGGGACTCAACTGCTGAGGTCACTAGTCCCCTAGAACTTAGAACTAGTTAAACCTAACTAACCTAAGGACATCACACACATCCATGCCCGAGGCAGGATTCGAACCTGCGACCGTAGCGGTCTCGCGGTTCCAGACTGCAGCGTCTAGAACCGCACGGCCACTTCGGCCGGCCGCTGTTCCGGACTGAAGCGCCCAGAACCACTTTTTGTTTTCGATATCGTTCGTTGCGTTTGGTCTGGGCGGACGTCACAAGACATCCGTTCAAGTTGATCTTTGATTCCTTGACTCAGGTTTTTTATTACAGAGAGCACGCAACCCTCTGACCGAACACGCTGAGCTACTGTGCCGGCAGAACCACTCGGCCACCGTGGCGGGCGCAGCAGAAAGAGAATGCTGGTGAGAATAAGATTCTCCAATTGCCTGAGTCCTGTTGTATTTACACCACGAATTTTCTCCTGATGGACACATCAGTAGAGGACGTTAGGTATAGGCTTAACTTGCAGTAGCTTCTATGTAAATAGCTGTGAAAGAGGTGAGTACATTTGTACACAAGCATTGCAAACATAACATCTACTCGCAATCACACTTAAATAAAAATAACCGTGTGTGAAAGCGTGTTGTTTACAAACAGCAGAAAAAAAAGAATACTGACCGGTGCATTCCAAGGATAGCCAACACACTCGAGAGTAAAAAAAAAAGTCCCTAACGTGCAATGTAGGGGATATAAAGATCTAAAGTATATGCAGAAAAGTGGGTGGCAGAAAAGTGGGTGGCAGAAAAGTGGGCGTGGCACATAAACACACGTGCTAAGAAAATGCTCTTTAAGTGCTTGAAAAAAAATTTTGTCAGCAAAATCTTAGATAAAATATTAATCTATCGAAATATGATGAAAACCGAAAATCGGTATTTCTCGACCTGAACCACGGTGTGGTCCCCTTAACGACCGAGAACAGCGACGTTTGCGAACAGCTGTCAGTGTTAACAGAAAACCAGTTCGTAGGGCACCTGTCGTATCTGATGCCGAAAGCCTATCGAGTGAAATACAACATTTGAAGACAGTGTTCCGACAAAATGGTTATTTTGAGAGACAGCTACGTAATGCGTTCAGGCCTAAGCGAGTTTAATCTATGGAGCAGAACGATGATACGAAAACACCCAACACTTTGCCCTTTTTCCGTATTTTGATGCCATATCGTCAAGAATCGGAAGAGTCCTCGGAAGATATGACATTAGGTGTGTTTTTCGACCATTCGAAAAACTGAGGAACCTGTTGGGTTCGGTTAAGGATGATCTTATCCTGAGGAAATGTGGTGTGTACAAGATTCCTTGTCAGTGGGGGGCGGCTTATATAGGCCAGACATGTCGCACAGTACAAGAACGCGGCGATGAACATCAGCGTCATACAACCCTACGACAACCGGACAGGTCTGCAATTGCAGAACACTGTCTGAATAAAGGACATCACATGATTTGTGAGAAGACGGAAGTTCTATCCCCGGCATCATCTTTCTGGTATTGCGTCCCTGAGGAAGCAATACACATCCGTACAACTGATAATATCATTAACAGGGATGCGGGATTTCAACTCAGCACAGCCTGGAACTCTGCAATGGCTGCTATTAAATGACGAAGAGAAAATCGATTTTATCGATAGCAGACCCGTCATAACTTTGGTCTAGTGTGGCTGTGTTTGGTCTGGTGTCGGGACCGGGAAGCATGAACTGCTGATGAAAGGTGCCTCATTATGAATCGCGGTTTTGCGCTACCCTAGATGGCCACATCTGGCACGTATGGTGGTGACCTGTGAGGAGGGAGGAAGTGGGGACATCCTATTCTCCCAGTATCACGGTGTTGGGGAGGCATCGGTTATGACTTCAGTCATGACTGTTAGTGACTGAGGGAACAGTGACGGAACAAAGGCACATCGCTGACATCCTGATTTCTCTTTTGTTACCTTGAATGCGACAGTACTGTGACGCCACTTTTCAACATGACGGTGCTTGTCCGTAGGTAGTGCTCGTTTGCATGAACAGCCTTTGTGATGCTGAGGTATTCGCGTTGCCAGCAAGATCCCCATATCAGTTCCCTACATGTTATGCGTGAGGCTAGCTCGGACGTCGACTCCGTCCTACAAGGAGAGGTCCCCAGGGTGGGATCGACTTCTTGAAACCAAACGTACAGTGATGTGGGTTAAGAGCCCAGGTATCACATCCTGCATCCACTCACACTGGCAGGCCCTCGTTTGCGAGTAATTGACGAAAAAAATTTCGAAATTTTGTGTGATTCTCAATAACGCAGAAAAAGTCGCTTAGCAAAGGGTGATTGCGTGCTGTAGTGGAGATTGTGGGTGCAAATCTCGAGTGATGCAGTAATTTTTTTATTTTTAACTCTTTAACTGCTCTAGACGTGTTAATGCGCGCCTTTGTTCCTGTCCCTGCGTGCTCTGAACGTGTTTACGCGCGTCACCAGTCCTTCTACCTGGTACTCTGAACGTGTCTCCGCGTGGCGCACGTAAACATGTTCAGAGCACACAAGGACAGGTACAAAGGCGCGCGTTAACACGTCTAGAGCCGTTAAAGGATTAAATCTTTATCGAAATGACTTTGATCATTATTTTTATTCAATTAACTGGAGTAAATGTCACTTTCACTTCTATTCCATTATCACATCATTTTAATCACCTTATGAACTTTTTCATTTGTTTAATTTTTTTCATTATGTCAGTCTTTTTCCTATAAGATTTTTTGCGAATATCAATTTAATTGTATTTATCTTTTATACTATTAAATTATTTTAAAATTCTGATACATCAGTTAAAAAACAAATGACGAAATAATCTATTTATGTTCGGTGGCAGGAGGAACAAGACTTTTGGTCAGGCGAATACAGGGTTATAAATACAAAATCAAATAGGGGTAATGCAGGAGTAGGTTTAATAATGAATAAAAAAAGTAGGAGTGTGGGTAAGCTACTACAAACAACATAGTGAACGCATTATTGTGGCCAAGATATACACGAAGCCCACGCCTATTACAGTAGTACAAGTTTATATGCCAACTAGCCCTGCAAATGACGTAGAAATTGAAGAAATGTATGATGAAATAAAAGAAATTATTCAGATAGTGAAGGGAGACGAAAAGTTAATAGTCATGGGTGACTGGAATTCGGTAGTAGCAAAAGGGAGAGAAGGAAACGTAGTAGGTGGATATGGATTGGGGGTAAGAAGTGAAAGTGAAGCCGCCTGGTAGAATTTTGTACAGAGAACAACTTAATCATAGCTAACACTTGGTTCAAGAATCATAAAAGAAGGTTGTATACATGGAAGAAGCCTGGAGATACTGACAGGTTTCAGATAGATTATATAATCGTAAGACAGACATTTAGGAACCAGGTTTTCAATTGTAAGGCACTTCCAGGGGCAGATGTGGACTCTGACCACAATCTATTGGTTATGAACTGTAGATTAAAACTGAAGAAACTGCAAAAAGGTGGGAATTTAAGGAGACGGGACCTGGATAAACTGGCTAAACCAGAGGTCGTACAGAGATTCAGGGAGAGCATAAGGGAACAATTGACAGGAATGGGGGAAAGAAGTGCAGTAGAGGAAGAATGGGTAGCTTTGAGGGATGAAGTAGTGAAGGCAGCAGAGGATCAATTAGGTAAAAAGACGAGGGCTAGTAGAAATCCTTGGGTAACAGAAGAAATATTGAATTTAACAGATGAAAAGAGAAAATATAAAAATGAAGTAAATGGAGCAGGCGAAAAGGAATACGTCTCAAAAATGAGATCAACAGGAAGTGCAAAATGGCTAAGAGGACAAATGTGAGGATGTAGAGGCTTATCTCACTAGGGGTAAGATAAATACTGCCTACAGGAAAATTAAAGAGACCTTTGGAGAAAAGAGAACCACTTGTGTGAATATCAAGAACTCAGATGGAAACCCAGTTCTAAGCAAAGAAGGGAAAGCAGAAAGGTGGAAGGAGTATATAGTGGGTCTATACAAGGGCGATGTACTTGAGGACAATATTATGGAAATGGAAGAGGATGTAGATGAAGATGAAATGGGAGATATGATGCTCCGTGAAGAAACAAGGCCCCGGGAGTAGACAACATTCCATTAGAACTACTGACAGCCTTGGGAGAGCCAGTCCTGACAAAACTCTACCATCTGGTGAGCAAGATGTATGAGACAGGCGAAATATCCTCAGACTTCAAGAAGAATATAATAGTTACAATCCCAAAAAAAGCAGGTGTTGACAGATGTGAAAATTACCGAACTATCAGTTTAATAAGTCACGGCTGCAAAATACTAACACGCATTCTTTACAGACGAATGGAAAAACTAGTAGAAACCGACATCGGGGAAGATCAGTCTGGATTCCGTAGAAATATGGAACACGTGACGCAATACTGACCCTACGACTTATCTTAGAAGCTAGATTAAGGAAAGGCAAACCTACGTCTCTAGTATTTGTAGACTTAGAGAAAGCTTTTGAGAATGTTGACTGGAATACTCTCTTTCAAATTCTGAAGGTGGCAGGGGTAAAATACAGGGAGCGAAAAGCTATTTACAGTTTGTACAGAAACCAGAAGGTAGTTATAAGAGTCGAGGGGCACGAAAGGGAAGCAATGGTTGGGAAGGGAGTGAGACAGGTTTGTAGCCTCTCCCCGATGTTATTCAATCTGTATATTGAGCAAGCAGTGAAGGAAACAAAAGAAAAATTCGGAGTAGGTATTAAAATCCATGGAGAAGAAATAAAAACTTTGAGGTTGGCCGATGACATTGTAATTCTGTCAGAGACAGCAAAGGACTTGGAAGAGCAATTGAACGGACTGGATTGGGTCTTGAAAGGAGGACATAATCTGAACATCAACAAAAGCAAAACGAGGATAATGGAATGTAGTCGAATTAAGTCGGGTGATGCTGAGGGAATTAGATTAGGAAATGAGACACTTAAAGTAGTAGATGAGTTTTGCTATTTGGGGAGCAAAATAATTGATGATGGTCGAAGTAGAGAGGATATAAAATGTAGACTGGCAATGGCAAGGAAAGCGTTTCTGAAGAAGAGAAATTTGCCAACATCAAGTATAGATTTAAGTGTCAGGAAATCATTTCTGAAAGTATTTGTATATTTGTTTGGAGTGTAGCCATGTATGGGAGTGAAACATGGACGATAAATAATTTGGACAAGAAGAGAACAGAAGCTTTCGAAATGTGGTGCTACAGAAGAATGCTGAAGATTTAATGGGTAGATCACGTAACTAATGAGGAGGTATTGAACAGTATTGGGGAGAAGAGAAGTTTGTGGCACTACTTGACTAGAAGAAGGGATCGGTTGGTAGGACATGTTCTGAGGCATCAAGGGATCACCAATTTAGTACTGGAGGGCAGCGTGGAGGGTAATAATCGTAGAGGGAGACCAAGAGATGAATACACTAAGCAGATTCAGAAGGATGTAGGTTGGAGTAGGTACTGGGAGATGAAGAAGCTTGCACAGGATAGAGTAGCATGGAGAGCTGATTCAAACCAGTCTAAGGACTGAAGACCACAACAACAACAGCATGTTGGCTGTGCAATGGTGCGAAGAATGTATTTTTCGTTACCAGATGTACAGTCGTTCTTCCCACGGTAATCCTCATACAAACATTTAAAACATAATCTAAATACCTATGCACTATGGACAAAATAAGGCAGGTGAAGATTTAAATGAAAGAAGGGTTTTTGAGTAGACCGAAATCAAGTAAAATGTTAAATAGATAATGAACGCAATAATGTGGACGAAAAACAGCGTGATGAAACAAAATAAATGAAATCGAAAATAATACATAACATTTATTTAAAAAACGTGAACAAAGATTTCAAGTGGAAAAAGACAATAGGAAGAAAAATGGGAGCAAATGGAGAAGTCGATATTATACTTAAAATTATGTGACAAAGGAATGGATATAAAAAATTACATTTAAGTAATTAACTAAATACAAATTCTACTCGAAGGGATTTTGATAAAGAGTAAAACAAAAAAGAAAGGTTCGAACGCCTAACCTCCTGCATGTGAAGCTGTCATCCTATCCATTATTCTATGAAACCAGAGTCTGTCATGCAATTATTTTAACGCTATTGAATGTCACATAAAATTACTAAAATTACTATTTTTTTTCGTCAGCTACTATCAAACTAGGCCCACGAGGGCGAATGGTTGGAGTGTGTGACACCTGAGATCTTAACCTACACTATGTGATAAAAAGTATCCGGACACCGTCAAGAACATACGTTTTTCATATTAGGTGCGCTGTGCTGCCACCTACTGCCAGGTAATCCACATCAGCGACCTCAGTAGTCATTAGACATCGTGAGAGAGCAGAATGGGGCGCTCCGCGAAACTCACGGACTTCGAACGTGTTTAGGTGATTGGATGCCACTTGTGTCATACGTCTGTATGCGAGATTTCCACACTCCTAAACATCGCTAGTTCCACTGTTTCCGATATGATAGTGAAGTGGAAACGTGAAGGGACACATGCCACACAAAAGCGTACAGACCGACCTCGTCTGTTGACTCACAGAGACCGCTGACTGTTGAGCGTCGTAATGTGTAATAGGCAGACAACTATCATCACACAGGAATTCCAAACTGCATCAGGATCCACTGCAAGTATTGTGACAGTTAGGCGGGAGGTGAGAAAGCTTGGATTTCATGGTCGAGCGACTGCTCATAAGCTACACATCACGCCGGTAAATGCCAAACGACGCCTCACTTGGTGTAAGGAGCGTAAACATTGGACGATTGAACAGTGGAAAAACGTTGTGTGGAGTGACGAATCACTGTACACAATGTGGCCATCCGATCGATGGCAAGGTGTGGGTATGGCGAATGCCCAATAAAAGTCATCTGCCAGCGTGTGTAGTTCAAATGGTTCAAATAGTTTTGAGCACTATGGGACTTAACACGTTAGGTCATCAGTCCCCTAGAACTACTTAAACCTAACTAACCTACAGACATCACACACATCCAGCGTGTGTTGTGCCAACAGTAAAATTCGGAGGCGGAGGTGTTACGGTGTGGTCGCGTTTTTCATGTAGGGAACTTGCACCCCTTGTTGTTTTGCGTGGCAGTATCACAGTATTGGTGTACATTGATGTTTTAAGCACCTTCTTGCTTCCCACTGTTGAAGAGCAATTCGGAGATGGCTATTGCATCTTTCAACACAATCTAACACCTGTTCATAATGCACGGCCTATGGCGAAGTGGTTACACGACAGTAACATCCCTGTAATGGACTGGCCTGCGCAGAGTCCTGACGTGAATCCTATAGAACACCTTTGGGACGTTTTGGAATGCCGACTTCGTGCCATGCCTCACCGACCGACATCGGAAACCTCTCCTCAGTGCAGCACTCCGTGAAGAATGAGCTTCCATTCCCCAAGAAACCTTCCAGCGCCTGTTTGATCGTATGCCTGTGAGAGTGGAAGCTGTCATCAAGGCTAAGGGTGGGCCAACACCATGTTAAATTCCAGCATTACCGATGGAGGGCGCCACGAACTTGTGCGCAATTTTCAGCCAGGTGTCTGAATACTTTTGATCACATAATGTATATAGGCTATGGAAAGCACTGTTAGTAAAATTCGAAACAAGTTCTTGACCGATTTGCTTCAGATTTTTATACGATGTAACAACAGTGTACGTAACCGTCATCATTGAATTATAGTTAATAAGGTAATTCCGAATCCAGTCATAAATAAATTAATGTGAAATAGGTGGAATCATTTTGCTATTCCTGAACGAATCGATCCCACCGCTAGGGCTTCCCGTTGTCAGTGCCGGAACAGAGGATATCAAGCAGCACATAGAACATTTGTCAGCTAGCTTGCCTCGGAAGAGGTTGCAAAGGCTTTACGAGATGCTTCCCAGCAGAAGCAGTGCGCGTATCCGGGGCCAAAGAGGATGCAATGTCGTACTGATATGTGGACTCACAGTGCTAAGTTCTTTGATTCAATATTGTAAACAGTGGAACAGCGTAGCATATTCTTTCAAACCGTGTACTCACTTCTGCATCAATAAGACATTATGCCTTATGTATTATGTAACACATCATATGTTAGAAAATAGCAGCTACTGTCGTCGCCAGATATGGTCAGCAACGTCTACCCTTAAACTTAAGCAACGACCCGTGAATCAGCTTTTGCTGCGCGAGAATTAGTTTTCCGGTAGCAGCTGCCCGCCGCTTTGTTGGCAGCGACAGCCTCAGGCAACTCGCAGATAGTGACGGGGGACTGGATCGGAAAGTGGGCAGTTAAGTAGCCTTGGGTACCGCAAGGCGGGTGTTCACCTCTCGCGCAGTCGAGGATACGGTAACCGAGACCTTGGCGCTCAAGTGGCCGCAGTTAGCGCAGTTCTCATTATCAGACCGTAAAACACATTCGCCTAACGTTCACCGAGCGTTTTATGACTACGAGTATCATTTCACTGCGAACATGCATCCGTCTGCAGTCTTAACGGTCGCACAAAATGAGTACAGCTTAACGTTTGTTTTGCACACGATACGGATCGGGCACCGATCGGAAATAAAGGGTTCTGATAAGGCATAGCGTAAAGGCAATCTACGGTTTAGTAACAATAAGGTCATCTCGTGGAAACGTATTACTTTTGTTACGGAACCGGAAGTGAGAATATTGGCGCCGTGGTGCTCGCTAATTGACCACTAGCGAAGTAACTGCGTAGAGCTGAGCGAGCTGTGAAGCCATTTTGTCCCAAATGTCTCCCGTTACACTCATTTTTATACCTACAGAGTATGTTAGCGGTCACAGACATCGGCAGCTGATACTAACTTCAAATTTACAAAATGGTTCTAATGGCTCTGAGCACTATGGGACTTAACTTCTGAGGTCATCAGTCCCCTATAGCTTAGAACTACTTAAACCTAACTGACCTTAGGACATCACACACATCCATGCCCGAGGCAGGATTCGAACCTGCGACCATAGCGGTCGCGCGGTTCCAGACTGTAGCACTTAGAACCGCTCGGCCACCCCGGTCGCCTCCAATTTACAGTAATATAAAAAATAATAATAAAACTTCTCGTGATGACAGCGTGGTGGCATAGCGATGGAACTAAGCGAGGCGTTAGCAAAAATTCTCTAGAATATCTCAGTAAACGAGAAAACTTGCATCTAAATTTCCACCTTCACTTTCAAAGCAGTCCCCTCTTGCTTATTTGCAAAGCTACCAGCGACTTTCCATTGATGGAAGAAGTGAAGGAAATCTGCTGTCTGAATCATGTTCAAAATTAATTGCAATTCCGCTTGACTTTCTTCTATGTAGTCAAAACGTCACCCTTCAACTTCAGTTTCATTTTCAGATACAGGAAGAAACCGCAAGGAGCGAGATCAGGCGAGTATGGTGGGTGGAGGACAGTCATCTTGTTGTATGAATACAGAGTTTCGCGGCGATAACATTGAATAAAATGTACTCGGGTTTCCAACCGCGTCAATTGCTTAATACTACACGAGCTTTCGGCCAAGCACTCCTTGCCCATTGTCAAGTGCTATGACTGCCAGTGGGCTGTTGGTGCGCCCTCGTTTCCCAGTATTTTGCGACATGGTCGAGCTATTCGTGTACAATGGCCAGTATTACGATCAGACGGACGGCGTAGCAATGGGTAGCCCATTGGCTCCAGCTGTTGCAAACCTCTTCATGGAGAATTTTGAGGATATTGCCATAGATACTGCGCCGTTGAAGCCGAAGTGTTTCTTTCGATACGTTGACGACACGTTCGTCATTTGGCCACACGGACTCGAGAAACTAGACGAGTTTTTAGAACACTTCAATGGCATCAACAGTTCACCATGGAGGTGGAAAAAGATAATGCATTGCACTTCCTCGATGTCCTTGTCCACCGTAAACGAAATGGTTGCCTTGGCCACAACGTCTACAGAAAACCCACCCCAAGGTTTTCAGGAAAAACGGCTACAGCGCCCATCAAGTGAAAAAAGTGATTGCTGGGAAATGTCAGAATAAGAGCACCGACGAAGAGCAGAAAAAGAATCTTGCTTTGCTGCCATTCTGTGGCTCTGTGTCGGGCAAGATAAGTCGCCTGTTGAAAAGACACAAGATCAAATCAATCTTCAGGCCTCCAACGAAAATTCGTCAATTACTGAGACCAGTTAAAGACGCAGTAGGTCTCGGAACACCTGGAGTCTACGATACACCTTGTGAGTGTGGCCAGAAGTACATCGGACAAACAGTGCGCACTGTGGAACAACGCAGGAAAGAACATCAGAGGTATTATCGCCTACGCTATCCAGAGAAATCTGCGTTAGCTGAGCATGCGTTAGAAAACGGTCACCTCATAAAATTTGACAATACCTCTGTCGTGGCTCGCTCTAACGGTTTCCGGGACAGTTTAATAAAGGAAGCTATTGAAATAAAAATTGCCGCAAACACCCTGAATAGAGACGGTGGCTTGCAGCTCAGCGATGCGTGGGATCCAGCGATCGCGCGGTTGAAGAGGGCACATCGAACGCCGACTCAAAACATGCCCATATATGGCAATGTCACGGGCACCAGTGACGTCACAGCCGGCAGCCAGCGTATATAAGGGCGCACCAACAGCCCACTGGCAGTCACACCACTTGACAATGGCCAAGGAGTGCTTGGCCGAAAGCTCGTGTAGTTTTAAGCAACTGACGCGGTTGGAAACCCGAGAACATTTTATTCAGTCATCTTGTTTTTTGCTAGGCTTTTGAAAATTTGGAAATTTGTGGTAAGATCTTATGGGACCAAACTGCTGAGGTCATCGGTCCCTGAGCTTCCACACTACTTAACCTAACTTAAACTAACTTACGCTAAGGCAACACGCCTACCCATGCCTGAGGGAGGACTCGAACCTCCGTTGGAGGGAGCCGCGCGGACCGTGACAAGACGCCATAGACCGTGACAAGACGCCCAAGACCGTGACAAGACGCCCAAGACCGTGACAAGACGCCCAAGACGGCGCGGCTATCCCGCGCGGCTGCCAGGCTTTCCCTCTCAATGAGCGAGCTCTGTGCAGGTGCATTGTCGTAATGCAGCATCCACTATTTGTTCTCTCACCTCTCAAGCCGTTTGCGTCTAATATTTTGGGTTAATCTCCTCAAAATATATCAGTACAACATTTTTGTAATTGTCTGACCACATGGAAGAAATTCCAAGAATGTCAAAAAAATGCTAGGCATTGACTTGATGTTGCTGCGCTGCGGTGGGAAAGGTGTTTTTCACTGCGAAGATTGCCGTTTTGTTTTAGGGCCATAACCGTACATCATGATTCATCAACAGTTATAATCTTGGGTAGGTAATTTTGGTCATCTCGAACTTTTGCTTGCACTTCAGTACACACCTAAACTCGATGGTCTCCTTGCTCAGTGTTCAAAAGGCGAGGAACGAATTTAGTTGCAATTCGTCTTATGTTCAATTCGTAAACTAGAATGCATCTATACTTCACCTGAAATATCATGGATTGCCTGCAATCTGTCTTCGTCGATCACTTCGTTTTCGGAGTTGAGAATGATAAACGGTCGACCGACTATTTGTCATCCTCCAAAGACCCTCGGTAATCTTCAAATCGTTTAAACCAATTACATGTTTTTGCTTGGCTCAAAGCTTACCACTAGAAACATTCCTCTCCATACATTTACATCTACATATGTACCCCGCAAGTCACCGTATGGTGCGTCGCGGAGGGTACTCGAACCACTACTATCCATTTTCTTTCCTGTCCCACTGGAAAGTAGAGCGAGGGAAAAATGACTAACTACATGGTTCCGTATAACTCATAATTGCTCATATCTTATCTTCGTGTCTTGCGCGAAATACGTGTTGGTGGCAATACAATAGGTCTGTAATCAGCTTCAGATGACTATTGTCTAAATTTTTTGAAGAGTTCTCCACTAAAGAACGTCGCTTTCCATTCCCATTTGAGTTGCCGAAGCATCTCCGTAATACTTTTAGTGTTGTTCCAAGCCACCGGTAGCAAAATGGTTCAAATGGCTCTGAGCACTATGGGACTCAACTGCTGAGGTCATTAGTCCCCTAGAACTTAGAACTAGTTAAACCTAACTAACCTAAGGACATCACAAACATCCATGCCCGAGGCAGGATTCGAACCTGCGACCGTAGCGGTCTTGCGGTTCCAGACTGCAGCGCCTTTAACCGCACGGCCACTTCGGCCGGCCCACCGGTAGCAGGCCGCCTCTGAATTGCCTGGATGTCTTCCTTTGTCTTTCTTTGTCGTGATAATTATAGTTAATCGGCGTATATTGTAGTAGATAGCCACGTGGCTACTTGTAACTTACAATAGCTCCCGCCTTTGGAAGACTCGTTCACGGTACGCAGTTTCTGTTCACTGTTTCCGTATTTGTAATTCTGCGTCATTTTTTCGGTCAATTTCGGTGCAGTTTTGTGTCTGAATACCCAACCATTGAGCTTAGTTTCTCTCAACCAACTTCAGACTTTGGTTTCTTCTTGCCTTTATGAATAACTTCTTTCTCTGTAATTAAAAGGAAGGTAAGTGTTAGCCATAGAGAAGCGATCTTCCTCTGTGATGAATAGTTAGTCTGAATGAGTGACTGAGTAATCCATGTCTTCCACTGTACTCCTCCAATTTTCAAACGATCGTGTCACTCGTGCAGTTATTCCGTGCGTTGTTCCAGTAGTGTTCAGTACCAACACTCCCTTGTTGGTTAGGTTCTTAATACACTACTGGCCATTAAAATTGCTACACCAAGAAGAAATGCAGATGATAAACGGGTATTCATTGGACAAATATATTATACCAGAACTGACATGTGATTACATCTTCACGCAATTTGGGTGCATACATCCTGAGAAATCAGTACCCAGAACAACCACGTCTGGCCGTAATAACGGCCTTAATACGCCTGGGCATTGAGTCAAACAGAGCTTGGATGGCGTGTACAGCTACAGCTGCCCATGTAGCTTCAACACGATACCACAGTTCATCAAGAGTAGAGACTGGCGTATTGTGACGAGCTAAATGCTTGGCCACCATTGACCAGACGTTTTAAATTGGTGAGAGATCTGGAGAATGTGCTGGCCAGGGCAGCAGTCGAACATTTTCTGTATCCAGAAAGGCCCGTACAGGACCTGCAACATGCGGTCGTGCATTATCCTGCTGAAATGTACGGTTTCGCAGGAATGAAGGGTAGAGCCACGGGCCGTAACACACCTGAAATGTAACGTCTACTCTTCAAAGTGCCATCAATGCGAACAAGAGGTGACCGAGATTTGTAACCAATGGCACCCCATACCATCACGCCGGGTGATATGCCTGTATGGCGATGACGAATACACGCTTCCAATGTGCGTTCACCGCGATGTCGCCAAACACGGATGCGACCATCATGATGCTGTAAACAGAAACTGGATTCATCCGAAAAAATGACGTTTTGCCATTCGTGCACCCAGGTTCGTCGTTGAGTACACCATAGCAGGCGCTCCTGTCTGTGATGCAGCGTCAAGGGTAACCGCAGCCATGGTCTCCGAGCTGATAGTCCATGCTGCTCCAAAAGTCGTCGAACTGTTTGTACAGATGGATGTTGTCTTTAAAACGTCCCCATCTGTTGACTCAGGGATCGAGACGTTGCTGCACGATCGGTTACAGCCATTCGGATAAGATGCCTGTCATCTCAACTGCTAGTGATACGAGGCCATTGGGATCCAGCACGGAGTTCCGTATTACCCTCCTGAACCCACCGATTCCATATTCTGCTAACAGTTATTGGATCTCGACCAATGCGAGCAGCAACGTCGCGATACGATAAACCGCAATCGCGATAGGCTACAATACGACCTTTATCAAAGTCGGAAACGTGATGGTAGGCATTTCTCCTCCTTACACGAGGCATGACAACAACGTTTCACCAGGAAACGGCAGTCAACTGCTGTTTGTGTATGAGAAATCGGTTGGAAACTTTCCTCATGTCAGCACTTTGTAGGTGTCGCCACCGGCGCCAACCTTGTGCGAATGCTCTGAAAAGTTAATCATTTGCATATCACAGCATCTTCTTCCTGTCGGTTAAATTTCACGTCTGTAGCACGTCATCTTCGTGGTGTAGCTATTTTAATGGACAGTAGTGTAATACGCTTTTGCGTGTATTTTTTTTTTTTTTAATTTATCCAATTCCAATTGAGCCTCTCCTAGCCCAACCTATATCACATGTGTGATAATTTAGAAGTCCTCAGTGTGTAATTAAATAAGGAACAATTTACTTTCGCTTAGCGAGCTGAGTTTCAAAAGTTAAGTTTCAAAAATGGTTCAAATGGCTCTGAGCACTATGGGTCTTAACATCTATGATCATAAGGCCCCTAGAACTTAGAACTACTTAAACCAAACTAACCGAAGGACATCACACAACACCCAGTCATCAAGAGGCAGAGAAAATCCCTGACCCCGCCGGGAATCGAACCCGGCACGCTGTGCTCGAGAAGCGAGTATGCGACCACGAGACCACGAGCTGCGGGCAAAAAATATTCCGAGATTACGTGTTCAATAATGAACGATCATCAGTCCACACTGGCCAAACACGCGCGTAATGGAAACGTCATTGTTTTCACATTCACAATGAAACTGGTCCCTTTGAATGAAGCACTATCAACATACATTTCTGAACTTCGAAACTCTCTGAACTTCGAAACTCATCCTGCTGCTTCGCGCGGGGAATACAAGTAGTGGAAGATTCGGTAGAAGTTGCCCTCTGCTGACTTGCTTCCTCTGCGTCTTAACCATCATTAGCTAACAATACCGTTCGTTGTGGGATTATGTGTCATTACGCCGCAAGGTCTTCTCTCCCTTGTCATCCATCAATACGAATCCTCAGGTGCGGATGCACAGAGGAAACATTTTAATTAAAGCGTTTATTTTTGTGTATGCGAGGGGTGAATATGAAGTTTTTATCACTACAAAAAAAAGTCATGTAATTATTGTTTTGTCTCATTGAAATTCCAACCCAACAATACCGTAGCACTCCGCTAGAGGAGCCGAAACAAATTGGTACAGCCTGTTGATGAAGTTGGCCAACAGCCTTGCCGCAGTGGTAACATCGGTTCCCATCAGATCACCGAAGTTAGGCTCGTCGGGCATGGCTCAAACATGGATGGGTCAACGTCCGGGTCTGCAGAGTGCTTTTGGCAGGCAGGGTGTGTGATAGAACTATTATTTTTCCCTATGTACATAATTACCTGGCAGAGAGGGTGAGCAGCATTTTGCTGCTGTTTGCCAATGACGCTGTGTGGTGTACGGGGAGGTGTCGTCGTTGAGTGACTGGGAGGATGCAGGACGACTTAGAATTTCTAGTTGGTGTGATAGTGACAGCTAGCTCTAAATCTAGAAAAATGTAGATTAATGCAGATGAGTAGGAAAAAAAGTCCAGTAATATTCGAATACAGGGTTAGTAGTGCTGGAGACTGTTACGTCGGTCAGATATCTAGGCATGAAGTTGCGAATTGGAACGAACACATCTGATTGACAATAGGGAAGGCGAATAGTCGACTTCATTTTCTTGGGGGAATATTGGGAAATGCAGCTCAAGGAGACGGCATATCGAACACTAGTGCGGCCCGTTCTTGAGTATTGCTTGAGTGTTTGGGATCCCCAACGGATCGGCTTAAGAGAAGACATCGAAGCTGTTCAAAGGCGTGCTGCTAGATTTGTTACCGGTAGATTCGGCCAGCATGCAAGTATTACAGAGATGCTTCGGGAACTTAAATGGGAATCCCTGGAAAAGAGGACGATGTTCTTTTCGCGAGGCACTATTGAGGCTGATTGCAGAGAGATTCTACTGCCACTAACGCAGATTTCGCATAAGGACGACGAAAATAAGATAGAAATTAGAGCTCGTATAGGGGCTTATAGACAATCGTTTTGCCTTCGCTCTATTTTCGAGCGGAACAGGGAAGGGAATGGGTACCGTCCGACATGCACCGTACGGTGCACTGCACGTTGTGCCTGTAGATGTAGGTGCTACATACGGTACCAGCTTGTCAAACAAGCGTGATTGACGAAGAATCAAATGGCAGATCGTGTCTCTGTGAAGGATCGGGAATAGAAGTGGAAGCTTCGATGCTCGATTGTGGTATGTTGGTCTTCGAGAAAAAGTGAAAATCAAGCATGGATTAATTTTCAGCATATTGAACTTGGCAGAAATCGTCGTCCGCTGGGTTTTCTGACTGCTCACACCCATTAAAAATAAAATAAAAGTCTGCGCTAAATGAGGCAGCATCGGAAATGTTGAAGCTGTGTCAGGCCAATCCAGACTACTGCTACAGCCGTCTAGTCAGCATGGACGAGTGCTACATGTATCACTATGGCCATGCGATAAAACAGCGAAGCAAGCAGTGAGAAAATGTGGATTCAATAGCGCCGAAAAACGTGAAGACTCAACAGTCATCGGACAAGGCTGTGCTGAGCAGTTTTTGGGACTACCATGATGTAGTTCAAACAGATGGTACTCTGAAGGGGCAAACCAACACAAGAGCATACTACCAGACTCTCCCTGCGCATTCACAGAAGGCGGTTGCGACGAAGCTCAGCGGGAAGCTGTCGAAGGGAATCCTTTTGATCCACAATAATGCCCCATCGCATTGCACACAGGACAGTCTTCGGAAGTAGAAATCATTGCGTGGCAGGGACTTCCAAAATGACGACGAGGTGATTTTTGATGTATGTTGTTTCCTGAGCAACCAAAATACAGACTCGTACAAACGAGGTCTCCAGCAAGTCATCCATTGCCTGGTAAAATACGGAGTGTGTGGAGAAGGACTACCGCTGTCGCCAACTTTCGAGGTGAACATTATAAGTCACTTTTATTTTTTTCCGTTTCAGTTCTATAGAAAGCTTCCAGCTATTGTTATATGCATGTGTCACATCAACTTTAGGAGAAAGAGAGATGAGTGCTTTCTTTTATAATGTTTCCTACCCGTCGTCGCACGGGACGAGCTTGCTAACGTTGACGTGGCTCTCTTCGAGTTCTGTGACGTCACTTCCTGCTATTTCACTTCGAGGATCCATTTCGTCACTTGAACTTCTACAATATTTCGTTAACGTGTCATATAAAGCAGAACCAACAAGAAGAACATCACAAGCAGATCTTCCGAAACGCCATATTGTATTTATTGTATTGTATTTATTTCGTGGATTTTGTGTTAAAACTTACATCTTACGAATAAATTTCTAACAAGTATGCACCAGCACCCTGAGTCCCTGGAGAATGCATCGTAATCGGTACGATTTGTTGTAATTAAACGACGGGAAACGTCATATTTGTGCTTAAAGAATTTTCATTTCAAGTTATTTTCACGTTCTCGTGTATTACGAAAGTATGCCATTTTAAGTCTCAGCAAAAACATGTCTTTCTTGGTAGGATTTGTTATAATTAACTGTCATTTAATAATATTTCAGCCTTTACAGCCTTCAGAAAACTGTAACACAAAATACAAGGCCACTTATGCATGAATTCAGCCTAGCGTACCTCTTAGAGGTGCCACATTAGGAAAATGTGATAGTGGGTTCGTGTCCTTTAGTACACAGATTTTTTTTTCGCCTTCGCGTTTTCTAAAAGATCATCGGACTTTCTTATTAAATTAAAAGAAATAATTTCTGTAATATTTTACGATATATAAATATAAGTGCGCTCTCTGGCAGGAGTAAGTTTGTTCTATTTTGTAAACTTTCATAAGCTTAATGTCCTTAGGGACTGGACGTGTATCTTTCCTTTTGGTATTATTACTTGGCCATGGATACTGAAGTTTTTAAGTATACTACAGATAGAGCAACATGATTAGCGTATGTGCAAGGGATGAAACGTCCGTTTTAATACAGCTGACGTAGGAATTTCGTGTGCGTTCATTTTCGTGAAGAATTTGTGTGGTTTGCGAGTCAGATACAACTGACAACTGCCGCCGTAGAGCACTGATAGCGGACAATCACGTTAACCAGCTAGTCCGCTGTACCGCTAGCGCTGTTTCGCGACGTTGGATTTCTGACGTTGGATTTCCCGTCGGCGTCCACGTCAACGTTAGTTATCTGACTCGTCGCGTGCAACGACGGCTTTGCGCTCGATGTACAAGAGCGATTTATTATCACGAGCTCCCTGAGATGCGATTTTCTATCAATACGTGACACAACTGAGCCACGCACGTCGCAAGCTATGGCAGTGAAGCTGCAAAATCGCCGCAAGGACGGAGCAAGAGAATTGTGCTCGTCAACAAATGGTTCAAATGGCTCTGAGCACTATGGGACTTAAGAGCTGTGGTCATCAGTCCCCTAGAATTTAGAACTACTTAAACCTAACTAACCTAAGGACGACACACACATCCATGCCCGAGGCAGGATTCGAACCTGCGACCGTAGCAGTCGCGCGGTTCCGGACTGCGCGCCTAGAACCACGCTCGTCAACAACTGTCGTGGGACAGTTGGGCAATGCACACGTGTTCACAACCCAAGAAACAGCTGCCGCCTGACCGCCTTGGATGCAACCGGTTTGTATGTGGAATTCTTTATTTGAAAGTTGAAGAAACTTGCTACATGTCTCGCTAGAAGTTGCATGATAAGATTAATATTTTAAACATAGCTATACAACAGCAACGGTTTCACGTAATAAAGTTCTAAACAGCCGACCAGTTGCAATGGATAAAGAAGTTCTTTACCAAGGTTTCGACAAATATAAATTAGTCTTCTTCAGAAGGTAACAATTTTACATTAGTAAGGACTAACGTAGCATCGCCGTTTTTAGAATTGTCGGCATAGATCCATGTGTCGAAATATAATATATAGCCCTAAAAACTGCGATGGTACATTAGTCCTTACTAATGCAAAATTGTTACCTTCTGAAGAAGACAAATTTATATTTGTCCAAGCCTAGGTAAAGAATTTCTTTATCCACTGCAACTTGTCGGCTGTTTATAATTTTGTGATACGATTAAGAAAAAAATACGCGTGGTTTTAAGTGTGCGAAAAGTATTTGATGGTTATGCTGTGAAACAGATCACGAAAGAAAATATATAAGCAAGCATAACTGTTAAATTATTTCTATTTGTGTTCTAGTGGCGGCGTTTAAGCTCAAATGAGAGTATTCAAAGCTTCAAATGGCTTTAACCAGAAAATGTTATGCTATCTGGTCAGAAAACTTTCATCAGAAAGTAAAAATCTCCAGTAGCCTCCTTGTAGTCACTGTTTATTGTGCGAGGGCGAGTCAAAGGAAAACCCTAAATATTTTTTTAAATATTATTTCTTGTGCAGAAGTGGTACAAAGCTGTATCACATTCAACGTAATCTCCCTCACGCTTAATGGAAGAACTCCAGCGCTTAAAAAATGCATAAATTCCTTTAGAAAAAAATTATTTTGGTTGTCCGTGCAACCACTCATGCACCGCGTGGCGTACCTCTTCATCAGAAGGGAACTTCTTTCCTCCCACTGCGTCTTTGAGTGGTCCAAACATATGGAAATATCTTGGAGCAAGGTCTGGTGAGTGTGGTGGCCGAGGAAGACACTCAAAATGCAGGCCTGTGATTGTTGCAACTGTTGTACGGGCAGTGTCGGGCCTTGCATTGTCATGTTGCAAAAGGAAACCTGCTGATAGTAATCCACATCGCTTTGATTTGATTGCAGGCCGCAGATGATTTTTTGGGAGATCTGTGTATGATGCACACTGGTGACAGTGGTCCGTCTAGGTATGTAATGCTCCAAAATGACACCTGTTTCGTCTCAAAAGAAAGTCAACATAACCTTCCTTGCTGATGGTTCTGTTCGAAACTTCTTTGGTTTTGGTGATGAGGAATGGCGCCATTCCTTGCTCTCTCTCGTCGTTTCCGGTTGGTGGAAGTGAACCCAGGTTTCGTCTCCAGTAACGATTCTTGCAAGGAAGCCATCACCTTCTCTTTCAAAGCGCCGAAGAAGTTCTTCACAAGCATCAACACGTCGTTCTCTCATTTCAGAAGTCTGCTGCCGTGGCACCCATCTTGTAGACACTTTGTGAAACTGGAGCACATCATTCACAATGTGGTGTGCTGACCATGACTAATCTGTAAACATGGTGCAATGTCATTCATTGTCACTCGGCGGTTTTGCTTCACTGTGGCTTCAACTGCTGCAATGTTCTGTGGAGTCACAACTCGTTGAGCCTGACCTGGACGAGGAGCATATTCCACTGAAGTCACACCATTTGCGAACTTCCTACTCCATTCGTAGACTTGCTACTATGACAAACATGCACCGCCGTACTGAACCTTCATTCGTCGATGAATTTCAATAGGTTTCACACCTTGATTACGCAAAAACCGAGTAACAGAACGCTGTTTTTGCCTGGTGCAAGTCGCAAGAGGGCGGCCATCTTTATACTGATACTGCGACGGTATGTGTGCATCTGCACTGTGGTGCCACCTACAGGCCACTCTGTACGCTGTTTGGAGCACGCTTACCAACTTACAGGATAATGGCGTGAAATTTCGATTTGTTATTACTAATTTAAGATTTTCATTTGGCTCACCCTCGTATACTGGCCTCACTTCCTGTTCTCCTCTGCCTACGTCCATACTGGTTCTCCTCCAATCTAGTTCTGCGGCGCGATTATCACTGTGATGTCGCTGTGTGTGTGTACTGAAGCGATTTCTGACGCTGCGAGCTACAGGAATGGGATAAAAATTTGAAAACGCCGCGAGAGATGAATACTTGAACATAAATGCAGATTATAGCCAACCCTGCAGGTTGCGCTGTTGTATTTGACCACGGGCGGCACCTGTGCAGCGTCCTCAATACGTTGCAAGTGTCACGCGTGGTCACAACAGTGTTCTGTGTGGTTGTGAATGCCATGTGTCGGAGCTGAATGCATTCGGACGTGGCCAAATTGTAGGTGCTCGCACGATGGCTGCTTCAAGACCCAAGGCAGCCGCATTGTTTGGTGTTTCAAGAGGCACCGAATGGAGCATTTATACCACGGTCATTGAAGAACACTGTGACGAAAATAAGAGGACGACAGCTGCAGAACTCCCTGCACAACTGAATGCCATACTCACGAACTCAGTCAGCACCAAAAAACACGAAGGGAGCTACATAAGCAGGGAACTGCACAGTGAACTGGGATTACAGAACCACTCATCAGTGATGCAAATGCTCGTAACAGGAAAATGCGATGCCGATGCGATAACACCTGAATTATGGAGCAATGGATGTCGGTATTTCGGTAGGATGATTCTTGTTGAAACATCTCCTTAGAAAAATTAATGAATTACTGTGCTGATAAACGTTATTTGATTTTCAAACAGCTGAGCAGAACTGAACGTACTCAGACATTGCTCTCTTTACTTATTCTGATCAACACTAAACTGACATACAATATTTTTAGCGCAACGCAGTCTGACTTTCAATAATCCCTACAAAAGAATGGCCATGAATAACAATATTCTATACCTTTCATGCATCACTTACCTCACAAAAATCTTCGTTACTCGAACTACTGCAATACAGCGAGCGCCAGTACTGCCAGCTAAATAAAGGATTCTAACTACTGAAGGCACTAACTGCTGATAGGCATAGTTAGCAAATGAAAGATTTTGATAGAGAACAAACAATGTATTTACCTTAATAGGGTTCAAAAGTCATAATATATATATCAGTTCATGACATCCAGTCTTACAAATTTCGTTTTTCTGACGGACACACGTCCAGATCGTCCGCTCTCAAAACTCCGCGATATCTCTTCCCACATCCACCACTGCTGGCGACTCACCTCCAACTCCGCAACGCTACGCGCTGTTCACATCCAACTGCCCAATGGCGAATATTACAACAATGCCAACCAGCCACAGACTGCACTTAGTGCAGTCAGTGATTTTCATACAGAGCGCTACGTGGCGTTACCAACATAGAAACCTGAACAGCCTACTTACATTGTTACACACTGTTTCCAACTTATGGCCACGTTTACGTCCCACGAGTGAAACATTCCGGAAGTTCTGTGATGATTTCGGTGGTATTCCACATGACCCATTGCTATTCTGCAAGGTCGCTTTCGGCCAAGGATTACGTCACCATTTTGGCGCATCACGTCCATCCAGTGATATAATGTTTGTTCCCTAGTCTTTATGCTATGTTCCAAGACGACATGGCCCCTGTTCACAAAACTCGTATCGTCTAGGATGTGCACGATGATGAATTGTCGCATCTTCCCTGGCCGCTACAGTGATCATATCCTAATATTATTGAGCGTTTGTGGGCCACTATGGTGAAAAGGGTGTGTGATCGCTATCCGTCTACGTCGTCGTTATCTGAAATGGTTACAATTTTGCAGGAAGAATGGTATAAGATTCCCTTGAAAACCACATGGGACCTTGAGCCGTGGTAAAATTTGCTGTTTTGAAGAGCAAACCGCAGCGCGTAATGTGAAGCAGTCGCCCTCCGTTTCTGGCGGTGGCGCCGCTGTGGCAATCGCAGCTTTGGTGTCTCCCTCAGGTAGGAAAGGGGAAAGGTTGGCTGTTCACGTGCATTTAAGGGGCGCTATGAACTCGCCAGTCGGTCATTCTGGGTCAGTCTCTCGTCCCCAGTTTGCTAGTCTGTCTCTCGTCCGCATTTGTTAGGCAGTTAGTGTCTGTCTGTCGTTTGGAGTGCTAGTATGTTTGTCGTTCGGATCAACCTTTAAAGCCGGCAAAATGAGAGTCTTTCCACTTCGCCAGTAAGAGAACTCAGCGAGTGGTCGCCCGGTCGGGGCTTAGTTCCTGCATCTGAGTCTGCGCGTTAGGCCGCCAGTCTGCTCGAGTTTGCTCAGGCAATGGTCACTGACGGTTGGATCGATCGGTTGGTCGGTCGCGCACTGAGACACAAGATGACTTGTCCGTCTTGAGCGTCGGCGCGTGTGAGGTCGCCACGTGAGTCCAGTGGGCCGCGGCGTATAGCGAGGGGTAGTGACTTCGCGGTCGACACGAGAGCAACAGGAGTCAACCCACGACATCAGTCTGGCCGGTGCGAGCTGTGACGCCGTGAGACGGGAGATAGGCGCGTCTTCCTGCGTCCGTTGAAGCGGCTGGCAGCGGACGGTTCGGGAGAGCGATTTGGGGGTGCTGCGCCAGGTCTTCTTGAGAAATCGCAGTTTATTAGAAGTTAAGTGATTGGTGATATGTTGTTTGATTTACTCTTGTCAAATTCTACTTGTTTTCTCGGTGAGGTCACCATCCGTTTTGCTTTTGGGTCGTCCCACCATTCTTCTCCATTTGCCCACCCGCGGGAAGGTGGTTGTTTATAAATTGGGTGGTCCGTTTTTCCCTTGTGGAGTAGGGGCGGGTTGGAGCATCCTGCTGTTCGGGTTGTTCGGTAATCTCCCTATCAATCTACCGTACGTTAGTAGCTGCCTCTGTCATGTTTGTCGGATTTGGTGTGTTAACGAATTTATTGGTTGGAGTGTAACGACCTAATACCTGAAATATGTTTTGATCTTTGGAAACTTTGATATTATTGCCTATGATCTTGAGAAGCGGTATCTGTGTACTGTAGAGCATCTTAACTACTGTTTGGCCAACCTTGTAGAATTTTATATAAGATTGCATTTAATGGGCTTTTATTTAAATGATCATTTTAGTATATAAAGTTGCCACCCTTTCACCGTAAGACTTGTCTTAGAAGTTAACATCAAGTTGCACCTTTGGTGGCAAGGTTAATATTTTAATTGTTATTGTTTTGTACCATTTCCATCCCTCCTAGGGGGATGCATAGTTTGTGTGCTTGTGTAAATTGTTAAAACTCTTAGTTTAAAGTTATCTGGTGTGTTGCAGATTTGCACCAGTGTAGTCTTTCAGAGGCTGTTGTGAGCGGTCGTAACTACGGCCGTGTCAAAAGGGAGCGGCAAGGTTCTCTGCCCAAAAGCTCATACAGTCAAAACTTGTTTCTTTCTGTCTCTGAATAAATTGTAACTTTGATATTTAGAGGGTGCTTTCTGATTATAATTTTAAATCTGTTTCTTTTAAAAATGCTTTTAGGCACTATTAAAATGAACAAAATTCCCATTTGTGAAAAGGAATTTGGGTATGATTTCATCAGTTACTCCGTGGCAACTACTTCCATGCTTAATGTCTTAATGTTCTTGATGAATCGCTAGTAAATAAAATAAATTCTTAAGAATATTCTTTGAAAATAATAACGGTTCAGACCTGTAATTATCCAAGTGGAGGCGTCTACAAGCTTTTTTTGAATGCCAGCGAGTGTCCTACACCATATTAGTCATGGTAATGTGTTGTCTTTTTAGTCTTTCCCTATTCTTGTCCAATACCTTTACGTTGCGAATGCGAGCACTTGTTACGCTCTCATGCGTTGAGCCTATTACAGGCGCATTCAGTCCCATCGCTCGAAGCTGGAAGTTATATTGCACATGCAGTATGCAGTCAGCTGTGAACTGTTGCAGTGTAAACAGTTAGGCACTAAGGAACGCAATGCCATTCCGCACAACTTTCAGTTCGTTAATACAGCATAAGCAACACGGCTGGATGTTCTAACGAACATTACCTATAGCGCCACGTAGGTGCTTATACAGAGTTACGTGTCAAAGCATTTCCGAAGCATATCTTACTGCACACATCCTCACAGTGTTTAATGTTGTTTGGCAGTACTACCACACCTCTTCATTTATGGATATGATTGTGTTCCCCGTCTTTTTTTCTGGCTGATGTTCTCACTCTTTCTTTCTGACGGGTGTGACGTGGTCGCCACGACTTACTTTCCTGTGCCATCTCTTCTACTAAGGGCAACCCTTACATCGAATCTCCTCAATTATTTGTTCTGTATATTTAAATCCTTTCTTCCCTTACATTTTTTACTCACTACAGCTCTCTCTAGTACCATGCATGTCATACCCTGATATGTTAACACATGTTCTGTCTTCCTGTCCCTTACTCCTAAGGGGACTGATGACCATAGATGTTAAGTCCCATAGTGCTCAGAGCCATTTGAGCCTTACCCCTATACGAATCTGTGGAGGAAAACCTTGTCTCTTATGAATACAGTCCACCTAATTTACAACATCGTCTATACCGACGCATCTAAATCACTTAGATTCTCATTCTTTCCGGTTTTCCCACAGTCCATTATTATCTATAAGACAATGCTCCGAGCCATACATGCATTCGCAAAAAAAATTATTTCTCAAATCATGGTCTTGCTTCGTCTGTGATGTGTTGTATTGCTTCCAAGGCAGAATAAACCTTAACTTCGTCTGCTTCTTGTTCCGCAATTTTTGTGTTAAGTTTGTCGCTAATCTCATTTCCGCTACTTCTCATTACTTTCGTCTTCCTTTGGTTTGCGTCCAGTCTATATTCTGTGCTCATTAGATTGCTCAATCCGCTCAACAGGCCCTATATATTGTTGCTCATTTTCGCTGAGGATGGCAAGGTCTTTAGCAAATCTTATTACTGATGCCCTTTCATCCTGAATAGTAATCCGTTCCTAAACTATTATTTTATTTGCGTTGCAGCTTCTAGGTGTACTTGCTTAACAGTGAAGGAGTCTCTTGGTCTTTTAGTCTGTTTCCACTTCATTTTTGCACGTATTGCATGTAATCCATCTTTTCCTATAGCCTATATACAGGGTGAACTACAATTTCACCTACAAAATTTCGGAAATTGTTCAGAGGCATTTTCTCAACATTTTGGTGTAAAGGATCCGTGGTCTTCAGTAGGTCGGTACAGACTAATTGCATGTCGTGCGATTTCTTACTCGAGTCATCTTTGCAACTATACTAGACTGAAAATACGTGCACAACAGCGCAAATTTCGACGGTACGCACAGTCTGTCTTATTTGGAAACAAACTTGTTCTACTCATTCACAGTATTTGCTTACTTTACTCGTCGTCCTCAAACTGCTCAAAAATTCAGTACTGCTCGGTTCCATCTCCAGTTTGTTTTTCCAGCAGTGTTAGTTGGACGTTAACGGTGACACACAGCAGTAAGGATAGGTTTACTGGCGAAGAGTTGGCAGACATGCCCCTGGTGTGTGGGTTCAGTGAATGCTGTGGAAGACAGACAAGTGGACGATATACTGAGCTGTTGCCGCAGCGATGGCAAACACATCAACACACTGAGGGTTGTTGTCTTAGTCTGCATTTTGTGCTGTACGTTTTGGTCACTGCATATTACAGACATCTTTAATGTTGTTAAAGTATTATCCCAGAAACAAATGTAACTGTAGTAAGAAAACGAAAAAATGGTAATTATATTATTATTCTGTAAGGAGCCACCAGAAATCACGGGTTCCTTATATCAAAATACTCAGAAAAATCTCTAAAAAGGTCCGAAATGTTGTCACTGTTCTGCTCCACCACGTATAGTTTTTTGTTATTGTTGCTGTGGTCTTCGGTCCAGAGAATGGTTTAATGCAGCTCTCCATGCTACTCTATCCTGTGCAAGTCTGTTCATCTCCGAATAACTACTGCAACCTACATCCTTCTGAATCTGCTTAGTGTATTCATCTTTTGGTCTCCCTCTACGATTTTTACTCTCCACGCTTCCCTCCAGTACTAAATTGGTGATCCCTTGATGCCTCGGAACCTATCCTACCAAGCGATCCCTTCTTCCAGTCAAGTTGTGACGTAAATTCCTCTTCTCCGCAATTCTATTCAGTACATCCTCGTTAGTTACGTAATCTCCCCATATAAACTTCAGCATTCTTCTGTAGCACCACAATTCGAAAGTTTCTATTCTCATCTTGTCTAAACTATTCATTATCCATGTTTCACTTCCATACATAGCTACACTCCACACAGATACTTTCAGAAAGGACGTCCTGAAACTTAAATCTATACTTGATGTTAACAAAGTTTCTTCAGAAATGCTTTCCTTGCCGCAGCCAGTCTACATTTTATATCCTCTCTACTTCGGCCATCATCAGTTGTTTTGTTCCCCAAATAGCAAAACTCATTTACTACTTTAAGTGTCTCATTTCCTAATCTAATATCCTCAACATCACGTGATTTAATTCAACTACATTCCATTATCCTCGTTTTGCTTTTGTTGATATTCATCTTATATCAAGACACTGTCCATTCCGTTCAGCTGCTCTTCCAGGTCAATGTCGTCGGCAAACCTCAGAGTTTTCATTTATTCTCCATGGATTTTAATTTCTTCTCCAATTTTTTTTTTTTTTTTTTTTTTGCTTCCTTTACTGCTTGCTCAATATACAGATTGCATAACATCGGGGATAGGCTACAAACCTGTCCGACTCCCTTCTCTACCACTGCTTCCCTTTCGTGCCCCTCACCCTTATAACTGCCATCTAGTTTCTGTTCTATTTGTAAATAGCCTTTCGTTCGCTGAATTTTATCCCTGTCACCTTCAGAATTTGAAAGAGTATTCCAGTCAACATTGTCAAAAGCTCTCTCTAAGTGTACAACTGCTATAAATGTAGGTTTGCCTTTCCGTAACCTATCTTCTAAGGTAAGCCGTGGGGTCAGTATAGCTTCACGTGTTCCAACATTTCTACGGAATCCAAACTGTTCTTTCACGAGGTCGACACCTACCAGTTTTTCCATTCGTCTGTAAAGAATTCGTGTTAGTATTTTGCAACCGTGACTTATTAAACTGATAGTTCGGTACTTTCCCCACCTGTCAACACCTGCTTTCTTTGGGATTGGAATTATTATATTCTTCTTGAATTCTGAGGGTATTACTCGTATTACGTCTCTCATACATCTTGCTCACCAGATGGAAGAGTTTTGTCATGGCTGGCTCTCCCGAGGCTATCAGTAGTTCTAATGGAATGTTGTCTACTCCCGGGGCCTTGTTTCGACTTAGGTCTTTCAGTGCTCTGCCAAATTCTTCACGCAGTATCATCTCTCCCATTTCATCTTCACCTACGTCATCTTCCATGTCCATAATATTGTCCTCAAGTACATCGCCTTGTATAGACCCTCTAGACACCTTCCACCTTTCTGCTTTCCCTTCTTTGCTTAGGACGGGTTCTCCATGTGAGGTCTTGATATTCATATAGGTGGTTCTCTTTTCTCCAAAGGTCTCTTTAATTTTCCTGTATGGTATCTGTCTTACCCCTAGTGATACATGCTTTTACATCCTTACATTTGTCCTGTAGCCATCTCTGCTTAGCCATTTTGCACTTCCTGTCGATCTCGTTTTTGAGACGTTTGTGTTTCCTTTTCGCCTGCTTTATTTACTGAATTTTTATATTTCCTCCTTTCATCAAATAAATTCAATATGTTCTGTTACCCAAGGATTTCTACTAGCCCTCGTCTTTTTATCTACTTGATCCTCTGCTGTCTTCACTATTTCATCTCTCAAAGCTACCCATTCTTCTTATACTGTATTTCTTTTCCCGTTCTTGTCAATCGTTCCCTCATATGCTCTCTGAAACTCTCGAGAACCTCTGGTTCTTTCAGTTTATCCAGGTCCCATCTCCTTAAATACCTACGTTTTTGCAGTATCTTCAGTTTTAATCTACAGTTCATAACGCATAAATTGTAGTCAGAGTCCACATCTGCCCCCGGAAATGTCTTACAATTTAAAACCTGGTTTCTAAATCTCTGTCTTATCATTATATAATCTATCTGAAACCTTCCAGTGCCTCCACGCCTCTTCCATATATACTATCTTCTTTCATGATTCTCTAACCGAGTGTTAGCTATAATTAAGTTATGCTCTGTGCAAAATTCTACTAGGCAGCTTCTCTTTTCATTCATGACCCCCCAGTCCATATTCACCTACTACTTTTCCTTCTCTGCCTTTTCCTACAGTCGCCTTCCGGTCGTCCCCCATGACCACTAAATTTTCATCTCCCTTTACTATCTGAATAATTTCTCTTATCGCATCACAGATTTGTTCAATCTCTTAATCATCTGTGGAGCTAGTTGGCATATAAACTTGTAGTACTGTGGTAAGCGTGTGCTTCGTGTCTATCTTGGTTACAATAATAAGTTCACTATGCTGTTGATAGTAGCTTATCCGCGTTCCTATTTTTTAGTTATTATTAAACGAACTCCTTCATTACCCGTATTAATTTTGTAGTTACAAGCCTGTATTCACCTGATGAGAAATAATGTCCCTCCTGTCACCGAACTTCACTAATTCCCATTGTATGTAACTTTAAGCTATCCATTTCCCTTTTTAAATTTTCTATCCTACCTGCCGTATTAAGGGATCTGACATTCCACGCTCCGATCCGTAGAATGCGTTTTGTTTCTCCTGATAATGACGTCCTCCTGAGTAGTCCCCGCCCGGAGATCCGAATGGGGGACTATTTTAGCTCCGAAATATTTTACCCAAGAAGGTGCCATCGTCATTTAACCATACGGGAAAGCTGCATGCACTCAGGAAAAAATTACGGCTGTAGTTTCCCCTTATTTTCAGCCGTTCGCACTACCAGCACAGCAAGGCCGTTTTGGTTTGTGTTACAAGGCCAGATCAGTCAATCATCCAGACTGTTGCCCCTGCAACTACCGAAAAGGCTAGTGGCCCTCTTCAGCAACCACACGTTTGTCTGGCCTCTCAACAGATACCCCTCCGTTGTGGTTGCACCTGTGAGAAGCTATATGCATCGCTGAGGTACGCTAGCCTACCAGCCAACGGCAAGGTCCATCGTTCATGGGAGGGGGGCATAGTTTTTTAACGAATATCAAACATCCTTAACTTCGTCCACGCCGTGGTCTCCAATTTTGAGGGTATATTTATCGCTAACCTCATTTATTACTCCCTTCTTTCTTCGGTTTACTCTCCACTCACATTCTACGCTCATGAGACTGTTCATTCGGTTCAACTACTCCTGTAGTTGATCCTTAGTTTCAAAGAGGGAACAATGAGAATGGAAGATCAAGAAAGTAGTGTCCGAATTAAGAAGACAGGATTGTGTTTCTGCCCTAACGTTCAACTTCTGCATCGAAGATTACGGAAATCAAAGAAAGGTGGGAGGTAAAAGAAAGGTGAGAAGTGGGATTACAACCCTTGGTGAAAGGATGTCAGTGATGAGATTCGCTGAAGAGATTGCATGTATGAATGATAATCTTCGTTCAACATCACAATGGGCACAAAACCTGTCTTGCACTAGAGCACCACAACGTAAGTTGATCAGCAGACATTTTCGTGAAACAGCTCCTCCATTACTTTTCACTGACATCCAGTTACCTTTTCAGAAGACTGTAAGAGATTTTGGAATCATTTTGGATGAGTTTCTAAACGAGGAAGAACAAGCTGTTTCAACTTGGAAAAGATTTGCCGACATGCAAACCAAAAATTCAGAAAAATATTTCCATCTCAAATTAAATAAAAATTAGTCCAGTCTTTTAGTCCTACCAAATATTTACTACTGCGATGCAGTTCAAGACGGCACAAATAGAGAAAACTCCATACGACTCGCGCTACACATGAACGTTTGCGTAAGATACATGTGCAACATTCGGTTGTTTATCCCGGCGGTCCCTCCTGTGTCCACTTAGGGACGATGCGAATTAAGTGACATGATTTTCGCACGCCCTGTTTTGTCATCCGTTTATTACTCACTGGTGTCCTGAATAGCTTTATCAGAGATCTATTATCATTTCGCAACTCCAATACTAGATAAGATATTGTAGGTCCAGCATCTTGCGTGCGCTTAGCAGAACACTAAATCTTTCCACATCTGCTTATCCACATCACCCATACGACTCCTGAAACTTGCTTCTTGTCCACAACCACTTTGCTTTCAAAAGTATATTGAAGTTTTATGTTTTATCATCGGAGAAGCATACCTCCCGGAATATTCTGGCTGTTTTCCTTTGTCGAATAGTAAACCAATGCCAGCCTGACGTTTTAAACTCTGTATGCTTTCTTATTCCTTTCTACTTTTTGTTTTCTTCCTTCCACCTCATCTGCTAATCTTACCCTATTATGTCTCTCTCTTCTTCTGATCAGTCAGGTTCTCCACATTGATTCCCTCTGTTTTGCTGCCATAGATTTCTGTTACATGCCATTAATCACATTAGACAAAAACCTACGGAGGTAACTCTTTAACTCAGCATAAATAACACAGACTTTTTCAAACTCATTTTATATATATAATTAATTAAAAATGAGTTTGAAAAAAATCTGTGTTATTTATGCTGAGTTTATATATATATATATATATATATATATATATATATATAATTACCTGGGATTTCTTTCGGGGGGAACACGGGTGTAGCCGTACCCATTAAACATAAGAGGACCGTTTAAGAAAAAATATTGCTTCATTCGGCAAATATAACCTCCGACTTGTAAGTTCATCTAATAGCTGGCGTCAACGCGCTGTTCACAACGGCTGGAGAAGATTCTGAGTTGTCTTCGATTTAAATCGATCTATCGATTCAGTTTGTCTTGTGAAGCTTTGCAACTGTCAAACTAAGTATTTTAGTGCCGTATGATGGCTGCACAGTTAATGCAGATATTTACCGTCGCTGCCTTTTATCTGATTTAATACCGGTGCCTCTCAGTTTTCTTGATGTGTGACTTGTTGTGTGATTTGCGTTGAAAAGCAGTGTACCTTTCATAACGAGGTTTTGAATTTCTTAACGGTTTAAAGAAGACAAATAAAGTATTAGATTGTGTGGACAATCTGCACATCTGAACAGAAACAATTAGACGATACGTACCCTAACAATCGTGAAAAGAATTTCCCGTTCTTATAAGCACGTAGGCTACTGTTTGGTGGCGATTTACGTTATTATTTTGTGTGTCTTGTTAGTTCTGAAGGGTGAAGAAAATAACGGACTATTTTAGGTCCACCCACGCATTTAAAAACTGAAAGGTTGATTCGAAAGTGAACAACGACGGGGTGGTGATGCAAAAGATCACAACAAAGAGCTTTCAGTCGTGTGTAGTATTGAAACAGAAGACATTCGCCTATGCTGGGGTTTGGAGAAAAAGCAGGGATTTTGCAGTAAGAATGAATGGTTGGTGGTAAGAAATGAAAAACTAGGGCGCAAAATTTGTAAAGAAGTCGCCGACTTGGGGAACTGAAAGCACGTAAAGACAAATGGACAATTCACAGCAGGGGGTTTCAGTTTCTATTTGTGCAACTGGTGGAACTGAAAATAAATCTCAGCAAATGCTTCCTCTCCCCAGAAAATTATTTAAGTCTAAAGAGAGTTCATCTCATCAAGCTCAGTTAAAACACTAAAAAGCGCAAAACTGAACTTCGGAATCTGCATGCACTGAGGCTTTCGAAAAATAAAAGGAAGTAATTGCAATGTATTCCGAACTGCACGTAAACTAGGAGACACTGAAATCCCAGAACTGGCTACAGTTTTGGAAACGATCACTTGGCCAAAATCTCCTGAAATAACTTACAGAGAAGCAGAAATAACAATAAAAAACTTGTGTAAACGTTTCAAGCTCCGGTCAAATTTTAAGAGGCTTCTGTGAATATCTTGCTGAGGAGAAGTGCCCCTTATTAACACAATGAGCAGCATTCCAGTTTCTAAAAGTGAATGTGAAAGATGTTTCTCACAAATGTACTTGACCATGACTCCAACAAATGTAGCATTTCGTGTGGATACAGTAGGAAATCATCAACTTGGTAGGCCTTCACTAAGAATTTTCGGAGAAGTTGATTACGTAAGTTCCTGGTTCCGGAAAGGAAGACTTCTGGTGAACGACACGAAAGGCAAGGAGAGGAAGCATGAAGACGGGCAGTTGTCAGCCTCTTTCAGCAGTGTTGAATTTACTGCAGAACGTCAGCAAAATGAAACACTACCACAGCGCTTATGTTTATGTGTTCACTTAATTTTAAAATGGTATATGATTTGAAATACTGAGTGCAATTACCGCCTTGACATGCTGACGACAAATACTTTAATGCAAAACAATGAAGCTGATTTTTCAGGACCCTCAATTACACCCAAACAGTTTCTATTTTACTGACCTCTGCTAAGGATGAACCCCATACAGCCAGATTATGGTCTGTTAGGACAAGCCTTAGTCATTGTTTAGTCTCGTTTGAAGCATAGCCGGAAGCTTTAAAATCGTAATGTTTTGTGCACAACGCCTATTAGTAGCAATAAAAATTAGAAAAAGGCATTCATTATCACCACTAGGTACTGCTCATGTCTACACGTATTTGTGATGTTGACTCACTAAGCATTTCTGGTATGATGTAAGAGTGGATCTGGAGGCTCTAATACCATCACGTTAAATACAAAAATTAGAAAAAGGCACTGAATATTACCACTACATACTGCTCATGTCTACACGTATTTGTGATGTTGACTAACTAAGCATTTCTGGTATGATGTAAGAGTGGATCTGGAGGCTCTAATACCATCACGTTAAATACAAAAATTAGAAAAAGGCACTGATTATTACCACTACATACTGCTCATGTCTACACGTATTTGTGATGTTGACTCACTAAGCATTTCTGGTATGATGTAAGAGTGGATCTGGAGGCTCTAATACCATCACGTTAAATACAAAAATTAGAAAAAGGCACAGATTATTACCACTACATACTGCTCATGTCTACACGTATTTGTGATGCTGACTCAATAAGCATTTCTGTAAGAGAGGATCCGGAGGCTTTAATGCCATCACGTTAAATACAAAAATTAGAAAAAGGCACTGATTATTACCACTACATACTGCTCATGTCTACACGTATTTGTGATGTTGTCTCACTAAGCATTTCTGGTAAGATGTAAGAGTGGATCTGGAGGCCCTAATACCATCACATTAAATACAAAAATTAGAAAAAGGCACTGATTATTACCACTACATACTGCTCATGTCCACACGCATTTGTGATGTTGACTCACTAAGCATTTCTGGTATGATGTAAGAGTGGATCTGGAAGCTCTAATACCATCACGTTAAATACAAAAATTAGAAAAAAAACGCTGATTATTACCACTATATACTGCTCATGTCTACATGTAGTTGTGGTGTTGACTCACTAAGCATTCCTGGTATGATGTAAGAGTGGATATGGAGACTCTAATACCATCACATTAAACACAAAAATTAGAAAAAGGCACTGATTATTGCCACTACATACTGCCCATGTCTACACATATTTGTGATGTTGTCTCACTAAGCATATGTGGTATGATGTTAGAGTGGATCTGGAGGCTCTAATACCATCACATTAAATACAAAAATTAGAAAAAGGCACTGATTATTACCACTACATACTACTCATGTCTACACGTATTTGTGATGTTGACTCACTAAGCACTTCTGGTATGATGTAAAAGTGGATCTGGAGGCTCTAATACCATCACATTAAATACAAAAATTAGAAAAAGGCACTGATTATTACCACTATATACTGCTCATGTCTACATGTAGTTGTGATGTTGACTCACTAAGCATTCCTGGTATGATGTAAGAGTGGATCTGGAGGCTCTAATACCATCACATTAAATACAAAAATTAGTAAAAGGCACTGATTATTACCACTACATACGGCTCATGTCTACACGTATTTGTGATGTAGTCTCACTAAGCATATGTGGTATGATGTAAGAGTGGATTTGGAGGCTCTAATACCATCACATTAAATACAAAAATTAGAAAAAGGCACTGATTATTACCACTACATACTGCTCATGTCTACACGTATTCGTGGTGTTGACTCACTAAGCATTTCTGGTATGATGTAAGAGTGGATCTGGAGGCTCTAATATCACTACGTTAAATAAATGCGCCGGCCGAGGTCGCCGAGTGGTTCTAGGCGCTACAGTCTGGAACCGCGCGACTGCTACGGTCGCAGGTTCGAATCCTGCCTCGGGCATGGATGTGTGTGATGTCCTTAGGTTAGTTAGGTTTAAGTAGTTCTAAGTTCTAGGGGACTGATGACCTCAGAAGGTAAGTCCAATAGTGCTCAGAGCTATTTGAACCGTTTTTAAATAAATGCATAAATAAACAACTTATTGAGAACCATAAGAGCCCAAAGCACAGAAACAAAGTCTTAAGAAAAATAAAAGTTCATGAAAATCATATTTATAGACAAAGTACCAGCCTCATAAGTGTGGTTTTTTTAAACAAGTCGCAACAACCTATACTTCATGTGAAAAAATAATGTACGCACTTTATTTTATGAAACATTAATTAATATTTATGTTTATATTCATTATTAATGTTAATTCACAAAATTTCCATGTATAGGTTGGTGGCAATGGTGTCTTTTTGCTACTGTAAAATTTGTAATTAATGTGAAATAAAATCAGAATATACATATAAAAAAAACAGATACTAAATCCCCCCCCCCCCCCCCCCCCCACAAACACACATACACACCATTCTGACCTATCCCAACACATTACAGATTACAGTCCCGCGTTATCATCATTTTCATTTAGCACTTTCTGTGGCTTGTGGTTCAGAAAAAAAAAAAAGAAACTGCCGATACACCTCCCATTATGAAGTATTAGTGCTACGTAAATTATGTAAATATTAAATTGTGTTGTGTACCCTAGATAACAACTGAGCATCGCAGGGCAACAGAATTATTAAAATGGTTCAAATGGCTCTGAGCACCATGGGACTCAACTGCTGAGAACATTAGTCCCCTAGAACGTAGAACTAGTTAAACCTAACTAACCTAAGGACCTGAAACTTCCTGGCAGATTATATTATATCAGCGCACACTCCGCTGCAGAGTGAAAATCTCATTCTGGTAACCTAAGGACATCACAAACATCCATGCCCGAGGCAGGATTCGAACCTGCGACCGTAGCGGTCTTGCGGTTCCAGACTGCAACGCTTTTAACCGCACGGCCACTTCGGCCGGCAACAGAATTATACATTATGCTTTGGGCACATGTGGAAATGGATCTCCGAGAAATTGGTAAGACAGCTTTCCGTGAATATTCATATTACATAAACAGTGTGGGGCTACAGATGCAGATAAAGCTGCTTCACGATAAGAGCAACGAATGTCAGGAGCATCCATACATGATGAAATCTCAAAATCTATGAAGTCCTTTAGGCCCTTATGATTCTCAGCGCTTCAAAGTATTTTGTTCAAGTGGTCCGCCGCCTTCTGAATCGGCATAGTCACTCTGTACTGCTTCTCATCATCAGTAAACTATGTCACCAGAAAACTGGTGTTCCTTCGCGAAGACATTTTCCCGGCATTGCGACATGTCGTAAGTTCACATTCAGCTGTAGTCCATCTGTATCTAGTCACGTACTCACGTAAATGCTCCCTGGGATCTAGTCTGATTTAGTATTAGTTTTGCAAATACTGTGAACGATAAACCGGTGGCTGGTCTGATAGTCTAGATATCAGAATAATGAAGACTATTGGCACGCTGGCTGACGGGAGTGGATATTCGATTGTTTTCGGTCGTATGTAGCCGCAATGAACACAGCGTCGTTGCTAACTAAGGTTGGCGGCACCGAGAAAGCTGTCGGTACAGATCGTAGCCATTCTACTTTTATCCATACAGAGATTTACATCAGCCAACGGACCACAGCTCATCTCACGGTGCGTCCACATTAGGCCAACGAAAGGCAGCCAACCGTCCCCTTGGCTGAGATTTGCTTATTGTGCATGGGCGCCAAATCGGAGCCAACAAAGTGGTTGGCCTTGATTCTGGTTCGGTCTGCGGTAACATCAAAGTGTCTGTGGTTGATTGTCGTTGGGACCCCTCTCGTAGTGCTGACTCCGAGTGGAACGTTCGTTGGTCCAGTAATGATTTATTGTGTCTCTAGAATGGGTAGTGTATTTAAGTTTTCAGTACAGCCACAAGTCGCACTCAGTATGTTTTATTAATCGGTTTCGCTCTTTAATAAGAGCACCATATGCAACTCTGGAATTTACAGTTGAAAGTACAGTAGCTAAATGTCAAATAAAAGGGCGAAACCAGTCAATAAAATATACTGAATGCGACTTGGGGCTGTCCTGAAAAATTTAATTTCAACATTCGCTGTTTCCGCTCTAGGCAATGCCTGCTCTCGATAAGGGTTTGTATTTATTGTGCTTAAAAATATTGCAGTATAGAGTGAGTTACGGAGAGAGAGCACTAAAGCTGATAGAATTTTATCTTGAACTGGAATGTTTATGGGCCCCTACGATATGCGATTATAAATACAGACGGAAAAGTCTAGAGGCTTGGAGGGAAGTAACTCAACTATTACAAAGTGATATACAAGATGCGAAAAAGCAAAGGCTGCCTCTACTGACATCTTCTTGCCGTAAACGACTGGGAGTGACAGTGAACTTTCTGCTGCAGGTACAGCTCTTCTAAAAGAGGTCTTATCGGTCGTCCACCAGCGTCGTTTCTGCTTCTTCTATTGCTGACGATCAGCTTCTTGCAGTAAAATAAATGCTGCACATGCGACGACTCTAAATCCTCTTCTTCCCTATTTATATAGGCCGGTGTAATTATAACTGAAACGCTACTTTATAACAATAACAGTGCGGGAACAACGTCGCCAAGTTATCAGAGGTAACTGCGATTCCAAATGGCCGAAACCTTTGGCCCCAAGCTCATCGTTTGGTGTGGATGAGAAGCCGAACTCCAATGCATTAGCCTTCAGCCGAATCTAGTCTCCATCCTTCGTTGGCCTAGTGTGTACGCGCCTTTAGAGTGAACGATTAACAGCTGTAGGTCCTGGCATGGGAAACTCCCCATCATCCCCTCCCCCCTCCACTCTAGACTTAGTAGTAGGATTAAGTATGAAAACAGGAAGGTCAACTGAACAGTGAAAAAAGAAGCTAAATACAAACAGCGAATGGTCCTAACTTAAGAGATACAATATCGAGCGAACTGCAATAATCACGGCGTGGTTGTTGTGTGGTCAGTGTTTGACTGCAAAGTTGGAGATCAGTGTTCAGATCTCCCTTGTGCCCTTTTATTTCGCAAAATTGTGAACTTTCTGTCCAATAATTAATGTGCCTGTTCTCCTTCTGTAGCCTTAGCAGCTGTTATGGTGTGCATTGGTTACAGAATGTGAGTAATGTGGTAAGAATACACACTGAAGAGCCAAAGAATCTGGTACATCTGCCTAATATCATGTAGGGCACGGGCGAGCCCACAGAAGTGCCGCAGCACGACGTAACATGGACTCGACTAATGTCTGAAGTAGTGCTGGAAGGAGCTGACACCATGAATCCTCCAGCGCCGTCCACAAATCCGTAAGAGTACGAGGGGGTGAAGATCTGTTCTGAACAGCACGTTGCAAGCCATCGCAGATATGATTAGTAATGTTCATGTTTGGGGAGTTTGGTGGTCCGCGGAAGTGTTTAAACTCAGAAGAGTATTCCTGGAGCCACTCTGTAGCAATTCTGAACGTGTGGGGTGTCACATTATCCTATTGGAATTTCCCAAGTCCGTCGGAACGGACAATGGACGTAATGCAGCTGATCGGACGGGATGATCACGTATGTGTCACCTGTCACATTGGTATCCAAACGTATCAGGGTGTCCCATATCACTCCAACTGCACACTCCCACAGCATTACAGAGACACCACCAGCTTGTACAGTCCACTGCTGACCAGCAGGATCCATGGATTCATGAAGGTGTCTCCATTCGTCCGATATAATTTGAAACGAAACTCGTCCGACGAGGCTACATGTTTCCAGAATCGCTGCAGTCTGGAACCGCTTGACCGCTACGGTCGCAGGTTCGAATCCTGCCTCGGGCATGGATGTGTGTGATGTCCTTAGGTTAGTTAGGTTTAACTAGTTCTAAGTTCTAGGGGACTAATGACCTCAGCAGTTGAGTCCCATAGTGCTCAGAGCCATTTGAACCATTTTTTTGTTTCCAGAATGAGATTTTCACTCTGTAACGGAGTGTGCGCTGATATGAAACTTCCTGCCAGGAAGTTTCAGGCAACATTTTTCCAGTCATCAACAGTCCAATATCGACGTAGACGGGCCCAGGCGAGGTGTAAAGCTTTGTGTCGTGCAATCATCAAGGGTACACGAGAGGCCCTTCGACTCCGAAAGCCCATATCGATGATGTTTCGTTGAGGTTCGCACGCTGACACTTGTTGATGATCCAGCGTTGAAATCTATAGCAATTTGCGGAAGGGTTCCACTTCTGTCAATCTGAACGATTCTCTTCAGTCGTTCTTGCAGGATCTTTTTTCGGCCGCAGCAATGTCGGAGATCTGATGTTTTACCAGATGCCTGATATTCACAGTACGCTCGTGAAATGGTCGCACGGGAAAATCCCCGCTTCATGGCTGCCTCCGAGAGGCTGTGTCCCATCGCTCGTGCGCCGTCAATAACACCACGTTCAAACTCACTTACATATTTCCAGAATGAGATTTTCATTCTGCAGCGTAGTGTGTGAAGATATGAAACTTCCTGGCAGATTAAAACTGTGTGCCAGATGGAGACTCGAACTCGGGACCTTTGGCTTTCGCAGGCTAGTGCTCCACCAACTGAGCTACTCAAGCACGACTCACGCCCCGTCGTCACAGATTTACTACCACTAGTACCTCGTCTCCTACTTTCCAAACTTCACAGAAGCTCTCCTGCGAAGCTTGCAGGACTAGCACTCCTGGAAGAAAGGATATTGCGGGGACATGGCTTAGCCACAGCCTGGGGGATATTTCCAGAGTGAGTCGTGCTTGGGTAGCTCAGTTGGTAGAGCACTTGCCCACGAAAGGCGTAGGTCCCGAGTTCGAGTCTCGGTCCGGCACACAGTTTTAATCTGCCCGGAGGTTGCACTTAAATCTTGATAACCTGCCATTGTAGCAGCAGTAACCGATCTAACAACTGCGCCTGACACTAACTGTCTTTAACAGGCGTTGCCGACCGCAGCGCCGTATTCTGCTTGTTTATTTGTCTGTGTATTTGAATACGCATGTCTATACCAGATTCTTCGGCGCTTCAGTGTATTATTGTCGCAAGTAAATGTGATAGACCGTGAGAGCAGGCGAGATACCGCATATACCTCACACAGAAATGAAAAACAACAAATGAACGGGTGTGAGTTATATTACAGCAATAAATCCAACAGTCAACACTTCCAAAATGGAACGTAAGAGTCGTAAGATGTACTTGTATAGAAGAAATATGAGGTATGTACGCCTGGAGGTCCTTTCCTTACATCTCGCTGTTGCAAACGGACGTTACGTCACGACACAGATACGAATACAGCGAATAGATACTTCATCGACCGGATGGACAGCTCATAATTTTGTGAAAAAAATGGAGTAGTATGTACCGTGTGATCAAAAAGTCAGTATAAATTTGAAAACTGAATAAATCACGGAATAATGTAGATAGAGAGGTACAAATTGACAGACATACTTGGAATGACATGGGGTTTTATTAGAACAAAAAAAAGTATTGCTAGACGCGTCAAAGATCTCTTTTGCGCGTCGTTTGGTGATGATCGTGTGCTCAGCCACCACTTTCGTCATGCTTGGCCTCCCAGGTCCCCAGACCTCAGTCCGTGTGATTATTGGCTTTGGGGTTACCTGAAGTCGCAAGTGTATCGTGATCGACCGACATCTCTAGGGATGCTGAAAGACAACATCCGACGCCAATGCCTCTCAATAACTCCGGACATGCTTTACAGTGCTGTTCACAACATTATTCCTCGTGTAAGTAGACTGTTTAGGTTTTTATGTTGGCAACGTCACCTAGCGCTCTATATGAAAATCACTGGCTGTGCTGTGTGCAGTCTGTGGCTGGTTGGCATTGTTGGAATATTCGCCATTGGGCAGTTGGATGTGAACAGCGCGTAGCATTGCACAGGTGGAGGTGAGACGCGAGCAGTGGTGGATGTGGGGAGTGAGATGGCGAAGTTTTGAGAGCGAATGATCTGGACGTATGTCCATCAGAGAGAGAAAATTTGTAAGACTGGATGTCATGAACTGATATATATATATAATGACTTTTGAACACTATTAAGGTAAATACATTGTCCTCTATCAAAATCTTTCATTTGCTAACTATGCCTATCAGTAGTTAATGCCTTCAGTAGTTAGAATCCTTTATTTAGCTGGCGGTATTGGCGCTCGCTGTATTGCAGTAGTTCGAGTAACGAAGATTTTTGTGAGGCAAGTGATTCATGAAAGGTATAGGTTATTGTCAGCCAGGGCCATTCTTTTGTAGGGATTATTGAGTCAGATTGCGTTGCGCTAAAAATATTGTGTGTCAGTTTAGTGTTGATCAGAATAGGTAAAGAGCGAAATGTCTGAGTACGTTCAGTTCTGCTCAGCTGTTCGAAAATCAAATAATGTAAGAGGTTTATCAGCACAGTCATTCATAAACTTTTCTAAGGGGACGTTTCACTCTACTACAGCTATTGTTGAGGAATGATGGCGGACATATTGAGCATTTCTTGTAAAGAACATCATCGTTGCTTTGTCTTACTTTGTTATGCTAACTATTGCTATTCTGATCAGATGAAGCGTTATCTGTCGGACATTTTTTTAACTTTGTATTTTTTTGGTTCTAATAAAACCCCTTGTCATTTCAAGCATGTGTGTCAATTTTTACCTCTCTATCTTCATTATTCCGTGGTTTATTAAGTTTTCAAGTTTATAATGACTTTTTTTGATCATCCGGTAGATCTAAACATGGATCTCCCCCTTCGGAGTTCAACACCGTGATCACATAACGTCGACGCATTGGCTATCCAAATTCGTTCGGTAATCTGCATCTTGAGCTTGGACCGTTCAATGTTTCTATTTTGTTCCTTTTTTCTGATTCATCTATGTTTAGTTTTTGGCGGACTGTTCACTGGGCCATCTTACCACTAAATGTGGGTGGGTAGGTGGGTGGGAAGGGGGGGTGGGGGAAGCGATGGGGAGTTCCCTTTGCGAGCGTTTCGTCGTGGCTGAGCTCGAGGAAAGGCCGACAGCTTCATCTGGATGTGGGTCGAGAGAAGTCGCCGCAGACAACTACAAAACATATGATTAACAGCGGCCGCGACGGCGATTTGTGGGCGTGCGCGTCCGTGCCAAGGTCCAGATGCCTGGGTATTTTCATCGGGACCGGGAAATCCCCGGGCGGTTGGCGCCGCTGAGCGGAGCTGGCTGCCGTTGCCCAACACGACACAACCGAGGCGGAACTTACGCTAGCGTAACGGTGACGTGGCGCAGTCGCTCTCACAGCACGCACACGCGGACACACGCAAATAGATGGACCGCCCTTCAGTCTGCTGGACAACTCTACAGACGCTGCGGGAGGAGCTACCATCGATCTCGGTTTCAAAGGGGTCACGGGCAGCTTGTTTTGACGCAAGACTCAAACACAACAGACCACCAAAATAACAGGAAAGATATTTTAGTTCAGTCGTCCTCTATTGTAATGTGGGATGGCTTAAAAATTAACGCTAGTCACGAGCTCGTTTGTCAGAACTGGAAGAAAGTGTCACGCTGACCTTTCTTTGGAAGCAGGTGCATTTGGGGTTGTGTTGTAGCGATATTGCCCCACACCTGTGAATTGTAATTTTTCCTTCTGTGGCTGAATTACAAGTAGTTCAGAGAAGTCACACTACGTTGCACTGGACGTATTCGTAAACAAATTTCTGTCACTAACCGAACAAACCTTTCATAAGATTAATGCTTTATATGATTTAGTTTTTAGATAATATTGTGACTGACTTATTGAGAAGATGAGTTTTGTTTATATACAGTTGCATTTAATATTTGTTGTATGTGAAATTACGTAAATGTCTCTGTAAGTACAGTACAGACGAAATTGGTGTGGTGTTTTATGCTGACTGAGAGTCAAAGTTGTTATGACTCGTGTCTAACATGTAAGTTCATCTGACTAGTACGGATTGTACAAGCATATGTGTTGTTGGGTTGTTTTTTCAGGGAGGAGACCAGACAGCGAGGTCATCGGTCTCATCGGATTAGGGAAGGACGGGGAAGGATGTCGGCCGTGCCCTTTCAAAGGAACCATCCCAGCATTTGCCTGGAGCGATTTAGGGAAATCACCAAGCATATGTGATTGAAACTGAATACACAAGCACATCTGGTTGATTATTTATGTGTAATTTATTAAAACTGAACATTCATACACTTCTGATTAATAATTTATATGGCATCTGACTACTATTTGTTACAGTATCTGACCAAGATTTATTATTTACGCGTAACGGCAATAAAATCTATCCATCAAAGGATTGGTCATTTGGCACACTAAATGTCTGTAAAAGATAAAATTATATATATATATATATATATATATATATATATATATATATATATATATATATATATTAGCGAGGTTTCTACGGCTGCCGCCGCCTCTCGCATCCCATCGTTCACGGTCATTCCAGTCTCCTTCATTAAGACCTCTCGCCGCCATTGCTTCGTTGACGTCGTCTTTCCAGTATCTCGCAGGTCTACCACGCTTTCTTCTTTGATGTGGAGTCCACTGCCATACCCGTTTTGGCCATCTTGTGTCTGGCATACGCTGTAAGTGACCATACCTGAGTAGGTGCTTCCTTTCTATGTAGTGCTTTTGACATTCATAACCTCTCTGATCCTATCATTTCTAATATGGTCAAGTCTGGAGTATCCACAACTCCGTCTCCAGAAATCCATCTCGACAGCCAGCAGGCGGTCTTTCTGCCTCTGAGTTAGTTCCCACAACTCTGCACCATATGTTGTGGTACTTTCAATAATTGTTTGGTAGATGGTATGTTTTGTTCTGGCCGTTATGTTTTTGTTCCAAATAATACCGTTTAGTTGTTTTATGGCTCGCTTGCCCTGGCATATTTTATTGTTTACATCATCCATACTTCTACCATTGGACGACAGTGTCACTCCCAAGTACTTAAAATTATGACACCCTTTAACAGTATCAGAACCGAGCTGTAAGTCGTTAACAGTATATAATTATATCTCACAACTGAATTAACTTACTATTCTTTAACGAAGAAGTGCGCGCCAGATAATGTTGATCCTGCATCAAGACAATCCTTACTACCTGTTCTACTACTCTGTACCTTACCTCATTTGTAACGTCCCAATAGCCCTGCGCAGGACAATCTTGTTCGTAGCCCATTGCACACCCCAATAGAAAGCTGAAAGGAAAGTGATGTAGTGCTATGTTTTGTAACAAGTGACCATGCAGTGGACTAGCTTGGTCCTGACCATGTGGTGACTAAACCTGCATCATTTTATTTAAATATTATCTTACTAATCCTGCAGCCAAAATAACGTATTAACTTTAAGGTTTGTTGTTGTTGTGGTCTTCAGTCCTGAGACTGGTTTGATGCAGCTCTCCATGAAAGTAAAGCTGCATGCCCTCGGGAAAAATTACGGCTGTAGTTTCCCCTTGCTTTCAGCCGTTCGCAGTACCAGCACAGCAAGGCCGTTTTGGTTAGGGTTACAAGGCCAGATCAGTCAATCATCCAGACTGTTGCCCCCGCAACTACTGAAAAGGCTGCTGCCCCTCTTCAGGAACCACACGTTTGTCTGGCCTCTCAATAGATACCCCTCCGTTGTGGTTGCACCTACGGTACGGCCACCTGTATCGCTGAGGCACGCAAGCCTCCCCACCAACGGCAAGGTCCATGGTTCTTGGGGGGGGGGGGGGGGGGGAGGGAGGGGAATGTTAAGGTAGGAGATCCATTTCAAACAAATCAGTTGAAACTCAGGCTATGGACGGGATGTGATGAACAAGTAGAAAGTACATCGTTTGTCGATACCGATTAATGACATACAATAAAAGGAAAGTTTGAGTTCATTATTCTCACGGTTCGGATTTAGACAAAAGCATTCCGGAAGAAAGAAAATCCCAATCTAAAACCGAAATCACAAAGTCTACGCTCATTTACACTGTATTTTTCAAAAATGGGTTAAATTATAAAAGACGTTACGTAATACATAATAGGCAGGTAATTATATGAAAGAGCTCTACACATCCTCCGTCGCACTCTACACAAACGCGCCATCCAAAACTTTCACAGTCTCACATTTAATCAGGTAAGAACCCCTCTAAGTCGAATCATGAAACTATAAATTCCTATAAAAAGCGTGAGAGCGTCCATGTTACGTAAAAACCACACGGATTCAGGGCTCATTAATCACGCCCTGGTGAAAAAATGGGCTCAATGACGGCTAGACACAACTTGGTATGCGAAATATCCAATTTACAAAGACAAATTACTCTTAAGAATCTTAGCAAGCATACCATACATTTCAGCGTAACAAATCCCAGTGATTTACGAAATACATGGCCAAGAAGCGGCCTCGGTAGCGGCATTTGAATTTATGCAAGGAAACATGGGGAGGAACTCCAACCAACTGCTTGACACTCTAAATCACGAATAAGGCCCATATGACCACCGCTTATGAGCTGATTCTGTTTATTAATTTAATAAATTAAATTCCATAATGTGACTCAAATAGTCTGGCAGACGATTTGTAATGGCAAAAGTATCATAAAGCTAATTTTCTCTTTTTCTCTCTCTCAAGCTTAGTGAAGCATAGCAAATAACAACCGCGCTGTCTAGGGCGGTGCTGACATGGTCCATCTAACGTGGCATCCTCTACATAAAGGTCTGTGGATCAGCGGCTCCTTTGTTCGCGTGTTTCTGCTAAGTCGTCTACCTGGGCACCCATCATAAACTACTTGCCCAGTGGTCAAAGACTCTGCTCACTACGACCGCACTCGCCCAACTGACCCACATTTCCTGTCGCATCTTTGCCCAACACAAATGCCAGAATCCGCACGAATAATGAAAAATTGTTTACGGGAAATGGAAAGCTCTTTCTCTAGTCACGCATATGACAGATACACTGATCAGCCAGAACATTGTGACTACCGAGATACTACCGATATAAGCCCATCCAGGCGATGGCAGCATCACCTTGCGAGGAATGATTGCTAGTCAGACACACGGACGGTGCGTGTAGTATCAGTGATCGTGTTGTCCGTGTGCAGGATGGGGAACGCACGCGATGTATCTGTCTCACCGAGGGCAGGTTGCGATGGCTCGGAGGCTCGGCACGAGCATTTCGGAAACTGCACGCTCGAGGAGTGCGGTGGTGAGTGTCTTCCAACACATGGCGAACCTAGGGTGAATCCACGTCCAGACGTCGTGGGATTCGGCCGTCACCCCTCATTACAGATGTCGGATGTCGTACGCTTCACAGACTGGTAAAACAGGGCAGGCGGCGAACTGTGGCGAAACTAACATCAGACTTTAATGCTGGGCAGAGTAGAAGTGTGACTCAACACTTAGTGTGTGGTGTCACCGTCAGACACCACACTTGCTAGGTGGTAGCCTTTAAATCGGCCGTGATCCGTTAGTATACGTCGGACCCGCGTGTCGCCACTATCAGTGATTGCAGACCGAGCGCCGCCACATGGCAGGTCTAGTCTAGAGAGACTCCCTAGCACTCGTCCCAGTTGTACAGCCGACTTTCAAAATGGTTCAAATTGCTCTGAGCACTACGGGACTTAACATCTGTGGTCATCAGTCCCCTAGAACTTAGAACTACTTAAACCTAAGTAACCTAAGGACATCACACACATCCATGCCCGAGGCAGGATTCGAACCTGCGACCGTAGCGGTCGCTCGGTTTCGGACTGAGCGCCTAGAACCGCTAAACCAGCGCGGCACAGCCGACTTTGCTAGCGATGGTTCACTGTCTACATACGCTCTCATTTGCAGAGGCGATAGTTTAGCATAGCCTTCAGCTACGTCATTTGCTACGACCTAGCAAGGCGCCATATTCAGTTTCTATAATCTGAACAGATAATATTGTGAATCATGTACTGTCAAGAGCGACGTTCATCATTAATGGATTAAAGTTAAGTATCAAACTAATTACGTCCGCTTTCTGAATTCACATTCCTTGTCATGTTCCAGACTTCACGTCAGTATAGTCCTTCCCTCCTCAAGCCAGCCTGCGTGAACTAAAACGCGTACATTTCGGCCTCTACTAGTAACACGGTGTTGGGTCTTCTGCCAACACAACACAGTGCAACGAACACTCCTAACGATGGGCCTCCGCAGCCGACGGCCCATGAATGTGCCGATATTAACACCACGACATCGGCATCTACGACTGAAATGGCACGTAACCATCGGCACTGGACATTAGTGCAGTGGCAGAGCATTGCAAGGTCTGATCAATCCCAATATCGTCTTCGTCATGCAGATGGGAGAGCGCGAATCCGTCATGATTCAGGAGAACAGCTCCTTGGCACCACTCCTGCGAGGTGGAGACAAGCTGTTACGGCTCCATTATGCTCTGCTCTGGGGAACATTCAAGTGGGCGTCCTTGGGTCGAGTGGGGGTTCGTGGACGGCACCGGTGGTACCCAATGAGTATCGTATATTGGTTTTCCGGCGGTAGTGGCATTTTTCAACAAGATGATGCGCCATGTCACAAGGCGAGGAGTGTGATGGAGAGGCTCGAGGAACACTGCGCCGTATTCCGATTAATGTGTGGGGCCCCCAATTTGCAAGGTCTGAACTCGATCGAATACATGTGGGATATGGACTGAACGTGGCGTCAGAGGTCATCGCCCACCTCCCCGGAATTTATGGGAAGTGGGCGATTTGTGTGTGCAGGTGTGGTGGCAACTCCATCCAGCCACCTACCAAGGCCTCACTGGTTTTATACCTCGACACGTCGCCGCTGTTACCCGTGCCAAAGGTGGTCATAATGTTCTGGCAGACCAGTGTACATGCGACTTGGTAGTAAAACAGATAATAGTAATAATATTCATTACAAAATATGAATATACGATGCTATGGAGTCAGCTTCACATTACAAGGAAATTTCAGTGGCAAGGATTCACGACTGTAGGCAACAACTTGATAGTGCTGCTAAAAAAAAATCCTTGGTTTATGGCTTCTCAAAAAACAAAGCGTCATACCTACTGTGCGTTCATTTTAGGGGATATTTCGAACCAATTTATTTCTTTTGAGGACCAGTGGAGTCTCGTAGACTTCCACTTCGGAGGATGGATGATGGATAATGTTCCGCTGCAAAAACCAAATTACAAATAAATATACTTTATTGGATGCAGTGTGTTGGGTTGCTTGCGGTTCCACAAAAGAAGAGATTTAACCAAAAGGGAACGGAGGTGCTACATCTGTCATGTAACAATAGACCTAACGATGTATGAGCTTATGGAATAGGTTCCCAGACATGTGAATGGCTAGAAGACTTCTTAAATAACAAAATCCAGTGCGTCGTTGTCGACTCTGAGCGTTCGTCAGAGTGAAGGGCATAGAAAGGGGTGGCTCAGGGAAATATGATGGGACCGCTATGTAAGACGTGTATATTTCTATTGTCTGTTGTCAAACCACAATTTATGAACGATGTTTATATTTTGTTAATAGGATTAAGTAGGAATAATTAATATTTGTCATGTTGGAAATAATTGTGGTAGCAGGGAATGTCTGCACCAAAGTATTGTTTGGGAAGAGAGACCGCACATTGATATGATTTTAAAAACGGCGGGAGAGACAGCGTATGGATACATTTTAAGAAAAGAGCGGGAAAGACCGCGCATTGATACATTCTGTAATGGTAGCAGGGATTGTCTGCACCAGAAAGCATTGTTGGCAGGAGAGACCGCAGTTTAACGTTCGTAGGAAGTCAGTAGTAAGCGAGAAGTGAAGCTAGTCGGTAGCAGGTCTGAAGCGAGAGGTTGAGAGGAGCGGTGTGCCTGCCAGCCACCAGCTACGATTTACAAGAGATATAAACGGATGTCCAGAGACATCAGCTAATTATTATCATAAGAGGAACTAATATTATTGAATTAATTTTTTGAGAAACTCAAGACTACAGAAGGTAAGTTTGCGCATTGCTAGTTGTAAGATTATTGTAAAAAGTAAGTCCCATTTGAACGTTTGTAAAATCATTTCATTCAGAATATAATTAATTTTTGCCAGCAATATTGCATTACTGATTATAATCCATCTCAAAAACCATCAACCTAAAACTTCACAAAATTTTATTGTTGTCAAGAAAAAGTTTAACTATGAATTACGTAACTTCAGTCAAATTAATTAAAGAATAACGTCAGCTTTGCTATTAAAGAATAACGTCAGCTGTGGTAATAAATACAGCCACTTATTATGACAACCCACCAGCAGCTAGAGTATAGTAAAACAGAGTAAGTATATTCATGTCGCAGTTCGATGTAGCAGTCAGATAGCGATCCAGTAACAGTAAAAAAGGTAAGCAACAGTTCTGGGTTATTGCGGGTAACGACTGAGGCCCACGACGACGGCACATTCTATGTTTCGTCGAAATAATCAGCAAATCACTTTTAATAAGCAGCATTTAAATTTTTATGCGAAGATTGAGAAAGAGAATTAATTTCAAATGGAAGATTTCATTTGTTATTATTAAGCAAGAGATAGAAATGCTAAGGGAAGGTTTCATAGGTTATTGTAAAAGGGAAGGTTGCGTAACAAAAGAGATACAGAGGAGACGGTTATTGCGTAACAGAAGAGATATAGAGGAGACAGAAAGGTTTCAGCTGTTATTTTCTACACATATAAATAATCTGGCAGACAGGGTGAACAGCTGTCTGCGGCTGTTTCCAGATAATGCTGTGGTGTACGCAAAGGTGTCGTCGTTGAGCCAATGTAGGAGGATACAAGATGACTTAGACAAAATTACTAGTTGGTGTGATGAATGGCGGCTAGCTGTAAATGTAGAAAAATGTAAGTTAATGTGAACGAGTAGGAAAAACAAAACCGTAATATTCAGATACAGCATTAGCAGTGTCCTGTTTGACAAAGTCACGTCGATTAAATATCTAACTGTAACGTTGCAAAGCGAAATGAAATAGAACGAACATGTGAGAACAGTGGAAGGGAAAGCGAATGGTCGACATCGGCTTAGCAGAGGAATTTTAGGAAAGGGTGGTTTATCTATAAAGGAGAGCGCATATAGGACCCTAGTGCCACCTGTTCTTGAATACTGTTCGAGTGTTCAGGATCTGCACCAGGTCGGATCGAAGAAAGACACAGAAGTAATTCAGACCCGGGCAACTAGATTTGTTACTGGTAGGTTCGAACAAGGCGTAAGAGTCACAGAGGTTCTTCGGGAATTAAAATGGGAATCCCTGGAGGAAATGCGACGTTCTTTTCGAGGAACACTATTTAGAAAATTCGGAGAACCAGCATTTGAAGTTGACCGCAGAACGATTCTACTGCCATCCACATACGTTTCATGCAAGGCCGACGGAAGTTAGATACAGGAAATTACGGCTTGTGCGGAGGAGCATAGACGATCATTTTTTGCCTCCCTCTATTTGCCAGTGGAACGGAAAAAGAAATGACTAGTAGTGGTACAGGGTACCCTCCGCCATGCACCATCACGACCGAGATTGTCCGATTGGGGTGAGCCTAGATCCCAGAGTTACAACAAAGATCATTGCGAAACAGCCTTTCTGCTACTTCTATTTTTGTGTGAAGTGCTCACTCAAAACCTATGTAATGAAGTTCTGGAAGACACTCTACTGCGAATTTCCATGTCATTACTCACATCCCCAATATTTTTTCCCATAGAAAACTAGCTCAGTTAGATTTAACCAGTAACTCTACCCCTAACCCCTGTTCTCTTAAGCCCGGGGACTGAGTGTTTGTGTTGCCCTCATCATTCAATCATCAATCACATAAGTGGCTACACTGGACGGTGTACAGATAGTAAATGTGTACGGGCGCTGATGACCGCGCAGTTGAGCGCCCCACAAACCAAACATCATCATCATCATCTTCATATTCTCTTAAGGAATAGAACTCTCTTGTATAAACAGATTCAAACGTCTGCTTAGTTTACAAATGAGGTAACTTGTTAGGCATTTGACATGAAGAATATAAAACCTTCATAGCGGAAGAGGCAAAACCACGAAGAGTTTCTAAGTGCTCTCATTATCAAACACTGAATGAATATGGTGTGGGTAATTTGCGCTCTATTTTCAGAGAAGTTAATTTTTCGCGCATCTCAGTGTTTATTGCGTCGTATTATAATGGTACAGTCTCTCCCAGGACTCATATGAAATGTCCGATACCACCTATTTTCGTATGTATCCGGATAGTTACCAGACAATTCAGTGTCCTTCCTAAAGCCTTGTATGAGAGTATATATATATATATTCTGTCCTATATGATAAAAAAAGTTGATATCCATTGCGAAGGAGCGTGGGATGTTCTAGAAGAACGTGCGTTGTCGTAATTATTGGTAGATTGTTGTCATTGATAAAATTATGTACATATACTAAATTAAGTAACTAATCAAGAAATTGAAGTAATAAGTCCTCACAAATAAATAACTAGAGACTACAGAGATGTTCGCACGAAAAATCAATGCTTCAAATTAACAAAATGGTAATCTAAAAATCAGTAACAAAAGAACACACTATCTTGAGAAACAGCTTAAAAGTTACTACAAGCGATGTATTTTCACTTGTTATTTATTTTATGGCTTCCTCTGTAATTAATATTCTTTGTAATTACATTTCTAATTAACACTCCAATTGTTTACACCTCACAGTTTTCCAAATTCCAGAATTTGAGGTCTTATTTGTACGTTCTATGTATTTAATCGAATAAAGCACGAGCTCTGTACTACCATTACATGTTAGTAACCAAGTCCAAACTGTAATTAATTACGTAACTAAAATAATACCAGAGACATTATTGTAATTAAAGTTCAGAATGATTTTCTTATGGAAAACTAAAGATATTACTATAAAAGATTGTCACCGAATATTTTATTTTATACCTTATTCGGCTGTAACATCAGTTTCTTTACGTTTTATAAATTTTAATTGTAACATCAAAATTGTACAAAATTAATAATGCTTTATTTTGGAAGTTATTGTTAGAAATCTATATAAAAAAGGCAGCGAGGCTGCGAGTTAGTTGTTGTTGTTTTGTCTGTCAGTTTCAAAGTTACTTTTGGAAGTCAAAGAGATCAGTGAAGTCCGCCCTTGTTTTGTTTACATGACGAGTGTGCAGTTCGGATGTCAATTAATGTGAATGAAGTGTGAAGCATGAAAATTTCCCATTCATTCATCAATGGCCCAGGCAGAAGAAACTTAATTTAAGTAACATTCAACGTCAATCGTTACAGTATTTCCTGTACTGTGTGTCGTAGAATGATATAATTTTGTGGGTATATTCAGTGGTGTATGGGAACATTGTAGTACTCGATAAACTTTTTTCTTTTCATTATTTTGTTGGGAGTATCAGCGACAAACTGCTTCGATAAGGTTTGAAATTATGTGTCAAGTTTGTTGGAAGTCTCTAAGTGCTTTCATTCTCACATACTGGATTAATATAGTGTGGGTAATTTTCTCTCTGTGAGTTACACTGCCTCAAGACACATGCAAACTTTGTAACTTTCATCCTTCACTTATTGTGTAAGATTATTCCTCTTGATGAGTAGATTATGACAGTATTTTAAGTTTTTAAATTTGCTCAGTAACGGAAGACTGTTTTCAAAAGCATTTTTCTGCATAAATGGAGAAAATGAGTTTTTTACGACATATGCTATGTTAGGTAGCCGCCTTTCTTATTCAGAAAAGAGCTTTTTCAAATCCCAGTTACTTCCATAGTTAGACACTATCACATGTACTCCATTATTCAAAAACTCACTTTCCGCCATAAAAGTGATGTAGCAAATCTCGCTTTCTGCAGCTAATTTTTGTAGGGTGAATATTCTTTTGATTGTAATAACGCCATTTTCAGTTGGGGAAGTAACAATACGATCTCGTGGTATTTTTCTTTCCATCAATTTGCATTAATTTCTGGACATCATCAGTTAAAAACAGCCTGCCTGAGACAACAATGGTGCTATGTGTATTCTTAGCCTGTGTATAAAGTTTTATTTTTGAGTAAAATTACCGAGTAATAATCAGAATGTTCAATAGAAGTTGGAAGGGGAAGGAAGAGGAGTGTCATAAAAAAAGAACCATTTTATCAAGATTCCTGGAAAAATGCAAAGTTTACACCAGTACTGACCATTATTTTCCAGTAAGGAGGTTCATGTATACAGTATTCCTCCTGGTCAGATTTTCGGTAATGTGGAAAAAAAGTACATAGAGAAAGAAGAAATTATATCATCTAAGAAGTATCATAACATCCTCAGAAATTATGGTGACGTGTTTAGGGTGCAGATTTCTGTTACAAAAGTCCTTCAGAGCCTTGAGCGCAGCCCAAGAAATGGAAACGATGAATCATGTCAGTAAAGAAAGAAGTCGAGATATGGTAAAGCTGATGAAGTTCACTGAAATACTCGCCGATGCCAGGGAGTTCTGTGGAAATATACTGAAATGGAACTGATCTGTGGACAGCGCAAATACAAGTTACGTGTTGGAATAAGTAGATGTTGAGAAAACAGTGTCGCATTGCACTATAAACGTATTAATTGGTGTGACTTAAAATATTTAAATGTTTGTGTTTATGTAATTATTGCATTGTACATCAGTAATACTTAAGAATGTTATATGTAATATACTAGCTTATTGTGTTTCCTTGCCGGCCGGAGTGGCCGAGCGGTTCTAGGCGCTACAGTATGGAACCGCGCGACCGCTACGGTCGCAGGTTCGAATCCTGCCTCGGGCATGGATGTGTGTGATGTCCTTAGGTTAGTTAGGTTTAAGTAGTTCTAAGCTAGGGGACTGATGACCTCAGAAGTTAAGTCCTATAGTGCTCAGAGCCGTTTGAACCCTTTTTTGTGTTTCCTTGGTAAACATATGATAACGAAGAAAGTGAAACATCAGTGTGTTACCCGGAAAGCAAGTTTCAAAATAATTTCATATTTTCATGGTCTTATTTAAACACAAGCAGTCCTAAATCATCGACTGCACACCGACCATTGGAGCGCGGCGAAATGGCTTCAAGAAGGCGCTGAACTTCACACCAATGGAGGGAACGGGCAGAGGAAGACAGAGTTGCGTCCCCTGTCAACGCTGACTTGATCAGCCGGCTATCGCTGGTCGGACCCAGTTCGGTCGCAGACTTCGAGAGCATGAGTACTGAGTAATGGGAAGACAATACTTAGCGTGCGTTCTGCGACTAGTAATAGAGAGTAAATCTAATTGCATGTAGAAGGCACAGCAAGAACATCAAGCCACTTCGTAATGAGAAGGTAGAAATAAAGAATTCTATTAAGCTGCAAGAGTGTATAGCGATAATTTTGGACACCTGCTACCGGCTATCGCAAAGTGTCTCCTTCCTTGTTTGTGTCGGTGTCGACTACCACAGTAGCCAAAACAACAAAATATATGTATGCAGATTGAACTTTTGATTTATGGGTGTATCAGCTGCTGTCTGGAAATTAATAGATTACATTTGAAGTTCGCAAAATTTTCATCCATGGTTACACATGTCCTTGAACAGTCGTTTGCGCATCCTGAAAAATTACAATTTTGCAGAAATCGAAGCATATAAAAAAAACAGTCATTTATACGACATACTAAAAATGTATTTTTTCCGCCAATGGAAGCTGTTAGATAAGCAATCTGCAACTGAAGTTTTGTGACCGTTTTAGTTATTTCGTAATACAGACACTCAGCAACAACAGCAAAGCACAAGGTAAACGTAATTGAAGTTCTATGCGAAGATTATAGTTCTGTGCTGGACAGACTGTGATGTTTTAATTTTTCGTGTTCAGCAACATTACACTTAGCCATTGGGCCTATTTATTTGCTCTGCTGCCTGCTAATTACAAGCTATAAGACATTTTATTACCCTGTTTAGATCGGTGTACTTCCATTATATAATGCGAACGGTGTCAACCGCACTTCGCGGCAGTCGTCAGGCCATAAAGTTGTTACCGCAATAATCACAACTTGCCGTGCTTATGATGTAGTGAACTAAAGAGTTACTGCGGTAACGATTACATTCCATGACGATGGCTGCGAAGTACGGTTGACACGGTCGCTTTATATAAAGGAAATAGAGCGACCTAACAAAAGTATATACAATGTTTAATGCACAACCGAGATCGCGAGCTCCACTATTTAACCACGTTACAGTTTCTGTAATTATAAGATTTCTTCTCAAAAAGTATTAGCTGTAAACATTTATTCTCAGTAATGTTAAATAGTGATGATTGAATGTGCTTGCACTTGGTGAAGAGTCAATGATTGCTTTGGCTGTTTTATGTCTCATCTGCTGTAACGAACCAGTGTTGCGTACTAATGATATCACCAGTGTCGAATGAGGAAGTGTTGCAGTTCTGTGGTAATCTCTCATCAAAATGCAGTGAAACTTTTGTGTTATTCATGTTCCGTCATTTTGGCGGTTATGCACCCATGGTTTGATAGGTAACGAAAACGTCCTCTGTCCTGGGTTTAAGCCTCGCCACTGTTTAAATTTTGAATAAAAATCATCGGCATCGGCCGCCGAATTCTTCCAGGGTAAGAAGTCACCCTCATTCTGCCAACGGTCTTGTCAAAGAGAGCGGAGGAGCGGACACAGGTTCAGGCCACTCTTTTGTCCTTGGGGTGGAAACAGCCATTAAAGGCGACATGCCGGCCGCTGTGGCCGAGCGGTTCTAGGCGTTTCAGTCAGGTACCAGGCAAGTTCGAATCCTGCCTCGGGTATGGATGTGTGTGATGTCCTTAGGTTAGTTAGGTTTAAGTAGTTCTAAGTTCTAGGGGCTGATGACCTCAGATGTTGAGTCCCATAGTGCTCAGAGCCATTTCCATTTCCAAAGACGAAACAATCGACAATGATCAACGGCCTGAGGATGCATATGACAATGGAAACCACTGCATTAAAAACATATGATGAAACAAAGCAGTAGGCTTTACCAGAAATATCGACCCTTAGACAGTGTGTCTAATAGTGTATTTTAAATACGAGAATATGCCATCTTAGGCACTGTACAACACTTTAAAAAAACTTGATAATTGCACTTTGAAGCCGAAATCATGATTTTGAAAGTCTAAATGTAACACTGCAAATAAACAAGTCTAATGGCGGTACTTACTTCAAAGAAATATGTTATGACTGTGGCCCCGCATTATGAAAAAATTGTTGAAAACGCATAACGTGTATCTACAGGTTATGGGGCCTGTAATCGAAAAAGTGTCACGATGATGTTTCCGTTGCCAAAAGATCCCGGACTAGTCCCCTATTCGGATCTCCGGGAGAGGAGACCGTTGACCACAAGAAAAAGATTGAATAATCAACGGAAGGATAATGTTCTACGAGTCGGGGCGTGCAATGTCAGAAGTTTGAACGCCGTAGGGATGCTAGAAAATACGAAAATAGAAATTATAACATTCAGTCTAGATGAACGAGAGTGAATTACTGTGAATTGTTCAATGATACGGCTGTTCTCATCAAAATTGACAGTATACCAACGCCAGCACCACCCACACAGTTCCCAAAACTGCAAGAGCCGACAGGTTCGAGAATTATCGCACAATCAGCTCAATATATTATGCATCCAAGTCGCTGACAAGAGTAATGTACAGAAGAATGGAAAATAAAATTGAGGATCTGTTAGATGATGGTCAGTTTGGCTTTAGGAAAGGTGATGGCACCAGAGAGGCAGTTCTGACGTCGCAGTTGATACTGGAAGCAAGTCTAAAGAAAAATAAAGACACGTTCATAGGCTTTGTCGACCTGGAAAAAGCGTTCGACAGTGTCAAATGGTGCAAAATGTTCGAAATCCTGAGAAAAATAGGGGTACGCTGTAGGGGAAGATGGATAATATACAATATGTATAAGAAAGAAGAGGGAACAATAAGAGTGGGAGACCAAGCATGAAGTGCAAGCATTAAAAAGGTGTAAGACAGGTATGTAGTCTTTCGCCCTTGCTGTTCAATATATACGTCGAAGAAGCAATGACGGAAATAAAAGAAATGTTCAAGTGAGGGATTAAAATTCAGGGTGAAAGGATACCAATAATAAGATCGCTGATGACATTGCTATCCGCGGTGAAAGTGAAGTGGAATTACAGAAGCTGTGGAATGGAATGAACAGTGTAATGAGTACAGAATACTGACTGAGATAAAATTGAGGAAAGACGAAAGTAATGAGAAGTAGCATATATATGAGAAGGGCGAGAAACTTATCATGACTGTTGGTCAAGAAGTAGAAGAAGTTAAGGAATTCTGCTGCCTAGGCAACAAAATATCCCGTGATGGGTGGAGCAAGGACATAATAAGTAGACTAACACTGGCCAGAGAAGTCTACTTTTGTCAAAGATAGGTCTTAATTTGGGAAAAAAAATTGTGAGAATGTGCGTTTGGAGCACAGCATTGTATCGCAGTAAGACATGGACTGTGAGAAAAACGGAACAGAGGAGGATAGAAGCATTTGAGATGTGATGCTACAGAAGAATGTTGAAAATTAGGTGGAACGATAGATGGGAAATGAGGAGGTTCTCCATAGAATCGGCGAGGAAAGAAGTGTATGGAAAACACTGACAAGAAGAAAGGACATGTTGATTGGACGTCTGTTAAGACGTTAGGGAACTAAAGGGAGCTGTTGAGGGTAAAAGCTGCAGAGGAAAATACAGACTGCGATTGGGATAAATCCAGCAAAAAATTGAGGACGTGGGCTGCAGTTGCTAGTCTGAGATGACAAGGTTGGCATAGGAGAGGCATTTGTGGCGTGTCGCATTAAATTAGTCAGAAGACTGATGACGCAAAAAGAAAAAGGTTCTTGCTAGTTACTTCACGAACTGCTTGTTAAGCCTGATTAGGTGACCAGATTTTAGAGAAATTTCTGTAGGCTAGAGACCAGAATGTTGTGTGACACCTCGGAATGATTAAGAAACTAACTGCAATCAAGGCAGTAACGAATTCCGATATCACACAATTAACAACGTATCCCAGTGAATTTCGTATGAATGAGCTATTGGTTGGTAGACCTCTTTTCGTCCAAGATGTTCTGTTTCTAGAGCAAAAATTCACCACATCCATATCAATTATGCTCTTAAAATGCGCGTGGATAACTGATATGACTGGGCTGTATATAAAAAAGTCTTCCAAGGTGGCGGTCACTGACTTCTCACGTCAGCTGAGCAACGCGTCTGTGTAATGAGAACGTATTAACTGAAGCAGATTGAATTAAACTGCCTGCCTACATTGGTTATTTTTCGAAATTAGTGGTTCTCTTGTTTTCCTGGATTCTCCGATTCTGAGGGTCTTTCATAAAGATGGTTTTTACATGGAATGAAACCGAACTGGAGGGTAACCCAAGAAAAATTATGAAATTTAAAAAAAGTGCCTTATAAGAGCCCCCGTAGCGCACAGTCTAGTGATCAGAAGCTTTATATAGTTAACTATCCTTTCCTTATCAACTAAAATATGCTTACAGAAAACCCCGTCCGTATCCACGAACATTCACTATGGACACTCATAATATACGCTTCAGAAGAAATACGAATTTTAGTTCATCTCCAGTAGATGTGTTTAGTTTATTCGATACATTACGGATACAGCTGAATTTTAAAAAAAGGAACATAAAAAAAGAAAAAAGGAGTATGATTCCTGCTTTAAAGAAAATGGTCTGGGTTCAAAATGGTTCAAATGGCTCTGAGCACTACGGGACTTAACAGCGGAGGTCATCAGTCCCCTAGAACTTACAACTACTTAAACCTAACTAACCTAAGGACATCACACACATCCATGCCCGCGGCAGGATTCGAACCTGCGACCGTAGCGGTCGCGCGGTTCCAGACTGAAGCGCCTAGAACCGCTCGGCAATGGTCTAGGGGCAGCGCCTTTGATTACGAATCAAATTCCAGCAGCACCGGGGTGACTCCAGACGTTGCTAAGATTTTGAAAAAAATAGTAAAAATGGCGTCCGTAGCCTTCATTCTCCCAACAGGCTTGTCAAAAAGATGGGGGAGTGGATAGAGGTGTACCGTAGCTCTCAAAAAAATAAATAAATAAATAAATACCGTATTAGTAGTTGCACATTCGGATTTCTGGGACGGGGCATCCTAAAGGGAGGTGGGCACATGAAAAAGGTACTGAGAATACCATGCACCAGTTGTCAAACGTGAGACATTTTTCCATAACATGTTTCGGAACTGTATTAGCCCATTGTAAAGTTGTAAAAGTATAAAATTATCACACGATTGACAAGTGGTGCGTGGCATTCTCACTGCTGATTCACGACACAGTTCTATAGCGCTTCAGAACGGATAACACGAGAAAAAGATTGAAAAACAAACCAAACAGTAACATTTTGAACGTGGAATGTCATAAATGTGAATGTCGTATGCTAGTTATAAAATCTGAAAAAGGAAATGCATTCTCTCTCTCTGGATATAGCGCCAATGGGCTTACGTCGTTGGCAACACCGGTTGCCTCCCATCAAAGCTTCCGAAGAATATCATCTTCACAATCCCAAACATAGAAAAGGCAGATAAATGAGTGACCTATTGCACGATCAGCTTAATAGCTCAAGCACTGTAGTCGGTGGCAAGAATAATGTGCAGAAAGAACGGAAAATAATTTTAAGGATTTGTGAATTACGGTCAGTTTGAGTTCAGGAAAGGTAAAGGCCGGTCGCAGGTTCGAATCCTGCCTCGGGCATGGATGTGTGTGATGTCCTTAGGTTAGTTAGGTTTAAGTAGTTCTATGTTCTAGAGGACTGATGACCACAGCTCTTAAGTCCCATAGTGCTCATAAAAAAAAAAAAAAGTAAAGGCACCAGAGGAGTAGTACTGACGTTGCCCTCGATAACGGAGGCATGAGTTAAGAAAAATGAAGACTCTTTCATGAGGTCTGTGGATCTACGAAAAGCGTTCGAGAACATAAAATCGTGAAAGATATTTGAAATTCGCAGGAAAATAGATACAGGCTATAGGGAAAGACAGGTTATTTTCAATAGAGATACGCATAAAAAACAAGAGGGAACAAAAAGATTGGGAGACCAAGAGAGTCTTTCTCCTCTACTGTTCAAACTGTATATCGCTGAAATAAATGACGGAAATAATTGCTAAATGATAGGTTTAATGTGAAAAGATATCAGTGATAAGATTCGTTAATGCGCTGAAGACATTGCTATCTGTTGTGACTTAGCACGACAGCCAAGTCACAACGAGAGGAAGCCGAAAGGCACGCGTTAAGCTCACGCAGATTGGCGTGAGGTCTGGAACAGTTAAAAGGAAATGAGAACTTAGAAAATGGACGCAGTTGCTGTAATACTTAACTTTAATCCACATTTGTAGAACATCGCTCTTGATGATACATGCTTCACAATATTAATTATCAAAGCTATGGCGCCTTGCTAGGTCGTAGCCAATGACTTAGCTGAAGGCTATGCTAACTATCGTCTCGGCAAATGAGAGCGTATTTGTCAGTGAACCATTGCTATGAACGTCGGCTGTACAACTGGGCGAGTGCCAGGACGTCCCTCTAGACCTGCCGTTTGGTGGCGCTCGGTCTGCGATCACTGACAGTGGCGACACGCGGGTCCGACGTATACTAATGGACCGCGGCCGATTTAAAGGCTACCACCTAGCAAGTGTGGTGTCTGGCGGTGACACCACACTATCCCCAGTGAAATTGAGAGAGATTGCAGGACCTGTTGAATGGCATGACCACTTTAACGAGTACAGAATATGGACTGAGAGTATACAATAAAAAAGACGAACCATAGATTAAAATTGTCTGCCATAGTGGGACTTGAATGAAGAAGTTGCCTTTTGCAGGTTTTAACTTTTCCTGCTCACAATACAGACGAAAATTACGTCAAAAGTTTTAAAAACATTTATTATTTTCAATATCCACATCATGAGATCGTGCTCCTTACAACAAAATTGAAAGTTTTTGAGCAGGAAAATGCCACGTAACTAATTTGTTGGTTCAAATGGTTCAAATGGCTCTGAGCACTATGGGACTTAACATCTGTGGTCATCAGTCCCCTAGAACTTAGAACTACTTAAACCTAACTAACCTAAGGACATCACACACATCCATGCCCGAGGCAGGATTCGAACCTGCGACCGTAGCAGTCACGCGGTTCCGGACTTAACTCCTAGAACCGCACGGCCACCGAGGCCGGCAACTAATTTGTTACTTGTCTTGTTGAAATCGAGATGACTATGATTGTTGGTGATGTTTATATATTGTTTCTGTTCGCTGCAGTCGGTCTTAGGTGAATGTTTTGTCTTATTCCATATCCTTATTTGATTGATAGGATTTGGCTTCAAAAAAATCTTTGTGACATCTATATTTTTAACATTTTTGATTTTTCGAATGAGCTGTAACAAAAAAATTAAATTCATACTCACTGACTACATTATGTAACGTCAGCAAGTCAGTGTCGTACGTATCCCCATTATTATTTCATCTGTGGTCAATTATTTCATTCATAGAATAAATATACGAAAGTGAACGAAACTGAATTGCACATATATAATACTATCAGCAATATAATAATTGAAAAACTAGCTAAGAAAAATGAAATTTACAAATGCACTACGTTGCTCATCAATGGTGTACATTAAACATTAATTGGTGAATCTCGATCTGCTACACCACAAGGTAAACTACTAGATTAAATATTAAACCACGCCCCATAAATCGATTACAAGCTTCAGACGAGCAAAACCTTTGTACTGCTTTTCCACTCTCTGCGGGGTATCCCATGTGTTGTTGCTGGACTCGAATCCCCAGAGAGAAAAGAAAAAAAGGATATGCTGGAGAAACGTTTAGCCACAAATATGGAACGGAAGTGCGAGCTAACATCCCAAAGATGTCCGGGCTCACATGCGGTTCCCATTCATTGAAATGTGTAGGCTCAAACTCGTCTAGGGGTTGAACCGCACGTGTCGCTTTACACTCCCTAAATTAGACACTTGTGACCATTTGGTTAAATTCTCTGGATGATGGCAAGTATGCGAAATACAAAGTTAATGTAACATATAATAACAGTAATAATAATATCGGGAACTAAATTAACGAACCGTAAATGATGTAGGCCACACAGTTGCGATTTGGTTAGAATAAAGTTTATTCAGGAAGAAAAATAATAGTGAAAATGATCGTACTTAGAATTACAGTTACACTCGAGCGCATACCCATTTTGACACAGTTTGATCATTCACAATCTGATCGCGAAATACAAGTTATCTACGTGTAAAGTTAAGTTCACACCAGAAGCGCGGCTGCTCAACGCTCAGAGACTAACTCCCGCAATACCACACAACGCGAAATTTTCTAAGTCGTTTCACTTCCTAGCTGCCTAAGACCGGCTCTCCGCTTCGCGTCTCAATCCCGAACTGTTCCCTTTGGTGTCTCCAGCCGAACTGTTTGCTTTCGCGCCTGCACCTGCAGTCCCTCTGCCCGTCACCGGCCGCCGAATATCCTCGCTCAACTGACTAGGGCACTTCCGTTCCCTGAAACCGTCCATCTGATTGGCTAAAGCTTATTCTACATTATATTACATTTTAACATGTGTAAAATATCAAAGCTTGACCACTTCCACGTTCTAAATAAAGTAACAGTAATATCCAGTACATAATACACGTTAAATTCCTTTATATAAAACCAATACTATTTCCTTCTTAGCTTTGAATGTCACGGCCAGTAGCCTTGCACCAATGTTCTTTCTGATAAATAAATAAAGAACAAAAGTAACTATTTTGCACTAAACCTTACAACAAATATTCTATTACCTAATGATTGAAAAGGTGTCATGCTGTCATCGTTCAATGTATTTTGTGTGGAGGAATGATGATCTGATCCTTAACTGAAAATACTGATACTTTAACTTTACTATATCTTTTAAACAAATAAAGTTACAGAGATGACATTTGCAATGTTTGTCATTTTAATGATGCGCTCTATATGAAACGTCGATCGTTAAGATCGACCAAAGCGTTCCTTTATTACAAAACTTTTGAATTTCATTTTAACAGTAAGTCCTAAACTATTATAGAAATGATCAATATTCAAGTTTTATTGGGATCACCATGAAAATTTATGGAGGATGATAGATTACTGTGGCTTCATTCCCTGTATTGCTACAGAATTAAATAATTTCCATAAATGTTTCCCTTGATGGCTGATCTTAGGTCCGCCGTATTTAACACTGCTACGTCTCCTTTACCACAAACGGCTTCTACTGGTTTTCCCTATGATGTAGGTCCTCGTGTGTCTCACTCGCACACTACAGCGCTTAGGCCTCAATAGACAATAGACGCCTGTGAGTTTCCCCATGTCGTGGTGAATCTGCGCCCTTTGTGGCACGCGGTTCTGGACGACAAGGTTCGTTTCACAATTCCTGTAGGCTGACTCTTTCGGCCGTATACTTGAATGAGAGCGCTATGCTCGATAACTCACAGAAGGAAGGACGGTTTTAACTTCTCGTCAACACCAAAGTCATTAGCAATCGTAGCTAACGCAGCAGCTGAACGAAGTTCTACAGCCTCGTTGAATAAACTGTTCCTGCGTTTAACTGGAGATATTAAACTCAGATCAGTATAAGCAGAAAGGAACTTGAAATCCGCTCTTCCGGAATACGATTCTATGATCCAATTCCACAGTCTTAATAACAATACTACCACGCTGGTCACAGTTTAGGAGATGTAAGTTTGAAATAGTCTCTGTAATGGCTGAAAAGATAGCTGATATCTATGAGATACTGCTGTGAGGTTTGGAATTTAGCCCATATTATTGGTGCATTGTCCTGTGATTAAAAAAAAGGTTCATGCAATAGAGCTCGATCCGCCTACCTCCAGGTAGCGCTGTACGTCAGTAACTTGCATCAATAGCCTTGTGTTAGTGTTTCAACGGATAAACAACTTCTGGGGTCATTTGTTTCACTTAAACTTTACTCACTCCTTCTCACACGTCATGCTAGCGGAGAAATATCAGCTAATGGACAGATATATAGGTCGCGTTCTCCAACAGACAGACATTTGTCCGTCAAGAGGTATGAAGCGCAAACGATGCAGTCGAATGAAGATAAACACACAGCCTGTCATAACAAGACTCATAAAATGGCAGAAGTTGCCCGCCGCTGGTGTGAGATTAGTCTCTTGTGTTTGTCAGATGTCAAATAAACACTAAGGATTTAAGGGCTCACCTTGTCGAAACATGTTTCCCAGTTCTCAAGCATGCTGTCAACGTGTGTCGTGCATGGAATTGGGAGACGTATTTAAATATAGACTGCTTACAAGGCTACATTCAGCTTACCGTGACCTTCTTGGTAGTTTGTCCGTGAAAACAGCCCAACTGTTTTTCCGTTGTTATGAGTTGACGTCAAGATGCAAAGAACATCACAAAAAAACAAAAGCGTTTGTTAATTTTTCATCATGTAATAACTAATATGTGCTGCCTATGAAGTTTCCTGTTTTGTCTTTGCACCCCTCTCTCACACATGAATATAGTTTTTGAAAATGGTATCTCAGAGAGGAATTTTAACGCTCCTGTTGCGCCTCACAAACAATGTTAAATGGAAACAACTGTCATTCCCTGCAGAGAAATATTCTTAAAGACTAGAAAGTAACTAGCAAAAATGGTTCAAATGGCTCTGAGTACTATGGGACTTAACATCTATGGTCATCAGTCCCCTAGAACTTAGAACTACTTAAACCTAACTAACCTAAGGGCAGCACACAACACCCAGCCATCACGAGGCAGAGAAAATCCCTGACCCCGCCGGGAATCGAACCCGGGAACCCGTGCGTGGGAAGCGAGAACGCTGCCGCACGACCACGAGCTGTGGGCAACTAGCAATAAGCCCGTTTTTTCTTCGGTAATTCCTCAACAAATCAAACCAGGGACTTTTCGATTTGCACATAGTACAGGATTAGTCAAAATTATGGAAACACTGAAGTGGATATAACACGTAGAGGACAGAAATAATTTATTGAAATGTATTGTAACATTTATTATATTGTATTTTTAGTTGCTGCATTGCTGATGATTGTAACGTCTTCAATTTCTTCTATTTTTAGTTGACACAATGACTGAACGATTGCACTGATGAACTACCAATAGAAATCCTCTGTGTGGGGTATTTCCAACAAGATGAAGCTCCACCGCACTGGACCCGTTAGATGCGACGTTTTCATGTCGATGGATTGGTCGTGGTGGACCATTGTGCCTACCTCCACAATCTCCTGACGCAGCACCATGTGATTTCTGGTTTTGGGGGATGATAAATGACTGCGTTTACAGTAGGAAAGTTCGCTACGTGAATTACCTAAAGGACCGTTTACGGGGAAGTGATATCATCCATTCCCAGTGAACAGGCTGTAAGTGCTGCTGTTAATCGTTGTTTTTTATATGTTGAAAGTGATGGCGAACAGCTTGAGTTCGCAGGTATTTAGCACTTGCACCATATCATTTAACGCATTCGATGTATTTCGCTTATAGATGTATGTAATGTTAGTAAATTTTTTCTCCCATTTAACTTAATTTTGAGTAACCCCGTACGTCTCTCTCTCTCTCTCTCTCTCTCTCTCTCTCTCTGTCTCTCTCTTCACGTAATTTCTTGCACAATTATCTGAAATATCTCTGAGATTGTGGAGGTAGGCACAAAAAAGACACAATCTCCGCACAGAGCCTGAAGGAATCACTTATACACAGAAGTTCTCCCAACTGAATAAAACTGTGCAAAAAGTTTGTCAGTATAAACCAGTATTACAGAAATGTTGACAAAACACTATCAAATTTAGAGGGCTCGTTGTCTTGATGTGAAACATTCTTTTCCCCCGTCTTCATGGGTGGAAAAGGAGACTGGAGTTTAGCGGCGTATCTACTTCGAGGTCAGAGTTGGAAATGCTTTGTATTACGTTGGAAAAACACAACGGCTGAGACCAGTTCGATGCCGACATCCGCGTGACGTATTTTGCTGAAATCCTGGGAAACTTATATCTGTATTGTCTCCCATACACAAGAAAAATGTTCTTAAAAATAACTGTAAAAAAATGAAATGAAATGATCGTATGGCATTGTTGGCCGGGAGACCCCATCCGGGGAAGTTCGGCCAACGAGAGCGAGTCTTATTTCAGTCGACGTCACATTGGGCCGGTGATGAGGATGAAATGATGATGAGGACAACACAACGCCCAAGCCATTAGCGGAGAAAATCTCCAACCCGGCCGGTAATCGAAGCACGTTACCAATTTTTTTTGTTAATCTCATTTTGTTCGCTTTTGTTCGCTGTATTTGCTCGGGACGGACATCGCAAGACACCCGTTTCAGTTCGTCTTTGACCCATGAACTCAGTTTTTTTATTACAGAGGGCAGCTAGCCGGCCGCGGTGGTCTCGCGGTTCTAGGCGCGCAGTCCGGAACCGTGCGACTGCTGCGGTCGCAGGTTCGAATCCTGCCTCGGGCATGGATGTGTGTGATGTCCTTAGGTTAGTTAGGTTTAAGTAGTTCTAAGTTCTAGGGGACTGATGACCACAGCAGTTGAGTCCCATAGTGCTCAGAGCCATTTGAACCATTTTTGAGGGCAGCTAACCCTCTGACCGAACACGCTGAGTTACCGTGCCGGCATCACTTGGCTAAGCAGGCGGACAAAATAACCTGATGTAATAATTATAGCAACAGTGGTCGCAGCATAAAATCTCAAGAAAAGTAGAACGAGGCGTCATCATATTAGTTATGCTAATAGAACCTCCAGGCTGTTGTAATAATTAGCAGTAAACTTGTAAAGATACACAGAAGGAGAACGTGAAAATTGGTGAGTAAAATATAAAATATCGGCAACAATGAGAAAGAAATTAATTCATTCATTGCACGAAAATTTGTAAATAATAGTTCCTCTGTGAATGGAATGACTGTAAAGTGTAACTATTACAGTGAAGCCAAATCATCAAAAATAATTAAAAGGCCCTTACCATGGGTAAGTGTTGAACGGGGAAGATATCCGACTGCAAATGTCAATTTTGAAAGAGACCTAGTTTAGAATGTAACGCAGCTACGAACTGTGTCAGTTATCTGAATCCGTATTCGATTTTTGATTTATGAATATATTATCTGCTAAAGGGTTTCAGACGGGTGATTAAGGTCTTACTTTGTCAGCACCGAAGAAATGGAAATAAACCGTTTTAGGTCCGCAGCGAAGAACAGACGGGATGAGTATAATTTAATGGACAGCAGAAACTAATAACGTCGAGGTTTCAAATAATGTAATAAAAATTCATCATAATGAAATTTTATCAAACTTCTCTTTGCATTTAATACGTCTTTTTTAACTCCGCAGTGAACAGATGACTTTTTCCAGATTTGTTAATCTAAGATAAACAGAAATTAATACTTCGAAACGCTTGAAAATAATTGTGTAAAATCGAGCTTATGTTGTAAAACTTGTGCTACATTACTACTTACGTAAGAACATCCGGAATATTTTTTACTTATGTATTTCAGCACAGAGTAGGATTCACACAAACTTACTGTGTTTCAGTAGTACAATTTTGCAACAACATAAATCCGTAAAGTGTACAGTATATTTTTTCTACTGATACTGCGGCACGTACCCTTTCTATCTCTCTACAATGTATGTATAATAATCTCCATCAGGTTCAATATCGTTGAAACTGAATTTTTTGCACTGTCTGTATGAAACTCTACAAACGTTGAGGACGCTCTGTGAAGCAGCGTTTCTTGCTGCAGAACCAAGTAACTAGAAAGATAAGTGTGTGAGAGTGTGTGTTCTAAAGTGAATGCTATTAACTACCAGATTAGAGAAATAAGAAATATGCCAGGAACTAATCTCGCGTGTTGCTCTATAACACGAGTTCAGAAATGCGACCTCGATTGTACGACATTTCCGTTCGTTTAAAAATGTTTATTCCTTTTTATCCCTTGGCAAATCACCTGTAAAAACACGCAGCATTAGATTTTTATGCTGACAGAAGAAGATGTAATGTGAAAGACAATTTTACTGTTTCATGAAATACACAACTGGCCATTAAAATTGCTACACCAAGAATAAATGCAGATGATAAACGGATATTCATTGGACAAATATATTATACTAGAACTGACATGTGATTACATTTTCACGCAATTTGGGTGCATAGATCCTGAGAAATCGGTACTCAGAACAACCACCTCTGGCCGTAATAACGGCCTTGATAGGCCTGGGCATTGAGTCAAACAGAGCTTGGATGGCGTGTACACGTACACCTGCCCATGCAGCTTCAACACGATACAACAGTTCATCAAGAATACTGACTGGCGTATTGTGACGAGACAGTTGCTCGACCACCATTGACCAGACGTTTTCAATTAGTGCTGGCCAGGGCAGCAGTCCAACATTTTCTGTACCCAGAAGGGCCCGTACAGGACCTGCAACATGCGGTCGTGCACTGGATTCATCCGAAAAAATGACGTTTTGCCATTCGTGCACCCAGGTTCGTCATTGAGTGCACCATAGCAGGCGCTCCCGTCTGTGATGCAGCGTCAAGGGTAACCGCAGCCATGGTCTCCGAGCTGATAGTCCATGCTGCTGCAAAAGTCGTCGAACTGTTCGTGCAGATGGTTGTTGTCTTGCAATTGTCCCCATCTGTTGACTCAGGAATCGAGACGTGGCTGCACGATCCGTTACAGCCATGCGGATAAATGCCTGTCATCTCGACTGCTAGGGAAACGAGGCCGTTGGGATCCAGCACGGCGTTCCGTATTAAACTCTTGAACCCACCGATTCCATATTCTGCTAACAGTCATTGGATCTCGACCAACGCGAGCATTAATGTCGCGATACGATAAACCGCAATCGCGATAGGCTACAATCCAACCTTTATCAAAGTTGGAAACGTGATGATACGCATTTCTCCTCCTTACACGATGCATCATTTGTGTATTTGTGTATGAGAAATCGGTTGGAAAATTTCCGTATGTCAGCACGTATGTCAGCCACCGGCGCCAACCTTGTGTGAATGCTCTGAAAAGCTAATAATTTGCATATTACAGCATCTTCTTCCTGTCGGTTAAATTTGCGTCTGTAGCTCGTCATCTCTGTGGTGTAGCAATTTTAATGGCCAGTAGTGTAGTTAATTTTTTTAAAAGTTGTTTCCTTATTCATTTAAGATGACGTACATGATATCACTTTGTAAATTATCTATGGATAAATAAACAACTAACTAACAAGCACAAAGCCGGTCTTGTAGATTACGCCATTAGATTTTGTCGAGCACATCCGTCACGCTCTCACACCGATTAGACGATCTCGCGCGAAACTTTTTGCATTGATTTTTCCTCTCTACCTCCTATATTTGAAGACCTAACATTCTAAACGTGCTAAGTATCATTTTTTTTTTCAAAACAGATTTTATTCTCTCTAATTGCGCTACATCCAAGCGGATACTCACTCAGGTGACAAAAGTCATGGGATACCTCCTAATGTCACGTCGGAGCTCCTTTTGCTTGCGTAGTGTAGCTACTCCATGTGACATTCACTCAACATGTCGTCGGAAATCTCCTGCAGGAATAGTGAGCCGTGCTGTTTCTACAGCCGTCCATAATTGCGAAAGTGTTGCTGATCCAGGATTTTGTGCACGAACTGACATCCTATTGTGTCCCTTAAATGTACGATGGATTCATATCGGGCTCTTTGGGCTGCCAAATCATTCCTACGAATTGTCCAGAACGTTCTTCAAACCAATAGCGAACAGTTGTGTCATTTATTAAAATTCTAGGCCTATCGTTATTTGGAAACATGAAGTCCATGAATGAGTCAAATGGTCTCCAAGTAGCCGAGCATGGCCATTTCCAGTCAATGATCGATTCATTCGATGTATACACGGACCGCCCAGGCCACGGTTTTTCAGCCGTCTGGGGTCCAACCGACATGGTCACGAGCCCAGCAGAGGGCACTGCTGCGACGTCGTGCTATTAGGAAACACACTCGCGTCGGTCAGCTGTTGCCATAGCCCTCTAGCACCAAATTTCGCCGCACTGCGCCATCGGATACGCTCGTATTACGTTCCACACTGATTTCTGCGGTTGTTTCACGCAGTTGCTCGTTTGTCACCACTGACAACTCTACGCAAGCGCTGCTTCTCTTGATCGTAAACGCAGTCTGCCGGCACTGCGTTGTCCATGATGAGAGGTAATGCCCGAAATTTGGTTTTCTCGGTACATTCATGACACTGTGGATTTTGGAATATTGATTTCCCTAACGATTTCTAAAACGTAGTGTCCCGTACATCTAGCCCCAAGTACCATTGCGGGTTCAAAGTCTGTTAATCCCCGTCGTGCGGCCACAACCGTGTTGGACACTTTTTTACGTGAATCACCTGAGTACAAATGCGAGCTGCGCTAATGCACTGCCCTTTGTACCTTTACGAGGTGACTATAATTTCGCACCTTGCGAGCACTCATCGGCTTACTTTGCTGTGAAATACAACCACAATTAGTCATCATTTGATAGGTTGTATATCGTATATCTGAATATTTAAAGGAGACTGACAGTGTCACATACACCTTGTAAACAATTGTTAACGCTTATTGCATGAAAGGTGACGGAGTGTCTTTATTAACAGAACGGCGTAGTGAATGATTGCCTATACTAGTAGAGGTTGGAACGCCAGTGATGATAAAACGGCAGGCAGAACTCAAGCTCTGGGTGGAAGGCCCACACAGGTGTTGGTCCCGCTTAAAAACTGGAAGTAGCTAGAACGAGATTTTCACTCTGCAGCGGAGTGTGCGCTGACATGAAACTTCCTGGCAGATTAAAACTGTGTGGCGGACCGAGACTCGAACTCGGGACCTTTGCCTTTCGCATGCAAGTGCTCTACCATCTGAGCTACCCAAGCACGACTCACGCCCCGTCCTCACAGCTTTACTTCTGCCAGTACCGCGTCTCCTACCTTCCAAACTTTACAGAAGCCCCCCTGCGAACCTTGCAGAACTAGCACTGTTGAAAGAAAGGATATTGCGGAGACATGGCTTAGCCACAGACTATAGAATGAGATTTTCACTCTGCAGCGGAGTGTGCGCTAATATGAAACTTCCTGGCAGATTAAAACTGTGGGGCCGGCCGGGGTGACCGAGCGGTTCTAGGCGCTACAGTCTGGAACCGCGCTACCACTACGGTCGCAGGTTCGAATCCTGCCTCGGGCCTGGATGTGCGTGATGTCCTTAGGTTAGTTAGGTTTAACTAGTTCTAAGTTCTAGGGGACTGATGACCTCAGAAGTTAAGTAGCATAGTGCTCAGAGCCATTTGAACCATTTTGAAAACTGTGCGTCGGACCGAGACTCGACTCGAGTCTCGGTCCGGCACACAGTTTTAATCTGCCAGGAAGTTTCAGGAAGTAGTTAGACGGACGTTGTGACACCAGAGGTCTGGAGCACAATACGGTGATGGCCGGCCGCTATTGTAGCAGGACCGAAAGGGTACCTGGGAACTCTGCAAAATCTTGGACGCAGGTGAGAGGAACGAAGAAGCGGCACCTCGGAAACCAAGCAGGCTGGGTTATTTCCAAGGATTTTTACTCAGAAGCATACCATCGTATGAGTATATGCTTTTCCTCGCAAACTTTCCGCGCTGGACAACAAAAGACTAAAATATAGTTGGTCAGCATTCGGAAGAATCTGTAGAGAGGTAGAATATTCACTGGTTTCGAGAATATGATTTGTTCTCGGAATTACGATGGTGGGGAGCCAAGCCTTGCTGGGAAGCCAGCGCTGGAGAGAAGAGGTCTTCCGTTGTGAGCGCCCGTGTGTGACGACCGCTCGGTATCAGCTTTGTTGGTACAGGCGGACTTGCTCTCTTTGCTCTCAGGAGAGTTTACAAAAGAAATGTGTGTGAAATCTTATGAGACTTAACTGCTAAGATAATCAGTCCCTAAGCTGACACACTACTTAACCAAAATTATTCTAAGGACAAACATACACACACATGTCCGAGGGAGGAGACCAGCGGCCTGAGACCGCTCGGCTAATCCCGCGCGGCAGGAGAGTTTACAAAAATGGTTCAAATGGCTCTGAGCACTATGGGACTCAACTTCTGAGGTCATTAGTCCCCTAGAACTTAGAACTAGTTAAACCTAACTAACCTAAGGACATCACGCACATCCATGCCCGAGGCAGGATTCGAACCTGCGACCGTAGCGGTCTCGCGGTTCTAGACTGCAGCGCCTAGAACCGCACGGCCACTTCGACCGGCGGAGAGTTTACAGTTAGGAGAGTTTAGCACTGTACTGTTGCGAACCTATACGATTCTGGACTTCACGTCCAGCTTGGAAGTCGACGTTGAGTACGCTGCGTTCAGTAATTGAGAGCACTGCTGCCTATACTTACGTTGAGACGTTATCTGAACTCCGTCCTTGTGGCTAGGAGTTCCCGTTTCTCGTCTGTAGAACACAGGGAGGAGAAGACAGTATTAGAGTATATTAGTCAGAGGACCGCCTTCTGCCGCCCTAGTGGTTGAAAGAGTTTAATTGTGGCTGGAGTTCTTCCATCGTCGCAGACGAGAACCATCACCTCGACGCAGCGGACGCAGAACATACGGTGATATCGCAAATTGCTTCGGCTTATTAGGCCTATAAAGCTAAACAGCTGTGATCACGTTAGTTTCTTTCCACTGAAGTTCCACTCCACCGTAGATCATCTTTGAAAGTAGTGTCTTCTAGTGTTTGGTACGTAGATGATGTCAGTCATTTCGCGTTAGTGATATTAGACTGTGCAGTCATAATAAGGGCAGAGTTGGGAAACATAAATAATTTTAGTTAGGAAATATAGACAACTGTATTTAAAGGGTTGATTTTAATCTATAATAAATATATATTGAACAACAACGTTGATCATTTAGTAGTATTAGTTGCCTTCATCATTAATTTACGTTTAGATTTTAATTTATATGTAAAAAAAACAACATTAAGAGATCCTAAGATCTGCTTCAGGGGGTAGTCAGACAGCGCCAAATCATCATTTTAGCGTTTATTATTTTCCCTTGCGCACATTCATTTTTACACCCGCCTGGAGTAGCATCTTGGACCTTGTGTACACGATACTACCGCCATCTGTATTGTGCATATCGCTGTCCAGTGACTTGAGTTACCTCAGTGTATTATACTAAAAGCGGGTCATTATGTAACGATGGTAACGAATCGTAACAGTGACGTACAGACGGCGCTGCTGGTAGCTCCATAGCGTACTTTATTCTAGACATGTATGACAGTCAGCACTGAATTTCATCGGTTTGACGCGCTAACGTTATCACTGTCATACACTTTGCCGTTTTGTGGAAGTAACGCATGTACATTAGCAAAGTATCTGCATCATCTATTGTTTGTCCCAACTCTTACACACTCGGATATGTTCTGCTTACGCCAGCTTTCGTGTTACGACTTCCGTGTTCATGCTCATGGAAACAGTGAGGCAGTAATGAAATTGTGGCATGAGGGTGAAGGGTGTCTTGAAGCTAACAACGAAGCATCATGTCTATTCCATGTTCTGAAATGCACTAAAAATACCGTCAGTTTAACTGGTATCAAAAGAAAATTTATGATTTCAAGTGACAGCTGCTGTGGGCAAAACAAAAAGAGTGTACTCTTGTATACGTATATGTTTGTAGTGCCTTGTGAACTATTTGATTGCATATAACGTACGTAAGTATCTGGTTTGAGATCACAGTTTCCTAGCTTCTGATACAAATTTTGCCTTAATAGAAAAGCGCAAGAATTTACTTCAGTGTTGTGTACCTGATCATTTATAAGAAGTAATTACTTCAGCACGCTCTTCTTTACCATTCAACACACTGAGAATGGAGGAAAAGGGATTTATTCACTTCCAAGCTGCTTTCTATAAGCCGCACGGGATTAGTCGGGTGGTCTAGGGCGCTGCTGTCGTGGCCTGTGCGGCTGGTCCCGGCGGAGGGGCATGGGTGTGTGTGTTTGTCCTTAGGATAATTTAGGTTAAGTAGTGTGTAAGCTTAGGGACTGATGACCTTAGCAGTTAAGTCCCACAAGATTTCACACACACTTTAACATTTTTTTCTGCTTTGTATAAGGTCATCAACACAATAAAGGTACACATCAGTTTTTTTGCACAAATTAAAATCACCTCACCTAGAACAGTGCACATCAAAACGACATTGAGTGACACTGAACAGTAGGAAAGTGTAGACATCCCAAAGAAAGGCAAAACTATTGGCGATTAGTTTTATACACAGCTTTCAGTAACGCAAAATATTTCACGATTGTCTGCTCAAAAAATAAAGGACTTGGCTTGCTACGGTACCTTCACCATCGGCAATTTTTTACTGATTTGTTTAATGATATGCAAGCTGTTGTTTTTCTGTTTCGTATCGTTTTCATGTCTCAATATATTTATATTTAGGTATGTTTTGTCAACGTGTCTCACCTTGCGGTATAGTTTATGTTTCCTGGATGATTTTTTTTTTTTTTTTTTGGTCATCAGTCTACTGACTGGTTTGATGCGGCCCGCCACGAATTCCTTTCCTGTGCTAACCTCTTCATCTCAGAGTAGCACTTGCAACCTACGTCCTCAATTATTTGCTTGACGTATTCCAATCTCTGTCTTCCTCTACAGTTTTTGCCCTCTACAGCTCCCTCTAGTACCATGGAAGTCATTCCCTCATGTCTTAGCAGATGTCCTATCATCCTGTCCCTTCTCCTTATCAGTGTTTTCCACATATTCCTTTCCTCTCCGATTCTGCGTAGAACCTCCTCATGCATTACCTTATCAGTCCACCTAATTTTCAACATTCGTCTATAGCACCACATCTCAAATGCTTCGATTCTCTTCTGTTCCGGTTTTTCCACAGTCCATGTTTCACTACCATACAATGCTGTACTCCAGACGTGCATCCTCAGAAATTCCTTCCTCAAATTAAAGCCGGTATTTGGTATTAGTAGACTTCTCTTGGCCAGAAATGCCTTTTTGCCATAGCGAGTCTGCTTTTGATGTCCTCCTTGCTCCGTCCGTCATTGGTTATTTTACTGCCTAGGTAGCAGAATTCCTTAACTTCATTGACTTCGTGACCATCAATCCTGAAGTTAAGTTTCTCGCTGTTCTCATTTCTACTACTTCTCATTACCTTCGTCTTTCTCCGATTTACTCTGAAACCATACTGTGTACTCATTAGACTGTTCATTCCGTTCAGCAGATCATATAATTCTTCTTCACTTTCACTCAGGATAGCAATGTCATTGATATCCTTTCCCCTTGTATTTTAATTCCGCTCCTGAACCTTTCTTTTATTTCCATCATTGCTTCCTCGATGTACAGATTGAAGAGTAGGGGCGAAAGGCTACAGCCTTGTCTTATACCCTTCTTAATACGAGCACTTCGTTCTTGGTCGTCCACTCTTATTATTCCCTCTTGGTTGTTGTACATATTGTATGTGATCCGTCTCTCCCTATAGCTTACCCCTACTTTTTTCAGAATCTCGAACAGCTTGCACCATTTTATATTGTCGAACGCTTTTTCCAGGTCGACAAATCCTATGAAAGTGTCTTGATTTTTCTTTATCCTTGCCTCCATTATTAGCCGTAACGTCAGAATTGCCTCTCTCGTCCATTTACTTTTCCTAAAGCCAAACTGATCGTCACCTAGCGCATTCTCAATTTTCTTTTCCATTCTTCTGTATATTATTCTTGTAAGCAGATTCGATGCATGAGCTGTTAAGCTGATTGTGCGATAATTGTCGCACTTGTCAGCTCTTGCCGTCTTCGGAATTGTGTGGATGATGCTTTTCCGAAAGTCAGATGGTATGTCATATATTCTGCACACCAACGTGAATAGTCGTTTTGTTGCCACTTCCCCCAATGATTTTAGAAATTCTGATAGAATGTTATCTATCCCTTCTGCCTTATCTGACCGCAAGTCCTCCAAAGCTCTTTTAAATTCCGATTCTAATACCGGATCCCCTATCTCTTCTAAATCGACTCCTGTTTCTTCTTCTATCACATCAGACAAATCTTCACCCTCATAGAGGCTTTCACTGTATTCTTTCCACCTATCTGCTCTCTCCTCTGCATTTAACAGTGGAATTCCCGTTGCACTCTTAATGTTACCACCGTTGCTTTTAATGTCACCAAAGGTTGTTTTGACTTTCCTGTATGCTGAGTCTGTCCTTCCGACAATCATATCTTTTTCGATGTCTTCACATTTTTCCTGCAGCCATTTCGTCTTAGCTACCCTGCACTTCCTATTTATTTCATTCCTCAGCGACTTGTATTTCTGTATTCCTGATTTTCCCGGAACATGTTTGTACTTCCTCCTTTACCAATCAACTGAAGTATGTCTTCTGTTACCCATGGTTTCTTCGCAGCTACCTTCTTTGTACCTATGTTTTCCTTCCCAACTTCTGTGATGGCCCTTTTTAGAGACGCCCATTCCTCTTCAACTGTACTGCCTTCTGGGCTATTCGTTATTGCTGTATCTATAGCGTTAGAGAACTTCAAACGTATCTCGTCATTCCTTAGTACTTCCGTATCCCAATTCTTTGCGTATTGATTCCTCCTGACTAATGTCTTGAACTTCAGCCTACTCTTCATCACTACTATATTGTGATCTGTATATCTGCTCCTGGGTACGCCTTACAATCCAGTATCTGATTTCGGAATCTCTGTCTGACCATGATGTAATCTAATTGAAATCTTCCCGAATCTCCCGGCCTTTTCCAAGTATACCTCCTCCTCTTGTGATTCTTGAACAGGGAATTCGCTATTACTAGCTGAAACTTGTTACAGAACTCAATTAGTCTTTCTCCTCTTTCATTCCTTGTCCCAAGGCCATATTCTCCTGTAACCTTTTCTTCTACTCCTTCCCCTACAACTGCATTCCAGTCGCCAATGACTATTAGATTTTCGTCCCCCTTTACATACTGCATTACCCTTTCAATATCCTCATACACTTTCTCTATCTGTTCATCTTCAGCTTGTGACGTCGTCATGTATACCTGAACTATCGTTGTCGGTGTTGGTCTGCTGTCGGTTCTGATTAGAACAACCCGGTCACTAAACTGTTCACAGTAACACACCCTCTGCCCTACCTTCCTATTCATAACGAATCCTACACCTGTTATACCATTTTCTGCTGCTGTTGATATTACCCGATACTCATCTGACCAGAAATCCTTGTCTTGCTTCCACTTCACTTCACTGACCCCTACTATATCTAGATTGAGCCTTTGCATTTACCTTTTCAGATTTTCTAGTTTCCCTATCACGTTCAAGCTTCTGACATTCACGCCCCGACTCGTAGAACGTTATCCTTTCGTTGATTATTCAATCTTTTTCTCATGGTAACCTCCCCCTTGGCAGTCCCCTCCCGGAGATCCGAATGGGGGACTATTCCGGAATCTTTTGCCAGTGGAGAGATCATCATGACACTTCTTCAATTACTGGCCATATGTCCTGTGAATACACGTTACGTGTCTTTAATGCAGTGGTTTCCATTGCCTTCTGCATCCTCATGTCGTTGATCATTGCTGATTCTTCCGCCTTTAGGGGCAATTTCCCGCCCCTAGGACAAGAGAGTGCCCTGAACCTCTATCCGCTCCTCCGCCCTCTTTGACAAGGCCGTTGGCAGAATGAGGCTGACTTCTTATGCCGGAAGTCTTCGGCCGCCAATGCTGTTTATTTATCAAAATTTAGGCAGTGGCGGGGATCGAACGCGGGACCGAAGACGTTTTGATTATGAATCAAAGACGCTACCCCTAGACCACGGGTAAGGACATCCGGGAGGATAATAAATGTTTAAACCTATACAAAACATGAGTGCTTATTTCGTATGTCATACAATACCGTTTTCTTGTTATATCTCAAAAGATTACATTAGGTCCTTAGCACGTTCAGAACGTATAGGTCCTCGTTTATGCTCCCTTGTCAGTTGCTTCTTCTCTTCCTCCCGTATTTATCCGCTCTTGTCAGTGTTCGAGACTAACGAGCAATACCGAAGATCGGTCGAATAAGCGCTCCGTAATCCACCGCTTTCGTCGATTAATTACAATCCCAACAAATCTCAGACAGGCATCTACTTTTCCCGGCGTCACTCTTATGACGTCACTCCACTTTATATATTTCACAGCTGTTACTACTTCGGTCTTTTCTTGTCTCTTGAAATCCAGCAAAAAAACTTCCCTGGTTCATTTAACATAAATTCACTGCTATTTCGTGTTCATTGCCGTAGTGTATTCCATTAACCATTTGCTTGTTTTGCTACCTCTCACAGTAGTAGCCAAATGAGCGCCCGTAAAAAAATTTACGAGACACTTTTTATTCTGGCGCATAAACGACACCACCACAGTAAATACCGTCGTAGTTTGAACTTACAAGTGTAAACAGTAGGTACACATTTAAGCAGCGAGTTGTGAACAGGCATTGTTAAGTAGTGGACGTACATGGACGTACAGCCGTAGTATGTTAACGTAGTTGTGGCACGAATCACAATGGAGCAACGAACTAATATCTCTGAACCAAATATTCAAGACAATCTCCAGAATGTTTCCAATAAGTTAAAATTGTGTGCAAAGTTTGTTACGCAGACCTTGAGCCCCGAACAAAAGCGATGACGTATGGCCGCGTGCCACGTCTTGACTGGAATGAAAAATGCGGACAATTGTTTTCCGGAAAAAAAATCATGAAGGGTGACGAGATTGTGTTATCAATAAGAACTTACCAGAAAACGACAAAGTGCAGAATGGATCTCTGATGGTCTGTCAAGACCTAAGAAGGTGAGAATGTGACACACTGTCTGAACAACATCGCTATGAACGACTTTTCTGGCGGTTTGACCTGGTATTAGGAGGGGCATCCTGAAAGTAGGGATACAACAATCGTTAAAAATCTAAATCTGAATATATTGTAATAAAATTTACATTGTATGCGCCACAGTATGTTGTTATTTCTCCACATAATCGCCGCTGAGATCAATGCACTTATGAAAACTGGGCACCACCTGTTGTACCGGGTGATCATTAAGTCAATATTAATTTGAAAACTTAATAAACCACGGAATAATGTAGATGGAGAGGTAAAAATTGACACACATGCTTGGAATGACATGGGGTTTTATTAGAAACAAAAAAGTTCATGAAATGTCCGACAGATGCGCGTCGTTTGGTGATGATCGTGTGCTCAGCCACCACTTTCCTCATGCTTGGCCTCCCAGGTCCCCAGACCTCAGTCCGTGCGATTATTGGCTTTGGGGTTACCTGAAGTCGCAAGTGTATCGTGATCGACCGACATCTCTAGGGATGCTGAAAGACAACATCCGACGCCAATGCCTCACCATAACTCCGGACATGCTTTACAGTGCTGTTCACAACATTATTCATCGACTACAGCTATTGTTGAGGAATGATGGTGGACATATTGAGCATTTCCTGTAACGAACATCATCTTTGCTTTGTCTTACTTTGTTATGCTAATTATTGCTATTCTAGTCAGATAAAGCGCCATCTGTCGGACATCTTTTGAACTTTTGTATCTTTTTGGTTCTAATAAAACCCCATGTCATTCCAAGCAAGTGTGACAATTTGTACCTCTCTATCTACATTATTCCGTGATTAATTCAGTTTTCAAATTTATACTGACTTGTTGATCACCCGGTATATCCTCATCTTATACTGCCCACTCCACCCCCTGAAGCCACTTTGTCGCAGTCTCTATTACCTCTTCATCGTTCGAAACGCGCTGTCCACCCAGAAACTCTTTTTTTTTCTTTTCTTTTTAGCGAAAAGATGGTGATCCGAAGATGCCATTTCAAGGGAGCAGGGTGGAGAAGTCTCAATGTCCTATCCAAACGACAGTCACATCGTGAATGAGCCAACCGTTATGGGATCTGGAGTTGCCATGAAGGAGTGGCGAACAACGAATCAACTTTACGCTCCTTTTGTCCGTGATTTTTTTTTCTCCTCAGCTTCTGTAGGGTGTCACAACATGCAGCAGTATTGATCATCCCTTTGGGTATGAAATCGACCAACAAGAGCCTTTTCCGGTCCCAAAACACGGTCGCCATGATTTTCGTCTCTGAAGACTGAACGCTGAATTTTTTGGAGGGTGGAAAATGAGTATGGCGCCACTGCAGATATTGTCTTTTTGACTCAAGCGTACAGCGACAGTCCCACATTTCGACTCCAGTCACAGTTAAGTCGAGGATGGATTCACCCTCACTTTGGAAACGTTACAGAAATTCTTGTGCAGCCTACACGCGAATTTCGTGGTGTTGTGGAGTCGACATTTATGGCACCCACCGTGCACACAACTTCTTAAAACCAAGCTTTTCTTACGCGACTTGACCCAGGAGATTTCTTGAAACATGTAGAAAACTTTATTTACAGTAATGGGCTGTCAAAAGAAGATGATCGCGAACCTTTTATTCAACCTGCTGCACAAGCTCTTCTGAAATGTGTCTTCGGAGTCTTTCGAGGGGCATATCTGGATGAAATCTTCTCTGTTCTCAATTCGAATAAAATACTCGATCTTTCGATGGTTATTTCCGCCATCATCATCAGGAATAAAAACCACTGACTGCCGGACTGGCACAGTTTTCCGCCTGTAATCAGACACGATTGCAGCCTCTGACACCAGTCAAAGATATACTTACATGGATGTGGGGTCTGTTCTTTCAGACATGTCCGAAAGAACAGACACCATTGCCATATAAGGATATAATTCTAGCAATACCGGCCATGACCTTCTTCTTCTGTGCGGATGCACACATATTCCCCGAACTCTTACGGGACTTGGTAAGAATGTCTTCCACGACTAATGAGTATGTTGGGGTGGGACACTATGAATGTAGTGTGTGGACTTACAAGGTGAGAATGTGGCTCTCGCGGGAGGCGTGCGCGAGATAGTCCCTGCAGTCGCACTATCCTCTGTGCCCTCGGCGGCTCAGATGGATAGAGCGTCTGCCATGTAAGCAGGAGATCCCGCGTTAGAGTCCAGGTCGGGGCACACATTTTCACCTGTCCCCCTTGATAAATATCAACGCCCGTCAGCAGCTGAGGATATTAATATAGTTCTAATTTCGTTCCAGTCAAAGATGGCCGAAACGACGGGTGTGCAGTCGAAGAAGCAGATCGTCATGAGTACCAGAATCTGCTTGAACAGCTTTGGATTTCTTTCTTGAGGGAGATGCGGGATGTTTCCACTGCTGGCTTTGCCGTTTGCCCTCGGGAACGATGTGGTGGCACCGCGTAGGGTCATGATGGGCTCCGACTGCGGGCCATCAGCTCGTCGAGTTCCTTGAGCGTGGAACCACAATCAATGCGCAGCGCTATGAAACCATTTTTAGAAATTGCGGCGAGCCATAAAACCATAACACCCAGGAATTCAGTAAGACGGAATCATCCTGTTGCACGATAACGCCCGCTCCCATACTACCAATCGGACGAAGCTACCCTTCAGCGATGTTGTTGGGAAATACTGCAACATCCTCCGTACAGTCTGGAACTTTCACGGTTCGGTTTACACATCTTTGGCGGCCTGGAGAAAGATATGCGTGGACATTGGTGTCAGTCGGACGAGGAAGTGCAAGAGCGGGTGGCGTTGTGGATCTGTCAGCGGCCCACCACATTCTGCCAAACAGGAACTGATCGCTTCGTCTCCCAATTGGATTAAATGTCTCAATGCGCGTGGTGATTACTTTTGAATGGAACCATTACATGGCCCCGTTGTGGCGAGTGTTTGGTTTTCATTTGACTGCCTCTCATACGTTGTCGCTCTGAAATGACAGCCTGTCTGGGAACTTATTTCGTCGTCATAGATGTCGGTTCGGCCTTGCTTACAGGCTAACCCGCCTGGTAACATTCTGTCGATTCATTACTTCGGATACGTAGGTTCCCACAATATGATGATGGATGCTGGACGCTCATCCGTTACACTAAGTGACGAACAGAGTGACTGGAGGAATTTCACAGCTGCTATACGTGGAGCAAACGGAAGACGCACTGGATGGCGCGTTATGCTGCTGCAACCACATTTCACTCGATGGCTACATTCGACCGTTATGAGTCCCTCTACACGCCACAGATGCCAAATCTGGTAAAAAATTCCTATGTCTTACACAGCTCTTATTTTCTTATGTTCTGGGTGTAACTCGTACGTATGTTCTGTGTGTTGTACTCGAGTCCGGCTATGTAGAACACCTGAAGCATTAAGACAATTAGCATGGTTTTTCTCTATTTTTTATTAATCCAGTCTGGACAGATGGAGTACATCTTTCCGTTGAAGAAATCTTCTATCAGCCGAGTCGTGGTGTACTGTCGATACAACATGACGCGACGAAAATGCCGATACCCAGAGAACATTTTATCAACGAAGTTCACTAAGAAAGCCTGCACTCCAAGATCTCTCCAGTGTTCGTTGAACAACAGTCAATTCAAGGTTCGTCTCGCACTGCCACAAGTCAAAACTGGCAGTATACGCTGGTTGTAAGTTCTCCTTACTTCTCTGAAATTTACGTACGCAAATTGGCACTTGTGACGGTATGTCACATAAATGGACATTTGGAGAAAGGGAAAAGAAGTTTTTCCTACGAGACGAGTGAAACACAAATAAGTAAAGAAAGACTAAGTACGTCTGCGCGGCCGACCGTTGTGGCCACGTGGTTCTAGGCGCTGCAGTCCGGAACCGCGCGACTGCTACGGTCGCAGGTTCGAATCCTGCCTCGGGCATTGATGTGCGTGATGTTCTTAGGTTAGTTAGGTTCAAGTAGTTCTAAGTTCTAGGGGACTGATGACCTCAGATGTTAAGTCCCATAGTGCTCAGAGCCATTTGAACCATCTCTCACCAATTGAAAACGTCTGCGCGATGTATAACAAATAGTAAAGAACGTAAGTTATTATGAAAACACAAATATCGATGTAATTAACAAAACTTTGTTTTTTGGTATACTCTCTGGGCAACATAGGCCATGCAGATCAGAGACAATGCTATGACTGAACCAGCTCTCCTGTTTTTTTTTCATCTAGATGTAGGCCGCCATTGTAGCAGCGCTGGACAATATTTAATGTAAGCTTGGTTGTAATTTAGTAAAATATACTTATAATTGTTATTAGAAAGTGTGTATTATTGACTTAGTTGTCACCTATCATGATCGCAACCATTAATTATAATTAACAAAATTTTTACAGAACTTCGTAGTGCAGGGAGTCGGCCATTACCCTGACTGTATTATTTGATTAAAATTTCATGTCATAATATTAAATGTAAATGCGAGAGACTTCTCAGTTTTGATCTTTTAGTAATTTCAAAGTTAAAAAGGATAGTGATAGATTTCATTTACCAGAATTCAGAGCACTGAATGAGTTCAGTATGTTCCATTTCGGCCGCCTAACGGCAGATGACATTCTCTCCAGTTTTCACCTGCAAATAATGAACAAGAAATATAGCAAATCATTCCATTCAATAAGCTCCGCAATATCTCAGTTAATCTTTGTGACATTTGGTACATAAATAACAAGTAGCCCCTGAGACTCATATTAATGATTACAGTTTGCGCAAGAACACGCATATTTTCTTTTCTAAAATAGCAGCGCTCACGCAAACTATTTATAAGAAGGCGGTGAGATGCGCATTGTGTTCAAAAATATTATATCGAAAGTCCGGATGAGTGTCATCGCGGTATGAGTTAATTAAAAGTCTCATGCCAGCCCAGAATATTTAAAGGCATCCCAACCAAAATCATAAAGTATACAATTATAAAAATAAAAATATATAATTATCCCGTGATAAGTGCACCCAACAAACACACACATATACACTTATACCGTGATACACTATTACCTGTTTCCAACTTGACGTTCAGTAGACAGTCTGACAACGTGACAGGACGCCTTGATTTAGGCAAATGAGTGGTTTCCATTTTTCTGTACAGTAGAGATAAATCGTCTAAAGTAAATTTGAGGGAGGCAATATACTTCAGAGCATTATCACTGTCGTGAACACATCTTCAGACAGAAGCTTTCTTTAGTATTTAATAATCGTGCACATGTGTTATTTAAGTCAGAAAAAGAATCATTTCATTAAAGGCCAAGTTTTCATTTAAAATGATCGAAAATTCAATTTCCTTTTTAATGTATTTTTTGAAATGTGTAGGTGTCTGGAATCTTGGGACGAAAAGGTTTCTTAACCTATCCATTACAAAACTTTCTACGGCAATGTCAAGGCCGGTGTATGACGCTCTGAGCCGGAGACGCCAGGTTCAGATAGAAAACTTGTCGTGCCGTGACACACGTTCACAAAATGATTTACATTGCAGTATACAAGCAAACATATTCGCAGAAAAAGCTGGCGGACCAAGCGTGCAGGCTGCCGAAAGCTGCATATCCAGCTCAGCTAGATCGGCTTTTCTCGCCAAGAAGAACGAGGGAATTGCTCTCCAGGCACAATTCGGGATAGTAGAAGGGTTGATATGCGGCTCTGGAATTGTATCTAAACGGAAGAACGAAAACACATTTTTTGGTGAAATTTTAGTCAAAATTGGTCAGAACGTAATTTTTCGTCCACTGGATCAGATATTTTGAAAATCTGTCTTCAGATTTGTGTTCAGCGACATCAACAATATATAATAACGCGTAGTTTTTATGCAAATTGAACTAATAATACATGTAAAAGTTTTCCCTAAACTTTAAACAAGTTTGTCTCGAATTCAAAACTGCGTGCAGCATAAAATAAAAACGATTCAAGCTATTGACTTCCATCCTTGACACTCGAAAACTAAACACTTTTGTTGGGAACTTATACCTGTAATACTCAAAATTTGTTAATACAAAAATAGTTAATTTTCTTTAATGCCATAAAGAGTGAAACAAACCCCAAAAATCGAATTCAAAGTTCGAGTTAGCGCCAAATCACTAAAGTTAAGGTTATTTCATTGTGATTAGGGATAAGCTCCATTAATTTAAATTAGTATCGACTGATGTTTTTTTTAGTTCAGATAACTGCTGAGGATCTACACTGCACGTAGTCTGCATACTTCAAACTCGCAGGCTCTTGATCAAACCAAATTCCGGGCACCATTTTTTTGTACTGAAAATCTAAAATAAAGTTGAAAGTGTGCTCAATCATCATAATCCCCAAACAGATACTTTCTATGTCTTTTCATTGTTTCAAAAAAATTTCCAAATATTGCTTTTTTTATCATTTGAATGAGAACCTGCCCTTAATGGTGCAAGTATGTCGTCAAGTTTTTCGGTCACTTTTCACTTTACAAGAAAGGTAAATTTTTGACCTGCGACGTGGGTGAATAACATCTGGTGGGGTCAATAAGGTAACTGTGCAATATTCGAGTAGGCGACGTTGGTGAGTTATAATTGGTGGGGTTAATCAGGTAACTATGCAGTATTAGTGACGCGTAAAAATTGATTATTCTTATGAAGTAGGAATTTTAGGTTTATACTTATGCTTGTTCTTGATGAAAACTATAGGGCTGTATGATTGTTTTGTTCAGGTGTCTATGTACTTAATGTTTGGAATGAGATGTATGTAGAAAATTGAATTGCCAAAGACGTTACCAGCAACCAGACAACGTGAACAGAGATGTAGAAGAAGGTAGCTCATGTGGTGGTCACTGTTTGTCACACACTGTTAAATACATTCGATACAGGGCAGGTCATGCAATAACGTAAGTCAAAAGTTATTTTGATCTGCATGATTGTTCTGTTTATATAGCTTTTCAAAATATAATATGTGTTTTATGTATTTGTGTCTAACGCATTCATACCTTGCCATTAGAAAGTCCTACGTTTTTTTGATAATTTACTGCCAGCCGACTCTCATACAAAGTGTGTGAATCATTTAAGGAGAGGTATACGTGGCTGAATTAAAATTTGATCATACTTCCCTAAAATATAATCCAAAGGAAAAACATCTTAAAAATGCAATCGCGTAATAAAATATGGTGGACGTGCACAATATGATATTGGACACTTGATGGTTGAAAGGTTTTTAAATAGTTGGCATCTTAGGCGGGTCAACAGGTAGGGAACGAGACACTTAACTTGCAGTATGAGAAAGCTTTAGGCAAGTTGGGTGTCACATCCGTTGAAGTATGACCAGAAGCAAATGACAAAACAAAATTTCAAGAATTTCAAGAAGAATCCATTGATTTTGTGCAATGAAGACACATGAGCCCACTAATTGTTGTTAGAAACGAAACAGCAGTTAATGCAGTAGATGACAGGCTGTACGAAAAATGGCAAAGTCGATTTCAAGACGCAAGAGGGTCATGTCCTGTTTTCTGTGGATGGTAAAATTGGTTGGTTGTTCTTGAGTCTCGGAGAATACACACAAATAGCTGTCGAATATTATGCAAAACTTCAATAACAACTAGGTGGAAAAATACGTGCGACGTGGCATGGATTTAAAAAACGTTTCTGCACCTGCTGTCAGAAGTGTTTTGAGGAAACTGAAGGATCTGAAGTGGATTATGCCACCTGTGACTAGACAGTGTGCAGATATTCCGGAACTGCGGTTCAGCAATCGTTGGACGGCATTACCTACAAGAAGACAATGCCAAAAGCAAAGGCCACTCTCTACTTAAGGGAATCTTTCATTGCCACGTCATACGTAGGTTACACAGACTTTGGTAATTCTCCAAATGTTAACTGAGAATTATTTTCCTTGTATAAGGTGGTCCAGCTAATGTACATATCCTAAAATTTCCATAACAATTATACGGGGCTATTACAAATGATTGAAGCGATTTCATAAATTCACTGTAGCTCCATTCATTGACATATGGTCACGACACACTACAGTTACGTAGAAAAACTCATAAAGTTTTGTTCGGCTGAAGCCGCACTTCAGGTTTCTGCCGCCAGAGCGCTCGAGAGCGCAGTGAGACAAAATGGTGACAGGAGGCGAGAAAGCGTATGTCGTGCTTGAAATGCACTCACATCAGTCAGTCATACCAGTGCAACGACACTTCAGGACGAAGTTCAACAAAGATCCACCAGCTGCTAACTCCATTCGGCGATGGTATGCGCAGTTTAAAGCTTCTGGATGCCTCTGTAAGGGGAAATCAACGAGTCGGCCTGCAGTGAGCGAAGAAACGGTTGAACACGTGCGGGCAAGCTTCACGCATAGTGACGTGAAAGATTCAGTGTTTAAGCCTCCTCTACCAAGAAACGTGACAGAACTGCGAGCTCGCATCAACAATGCTTTCGAACTCATTGTTGGGGACATGCTGCGCCGAGTGTGGGAGGAACTTGATTATCGGCTTGATGTCTGCCGAATCACTAAAGGGGCACATATCGAACATTTGTGAATGCCTAAAAAAACTTTTTGAGTTTTTGTATGTGTGTGCAAAGCATTGTGAAAATATCTCAAATAATAAAGTTATTGTAGAGCTGTGAAATCGCTTCAGTCATTTGTAATAACCCTGTAGATATCGAAAAGCTGTTACCACAAAAAAGATGTATGCAGTAAGGACAAGTATTTTTCTCTACCGTTGACACTCGTAATATTTTAGTTACAGAAATATAAAAGCGACTATGATTTTTAAAAATCGGAATTGTATACTTTTTTTACGAGTCATGTAGCATTTGTAGTAATATCGCAATGGAATACCTGAACGCTAAAATAAGCTTATGTGATTTTTTACTCAATCCCTAATTGTACTTCAATTATTTCGAGCGCTACAAGATGTAGACATAGAAAGCTGCATTGCCAACCCGTGAAACAGGACGCACAGCTTCAACTTGTTTGTTTGTCTTTGTTGTTTACGCCGCACCGTCTGGTACCAGCATATCACTCGTCATATTTTTCTGCGTCTTCCTGAAGCAGAGGTTTGCGTCTTCCAACATTCTGAGCATCGTGTTAATAGCGGCAACACGTCAGTCCGTAAGATGTTTGCTTCTTGTTGTTTCCCAGAAGGTAAATAGGCCATAGACTGGCTTTAAGGCGTGCCGCAGTCACTCATGTGCGAGAGGCTTACAATTAGTAGATCACAAATAGCCGCCTTATGTGTCTGGAAATAGGCGAGCAAGTTACGAATCACCACAGACTGTCCGATGAAGGTCATAGCCGCGTGTCTAGGTAAGCTAAAGACAGTACCATTAGACACAGACAACTACTTTAAATAGCCATAAACAATGGATGCGAACAAAACTTATTAACAAAGCCAAACAATAAAACCAAGAAACAGAAAAGAGCGAACACCTTACTGTCATCAACACCAGAACTGAATCCCATGTAAAGAAATACACAAAATACAAGACCAGGAGTACCACATTGAGAACGAAACAGAAAACAAAAGACAGTATAAAATAGCACAAAACCACAAATGTAAACACATAATATCCAGATTTTTCAAAAAACCAGCCTTAAAAATAGCACACCAAACCAACAATTCAGTTCAAAAATACTTCCCAAAAACAGTAGGAAAAAGCGATCTATATCAGAAATTAGGAATATACCAACTGAAATGCAGTTCACGTAATGGAAGATTTCTAGGTCAAACAAGGAGGACATTTGACATCAGATACAAATAACATGTCAGAGGATGGAAGTATAGGACAGATCATTCAACTTTTGAAAAACACTTAAACCATCAAATATAAACTTATCACCAGAGATACAGACATGGAAATCATAAGGATAAACAACACCAAGAATACCTACTCACCTTACAGGAAATCTATCACACTCCAAAAACCATAAAAGAAAAGAAGCAACTCACAAATGATCAGACCAACATGGCAAATCATTCACACTTTAAACTACTGAATACTTTATATAACATTAGATATACACCTGTAACCACAGGATCCATTTACCACTACCATCTCCTCACAGTTTACTTCTTATAACCACAATTCCCTCCCCAATCTCTCACATCTCTGCCGAATGCAAAGACATTTACGCTTATTTACCGTAACACACAAATCCTGCCTCGGGCATGATGGATGTGTGTGATATCCTTAGGTTAGTTAGGTTTAATTAGTTCTAAGTTCTAGGCGACTGATGACCTCAGACGTTAAGTCGCATAGTGCTCAGAGCCATTTTTTGAACACACACACACACACACACACACACACACAGAAACACTCACTCACACACGCACACCCACCTCAGACCTTATGAAGCAAACTGAGGAGCTACTTGATTGAGGAGTAGCGGCTCCGGTCTCGTAAACTGACAACGGCCGAGAGAGCGGTATGCTGACTACACGTCCCTCCACATCCGCGAGATCTGTTTGGACGGAGTTTAGTTTTTACTTCTCTCTCCCTCCCCTCTTCCTCACCATTCACACACACACACACACACACATTGTTTAAAAGAATGTAGTTTCACAGGTTGGTTATGCTCATAACCTACACGAAAACAAACGAACAGACAAAAACACCGTAATACTGTGCTGAGTTAGAACACACCTTACTTCATTTCGGATTCCAAAAGTGAGGCGACGTGTAAATAACGCAAATGCAGCTTAAGGAGAAGTGTAGAAAGAAAAAAATTGCCAAGTATATATGTGAATCGAAGTCTTTCATCAACCTTTGGTAACATACAAGGACGAAGCAGTGGTTTAGAGAATATGTAAACAAGAGGCAGAATACACAGTAAGCAAATCTCACGCTTACTTCATAAAAGTAAAATGCTGTTTTTAATCTAAAACAACCAAAAATGTACAAACATATGTACCCAATTTGCAGAATGGTCACAGAAGACGCTTTATAAATAAAAGTAAAATGCGTCTGGTATAAAAATTCTCTTTAATTAAATTGCAATAAGCTTAAGACGGAGAAACCAATAATAGCTGCTTTTAACAGCTGGTGCAGATGTTGACCATGCGAACAAACGTACATCGGTTTCTAGTTGCCCTAAATCCAACGTTAATCACAAACATTCCCAAGGGCTTTTTCCCCTTCTATTCTTTTGTGACTATTTCTGTGAAATCAAGTATTCTCATTGCATTCATAAACCGTTTCTAGTCAGTCAAACAATGTCTCTCCATATTCCAAAATATTTTCATACATAATCTTTCCGTGTTTTCTGTTTCAACTTGTAACTTACTGTGTTTCAAATTTCAGCGTGAATTAAATTGTCCTTAAAAATGCTTCATTAAATGTCACTTCGTTGTCCAAGCAGTTAGTTGTTTTATGAATACCTTTCACCTTTAGATAATATTTGCACTAGTTGCGCTCAATGAAGGACGCCATTAAATTCGTGGAAGGGAGCAATGGAGGAAAATATTCGTAGTTTCTTAGAATAAGATACTCAGCACTACTAACAACTGTGTTTATTAATTGCCAATCATACTAATGTTATCACATTATAATAGCTGCGTAGTACCTGCAATGTGTTGTGTGATGTCATTAGGTTAGTTAGGTTTAAGTAGTTCTAAGTTCTAGGGGACTGATGACCGTAGACGTTAAGTCCCATAGTGCTCAGAGCCATTATACCTGCAATGTTAACTGACAGACTATACTTCTTAAGAGATTTGTACATATCATCTCGCTGTCAGATCATAAGGTTCTGATACATGAAAAATGCTTTCTAAAATCGCAGATTAGTAGTTTTTCACATTAGCTGCCAACCGAGAAGAACAAGACGAATTGTAAAATGATGTTGATCACATCTGTTTGCTGCAAAAACTAGAAACTGACCCTAAGCAATAAAAAGTGTTTGGTCCAACACATAAGTACTAAACCATTCCGTTTACTTCAGGTTATACGACGTAACACACAAAGATTGTCGAGGGAACTAATTACCAAGGTATTACAGATACGAACAACTTACGTTGGAACCATACTACAGAAAATGTCGTGGGGAAGGCGAACAAGAGACGTTTTATTGGTGGACCACTTAGAAGATGCAACAAATTTGCTAAAAAGACTCTTGTGCGTTCTCTTGGGCAGTACTGCTGTGCAGTATGGGATTCTTACCAGACACGATTGACGAAGCAGATCGAAAAGGTTCAGATGAGGCCAGATAATTTTGCATTATCGCGAAATAGGGAGAGCGTGCCACGGAGCTGGGGTGACAATAATTAAAACTAAGAAGCTTTTCGTTGCGGGGAGATCTATTCACGAAATTTCAATCACCACCTTTCTTCTCCGAATACGAAAATGTTTTCTTGACCCACGCCTACATAGGGAGAAATGACCACCGTAATACAATAACACAAATCAGAGCTCGCACTGACAGACTTAGAGGCTTAAATTTTCCACGTGCTATTCTAGAGTTGAACAACAGAGAAATAGTGTTTTTCCTAAAGTTCCTGATCCGTTTGAAACACACGTAAATATCTGAAGATGTTTATAATCCAATGTATCAAAAATTTCTGTCGGGAACAAGGCAGTCAGCTCGATCAGGAGGCACTTGCTACAATAGCCAGCATCCATTATGTGTTCTGGCTTTCTTCCAGCTGATACTGAACTGATGCGTGTGTTTGAGCTGCGAAGCGAGATGCGAGTTTACTTCCCGGAAATACTTTTTTTTCTAAGGCAGGGCAGCTTTCCTCAGCTGGCTCGCTGTGTAGGTCCTTGTACCTGTCGTAGAAACATTTTATGTTACCAAAGCAAAAAATATCACTAGTTATGGATTCTCATATTTTTCACCTATAATGTCGTTGTCAAGCGAATTTAAAGAAACCGATTCCAAAAACTGATATTTCGCTTATTACAGTACAGTCTCGCGTTGTAGTCTGCTTTTAAAGAAGTTATAGCTCTGTTATTCCGTTCTTCACTTCTTCTACGTCACGAGGTAAAGGGGAGATGAACACACATCTTCACATATCTCCACAAGATAAAGTCGGATGGGGTAATATCTGCCGATCTCGGAGGCCAAGAATGCAGGGCAATGTCTCGGGGTTATGTGCGCTGTGGAATTGGGTTTTTCCTCAAATTCAGGAGGACTGGGATGACTTCATTTTCCAACACTGTGGATCTCCACCACACTGGCACAGCAACGTACGTCACTTTCTCAATGACACTCTGCCTCTGCGCGCGCGCGCGCGCGTGTGTGTGTGTGTGTGTGTGTGTTAGAACGAATCTCAAAGGAATTCATGGTGCATTGCAAGTGCTACCCACAACTAACAATTCAAAGTGAGGGTAGACATTTGTTACAAAACATACTTTCCCTGCATTGCTCCTCTCCATTGTGGCACTTGATTGACCTGCGCACTGCAGTCCCATTTAAAATAAAAGTTGAAATACGCGCACGGCACTTACTATTCGTGAATCACTTGATTGCTGCACTCCGTACTTCTGAACTGATAGAAACTGGAAGATTTTAGGCTGTTAATGCTTTGTGTCTAACCACAGCCACTAATAGTAGAAATAGTACTAGAAGTAGTAGTAATCATAATACTGCGTGCAGCACTATAGTGGCCCTTACGTAGTTACTGCTGTAGCGTGCTGGCCATTAATTCATTTATCTGTCTCGAAGCGAGTAATAAAGCACTTTCTGACCTACTGCAGTTACTACCCACAATTTGGAGAACACATTTTCTTGAGATATTTAGCATTTGTTATATATATGTCTCACTTTTATCATCAGCGATGTATGGGACAAAACACAACGTGTGTGTGTGTGTGTGTGTGTGTGTGTGTAGTTTTTGGATTATGTGAGGAACCTGTAACCTCCACATCATTAAGGCTACTAATTGAGGAAAAGTAATTATTAATAACTTATACAATTAATATTAGAGTCTTCAATTATGGTAATAGTAATGACCTTTCGAAAATAATTTAGTTTCGTGACTGAAACAGTATCTTTTCCTTCCGTGGGGATCCACAGCCCCTAAGTGTTTAATAAAAGATTACATTGTCCGTTGTAGGCTGTATTGGGCCTTATTACAATCGTGCTATTAACTAATTTCGGCCGTGAGCCATTATCAAGCACATCTGCTATGTCATGCATTGCATATCGTGCTCATTGTGTGATGAGCACAATATGTAACACATGACACAGCAAGTGTGCTTGTTAATTGCTCACTGCCAAAATTAGCTAGTAGCACAAGTTTAATAAAGCACAATACAGCCTACAATAGACAATGTATTCTTTTATGAAACAGAATCGAATCATTAGGTTAACCCCTCAAAAAATTCATTTTAATCTTCAGGGTGCAATTTCTTCTAGGTTTGGGAAACACTGGTCTAGAAATTGTTCGTGTTGCTGATTGTGGACACATAGAGCATTTGTAATAAATAGCACAGAAAAACCATGATACCAAGATTTTGTATTTTGCAAATCATCCCATATGTATAATATTTTTTGTCAATAAACATGGAGTTTTGAAATCAGATCATTCTATTTGAAACACGCTCGACATTGAGCACTGTTTGTTTCGTTAAATTCTGAAGATAGTTTTTGTGACCTGACAGACGTCAGTCAAAGTGATTCACTTTGTAAAGTGAAGTACATCTCCTAGTACGCAGAAGTGTCAAAGAAACTGGTACAAGCATCCGTATTCAAATACAAAGATATGTAAACAGGCAGAATACGGTGATGCTGTCGGCAACGCCTATATAAGACAAAAAGTGTCTGGTGCAGGTTATCAAGGTTTAAGTTAGTTTGAACGTGGTGTTGTAGTCGGCACACGAGCGATGGGACACAGCATCTCCGTACCAACGATGAAGTTGGGATTTTCCCGTACGTCCATCTAACGAGTGTACCGTGAATATCAGGAATCCGGTAAAACATCAAATCTCCGACATCGCTGCAGCCAGAAAAAAATCCTGCAAGAACGGGACCAACGACTACTGAAAAGAATCGTTCAACGTGACAGAATTGCCACTTTTCCGAAAATTGCTGTAGATTTCAAAGCTGGCTTTCGGAACCAAAGGCCCACTCGTGTACTCTTGATGGTTGCACGACACAAAGCTTTACGCCTTGCCTAGATCCGTCAACATCGACACTGGATTGTTGATGACTTGAAACATGTTGCCTTGTTGGGTGAGTCCCGTTCCAAATTCTATCTAGCGGATGGACGTGTACGGGTCTGGAGACAATCTCATGAATGCATGGACCCTGTATGTCAGCAGGGGACTGTTCAAGCTGGTGGAGGCTCTGTAATGGTGTGGGGCGTGTGCAGTAGAAGTGGTATGGAACCCCTGATAGTCTAGATACGGCTCTGACGGGTGACACGTACGTAAGCATCCTGTCTGATCACCGGCATCCATTTATGTGCAGTGTGCATTCCGACGGACTTGGACAATTCCAACAGGACAATTCGATAACCCACACGTCCAGAATTGCTACAGTGGGTCCAGGAACATTTTTCTGAGTTTAAATAGTTCCACTGGCCACTAAACTCCTCAGACATGAACATTATTATTCATATCTGGAATGCCTTGTAACGTGCTATTCAAAAGAGATCTCTATTTCGTCGTATTTGTGGACCAGCCCTGCAGGATTCATGGTGTCGGCACTACTTCAGACATTAGTCGAGTTCATACCACTTCGTGACCCGGCACTTCTTCATGCTCGTGGGGGCCCTACACGATATTAGGCAGATATACCTGTTTCTTTGGCTCTTCAGGGTAGTATAGCCTGTTGTATCGAAAGATTCAGCTGTGTTCTCAATCAACAACTTTTTCCTAGACGAATAGGAATGTTGTTACTTGGTGACATTCGATGTATGAGAATGAATCGTGAGTACTGCCACCACCATCAATACCCTCTCCACTATCGACGAAGAAGGAGACGACAATAACCTGTAAGAAAATGTTCTGCTCCATTTCCAGTGCTCGCGCACAACCAATGATCGCAAGAGTGACATCCATCAATGAAGAAGTTTTTTTATTCACGCTACAACAAACATCCTTTAACGGTCTCCAAGTCAAATAAGTGTTAAAGTACAACTTTCCTTTACTTTCTTGCACCGCGCGTTCGTTATCACGTCTTCCCTCGCAAAATTATGTTCATCCTGAATTTTCTTACACAGTGAGTCCCTAACGTGAAGTTTTTAAACAATTTCAACGACATTTCTGCATCAGAATTAGAATCAAGAAAAGGTGCCAACGTGAGTAATTTAGAAGTACATATCCGCGGTGTAGCGAAGCAAATTAGCTATATAATAAAGGCAAGTCTTCGGCCCAGATTGTGTACCAGTGTTATTTCTTTCGGTGTGTGCAGAAGAAATAGCTCAGTTTTTAGCACTCATATAAACCGACTAGTTAAATGGAAGATCCGTACCTAAAGACTGGCAAGTTTGACAGGTCACACCAGTACACAAGGAAGGATTTGCATTAGGATTGTGGAACATATACTTTGTTCGAACATTATGAAATACCGCGAAGAAAACGATTTACAAAAATGGTTCAAATGGCTCTGAGTACTGTGGGACTTAACTTCTGAGGTCATCAGTCCCCTAGAACTTAGAACTACTTAAACCGAACTAACCTAAGAACATCACACACATCCATGTCCGAGGCAGGATTCGAACCTGCGACCGTAGCGGTCGTGCGGTTCCAGACTAGAACCGCTCGGCCACTTCGGCCGGCAAAACGATTTACAGACAGATAGCTAGCACAGATGCAGAATCTACAGTTCTTGCGGAATACAATCAGCTCTTTATTCTGAAGACGTAATGAATACTATCGGCAGGAGATCTCAAATTGATTCCACATTTCTACATTTCCAGAAGGCTTTTGATGACTATCCTCAGAAGCAATTTTTAATCAAATTTGGGGCCTATGGAGTCGTCGCAGTTATATGCCTGGACTCGTGGTTTACTGTCAGAAAGGTCACACTTCGTATTAAATGATGGGGCCTTATCCAGTGAAACGAGAAAGTTTGCTAAGATTCTGAAAGGAAGGGTTACTTTCGGCTGTTCCTCACACCTGTAAACGATTTAAGAGACAATCCAAGCGCCCCACTTATTGCTTCTATATGATCGTGTGTTTTACCGTCTAGTAAAATCATCAGAAGATCAATACCAATTGCAAAATAAATTAGACAAGAAAGCTGCATTGTGTGAAAAGTGGCATTTGACCCTAAACAATGAAAAATGTGAGGTCCTCCATATGAGAACTAAAAAAAATCCGTTACATTTCGGTTACAAGGCGAATCACACAATTTTAAAGGTTGTCGATTCAACTAAATCCCTGAGGATTGCAGTTATGAATATCTTCAATTGGATCCGCCAGAAAGAAGTTGTTGTGGGGAAGGCGAAGCAAAGACCGCGTTTTATTCACTGAACACGTAGAATATGCAATGAAGCTACTAAATCATTTATGGTTACAATGTCTGTGTTTGTACAGAAACTGTATCTTCACATTACTATGCATGAATGCATGTCTGAAGGAACATACACTGTGACTGACAAATCTACTCGTACTTCGTATCTGAAGGACACTGTAATGTGAAGATAAAAATGGTTCAAATGGCTCTGAGCACTATGGGACTTAACTACTGTGGTCATCAGTCCCCTAGAACTTAGAACTACTTAAACCTAACTAACCTAAGGACATCACACACATCCATGCCCGAGGCAGGATTCGAACCTGCGACCGTAGCAGTCGCGCGGTTCCGGACTGCGCGCCTAGAACCGCTAGACCAAATGTGAAGATACAGACACTGTATAAACAGAGACAGTGTAACCATCAATTATGTATCCATGCCTTGACGGGCTAAAACGACGATAAAATTTTTATCTCTGCGCGGGAATAATGAAATGTGTGAGCGTAAATGTTGTAGATTCAGTGACATATTAGCTGTAAATCCGGTTTTGAGTGCCGTTCCAGCACAAATTTTCATGTGTCGCAAACAGCAGACCCGTGTGTACAGTCGTAGTATGCGAATCTATTTCGCAAAACTACTAAAGAGACTGATTTCACTAAGCTCATCCATCCTCTTAAGGAGTAATGCAGAGCGATATGGGATCCGCACAAGTTGTGATTGATAGAGGACACTGAGAAAGGTCATAAAAAAGGCAGTTCGCTTTGTACTATAGCGGAAAAAGGGGGGAAGCATTCCGAATGTTGTACGCGATTTGGGACGGCAATCATTAAACTATGGCATTTTCCGTTGCAATTTTGAGTCAGCAGCTTTCTCTTTCGAATGAAAAATTACTTTTCTGACTTCAACCCCACATGGAGAAATGACTATTGTAATAAAATAAATCAGAGGGCGCGCAGAAAGATTCCGGTGTTCATTTTTGCGGTGCTTTTCGAGAGTTGAACGGTCGAGTAAGAGTGTGAAAATGGTGCTGCGAACCCTATGTCGAATACTTAAGAGTGAATCGCAGGATAATGTGCAGGATGATTCCACGATAATGTTAGGAACTTTGAAGGGTAAATGTATCGATTTGAGGCAAGGGACTCTAGGTCGTAGAGCACCGAGTCGAAAGTTATAAACCAAAATCGTTCTGATACCTCTGACAGTGGACCTCTTTTGCTGAAAAAAAAAGAACTAGCTGGTAAACATGGGCTCCAAAGTACAGAGCTATGAGCACTTCTGCATCAGCCGCGCGGGGTAGCCGCGTGGTCTCGGGCGCCTTGTTACGGTCCGTGCGGCTCTCCCCCTTCGGAGGTTCGAGTCCTCCCTCGGTCATGGGTGTGTGTGTTGTCCATAGCGTAAGTTAGTTTAAGTTAGAGTAAGTAGTGTGTAGGCTTAGGGACCGATGACATCAGCAGTTTGGTCCCGTAAGACCTTACCACAAGTTTCCAAGTTTACTTCTGCATCTTCTCAACCGTGAAATATCTCTTCAACTTGAACAAGTGCTTATAGTTCTTAAGGTGTGTCGCTTAGGTCCCATGTGTATTTGGCAATTTGCTTCTTTTGTTCCATCCTACCTCCTGCCAAAATACGGAAAGCAAAGCGCTTGCAGTAGATGAGGTCCACTGTCGAAGGAATCAATAAGGGTTCTCGCTTAAAACTTTCGACTCGGTCGTTACCGGAGCAGTATTTCTTGGCTCAGATCGATGCTTTTACGGTTCTCTATCATCCCTAAAAGCATATAAATTCATCACGAAATCACCCTGTATAGAGTATAGGGCGAACATTAATAAAACCTTTTGAATGCATTACGGGAACAGCAGTGATCAATGTCTTATAGATATTTACTATTAAAACAGTCTTGATCACGATTTATTTTTTCAAGGTGACCGGTTTCGACCACTACTGTGGTCATCTTCAGAAAGAGGTTCCTACTCAATGGTCTGAAGATGACCACAGTAGTGGTCGAAACCGGTCACCTTGAAAAAATAAATCGTGATCAAGACTGTTTTTAATAGTAAATTAATAAAATCGACAAACTGCAGGGACGGATTCCTCAATGGAAATGGACGAAAAAAGGTCCTACGAACATGTATCCGGGAATGCATCGCTGCCACGGAAGATGAGGCTGACGAATAATTCCTCCGATCACGTGGTGTGTGTTTCTTGTGTGTTGCAGGCTGTGTGATTGATGCAGCGTACTGTAAGCAGCAGAAAGGCCTGGTATTCAAGTCGGGAACATGCCGAGACGGTGTTTGCGTTCGGTCAATAAGATGGAAACGGCCGAGACGGAGCACGACTGTACCAAAACAAATACCTCCACAGACACTAAAGTTTGTATGACAGACGAACGTGCAGGGAGGCGGCAGACTGTGCGTACATCAGATTTGGAGCATGAATCCTGTAGAACACGGTCCTCCTTCTCCCCATATCTCTTGTATGCACGGTCCACCACTTCCCTCCCCGTCCCAGTGTCTGAAAGGCCCCACGATCAAACAAACGCTCAAAAAGGGCTTGAAATGTTGTGTGGTGTGGTTGGTTTCCTTGATGGTACCTGTTTTGGTATAGCTGTGCTGCCTCTCGATCGTTTCCATCTGCTTGGCCGTACACAAACACCATCTCGGTTTGTCCCTGACATGAATACCGGACCACTCTGCTGCTTGCAGTATGTTGTGTCAATCACACAGCGTGCAAGGAACGCACTACACGTGGCCAGAGGAACTGCCATTAGTCAGCGCCATCTAACGTGGTAATGATGCATTTCCAGACACATGTTCATAGGGCCTTTTTTCCTCCGTTTCCAGTCAGAAATCCGTCCCTGCAGTTTGTTGGTTTTATTAATGTTCACCCTGCTTCGATGGCCTTCCATAACCTAGATTCCAAATCAGTCGTCTGCAAATTCCTTGACCCTCTCCGTCTGGTTTGCCGGTGAGTGCAGTCCTGTCTCTGTTGTTCTGCTGCTGGTGGTATTTGGAGCGAGCTGATTTCAACGATGTACACGTGACTGCGCACCCGGGTCACCGAAGTCTTGTCGTTGTTCGCATAAGTGGACGTGGACCGTGGCTGCATTGTCTGTAGCTCGCGGTACTTAGTGACTTCTGCACGATTTACGGCGCCTTCTAACTCTGTGTCTGCTGAGATGGAGAATGCGTTACAGTGCCAAGAGAAAAGTCTTGCTCTCCTGTCAACCGGTAACGGTGTAACTTCCCAACAGTTTATTTCAGTAACCTCGCAATAAAAATGTGACTAACCTCTCAATAAAAATGTGACTCATATATAAGCTTTCAATAATTAACTGACTGTGAATCCAAACTGGTAAATCTGGACGTCAGCAACGCTGCGTCATGGCCCTGAAAAGTCATTCTGAATAAACTGAAAATTCTTACCTCAATGAAGTCGCCGGATAACGCGTAAGCCGGCCGAAGTGGCCGAGCGGCTAAAGGCGCTACAGTCTGGAACCCCACGACCGCTACGGTAGCAGGTTCGAATCCTGCCTCGGGCATGGATGTGTGTGATGTCCTTAGGTTAGTTAGGTTTAAGTAGTTCTAAGTTCTAGGGGACTTATGACCACAGCAGTTGAGTCCCATAGTGCTCAGAGCCATTTGAACCATTTTTTGATAACGCGTATATATCTGCTCCTATAAGAAATTTTTCTGGCACAGCTCAGTGCTATGCTGGACACTAGTTACTGTTATGTGTGAAAAACAACTGATTTTATTTACGATAGTTGGCATGACTATGGGTAGGAGAAATTAGTAAAAACTTTAAATTCAGATGAATGATTGAAAAAAATTATCTTTATAAGAAAGATTATTATTGAAAGACTTTTGAAAAACATTTACGTGGTACTTTGATATAACAACAGCACAAAAATCAGTTGTAGCAATTAACATTTGCGAGCGGCAATAAATAACAATAATTTTTGCTTTTACCTTGTACTACATCGGTCAGGCACCGCCATCGTTATCCACGATCGGCCTTGGTAATTCCATAGAGGTCCATATAGCTCTCTGTGAGCTATAGAACTAGACAACTGCTCTCTAAGAACGACCTGAACCAACCGCCCGACTGCGAGCTACTACCCCTACTGCTGCCGACACTACTCTCTGGTCTGCGATTCTATTGTAGCTTACATATCGCAGGCAGCGCGTGAGGAATCCATCAAAGTTACCTCTGCTCGAGTGCGCTAGCCATAAATTCCTTAATCATGGACCTCTTACAACGGTCAAGGTGGGATGTATGTGGATGACTGTGAGCCTCGTCGATAATGAATCCGTAGCTTCTGCTCAATGAAACTGTCCCACATTGTTCGATTTCATTTGTAGAGAAAGTCATCTTTTGGATGTGTTGTAACCTTACTTCATCTACTGCGGAGAGATGCAGAGTAAAAAGGCTACTGTGCCCTGCTTATTTGGTGACATAAGAGAAAACGTGCCGGGAAAGTGTAATCAAGCACTTTCGAGGAAGACGGAGAGAAACAATGTGCTTTTTTCGAATGAGATGAGTACTGGTCGCTTGCAAGGCATACAGGAAGACCTGAAAGCGTTCTTTGCCGTTTTTTACATGTACATTTTGGTATTTATGACTCTGTCTCAAATGGAAAACAGCCCACAGTTGCACTCAATTATGTTTATTTTAAACCTTTACGATGGTTTCTGCTATAATAATGTAGCCTTCTTCAGAAGTCATACACATTAATAAATGAAAAATGTCTTAGCCCAGCGGCTGCGTCAAGATCAATAAAATAACTTCAAGAGACATTAGCCACTGTTCTAAGTGGTAGTGGCGGAGGACATACGGTGCCATATGCAATTTTACTAATGTGCGAAACAGGCTTATGTCTGTCGAAGTTATTTTATTGGTCTTGACGCAGCCGCTGGGCTAAGACATTTTTCATTTTTTAGTGTATATGACTTCTGAAGAAGGCTATACTATTATAGCAGAAACCATAGTCAAGGTTTAAAATATACATAATTTAGTGCAACTGTGGGCTGTTTTTCATTTGAGACAATTTCGTAACGGTTGCTGTTGTCGCTGCCACAATGAAAATAATTTATGACTCTGACTAACCGGTTCTACCTTTTTAATTATAGCCTATATTTCACACTCAGGCAACTCGAAAGTTGTGAAGTAATAAGTAATGAAACACATTTTTTTCTGAAAGTAGGTTGGTTGTATACAGAAATCCAACACACCATATTATTCCCCCCCTCTTTTAGCTACGAAACGCTATTTTTCAACGTAATATCCGGTCAATGCGACCTTACTGAGAGGACCTGCATGCCCGCATCGTGCCACTATACTGGTCGACGTCGGAGCCAACGTCTTGCTGCATCAATAACCTCCCCATCATCCAATTACTGCTTCCAGCGGAGTGCCTCATTTATTGGGCCAGACAGATGGGAGTCGGAAGGAGCGAGATCCGGGCTGTAGGGTGGACGAGGGAGAACAGTTCAATGAAACACTACCAACAGAGACTTACAGTTGTGCAGCGAGGCGTTTCATTGTGATCCGTATATCCCCTTGAATGAAAGTGTCCGCATATTCCAACACTGCAGTAATCACAGCTGTGTACGGCCGGCCGGCACGCTGAAGATCGGACAGGATTGTGTAGCCTTGATTAGATTACATTATATTAGATACAGTTTTCGTTCCATAGACCCAAAAAATGAGATGATTCTCGTGGGTGTGGACACGTCAGAAAGTATAACATAAAAACATTTGAATATAATACTTAATGCCCCAATCATTTGTCAGGAGATTGTCGAAATAGGTGAATACAATGCAGTAAAATGCAACAGCTAACAATTACAGAATCAACACGCTGTCAGAATGAAACATTGTTATGCACTATTAATAAATTTATCTTACACAAAATACCTAATCTTGACTGTTGTGACCAAGTGCTGTCAAAACTGTAAGCTAACAGACATTTTTACTTAAGCTGGATCAACAGTCTCTGTCAACATATCGATCCATAGAGTGGAAGGAGTTGCCTACCAAAAGTGTTTCAAACTCTGTTTAAACCGTGCTTTATCTGAAACAAAATTTTATTGGTTGCTGGCAGCTTATTGAAAATGTGTGTTCCTGAATATTAAACCCCTTTTTGGACAAAGGCAAGTGATTTTAGATCTTTACCTAGATTGTTCTTATTACTACTATTAATACTATGTATTGAGCTATTGGTTGGAAAATGAGATGTATTACTTGAACAAATTTCATTAAGGAATATATATACTGAGAAGCAGCGGTTAGAATACCAAGTTTCTTGAACAGGTTTCTACAAGATGTTCTTGAATTTACACCACAAATTATTCTTGTCCCCGGGTTCCCGGGTTCGATTCCCGGCGGGGTCAGGGATTTTTCTCTGCCTCGTGATGACTGGGTGTTGTGTGCTGTCCTTAGGTTAGTTAGGTTTAAGTAGTTCTAAGTTCTAGGGGACTGATGAGCATAGATGTTAAGTCCCATAGTGCTCAGAGCCATTTGAGCCATTTTTTTATTCTTGTCACACGCTTTTGCATCCTAAAAACTCTTGCTCGGTTTGATGAGTTGCCCCAGAATATAATCCCATATGACATAATACACTCCTGGAAATTGAAATAAGAACACCGTGAATTCATTGTCCCAGGAAGGGGAAACTTTATTGACACATTCCTGGGGTCAGATACATCACATGATCACACTGACAGAACCACAGGCACATAGACACAGGCAACAGAGCATGCACAATGTCGGCACTAGTACAGTGTATATCCACCTCTCGCAGCAATGCAGGCTGCTATTCTCCCATGGAGACGATCGTAGAGATGCTGGATGTAGTCCTGTGGAACGGCTTGCCATGCCATTTCCACCTGGCGCCTCAGTTGGACCAGCGTTCGTGCTGGACGTGCATACCGCGTAAGACGACGCTTCATCCAGTCCCAAACATGCTCAATGGGGGACAGATCCGGAGATCTTGCTGGCCAGGGTAGTTGACTTACACCTTCTAGAGCACGTTGGGTGGCACGGGATACATGCGGACGTGCATTGTCCTGTTGGAACAGCAAGTTCCCTTGCCGGTCTAGAAATGGTAGAACGATGGGTTTGATGACGGTTTGGATGTACCGTGCACTATTCAGTGTCCCCTCGACGATCACCAGTGGTGTACGGCCAGTGTAGGAGATCGCTCCCCACACCATGATGCCGGGTGTTGGCCCTGTGTGCCTCGGTCGTATGCAGTCCTGATTGTGGCGCTCACCTGCACGGCGCCAAACACGCATACGACCATCATTGGCACCAAGGCAGAAGCGACTCTCATCGCTGAAGACGACACGTCTCCATTCGTCCCTCCATTCACGCCTGTCGCGACACCACTGGAGGCGGGCTGCACGATGTTGGGGCGTGAGCGGAAGACGGCCTAACGGTGTGCGGGACCGTAGCCCAGCTTCATGGAGACGGTTGCGAATGGTCCTCGCCGATACCCCAGGAGCAACAGTGTCCCTAATTTGCTGGGAAGTGGCGGTGCGGTCCCCTACGGCACTGCGTAGGATCCTACGGTCTTGGCGTGCATCCGTGCGTCGCTGCAGTCCAGTCCCTGGTCAACGGGCACGTGCACCTTCCGCCGACCACTGGCGACAACATCGATGTACTGTGGAGACCTCACGCCCCACGTGTTGAGCAATTTGGCGGTACGTACACCCGGCCTCCCGCATGCCCACTATACGCCCTCGCTCAATGTCCGTCAACTGCACATACGGTTCACGTCCACACTGTCGCGGCATGCTACCAGTGTTAAAGACTGCGATGGAGCTCCGTATGCCACGGCAAACTGGCTGACACTGACGGCGGCGGTGCACAAATGCTGCGCAGCTAGCGCCATTCGACGGCCAACACCGCGGTTCCTGGTGTGTCCGCTGTGCCGTGCGTGTGATCATTGCTTGTACAGCCCTCTCGCAGTGTCTGGAGCAAGTATGGTGGGTCTGACACACCGGTGTCAATGTGTTCTTTTTTCCATTTCCAGGAGTGTAGAATGAAAGTAAACAAAGTATCCTGTTTTTTTTTCTTTTTATATCTCCAACATCTGGCATCATTCTCACTGCAAATACAAACGTGTTTAGGCGCTTAAGCAATTCTGTGGTACGCCCTTCCCAACTGAATTTCATATCGAGTTGTAATCCCAGAAATTTAACACTGTCAACCTCTTCCATCTGCATGTCTTCATATGTTATACACATGCTGAAAGGAAATCTCTTGCAGGTTCTGAACTGCATGTAGTGGGTCTTCTCAAAGTTTAATGACAGTGATTAGCTTTAAACCACATATTAGCGCCAGTGAAAATTTGATTAGCAGTTATTTCTAAATCTGTACTTGACTTGCTACTTATTGCAATATTTGTATCAACTGAAAATAAAAAAAACTTAGCACCTGGCAATGTAACAGATGAGAGGTCATTAATGTACACAAGAAAAAGCACTTGACCAACGATGGAACCCTGAGGAACACCACATGTAATTAATTCCCAGTCACATGAAGACTGACTGCTTTCTGCACAGGTGTTTCGCGATGACAGCCTTTCTTTCCTGTTAGATAGATAAGACTCAAACCATTTCACAGCATTGCCGGTAACACCATAATATTGTAATTTACTTAAGAGAATGCTGTGGTTCACACATTCAAAGGCTTTTGACAGGTCACAGAAAATGTCAGTAACTTCTAATTTATTATCTAATTAATTAAGTATGGCACATTCTCACTGTAAGTGTAAATAGCTTTCTCTATATCAGAACGCTTAAGAAATCCAAACTGTGGCTTGTACAACATATTATTCGCCGTCAGATGCTTAAGGAGACACTTGAACACAACCTTTTCAAATATAGTTTGATGGTATCTCTTTATCCCCCATCTTGTAAAGAGGCTTAACTTCAGCATGTTTTAGCCAGTCTGGAAATGTTCCGCTGATAAGAGATTGATTGCACAAATAATTTAAGATAGAACTCAACTCGCATGAGCACTCTTTGATTAACTTCATTGATATGTTATCATACCCACTGGAATACTTAGATTTTAAGGATTTTATGATCGAAGCAACTTTTTTAGGAGACGTGAGTGTCATTTCTATTTTACTGGAGTTGTTTTTAAAGACTGATCTCAGATACTTCATTGCACTGTTCACTAAACCTGATAACGACAAGCTGCCAGTAACAGAAATGAAGTACTTGTTTAAGAGGTTTGCAACACTACATGCACTCCTTACAGAAGTCTTATTTATTTTTAGAGCTATCTGTTCCTCTTCCTTTACGGCCCCACCTGTCTCTGTGTTTACTATATCCCATACTGTTTTTATTTTTTTGCCTCATGTAATTATCTTTTCCTCGAAATAAAGCTGCTTCGATTTCTGAATTACTTGCTTCAATAGTTTGCTGTATTCTTTGTAATGCATTACATTTCTAATATCAGAACTGTTCCTAGATAGTAAATATAGTCTCCTTTTTGTCCCACACGATATCTTTATTCCTTGTGTAATCCATGGATTATTTTTTGACTTCCATGTGATTTGAGTTACCATTAGGAGAAAACAGTTTTCAAAAGTGAAGGCAACTTTATTAATGAATGCTCTGTGTTTCCATTTGAGTCAGACCTCTTGTAAACATCTTTCCAGTTCACGTCTTTGAACAATTTCCTGAATTTCTCAATTGTTGACTTATTTATTATCCTCCTGCACTCAGATTTAATATATTTTTTAATCCTGACAAGTTTCAACATTTAACACAAGATGCTGCATGTCATGATCAGATAGCCCATTTACTATTGGTTTTGTGATATGACTTTTTTCCCTAGATTTGTTTACAAAGATATCAATAGCAGTCTCAGAGCATTTATATGTCCTAGTAGCAAAGTTCGCAGTAGGAACTTAATTGAATGATAATGTTACTGACTGCAATAATTTCTCAGTGGCAGACTATTTCAATAAATCCACATTAAAATCACCAGCAACCATTATTTCCTTGTTTTTTACCATGAGATGGGACAGCAGATCTTCCAGATTTCTTATGAAGAGGTTAAAATTTCCCGAAGGTGATCTGCATATACCTAGTATTATAAAGGACTTATTACGAAATACTACTTGTGTTGCACAAGCTTCTATGGGCTGCTCTGAGCAAAATTAATGTCAATATTCTTGAAATCAAAACAGTTTCTAACATATGAGGTAATTCCTACTTTCTCCATATTTTTTCTACAGAAGCTAACTTGAATCCTATAACATTTAACATATGTGTATCAGTGGTCACGTGATGTTTAGAGAGGCAGGTTATATCAACTGGTTTCCTCAATGCTAATTCTTCAACACAAATAAGCAACTCATCAAACTTACCCCTTAGTTCTCGGATATTCTGAGGCAATAAGGATAACTGATTTTGTGCATTGGCTGAATTACAAATGGATGAACTTTTGTGTATCTCTAGTTTCAATCAGAGGCTGTCTACATGAATTGTGTGCGTTAAAATTTGCTTTCTGGCTGAATGTTTTATCAATTTGAATGTCATTTTCAGCCTGTCTCTGAACATCTTTTGTGTCTGCCCTCCCTACCCTTAACGAACTGCTGATGTCATATGCCTCGCCCAACGACTTACTGTGCTTGTGTTCCCTGCTAGGTCTCCGTAGAGATTCTGCAAGCGCATATGAATACCTTCGAAGCTCTGAATTTCTGGCAAAAGAAACTCAATGACGGTTCTCTGCTTGGAACGTGGCTCCATTGCAGACGACATTTTGAAAGCAACGTATAGCGTCGCCACATATCGGAACTTCATGAAACTATAGGGGCTGAAGCGTAATATTCCACGATGTCCCATAAAAAAATTCCGCAGTTCAAGCGAAGCTAGCGGAGAAAAAAAAGTGTTGCATTACTTACTGAACGCCTCTCGTACACCTTGTTAACGCTATGAGCTGCATGTAAAATTTTTAAATGCCAGGCCGGTATTCGGGCATAAAACCCACCGTCAGTGCCATCTGACGCAGAGGACAAACAAACTGTTGTATGCATATCGATATCTACAACATAAAAAATTAGTACACACAACAGTAGAATCATAATTTTGTTAATGTACAACGTACCTACTTTCAAAATGATGTGTGTCTCAATTATAAATTCTCTTTTATGTCAAAATCGATATTCATGTAGAAAACATAGGCCCTGCGGATGTTTAAAATTGAATTATAACCGTAACTATGTGGTAACTATAGGGTATAATATCTGTCCTGTCCCACAGTACACAGCTCGTCGTGCTAACTTGTAGCTCATGGTGTTAACAATATACACTCCTGGAAATGGAAAAAAGAACACATTGACACCGGTGTGTCAGACCCACCATACTTGCTCCGGACACTGCGAGAGGGCTGTACAAGCAATGATCACACGCACGGCACAGCGGACACACCAGGAACCGCGGTGTTGGCCGTCGAATGGCGCAAGCTGCGCAGCATTTGTGCACCGCCGCCGTCAGTGTCAGCCAGTTTGCCGTGGCATACGGAGCTCCATCGCAGTCTTTAACACTGGTAGCATGCCGCGACAGCGTGGACGTGAACCGTATGTGCAGTTGACGGACTTTGAGCGAGGGCGTATAGTGGACATGCGGGAGGCCGGGTGGACGTGCCGCCGAAATGCTCAACACGTGGGGCGTGAGGTCTCCACAGTACATCGATGTTGTCGCCAGTGGTCGGCGGAAGGTGCACGTGCCCGTCGACCTGGGACCGGACCGCAGCGACGCACGGATGCACGCCAAGACCGTAGGATCCTACGCAGTGCCATAGGGGACCGCACCGCCACTTCCCAGCAAATTAGGGACACTGTTGCTCCTGGGGTATCGGCGAGGACCATTCGCAACCGTCTCCATGAAGCTGGGCTACGGTCCCGCACACCGTTAGGCCGTCTTCCGCTCACGCCCCAACATCGTGCAGCCCGCCTCCAGTGGTGTCGCGACAGGCGTGAATGGAGGGACGAATGGAGACGTGTCGTCTTCAGTGATGAGAGTCGCTTCTGCCTTGGTGCCAATGATGGTCGTATGCGTGTTTGGCGCCGTGCAGGTGAGCGCCACAATCAGGACTGCATACGACCGAGGCACACAGGGCCAACACCCGGCATCATGGTGTGGGGAGCGATCTCCTACACTGGCCGTACACCACTGGTGATCGTCGAGGGGACACTGAATAGTGCACGGTACATCCAAACCGTCATCAAACCCATCGTTCTACCATTCCTAGACCGGCAAGGGAACTTGCTGTTCCAACAGGACAATGCACGTCCGCATGTATCCCGTGCCACCCAACGTGCTCTAGAAGGTGTAAGTCAACTACCCTGGCCAGCAAGATCTCCGGATCTGTCCCCCATTGAGCATGTTTGGGACTGGATGAAGCGTCGTCTCACGCAGTCTGCACGTCCAGCACGAACGCTGGTCCAACTGAGGCGCCAGGTGGAAATGGCATGGCAAGCCGTTCCACAGGACTACATCCAGCATCTCTACGATCGTCTCCATGGGAGAATAGCAGCCTGCGTTGCTGCGAAAGGTGGATATACACTGTACTAGTGCCGACATTGTGCATGCTCTGTTGCCTGTGTCTATGTGCCTGTGGTTCTGTCAGTGTGATCATGTGATGTATCTGACCCCAGGAATGTGTCAATAAAGTTTCCCCTTCCTGGGACAATGAATTCACGGTGTTCTTATTTCAATTTCCAGGAGTGTATATATTAAAAAAAGAACACTTACAAGCTGCGCATCACCAAGTGTACAAGATTTTTAAAAGTTATCACTACCAGTTTCGACTTATTAACAAGTCATCACTGGATTTAAAAGTTCCTGGCAGACTAAAATTATTTGCCGAACTGGGACTCCAACTTTCTCCGGTCCCGCACACATTTTTAGTTTCCCTGAAAGTTTCAATAAGCGCACACTCCGCTGAAGAGCGAAAATTCATTCTGGAAATCATCATCATGTTCCGAATACTTTACATCAGTGGTTCCCAACAGGTGGCCCGCGGACCCCCAGGGGTCCGCGAGCTATGCCAGAGGGGCCCGCAAGACGCTATTAGAATAAAAAATATATTAAATATATTTCGTATGATAACAGATATTTTTTGTTTTGGCCGCTTCCTGCATGAGCAGAGCTTTAGCGAACGCTAACTTCTGCGTCTAGCGTCTTCCTAGAGCCAAATGACACTAGCACACTCTAGCGCAAAACTAGAATTAGTTAGAGGCAAAAATTACAGAGTTCTGGGCATCAGCACGCAAAGACTACAAGAAACTAGGCAATGAAAAAGATCCATTTGCAACCACATATCGGTGTGAGCAAGAATGTTCTTCCATGTGTTTCATGAAAAACAAATATAGGAATCGGCACGACATGCGGTCGGATTCCAGAGTGAAAGTTTCAAGTTTGGAACCTAATATTTCAGAAATAATGGACTCAAAGGTCAGATTGAACTCATCTCATTAAGAACTGAAAATTAAAACTAACTGTATATTGATGGAGTACTCTGTTGTAACTGTATTTTCTCAAATAAATAGTACCTTATATGGAATTAGTGTTTTCTTGTTTTTCACACGTCTACTCAATGCAATGTCAAGTGCAATACACTTAGTTTTAATTTTTTCCTGTCATTTTCAGTTCATACTCAATTTTTATTTTTTTAAGGAGTTTGTTATACTAAACATCCATATATGAAGACAAAGATTTTGGGCAATAATCAAAAACTTAACAATAACAATGATGGCTAAATTGAAAAAGTTTTAAGCTCAATATTTTTTAAATAATGAATATGTTAATGTTTTTTCTAAGTATCAAAAATAGAAAACGTATAAAAAGACTCTTAATTTGGCTTTTTAGGTGCTTGATACTGTGATATGAGAAGGTACCAATCATGCTCGATGAGGGGGTCCTCGAGAAAATTTTGTTGGGAACCCCTGCTTTACATAGCAACTCAACTGAACAGAAATTGGAAATTTGTCGTATGTTCCTATGGGACCAAAATGCTGAGGTCATGGGTCCCTAGGCTTACACACTACTTAACCAACTTACGCAAAAGACAACACACACACACATTCATGCCCGAGGGAGGACTCGAACCTCCGACGGGCAGCCGCGCGAACGGTGGCAAGGGGCCCTAGACCGCGCAGCTACCCCGTGCCGCAAGTGAACAGACCCAGAAGGGTTTTCGAAATGTATTATTTGCTTAGACCACCACCAACTTGTTGCAAATATAGAAACACACACAAAGAAACACCCCGCTATAAAGAATCTGCACACAAATTTAAGATTATTTTAGAGAATACACGGAGTAATATAATCTTATATGTAACTGACACGTATTGTAGGTGGAAGACAATACAAAATTACCATTCTGTTTAGAGGCACAGACGAGGAGCTTAGAGTGATAACTTAACCTCAAATAATAAGTCAATTTTATTAACACTCCTTACAGTCCCATAAAAAAATCAAAGAAAGGGCGGACATGTTGTGAGAGGGACCTTGAATATCACAAGGTTCAGGAATAATCATTTTTGCTGTGATTCGAAGGAATTGCAGGAAAACAGAAAGTCGTTAATGTCTTCTTTCTTATGAGATAGGCAGAAAAGGTTATTTGTTGATTCCCATCTGGCGTTAGTGGGAACCAGTTAAAGAGTCCTCCGCATTCTTACGAGGGTAGTTATTAGTTTTCTGCTCGTTTGAAATTTTCGGAATCGGGGAAAGTTTCAAAGAACCGGTCGAATCGTAACGTGATACTGACCCCTATGGTGGACTGGAAGGTGCCAATCATCGCCCCATTCGGATCTGCCGTTTCTTGTAAACCAATTTGAAAACTGGGGAGCGATAGAGTGGTGTTCATGACAGCAGCAGACACAACGGCTGACTTACTGACCACAATACAGTTGTTAGAGAGCACCACGACGGTTCGATTAGCTGGAGGAAAAAATCTGTCGTGGAATGTTTAAAAAGAGCCCCACAAGCAATGACCCGAATTAATTTTCGGCGGTCATCATACGAGGGCTATTCGGAAAGTAAGTTCAGATTGGTCACGAAATGGAAACCACTGTGAAAAGCAAAAATGTTCTACTTGCAGTAATAAACTACACATCACAGTTACTGTTCCAAATAGCCACCGCTCCGACTTAGGAATTTGTCGTAGCATTGTACCAGCTTTCCAACAGCCTCGTCATAGGAGGCAGATGCCTCTGCTTTTCGCCAATTTTCTACGCTCGTCTACCGATCGTTGTCTGTATCAAATTGTTGTCTCCATAGCCAGCGGTTCATGTGAGGAGAGATGGAACTCAGGACGAGCCAACCACAGGCTGTGTTCGGAGTGATCGTAAACGCTGCAGGAGCATCCTGATTGCCCCTGCAGAGTGCGACCGAGAATTGGCATGAAGAACAAAAAGCATGGCAGGTATTCTACGAGGGTTGCCCAGAAAGTAATGCACCACAAATTATTTCCTTCAACAATTCTTTATTGAACATAATGAGAATTATACACACGAAATAATGGTGTTTTACCTACACACTCTAGTTTTCCACGTAATCTCCACCCTGTTCTATGACCTTCCTCCAACGCTAAACAAGGAAGTGCATGCCCTGTCGGTACCAATCCTTGTCCTGGTGGCGGAGACAGTGCTTCACTGTGTGAATCACCTCCTCAGAATGTCTTCCACGAATGGCATCCTTTAATGGCCCAAACAAGTGGAAGTCCGAGAGGACTAGGTCAGGGTCAAAAAATGGTTCAAATGGCTGTGAGCACTATCGGACTTAACATCTGAGGTCATCAGTCCCCTAGAACTTAGAACTACTTAAATCTGACTAACCCAAGGACATCCCACACATTCATGCCCGAGGCAGGATTCGAACCTTCGACCGTAGTAGTCGCGCGGTTCTGGACTGAAGCGCCTAGAACCGCTCGGCCACCGCAGCCGGCCTAGGCTAGGGCTGTCAAGTGTGACGGCCGTGAATGGTCTCCCCGACCGCTGCAAATCGTGGAGCTCCGTCGAACCGCATTCTGATGAACTCACCCTCCATGCCCAGTGACTAATGGTACTTCTCGACAGCTGACGTTCCATAGACTTTACACAACCGTTTGTGAATATTTCCGAGAGTTTATTTCTTTGCAGTGAGAAATTCAATGACTGCACATTGCTTGTAACGTGCATCCCCTACAAACGCGATTTTGAAATTGTCCTGCAGCTACGCTGTCTGTCGGAAGTGACGGGAACATGGCGCGATCACTCAGGAGACGTCAAATAATACATATGTAACGTTCGTTATCGTGGTATAGTTTTCGGCTGAGAAAAAAGGCGGTACATTACTTTGTGGGCAACTCTCGTATTCAGGCTGCACGACATCAGCCGAAATCTCTCACCAGGCCCTCACACTTGGCGGGAGACACTATTTTCTAGGCGCCTTTACGTGTTCACTGTGTGCGCTCAGAGCTGAAAAGAGCGACGTGTCACGTCCGATGGTCATACTAGAGACGCTGCCTAACACATCTGCGCAAAGCTTCATCGGATTTTCACAGTGGTTCCATTTCGCGACCGATAGGAACTTACTGTACTTTGCGAATAGCCTTCGTAAATGCTAGATGAAGATCTGAACCTCATTTCTAAATATGTGTAACCACTCTTCCACCCTAGTCGTTAATAACATCGACATGCTACTGGGAAACCATAAGCCCTTCCCAGAAATAGCCCTAATCATTAAAGTCTCGTGTTTACGTCAGCGTGACTCCCATTCTTCGAAACAAAAAACAGTTTGCCGCAGATTCCACTTTTACGTGGATCCTGTAAAAACTGTTTACAGTAAGCAAAACCTCTTGGGTCTATTTAGTATCAGCTTCTATGAACTCTTGTCATAGTCGAGACATCCCGGAACGGAAAGGAAACTGTAGGACTTCATCATAGGCGTCCCCTAAAATAGTTTCACGTGGTTCCCGTAAAACAGATAAACGATGGGGCTGTCCTTGTTCGCACAAGCCTAAGAAAGTAGGGGACGAACACACAGGAAGAAAGTTGTCTCTTGCGTCATTTCTTAGTAACGTTTAGAGTTTCATTTTCTATGTAGGTTCTAGAAATTTCTCGTGTTACATAGCGTATTATGTTTTTGAGGTAAAACTTAATAGTTTCCCGATGAAAGAAATCTTCCCCGTTCTTCTTTAAGACACGACACTCAGGCTTAAAACAAAGACTGTATGATCTTCTGAAAGGTCGGTATTTGTTTTCGCAGAAACGTGTATCGTTATCGGCAGCGGCGTTTAAGCGCTGGTATTACGGCAAATATAGTTCTCAATTCTTAAAACAAGTGACTTAATATATTGTGCATTTACTTAGAGGGTATGAAATGTTATAATATCTACGTTAATAATAAGTATTTTATTGAATCCTTTAATTAGTGGAGGATTTATGTAACTTTTGACATTAATCTTTCCCTATTAACTAACATCACAAATTGTACATCTGCATATTTTAAAGCGTTAACCAGTGTATTACAGCAACTTTTAGTTAGTTATTACATGCAAAAATATAATCTTAAGAACTGCCTGCTTCGAAAGTTTGGTTTCATTCAATCACTTCTTCCACTCTCTCTCTCTCTCTCTCTCTCTCTCTCTCTCTCTCTCTCTTCCTCTTTCTCTACCTCCACCTCCAGCCTTTCATCCCTATCTCTGAACCCCAACAAAAATTGTTATTTATGCATAATTTTACCGCTGTTGGCAGCTTAATTATTGTACTTAAAGTAAGCAACATGTCACCTGATTATATAATATGTCATCAAAAGTATCCCGACACCAGGCAGAAAATTACTTGCAAGTTCGTGGCGCCTTCCATCGGTAATGTTGGAATTCAGTAAGGTATTGGCGCACCTTTAGCCTTGATAATAGCTTCCACTCTCGCAGGCATACGTTCAGTCAGATGCTGGAAGATTTCTTGGGGAAGAGCAGCCCATTCTTCATGGAGAACTGCACTGAGGAGAGGTATCGACGTCGGTCGGTGAGGCATGGTACGGAGTCGGCGTTCAAAAACATCCCAAAGGTGTTCTATGTAATTGAGGTCAGGACGCTGTGCAGGTCAATCCATTACAGGGGTGTTATTATTGTACAACCACTCCGCCACAGGCCGTACATTATGAACAGGTGGTCGATCTTGCTCTTCAACAGTGGGAAGCAAGAAGGTGCTTAAAACATCAGTGTAGGCCTGTGCTGTGATAGTGCCACGCAAAACAACAAGGGGTGCAAGCCCCCTCCATGAAAAATACGACCACACTATTTCACCGCCGCCTCCGAATTTTACTATTCGCACTACACACGCTGAGAGATGACGTTCACCGAGCATTCGCCATACCCACACCGTGCCATCGAATCGCCACGTGATTCGTTACTCCACACAACGTGTTTCCATTGTTCAATCCTCCAATGTTGACGCTCCTTACACCAAGCAAGGCGTCGATTTGCGTTTACTGGCGTGATGTGTGGCTTATCAGCAGCCGCTGAATCATGAAATCCAAGTTTTCTCACTTCTCACCTAACTGTCATAGTACTTGCAGTGGATACTGATGCAGTTTGGAATTCCTGTGTGATGGTCTGGATAGATGTGTGCCTATTACACATTACGACCCTCTTCAACTGTCGGCGGTCTCTGTCAGTCGACAGACGAGGTCGGCCTGTATGCTTTTGTGGTGTACGTGTCCCTTCACGGTTCCATTTCACTATCACATCGGAAACAGTGAACCTAGGGATGTTTAGGAAATCTCGCGTATAGACGCATGGGACAAGTGACACCCAATCATCTGACCACGTTCGAAATCAGTGAGTTCCGTGGCGCGCCCAATTCTGCTCTCTCGCGATGTCTAATGACTACTGAGGTCGCTGATATGGAGTACCTGGCAGTAGGTGCCAGTACAATGCACCTAATATGAAAAACGTTTGTTTTTGGGGGTCCAGATACTTTCTATCACATAGTTTAGGTTTAGGTTTTAGTACAATAACCCCAAAACCACGTTCAAAAACAGTGTTTTGCTTCTCCAATAGACAATTCCACCAAAAGTTTGCCCCAAAACTCATAACACAATACACACATACGTCATACTAACAAGTGTAAATCTACCTGATGACAGGAGTTTAAACCTTCGAAACGCATCGTGAAGGTAAGTAAACAGTGACTGGCAACAGTAAACTTGTTGTTTATACTAGTTTTTCCCTAACTGTGGCGTTCTTCTCTACTCTCAGATCAGCAATTTCCTATCATCATCACGCCCGCGTCTGTCTTCTCGTCGTACTGCAGCTTGCTGCATGAAATTGGAAATTTGTGATGGACCTCTTCTACTGCAAGCGCTTTGCTTTCCTTATTTCGGCAGGAGGTAGTACAGAAAAAACAAGCAAATTGCCAAATAAACATGGGCCCTAAGCTACACACCTTAAGAACTATAAGCACTTATTCAAGTTGAAGAGATGTTTAACGTTCGAGAAGATGCAGAAGTAAATTTGGAAATTTATGGTAAGATCTTATGGGACCAAACTATTAAGGTCATCGGTCCCTAAGCCTACATGCTACTTAAGCTAACTTAAACTAACTTACGCTATGGACAACACACACACCCATGCCTAAAGGAGGACTCGAACCTCCGACAGGGGGAACCGAACGGACCGTGACAAGGCGCTTCAGACCGCGCAGCTACCCCGCGCGGCTTGCTGCATGAATATACTGAGACAGTTGGGTTGGATATAGGCAAGAAACAAATATGAGAATTTTAATGTAATTTAGATGTATTCTTCAGCACAAATGAAACTTGCGGCAACCTTTCCGTTATGTCAGCCCAGTAATCCACAGTGCCAGATTGTCAGTGTAAATTGCCCTGTTACACACTGGAAAATATCTGAATTTAAAAAGTATTAGAGAGATAGAGAAGTATGCTTACTTCAGACTGTAGCACGTAAAAACGAGGCTACAAGATGGCAGTAAAAGCAGTGCTTGTGTGGGAAACAAAGGAAACACGAGTAATTCGAATCTGAAATGCATTCGGGGTGAGTACTGCAGAGAGAGAGAACAAAGTTGTTATGTGAGTTCTTGAGATTCGTTGAAACGGTCGGCATACCCCGTAGTTGGTTGGTTGGTTGTTTCGGGGAAGGAGACCAGACAGCGAGGTCATCGGTCTCATCGGATTAGGGAAGGACGGGGAAGGAAGTCGGCCGTGCCCTTTCAAAGGAACCATCCCGGCATTTGCCTGGAGCGATTTAGGGAAATCACGGAAAACCTAATTCAGGATGGCCGGACGCGGGATTGAACCGTCGTCCTCCCGAATGCGAGTCCAGTGTCTAACCACTGCGCCACCTCGCTCGGTATACCCCGTAGTGCTCACCAGTTTAGCGACTGCACGTAGGTGGCCGGTTGTAGCGTTGACCCCTGGAGTGCGTGTTCTTTTAACTCTGGCGTCCGTCAGTGTCATATTCTCTGTGAGGCGACTGAATGAATAACGAGGCTTGACTCTGCAAGTCTGATTCCAAGGTAACGGAGATCACAGCACGATGTTATCAAGGATGCCAGCAGATTGCTGCGCCGGCCGGTGTGGCCGAGGGGTTCTAGGCGCTACAGTCTGGAACCGCGCGATCGCTACGGTCGCAGGTTCGAATCTTGCCTCGGGCATGGATGTGTGTGATGTCCTTAGGTTAGTTAGGTTTAAGTAGTTCTAAGTTCTAGGGGACTGATGACCTCAGAAGTTAAGTACCATAGTGCTCAGAGCCATTTGAACCATTTTGAGCAGATTGCTGCGCCATATTGGCAAAAAACGAATAAGCTACGATTGGGAAACGATCAAGAAACGATTGAGACACGGCTGATTTGTGAGCCACGAATGAGATGGATGAGACGAATGAGTCTGACTGCGTTCTCTCTGGTTGTTTTATGGACTGGTTAGTGTGTCGCTGTGGCTAAAAACGTACTCTGCATTGCCAGCCCTGTACGGAAGATTCACTGACCTACCACTGTTGTGTCTTTATGGCGGGGACGAGGACTGTTTTTTTTTAGCTCTAGGGTTGCCCTCCTCACGTGCCGCTAGCGCGAGAGCACATTGGTAACCGCCTCCCTTAGCGAACAAAATTTGAATGGAAACAGCTTTTCTTACAGACCAGCATCATACTGAAATATTTAATGAAGGTGGAGAAAAGAAAATACATAAGTATTGTGACATCACTGACAGACCCATCCTTCATCAGCACATTGGTAGTGTCAGAATTTCCGCATAGTTAATTTATTGGCAGAGGTTTGCGTATTAAGGGGGCATGCTAAACATCTGGGTTAAAAAAAACCGGTTTTAGAAAAATATGTTTTTCATTATCTACAGAGTTTAATCTATGTTGTTTATAAATTTTATTTTGATATCACCTTTAGAAATGCCTTTAAAATATTAAAATGTAAAAAAATCTGCAATCGCGGCCACTCACGCCTCTTCAGACATTTAGAAAAATTTCTGATGTAATCTATGTAAATAAAAATGGTATTTCTTTGTATGTTTGTCGTCTATGCCTTCCTAAACCATTGATCCGAATGCAATGAATGTTTGGTGTGTTGTTCTTCGTACGCCTGCGAAGATTCCTCGTAAAAAAGAATACGAAACGTAGTCCAGGAGATATGACGTCATAAAGAATGAGATGCGACAGCGCGAAAATACCCAGATTTATGCATCCGTTATTTGAGAAAGAGAGCACTTAGCGACTGGCAACAAATTTTACATAATTTAAAATTTTAAACCTTTACGAAAATTTTTCTCGCTGACACCCCGCACAAAATAACGAAACGAAATGCCGAACGACTTCGCATCAGGCATGACATTTGAATGTTTTCGTTCGTTAGTACTAACTCTATTCGTAATATATTTTGCACACAGTATCCACACATATCATTAAATGTGCCGGAAAAGTTATGTCAGTGCACGACACGTACTTCAAGAGATATGACGTCACAAAGATTGAGATGCGTGAGAAACTGCCGCATCAGGCATGGCGTTTTGTTACTTCTTTCCTACTGAAGCTGTTCGCAACGCATTTCACAAACGTGTTAAAAAAAGTATGTAAACCCACGAGCGTACTCTAATGCAACGTTGTGTCAAAATTTCAAGTCAATCGGTAAAGAACTTTCCGAAGTTTACGATTAGGAACTTATGCCGGGCATATTAAAAATTGGCGTGTCTCTTATTCTGCTCAGAAATATCACTCCACCACTGCTTTGTAACGGTGTCAGACTTTCAGTGAATAATATGATGAGCAATATCATCGAAGCTACAATATTAAAAAGAAAATTTTAAATGAGGAGGTGTACCACACATCCCAGTGATTCCAATAGATATGCCATTCGAGTTCAAGCCCTTGCAGTAGCTGGTGCGACTCTGCATTTGCAACGACGCGTCATCAAGTCGCAGGGACAAACATCATAAGTGTGTGGACTAAATTTGGAAAATCCGTGCTTCCCACATGGGAAACTATATGCGGCTTTCTCACGCGTCGGGAAACCGTCTGACTTACTCGTGTACACACCAGACGGAGAAACCGAAAATACTGTGTATCCAAATCCACCTCAATCAACAGGTTACAAAACCACACCCTTCTTTTACTTTCCGTGAAATTGCAACGTATTCCGGGTACAGCTAGTAGATAATAAATCACATATTACTCCAGCAGAAACGTTGGAGTTTGTTGGCCACATAGAAAAGGTGTTTGGTGGTAGAATTCCTCACTCGCTGTGGGAGAAGAAATGTGAAGCGCTTGAGGGTGGCAAACAACGAGAAGGAAAAAGCAGACTTACTCTTACATAAACCGATTCTTTTCAGTTATATTATGAGAGAGCTATTAGGAAAAATACCATTTAGAGTCAATGAGGCTTACTGTGTCGACATTTTACTTTCACACGCTATCCACCAACCAAAGATCAACGCGTAATCTGTGCCCGAAAGACGACTGATGGAAGTGCAACACAATAAATGAAACCTATCCACATAAGTACTCACTACAAGGACCTGTTATGAAAGCAGTTAAGTCCACATTCAGGTTTAATGAAAACCCTCATTTACTGATGAGTCTCTTCATGAGAAAACATAAAATGCGAATGAAAGCCTAAACAATTTAAACTGGATTAGATGCTCAGAAACAACATCCCGTGGACTACATGTACTGAAAATAGGTGTCTGCGATGGAAGTAATGAGAAAACGGAAATGCTGAAGCGAGTTGATGTAAACCCAGGTGTGTTTACTGCAAAAGCATTTTACGCCATCGAGAAGAGCAAGATCACGAAAGCTGACAGAGCCCTTTCTAATCTAAAAACATAGGCCAGACAGATTAGAAGCGGAGAGAAGAGAAATCTGGACGACGAAGAGTATTGGTATGGAGGATTTTAAAATGGAGGTACGCCTATTATATGTTGAAATATTCGAACTAAATCTTTAAAAAATTTTAAAACACCTAATATATGTGCCGAAATACGAATCCTGAGTCTTTTACTACATTTATCCACTAAAATACAGTTCTTTTGCTTTTCCCATGCAAAAGTGGTTCAAATGGCTCTGAGCACTATGGGGCTTAACTTCTCAGCCCATCAGTTCTCTAGAACTTAGAACTACTTAAACCCAACTAACCTAAGGACATCACACACATCCATGCCCGATGCAGGATTCGAGCCTGCGACCGTAGCGGTCGCGCGGTTCCAGACTGTAGCGCCTAGAACCGCTCGGCCACTTCGGCCGGCCCCATGCAAAAGTTCATATCTCTACCTTACTAAGAGTGGCTCTTAAGATTTTTTAAGGAAATGTTTACATTTTCCTTAAGTTTATGTACTCGCTTAATTTAAATTAATCGACCCGTCATTGTGGTCACTCGATTCGTAATTTCATCAGCTGTCAGAATCTGTGATCGGAATTTTGTTGTACTGGTTCATAACACACTATTTTTTTGATTTCTTTGTGTGGGCTGGATGTAACGGTTGACTTGTTCCCGCCTACATAAACGTGAATCGCTGTGGAAATATCTACAGGTAGATGACGTATACCTATATTTTGATTTCTCGTATGGTCTCAAAAATAATTTAAAAAAAAACATCCGAATTCACAAGACGTAGAACTTCTACGTGAGTGAATATAGGAGTTTGTATGAATTTTAACCTATGCATCAGAGCTGTGCTAGTCGTAAATTCCTGGTTCATATGGTTGCTGGTACACTATGTGCTCAAAAGTATCCGGACACCCCCTACAACATACTTTTTTCATATTAGGTGCATTGTGCTGCCACCTACTGCCAGGTACTCCATATCAGCGACCTCAGTAGTGATTAGACATCGTGAGACAGCAGAAGGGGGCGCTCCGCGGAACTCACGGACTTTGAACATCCTCAGGTGACTGGGTGTCACTTGTCATACGTCTGTACGCGAGATTTCCACACTCACAAACATCCCTAGGTCCACTGTTTCCAATGTGATGGTGAAGTGGAAACGTGAAGGGACACGTACAGCACAAAAGCGTACACGCCGACCTCGTCTGTTGACTGACTGAGACTGCAGGCAGTTGAAGTATTGTGTAATAGGCAGACATATATCCAGACCATCACACAGAAATTCCAAACTGCATCAGGATCCACTGCAAGTACTACGACAGGTGGGAGGTGAGAAAACTTGGATTTCATGGACCAGCGACTGCTCACAAGCCACACATCACCCCGGTAAATGCCAATCGACGCCTCGCTTGGTGTAAGGAGAGTAAACATTGGACGATTGAACAGTGGAGAAACTTTGTATGGAGTGACGAATCATGGTACACAATGTGGCGATCCGATGGCAGGGTGTGGGTACTGGCGAGTGCCTTGTGAACGTCATCACCCAGCGTGTGTAGTGCCAACAGTAAAATTCGGAGGCGGTGGTGTTACGGTGTGGTCGTGTTTTTTCATGGAGGGGGCTTACACCCCTTGTTATTTTGCGTGGCACTATCACAGTATAGGCTTACATTGATGTTTTAAGCACCTTCTTGCTTCCCACTGTTGAAGAGCAATTCGGGGATGGCGATTGCATCATTCAACAGGATTGAGCACCTGTTCATAATGCACGGCCTGTGGCGGAGTAACACGACAATAAGACAATAACATACGTGTAATGGACTGGCCTGCACAGAATTCTGACCTGAATCCTATAGAACACCTTTGGGATTTTTTTCAACGCCGACTTCGTGCCAGGCCTCACCGACCGACATCGACACCTCTCCTCCGTGAAGAATGGGCTGCCATTCCCCAAGAAACCTTCCAGCATCTGATTGAACGAATACGTGCGAGAGTGGAAGCCGTCATCAAGGCTAAGGGTGGGCCAACAGCATATTAAATTCCAGCATTACCGATGCAGAGTTCCTCGAACTTGTACGTCATTTTCAGCCATGTGTCCGAATACGTTTGATCACATAGTGTGTCTGCATAGTCCAGCTCACTTGCTCTTTCTATGCCCGCTCTGCATTGAGTCCAGTGACACACGTGGCGTGACAAGCGAGCGATGTGAGATTTGGTGTGTCATATACGTAGCACAGCAGTCTTCTCCGGCCGATGAAGCTTTTCTGGTTTTAGTCAATTTAATTAACATTAATTAACAGATGTCTAAAATACCTTGTTGGCTACATCCTTTTACTGACGTGAGGGAGTATGGCTGCAGCAATGATGGGAGAGTATTAAAAGAAATCTCTTAGGCAGCCATGATCTATCTGTATTACGCTATCAGTTCAGAAAATATGACGCGCCAGTTGTCCACATATATGATTTATTTAGTTTAAGAACAAATGTTTTGACCCCATTATCCAGTTCTTAAAAATATAATGCCATGCTATAATCATAATTGAATCATGTCTTTCCGAAACATGTTGTGTTTTAAATTAAATCCAGCACACATCTGGACAACGGCTGCGCCATATTCTCCGTGCTGATAAACTTCTTTTTTTGTTGTTTAGAGGCAAGAACCCATTTTCAGATCTTACGACTTTGTCACAAAAGACTCCATAGTTCCTTGTTATTCTACTGCATAAAAAGGTTTTACTCTCACAAAATACATTATGAGTTCTCAACCTCATAGAAAATTAGCTGTTGAAAGTTGCATATTTAATTATAGCTTAGTTAAAGGAAGGGTATATATATAGAACGTTCTTTCAGTATGTTAGTGTCACATTTCTGGTGGTTGGTTCGTAAGAAACCACGTTGCATATTTCTGTTTAGTTCTGTATCCTCTTTCTTTTCCACAATTTTCCTTAAATTAATTTCGATTACTTCACATGTCTCTGACATTTCACGTGCTGTCATTTCTCTCTCTTCGTGTTCTGCTTTTCCGTTGCTCTATTCAGCACTGCTTTCGTAGATATGTGTTCCACAAGGCCAACAAAATGAATATTGAAGTACAGATCATTTCTTACTCTTCTGGGCATAGACAACCGCGAAACGAAAGGAGAAAATCTCGTAAATTCTCACTGTATAGTGCAGACATGTAGCGTGCTAAAGTGCAGCACGCCACATTCATCTGCAGCGATAAGCGTTCTTGGTCACAATGTAGCCGATCTTCGGAAGACAATCGCGGAAATTCAAGTCAGTTTGTTTTCTTCGGCCATATTGGCCGAGGGTTATATTTCGGAATCTATGGAATGAAACTGCAGGTTTATTGTGAAGCACAGGTCGGTAAATCTGTTTCGGAAACTTTAGGAGTAAATTATAACATCATACAATTTCTTCCAGCGAGAAGGATGGTGTATCTTACGCTCAGAGCGACTGTAGTGTATCTTTTTTGGGTTGTGGTAGATGGAAATTAGCTGTCTACAAATTATTATTGCTGCTTAATGGCGTTTTAATGCCAGTGGGGTATGTGTTTCCACTTCTCCGTGCTGTAGATATACAAAGCATTTTAATCCAAACTTACGCTTGTCTTTCACAGGTATGCTGAAAGAAGGTTAATTTACGTATGCCTGCACAACTTCAAATAAATTCAGCAAAACAGTGTCTGAAATCTTGATTTTCAAGGTCGCTACGTATCATCTCGAGTAGGCCTATGTAACAGAACGTTTCTCCATCTCATATATTCGTAAGACTTGTCTGGTAGTTCGAATAACTGAGGGTAGAGTACACAGTACAGTACTGGCCACGTTCTTTTCAATACAGACGTAGCTCATTCACATGCATTCGGCATCTTTTTAATAGCTAAAGTCGCGTTGTAGCACTCGCCTCCAAGCCCACAGGCGGTGTGGTAATCGCCTTTGGAGATTAAAACCAAACCTAACGTAACCTTCTTGACCCCGCCCATAACTTCCGGGGCAGATAGGACGCATTGTGACCAAGTTGTCTGGCGACTGTGTCCGTTGCCTGTGCCACAGTGAACGAAGAGCAAATGGCGTCGGTTCAGAAATGGTTCAAATGGCTCTGAGCACTATGGGACTTAATTTTTCTGAGGTCATCAGTCCCCTAGAGCTTAGAACTACTTAAGCCTCACTAACCTAAGGACATCACACACATCCATGCCCGAGGCAGGATTCGAACCTTCGACCGTAGCGGTCGCGCGGTGCCAGACTGTGGCGCCTAGAACCGCTCGGCCACCCCGGCCGGCAAACAGCGTCGCCTACAAGGCATGCCGCCACGGCGGTATCGCATGTTTTAAGCAGGTACTATTGCGAGCGTTACCGTAGCTCCATTCATTTCATTCCTACCTGCCTGTCAGCATAGTCCCAGTGAAATGAAATGCGAACAAACGCTTGCATAACGTTTAACTTAACATCGTTAGAAAAACAAGGAGTAGACAGTGGATTCATCCATTTTCTATAGATTATGTAAAGGCCTGTGCTGTTTTGCATACCTTTATGTTTCAGAGAGACGGATATGAAACTGAAGATGCATTATCGATAGCTGGGCTTGAACAAGTGCAGGCAGCTGGACAGATACGTCAAGACATTTCAACAAATAATATGAAGAAGGGTTACTTTTTGACTTCAGCTTCGTCCGTAAAATGACAGTTTTCTAAAATGTAATTGCATGTCGGGTTATAAAGTGGAAAAGATTTTAATAAACCAACGTGGCAGACAAGGGTGTACTTAACTGCCTACTCTTTCTAATATTTATATAGACGACGCCATCCGAAAAAGGAAAGAAAGTGCCAAAAGGGATCCATATAAACAAGAATAAATATATTAATATACTGTTATATGCTGACTTCATTGCATTAATGGCAAATTCTAAATAATTACAAAAATCAATCCATCTTCTTAATTTTATTACAAAGGATTTTAATTTTAAGATAGCTCTACATAAAATTAAAACAACGGGGTCCCACGGAGAATACCCAGTACGAAACAGAATTATAACTGAGGATATTTTGGAACAAGTTCAAAACTTCATCTACCTAGGGGGTTGTATCACTACAAACGAAGATAAACATGTAATGTTAAATCACAGGGATTCAGGATGCGGCACTATAGGCAGAACATTAAAAAAATAGCTGAAGAAACACAAAAGCGAATGTGTACAGGCTTAACCCTCACCTTTGCTGCTCGCTGCGATCATCACCAAACCATTATATCTAGCTAGTTTGTGTTTTGCGCTGCAACCATTGCGTACGTCGTGAAACTTGAACTGTGATTGCCTGCTTCAAGGTCTCTCCAGCAGTGCCGTATTTGGCTGCTGTTCGTTACACGTGGTTTCTCGGGGCCTATACGCAGTCAGTTTTATTTGTTGCGAGTTTTGGAGACAATTCAGTAACGACAACTGTGAGTGACGATTTAAAATAGACACTTATTTCAGCTGTTCTTACTAACAGGGCAATGAACGCAGTTCCACTTAGCCTTGGTTTCATTGTATTAATTTCTTACATAAATACTACTCGTAAGAACTATGCATAGTAATAGGATCAATCTAAAACAAGTAATTATTTTCACCTTTCGATACTACACTTTTCCAGAAGTACAAAGCTTATTAGTCAAACTTATAGAAACATCTATAAATGTAATAATGCTTTTGTGCATCTGCCATTTTTCATCTGCAACTACAAAGGACTCAAGTATGATTTTGCATGCTTTCAATATAGTTCATCCTCTGCAAAATCCCATCGCTGATTAATTTATGCTACTAGTTCCAAATACGAAATGCACGCCCTACTAATTGTAGGATGTGGACAACAAATAATTATTTGCTTTTACAAAGGACGTTCAAAAAGTTTTTCTCAGTCATCTCTAATTTTTTTTATATTTTGCGGAAGGAGAATATGTTTTTGTAAACATACATCGGACATTTAGCTATAAGTTGGTATATAAAAGTATTTTATTTTATTTACAGGTGAGCCATAACGGACCGCGAAGTAGATGTCAGGTTGCGACAACGGTCGGTGATGGTGTTCCTCTTCAAGACCAGCGATGGCACTGCCACATCGATTCACAGGAAGTTGCTCCCTGTTCATGTGGAAGACACAGTGGATCGCAGCAGTATCCAGCGATGTTTGCAGAGGTTTAAAGGAGGTGATTTCTCTCTACTGGACAATCCACGATGCGGTAGGCCATCGACGGCAGTGAGTGATGTGAATAAGGACACCATTGATCAAATCATCCAAAATGACAGATGTGTGACGACACTACAGCTTGCTGAAATGATTCGTTTGACGTGCTATCAAGACACACAGACCACAGCTTCAGTGTCAGCTCATCAGACTGCACCACGACAATGCCAAACCCCATACAGCCCTTAAGACACAGGAGAAAATCAGAAAAATGGGTTGGAAAATTGTTCCTCATCCTCCCTACAGTACCGACTTGGCTCTGTCTGATTTGTACCTCTTTGGTCTTCTGAAGGCCCCCCTGCGCGGTAAAACATATGATAGTAAGAAAGACCTTATTTCCTGTGTCAAGCGATGGTGTCAAGGTCAATCCCCAGAATTTTACCAAAGTGCATTTACATCATGGAAAGAACGTTGGACCAGATGAGTCACAACTGATGGAGGCTACATTGAGTAGGCTCAATGTATAGCTAAATGTTCCAAGTATGTTCACAAAAGAGTTCATTCTATTCCTGCAAAAAATAACAAAATTAGAGACGAGTGTGCAAAACTTTTTGAACGCCCTTTGTACAATGTAAAGTGTGGACCATTGTAAAACCATAGCAGATTATTGTCAAGCATAATCAGATGTCACCGAGGTAAACATTCGTATATATTTAATATATTTAATTTTTCTAGACATGGATTGTTAAAGTTACACGAGGGACCGACACTAGATCCGAATTTATCGCTAGTAATTCGATTTTTTCTATCCTCTAGTGTTTGGCAAAGCGCTAAACCCAGCGCGGACTCCGCGATCGTGGCATTACACACGTACCAACCAACAGATCAGTCAACGAACCGACCAAACGTGCATTCTACACACCTCCCGACCAACTTCTCTCAGCGATTGCTTCACTGCCCTGTTTGTATCGCCGTTTGCAAATTGTTTATAAAAAGTTCATTGAGATTAGGTTCAACGAGATGTTGCTGAAGAAAAAGCTGGGGACCACCTTGGCTGTTTTGAAGATTACAATGACAAGAAAAACCGAGAGTAGAAGAAATTCAAGCACATTTTTTTACTGAAGGAATTGGGAGCGGATGATTTTCGCAGTTATCTTAGAATGGATGAAACCTGCTTTCCGGAGCTGCTGAATGTAATTAAACAAAGTCGTAATATGTATCAAACATTTAAGACATTATCGTGCCTTATTCACTGTAATCAGATTGCCCTACAACGTTTCTGCTGTAGAAAAGTACATACCTTCTTCAATTTTCTTTTATACGCCCTTTGCATATTATCTAATTTGCGCCTTAAAATAAGAGCTACGACGTCTGGATTGAACTGTTTAAGGATTTGCAACAAGGAAGTCAATGCTGCATGTCTTTCTTCCCTATTTCTGTAGGTCTCACAATTAATATCGAAAAGGTATCTGCTGCCTCTGTACTTCCTAATAATTCCATCATTTTAAAGCAATCAGCCTCGTAATCTTTCTTGTCTGCCATTTCACTATTGTGCGAGTATTCCACTATCGTGCCTACAGCTGACAAACGTGTCAAGCAGGTGGCACGGCAGCGCTAGACACGGCGGAATTTGTAGGTTGCAATGGCGCCGAGGGTAGGGTGAAATGGTGGATGGTCGGCTGTCCGGCGGTCATACCCGATCAGCCGCCCAATATAAAGTTGGTCGGTGGGTTGACAAACAGCACTACACATAGCCAATTTGTTGGGCGGTTGGTTCGTGCGTGTGTAGGGCCCTTACATAGAAAACACCGCCATGTCACATTGCGAGTGTGCAGAGCCACTCGGTAGGTAACAGGCGCACCCCCCCCCCCCTACCCCCCCCCCCCCCCCCAACCAACCCTGTTCTTAGCGCGCCGAAGTTGAGCGTGGTTGAGCAGTTGGAGATGTCAGACTACAACGCTCAATCGTCTTAGGTTCCTGCTTTACCACATCCACGGATATAGCCAGGTGTTCGGAAATAAACAGCAAACTGTTTGTGACAAGCGAGGAATTATAAATGTCCTAGCTCCTTGCTTCACACGCAGCAAAACTGAGCGAGGTGGCGCACGAGCTAGCAAACTGGACTCACATTCTTGAGGACGACGGTTCAACCCTAGTTCGGCCGTCCTGATTTAGGTTTCCCGTGATATCCCCAAATCGCTTCAGGCAAATGTTGGGATGTTTCCTTTGAAAGGCCATGGCCGACATCCCTCCGTAACCCGATGACACCCATGACTTCGATGTTTGGTCTCCTCCCGCAACCAACCAACCAACCAACTTGATAAAATGTCAGTTTATAACTGATCTGGACTGACAACAGGTGTGAGCCGTCTATGGCTCACGTGGCCCAACAACAACATTTTAACACATGCGGCTCACATGATTTAAAACCGTAAGAGGTATAAAAAATCGTTTTTCAATAAATGATTCAAACACTTAGTTTATTTGATAATATTAGCTACATACAATGTTATTTACAATCTTTTTACTTGGTCTGACAATAATGTTCATGAATGAAGACCTTAGAATATTCTACTTCTTCAACACAGCATTGTGAATGTCACTAAACACTCGTTGCACATAAAAATGTCACATTTGTTGCATTTAGTGCACACCCTCTTCCCTTTCCTAGCAGCATCCATTCTTTCTTCTGTTCTTCACAGGCGCTTATAACAGCCGAAACATCTTCTTCAAATGCTCTGCTTTGTTCCCTCTACTGTCACAAGACGATGGCTGTTATCTTCATGGAACGGTTGTAGTGTTGCTCGTGGTTGTGGATCTTCGGCATTCAATAGCAGTAGAGTCAAGCGCTCCCTGAAAGGAATTATTTGTATGCGAGACTTGGATCCTTTGTTTGCCAAGTTGTACAGGAGTTGAGCATTTACAACAGATGTTCCAAAAAGTATTTCAGAAATGATCTTTCTGTACCATTTAACCGTATGCTGGAGTGTCGTTGAGTATGTGCTCCTCTGACCGGATACAACAATAAATGACTTGGCGGCATTGTAGTCCACGACTGCTTTGGGTCTCAAAACTTCCAAGCCATTTTTACGTTTTCAGGCACCATATCATCGTTATGTTTGGTAGAAATTATCAAAACATCCCGTTTATCTTTTTCTTTGATCACGGAGGTTTTTGTGTTCCTGTGTGAACACACTGTTTGCCCTTTTTTCAGCCTGCAGATATTATAGTTTGTGCGTTACCTTTTCTGTTACTCTTAAGAGTGCCAACAATGTGGGTAGAGGTACTCATTAGTTCTGTAGCCAATGATACACTACTGTACCAATTGTCACAATACAGTGTCCTCCCAGTGTGACACAAAGGGTCAAGTAACTCCATAACTATTTTTGTGGAACACAAACACCTGTAGTTGCTTCCTTACCAGCATAGAATTTGAGGCTCCATGTATAGCCGGATGGAAAGCAAAGTTTGGAGACTTTTACCCCATACCTATGCCTTTTGTTTGGTACATATTGCTGAAATGACAGGCGTCCTCTGAACGGGATAGTAGTCTCATTAATACAAATTTCCTCTTGAGGACAAATCGTATCCTTGAATTTTGGTACTATCAGGTCTAAGAGAGGTTGGACTTCGTGGAATCTATCCCCTTCAAGTCTACTTTCATTATTAGAAGCATGGAATAATCTGAGGAGTATTTCAAACCGATTACATGACATAATAGAGCTAACGTTGTTAGAGTAAAGAATCGACTTGCTCTAATAGCAAGCTAAATTTGGCATTATAATGCCACAGAAACGTTTCATCTCTGCTATAATTGTTTGTTTGCATTTCGTTAGCCTGGATTTGCGACTGAGTTGTTGAGAATCAATTTTTTGTTTTGCATATCGATCTGTTTCAAAGAAACTCGAACACATCATTATCAATGAAATGAAGCCCTCTGGTGAACAATTGTTCAACACGTCCAAAACATCATTTGATAAGGCAGGGGGAAAGCATGTAGGAAATACCTTCGGCTCCTCAGTAGCGTATGCCCATATTAGATCTGTGACATTGGTAGTATTCCCATCTGGTGTTTCATCGGCGTTATTTTCGGAATTATAGCTGTCATGCATAGCACATACATCCACATCATTTTGCAGCAATGGATGTTTTAGGTAATTATAGTCTTAGAGCAGGAAGGTTCTTTGGGCCTAATGTATCTTGTGAAGCGCTAGACCTGATAAGAAAAGTAGTACCTGGATTAGGCGTATCACAGATATTCAATTCCTCAAAGACACTCACTTCGTCATCACTTTCAATAAATTTCTGTTGCTTTGTACGGTCTCTAACACAACGTTCATTATCAGGTTCATAATTAGGGTCGCTGTCTGTGTTATCAAAAATGTCACTTTCACAACTTGATAACCTATCTTGCATACCCTCATTCATTAGCTGTTCAAGTTCTTCAGAAGTTTGTCTTCTTTTGGCCATAATAACAAACTAGGAAACCAATCAAATACACAAACGTAACTTCAACTAGCAAACACAACCAATCAGCAAAACTAACGAAAGACTACTATAGTTGAGTCGTTCTTAAGAACATCTCTGACGGTTGCAGTTAGGAATCACCATGGGCACCAACTGCAAAAATATTGAGTGCTACGAATACGGGAGTGTTCAGTGGAGCCACCACTTTTTTAACCCATAGCTGAAACGCATTATGTGTGAGGCCTATGAGGCCCCCAAGACCTCTAAACACAACCAGTTATGGCTCACGCGACCCACAGTACAATGTACACGTAAACCAAATACGAGGGTGAGTCAAATGAAAATCTTAAATATTTTTTAAAATATTATTTATTGTGCATAAGTGGTACAAAGCTGTATCACTTTTCAACATAATCTCCCCCTCACCCAACGCAAGTTCTCCAGCGCTTAGAAAGTGCATAAATTCCTTTAGAAAAAAATTCTTATAGTAGTCCGTGCAGCCACTCATGCACCGCGTGGCGTACCTCTTCTTCAGAACGGAACTTCTTTCCTCCCATTGCATCTCTGAGTGATCCAGACATGTGGAAATCACTTGGGGCAAGGTCTCGTGAGTATGGTGGATGAGGAAGACACTCAAAATGCAGGTCTGTGATTGTTGCAACTGTTGTACGGGCAGTGTGGGACCTTGCATTGACATGATGCAAAAGGACACCTGCTGACAGCAACCTACGTCACTTTGATTGTATTGCAGGCCGCAGATGATTTTTTAGGAGATCTGTGTATGATGCACACTGATGACAATAGTTCCTCTAGGCATGTAATGCTCCAAAATGACGCCTATTTCGTCCCAAAAGAGAGTCAACATAACTATGGCTTCAACATAACCTTCCCTGCTGATGGTTCTGTTAGAAACTTCTTTGGTTTTTGTGATGAGGAATGGCGCCATTCCTTGCTCGCTCTCTTCGTTTCCAGTTGGTGGAAGTGAACCCAAGTTTTGTCCCCAGTAACGATTCTTGCAAGGAAGCCATCACCTTCTCGTTCAAAGTGCCGAAGAAGTTCTTCACAAGCATCAACACGTCGTTCTCTCATTTTAGGAGTCAGCTACCATGGCATCCACCTTGCAGACACTTTGTGAAACTGCAGCACATCATTCACAATGTGGTGTGCTGACCCATGACTAATCTGTAAACATGCTGCAATGTCATTCAGTGTCAATCGGCAGTTTTCCTTCACTATGGCTTCAACTGCTGCGATGTTCTGTGGAGTCACAACTCGTTGAGCCTGACCTGGACGAGAAGCATCTTCTACTGAAGTCACACCATTTACGAACTTCCTACTCCATTCGTAGACTTCCTGCTGTGACAGACATGCATCACCGTACTGAACCTTCATTCGTCGATGAATTTCAATAGGTTTCACACCTTTACTACGCAAAAACCGAATAACAGAACGCTGTTCTTCCCTGGTGCAAGTCGCAAGTGGGGCGGCCATCTTTATACTGATACTGCGACGGTATGTGTGCATCTGCACTATGCTGCCACCTACAGGCCATTCCGCACGCTGTTTGTAGCACGCTTACCAACTTACAGGATAACGGCGCAAAATTTCGATTTTTTTATTACAAATTTAAGGTTTTCATTTGAGTCACCCTCGTATGCGCATGAGTTACGTTTGTGTGTGTCGTCTATTGTTGACGAAGGTCTTAATGGCCGAAAGTTTTCTTTGTGACAGTTTTTTTGTTGTGCCTATCTGCTACTCAGCATCTCCGCTATTGGTGAGTAGCAACTTTCCTTTTCATAAGTGAACCGTGAATTTACTTTCAAAATCTTTTCTTAAAGAATTTACTTTATACACTAGCGATTCATCAAGAACATTAACACATCTAATCGCTCTATGTGAACGTGGAAGTAGTTGCCAGTGGGTAACTGATGAAAACAAATTTCTTTCAACAAATGGAAATTTTATTCCTAAAATCCCTTTCTTTAAAAAAACAGATTTAAAATTAGAATCAGAAAGCAGGCACTAAATATCAAGTTACAATTTATTCAGAGGCAGAAATAACAATTTTTTTTTTGTTGTTGTTGACAGTATGAGCTTTCGGGCTGAGAACCTTGCCGCTCCATTTTAACACGGCCGTAGTCACGACCGCTCACAACAACCTCTGAAAGACTGGTGCAAATCTGAAACACACCAGATTACTTTAAACTAAAAATTTCAACAACCCACACAAACACATAAATTATGCACTCCGTAGGAGGGATGGAAATTGTACAAAACACTCACATTAAAAAAATTACTTGCCACCGAAAGTGCAACTTGTTTTTAAAAGAAAACTCTTACGGTGGAAGGGTGGCAACTTTATATGACCATTTAGATAAAAACCCATGCAATTTAATCTTACATAAAATGTACAAATATGCTCTACATTACACATATACCGCCTCTCAAGATGACAGGCAAGATAAAAACACATTTCAGGAATTCGGCCTTTACACCTGAAGCAATAAATTCTTTAACACCGAATCCGACAAGCATGACAGAGGCAGCTATTAACGAACGGCAGACCGACAGACAGACAGACACTAACTGCGTAACAAATGCAGACGCGAGACAGACAAGCAAGCTGGGGACGAGAGACTGACCAAGAAAAAAAGTAGAATTTAACAATTAAATGAAACAACATATCACGAATCAGTGAATTTCTAATAAACAGCGATGTCCGGCGAAGACCTGGCGCAGCACACCCAAATCGCTCTCCCGAACCGTTCGCTGCCAGCCGCTTCAACGGACGCAGGAAGGCGCGCCGATCTCCCGTCTCACGGCGCCGCAGCTCGCGCCGGTCAGACCAATGTCGTGGGTTGACTCCTGTTGCTCTCGTGTCGGCCGCGAAGCCACTACCCCTCGCTATACGGCGCGGCCGACTGGACTGACGTGGCGACCTCACATGCGCCGACGCTCGAGACGGACAAGTCATCTTGTGTCCCAGTGCTCGACTGACCAACCGATCGATTCAGCCGCCAATGACCATTGCCTGAACAAACTCGAGCAGACTGGCGGCCTAACATTTACTAGCACTCCTGACGACAGACAGACACTGACTGCCCCACACTGACCCGGCTGACCAACTGACCTCGACTCCCCCCCCCCCTCCCCCTAGCGAGCTCATAGCGCCCCTTAAATGCACGTGAGCAAGTTACCTTTCCCCTATCCCACCAGAGGGAGACACCAAAGCTGCGATTGCCACAGCGGCGCCACCGCCAGAAACGGAGGGCGACTGCTTCACACAACGCGCTGCGGCGCGCTCTTCAAAACAACAAATTTTTTCCACGGCTCAATGATATTGTTACAATCCATCCTGGATTTTCCATTGTTTGATTTTTACCAAAGGTGGCGTGTTTATGATAAATCTTCAACACGCCAAAAACGACTGTGATGTGCGCGTGCTGGCTACTGAGAGGTTTTGCGCATGCGCAAGATGAGGTGTGTGTGTGTGTGTGTGTGTGTGTGTGTGTGTGCGCCAGTTAAGTCTCCCGCTCATCGACCACCACGCAGATGCCACGCGCTTTCACACGCTAGTATAATGGCTGCTAAAGGAGTGTACGCATTCACCATGCGCTAAGCTTACGTTCATGATACAGCCCCGCTGCTGGCAGTTGGCACAACACATCGCGCTGCTAGAACGAGCCTCTGTAGAGCGCGCGCGCGCGCGCGCGCGCGCGCGCTCTACAGAGGCTCGTTCTAGCAGCGCGATGTGTTGTGCCAACTGCCAGCAGCGGGGCTGTATCATGAACGTAAGCTTAGCGCATGGTGAATGCGTACACTCCTTTAGCAGCCATTATACTAGCGTGTGAAAGCGCGTGGCATCTGCGTGGTGGTCGATGAGCGGGAGACTTAACTGTCGGGGCATCTGTTGTGGGTCCGATGGAGGCGAGGCCCACGGGAAGGACGGGTCCTGCCACACTCGGCACAGCACGTGACACAAGGCCTCCGAGAAAGACGCCGGACGTTAACAATACAGGTCTTAAGGGTGGCAGCAGTCGTCTCTGGCGTGGAGCGAGTAACTGTTTCAAATCAGTTTAGTAATTCTTGACTGGAGGTTTAAATGCAAACAAGCTTCCGATAGCAAACGACAATGTTAAGGCCTTTAGTGGGTATTTCATCAATTACATATTGATTTCCCGTGGGCCCTGCACGGAACCGAGTGTTCGCAAAATGTGGCTGACAAGCCGACTAGTATGGCGTCACTGGTTCATTGCAGGGCCCGTATATCTCTTGGGCCCAGAGTGGAGACCACGTTGAGCATTTATGAAAGGAACTGTAAACTTCGATCCCGGATACTCGACTTGAGGTTGAATTTTAATCTTGTGCCCCTGTTTCCCTACAAATAAATTTATCGCGGATAGGCTCCACGTTGAACGAACACAATTTTTCTTCGTTTCTGCCCAGACGTGTTCCTTTGCAACATCGTCAGGGAGATTTTTATTTGCTTTCTTGTTAGCACATGCTGTGGTTCCTTTGTACATTACGTTTCAGCAGCTTTTTCTTTCACAGTTCGTCATTATTACAGATTTCGACATCCGCTTGACTGTGAAACTGCCCTTCAGGCTTGTAGTGTGTCACTGTTCAAACATCAAACAGCTATAACGTAAAGTTTAGTAAACCATAGAAATCACACTATGTACTAACAAGAAAGCAAGTAAAAGCCACTGATGACACTATAACTTACCAAACATAATTATTATGGGAAGTACTCCAAGTTATTATGTTCAAATACCATACACCATTGTAAAATCGGATTATTATTTTGAAAATGAAAACTATGTAGTCGTACCTGTAAGTTAAAATTTAGCCCAAGATACATGCAGAAAATTCAGTCTGCCAATGCCCCGCCAGAACAGCGAAGTTAAGTGACGTCAGGCTTGACTAGCACTTGAATGAGTGACTGTCCGGGTCTGCCGAGCGCTGTTGCCAAGCGAGATGCACTCAGCCCTTGTGAGGACAGTTGAGGACCTACTTGGTTTAGAAGAAGCGGTTCTGTCCAAGAGAGCTGACAACGACCGGGTGAGTGCAGAGTGGAGGTCCCTCCATGCTGCGTCCAGTGGCGCCTCTCGGCTGCGGAGGACACGGCGGTCGGTCGGTATCGTTGGGCCTTCCGGAGCCTGTTCAGAAGGAGTTTAGTTTTAGTTAAGAAGATATTATTTTATGATATCGGATGCATCGCCTGCGTAATTCAAAAAAAGCGTGTAATGTTTTATAAATAGCAGTTAAATGAAAGTCAAACAGTAAACTGTTTATTATTTGAATAGTAATTGCCCTAGCGTAGCTCTTAATTAACTTTTCTCCTCGTGAAACAAGACTGACCAATACTCTGATGGAAAATTGTTTGCTGTTTCCTATGGAACCGTGATTGTATGTACACCGTTTCATCTGAAGCAAATCGATTCGATGTCTTTCTCCAGTCTTCAAAAATATGGAAACCACATTGAGAGAGATCGGGACTATATGGATGATGTGTAACCCTCCATACAGTTCCGACCTCTCCCCAAGCGATTTCAGCCGGCCGCGGTGGCCTCGTGGTTCTAGGCGCTCAGTCCGGAACCGTGCGACTGCTACGGTCGCAGGTTCGAATTCTGCCTCGGGCGTGGATGTGTGTGATGTCCTTAGGTTAGTTAGGTTTAAGTAGTTCTAAGTTCTAGGGGACTGATGACCACAGATGTTAAGTCCCATAGTGCTCACGGCCATTTGAACCATTTGAACCCAAGCGATTTCAATATCTTTAGAGCCCTGAAGAAAGACATTAGAGGGCGCCGATTTGCTTCGGACGAACAGGTGCATGCCTGGGTACAATCACGGCTCCACAGGAAACCGCACACAATTTTCCACGAAGCCATTGGTTAGTTTTGTCTCACAGTGGGCTAAATGTAGTAACAATTATGGTGATTACTTTTGAAATGATAAACAGCTTACTTACTTTTTCCCATAGGTTACGTTTTCATTTGACTGCCCCTTACATATTCCTATTCCTATTCGTATTAACTGAAATAGGAAACAATACTTGGAAATGCAAAAAGAGTACATCCTAGCGGAGACTAAAAGAGACGATCATTATGCCGCGTATTCTTACATCTAACTGAGAGATTGCTCTTATAATACCCATATATACACTGACGGAAAAAATTACAACACCGAGGAGGATCTGTGCGACTTGAACGAACATTGGTAGGCATGTTTCTACATATATAAGAGGATGTCTATTGCAATTTTGCGCCAGTCACATAGGAGTGGCTCTAGCAACGCCGCTATGAGGATGCAAATCAGGTTTGCTTTAAATATACAAACGATCATGAGCGTTAGTTACCATTGAGATTCGGCGTGGTGAGTTGATGTTAGTCAAGAATGCCTATAAGGCGATAAAGACGCCATTATCAAAACCTTACTGAGTTTGAACGAGGTCGTGTAATACACTATTGGCCATTAAAATTGCTACACCACGAAGATGACGTGCTACAGACGCGAAATTTAACCGACAGGAAGAAGATGCTGTGATATGCAAATCATTAGCTTTTCAGAGCATTCGCACAAGTTTGGCGCCGGTGGCGACACCTACAACGTGCTGACATGAGGAAAGTTTCCAACCGATTTCTCGTATACAAACAGCAGTTGACCGCCGTTGCCTGATTAAACGTTGTTGTGATGCCTCGTGTAAGGAGGAGAAATGCGTACCATCATGTTTCCGACTTTAATAAAGGTCGTATTGTAGCCTACAGCGATGGCGGTTTATCGTATCGCGACATTGCTGCTCGCGTTGGTCGAGATCCAATGACTGTTAACAGAATATGGAATCGGTGGGTTCAGGAGGGTAATACGGAACGCCGTGCAGGATCACAACGGCCTCGTATCATTAGCAGTCGGATGACAGACGTCTTATCCGCATGGCTGTAACGGATCGTGCAGCCACGTCTCGATCCCTGAGTCGAACGGATGGGGACGTTTGGAGCAGCATGGACTATCAGCTCGGAGACCATGGCTGCGGTTACCCTTGACGCTGCATCACAGACAGGAGCGCCTACGATGGTGTACTCAACGACGCACCTGCGTGCACGAATGGAAAAACGTCATTTTTTCGGATGAATCCAGGTTCTGTTCACAGCATCATGATGGTCGCATCCGTGTTTGGCGACATCGCGGTGAACGCACATTGGAAGCGTGTATTCCTCATCGCCATATTGGCGTATCACCCGGCGTGATGGTATAGGGTGCCATTGGTTACACGTCTCGGTCACCTCTTGTTTGCATTGACGGCACTTTGAACAGTGGACGTTAAATTTCAGATGTGTTACGGCCCGTGGCTCTACCCTTCATTCGATCCCTGCGAAACCCTACATTTCAGGAGGATAATGCACGACCGCATGTTGTAGGTCCTGTACGGGCCTTTCTGGATACAGAAAATGTTCGACTGCTGCCCTGACCAGCACATTCTCCAAATCTCTCACCAACTGAAAACGTCTGGTCAGTGGTGGCCGAGCAACTGGCTCGTCACAATACGCCAGTCACTACTCTTGATGAACTGTGTATCGAGTTGAAGCTGCATGGGCAGCTGTACCTGTCCACGCCATCCAAGCTCTGTTTGACTCAATGCCCAGGCGTATCAAGGCTGCTATTACGGCCAGAGGTGGTTGTTCTGGGTACTGATTTCTCAGGATGCACCCAAATTGCGTGAAAATGCAATCACATGTCAGTTCTAGTATAATATATTTGTCCAATGAATACCCGTTTATCATCTGCATTTCTTCTTGGTGTAGCAATTTTAATGGCCGGTAGTGTAGATTTTGCAGAAAGACTTGGCAGGAATGTAGCCACTGCACATGATTCCAGGCAGCAGTAATCGCGAGAACGTGCGAGTACTGTCACAAGAAAACCAGGCTCCGGACCACCACGTGGCAGTACCGAGAGGTAAGACCAGAGTGTTCGGCGTATGGCTCTGGCGCACGGTGCTGCATCTGAAGCAGCAATTTCAGCAGCAGTTGGCACCACTGACCCCAGACACCGTCATTTTCGACTTCAGTGGTGTCAATCAAGAGCTCATTGGAGGGCAGAGTGGAGGTCAGTTGTGGTTCCTCGGTGCCAGTGATAGCCGTGTGTTTGTTAAGAGGAGGCCATTTGAGGGCGTGCAACCAACCTCTCTGCGCGCTAGACACACTGTACTTACATCTGGAGTTATGGCCTGGGGTGCGATTATCGACCTGTTGTGGCGCCGTTCATGTACAGCATCCCTGAAGGGAGTTTTTCAACAGGATAACGCTCACACACATACCGCTGTTGTAACCCAACAGCCTCTACAATCGACTTGTTTCCTTAGCCTGTTCGATCACCAGATCTGTCTCAAACCGATCTCATCTGTGACATCATCGGGGAATAGCTCCAGCGTCACCCACAAGCAGCATTAAGCGTCCCTGTATTGACCGACCATGCCCAACAGGCGTGGAACTCTGCCCCACAAACTGACATCCGACACCTGTACAACACAATGCAAGCACTTTTGAATGCTTGCATTCATCATTCTGGCGGCTACAGTGGTTATTAATGCACCAAAATTTCACATTTTCAATGGCTTATCTCACACTTGCCTTAACCTGTTAAGCCGTGCTGTGGCTCGCGTTGGTGCTGTTTGCAGGATCCGCCCTCTCTTGCAGGCCAGACGTATCGCTTAGTTGGCATGGTTGCAGTTGTTTGTCTTCTTCTCGTGTCGACTGGCGCCAGTCGTTTCGCAAGCGTTGCCTGTCCGCTAGTGGCAGCAGCGGTGGTTATCGATATGTAGTAACTGTTGCCCTATCTTTGGGGCGACGTCGTCTTTTTGCTGGGTCGTGTGACTGTGCGAGTTCGGTTGGGGGACTCATGAGGAGCCAGGTCCGCGCAGTGCCAGAACACGCCGGGGCCGCTGGCGGCACGCATGGACTGCCGGATGGATGGGCTGTGGTCACGAGGGTGCACGACCTCGTCATAAACCGGATCCAGCAAGCTGTATGACGAGTGCATTTCAATCCAAGTAGAGAAACCTCCACCGCTGTGATATCTCGCGATTCTCCAGTGGCTTGTGTTTGTGTTGCTGGTCGTAGTGTCGCCGAGGCAAAGAGCAGCGAGTGGAGTGCTTGGAGAAGGCGGATCTGATTAGCTTTCCTCGACTTCTTACTGCTACTTACTGAGTTCAACTTGTTTCCATCTGTTAAGTTTAACCAGCGGTAATTTTTCTTGCCTGGTGGTCGCTAACGCCCCAATTACCTAATTACCTGTCCTGGGGGAGCGGGGCGGGGCGGGGGGGGGGGGGGGGGGGGCATGTGACGGCAGTGTACATTTCCTCGCCTTGCCGCCGCTGTCTGTTTTCTGGACGTAGTGCAGACCGCCGGTTCCAGCTTTGGCGCATTGTTCCATCGTTGCATTTGGTTTATCGCACGTCAGGTAGCTTCAGCAAGATTATCATTAGTCATTCGTGAGACTGCCACTAGTCTGAGTTACCATCTTTTTAAGTGAATGCAACTCTTGGCTGCCTATGTCATCGCTCGCGGAAGTGTTTGTTGCCAGACATTCTCAGAGGTCGATTCCGGAGCACTGTCTGGATCAGTTGCTTGTTTTTTTTTTTAAATTAACTTTACTATTGTATTTGCTGTTTCTATAGTGTATTTGCTGTTTTAATATTATTGACGTTCCTGGCGTGTAAGGCCTTCAATCGTGATTGTGGTCATTTGCCTTAAAATTTTAATTTGGTGTTTATATTTTAGCAGTAAGCCTTAAAACCTTATTTACTGCCATTCCTGGCTCTGATGCCTTCTGCTGTTCAAATGTTCAAATGTGTGTGAAATCTTATGGGACTTAACTGCTAAGCTTACACACTATTTAACCCAAATTATCCTGAGGACAAACACACACACCCATGCCCGAGGGAGGACTCGAACCTCCGCCGAGACCAGCCGCACAGTCCATGACTGCAGCGCCTTAGGCCTTCTGCTGTGTTTGTAATGACTTACCTTAATATTTCAATACCTTTAAATTGCACCGCGTTCTTAAACAATTCTCAACTTATTGCCATTCTTGGCGTGTAAGGCCTTCAGCCTTGGTTGTGGTCGCTTGCCTTAAAATTCTAACTTAGTATTTGTATTTACGCAGTAAACCTTTAGAACCTTATTTACTGCCATTCCTGGGGTCTGATACGGTCTGCTGTGTTTGTGGCGACTTGGTTCAAATGGTTCAAATGGCTCTGAGCACTATGGGACTCAACTTCTGAGCTCATTAGTCCCCTAGAACTTAGAACTAGTTAAACCTAACTAACCTAAGGACAGCACACACATCCATGCCCGAGGCAGGATTCGAACCTGCGACCGTAGCGGTCTCGCGGTTCCAGACTCCAGCGCCTAGAACCGCACGGCCACTTCGGCCGGCTTTGGCGACTTGTCTTTAATAGTTCAATACATGTAATTTGTAAGTTGTAGCGAGTTTTAAACAATTCTTAATTTATTGGCATTCCTTCTGCCCAGATGAATGTGGTTTGCTTTTAAAACATTATTTATTGTATCTGTATTTAATGGCGATTTGCTAAATTGTGTCTCACTGAAAACACTATTATTTACACTTTTGTTTGTTCCTTCATTAATAACGTGTGGTGTTTTTTATTTGTTGCTGAGTCTGGAATTACTAGTTAAAATAAATTGTGCGTAATTGTAAAAGGCAACCAATAGTAACTGATTACGGCCCCGTCCACAATCGTAACCGAATCCTGCCTTCCCTTGACTACCGCCAGGTTTCACCTGCGATTTTACAGTGTTAATCACTTAAATACGTTACGTAGACAAATGTTGCTCTACATGAAGTATTTTTTGGGTGCTGTGATTTTTTCCCTCACTGTATTACATACATAAAGCGGCATCTGTAAAAGATTAGCTAAAAAAAGGAAAAGATTCAGCGTCTCCAATTTTCCACACTAATAAAATTTAAGAGGAGGAAGCAATGTCCGTCTGAGCGTGGTTAATTGATCATGGCAATGGCTTTACCTTCAAGAGAAATTGGATCTGTTTCTATGGAACAAAAAGATCTCAGACGCAGAATATGCGGTAAGGCCTTTCTTTAACAGCATATTGCTGCCACAGGAGCCGGGTGTTCTTTGGATGAGACATTAACGCGATCTGCAGGTGCTGGAGCTAGCTGCATGTGTGGAGTTACCGGCGGTGAACAGAGAAGAATCGGCGGCAGGACGTGATCCGCACTGTGTGTAAACACTGCAGCAGAGAGCGCTCGTATTTCAAGGCGAGGGGAGTCCGCACAGAGGTACCAACCGACTGGACGCCCACTGCCCTTGACGCAGGGGGGGGGGGGTTACTCCGGGCAGATGGCGATGGATGCCACACGGCAGCGTGGGTGCCACGTGCGAGCCCTGGCGACATGCCGACGTGCGATCACCGCAGTCCCTCATAAAAGCTCCAGCGAGGCTCTAGAACAAACAACTCGCCGCCGCGGCAATTAGGGCTGCTCGGAATAGCCCTCCCCTTTGATGTTCTTGCTGTCTGAACCAATATAAAAGCCGCTATTTATTTTAGGCCTTTCATCGATTACTGTTTGCGCGTGTGCATTCCAAACAGTCTTAGATCAAAAATAATACTAACCATCAAATTTAAATCAGACATTGTAATGGTTCTTTATTTAAGTGACCATTACGGCTCTCCAACCCCAGTTCTCGATATCAGTAATATCGTACTACTTTTCTGCGAAGTAACAGACATATTTTTGTGACAATATTCACATTTGGTTTTATTACTGTATAGGTACTTCGATGTATCGATATATTACGGTGATATGGTTCTTGTGTGTATTCATTTCTGTGAGACTGCCATAATCTTTGACTTACTTCTAACCGTTTTGGCGCGAATGCGCACAGAGTAGAGATGGGCAAACTGAAACACGTAACTGTTTCGAAACAAATGAAACAGTACAATGTAATGTTTCGAGACGCTGTTTCGAAACAGTGAAACAGTTTGTGTTTTGTAACCTAATAAACCTAGACATTTTATCATCTTGAATGTCTACTATATAGGTATGTCCATATAAACGAAAATGAGGTGCGAGAGCGATAATCATAGCGCAGAAAGTATGAAACTATCACTTAAGCGTCTTGGCAGTTTCATATTTCCTGCAGCAAATGCGTTGCTTTCGTGTCGTGCGACTTCCATACTTTTCAATTGGCTGAGGACAGCCATAGCTGAAGACAGAAGAACCACCACGAACAGAACTGGAGGTGGGAGCAAACTGCAGAAACAACTGATACGCTACTAGGATTCCTACATTACGTTTGTATGGGTAATATACCCATCCTGCTAATTTCCAAACACACACATGGAATCATTGTGGATAATAGGCACAGTGACTATAGATTCACAAATAACGCCAAATAATTCGAATAAATAACAAAATATAACAGAAAAAATTTTGTCTTTCAAGGTGTTTCGAACCGTTACTATAAATTAACCATGCTTCCCAGCCCTTCCCGTTCACCATTACACTATCAGTGATATGTCAAACAGATTGCTTGCAATTATACCTACATCAAATTTCTGTATATGTCTAATAACTGTCACTCTACGCCTTTTTTTTTATTCAAAATCTTGTAGGCTTACTTGCGTTGCTTAGTATGATTACTGTACATGAACAGAGAAGCGTGTGTTATAAAAAAAGGGTAATTTAACTGAATGATTTTCCCATATTTATTATTTTGAATGTGAATAGTATGCGTTGTTTTATTGTTTGCTTAGTGTTTATAAAGCAGATGTTACGCCATTTCGAAATAGGACAGTCAGCTAGAGACGAAGCTTTATTTTCGGATATCTTAAGCTTTATGCTATTGCTTGTCAAAAAGATTTCGACGTTCTTGAAAGTGTTTCATGAAGTGGTATGTTGTGTTTCAGTACCTGTTCCGCCGGCCGCGGTGGTCTCGCGGTTCTAGGCGCGCAGTCCGGAACCGTGCGACTGCTGCGGTCGCAGGTTCGAATCCTGCCTCGGGCATGGATGTGTGTGATGTCCTTAGGTTAGTTAGGTTTAGGTAGTTCTAAGTTCTAGGGGACTGATGACCGCAGCAGTTGAGTCCCATAGTGCTCAGAGCCATTTGAACCAGTACCTGTTCCGAGCCCGAATCTCGTCCGACACAGAGCGGAATGAAACATCACTGTTTCGATACAATTAATCTGTTCCAAGCACAGGTGGACTGAAACAGTCTTATTATGAAACAACGATACAGTTTCTGTGTCTGGCTCGAGATCGAATCTGGTCCGGTTATCCGAGACAGGGACGGAATGAAACACCACTGTTTCGAAACTGTGAACCACAGCCGTTCCGAAACACTGAAACAGTTCCACGTATCGATACACTGTATCGAAACATAGATACAGTGGCCAAGTCTAGCACAGAGCAGTCTTTGTTTCACTTTGTAGAAGTTAAGTTGTTATTTTGCTTTGTAAAAGAACAGTCAAGTCTTGTGTTTGGTTAAAGTGGAAATTAAATATATGAAGATTGATACAAAACTGTTTTCTTGATGATGTGACAATTAAGAAGAAGTATATGTGAATTTACAACAAGTTTAATAAAAATGTGGATCGTGAACACCAAGTCAAAAATTATTTCTACCGTACCATTGTTCTGATCTGGGATTGTTTGATCATTAGTAATTTCCTGAAAAACGCATTTGTTAGGTCTTCAAATATTGCTAAAATTCAGATCTGGACCTTCTAGCAGTCAAAGTGGAATTACCCTAGAATCAACAAGATGAGCCATAACAACTTCGACGAAATCTACGTGGGAATCCATTCAAGATAAGTGCCAATATTTATGACTTTTTCCCAGTGACTTCATTATTTCCATTCTGACGATACTATCCACAGTCAATAACTTTGTTGTTGCCCGATAAAGCGAACATATGCTGCGTGAGCAACATTATTAATCTGATTTCTAACCTATTTTGCAAGTGGTGGTATTGTTAGAACATGCAGTAAAACATAAAAATGAAATTGGTCGGTAGTAGGACGATAAAAAAGTTCATGTACTTCCAGATACTGTCTCGTACAAATGAGTGCTAATTCCGCCGTTTGACATTCGCTGAACCTACTAGTGGCCTAGACCACTGTCACAAACACGGCGACTGGAATCAACCAAACTTGAAAGGTTTACTTATTCAGTTCAGGGAAAAACATCGACGTGGTGAGCTAAAATTCAAAAAAGTAATCTGTTAGAACTTTACGACGTGGATCAAAATCATCTAAACAACATTACTATGAAAAAACGTTTTCCTGAAATATTTTTTTAAATTTATGCACTAGCAATTTATCGAATCTTACGGCCATCATTATGTGATAACCGACTGTCGCAAGAGCAGATAAAACAATTGTGACAAAGGCACAGATATCAGATGATACAGAAGTAACAACTTGCAAAATTGTGACTCGATCATCAACGAAGATTTGATAAAAAGGTAAACTGTGACATCTAAAATAATGAACCTAAATTGACTATCGGGTTTCTCATACACGTGCAAATGATAATGAAGTCGAGAAGTAAAGGAAAACTGGGTAAGTTCGTTTAAAAATAGACTAACAATTTGGTCATATAACTGTATATCTGTAATACATCCAGGCGTTAAAACTGAACTAACAATTATATACTTATATGGATATGGTGTCTGTTCTTTCGGACATGTCCAAGAGAACAGCCACCATATCCTTATAAGCATATAGTTCTGGCAGTACCGACCATGGCCTTCTTCTTCTGTGTGGATGCACACATAGTACCCGAACTCTTACGGGACTTGATTAGAATATCTTCCACGAGTAATGAGTGTGTTGGGGAGGGACACTACGAATGTAGTGTGTGGACATACAAGGTGAGAATGTGGGTCTCGCGGGAGGCGTGCACGAGATAGTCCCTGCAGTCGCGCTATCCTCTGTGCCCTCGGTGGCTCAGATGGATAGAGCGTCTGCCATGTAAGCAGGAGATCCCGGGTTCGAGTCCCGGTCGGGGCACACATTTTCGCCTGTTCCCGTTGATATACATCAACGCCCGTCAGCAGCTGAAGGTATTAATGTATAATTCTAAACTAACAATTAGTGTCATGTAACTGTTTATTTGTAATAATGCTTTCTGGCTTTCACAGTTTTATGCAGTACGCCACATACTTCATCGTACGAATACTTCTCTGGACGCCTCTTGGAGCTTCTGCCCTAGAATTTCGGTAACGCTCTCGCACAGAATGTACAATATCCTCTGAGACTCTACTGTATCTGCAGAAAGGCATTTCGAAAGACTGGGAGCAATCGAAATGTCGTCAGGGATGGGTTGCAACAGTGCTTCCTCATGATTCACAGGTGGAACCATAGATTAGGAGTTGCTTTCCCCACCAGAAAAACCCCAGAGTTACATATGATACATTCCGAGCCTGAGACGAGGAAGCAGCTTCACTATTGTGTCAATCAGATGGACTCACCCTACACTGATACCCATTCCGATATTCCTCCATCCTATTAACTGTAACTCATCCCTACCTATCCCACTCCATATTTACATCTACATAGATACTCTGCAAGGCACCGTACCGCGCGTAGCGGAGTGTACCCTGTACCTCTACCAGTGATTTCCTTTCCTGTTACACTCTCAAATAGAGCGACGGGAAAACGGCTATCTATACGCCTCCATATCAGCCCTAATGTTTCGTATGGTATCTTTGTGGTCCTGAAGCGCAATGTATGATGCCGGCAGTAGAATTGTTCGGCAACCAGCTTGAGATGTCGGTTCTCTACATTTTCTCAATACCATTTCTCGAACGGGACGTCGCCCTCTCTTCAGGGATTCCCACATTAGTATCTCCGTAACAGTTACGTGTTTTTCGAACCTACCGTTTACAAATCTGGATTGCTTGGATGTCTCCCTTCAATACGACCAGGTATGGACACCAAACACTCGTAGTCAAGAACAGGTCGCACCAGCGTCCTGTATGCAATCTCCTTTACAGATGAGCCAGTCTTTCCTAAAATTCTTCCAATAAACCGAAGTCGACCATCCACCTTCCCTACCTCAGTTTTCACATGCTAGTTCCATCTCATATCGCTTTGCAACGTTACTCCCAGATATTTAAACAACGTGACTGTGTCCAGCAGGACACTAGTAGTGCTGTATCCGAACATAACAGGTTTGATCTTCCTACTCATTCGCATAAACTTACATTTGCCACATTACAGCTAGCTGCCATTCATCACACCAAATAGAAATTTTGTCTAAGTCCTCTTGTATCTTCCTAGAGCCACTCAACTTCGACAGCTTACCGCACACCATGGCATCATCAGCAAACAACCGCAGATTGCTGCCCACCCTATCCGCTAATCATTTATGTATACAGAGAACAACAGCAGTCCTATTACACTCCCCTGGGGCGCTCCAGACGATACTCTTGTCTCGGAGCTCCCATTCTATCTGTTCTCATTCCATCTCTTTGTACTACACTATTGACCATTAAAATTGCTACACCAAGAAGAAATGCAGATCATAAACGGGTATTCACTGGACAAATATATTATACTAGAACTGACATGTGATTACATTTTCACGCAATTTGGGAGCATACATCCTGAGAAATCAGCACCCAGAACAATCATCTCTGGCCGTAATAACGGCCTTCATACGCCTGGGCATTGAGTCGAACAGAGCTTGGATGGCGTGTACAGGTACAGCTACCCATGCTACTTCAACACGATACCACAGTTCATTAACAGTAGTGACTGGTGCATTGTGACGAGCCAGTTGCTCGCCCACCATTGATCAGACGTTTTCAATTGGTGAGAGATCCGGAGAATGTGCTGGCCAGGGCAGCAGTCGAACATGTTCTGTATCTAGAAAGGACCGTACAGAACCTGCAACATGCGGTCGTGCATTATCCCGCTGAAATGTAGGGTTTAGCAGCGATTGAATAAAGGGTAGAGCCACGGTTCGTAACACATGTGAAATGTAACGTCCACTGTTCAAAGTGCCGTCAATGCGAACAAGAGGTGACCGAGACGTGTAACCAACGGCACCCCATATCATCACGCCGGGTGATACGCCAGTATGGCGAGCCGGCCGGAGTGGCCGTGCGGTTCTAAGCGCTGCAGTCTGGAGCCGAGCGACCGCTACGGTCGCAAGTTCGAATCCTGCCTTGGGCATGGATGTGTGTGATGTCCTTAGGTTAGATAGGTTTACTTAGTTCTAAGTTATAGGTGACTGATGACCTCAGAAGTCAAGTCGCATAGTGCTCAGAACCATTTCAACCATTTTGAACCAGTATGGCGATGACGAATACACACTTCCAATGTACGTTCACCGCCATGTCGCCAAACACGGATGCGACCATCATGATGCTGTAAGCAGAACCTGAATTTATCCGGAAAAATGACGTTTTGCCATTCGTGCACCCAAGTTCGTCGTTGAGTACACCATTGCAGGCGCTCCTGTCTTGTGATGCAGCGTCAAGGGTAACCGCAGCCATAGTCTCCGAGCTGATAGTCCATGCTGCTGCAAACGTCGTCGAACTGTTCGTGCAGATGGTTGTTGTCTTGCAAAAGTCCGCATCTGTTCACTCAGGGATCGAGACGTGGCTTCACGATCCGTTACAGCCATGCGGATAAGATGCCTGTCATCTCGATTGCTAGAGATACGAGGCCGTTGGGATCCAGCACGGTGTTCCGTATTACCCTTCTGAACCCACCGATTCCATATTCTGCTAATAGTCATTGGATCTCGACTAACGCGAGCAGCAATGTCGCGATACGATAAACCGCAGTCGCGATAGGCTATAATCCGACCTTTATCAAAGTGGGAAACGTGATGGGACGCGTTTCTCCTCCTTACACGAGGCATCACAACAACATTTCATCAGGCAACGCCAGCCAACTGCTGTTTGTGTATGAGAAATCGGTTGCAAACTTTGTTCATGTGAGCACGTTGTAGGTGTCGCCACCGGCGCCAACCTTGTGTGAATGCTCTGAATAGCTAATTGTTTGCATGTCACAGCATCTTCTTCCTATCGGTTAAATTTCGCGTCTACAGCACGTCATCTCCGTGGTGTAGCATTTTTAATGGCCAGTAGTGTATGATCCTGTCTCCACACCAAACTCCTCCTCCCATTCTATGTTCCATCCACTCCAACAACTTAACTTCATCTCCACAGAAACCATCCAACGGGCCACTATATTTTTATCCACATCCTTCAACACTGCAGAAAAATTACAGTTTGCCTACCCTAAAATTATTTTCCGCAGTGCAGCCCCTGAATATTTTCAGTGAAAATTCAGTGCTCCTTTTCAAAGAACCTTACCGTTTCTCTCTGTTTTAAATACATATCTTTGTCTTTATCTTTATCTTTCAGTCTTTCGATTTTCGTTTTTAAACAAAGAAAATCAACAGTTTAATATTATATCCGTGCCATCAAATGTCCCTTTAAACATTTGAAAAAAGTTTGTAGGACTTTTCACCTTTTAATCGTATTTGTTTCATCTCCATGTATATTTTAAAACATTCGGCTGAAGAGCGGGATTTTGTACCGCTGGGACTCCACCCTCCACCCTTGTGGGTAAGTTGTTAAGCTTTAAAATTTATTAATGAGGTGGCCGGTATCGATATTGAACCTACCATATTTACCATTAAACTGAGGTGACAAATATCGTGCGATATTAATCGCGGCGGACTTCGTTTTGCCTGGAGTAGGCCGGCCGATGTGACCGAGCGATTCTAGGCGCTTCAGTCCGGGACCACACGGCTGCTAAGGTCGCAGGTTTGAATCCTGCCTCGGGCATGGATGTATGTGATGTCCTTAGGTTAGCTAGTTTTACGTAGTTCTAAGTTCTAGGGGACTGATGACCTCAGATGTTAAGTCCCATAGTGCTTAGAGCCATTTGAACCATTTGTACCGTTATCCTGGCGTAGTGAGGCAACTCAAAGTGGTATGGACTCAGCAACTCGTTAAAAGTCCCCTGTAGAAATACTGAGCCATGCTGCCGATATAGGCGTCCATAATTGCGAAAATGTTGCCGGTGCAGGATTTTGTACACGAATTAATCTCTCGACTATGTCTCATAAATGTTCAATGGGATCCATGTCGGGCGGTTTAGGTGGCCAAATAATTCGCACGAACTGTCCAAATGTTCTTTAAGCCTATCGCGAACAGTTGTGACCCGGTGATATGACGTATTGTCATCCATAAAAATTCCATCGTCGTTTGGGAACATGAAGTCCATGAATGGGTGCAAATGATGTCCAAGTAGCCAAATGGCTCTGAGCACTATGGGACTCAACTGCTGAGGTCATTAGTCCCCTAGAACTTAGAACTAGTTAAACCTAACTAACCTAAGGACACCACAAACATCCATGCCCGAGGCAGGATTCGAACCTGCGACCGTAGCGGTCTTGCGGTTCCAGACAGCAGCGCCTTTAACCGCACGGCCACTTCGGCCGGCTCCAAGTAGCCAAGCATAACCATTTCCAATCAATGATTGGTTCAGTTGGACCAGAGGACCCAGTCCATTCCATGTAAACACAGGCCACAACATTATGGAGCCGTCACCAGCTAGCATAGTACCTTGTCGAAAACTTGAGTGCATGACATCTTGGGGTCTGCGGCACACTCGAACCCCACCGTGAGCTCTTGCCAAATGAAACCGGCACTGATCTGACCAAGCCACGCTTTTTCAGTCGTCTAGGGTCCAACCGATTTGGTCGTGAGCACATATTGATTTCTACCGTCATTTCACGTAGTGTTGCTTGTCTTAGCAGCGACATTTCTACACAAGCCGTTAACTGAAGGCTGTCGACCAGTGCGTTGTTCTTGGTGAGAGGTAATGCCTAAAATTTGGTGTTCTCGGCAAAGCTATGAGACTGTGATCTCTGAATACTGAATTCGCTATCGATTTCCTAAATGGAATGTTCAAGGTGTCTAGCTTCAGCTACCATTCCGCGTTCAAAGTCTGTTAATTTCCGTCGTGGGGCCATAATCACGTCGGAAATCACGCGAGAAGAAATGACAGGTCCGTTAGTGCCCTGCTGTTTATATCTTATGTATACGATACTGCCACCATCTGCATACGAGGTCTGTTCAAAAAATTCCGGAACATTAATAATTGCGCGCCAGCGATGTGTTGGAGCAAGAAGCGGTTGGCATCCCTGCACGCGCCTCTGTTTAATGTACATATGCTGGAAGTTTCATTGTTGTATGTCCGTTAGCTATTGTTCACTGCCGTATTGAGTAGAATGTAGTGTCGCACAATTTGCGAATTTCGAGATGGCGAGTTAGAGGTGCAACGCATCTGCAATAAATTTTGTGTGAAACTCAAAAAAACCATTACAGAGACAGCAGGAAGCTTACGGTAATGAGTGCTGAAGCCGTACTCGGTGTTACGAATAGATCACACGGTTTAAAAATGGCCGGAAGTTAACCCTTAACCCGGCCATCGGTCTCTCAGACCCCTCGTTTATTGTAATGTCGAGTGTGGCAACACTGCAAAAAAGCGCGGCTTCACTTTCCCAGTACCTTCGCCACAATACTTCCCGCGTGTAAAGCAGCAGTCAACAATCAGTTTTACCTCATCAGTGAAGACATACAGAGTATTGTTTACAGGGGTGCGCGAAGTTGTGTGCTTGAGATACCGCATGTTCCGCATTACGTACAAGAATTTGGTAGGTCCAGTACACCGTCTGTTTCTAATTACGACATATTCTGCTTTCAGTGACTTATTTTATAGCGTCTTCTTCTATGCGTGAATTTATGCCATATTTCAGGTAAAACATGGATCGACTTTCTAAGAAAAGTAATATATCTGCAGCTAATCCAGATTTGTAAGCTTGGGTGCAAGCGCAGTTATGGGGTTTGGATGAAGATGAAAATGGGACTGATGACGACACATTTGACGGTTCTGATGATGATCCAGATTTCGTGATAAGTGATACGCATCATGAAACAGAGAGTGATACTAGTGAAGAAGATGTTGGAATAAGAGCCTGGAGCGGTGTATACTACAGGTTATACCTCACAGCAAACACAGTTCTTTTATGGTAAAAATAATTTCCAATTGGAACGTTTTGAGCCTGTTAGAACAAAAAGAACACCAGAGCGCAACATTCTGAAAGGAGGGATGCCTGGGCTAACAGCCAGAAGCTGAAGTTTGGGACAAAGTCCTACTAAATCCCAAATATGGGAGAATTTATTTGATGATGACATTATAGATGAAATAATTTTACATGCAAACGTGAAACTGAATACAGTAACGGTAAAGTTGAAGGAAACAACTAATCCGTCCAATTACAGAGATACTGACAACGTTGAAATCAAAGCTTTCATAGGCCTTCTAATGAAGGCATCATGTTGTCGTTTTTCGAAAAGGATCTGACCGGTCATCCTATATTTGTGGCGACAAGTCGTCAAAGCGCTTTGAAATACTTCTAAGCAGCCTGAGACTTGACGATGCGACTACCAGAGACGAAAGAAAGAAGTCAGATCGCGCAGCTGCAATATCAAACATTTTTGAGAAATTCATTTTCAATTCTCAGGAATTATACTGTGTAAAAGGCAACGTTACAGTGGATGAAATGTTAGTACCATTCAGGGTAAAATACCCTTCCCGCGTTTGTATGCCTCGCAAACGAAATACGGCGGACTCTGGAAGCGCTAACCTCTTCAATGCCTACATATATTCAGGGAAAGATAGTGATAGATGTGGTCTGGCAGAAGAATAGAAAAAACATGCATAACCAACAAAGGCTGTTTTACGTCTGTGCAAACCAATAGAAGGAAGTAACAGAAACATTACCGCTGACAACTGGTTTACATCTATAGAACTCATTCGTGAGCTGAGCAGGAGAGGACTAACATACGTACGAACGGTCAGAAATAACAACGCGAAATTCCCCAAGTCGCTTTGGCTCATAAAAGTAGGCCAGTTGGGTCAGCATTATATGGATTCTCTGAGAGTACAACACTGGTTTCATTTGTTCATAAGAGAAACAAGGCAGTAATTCTTGTGTCTTCAATGCATAACTCCATTGAAAATGATACCATAAGAAATTACCCAGACATTATTTTTTACTACAATGCAACGAAATCTGGAGTGGAATTGCTCGACACGAAATGTGCCAATTATTCGTCAAACACACATACAAGGCTCTGGCCAATGGCAGTCTTTTACACACTTGTAAACATCAGTTGCGTGAACAGTTTTGTTCTGTATTTGTGCTACAGAGGAGACCCCATGCTAACTCGTCTCAAATTCACCAAAAGCCTGGCCATCGAACTGATATAGCCACATCTAAGAAGACGCCTGGAAATTCAAAATTTACCTAGAAATATCAAGGAAATGATCCACAGAGTCCTGGGAGACAGCCAGCAATCAAGCGAAGGCATACCAAGTGATAGAATGGACAAAAGGAAGACGTGTATGAAGCGCCCAGCGTCCAAGAAGAGGAACACCGCGTATAAGTGCATCAAATGTGGTCATCCAGTTTGCCTGGAATGCAGTAGAAAGATATGTGTCGACTAGGCAAAAGAGATGTGATTTAATATTTCAGTTCACTTATATTTTATGCAATATTTTATTTATGTTTAGGAATATACTGTCTGGTATAACATGTAGGGAAGCAGCCTACTCACGCTGTAGTAAATTCACATCAGTTTCCATTGTGTGCCAGCCAGTCTGCTGTAACTCGCTCTGACGTCATAAATGTTGCGCAATACCTTAAAGATCAAGCAAATGAACTAAAACTTTTCTAGCATGTCAGAAATAATACTACATTAATGTGTGTTAAATATCAGTTCGATAACTTAAGCCATTTTCGAAATTTGGACTTTTTTTAAAAAAATCATTGGCGCAACAGAAAAGAGCTAGAGACTTCAAAATTTATATTTAGATTCATTTTTCATAATGATTTAATAAAAACGGTACTTTGGATTTCACAAATTAAGATTTTAGTGGAAATTCATGATTTTCTGATTTTCATCTCAAAACTGAAGGAAGCAAGATAGATTAAGTAGGCTAATAAATAAGGCTAGGATGCTTAGATTTAAATAGGTTGGAGGTCCGCTATGACTATGAAGCTGTGTAAAGTTTCTTTTGAATACCTATAAAATTATAGCGATAGCGGATCTCAAAAGGGCCAGTTCAGAGCTCATCTACTGCATGCAGTGTAATTTAATTAATTCTCTCGCCCAAAATATTTAACTTAGCCATGTCAAAATTTTATTATCAATACTTAGCTGCGTGCTGAATGCACGTTTAAATTAAGAGCTTCATCGGCCATCAGCAAAAGAAGCTATAAATTATTATGTAACTTGAAGTGGTGCGTTACTAGCCCAGCGGCTAGTCGGAAGAGCCGATTTGATCAGGCGTTCCCTTAGCCGTCCGCACCGCGGCTTTATATATAAGAACGCTGCGCGAGGAAGAAAGGCCCCAGTTCTCTCCAGACGCTGAATGACACGCCATCTGTGTCGGGAGCCGCGTCGCATCAGTCAGCCTCGGGTGCCGTATTAAGTTACTAGAGATACGCGGAACCATGAAAACATTTCATGTGAAGTGTTAATTCTGGGATGATTTTCATTATCTAGCTTCAGTTTGCGTATTGTCGTATTTTCATGTGCCGTCGCGGGACAGACATTCTACCAAATATTTAGCGTGGCGTTTGATGAAATATTTTCATCAAATTATGGCGAGCATTCTTTTTAACATTTAATTCAGACATTTATAGTTGCATCAGCGCATTAGACTCTGAACTGCTCTGTTAGTTAGGTTGTAGGGATACTTGTGTTTTTTATCAGTGAATTTCAGAATATACTCAACTATTTTGGAAAACCGTATTTGATTAGAAATCCCGGACAATCTCCTAATTCCTCAGAGCTATAAGCTGCAGCTATAATGACATTCTCAGATAAAGTGGGCACTAGGATCTCTAATTACTGGTTCCATGTTTTGTTAAATCACTTTCTGGGTGCTAAAAAGTAAATAGAGAGCCAGTGTTGAGAACGGCGAAAGACAGCATTAACAACATTTTAAAAGCCAGAAACTGATTCAAGTTGCAAGCATTTATACAGCAAATTAGATTAAATTTATACAAACTTATCCGCCGCCCCACAAACAGTGATGAAAATCATATGAAATCTGACACTGAATGACTCCACGTACTTGTGATCTTTCGTGTTTATTTTATATAATTTAAACAACAAAGTGTTTATATGGGCTGAAAAGTATTACATTTACTTATAACATGAACTATTTACTCGATTTCTGTCAACGTATGTGGAGTTATGTGATATAAAATATTGGGTGGTCTGAGAGACCACATGTTTCTAGTTATGCACATTTCAGAGCTGTTTCGCGTTAAGGGTTAAAGATCATCCTCTTTCAGGACTCCATTCGATGTCTGCCAACGATGCTCATGTCAGGATAGTCAACAAAATTGTGCGTGCCAATAGAATACTGACCTGTCGAGAGATTGCAGAAGAGTGTAACATTTCAGTTGAACCACGTCATGAAATCCTGACACAGCATGTTGGAATGCATCGTGTTGCCGTCAAGTTCGTCCCATGGCTCATGAGTCAAAACCAGAAAGACCTTCGCCTTGCAGTCCGTGAAGAGCTTTTGGATCGCGCAAGTGAGAACGAGATGTTCCTTAAGAGAATCGTAACTGGTGATGAGACGTGTGTTATGATGTTGAGACCAAGGTGCAATATTCACAATGGGTCGGGAAAGGTTCTCTAAGACCAAAAAAAGCTCGTCAGGTCAGATCAAATGCCAAAGCCATGTTGATAGTTTTTGTTGACTTTTGATTAGTTCATCATGAATTTGTGCCACAGGGACAAATTGTTATTCGAGGGTACTGTCGGGACGTTTTGCGACCTTTGCGAGAAAATGTGAGCCGGCCGCTGTGACCGAGCGGTTCTAAGCGCTTCAGTACGGAACCATGCAGCGGCTACGGTCGCAAGTTCGAACCCTGCCTCGGGCATGGATGTGTGTGATGTCCTTAGGTTAGTTAGGTTTAAGTAGTTCTTATAGGGAACTGATGACCTCAGATCTTAAGTTCCATAGTGATTAGAGCCATTTTTTTGAGAAAATGTGAGCAGAAAACGGCCTGAAATGTGGCGAGACAGTTCATGGTTCTTGCATCACGATAACGCATCCGCACATTCATCCCTGTTGATGCGTGCCTATTACACAAAAAACATAATTGCGGTGTTGCGTCATCCTCCGTACTCTAAAGACTTGACTCCAGCGGACTTTTTTTGTTTCTTTCCGAAGTTGAAAACCTCAACCTCATTGAAAGGACGGAGATTTGCAACGACAGAAGAGATAAAAGAAAATTCGCAGACGGCGCTTCGTGTGATCCAGCTAGTGGCGTAGCGAGACTGCTTCCGGAAGTAGAAACGGCTTAGAGAGCGGTGTATCAATTGTGGAGGAGAGTATTTCGAAGGAGACGTGCACAATGAGTAACATGTAATCATAGAAAAAAATTGGTGGACAAAGATCCGGAAATTTTTGAACCTCGTATGCGGATATCGCTATGTCACGACTTGTCGCTTCAGTGGTTTCGATCGTGGTGCGATCATCTTCAGACCAAGAAAACTCCATGATAACGGCTGGAGTGAGTGTGACGAGGAACAGCCCGCTATGTAGCCGTAGTCATGGAGTTTTTATTGTCTGAAGATGATCGTACCACTATCGAAACTGGTGACCTGATTAACAAAATTTTAATTTTTCACTACTTACGTGCGGTCCTAGACTGTTTTTATTTGGGAACTTTCGCTTAGAGATGCCTTCCAGTCCAGTACCAGTTAGCAGGTCAATTAGCGTCTCAGACAGGCGTCGGCCATCAGGCAGGCAGCCACGCGAGGGGCCGGACCCGACCGTTGACGTCAGTGGTGCGGCGCAGTAAACGGGCGACGCGCCAGCCCGATATTCACCTGCCACGGGCCGCTAAACACCGGCTATTTCTAATGGCGCCGTAAGCGACACCTCCGCGGCTTTACACCCGCAATAAAGGCTCGGCCTCCCTGATTCACGGCCAGCCAGAATAGCGCCGCCACGACGCGCTCCTGGCGACGATGGCCTGACCTCAGTACCCACGCACAGCACGCATTTCTGGCGGGGATTCGTAGTTCCATTACTAACGTCTGCTATAACCCGAGGATGGTCGTTGTTGAATGTACAGTCTTTAAACTCGCGTCTACTGACAGTCGACACTCGAGTTTCTTAACGTGAACCGAAAAAGTACAAAGAAGGGCAGCTCGTTTTGTATTATAGCGAAGTAGTGGAGATAGTGCCACAGACATGATACGTGAATTGGAGTGGCTATCATTAAAACAAAGGCGTTTTTCTTTGCGATGGGATCTCTCATGAAATTTCAATCACCAATTTTCTCCTCTGATTGCGAAAACATAGTGTTGGCACCCGCCTAAATAGGGAGAAATGATCATCACGATAAAATAGGAGAAATCGGGACTCGCCCAGAGAAATTTAAGTGCTCGTTTTTCCCGCACGCTGTTCGAGAGTGGAACGGTAGACAGACAGTTTGAAGGTGGTTCATTGAACCCTCTGCCAGGCACTTTATTGTGAATAGCAGAGTAATCACGTAGATGTAGATGAAAGATTGCCCGTCAGAAGAATCCATCACCCACATATATAAGACCGGACATACGAGTCTGTATGCTCATCACTTCCTCCTAAACCGTTGGACCGATTTCAACCAAACTTGGTATACATAACACTTCCTGTCTGGAAAGAACCGCTGTGGCGGTCAGAACCACATACCTATCAAATGGGTGGACGTGTAGATGAAGAAGTAGTGAATTTCACGAGGCACAAATACCCACTATTTATTCATCCAGTACTTGAGCATGAAAGCACTTATGGACTTGCAATGAACTTTACACAAATTTTCAAATCCTTACGAAACTATTTCTCGCTGACAGCACCAACAACATAACGAAAGGAGAAAAGTTTATCGCTTACTGCATTTTCGCCGTTGAGGTAGTAAAACTGTCACACGAAGCATGACATTTTAATTTATTACTCCTTTGCCATTAATTATTTTCACGACATATGTCACATTCAGTAGCCACATATTTCACTGGATGTACCTGCACATTATATCACTTTACAGCACACAGTTCAGCAGATACGGTGGCATAAACACTGAACTGCGTGAAAATAAAACTATAGAGCGAAATGCGGTAGAGATAAAGGTGAAATATGTATACAAATACGTGTGTAATATGTTAAATATGTGTGAAATGTATTAGACATGTGCGTACAAAGGCAGAGTCATGGGTAAAATGCTCATCCTAACCTCCTGGAACGATTTCTGCCAAGTTTGGTGCGCACAGTAGCTACGATCTGGAAAGAAACTCTCTGGCGCTAAGAATCACGAGCGTCCTATTGGGGCGAGCGTGACAGCGTGGAGAGAGAGAAGGGGCTAGGAAGAGTTGGAAAAGAAAGCGAGGGGGAAGGAGAAGAGAGACGGAGCGGAAGACGAGATGGACAAAGAGAGGGGTTGGGGGAACTGGACAGAGAGAGGGCATAGGAGGGGATCGACACAGAAAGGAAATATGTGAAGATGTACAGAGACAGGAGGTGGTAGGCATAGGCACACGGAGAGGGAGGAAGAGATGAACAGAAAGACGAGGATGAGGAGATGGGCAGAGAGAGGCGGCAGGAGGAGATGGACAGAAAGAAGGGGGAAGAGGAGACGGATTAGGGAAGGGATTGGACGGATGGAATTGAAAGAAGAAGGAGGGAATAGACAGAGGGGAAAGTAGAAGAAAGACAGAGGGCGGAGGAGCGGATCGATGGAAAGAGGGCGAGAGGAGGATGGGGACAGAGAGGGGGAGTTTGAAGGAGGTGGACAGAAGAGAAATGGTGGAGGATTTGGGTAGAGAGGGGGTGAAGTTGTAGTAGAAAATTGGAATGAATCTTTACCAGGGCAATGCCGAGTACTCAGCTAGTATGACAAAGAACTCCTTCGTAGTTGGTGATAACAAGGACCTCTAGCTGTGCTTTAAGAGCTAAAACTGTTCACAAAAGAATTTCAGTGAAAGAGAACTTTGATACCCTAAACCTTGTAGCTGATGTTTTCTCAGAAAAAGCAAGGCGAGTAAGAGCTGTAAACGACAGAAGTGAACTACACTACTGGAAATTAAAATTGCTACACCAAGAAGAAATGAAGATGATAAACGGGTATTCATTGGACAAATATACTAGAACTGACATGTGATTACATTTTCGCACAATTTGGGTGCATAGATCTTGAGAAATCAGTGCCCAGAACAACCACCTCTGGCCGTAATAACGGCCTTGATACGCCTAGGCATTGAGTCAAACAGAGCTTGGATGGCGTGTACAGGTACGGCTGCCCATGCAGCTTCAACACGATACCACAGTTCATCAAGAGCAGTGACTGGCATATTGTGACGAGCCAGTTGCTCGGCCAACATTGATGAGACGTTTTCTGTCGGTGAGAGATCTGGAGAATGTGATGTCCAGGGCAGCAGTCGAACATTTTCTGTATCCAGAAAGGCCCGTACAGGACCTGCAACACGCGGTCGTGCATTATCCTGCTGAAACGTAGGGTTTCGCAGGGATCGAAAGAAGGGTAGAGCCACTGGTCGTAACACATCTGAAATATAACGTCCACTGTTCAAAGTGCCGTCAATGCGAACAAGAGGTGACCAAGACGTGTAACCAATGGCACCCCATACCATCACGCCGGGTGATACGCCAGTATGGCGATGACGAATACACGCTTCCAATGTGCGTTCACAGCGATGTCGCCAAACACGGGCGCGACCATCATGATCCTTTAAAAAGAACCCGGATTCATCCGAACAAATGTCGTTTTGCCATTCGTGCACCCAGGTTCGTTGTTGAGTACACCATCGCAGGCGCCCCTGTCTGTGATGCAGCGTCAAGGGTAACCGCAGCCATGGTCTCCGAGCTGATAGTCCATGCTGCTGCAAACGTCGTCGAACTGTTCGTGCAGATGGTTGTTGTCTTGCAAACGTCCCCATCTGTTGACTCAGGGATCGAGAAGTGGCTGCACGATCCGTTACAGCCATGCGGATAAGATGGCTGTCATTTCGACTGCTAGTGATACGAAGCCGTTGGGATCCAGCACGGCGTTCCGTATTACCCTCCTGAACCCACCGATTCCATATTCTGCTAACAGTCATTGGATCTCGATTAACGCGAGCAGCAATGTCGCGATACGATAAACCGCAATCGCGATAGGTTACAATCCGACCTTTATCAACGTCGGAAACGTGATGGTACGCCTTTCTCCTCCGTACACGAGGCATCACAACAATGTTTCACCAGGCAACGCCGGTCAACTGCTGTTTGTGTATGAGAAATCGTTTGGAAACGTTCATGTCAGCAAGTTGTAGGTGTCGCCACCGGCGCCAACCTTGTATGAATGCTCTGAAAAGCTAATCATTTGCATATCACAGCATCTTCTTCCTGTCGGTTAAATTTCGCGTCTGTAGCACTTCATCTTCGTGGTGTAACAATTTCAATGGCCAGTAGTGTAAAATGAAGCCCGATGGCTCTATGGTCGATTGGCGTAGTAACTTAACAGCGAAAGGGTGTCAGCATAGGGTTGCCTGAGACGAACGAGAAGAATTAGTGCGAGGTATGTGATGAGGTCTCGTCCGTAGTCATGCTATTTGGCGACAGCAAGATAATACCGGACCCGACATCATCTAGTACGGAATGTACATAGAAACTAGATACATTCCGACAGCAGTAAATTATCTCTTTCTCTCTTTGTGTGTGTGTGTGTGTGTGTGTGTGAGCGTGTGTGTGTGTGTGTGTGTGTGTGTGTGCGCGCGTTCGTGTGTGCAGTGCATCTCAGACTACAGGGAAGAGGAACAGTGAAGCATCACAAAACAACATGTAATATGCTATTTAACTGTTGTCCGTCTAGGTCTAGTGACTCTGACATTATTATAACTATTCGTAGTAGAAGTGTTAGTATCTGGGATGAGAAGTTCCGTCTTATGCAAGACACCTTTTTTCTTTTGTTTCACCCATACATGTTTCAGCACTTTTGTGCTATCGTCAGTGGGTTCTATTTTTATTTTTAACTGTAAATTTGTTGTTAACATATTAACATTTGGGTCGTTTATAACATTATGTAAAATTTGCATTTATAACTTAATTGGCGAAAAGTAACATACCTTACATTATGTTATTGTCCTCCTGTTTTGGTAGCTGTTATGCTACACAATATATATCTTGTCATCTGCAAACAGCAAAACGTCATTTGTTTTCTGTTTGTTACGCATTTACGAACGGAAATAAGACTGTATCACGTTTTCTTTCTGTAACTTACAGTTTTGAAGTTGTAGTACGTTTTCCTGCGTTGTTGGCGAAGTAAATAGGCTTATTTCTTTGCCTGTGTTCGCGTGGCAGTGCAGTTTTTCGATTACTCAAAACATAGGCGGAGTTTTCGCTGCCATTACGTGTTGTTGGGGCTGTGTGGCGTTCATTTGTTTCGTAGCGTGTTCTGCTGGGTGAGGCGCGCGAGTTTGAATTGTATTTGGTGTTAGTGGTGTGTGGTTTATGTGCGTTTGCGTGTGTGTGATGAGTACTGGGGCAGAGAGTGTGTGAGAGAGAGAGAGAGAGAGAGAGAGAGAGAGAGAGAGAGAGAGAGAGAGAGAGACTGAAAGAAAGAAAGAAATAAAATAGAGAGAGAGAGAGGATTTGTTTGTGTGTGTGTGTGTGTGTGTGTGTGTGTGTGTGTGTGTGTTTTACTTGTATAGTTCTTCTATTGTGGTGAAGAGAGTTTTGTTCCACAGTGATGTGCATTCATTGAGTACTTTCTTCCCTTGGGCTATTGATTTTTGGATGTGGTAGTTTTCTTCTATAGTTAATTTTTGGTATAGGCTGCGGCCAGGTTTTAGGATGTGAAGGTCAGTTTCAGTGTTTGTTGGGTGGTGGTTGTGTGCTACCAGGTGGTCTGCAAATGTTGAGTGTGTGCTATTGCTTTTCAGTGCTCTGAGGTGTTCATTATATCTGGTTCTGAAGGTCCTGCATGTTTGGCCCACATATACAGATTGACAGCAGTTGCAAGTAAGTTGGTAGATGCCAGACTGGCTGTATTTGTCAGTGTTGGTGGTAATTCTTCCGAGTCTGCTCTGTATTGTGTTGTTGGTTCTGTATGCTATGTTGAGTCCTTGTTTCTTTAGTATATTACCCACCCTGTGTGTGACTTTGTTGTTGTAAGTCATTATGTGCCATTTGTTGCTTACTGTCTGCTGATTTGTTGTGTGATGAGTTGTGTTTGTGTGTGTGTTTGTGTTTCATGGTTATGTGCTGTTTGTTTTTGTATTTTGTTGTTTATTTTGTCTACTCTCTTTGCGTCATATCCATTCTCCTGTGAAATTTGTTTTATTGTGTTCAGTTCTTGTGTGTTTGCAGATGACAAGTTGTATATTGTGTAGCATAACAGCTACCAAAACAAGAGCACAATAACATAATGTAAGGTATGTTACTTTTCGCCAATTAAGTCATAAATGCAACTTTTACATAATGTTGTAAACGACGCAAATGTTAATATGTTAACAACAAATCTACAGTTAAAAATAAAAATAGAACCCACTGACGATAGCACAAAAGTGCTGGAACATGTATGGGTGAATCAAAAGAAAAAAGGTGTCTTGCATAAGGCGGAACTTCTCATCCCATTTTCTTAGTAAGCACGGAGACAACAAGAAGAACTGCACCTCACGATGATTAGTGTTAGTATCAGCGTTAGTGAGTTTCAGCAGTAGTAATTGCTGTGGAAAAGTCAAATTGGCGGTGATAGTAATAGGGCCTCTCTATATTTCTAATAGTTGTATTGTCTGATGTACAGTTTGCATTCTAATGTTTGTTTCTTACTGTAGGACTAGCATATTCTGTTGTAACTATACTGATAGCAATAGATGATAAAGTTAACTCTAAAATTAGGAAAAATCGTTTTAAATAGCGAAAACCTATCTTCCTTTCGCTATCACAGCAAAGGAACACTCAACTAGGAGTGCAAAACGATGTCATAGGCTAATTACATGTTGCGTAGTGTTTAGATAGCCACTTTGAATGTGAATGTTTGAGTGATAGAAATAGAAACAAATAAAGATAAGAAAAAGTAGTATGATAGCCATCGTAAACTTAGTTCAATGTTCAGAACATAAAATAAAAATGAAAGAAATATAAAGATTTTCTGTATATAACTATCCGTTGTCGTTATCAAGAAAGAGGACAATAATAAATAAATAAAAAATAAACAAAACGAGAAAAAATAACCTTACTTCCATAAGATAGGGCAAAAAATACAAAAACCGCAATAACGGCGAACAAAATCCGACGAGTTTATTTAAAATGTCACTAGTTTTTCATGGTTTGGAATTGATCTGGAAGCCACGGCCGAAAATCTCTGTTTTCATTGATGAAATGTAGCTGAAACAAGTTTTCTATTGTGTTACTACTGCTCCATTATAGGGCTGTGCTAAAAAAAATTAACCTTTTCAAAAATCTTTCGCTCCTCTGTCATTTAAAGGAGTTTATTTCACCGAGAACGTTAGCTACCTTGAACTGTCATTTATTAAGAGTAGCCGGCCGCTGTGGCCGAGCGGTTTTAGGCACTTCAGTCTGGAACCACGGTCCTGCTACGGTCGCAGTTTCGAATCCTGCCTCGGGCATGGATGTGTGTGATGTCCTTAGGTTAGTTACGTTTAAGTAGTTCTACGTCTGTGGGACTGATGACCTCAAATGTTAAGTCCCATACTGCTTAGACCCATTTGAACCATTTTTATTACAAGGAATTGTTTAGACGATAGAACCAAGTTACCTCTTTACTGTTTCACCGCAAGAGAATCCATATTTCGAAAGACGTTCAATTTTAATTTCAGCTGGAAGCGCTCATCACTACAAAAACCTTGTCATAATGTACTTTCTACACATACTGGTTCACAGCCTGAAACTGTTCGGACAGATTCCTCTCTCATGAACGGTCTTCGTTTGTACTCACTGATAAGGATCTCTCCTTAATTTTAATTAAGGAAAAAGAATCGAGTCATCGACGTACAGAATGGAAAACTGGGATGGAGTTATTACCTTTCCTTGGCAGTATCCTGCACCTTTAAGTTCTACAAAGGAGATCAACGATACTCAACGTTTGGGAAAGTTGTTGATCTATAGTTTAGACCGTCTGTGAAGACAACTGTTAAACTGAAAGGATGAAAACGTGTAAATTTGGGCTTCCAGCAGCTACATTTCCGTGCGATAACGTTACACATGTTCTTGGCGTACGGTTGCACCCCGAAAGAATGTGATTTCGCAAAGACTGACTTTCATTCAGCTTTACCATTTTTAAAGAGAATTTTAAAACTTATTCTTCCTGCTTCAGAGGAGGAAAGAGGGCATATGCAAGTTGATTTGTAGAGTTCTCTACATTCCTAACTTAACTTCACCCTGTTTCTGGCAAATTAAGGTTAATAAACTAAAATTAGACAAAGTACCATGTATTTATAGCGTGTTTTCAGGCTGATTTTCTGGCATAAATTGCTTATGTCGATCAGGAACGTAATTTATGAGAAATACATCCTATTATTGAGCTACGAGATAAACTGAGTTATGGGAAGACAAAGGCACTCATCAAAACCCTGTGACCCTCCCGTGTGGTGTGAGGTGGTTTATGCATTTGGAAGCATCCTCTGCGCGGTACTGAATATCCGCTCTAAACACTGTTTTATCTCGGAATTCATGAGTGATCTCCAACAATTAACTTCGCGCTTCTCGCACCAATTGTCATCATCCACGGTTAACTCGCGACGTCATACCGTGTGCACTACACACACACACACACACACACACACACACACACACACACACACACACACACACCTGTCTGTATCAGACTGCTCAGATATCATCAACCACGGCACATCTTCAATTAGTACAGGTCTTCTCGTGACTTTTCATCACTCACAAAAAAAAAAAAAAAAAAAAAAATAACATTTCTGATTCACGGCGAGGGATGAGCCATTTACGTTAACATAATTTCCAGGCAGCGGTTGGCACGGCAGAAAGAGTACTGAACGTTAAACCGAGGGTAATGGGGCCGAGACCCTAAGCGGAACGTTTCTTTTAAATTTTCACTTTTTCCGTTAATTACACTGCAAATAAACCGAAGACTGCAAGAGCTGACAAGTGCGACAATTATCGCACAGTCAGCTTAACGCCTCAAGCATCAAAGTTACTTACAAGAAAAATAAACAAAAGAATGGAAAACAAAATTGAGGATGTCTTAGATGACGATCAGCTTGGCTTTTAAAAAATCGGATGATTCTTTTTGATACACCCTGTATTTGTGCTGCTGCATGACCGAAATTTAACAGATTGTGACTTACAATCCCTTTCTAGAGATTTAGTTGCAATCCCAAATTTTTCTTTGCCCTTGCTTTTCATGCCTTTATGAAATATTAATAAATACATTGAGCATTATTCCCGTTTATTTGCAGGGTAATGTAAAAACAGAAATAAAAATTTTCACATAGGATCCGACCCCACGATCCTCGAATTACCGTTCTGTGATTTTTTCCCCTTCAGAAGCCACTGACTGGAGACTAGTGGTGATATAAATGGTTCATGGCTCTGTCGACCAGCGACAAAAATATTTTTTCTAAACGCTTGGTCATTTGGACCTCCTACTTCTCTCACTTTCATTTCTGGCCAGACGAGGCCTGTTCAGAAAATTCCGGAATTTTGTCCATAAAATTTTTCTACGCTTACCTTTTCATTTACTATGCATGGTATCCCTCGAAATACTCTTTTCCACACACCGCTGCCAACACAGTTTCCACTTCCGAAAACAGTCTTGGATTGCCTCTTGCTGGATCGTGCGAAGCACCACCTGCGATTTTTCTTTTTAATCTCGTATATCCTTGCAAATATTCCTCCTTTCAGAGCGGTTTTCAACTATGGAGATAACAAAAAGCATGCAGTGTCAGGTGTGGAGAGTACAGAGGATGAGACAACACAGTGATTTCGTTTTTTGTGCAATAGTCACACAGCGGAAGGGAAGAATATGCAGGTGCATTATCGCGATGAAAGAGCCACGAATTGTGTCGTCACGTTTCAGGCCGTTTCCTTCTCACGTTTTCACGCAGGCGTCGCAACATGTGTAGTTAGTACCATCGATTAACAGTTCATCCATGTGGCACGAATTCATGATGAACTAATCCTTCAAAGTCAAAGAAAACTAATCAGCAAGTCTTTGACATTTGATCCGACCTGAAGAGGAGCTTTTGTTGGTCTTGGAGAACCTTTCCTGACCCATTGTGAAGACTGAATCTTCGTCTCAGCATCATAACCTAGACCCACGTCCCATCACCAGTAATGATTCTCTTAAGGAAAATATCGTTCTCATTTTCGCGCTCCATAAGCTCTTCACAGACTGCGAGGCGAAGATCTTTCTGCTCTTGACTCATGAGCCGTCGGATGTACTTGGCCGCAGCTCGATGCATTCCAAGATTTCATTACATGATCCAACTGAAACGTTAAATTCTTCTGTAATCTCTCGCGCAGTCAGCCTTCGATTAGCACACACAGTTTCGTTAAATTCTCTGACGTGAGCGTCGTCGGTAGACGTGGAAGGGCATCCTGAAGGAGGGTCATCTTTAACTTCCGTCCAGCCATTTTTAAACCGTGTGAACCATTCATAACACCGAGTACAGATTAAGAACTCATCACTGTAGGCTTCCTGCATCATTTCGTTTGTCTCTGTAAACGTTTTCTTGAGTTTCACTCTAGATTTAACGCAGACACATTGCTCCTCTAACTCTGCTATCTCGAAATTTGCAAACTAAGCGACACAACTGTAGCGTCACCACCGTTTAGGATATGGAAAATTAGTTTTGTGCAATTTTCTGAGCACAAGTTACAGCCAGGTGTCGGCCGGATTGCAGTGAGTTGCACATACCAACAGTCGTGAAGTAGAATAGAGGCCACAGGGCTCTCAAATTGCTGAAAGAGTACACATAGTGGTTTCCATGTCGCAAATCACAGGCAGAAGGGGCCCACTGGCCAAACTAGCGTATTATGAGCACGTGATGCTAAGCGGCGCGCATGGCAAAACAGAGGCGCACAGCCGCATAGAAACAGGCGCGGGTTTCTAACGAGATTCATTCAAATGTGGCAGCTCCCCTGGACGGTGGGGCGTGTCACACCACCAGCTACACGCAGCAGCAGACGGGGCGCCAGCGTTCCAGTCCACGGTGGGTCGCTGGTTCGACCCTCTGAGGCCAATGCGGGGTCCGTAGCCAGCCAGCGGCGGGCCACTTCACGGCTGGCTACCGCGGGCAGTCGTCCTGGCTTCCAACACACGCTAGAAGCATCCCAAGGCGAGGACCGCAGATTCAGACTCCGGCTCGTGGGCACTTCTCACCACGATCTTAGCCACACTGGCAAGAAGCACGCAGCTGACCTCCTGCGGCTCACACTGAGTGGCGCTGAGTCGGCAGGGTCGCAGACCGCTGAGTCAACTGCCGGCATCCTGACGACGCCGAAACTCCGCTGCCGCACAAGGCCAACTCACAGCAGTGCGTGCACGGGTCGCAGAGACAGCCATTACGTGCCAAGCCGTTTCGCAGACAGCACAGTGGTGTCCTCAGCATTGCGAGACCCAGTGACACAGATCGAGAGGAACAGGGGCACTGTAGTTGGAAACAATAAATCACTTGGAAAGCTCGGACGAGTCTTAATACGGTGACTTCTACCTCTTCCCGCTACATTGGTGTTGCTGTTACATTCTGTGGCAGAAGTTGCCACTACACAACGTTCTACTCAATATAGCACTAAATACAGGTGTGTGCAGGGATGCCAGCCGAATTTCGCACCAGCATACCGTTGATGCAGAATCACAAATGTTCTGGAATTTTTTGAACAGCCCTCGTATGCCATAAATTTGAAACAAATCCGTGATGACGAGTAGGCGCGGCCATCTTGTCAGTTTACGTCATAGGAAGCCACCGGAGCGCTTCATATCTAAGGGGCAACATAAAATATGTGACTGAGAACGATCTAGGTGTCTTCGCTCCTCTAAAAAGAACTTTTCTTTTTAACAATGATCGTTTTTGTAATAAATTCCTCTGTTGTCACGTAGATATAATGTACTATCTTCACAGAAGTGATGCACGAAAACGACACACTGAAGTTAGTGGAACAATGATCCACTTTCGTCATCTGTGGATAGCAGACCACTAGATATTTGAGAGTGGGAATGCAATTGATGTTGATGACAGCTATGATACTCAATTTTTGGAAACTGATTAATCATTTTTCTTGAAGAGCAGTGATTGTAGCAGATTACGAAGAAATGGGTTCCCAACGCATCCAATTAACTCTGTGTGATTGTGGCAGATTACGAAGAAATGGGTTCCCAACGCATCTAATTAACTCTGTGAAAGCTCTTTATGCCAGCTGGGGTGGCCGAGCGGTTCTAGGCGCTACAGTCTGGAACCGCGCTACCGCTACGGTCGCAAGTTCGAATCCTGCCTCGGGCATGGATGGGTGTGATGTCCTTAGGTTAGTAAGGTTTAAGTAGTTCTAAGTTCTAGGGGACTGATGACCTCAGACGTTAAGTCCCATAGTGCTCAGAGCCATTTGAACCATTTGAACCAAAGCTCTTTATAAACAGACAACAGTTATAATCGTAGATGGAGGTAACTTGTGTAAACAATTAACAACAACACAAGGAGCTAGACAAGGATGTCGCCCATCTCCAACTCGGTTCAGTATCTACATAGATGACGCAGTCAGGGCTTGGAAACAAAATATCACCTACGGCATAAAGATCATCAGGGACAAGTGTTTTAATACCATAATATATGCAGATGGTCAAATGCTATTTCAGACAAGTGAAGATAGCCTTCATAGAGCTGTTTATTATCTTAATTTGTTGGCTTCTAAATATAACATGAACATCTCTGCTAAAAGCAAAGGTTGCTGCATTAATGGAAAATTATATACAAGATCTAAAATTATGGTAAATAATCTGATACTGGAACAGGTAACTCACTTTCAGTATCTCGGCTGTGATAGGAACAACTTTCGAAATGGAACTGATAAAAAGATCTGAAAATGTAACGCAGTATGTGGAAAAATTAGAAAAACTGCTATAAAAAAATGGATGCAAATGAAAATCGAAACAGAGGCAATTGGTCGACACTTGTCGATAGAATGCATGAAAACAGACTTCCAGACAGATCGGAAGAGCATGGAAAGATGTGTGGATGTTCTGCACGAATGGAAAAGAAGGACAAGAACGGCAGTGAACGACAGCCTTTGGCAGACTGAAAGTAATTCAAAATAAAAGCAATGGAGGGGAGAGTGTAGGGCTTTCTGTCGTGACAATATCTAACGAAGGTTCGGTATCGAGACGGTTCGCAAACAGCTAGCAGGGGCACTGACGACTCATATTTGCTGTTGTTCGTGCAAAGGAACAAATGCACTAAACTTTGCATTTGGCAGGAGGAGTACTCGAAGGCCACATGGATTCACACTACTTTTCATTTCTTTTGTGTATGTACTAGATACGAATTTAAGTCGTCACTGTTTCGATACAAAGTACAGATACGTTAAAGAACATAGAAGATTCATTGATGCCAGATCGTCATAACGAAGGGAGGTAGAAGGAAGCACTTCCGAAGCACTGTCCCAAACGAATATAAGAATCAAAATCAAATCAGTCGTAAACAGCTTTGAAGTCCATCCAGAATCTGGTAGCATAAGCGTGAGCCTGTGACGTAGAGGCTGTACAATGTTCAGCAATCAAAGTAGAACAAGAAGTAAATGAGCCTCCGTAATGATAGGCCATTTAGACCAAACCCAAGCTTATAGGGTCGGCCATTGCTACCGTCTTCCTCGAACATGTCCAAGCAAGTGGCACCACCTACACAAATAATGTTTCCCTACTTTGCATTGGGCTATCCATCTCGCCCCTAAAACAAGAAACAGGAGTTTCCCTAAAGTACTCTAGCGAACGCCAAAATGGATCCTTAACAGTGGATGGCCACTCCCTTGTCCTACCCTTGGTCAAGTAAAGTTAGTGATACACCTAACAGTGTCTACGTCGACAGTGCCATACGATTCTATCTTACCATTACGCTGACGATAATTTACACTTACCCATCCACTCAGAACGTGCTATCTCGGAGTTGTGTGCGCAGACGGCAACAGACGAAAATAGATAAGCCTTTTTCTAAGAAATCTAACACGTCCTGTGTAGTTTTATTTGAGATCTGAAACTAATGTGTTCTAATGTAGTGTGCACTGGTACAGTGACAAACCCGTGTAACAGTACCATTTTTCTGTTTATACGTCCGGAATTCAGTCTTAGATCACGATCTTAATAAACCGTTATTAAGGACTCAATCAATTGTTGCATCCCTTACACAGATTGCAGAAAATACAGTGAAGAGCCAAAGAAAATTGTACACCTGCTTAATATCGTGTAGGGCTCCCGCGAGCACACAGAAGTGTCACAGTACGACGTGGCATGGACTCGACTAATGTCTGAAGTAGTGCTGGAGGAAATTGACACGCTGAATCTTGCAGGACTGTCCATAAATCCGTAAGATTACGAAGGGGTGGAGATCTCTACTGATCAGCACGTTGCAAGGTATCCCAGATATGCTCAATAATGTTCATATCTGGAGAGTTTGGTGGCCAGCGGAAGTGTTTCAACTCTGAAGAGTGTTCCTGGAGCCACTCTGTAGCAATTTTCGACGTGTGGGGTGTCGCACTCTCCAGCTGGAATTGTCCACGTCCATCTGAATGCACAATGGACAAGAATGGATGCAAGTTATCAGATAGGATGCTTACTTACGTGTCACCTGTCAGAGTCATATCAGGGGTCCCGTATCACTCCAACTGCACACGACCCAGACCTTTACAGAACGTCCACCAGCTTGAACACGCCCCTACTGACATACAGGGTCCATGGATTATGAGGTTGTCTCCATACCCGTGTAGTCCATCCGCTCGATACAATTTGAAACGAAACTCATCCGACCAGGCAACATGTTTCCAGAAATCAACAGTCCAATATCGGTGATGACGGGCCCAGGCGAGGTGTAAAACTTTGTGTCGTGCAGTTATCAAGGGTACACGAGTGGGCCTTCGGCTCCGAAAGTCCATAAATGATGTTTCGTTGAGTGGTTCGCATTCTGGCACTTGTTGATGGCACAGCATTGAAATCTGCAGCAATTTGAGGAAGGGTTGCACTTGTGTCACGTTGAACGAATCTCTTTACTCGTCGTTTGTCCTGTTCTTGCAAGATCTTTTCCCGGCCGCAGTGATGTCAACGGTTTGATGTTTTACCGGATTCCTGATATTCACGGTACGCTCCTGAAATAATCGTAAGGGAAAATCCACACTTCATCGCTACCTCGGGGATGCTGTGTACCATCGCTCGTGCGCCGACTATAACACCACGTTCAAACTAAGTTAAATCTTGATAACCAGCCATTGTAGCAACAGTAACCGATCTAACAACTGCACCAGACACTTGTTCTCTTACACAGGCGTTGCTGATCGCAGCGCCATAGTCTGCCTGTTCACAAATCTCTGTATTTGAATGCACATGCCTATGCCAGTTTATTTGGCAATTCAGTGTAACATGCTGTATGATTACGATTTTCTTACTGTGATGTAAGTAACACAGATAGCGAGGATATTTCAATCGAGGCGAAATTAGCTGATAGCTAAACCATTAAATAAAGTGATTATATCAAAAATAAAAACAGCACAAGCAGAAAAGTAACTTCCTTCGAGGTATGTGTTAAAGTCATGAACACCGTTCTTGAAAAGTGTTGTAAAAGGAACCAAATATGCCTGAAAATAAACCAAAAGTGGGATGAATGGACTAAAATGGCTACATCGTGGCTGATCAGTAGACTAAAAATAGCTGAATTCTCCACTCTGAAACATACTAAAACCACTTATTAAATATCAAAACAACTCTACGTAATATACGAAGTTAGCTTGTGACGCCGCTTTCTCGTAAGGCAGTCTCAAAACAACACAAATAATCACCTCATGTCGGCGAAATATAAACGTCGTTTTCAGATTATTCGTGTGAATGCATAGGTAAACCAGATAAGAACCTTCCTCGTTAACAATTACGTTGCAGTCAGGTTCCAGTTCATATAACAGTTGAATGAAACGACATTGTTTGAGAGTCAGCACAACAATGGTTACTCGTAATTTGTTGGTATCCGTCGGCGAGGTTGTTTGTCCCTCGAATGTCAAATAAACGAAAATAGCCCAAGACCAACATTCTTCGCTCTTGATCGACAGTGTAGCTAAGCGGGGACTTAAAATAGCAGGAGAGCTTTATATTTACCCGTGACGTACGAGGGGCTACGCTGGTGCGACATTCGTTCCGGGACCTCCAGAAGCAAACACGGGGGCGAGCTCCTTTTGTTACGCGGACGCTTGTTTGACGCGCAGCGCGTCACGCACTTGACGCGGAGGCGGACGTTTTGTTCTGCGCCGAGCGTCTGGAATGTCGGAGCGGCCGATGCGGAAGGAGACCCTGCGGCTGTTTGAGCCCCCTGCCGCGCTCTCTGCCACCGCTTCTCTGTCAAACAGGATCATAAAGATTGTTCGATGAAGGTAATGCCTTGTTCGTTCATAAATCATCTTCTGTCTCTCGCATGCATGCCATTTGGTTATAACTATTGCAGTTGATTCCAGTGACCACACATTCAAGTGTAGATGTCGAGATTAGGGCTGCTGTCAAAATTACGATATATCGATATATTTTCCAAGGGATATCGATATACAGGGTGATCCATTGACAGTGACCGGGCCCAATACCTCGCGAAATAAGCATCAAACGAAAAAACTACAGAGAACGAAACTCGTCTAACTTGAGGGGGGAAACCAGATGGCGCTATCGATGGTCCGCTAGATGGCGCTGCCATAGGTCAAACGAATATCAACTGTGGTTTTTAAAAATAGGAACACCCATTTTTTGTTACATACTCGTGTAGTACGCAAAGAAATATGAATGTTTAGTAGGACCACTATTTTCGCTTTGTGATAGATGGCCTGTAATAGTCACAAACGTATAAGTACATGCTATCACGTAACATTCCGCCAGTGCGGACGGTATTTGCTTCGTGATACATTACCCATGTTAAAATGGACCGTTTACCAATTGCAGAAAAGGTCGATATCGTGTTGATGTATGGCTATTGTGATCAAAATGCCCAACGAGCGTGTGCTATGTATGCTACTCGATATCCTGGACGTCATCCTAGTGTCCGGACCGTTCGCCGGATAGTTATGTTATTTTACGAAACAGGAATTGTTCAGCCTTATGTGAAACGTCAACCACGACCTGCAACAAATTATGATGCCCAAGTAGGTGTTTTAGTTGCTGTCGCGGCTAATCCGCACATCAGTAGCGGACAAATTGCGCGAAAATCGGGAATCTCAAAAACGTCGGTGTTGAGAATCCTACATCAACATCGATCGCACCCGTACCATATTTCTATGGACCAGGAATTGCATGGCGACGACTTTAAACCCCGTGTACAGTTCTGCCACTGGGCACAAGAAAAATTACGGGACGATGACAGATTTTTTGCACGCGTTCTATTTAGCGACGAAGCGTCATTCACCAACAGCGGTAACGTAAACCGGCGTAATATACGCTATTGGGCAACGGAAAATCCACGATGGCTGCGACAAGTGGAACATCAGCGACCTTGGCGGGTTAATGTATGGTGCGGCATTATGGGAGGAAGGACAATTGGCCTCCATTTTATCGATGGCAATCTAAATGGTGCACTGTATGCTGATTTCCTACTTAATGTTCTACCGATGTTACTACAAGATGTTTCACTGCATGACAGAATGGCGATGTACTTCCAACATGATGGATGTCCGGCACGTAGCTCGCGTGCGGTTGAAGCGGTATTGAACAGTATATTTCATGACAGGTGGATTGGTCGTCGAAGCACGTTCACCGGATCTGACGGCCCTGGATTTCTTTCTGTGGGGAAAGTTGAAGGATATTTGCTATCGTGATCCACCGACAACGCCTGACATCATGCGTCACCGCATTGTCAAGGCATGTGCGAACATTACGGAAGGCAAACTACTCGTTGTTGAGAGGAATGTCGTTACACGTATTGCCAAATTCATTGAGGTTGACGGACTTCATTTTGAGCATTTACTGCATTAATGTGGTATTTACAGGTAATCACGCTGTAACAAAATGCGTTCTCAGACATGATCAGTTCACAAAGGTACATGTATCACATTGGAACAACCGAAATAAAATGTTCAAACGTACCTACATTCTGTATTTTAATTTAAAAAACCTACCTGTTACCAACTGTTCGTCTAAAATCGTGAGCCATATGCTTGTGACTATTACAGCGCCACCTACGACAAAGCGAAAGAAGTGGTCCAACTAAAACATTCACATTTCTATACGTACTACACGAAATTGTAATAAAAAATGGGGGTTCTTATTTAATAAAACGCAGTTGATATCCGTTTATGGCATCGCCATTTAGCGGGCCAACCATAGCGCCATCTGGTTTCCCCCTTCAAGCTAGACAAGTTTCGTTCTTCGTAGTTTTTTCGTTTGACGCTTATTTCGTGAGATATTTGGCCCGGTCACGATCAATGGACCACCCCTGTATATCGGCGGTTTTCTTCCGCAGTATATCATTATCGAATTTGCAACACCGAATCCTGGTATTTTTATTTTATATTATATTTTGTCACATTTTTCGGTAAATATATGAAATAATCCCAGAATGAAATTTTCACTCTGCAGCGGAGTGCGCGCTGATATGAAACTTCTTGGCAGATTAATGCTGTGTGCTGGGCCGAGACTTGAACTCGGGATCTTGACCTTTCGCGGGCAAGTGTTCTCTATCTGAGCTTCCAGGCACGATTCCCGACCCGTCCTCACAGCTTTAATTCCACCAGTTTCTCATCTCCTACCTTCCAAACTTCACAGAAGTCCCTCTGCAGACCTTGCAGAACTAGCTCTCCTGGAAGAAAGGATATTGCAGAGACATGGCTTAGCACAGCCTGAGAGATGTTTCCAGAATGAAATTTTCACTCTGCATCCGAGTATGCGCTGAAATGAAACTTCCTGGCAGATTGGAACTGTGTTCCTGACCGAGACCCGAACTCGGACCCTTGCCTTCCGTTGGCGAGCACTTGCCTGCGAAAGGCAAAGGTCCCGAGTTTGAGTCTCGGTCAGGAACACAGTTTTAGTGTGCCTGGAAGTTTCATATGAAGTTATTATTTTGAAATACAACATAATATTACTTTCACTGTGTGAAGGTGTCTTACCACTTTTTGAGCTCCCGTCACGTCCAGTCTTTCTCTTCGACTGTGTGACGCAAAGGTGGCACAAAGAAGAAGTTCGATTGCACTGGAGGATGGCGGTGTGAATGGAATAACAACTTATGAGAACATCGTAAAAAGGAACATTCAAAAAATCATAAAAATGTTACTACTTCACTTTCGAATATACTCTCCAATGCTAAAAAATGCTCTTAAGTGTCTACACTCGTCGGCTAGTGGTTTGCGTCTTGCTTCTAAATCCTAAGGTTTCGGGTTAGATTTCCAGCCGGGTCGGAGATTTTGTTTGCTCGGAGACTTGGTGTGTTGGGTTGTATTTTCCTAATCATTTCATTTCAGTTTCATCACAAAGACGCGAAATCGGCCAAGTGGAGTTCGAAAATAATGCAACACGTTTCTTTCTGAAAGCAGGTTGGCTTTTAATAATTTTTTCATAGTGTGGGGCCACAGTCACAATATACACTCCTGGAAATTGAAATAAGAACACCGTGAATTCATTGTCCCAGGAAGGGGAAACTTTATTGACACATTCCTGGGGTCAGATACATCACATGATCACACTGACAGAACCACAGGCACATAGACACAGGCAACAGAGCATGCACAATGTCGGCACTAGTACAGTGTATATTCACCTTTCGCAGCAATGCAGGCTGCTATTCTCCCATGGAGACGATCGTAGAGATGCTGGATGTAGTCCTGTGGAACGGCTTGCCATGCCATTTGCACCTGGCGCCTCAGTTGGACCAGCGTTCGTGCTGGACGTGCAGACCGCGTGAGACGACGCTTCATCCAGTCCCAAACATGCCCAATGGGGGACAGATCCGGAGATCTTGCTGGCCAGGGTAGTTGACTTACACCTTCTAGAGCACGTTGGGTTGCACGGGATACATGCGGACGTGCATTGTCCTGTTGGAACAGCAAGTTCCCTTGCCGGTCTAGGAATGGTAGAACGATGGATTCGATGACGGTTTGGATGTACCGTGCACTATTCAGTGTCCCCTCGACGATCACCAGTGGTGTACGGCCAGTGTAGGAGATCGCTCCCCACTCCATGATGCCGGGTGTTGGCCCTGTGTGCCTCGGTCGTATGCAGTCCTGATTGTGGCGCTCACCTGCACGGCGCCAAACACGCATACGACCATCATTGGCACCAAGGCAGAAGCGACTCTCATCGCTGAAGACGACACGTCTCCATTCGTCCCTCCATTCACGCCTGTCGCGACACCACTGGAGGCGGGCTGCACGATGTTGGGGCGTGAGCGGAAGACGGCCTGACGGTGTGCGGGACCGTAGCCCAGCTTCATGGAGACGGTTGCGAATGGTCCTCGCCGATACCCCAGGAGCAACAGTGTCCCTAATTTGCTGGGAAGTGGCGGAGCGGTCCCCTACGGCACTGCGTAGGATCCTACGGTCTTGGCGTGCATCCGTGCGTCGCTGCGGTCCGGTCCCAGGTCGACGGGCACGTGCACCTTCCGCCGACCACTGGCGACAACATCGATGTACGGTGGAGACCTCACGCCCCACGTGTTGAGCAATTCGGCGGTACGTCTACCCGGCCTCCCGCATGCCCACTATACGCCCTCGCTCAAAGTCCGTCAACTGCACATACGGTTCACGTCCACGCTGTCGCGGCATGCTACCAGTGTTAAAGACTGCGATGGAACTCGGTATGCCACGGCAAACTGGCTGACACCGACGGCGGCGGTGCACAAATGCTGCGCAGCTAGTGCCATTCGACGGCCAACACCGCGGTTCCTGGTGTGTCCGCTGTGCCGTACGTGTGATCATTGCTTGTACAGCCCTCTCGCAGTGTCCGGAGCAAGTATGGTGGGTCTGACACACCGGTGTCAATGTGTTCTTTTTTCCATTTCCAGGAGTGTATTTCTTTAAAGTCAGTGCCGCTTTTAGACTTTTTTTTGTTTAATTTTATTTTCAGTGTTACCTTTACACGATCATGATTACGACTTAAAATGCCATTATCAAGTGTTTAAATGTTATTTTTTTTTCTTTATTGATTTTCAATTCCCCCCGAAGGGGGCGGGCCGGCAGCAGCTTACTACGCTGCTCTACAGCCTACAGTCTTTTTTTAAATAAAGGAAGAAGAAAGAAACAAGGAAAAACAGGCGATAAAATGGCGATTTAAAGTGTAAAATGGCGTAAAATTGCGGAAAGTTAAAACAGAAAGCAAAAGGGGTTGGCAATGTAGATAAGAGACACAGGAATCAGACAAGTAACATAGTAGACACACAATTAGAAAAACATGGCGACAGTCTGGTTTCTGTTCGCAAGTGATAAAAAGCACACCCAGCGACAGTATGATGGCTGTTCGCTACACGTCCCAAAGACACAACACGGAGCACGCACTGGAAAAACACACTGTAAAACACTGCACAAAAAAGGCGGCTTTAATGTTATACAGTGCTTAAGATGGCATACTATCATATTTAAAATACACTATTAGACAAATTGTGTAAGGGTCAATATTTCTGGTAACATCCTACATAAGACTGAATTTTCTTAGTATTTTCTCCGTGGATAGAATTTTAATTCGAATTTATTGAACGCTATACGCACCATTCTTCTTACGGCAATTTGGCTTCGTTCAGTATTTGTTTGTCTATGAGGCTCAGGTTACTTTGCAAAGAAGCTAGCTTTGCTTTCTTATCATCTTTCGAACAGGACTGTCAAACCAATAGGAGGTTTATCACCTAAGTGGAACAGTGGCTGCCTGGAGACACAGTAGCGAAGTTTAAAACCTGTGATTTGGTCATCTATTTTATTCCACGACCATATCAATTGAATAAGTCATGCCACTTGCCAGTAAATTAGCCTATTACACAACTATTCTCGCATTAACTTTTGACAAAATTTGTTTATATAAATGAAGATACATGTTTTGACGATCATCTCCCGCGGTACTCCGCAAGGTTACCGCCCTTCGATTGTGCCATTCCAGCACTAATCGAAGTGCTAGGTTTTTCAGGTGCCAGCCAGCCAGCCAGCCAGCCAAGCAGAAGCAGAAGCAGAAGCAGAAGCAGAAGAAGCAGAAGAAGCAGCAGCAGCAGCAGCAGTCCCTGTCCCTGTCCCTGTCCCTGTCCCGGCCAGCAGCAGTGGTCCCAGCCAGTCATCGTTTATACTTCCCCCTCCCCCGCCGCCGCCGCCGCCGCCGCCCCCACCACCATCACATAGTGTGCTCAGTCACACCCGCCTCTTCCCACTCTCCCGCTTCTTCCTCCCGCTCCTCTCCCTCTGATCCTTTCCCCCACTTCCCCGGCCTGTCACTGCCGTTCCAGCTAGGGTGGTGGCCCGTCGGGCCACTGCCCATGCCAAACTCTGGGCCACTGCCCATGCCAAACTCTCGCCGCGTCACCACCGCCGTCGCCGTCGCCCTCGCCGTCGCCGTCGCCGTCGCCGTCGCCGTCGCCGTCGCCGTCGCCGTTGCTTCTCCGGCGCCGACTGCTGCGTCCACGCCCGGACCTGCCCCTTCCCGTCACCTCCCTATAGCTCCTGTCCCTCATATCACCACCCACCCTTCCGCCACCGTTAAACGCCCTAGTGGCACCACCACCACCACCTCCTCCGCTCCCAAAAAGGCCCCGCCCCGTCCTCCTTCCCCCCCCCAGAATACCATGGATGTCTCCCCACCTGGCCCCGCTCCCCCCTCCTCCTCCTACTCCTCCTCCTCCTCCTCCTCCTCCTTCCCCCCTCTTTATGCAAATACCTCCTCTCCCATCATGATCCTTCCCTTCTTGAGGCCCGGAATCTATCCCTCCTCCTCCGCCAACACTTCCCTGGTGCCCCCATCTCTCTCCTCACTCCCAGATAGGATTCCGTTCTGATCTCCTCCCCCAGCCCAACCCTCCATACTGACATCCTCTCCCGCCTCCCCATCACCCGTTTTGGCCCCAACGCCTCCCTCACCCCTGCTCCTTCTCCATCTCTTACCCGCCAACCCCCGCGTCGCCCGCCGACCCTCACCGCCGTGATCACTCGGCTTAGCCCAACGAACACAGAGGAGGAGGTGTTGGCGGAGCTCAAGGTGCATCCCACACTGGAGGTGTGGGCAGTCCGCCGCATTTTCAACTCAGCCGGCCCCACCCGCCTTATGCGGGTTTTCTCCAAGGACGCCCCCTCCATTGACTGCCTCCTGAAGGAGGGTGCCCTCCTCTTCAACCAGCGCTACAAGGTCGACCCCTCCCGTTCCCCTCCTCAATCCCTGCGCTGCCATAGGTGTCTGCGAAATAACACACACCCAACAGCTGAATGCCGCGAGGCCCCCACCTGCCCGCATTGTAGGCAAGCGCACTTCCTCCGGCAGTGCCCTAACCTTCAATCCCCTCCCTCCTGCAATACCTGCAATCTCCCCCATCCCACCGACTGCCAAAAGTGTAAGGCCCGACCCCCTCCGACCACTCCTGAACTCACCATCCCTGTCCGTCCTCTGGACACCCCCACCCCTCCCGGCAATTCCCTTCGCCCACCCCCTACTGCTGAGGACATCATCAGATTCCTCTCCATCATCCTTCAGAATGTTCATCCTTTTCAGCGCACTCACACTCTCCAACAGATATCCCTCACCGCCCGTTCCATTTTCCAACTCAAAATGTATGCCACCTACTCCAACCACCAGGCCCATTTCACCTTCTCCCATCTCGACACCCTTATCTAAATCCCTGACATGGCGCGACAGCACCATATCCTTTTCAACAATATCTGTTCCCTTCCCGCCAACAAGAACCTCTTCCTGCACACCCTTGCCACCCACCGTGTAGATGCCTTCCTCCTCAATGAAACCTTCCTCCAACCCCACCACACCGTTCACACTTCGCCCTATCTCCTCCACCGCTCCGATAATCCCCTCCCAATTGTGCGTGGCAGAGTTGCCATTGGTCACCACCACCAGATCCCCATTCGGCTCCAACCTCTCCTTCCCGACCCCACTGAACATCTGATCCTTAGTCCCTTCTTCCCCGGCCTTACCATTACCTGCGCCACCATCTATGTCCGCCCTAACACCCCAATTCCTTTCGACTTCCTCTCCCACATTGACCATACCCTCTCCTCCTACGTGATCGCCGCCGACCTCAACAACCATAGTCGTTCTGCTGCCCAGTTACGGCGGTGGCATTGGTTCCTCTCCTCCCTTCAAGGTGACCTCATCCCCATCCCCCAGCACACCCGTCCCGAATCCAACTCCACTCTCGATGTTATCCTTTATCCTTTCCTCCCCCAACCTCCTTGGCCGCATAACGGTGGATGTTCTGGAACCTATTGGTAGCGACCATCTCCCTGTCCTCCTCACTATTTCAGATGGTCGTCGCCCCCACCCTGACCCTCGCACTGACCCTCCCCCTCAGTACGTCCATGACTATTCCCGTGGCAACTGGAATGCCTACCAGGATACCCTTTCCACCCAGGTCGATAGCCACCCCTTCACCTACCACCACCCTGATGGTGTAACCCATGCTGCCTCCTTTCTCCAGCGGGCCTTGTCTGAGGCCGTGGAGGCCCACATCCCTACTGTCGCCATCCACCCCTACCGTCCTACCTTACCCCCACAGGCCGTCCTCCTCCTCCGTGAATCCCGCCGTCTCTACCGTGCCTTCCTCCGCACGCGTGACCCGGACACACTACGACGCCACCGGCTACTCCAGCGACACATTGGTAATTTGCTCGCGGCTAAGAGAGGCCAGGACTGGTGACAGACATGCACCCGTTTAAATGCTACCCTACCTACCAACTCGTCTACATTCTGGTCAGCCTTCCGTTGCCTTACCGGAACTCAACCCTCCTCCTACTATCCTCTTCTCCATGATGATCACCCCTTCCCTGACTCCCTTAGTAAGGCCAATCACTTTGCCTCTTACCTCTCCGATGTGTTTTCCATCCCCGATGATCCCCAGTTCGAATACTTCCTCTTCCCGGATATCCGCGATCGAACTGACACCTCTGTCCCTCCCCTTGCATCTGGTTTCCAGTACTTGGACAACATTGCACACACGGAACTCAATGCCCCTATCACTACACAGGATCTCATTACTACCCTCCATACAAAACGCAACACCGCTCCTTGTCACGATCGTGTCACCTCCTGCCACCTTCGTGAAGCTCCTGTCGCTTTCCGCTCCACTCTGGCCAGGCTCTACAATGTAGTCCTGTCCACCGGTTACTACCCCGACCTGTGGAAAACCTCCCATATCCTGATGTTCCTTAAACCTGGCAAACCGCCGTCTGCTGTCTCCTCCTACCGTCCCATCAGCCTTACCTCGGTCTTCAGCAAGGTCCTGGAATCTATCCTCACCTGACACATCCATCAGCATCTCCGCCAGCACCGCCTCCATCCCGTTACCCAGTGTGGCTTTCGGCCGTCCTTCTCTTCGGACGACCTTCTCCTTCACCTCACTCATCTCCTTTCCGAACAGCTTAATTCCCGTCGCTCCGCAATCTTCCTCTCCCTGGATCTCGAACGTGCTTATGACCGCGTATGGCATTCTGGTCTCCTCTTCAAGCTCCAAACCTTCGCCCATCCCATCAACTACGGCCATCTGATCAGTTTCTTTCTCTCCCACCATCCTTCCTACGTCACCATCCATAACACGGTTTCCTGCACCTTTTTCCCCTCCGCCGGTGTGCCCCAAGGCTCCGTCCTCTCCCCCCTTCTGTACCTTTTGTATACGGCGGACATGCCGCCGCCGCCACCCCCCATCCACCTCCTCCAGTCTGCCAATGACACCGCCTTCCTTGCCCTTGCCCCCACCCTGCAGTGCTCCCTACACCTCCTCCAATCCCATCCTGACCGGTTCACCACTTGGTGCAACCAGTGGTTGCTCAAGGTCAATCCCTCCAAAACCCAGGCGATCATTGTAGGCAAAACCACCCCTTTGATCCACCTCCTTGATTTCTATCCCACCATCTATGGCCGTCCTATCGCCCTCACTCCCACCCTTAAGTACCTTGGCGTCACCCTCGACCGTTGCCTCTCCTGGACACCCCATCTCTGGGCAATCCAAGCCAAGGCATGCTCTCCTCAAGCTAATTTCCGGCCGTGCGTGGGGTCTGGACCCCTCCACCATCCTCCACACCTATAAATCCCTCATCCGCCCTATCCTTAGTTACGCCCATCTGGCCTGGATCTCGGCCCGTTACGTCCATCTGGCCTGGATCTCCACCCCCTACCTTTTATAAATCCCTACAAATCCTTGAACGCCATGCTCTCTGCCTCGCCTATCGCATCCGCCTCCCCTCCCCCACACGGATCCTGTATGATCTCATCCCCTTCTCCCACCTCCTCCTTTTCCTTGAAAGGATACGGATCCTGTACACCTCCCACAAACTCGATCCTCCTCATCTGCTTGTCTCACCCATCCTCTCCCACCCCCGCCCACTGCCGCGCCCGTTTTCCCACGTCCCACCCGGTCTCCATCTCTCCACCCTCCTTACCCTCTCCCAAGGTGGCTTCCGCCAGCTCCCCCTCCCTGATGATGTCCTCCTCCCCTCCATCTACCCCTCCTACCAACTTTGATCCTCCCTCCCTCTTGCTGTGTCTGTTCCTTTGGGCACTCTCCGTCCCTCCTCCCCTTCTCCCCACTCCTCCCCCGGGCCTCCCCTCCCCATTCCCTCTACTCCTCCTCCCATCTCCTGAGCCATTGGCATCTTTGTTCTCCCCTCTCCACCCTCTCCACCCCCCCCCCCCCCCTCACCCTTCTTCCCCTCTTGGCAGGTCCCTGGACTCGCACACGCTACGTGGACTTTCGCGCGCCGGAGATCATCGCCATCAGTGTCTCTTGTGTGTGATGTCGTTTTGTGTTTTTAGTGTCCGCCGTCACACTTCTACGTTCACTTGTGCCGTCGGATTCATCAGTGTTATGTGCGCCGTGTCAATGTGTTTTCAGTGTCGTTATCGTCGAGTGTGAACGGCTCCGTGTTTTTTGTGTATCTGTGACCACTATTTTTTGCCCGTCACTATGTTCATTTTAATTCTCCATTATTGTACTGTTATTGTCAACACTATGGCTGAAGAGCGGCGTAGCATGCCGCTGCCAGCCTACCTGATTGTTCAGGTGTTAAAATAACAATAAAGGAAAAAAAATTTTGACGATGACTTGTGTTCTACTCAAGTGTAATGATTTATGATACTTGTAACACTTGAAAATGGATAAGGCCAACATCTAGAATCTGGATTAAATCCTGTTTTACAGTCAAATAGCGATTATATTTTGCAAAAAGCTCCGACCGTTGTTTACACAGACTTGGTGACTATATCGAAAAGTAATGTCACATATCTGTGTCACTTTGGAGCGGAGTGCAAAAATGGGTCAAATGGCTCTAAGCACTATGGGACTTAACATCTGATGTCATCAGTACCCTAGACTTAGAACTGCTTAAACCTAACTAACCTAAGGACACCACACACATCAGAGGTATGATTCGAACCTGCGATTGTAACAGCAGCGTGGTTCCGGACTGTAGCGTCTAGAACCGCTAGCTCACAGCGGCCGGCGGAGTGGAGTGCAACATTAAATAAATATTATCTAGGCTACCAAATACCCGTAATGTGTAACTTGCTTTTCAAAGTTCCCTTAACTATCTAAGGCATATCGTACAATATTTTCATATTTCCAACAAGAAGTTAGGGCAGGAGCAACAACTTGGATAGCAAATTCTTTATTATAATTGCACCACAGTGCGCTTTATTAAGTTGGTGACTAGTTTCAAATTATCGAGTTAATTTTCAAGCCAGGCTTATTAATGCTTCACTAATAGTGCTTGGTTAGACGACGATCAATTCACACTTAGATAGTACACACGTGATACATACTCCCATGGAATGTCAACCAATTTCGCAATGTAGATGCATTAACAAAGTGCAGTTGAACTAGATTAAGTCTAGTTCTAGTCTAATTCGACTGCACTTCATAAATACATCTACATTGCGAGACTAACTGAGATTCCATAGGAGTATGTATCACGTGTGCACTACCTGTGTGTGAACTGATTGTCGCCTAACCAAGAACTATTGGTGCAGCTTCAATAGGTCTAGCTTGGAAATTGTTTAGGTAATTCGAAACAAGACACTAGCTTAATAAAACGAAACTATGATCGAGTTACAATAAAGAATTTGTGCAATATTCTTTACCTTCATCCATTTATACAGAACATTTTCTGTGTAGAGATGAATGTTTCATGACGACCGCTCAGGTAACCTGAAATCTGCTTCTCGTCGCATTTGTTACGCATAAATATCTTTCCTTAAAATCCTATTTACAGCCGTATTCGGCGATACTTTAATGGTCCTGCGAGCACAGGTCTCTTGTCCTGCGCTAAGTCGAAAAGTTAGAGTATGTTTGTAACCAGGAGATTTAAGATGTTACCTTCACGAGCGGATTCTCTGATTAACCGGGCAAGGTAATTTCCTGATAAGGCATTTAGCAGAACTTAACACGATTTCTTGTCCCTACCATTCATCCTAATCACTTGAGTCTCCCAGTCTATAGACGATAAACTGAGGTCTCCCACTAATGCTATATAACATGGCCAGGAAATTTACACGCACTATCTCTTCCACATTATCCCTGAAATATTCCACCACTGTTGCTTCTGAGGCAGGAGGTCTATAAGAGCACCTTTAAGACTTATCTTCGCCCAAATTATTCCTCAGTCGGAATCTGTATGAGAGAACGGGGCTAGTCGCTTACATTTTGGCTTTTGATTTTTCTATTGTCTTGTGGTGAATGCAGCAGATAGCTTAGCTTTTTAGCTACAAAATCATATAAGACCCATTAGTTAAATACGGCTGCAGGTAATCCCAGGTGCGGCATACTCGTTGGGGCGAGTTAGCATAAGCTAATATGCATAGGGATACTTAGATATAATACAGCAGTTTCCGAGAAAACATTTTGTTTTACGAACATTGCAGTAAAGAACAAATTCTTCCAAAAATAAATTCTTCGAGAGAAAACAACAAAAATAAATTCGCTCAAATGTATAAACAACAGCATGAATTTAAATGTGTGAATAGATAATTAATTCTTCAACAGAAATAAATTTTACTATGGCCGTATCACATAGAATCGTTCTCGTCTGGGCATCTCCAGTTTTTCCCTTTTTGATCATGGTGATCACGCGATTCTCATCGCCATCTGTTTCGACATTATTCCAAAACAGATTCATTTATATGGTATTCAGGGTGATGAGGAGGCTCTTGAGAATGTAGGGGATTCGTTTCTGGTCTTTTCCACTGTAAACTGTTACATCATTCTCAGGTTCTCCAGCATTCGTGGAAACTGTCGAGTGAGAACCCACATATCCATCTAGGCAGGAGGCTTAGGGTGAAAGCTTTTCAGCATGGAGAAGTTTTTTAGCCTCTGAACCATCATTAGCAAAGGCCAAACTGTCGACATTTTCGGCATAGCTAGCATCTGAAGGTCGTCATCAGAATCCGTGGAAGAAACTTGAAATCGACTTTTTCTGGGGAGTTATAATACCAGTAAACATGTTTCGGCCACGTTTGGATTGCTGTGGTAGCCCCGGCTGTGGAGAAAAAACGGATTTCTTGTAGCGTGACGTGTATTTACACATTTTTACAGGAATTTTCTCTTTTTTGTTGAACATTAATGGAGAGTTTAGTTCACAATGGCGTGGAGCAAATTGTCATAGATATCCGAACTGAGCCAATATCTAACTATGCCAGCTAGCCCCACGGCAATTTCAAAAACGTAACGGGTACCACACATTCCCAAATAACAGAAACAAAAGATTATTGTGCATCCATGCAACAACACTTAATCACTCTTTCTAACCCCGCCATCAGTAGCTGCTCAATTCGATGTGCAGGTTCACCAGCAGGAAATAAATACACGACGAAAATATTTACCGGCGAGCCAGAAAAACTATAAAACATAGGTACTTCCCATCATGATGCTGCCATGCAGACTCAAGTTGGGCCGGATGCTGCACCTTAACATACACTCCCCATCAGAACGATGGCAGCGCTCTAATTCCAATGTGGCAGGAAATAGAATCAATTTACCAACTAACCGCTTAAACCGTCTAACCTGGGTCTTCCGTACTAAACTCACTAGATATTATCGTATTACTTACAGCTATGTAAACTTCACCGTCACCTCATAAAGCACTCAAGGCTAATGGCGGGATGTTAGTCGGAAAGGGCACAATCCGAGTTTGTGCTCAGCCTATAATGACCTTGAAACAAGATTACCGATCATGAAGTAAAAGATCCACGCAGTGGACACCAAATGAAAAAGCTACTCATTATGTTTCTGATCTAGCCTGCCATAAAAATGCGACTGAACTGTTAATCAGAACTCAGGGAGAAGTTGTAGTCTAATTCACGATTGATTTATAAACAAGACAAGGCAACAAAATTATTAAAGAAACATCATACAAAAATATTTATTTAACAAAATCCTTACTAAAATGGGATCTATGGTGGACAAAGTGATCTGCTGGGGATCGACACACGACACTAACCAGAACACTACTCGCTCTATCTCACTTCATACATGTGAATCCAGGTTATGGCATCAAACTACGCCACCACCAAGCATCTATGTTCTACCATACAAAAAAAGGGAAAAATATAGTTCGAAAGAACAGGGTGCTGAAAAATAGATATTACAGCCCTACGTCGCAGCGGAGAATACTTTACCATCCTACTGGTCAAGGCAGCACACTACGATGCGTTCAGCGACTGAAGTCGTGGACGGCGGCAATCTGTTGTTAAATGCCCGTTCCCGAAAAATGCAAGTACTCGGTCTCGCGTTCGGTTAATTCAGAACGCAGGTACTTCCCTAAGAGCCTATGAAACCTCGACAGGTTCCAGTGTGCAGGTGGACCCGTTTGCTGGTCTGCCAAACCAATTTGACTCCCTACCACGACTATGCGTGTCGGAATACGTCAAATGTTTAGACGGCCGACTCAAGACAAATAAGTACACCCACGCGTCACTCGTTGTGACTGTGATGATAAAAGCAGTACCTTTGACGGTTCAGAAGGTGACTGGCACAGGCTCTATGTCGCACCCTAGCAAAGGACACAAGTCTCACCGTTTAGGTAGAGACCTGCAGTTCTTTACTAGCGAAGCACCAGTACAAGAGACTTGTACAAGAGTGCCGATCTCCCCTTCTCTGTGTTGCCTCCTCAGCTCGGTTCCAAAAACACATTTCTCTTTTTTGACTTGCCCCATTTTCACACAAGCCAATCACGAGCTGGAGCCCGGCATTCTAAGCTCAGTGAATGGTCTTTGCACTGCAAACCGATTTGACCAATCAGAGACTTAAAGTTAATTGGCAGAAAACGGAAAAAAAATTCAGCTTCGCTGCCTCTTTTCCACACATTTGCCGTGTCTTTTGCTGATACAATACAGGGTGGAAGCACAGCCCTCCATAAACAGCTTGTTATCTCCCTTGTTGCGTCCATTGCAAAGTTTGCAGGGAACGGCCATAAAATCGCATTGACAAAACATGTTTTGAAACAGAGTCTGCACGTCTGGGCGCCAGTTTCCCTGTCCCACGGACATCTACAGAACATTTACGTTTCTTTTGGCGGTTTGCTCGCTAACAAGGCCTACAATGCTCTCGGCGACTTTTCGGCGCTAGGCCATACCTGGAGGTCTGGCACCAAAGCGTAAAGTGTTTCTGCACAATGCGACCGCAGCACGGCCCGTCTGAAAATGTCTCTTCATGGTTCTCCAGAAAAAACGCGCGTTTGTCGCCCCACCAACGCCGTGCTTTTACTGCAGTCGTTTAAGTCGGCACCCTGTTCCTTTGAACGCAGGTAAAGCTTACCGTATTTATTTCACTAGAGCAGGGAAACAGGACCATAACTGCTGCCCACTATTTCATCACAATGTATGAAGTCAAATCGCCGTAGATTGTATTCCTTGCACCGAATCAGAAGTGAGAGTGCCCTGCAATCTCTCAACCTCATCATCGACGTGACGTCAAACCCTAATATTCCTTCCTTTCCACAACAGAGGTTCCAGTGCTGTTGTTCCCTTGTTCATATTCTTCGCCCAAGCGTTGCTTAGGATTTGCGTGTTTGTAACGGACATCTAGAGGCCTAGTTGAGTGTATGGCGACAGGTGCCTTACCGTCCGGGACGACACAGCTCACCCAGATGCCCCCAGAGAGACAGCCCGCAATTCTGTTGCGTTCTCATTGGGGCAGTGCTATCTACAAGCCACATCAGGTACCAACAAGCCATAATTTTTAGATAGCGGTCATCAATTGCTGTTTTTGATAGCAAGCGACCACTACGAGGCACGTCTTCAGCGCATCTTTCCGAAGCGCTTGTCGTTGCCTTTCGCGGTGTGGCCCGTCTTTCCCTCAGCCTCCTGTGGTGGTCACGAGATCTCTGGTAGCTCTGAACGATTCTGTCTACAGTCCCACCGCTACCTCTGGTAGTCCACCTGCTCACTGTGACTCCGCGCCGCTGCTGCTAGCGACCGCGCCCCTCTGGTGATGTTTCGCCAGATAGTATACAATGTACGCTGTGTCGCTGAAAGACATGCTATTTGAAACTTCCTGTCAGATTAAAACTGTGTGCCGTACCGGGAATTGAGCTTGGGTCACTTGCCTTCGTGGGCTAGTGATCTACCAACTGAAAGTCCAATCACAACTCACTACCCGCTCTCATACCTTCGCTTCTGCCAGTACCTCATCCCCTACCTTCCAAAACTCACACAAGCTTTCCTGATTACGATGCAGGATCACCTGTTCTCTAGATAAGATTGTGTAGTTTATGTCTCAGAATATTGTCTGCAGTAGATGTGTCTTGTGTTACAGATAATTGGCAGCGGTCGACGCAAGCATATTGGGACCAGAGCACCACGGGGGCAGAGAGATATTTAAGTCCCTGTCCACTCCTTTACATCTTGGGTTATGTGGTCACTGTTGCGTGATTCCATCTTTCCGGTGGAGAATTATAGCATCTAAAGTTCAATTGCAGTACAAAGTTGAGTACATTTCTATGTCATTTCCTGTCTCGTGGATCTCTCGTATTGATTTGAACCCTTGGTCTGCCCGCGTCTATCGCTATTTCACACGCAATATTGAAGCGACCTCATTTTAGGGGTATTGTCATATGGTCATGTTCTGGTTGTAATGATTCTAAGAAGATTGTTGATTAATCAACTGAGTAAGTAAATTTCAAGATTTGTTTGGTCAAAATTAACACACCTCCTTAATTGTTTTAGTCATTTGTATATAAATTTGTTTAGGAAAGTGGGCTAGCCAAACCTTAAAAGATCTGTGTTCTTTCCCTTAATCGGTTCCTCAACTGATTGGTAGTAATGAGAGTTCTGATGGGAATTGTATGGACATTTGAACTATTTAAGTAAAGCTTTACCTGAGTATATTTACCTAGTCATATTCAAATTTCAAGTTTTTTAGGTGTTGTTCCGGTTAAAGAAATCTGTTTGTTATTTATCCAAGCGGTCTGGCCTTGTAAGGCAGTCTTCTGTATTATTGTGATTTTATAATGCTAAATATTTTATTACAATCAAAAGCAACTACAACGGATTACTATTGTGATTTTGGTGTGTCACTAACATTAAACATTTCAAATACCTCAGTTGGTAGGACACTGGAGCGCGAGAGCTAAAGGTCTCAGGTTCGAGTCTCGGTCCGGCGAACAGTTTTAATCTGCCACGAAGTTTCAAATCAGCGCACACTCCGCTGCAAAGTCAAAATTCATTCTGGGTATGCTATACGTTCACAACGCTCGGAACCAGGACCCCTTACTTCTGAATCCGCAGACATTGGTCAATTTAGGTCAGCTATTGTTTTGTGTTCGGCCGATGCCAACATTGTCGACGAAATAATACAGTACCCGTGCATACCTTATGCGTCACGAAGTGATTGTCATGCCGTGCCGTCGCAAACCGGCAAGCAAATGTGTAGTGACAGAACTCCGTGAAGAAATCGCGGCTTGTTCCTAAAGAAACGCCTTAGTCGGTGGGCAGAGCTTGCTTCCTTCGCTCTCTGCAACCCCCGCCCACTCTTCCCGTGCTGACGTTATCCCTCTTCTTATGAGAACACCACTTGATATTCGTGTCTTGGGTGTTTGTGTTTTCAACATACCGGAGCTACGCATATCTTGCTCATGAAAATCTTCGCTAAACGTTCCCTGAAAGGTGAAGGAGAAAGGAGGTATCTTCCATGGTTAGCTTCTTCGTCTGTCTCCACTTGGTTTCTTCTCTTGGAACCATGTGAGACGTCTTATATACAAGAAGACTGTCGAAACTGTGGGGGGTGTCCTGGCAAGATTTCTGGCTGCCTTTGGTATTCTTTCAACAACATTTGGTATACTCAATTAGGTACGAAAATACTTTGGGTAGCGATGTTATGCCTTGTTAGAAGTTGATCCACTCCACTTTAATACTTTGATGAACTATTCTGAATATACAGCGCCTTATGCAATTATCGACATAAATAAAATTATTACCACCATGTTTCTATTTCAATTTTTAACATGGTCAGTAGACTAACAGCAAATTTGGAATGTTCTCATTTTCTCCTGTCACTTTTAAGTCAGTCACTTCTGGAATAGATTTACGTAATTCACATTACTCCATCGGTTGACGTTTCTGTCATAATCACGGAAGCATCCTGTGTATGTAGATGCAGGAAACACAAGATTTTTTTTAAAACACGCAAACGAAAAGTGTACATCGTAATATTTCATTAACTGTTTAAGATATCGTAACGAAGGTTTACGAAGGGACACTACTCGAAAGGAAAAAGATTTTGTAATTTCTTGACGTTGTCAGTGCAAAGACAGCGATCTGTTATGTCAATGAATTTTGATTTTTTTGTAAAGTCTTTACTGGCCAATATTGCGTATACGAGAACAGATAACTACATTCGACCGTTTCTGGTCATCTTTAGATCTGAATATAAATAACCATGTCTAAGATGAAGGAGCTCTTTTGTCAACTGACTGTTAACAGCAAAAGGAAATGTTGACTTTGAACTCATGCTTTTGACAATATGGTAACTATAGCACTGTTGTCGTCCACCTAGGGCGACGTAGAAAAGAGCCATGCTGTCTGGTGATAACGACAACCAAAGCGTCCATGAGGTAGTAGTAGACATTATGTACTACTCATGATAGAAGTATGAGTTCAAAGTTACCAAGATGCAGTGACGAGGGTAATGAAACGAGGATGATTGGAAAAGAGTTTTCTTGTAGCTGAAAAATGCTTCTGCTTTTGTTTTCTAAAATATATATTTATTTAGTACAAAATAGGAATTATGTGAAGACCCTTAAAACAAAATTATTCATCAATATGCAGTAAAAGTTCTTGTGAAACATTGTAACATCAATATAAGGTACACCATCAATTCCGAAATATTGGCAATCGAAACAACCAGATTTAAGCCTCATGTTTCCATTCTGCGAAGGGAATTAGGCATAAAAACGCGTCCTTTCAACTATATCGATGTTACTCAAGACCATGTGAAGCGCGCTTCTTTTGATTTTAAGGGCTTGCACGCTACATTTCTTACGTTCTGTGTGCTTGTGTCGTGACAGAGAACACAATATTACTCATAAGCTTGCCTTGATTAAGATGAAATATACTTCACTTGCAGACTTGAGAGCAGAGAGTTAGTCAGCGATTATGTCAAGAGTGGTAGCCATTACTCACTGGAGAAGATGAAGCGTGCCAGGTACCTAGGCCCCTTTACGGTTCTCATTTATACAGGTGACAGCTGCGGGCAACCTGCGCTACTTGCCTCCACAGCGATGTTACGTGAAAAAATTCCACACTTATATATAGAAATAGCTATTGGACCACGTTTATTGCATGATACGTAATAAATTACATAGATATTTCGAAGAAGGAAGTTGCGACCTTATTGCTTCTGTTTATGGATATGAATTAGTTTATTTTTTATTGTATGCCTAACGTCTACAGCTTCCTCGGATTGTAATTTCGTTTGTTAAAATGTCTACATACCTCCAGATGGCCTGTACATGTGCGAAATTACATTGACACCTCAGAATGTCTTCTAAGCATTTAATTTTTTTTCTTTTTGTCAGGCAGTGTGGTTGTATGTGAGGAAAAAAAAGTATTTCTTCTTCAGTATTTTGGAATATAAAAGGTTGTGAGCAACAACTGTTTACACAAAATATTTTCCCAGTGAATGTTTTATTTTGTAAAATCTTTATTAGCCAACATTATTGCTAGACATCAAGATGGTAAGGGAATGGGATAAAATTTTTTTCTGTCCCTACAGCCCAGCATTGCTCAAGCTCACGAAAGGGTCAGCATGACCCAGCCGCTCATTTTGACACTGTTAGTCACCAAGAGTGCGACGTCAACACGTCTGTGTGTGAGTGCGAGCGAGTTGAGCGGGAAAGTGTAAGACAAGTGCAGACCAACCTGCCTCCATTACTCTCGTAACATTATTTAAGAAGTGCGACGCCTATCAGGGATCTGACGGAGCAGTAATGGCAATGAAGCAAACTGATTAAGCCAATACAGCAAAACTGAAGACTGCTGACGACTCGTAATGAGTGAAACCATATCGGGCATTACAGATAACATCGTACAGAAAAAACGCTTCTCGATTCCATAAATACTCCACTCCGCTAGCCCAGAGACAGTCGATCAGTAGGATCAATGGCATTCGTGTTGTTTGCATTCGATTATCTGATTGTTAGATTTGTTACGTCTTGTGTGTGACTATACCAGTAGCCACAAATTGATATGAACCAGCGTCCAGTGCTGAAGCTGCCGCTAATGAGTAGTCCATAAGTCTAAAAACACCATTCCAGTTCAGGGCACCAACTGCTCTGAAACTTCAATACCGTTCAAATGAGATGGCCTACCAAATTTGCAGGCCACGAATGGCATTCAAGGTAACATCACAGCATCCGAAATCGCTGTCCATCTGATGGGACAACACGGGCAGTGACCTGAGACGGACGGAGTACTTTCAGGACAGCATGTCAGCAAACAGACACAAGCCGATGGGAAGCGCCTTCTCAACCAATGGGCAGGCAACCCGGTACAATCCGTTTCACTCACCACCCTACGCTCGGAGCTGCTGCAATGATCTTTGTCGGCCCTGAGTCTGCCTCTGAACTCAGCAAATTCCACACTTCAGCTTACGAAGGGGCAAGATGTTTCCTGAGGAATAAAAGAAGCGATATTTACTCTTGTTTTATTGCATTGACGATGTCACACAGCTTCCTCAGCCCCCATTCTGACGAAGCACTAAGGGTTTCCAGCCAGTGCGCGACCCCTACAATAAATAGGAAAGTAGGTAACAAGTTTCGTCCATTTTCTGTCACCTTCAGATCAGAATATACATTGAAGAGCCAAAGAAACTGGTACAGCAGCCTAATATCGTGTAGGACCCCCGAGCGCACGCAGAAGTCCCGCAGTACGACGTGGCATAGACTCGACTAATGTTTGAAGAAGTGCTGCAGGGAACTGACACTATGAATCCTGCAGGGCTGGCCACAAATTCGTAAGAGTACGAGAGAGTGGAGATCTCTTCTAAACTGCACGTTGCGAGGCATCCCAGATATGCTCAAAATGTTCATGTTTGGTGGCCATCGGAAGTGTTTAAAGTCAGAAGAGTGTTCCAAGAGCCACTCTTGAGCAATTCTGGACGTGTGTGGCGTCGCATTGTCCTTCTGGAATCGCCCAAGTCCGTTGGAATGCACAATGGACATGAATGGATGCAGGTTATCAGACAGGATGCTTATTTACGTGTCACCTGTCAGAGTCGTACCTAGACGCATCAGGGTCCCATATCACTCCAACTGCACACTCCGCACACCATTACGGAGCCTCCACGAGCTTGAACAGTCCCCTGTTGACATACGGGGTTCATGGATGTCTCTATACCCGTACACGTCCATCCGCTCGATACAATTTGAAACGAGACTCCTCCGACCAGGCAACGCGTCCCAATCATCAACAGTCCAATGTCGATGCTGACGGGCCCAGGCGAGGCGTAAAGCTTTGTGTCGTGCAGTCATCAAGGCTAAACGACTTCGCCTTCGGCTCCGATGATGTTTCGTTGAATGTTTCACACGCTGGCACTTGTTGATGGCCCAGCATTGAAATCTGAAGCACTTTGCGGAATGGTTGCACTTGTGTTACGCTCAACTGTTCTCTTCAGTCGCCGTTGGTCCCGTTCTTGCACGATCTTTTTCCGGCCCCAGCGATGTCGGAGATTTGATGTTTTATCGGATTCCTGATATTCACGGTACACTCGTGAAATGGTCGTACGGTAAAATCTCGAAGATGCTGTGACCCATAGTTCGTGCGCCGACTATAACACCACGTTCAAACTCACTTAATTCATGATAACCTGCCATTATAGCAGCAGTGACCGATGTAACAACTGCGCCAGAGACTTGTCATCTTATATAGGTGTTGCAGACCGCAGCGCCGTATTCTGCCTGTTTACATATTGCATATCTGTATTTGAATACGCATGCCTGTACCAGTTTCTTTGGCGCTTCAGTGTAAAAAGCCTTGTCTAATATAAGAAAACACTTTTGTTAATGTCACATGCTGCGCACTACGGGCGAACCTAACATCCGTACACAAATCTAATATTGGTTTACGTTAGCGAAGTAGTTGCTCCACCCAGTCCTACGCCTCTTGCAGATGCCTGAAAATATTAGGTGTACATCTTTGCTTCCGCCGCTTTGCAATAGATGGCAAAATAGGGAAGTAGTGGAGCACTTGGTAGGTCGTAAGTGTAATACAGTAAGCTTAGGCATTTGTAAGGATAACACCATTAATCGGGCAGGTAGGTTAGATAATTTAAAAAGTGAAATGGATAGATTAAAGTTAGATATAGTAGGAATTAGTGAAGTTCGGTGGCAGGAGGAACAAGACTCCTGGTCAGGTGGATACAGGGTTATAAACACATAATCAAATTGGGGTAATGCAGGAGTAGGTTTAATAACGAATAAAAAATAGGAGTGCGGGTAAGCTACTACAAACAGCATAGTGAACGCTTTATTGTGTCCACGATAGATACGAAGCCCACGCCTACCACAGTAGTACAGGCTTATAAGCCAACTAGCTCCGCAGATGACGAAGGGACTGATGAAATGTGTGATGAGATAAAAGAAATTATTCACATAATAAAGAGGGCGAAAATTTAATAGTCATGGGTGACTGGAATTCGATAACAGGAAAAGGAAGAAAAGGAAACGTAGCAGGTGAACATGGAATAGGGGTAAGAAATGCAAGAGGAAGCCACCTGGTAGAATTTTCCACAGAGCGTCACTTAATCATAGCTAACACTTGTTACAAGAATCACGAAAGAAGGTTGTATACATGGAAGAAGCCCGGACGGAGATAATGGAAGGTTTCAGATAGATTATATAATGGTAAGACAGAGATTTAGGAACTAGGTTTTAAATTGTAAGACATTTCCAGGGGCAGATATGGGCTCTGAGCACAATCTATTGGTTATGAACTGTAGATTAAAACTGAATAAACTGCAAAAAGGTGGGAATTTGAAGAGATGGGGCCTGGACGAACTGACAGAACCAGAGGATGTAGAGAGTTTCTGGGAGAGCATTAGGGAACGATTGACAAGAATGGGGGAACGAAATACAGTAGAAGAAGAATGGGTAGCTTTGAGAGATGAAATAGTGAAGTCAGCAGAGGATCAAGTAGGTAAAAAGACGAGAGCTAATAGAAATCCTTGGGTAGCAGAAGATATATTGAATTTAATTGATGAAAGGAGAGAATACAAAAATGCAGTAAATGAAGCAGGCAAAAAGAAATACAAACGTCTCAAAAATAAGATCGACAGGAAGTGCAAAATGGCTAAGCAGGGATGGCTAGAGAACAAATGTAAGGATGTACAGGCGTATATCACTAGGGGTAAGAGAGATACTGCCTACAGGAAAATTAAAGAGACCTTTGGAGAAAAGACAACCACTCGCATGAATATCAAGAGCTCAGATGGAAACCCAGTTCTAAGCAAAGAAAGGAAAGCAGAAAGGTAGAAGGAGTATGTAGAGGGTCTACACAAGGGGGAGATTCTTGAGGACAATATTATGGAAATGGAAGAAGATGTAGATGAAGATGAAATGAGAGATATGATACTGCGTGAAGAGTTTGACAGAGCACTGAAAGGCCTAAGTCGAAACAAGGCCCCGGGAGTAGACAACATTCCATTAGAACTACTGATAGCCTTGGGAGAGCCAGCCCTGACAAAACTCTACCATCTGGTGAGCAAGATGTATGAGATAGGCGAAATATCCTCAGACTTCAAGATGAATATAATAATTCCAATCCCAAAGAAAGCAGGTGTTGACAGATTTGAAAATTACCGAACTATCAATTTAATAAGCCATGGCTGCAGAATACTAACACGAATTCTTTACAGGCGAATGGAAAAACTGGTAGAAGCCGACGTCAGGGAAGATCAGTTTGGATTCCGTAGAAATGTCGGAACACGTGAGGTAATACTGACCCTACGACTTATGTTAGAAAATAGATTAAAAAAAGGCAAACCTACGTTTCTAGCATTTGTAGACTTGGAGAAATCTTTTGTCAGTGTTGGCAGGAATACTGTCTTTCAAATTCTGAAGGTGGCAGGGGTAAAATACAGGGAGCGAAATGCTATTTACAGAAACCAGATGGCAGTTATAAGAGTCGAGGGGTATGAAAGGGAAGCAGCAGTTGGGAAGGGAGTGAGACAGGGTTGTAGCCTATCCCCGATGTTATTCAATCTGTATATTGACCAATCAGTAAAGGAAACAAAAGAAAAATTCGGAGTAGGAATTGAAATCCATGGAGAAGAAATAAAAACTTTGAGGTTTGCCGATAAAATTGTAATTCTGTCAGAGACAGCAAAGGAGCTGGAAGAGCAGCTGAACGGAATGGACATTGTCTTGAAAGGAGGATATAAAATGAACCTCAACAAACGTAAAATGAGGATAATGGAGTGTAGTCAAATTAAATCAGGTGATGGTGTGGGACTTGGATTAAGAAATGAGACACTTAAAGTAGTAAAGGAGTTTTGCTACTTGCGGAGCAAAATAGCTGACGATGGTCGAAGTAGAGAGGATATAAAATGTAGATTGGCAATGGTAAGAAAAGCGTTTCTGAAGAAGAGAAATTTGCTAACATCGAGAGTAGATTTAAGTGTCAGGAAGTCGTTACTGAAAGTATTTGTATGGAGTCTAGCCATGTATGGAAGTGAAACGTGGATAATAAATAATTGAGACAAGAAGAGAATAGAAGGTTTAGAGGTGTAGTGCTACAGAAGAAGGCTGAAGATTAGGTTAGTAGATCACATAACTAATAAGGAGGTATTGAATAGAATTGGGGAGAAGAGGAGTTTGTGGCACAACTTGACTAGAAGAAGGGATCAGTTAGTAGAACATATTTCCGAGGCATCAAGGGATCACCAGTTAGTATTGGAGGGCAGCGTGGAGGGTAAAAATCGTAGACGGAGACCAAGAGATGAATACACTAAGCAGATTCAGAAGGATGTAGGCTGCAGTAGGTACCGGGAGATGAAGAAGCTTGCACAGGATAGAGAGCGTGGAGAGCTGCATCAAACCAGCCTCTGGACTGAAGACCACAACAACAACACCACCATTAAAATATTAGTCGGTTTGTAATTGTATCATAAAGTTATTTTCGATTGAAAATGTCAACTCACGAGCGGGAATTTTAATTTTCTTCCTCCAGAAAATGAAATCTGCGGCTGAGGCTCTTAAAATGCTGAAGCACATATTAATAAAAGAATGTGTAGAGTGTAGTTTCAACGCTGGGAGAACGGTGATTCTGACGTCGAAGACTGGCATGTCGGTGGAATAAAGAAGGTTTTCCAAGTTACTGAAACTGACAGAAACAACCACAGAAGATCGTTATCGAAAGCAGTTGATGCGGTTGAGCCGAGCACTGAAAGACAATCAGCCGCAATATTGCGATAGACATGAAAAGCGGCGCGGAGTGACTTCGCGGTTAGAGGCGCCATATAACGGAATGGGCGGCCTCTTCCGCCGGAGGTTCGAGTCCTCCCTTGCGCATGGGTGTGTGTGTTGTTCTTAGCATAAGTTAGTTTAAATTGCGTGTTAGTCTAGGGAGCGATGACCTCAGTCGTTTGGTCCCTTAGGAATTCACACACATTTGAACATTTGGGACATCAAAAGGTGACATTGCAGCATGACAACGCTCGACCTCATGCCGCAAAACCCTTAAAACCAAACTTGGAATCGCTGAAATGGGAAGTTCTAACCCACCCACCGTGTCGACCTGCACTTACGGTCGTATGAACAGGTGCAAAATCGGATCGATTCATGGGTCAAAAGACGCCCAATTCTTCTGCCACGAGATTCGTATGCTGTCCGAAAGGTGTGAGAAAGTAGCGGACAGCGGTGTCCAATACTTTTAATCGTAAATTTTATATGTTTTTCACAACAAAGCCTCGGACTTCGAGGAAAACCGGTGGAAGCAAAGTTGTTGACCTAACAGCATTAGCTTCTACACACCAGGTGATAAAAATACTTTGCCAGACTAACTTACTATACACTGCCGACCATTCAAATTGCAACAACATGACGCAGCCTGCATTAAACGTCAAACTGTGTAAGTAGGCTGTTTAGGTTTTTTTATTGGTAACGCCACCTCTGTATGAAAATCACTGGCTGTGCTGTGGGCAGTCTGTGTCTGCTTTGCATTGTTGTAATACTCGCCATTGTAGTGTTAGGCAGCTGGCTGTGAACAGCGCGTAGCGTTGCGCAGTTGGAGGTGAGCCGCCAGCAGTGGTGGATGTGGGGAGAGAGATGGCGGAGGTTTGTAATTTGTCATGAACTGCTATATTTATATATGATGATATCAAGGTAAATACATTGTTCGTTCTCTATTAATATCTTTCATTTGCTAACTATCCCTATCAGTAGTTAGTGCCTTCCATAGTTTGAATCTTTTATTTAGCTGGCAGTAGTGGCGCTCGCTGTATTGCAGTAGCTTGAGCAGCGAAGATTTTTGTGAGGTAAGTGATTTGTGAAAGGTATAGTTTAATGTTAGTCAGGGCCATTCTTTTGTAGGGAATTTTGAAAGTCAGATTGCGTTGCGCTAACAAAATATTGTGTGTCAGGTTAAGCACAGTCTCGTGCAGAATTGTTCAAAGGGGACGTTTCATATGTCGACCCTTAGCCTAAGATACCTCACTGGAATCTTCTGATTTTTTCTTGTAGTTTGTGTATTTAGTGTAGCTTTTGTTTATTGCTAGCGCGTAATTGTAGAGAGAATCCCCTTTGTAGTTGTAGCCTTTCATTGTTGTACAGTAAAACAGTTGTGGCATGCATATAGATTTGCACCAAGTATTTCGCAGCTACGCTTGCAATTAACTAGATATTATTTTCAGTGCTATGTTAATGTGTTCTCCTATTTTTGCACTTCAAATTGTGCTTTTCTGTGTTATCGTGTGAAATATTGTGACAATTATGGCGTGTGAAAAACGTAACACTAGGCTCCAAAGTAAATTGAGAAATGATAGTGACGACGAGCGTAGCTTGCCAGCACCACTGGGTAATGAATTAACTAATGTTCAAAGTAGTAATTTGGTAATTGCGCATAGGGAAATGGAGCGGGCGGCAAACAATGGTGTAGACAGTGAAACAGGTAGTGAACAGGGAAGCGTTATCGATCGATTGGTCGGCAACAGCTCGCCTCAGGAATCGGGAGTGACAGAACACAATATTGCAAATACTGCAGACTCAGGTTTTGGGTTCTCACCGTTTTCTCAAATGAGTTAAGACACATTTTCCGCTTGTCAAAATGTGAATGTTGCCGGTGCAAATTCACTGCCGAAAAGCACTGAGGAACATGTTTCAGACACCAGTGCATTGTTATTACAATTAATGCAACAAATGGGACAAAAGCTTGAAAAGTTAGACACAATGGAACAAAATCAGAGACAAACACAGCAAAAGTTAGACACAGTGGAACAAAATCTTCAAAAGTTAGACACAATGGAACAACACCAGAGACAAACACAGCAACAGTTAGATGCAATGGGAGAAAATCTTCAAAAGTTAGACACCACACTTGAACAAACACGTGAAGATTTAACTAGTGAGTTACATAACATTGAATCGAAATGTCAAAAAGTCTGTAATGACATAAAAACACAAATTTGTGAGCATTTTCAACCCATTTTTTCGCGGCATGAAAATGTATTACAGAATCACGAAGCAGCCATAAAAGAACTGCAAACCATTGTTCATGAAAATCACAACACCTTGCAAGCTAAAATTGACTCAGTTGCATCTACCGATTCGGTTACGCAACTTGCAAAAACTCAAGAAAACTTAAAGGACACAGTAGATACGATTTCAACACAAATGGACACTCTGAAACTTGGTTCAGAAAAACACTCTGAGGAAATGTGTTCACTATCGGAGAAAGTAGCCGAACTTTCGGATAAGGTCACTAACTTATCTACAAAGGTAGATGATGATCTGAATGACACAAGACCTGTAGCCTTCACTGACACAGAAGAGTATGAACAAATTAGAAAATTCAAACAGAATCAAAATCAAATCAATACACAGTACAAAAGAGAAATCCGAGAAGTACAAGATCAGCTGACACAGGTAATACAAGAATTACGTATTTCAGAGGATACTCGCGCCCCAATACGGGAAGAGGGACACAGAAATACGGAACAGCCACAAAATAATAACACAGGGCATTTCGGAAGTTATGAAAGAAATTGGCAAGGTGCACCGAATTTTGAAATGGAACCGCCGAAACGACGTAACAATGACCGATATGCGACTCGCCGACATGATGACTTTGACTATAAGCTGTTCATTACTACACGTAAATTCAAAACATTTAAGAATTCTGGCAACGACATTCATCCACAAGCATGGCTCCATCAATTCTCTCATTGTTTTCCTCCCAACTGGTCATTAGAGCACAGATTAGAATTTATGTGTGGCTACTTGGAGAATGAACCAGCTGTAAGAATGCGATCGGTAATTCACGATTGCCACAGTGAAGGAGAGTTTTACCATGCCTTCCTCTCAGCATATTGGTCTCAAGCCACACAAGATCGAGTAAAACATAGCATCATAATGATGAAACGTTTCGAACAATCTGAATTTTCCAGTCTTGTGAAATATTTTGAAGACATGTTGCATAAGAATCAGTATCTTTCAAACCCATACAGCCCCTCAGAACTCATCCGCATTTGCTTACTCAAATTGCCTGAACATTTACGGCATATTATTTTAGCAGGACGTTGCAAAGACGACATTGAAGCATTTCAGGGACTGTTACAAGAACTGGAAATTGACACTGACAATCGCGGAACGCAGGAGCACAACAATTACAGATCACATCCGCCGCAATTCCGCGATGAAAGAAATAATAACTGGACGCGACAAGGCTATTCTCACAACACAAATCGTGACCAAAACAGACACCACCCATATGACAACCACTGGCAGAGTAATAATAGTTACAGAGAAAGATCGCATTTCCGTAGTAATGACTATCACAGAGACAATCAGAGAAACAGACAATATGGGAACCAAAACAATTATTATCAAGGGAGGCAGAATAACTTCAGACGCAACAGTTCGGCGCACAGTTACGATTCAGGGAGAAATTCTCCACCACGTGACCGACAAGAAAGAAACTGTGTAAACTACCGACTAAACGACGGACCTGAATTCCATCAGAATTGGCGAGCTTCAAACAGGGCAGGGCCTTCTCGTCAGCGTGAATTTGTAGAAGTTAGGTCTCCTAATCCCAATAACGGCACGCGCCAACAAAGAGACAGACAATGACTCGCACAGCAGGCAGCCGCGTGCGCCCGCTGGCTCAGGGAAAAATAACAAAGACGCTAGCCTTGAGAAAAGATTTAGCATTCCTTACCGACGTATAAAACATGACAATTGCTTTTCAGTTGAAACTCTGCGTACTATGAAGAGTAAAGGTTTACACCAGATTTCACATGTAAAACCGTTTATTGAAAGCTAATCTGCTTTTTAACTTTGTCTTTGCCATAAAACTTTTCACTTCACATTTCTAGTATGCTTTGTCAGACTTAAGAAACTGTTAACATGCAACAATATTTGAAGTTAAATATCCAGTCTAGAACCTAGGGAACATTTTTAAACAGAAATTACGAATGCATTGTTATAGTGAACAGACGACACAGTGTTGTATTTGTACATTCTTGCTTGTTAGTTGCACGATTACGTAACGACTATCAGGCTTACATACTTAGAACATTTACCAGTACTGCTAATGAGATTTTAATGCAACATTTTGGTTACCTGAAAATACATTCTGTATTTAAAGTACTTTCTGTGAGATACCAGATGACACAGTGGTTATTTTATGGGACAGCTACACGATTTATATCACGACGTTACTAATGTGTGACAATTTACATTGTTGCTTTTGCGGAGTATCTGTTTTATATCTGCACAGTTTTTCTGTATTATTCTGGAAAGTAAAACATGTTTTAATAGTAACTTTTGTGATATAGCTACAATGAGACAGCCTTTTCCATAGCACAACAATACGTTACAGCACAGTAATTTCTTCATCACAACAATAAGCGTAATAACTAAGATATCTATACGCAAAGCATTTCACTTTTGTTTATCATGAGGTAAGTACATTGGCTTCTGCAGAACTTAGCTTTTGGAGGACGATAACTACGACACTTCCACAGAAATTGTCTTACAACAAGATGCACATTTAGCACTGCAGGACACGCATTTCAGTGATTAATGTTGTACTTAAAACATTTATTTTTAAAGATTTTTGAATTACAAAGAAAGTTTTCCGTGATACATTTCATTCCATTGGTGTAATCTGTAACACCTGAGGGTATAATTACATTAATCCTCAGGGGGGTACACGCTTACTTTGTGTACCATGTGTGTGGCAACCACAAGGAACCCTAGCTAATATGGTATTTGCTTATACAACTTTACACATCGGTACCATATTTCTCTAACACACAAATTACACAGCTATCTGATCATTTAACTGAGAGATAAACATTTTTTTATTACATCAGTGACATATGTTTATGCAATTACAGAGTTGGATTACTTCACACTTACGAAATTGTATTTTGTCTGTACTGTGTGATCTGTTCATATTTTTTCGGAACCATTGTGATACTATGAGAGCTTTGAATGATCTATTTGGTATGGATTCATGATTTTAAAGTACGTTTGAGGCAGATGACACGATGTGTATTATGCTGTTGAGGTATGTTTATGATCAATAAGCTGATGCTATATGAGGAATTTGGTTATGCTATGTATTTATTATGATGAAATATTGAAGTGCCGTCACAAGATTGACGTGTCGACGAATATATATATATGTGTAATAAGGTAAGGAGTAATGAATAGTGATTAGGGACTCTGACTTATGGAAAAGGATGTTGGAAACCAAGAATCATACTTTAGAATTATGAAATGTGTGTACATGTGTGAATCATGTGTGAATGTATCACAATGCCACTGAAAATTTTTTTGGACACTGTTATATTCATAGGATTTTGTTTCTACAGATTTGCAACGCTAATTCTTGACCTGTGAAATATTTTTATGTGAGACTGTCACTGTAGCGGAAACTGCTGTCGTAAATTTTTCCGTAAGAAAGTTAAGTGACCACCTGCACGTAATGCGTCGCGGGCACCCACCTGGGCGACAGCCGCCCGAAAAAAAAAAAAAAAAAGCCATTAGCCTTTCAGCGGCACAGGTAGAAAAAAAAAGAGAGGCCATTCATTATCCTGGCTATTGACGTTCCTTTGTAGAAAGCATCGCAAATATTACACGCTCATTACCTGAAAACATATGGTTACTCGTACTTTGTGCTAATTACTGAAATGCTTATGAATTGATGGGAAATATTCGTACATCTGCACACCTGATTATGACAAGTGTCTTTCTACGAGAGTTGAGAGCTACTGAGTTACGAAATGCCACATGACTATTGAATGATGTTTTTATGCTTTGGTTTGCGTAATTGCTTATTTCATTTGACATCTGGTTTCCAGCTGTGTTGCAGCATTGCTTTTATAAAATAAAATGCATTTGCTAATGTGAATACTTTCTGTCAACAGATCTATTAAATAATTATTTTATGACCCACATTCTTCGATAAAGGAGCTCTTGGAAAGGAAAGAACAATAAGAAGGAACTAGTAACAGTAACTGCATACATAATATTCTTTTCAAGTACATGGTAATATTTCTTTTTACAATCAGTTGTTGTGGTGCACCACTTTAATTACATAGATATTAAGATGTGAATATACATTTCCCTTATCTGCATTGTTGTTTTTACTGTAATATTTTTTCTGCTTGAGCTTTGTCATGTATAGATATAAGTTTTATATTTTTTATATTTTTTATATTTGCTGCTGCTGTTTGCCAGGCATAGTGCTACTGAATTTTAAATTGTGTTACTCTGTTAAGCTAATTTTACTACTGACTTATTTTTCTTGCTACTGTACATTGCCCCATATTAGTTGTAATGTTGAATTGCTTGGTGCTTTAGATTTACTGTAGCTTGCTTTGCAAATTTCCATTTTTTTTTCATTGCTGTATGCGTTAATTGTTTTGTGCTGCTGCATTGCGTCGTCCCTTAGTTTAGCATCTGAGCTCAGTAGATTTAAGTTAGCTTAAGAGGGGTAGACTATATAAGAAACTGACTATGGAGAATAGGTAAAGAATGTGTTGCGAAGTTATATGAAAAAGATTTGGGCCAAAATGAGTATTGTACACTGAGAAATAATTATATTGAAAGAAATATGAATAGAATACAGAAAGCAGGTATAGATAGGACCTTTTGGGAATAATGATGAATGAAGGGAGATCTCCAAGAAGTAAAGGAAGTTTTGTTTGCAAAATACTGCAGTAAAACAAACCCTGTCCTTTCCTTTTGTATTATTATGCTATGTCTTTGTGTACCCTTGTGTATTTGTGTACTTCCTGTCTTTATGTGTTTATCTGATAAGACTTACGTTGTAGAATTTTTCTAGTACTAAGCTATATTCACTATCAGGAGGAATACTGTTATCCTCAAATATAAGTTGCATTAATAATATGTTATTTTCTTTGTAAAGTTGTTTACAATTCTGTTCTGTTTTAATGCTCATGTGTGAAGTTGTTGTTTCCAAAGCTATTCTGATCTTTATGTAGGTACTTATAATTCCTGTAACACTGATGTATATGTTATTTCGATTCTTTTGTAAAGCCTGTATTACTACAAATGTTATCTGTATTGTTATGTTTTTAATGATGTATCATGTACCTTTGTTATTGTATTTTTATGTTACCAAATTGTAATTGTTACCAGTTCTTCAAATTAAGTAACATTTCACTGCACACGTTTCTGTTGGTCATAGTACATGGACAATATGTGAGAAGTAGGGACTGATAGTGTTTGCACGTGTGTTAATGATTCAGCAAGGGACTGGATAACAGCATTGCTGGATCTAAGGACAATTCCAGAAACTTTGTGAGTGCACAAGTGGTGGTTTATGGACTTGCTATATTGTCCGCAAGACTCTTCGTTGGTGATTGTGCACCTGCACATTTGCAACAGATGGCTGCTGGCTGTCTCTACCAAGACTACAGTGGGTCTGCATCTTTGATGGCCCACCAATTGCTACAAGGACTGCAGTGGGTCTGCACCTCTGGTGGCCCACCAGTACCGTAATTTCTACCAGGACTACAGTGGGTCTGCTCTGTGATGACCTAACTACCAATATTCTTCAAAACGTCGACTGACTCTGCTGTGGGTTTACTCTGTTGTGGCCCATTACCTGTCTGCATGTCGAGTCAGCACTGTCTTTCCGTTGGAAGGACAACACTACTTCTTCAAGACTGCATGGAAATCCACTACGTCTGTGTGCATTGTCTTTTACTGGTCAGACTTTGAGAAAAACACTGCAATTTTACTGTGACGAATGATGAGGACTGTCTTTATGGACTGTGAGAAATTTTTAGCTTTTGACCAACATTGTATCAATAAGTGTGAGCATTTGATTCCTTTGTTATTGTAATTATGAAAAATTTTTTTCAAATCTGTATTGGCCACTGCCCAATCCAATTTGTAAAAAAATTTTTGTGGGGAGCATGGGGGCTATGTAAGTAGGCTGTTTAGGTTTTTTATTGGTAACGCCACCTCTGTATGAAAATCACTGGCTGTGCTGTGGGCAGTCTGTGTCTGCTTTGCATTGTTGTAATACTCGCCATTGTAGTGTTAGGCAGCTGGCTGTGAACAGCGCGTAGCGTTGCGCAGTTGGAGGTGAGCCGCCAGCAGTGGTGGATGTGGGGAGAGAGATGGCGGAGGTTTGTAATTTGTCATGAACTGCTATATTTATATATGATGATATCAAGGTAAATACATTGTTCGTTCTCTATTAATATCTTTCATTTGCTAACTATCCCTATCAGTAGTTAGTGCCTTCCATAGTTTGAATCTTTTATTTAGCTGGCAGTAGTGGCGCTCGCTGTATTGCAGTAGCTTGAGCAGCGAAGATTTTTGTGAGGTAAGTGATTTGTGAAAGGTATAGTTTAATGTTAGTCAGGGCCATTCTTTTGTAGGGAATTTTGAAAGTCAGATTGCGTTGCGCTAAAAAAATATTGTATGTCAGTTTAAGGACAGTCATGTATAATTGTTAAAAGGGGACGTTTCAACTGGCCTAAAGTCCGCTACGTCCTTGAATATGCAAATTGTTAGCACATCAGCGCAACCCCACGAGTTTTTTGATATTCTGACTGCTTTGATGCGGCGCTCGCTGTATTGCAGTAGCTTGAGCAGCGAAGATTTTTGTGAGGTAAGTGATTTGTGAAAGGTATAGTTTAATGTTAGTCAGGGCCATTCTTTTGTAGGGAATTTTGAAAGTCAGATTGCGTTGCGCTAAAAAAATATTGTATGTCAGTTTAAGGACAGTCATGTATAATTGTTAAAAGGGGACGTTTCAACTGGCCTAAAGTCCGCTACGTCCTTGAATATGCAAATTGTTAGCACATCAGCGCAACCCCACGAGTTTTTTAATATTCTGACTGCTTTGATGCGGCCCTCCACGACTTCCTCTCTTGTGCCATCGTCTTCACCTCAGAGTAGCACTTGCAACCCATGTCCTCAGTTATTTGCTGGATGTACTTCAATCTCTGTTTTCCTCTAAAGTTTCTGCCCACTACAGCTTCCTCTAGTACCAAGGACGTTATTCCGTGATGTCTTAAAATATGTCCTACCATCCTGTTCCATATATTCCTGTCCTCTCCGATTTTCTGGAGAACCTCCTCATTTCTTACCTTGCCAGTACACCTAATTTTCAACGTTCGTCTGTAACATCACACATCAAATGCTTCTATTCCCTTCTTTTATGGTTTCCCCAAAGTCCGTGTTTCACCACTATAAGATGCTGTGCTCAAAACATACGTTCTCAGAAATTTCTTTCGCATTGTTTGATAGTACTCATAGCATACCTCTCTCAATCACGAATGCCCTTTTTGCCAGTGCTAGTCTGCTTTTTATATTCTCCTTGTTCTGACCATCGTGTGTTATTTAGTTGCCTGGGTAGCAGAATACCTTAACTTCATCTACACTACTGACCATTAAAATTGCTACACCTCGAGGATGACGTGCTACAGACGCGAAATTTAACCGACAGGAACAAGATCCTATGATATGAAAATGATTAGTTTTTCAGAGCATTCACACAAGGTTGGTGCCGGTGGCGACACCTACAACGTGCTGACATGAGGAAAGTTTACAACCGATTTCTCATACACAAACAGCAGTTGACCGGCGTTGCCTGGTGAAACGTTCTTGTGATGCCTCGTGTAAGGAGGAGAAATTCGTACCATCACGTTTCCGACATTGATAAAGATCGGATCGTAGCCTATCGCGATTGCGGTTTATCGTATCGCGACATTGCTGCTCACGTTGGTCGAGATCCAATGACTGTTAGCAGACTACGGAATCGGTGGGTTCAGTAGGGTAATACGGAACGCCGTGTTGGATCCCAACGGCCTCGTATCACTAGCAGTCGAGATGAGAGGCATCTTAATCGCATGGCTGTAACGAATCGTGCAGCCAAGTCTCGATCCCTGAGTCAACAGATGGGGACGTTTGCAAGACAACAACCATCTGCACGAACAGTTCGACGACGTTTGCAGCAGCATGGACTATCAGCTCGGTGCCCACGGCTGCGGTTGCCCTTGACGCTGCATCACAGACAAGAGCGCCTGTGATGGTGTACTCAACGACGAACCTGGGTGCACGAATGGCAAAACGTCATTTTTTCGGATGAATCCAGGTTCTGTTTACAGCATCATGATGGTCGCATCCGTGTTTGGCGACATCGCTGTGAACGCACATTGGAAGTGTGTATTCGTCATCGCCATACTGGCGTATCACCCGGCGTGATTGTATGTGGTACCATTGCTTACACGTCTGGGTCATCTATTGTTCGCATTGATGGCACTTTGAACAGTGGATGTTACATTTCTGATGTGTTACGACCCGTGGCTCTACCCTTCATTCGATTCCTGCGAAACCCTACATTTCAGCGGGATAATGCACGACCGCATGTTGCAGGTCCTGCACGGGCCTTTCTGGGTACAGAAAATGTTCGACTGCTGCCCTGGCCAGCACATTCTCCAGATCTCTCACCAATTGAAAAGGTCTGGTCAATGGTGGCCGAGCAACTGGTTCGTCACAATACGCCAGTCAGTACTCTTGATTAACTATGGTATCGTGTTGAAGCTGCATGGGCAGCTGTACCTGTACACGCCATCCGAGCTCTGTTTGATTCAATGCCCAGGCGTTTCAAGGCCGTTATTACGGCCAGAGGTGGTTGTTCTGGGTACTGATTCCTCAAGATCTATGCACCCAAATTACGTGAGAATGTAATCACATGTCAGTTGTAGTATAATATATTTGTCCAATGAATTCCCGTTTATCATCTGCATTTTTTCTTGGTGTAGCAGTTTTAATGGCCAGTAGTGTACTTCCTGTTCACCAATTTTGGTGTTAAGTTTTTCGCTGTTCTCATTTCTCCTACTTCTCATTACTTTCCTTTTCCTTCGTTTTTTTCTCATTCCATATTCTGTACTCATTCCATTCAGCAGATCCTGTAACTCTTCTTCACTTTCACTGCGGATGGCAATGTCATCCGCGGATTTTATATTGATATCTTTTATCTGGAATTTTAATTATACTTCGAATGTTTCTTTTATTGCCGTAGTTGTTTCTTCGATGTATAAATTGAACAGTATGGGCAGAAGACTACATACCTGTCTTACACCCTTTGTAATCCGGGAACTTCGTTCTTGGTCTTCCAGTATTATTTGTCTCTCTTCGTTCTTATATATACCGTGTATTACCCGTCTGTCCCTATATCGTACCCCCGTTTTTCTCAGAATTTCGAACATCTTGCACTATTTTACGTTGTCGAACACTTTTTCCTTGTCGACAAGTCCTATGAACGTGTCTTGATTTTTCTTCCGTCTTCCTTCCATTGTCAACCGCAACATCAGAAGTGACTCTCTGGCGCCTTCACGTTTCCTAAAGCCAAACTAATTGCCATTTAGCACAGCCTCAATTTTTCTTTTCCATTCTTCTGTATATTATTGTTGTCAGCAACTTGGGTGCATCAGCTGTTAATCTGATTGTGCGATGATTCTTGCCCTTGTCAGCTCTTGCAATCTTCGTAATTGTGTGGATGATGCATTTCGAAAAGTCAGAAGGTACATCGCGAGACTCATACAGGGTGACAATTATTGAACTATATATAAAGAAACGTAAATTAGTTACAAACTAAGGCGCGCACACACTTTATTCAACAACTAAACGTCACTACAGATATTGGGATTTAGGTTATGACATATTCGATATCCCTGCCACCATTAGCGATGATGTGGCGCAGACGAATAACGAAATTCTGCATGACCCGCTGAAGTGTTGGAACACTGATGCTGTCGATGTCCTCTTGAATGGCTGTTTTCAGCTCAGCATTTGTATTGGGGTTGTTGCTGCACACCTTGTCTTTACTATAGGCACACAAAAAGGAGTCGCACGTTTTCAGATCCGGAGGTTTTAGCGGCCAGTCAAGGCCTCTGGGTACTCAAGAGCCAGAATGCGGTCCCCAAAGTGCTCCTCCAGAACATCAAACACTCACCCGCTTCTCCGTCAGGTATGAACCAACATCTTGTCGAAATCAGGTCACTTTGGATAATGAGGATTAAATCATCTTCCAAAACCTTCACGTACCGTTCGGTAGTCACCGTGCCATCAAGGAATATCGCACCGATTATTCGCTGACTGGGCACAGCACACCACACACTCATCCGTTGAGGCTGAAGAGACACCCAAAGGTGTATGGCGGAGAGTATTTCTCTTACGAATAACTAACGCCTCCTATCTGTTACACACGCGAATGGCGCAAGAGAAGAATAATTGTCGGTAAGCCTCTATATCGGCTCTAATTTCTCGAATTTTCTCGTCGTGGTCATTACGCAAAATGTATGTAGGAGGAAATAATACATTGTCCCGCTCTTCCAGCAAAGTGCTCTCTCGAAATTTCAACTTCTATGTGATTAAAAACGCATCGCTTCTTAAGTCTTCCAATAGAGTTTGTTGAGCGTCTCTGTAACGCTCAAAACGATCCCGTGACGAAACGCGCCGCTCTTCATTGGGTGTTCTCTATACTTACCTGGTAAGGATACTCGGTGGAACAAGCGGCTTCAATGCCACTTTTATCGTGGATATGTTGCATTTCCTTAAGATTCTTCCTATGACTCTCAGTCTGGCATCTGCACTCTGTTCAGATATCTCACTCACTCTGCTCATGGGTTGCCTTGCGGTTCGACTGATTAGCGTAGATTTAAAACAACATAGAATGAACTACCAGTATGTGTCCAGTCGGTTTTCAGCCATTTTGCTCCCTGTACAACCCAAAATCACTACAAATTGAATCATGTATTTTTCCTACAACATTTTCCAGTCACATTAAATGTGACGACCTGTCAAAATCCTGAACAACCATCTTAAGCAGAGCGGACAGTTGCGAGACAGAGGAAGAGAGTCAGTGAGGTTCTGGAAGCTACCAACTGGGATGTGGAGCCATGCCTTCAGTGCTGTGACCAGTTGCGATAGGTTACTCGTTTGAGGATCCGTGGCACGTACAGCCCGATGGAGGTGGTCCCTCAGATTCTCGATTGATTCTGGGGCGTTTGGTGGCCAGGGAAGTACGGTAAACACAGCTTAGTGCTCTTCGAACCACGCACGCCCACTGGCACTTTTCTCGCACGTTGCATACTCCTGCTGGTAGTTTCCATCGTGCTGAGGAAATGCAAACTGCTTCTACAGGTGAACATGGTTCCAAAGGATAGTTGTTGAGCCGTGGCTGGCTCATGCTATACATTGGATTAAACCTTGGTTGCTATTCTGTGTTTAGTCTCCCGCTGTTATCGCGATAGTGCGGTTATCCTCTCTTCCCGCGGGTGGCCGCAGCAGCTTGTATCGATAGTCGCACCTTGGACTATCTTTGGCCTGGCGCTTATACACTACTGGCCATTAAAATTGCTACACCAAGAAGACATTCATTGGACAAATATATTATACTACAACTGACATGTGATTACATTTTCACGCAATTTCGGTGCATAGGTCCTGAGAAATCAGTACCCAGAACAACCACCTCTGGCCGTAATAACGGCCTTAATACGTCTGGGCATTGAGTCAAACAGAGCTTGGATGGCGTGTACAGGTACAGCTGCCCATGCAGTTTCAACACGATACCACAGTTCATCAAGAATACTGACTGGCGTATTGTGACGAACCAGTTGCTCGGCCACCATTGACCGGACGTTTTCAATTGGTGAGAGATCTGAAGAATGTGCTGGCCAGGGCAGCAGTCGAACATTTTCTGTATCCAGAAAGGCCCGTACAGGACCTGCAACATGCGGTCGTGTATTATTCTGCTGAAATGTACGGTTTCGCAGGGATCAAATGGAGGGTAGAGCCACGGGTCGTAACACATGTGAAATGTAACGTCCACTGTTCAAAGTGCCGTCAATGCAAACAAGAGGTGACCCAGACGTGTAACGAATGGTACCCCATATCATCACGCCGGGTGATACGCCAGTATGGCGATGACGAATACACATACACACTTCCAATGTGCGTTCACCGCCATGTCGCCAAACACGGATGCGAAAATCATGATTCTGTAAACAGAACCTGGATTCATCCGAAAAAATGACGTTTTGCCATTCGTGCACCCAGGTTCGTCGTTGAGTACACCATCGCAGGCGCTCCTGTCTGTGATGCAACGTCAAGGGTAACCGCAGTCATACTCTCCGAGCTGATAGTCCACGCTGCTGCAAACGCCGTCGAACTGTTGGTGCAGATGGTTGTTGTCTTGCAAACGTCCCCATCTGTTGACTCATAGATCGAGACGTGGCTGCACGATCCGTTACAGCCATGCGGATAAGATGCCTGTCATCTCGACTGCTAGTGATAAGAGGCCGTTGGAATCCAGTACGGCGTTCCGTATTACCCTCCTGAACCCACCGATTCCATGTTCTGCTAACAGTCATTGGATCTCGACCAACGTGAGCAGCAATGTCGCGATACGATAAACCGCAATCGCGATAGGCTACGATCCGATCTTTATCAAAGTCGGAAACGTGATGTTACGCATTTCTGATCCTTACACGAGGCATCACAAGAACGTTTCACCAGGCAACGCCAGTCTACTGCTGTTTGTGTATGAGAAATCGGTTGGAAACTTTCGTCATGTCAGCACGTTATAGGTGTCGCCACCGTCGCCAACTTCGTGTGAATGCTCTGAAAAGCTGATCATTTGCATATCATAGCATCTTCTTCCTGTCGGTTAAATTTCGCGTCTGTGGCACGTCATCTTCGTGGTGTAGCAATTTTAATGGTCAGTAGTATAGTTTCCGGCTGGGCTATGTGCGGGCAGTTGGTCAGTTGGCGTGGAGCAGCGAGGAAATCTCCACGGCGCATAGTTTGGCCGGACCCGCTGGCAGCCTCTGTGCGGTGTTGGAGTGTGTGGTGCTGTTCCCATTGCTACAAGGTTCGTGGCTCACCGATCCTGGACATGAAAGTTGAGTTTCGACTTAATCTACCAGCAAGTCACTACTGTTCACATTGTGTCGTTTGGAGTTCGTTGGCGGCTGTTGGGATATTCCCTTGAGCAACAACGCGTTTTCGAGTTGGCAGATTTTAGCCGCCCTCCGGTGGAGTTCAACTGTACTTCGTTATTTGAATTGAATTGCACCAGAGAAATCTTCTGCCTTGTGGCCGTTAACGTTCCAGTTGCCTGCCCTGGCTGTTGACGTAAATTTAGGCAGTGTATTTTCCTCGTCATGTTGTCGCTGTCCAGCAGTGTGTAGTTTGACAGCTCAATGTATAATTGATTGTGGGCGCCAATACTTCCTGCGTTGTTCCATTGAACTCACTGTTGTGTGCTGGTCGGGTGGAGCGGAAGCTATCTTGTCGGTGGGTCCGTTGACTGTCTGTCGGTTGGGTTGTCGTCGTATCGAGAATGATTGAGCCGATTGCCTGTCTCACCTAAGCGAGTGTTAGTGTTCGAATTTCAGGCCGACCCTCGGAACTTTTGAGCTTCCTTGGGTGTACTGCCTTTTCTTGTTTGCTCTTGTTGTTTGGACTTGTACGGCTCCTAGCCGATTTTTAGATTAAGGTTGTTTTGCCCTTAAGGCGTCAGATGGTTTGGGCCTTCAGCCTAATTTAAGAACTGTTTTACGTAACGCTTTTGTCATTTTTAAAATTAATGTTATTCAGTCTTAAGTGTTGAATTTAAGTTGTTTTGCTCTTAAAGTGTCAGATTCTTTGGGTCTTCAGCCTAATTAAGGACCTGTTTTAAGATAAGGCTTTGCCTTTTAAATTTCTGATTTTGGTTGAGCTTTAAGTTATTGACTTTCAGCCGTTTTTAAATTAAAGTGGTCTTGCCCTTAAGGCATGAGATTGTACGAGGCATTTAGCCGCTAATTAAATTCCAAAACTGAAGCTGTGCTTTTTCTTAAAAAAAATTCTTGGTTCTTGTAATGTTTGATCAAATAAAAGGTTGTATGAAACTTCCTGGCAGATTAAAACTGTGTGCCCGACCGAAACTCGAACTCGGGACCTTTGCCTTTCGCGGGCAAGTGCTCTACCATCTGAGCTACCGAAGGACGACTCACGATCCGTCCTCACAGCTTTACTTCTGCCAGTATCTCTGCTCAGATGGTAGAGCACTTGCCTGCGAAAGGCAAAGGTCCCGAGTTCGAGTCTCGGTCGGGCACACAGTTTTAATCTGCCAGGAAGTTTCATATCAGCGCACACTCCGCTGCAGAGTGAAAATCTCATTCTGGAAAAGGTTGTATGTTGACGGCCGCTTATTTTGGCCCCTTTCGACAACTTAAACTACCTGTCCTGTCCTGCGGGTTTAGCAGGGCGTCTCAGATGTATACTTGTATTGGCGCACTGTGCCTTCCAGAATGACGAGATCACCCAGGGAATGCCACGAAAACATTCTTCAGACCAAAGGCTCCTTCATCCGACTGGGACCGTTCCGATCATTATTGCCGGGTGTTTGCTTGCAGACGTTTTACTCTATACACGCCAACGGCCATCTGTCCGACTGGAGCACGAAACGTGACTCATGTAAAAATGACACTCAGTGAACGTCCGGTTGCGGTGTTGCCGTGCAAATTCCAGCCTCCGTCGCCGGCGAACAGCTGTCAGCATGGGTGCATGAACCAGGCACCTGCTGTGGACTCCCATACGCAGCAACGTTCGTGGAGGAGGCACTGTTGGGAGCCCTCTGGTTTATCTGGTCGGTCAGCCGCTCAACGGTTGTACGTCTGTTCGCCTGTACACATCTCCGCAGCTCTTGTTCACACCAGTGGGCCCTCGTGCACCCCAGTTGCCTCGGCGCCCGTTTTGGATACCATCATTTTACCGTCCACTGTATACTTTAACCACTTGAAAAGTTTACACACTTCGCCATTTCGGAAATGCTTCCACTTTTGTTCCGAACCCCATTTTTGTACGTCAGATAGATCGCTCCCTTTTCGCATTACGAAAACGACTGTACTGTTTTCCGCGCCCCCGGCACGCTTTATACAGCTTGGTCCATTGATAGTGACCGGGCCAAATATCTCACGAAATAAGCATCAAACGAAAAGAACTACAAAGAACGAAACTTGTCTAGTTTGAAGGGGGAAACCAGATGGCGCTATGGTTGGCCCGTTGGATGGCGCTGCCGTAGGTCAAAAGAATATCAACTGCGTTTTTTTAAACAGCAACCCCCTTTTATATTAAATATTCGTGCAGTACGTAAAGAAATATGAATGTTTTAGTTGGACCACTTTTTTCGCTTTGTGATAGAAGGCGCTGTAATAGTCACAAACGTATAAGTACGTAGTATCACGTAACATTCCGCCAGTGCGGACGCTATATGCTTCGTGACACATTACCCATGTTACCAGTTGCGGAAAAGGTCGATATCGTGTTGATGTATGGCTATTGTGATCAAAATGCCCAACGGGCGTGTGCTATGTATGCTGCTCGGTGTCCTGGACGACATCGTCCAAGTGTCCGGACCGTTCGCCGGATAGTTACGTTATTTAAGGAAACAGGAAGTGTTCAGCCACACGTGAAACGTCAACCGCGACCTGCAACAAATGATGATGCCCGAGTAGGTGTTTTACCTGCTGTCGCGGCTAATCCGCACATCAGTAGCAGACAAATTGCCCGAGAATCGTGAATCTCAAAAACGTCGGTGTTGAGAATGCTACATCAACATCGATTGCACCCATGCCATATTTCTATGCAACAGGAACTGCATGGCGACGACTTTGAACGTCGTGTACAGTTTTGCCACTGGGCACAAGAGAAATTACGGGACGATGACAGATGTTTTGCACGCGTTCTATTTAGCGACGAAGCGTCAGTCACCAACAGCGGTAACGTAAACCGGCATAATATGCACTATTGGGCAACGGAAAATCCAGCGACCTTGGCGAGTTAATGTATAGTACGGCATTATGGGAGGAAGGATAATTGGCCCCCATCTAATCGATGACAATCTAAATGGTGCAATGTATGCTGATTTCCTACGTAATGTTCTACCGATGTTACTGCAAGATGTTTCACTGCATGACAGAATGGCAATGTGCTTCCAACATGATGGATGTCGGGCACATAGCTCGCGTGCTGTTGAAGCGGTATTGAATAACATATTTCATGATAGGTGGATTGGTCGTCGGAGCACCATACCATGGCCCACACGTTCACCTGATCTGACGTCCCCGGATTTCTTTCTGTGGGGAAAGTTGAAGGATATTTGCTATCGTGATCCACCGACAACGCCTGACAACATGCGTCAGCGCATTGTCAATGCATGCACGAACATTACGGAAGGCGAACAACTCGCTGTTGAGAGGAATGTCGTTACACGTATTGCCAAATTCATTGAGGTTGACGGACATCATTTTGAGCATTTATTGCATTAATGTGGTATTTACAGATAATCATGCTGTAACAGCATGCGTTCTCAGAAATAATAAGTTCAGAAAGGTACATGAATCACATTGGAACAATCGAAATAAACTGTTCCAAAGTACCTACGTCCTTTATTTTGGTTTAACAAACCTACCTGTAACCAACTGTTCGTCTAAAATCGTGAGCCATATGTTTGTGACTATACAGCGCCATGTATCACAAAGCGAAAAAAGTGGTCCAACTAAAACATTCATATTTCTCTACGTACTACACGAATATGTAATAAAAAATGGGGGTTCCTATTTAAAAAACCGCAGGTGATATCCGTTTGACCTATGGCAGCGCCATCCAACTGGCCAACCATAGCGCCATCTGGTTTCCCCCTTCAAGCTAGACAAGTTTCGTTCTTGGTAGTTTTATCGTTTGACGCTTATTTCATGAGATATTTGGCCCGGTCACGATCAATGGACCACCCTGTATACCCTCCACTGCTAGTGCTACCACCTGCCGTCTGTAGATGATTACTGCACGTTGATGTCGAACATAGGCGGTGTTCACATTAACGTGACTCGACCGTGTATTTGTATACCCAAAATAAGTAAAATTTCGTTGTGTAGTAGCCATCCTGGTCTTACAGCTTTATTGCCCAGTAATGTACTAATAATAGCTCTGAAGCTGTAATGCAGTAAAAGGAAATAAATCCAATTTTTCATTTCTCCGCTTGATTTTAATTCAGAGAGCCCTCGAGGTACTACGGCGCATATCTCGGTTTCCCAATACGGCACCTATACGACCAAGTTGTTTTCGGTACGTCTCTGCAAATAATTCCGGAAATAAGCAAGTAGTAAACATTTGCATTTTGTACTTGGGAGCTCGCTTCGTGTTTCTCTTGTATCAGCTACGCATCACAGATATAAGGAACACTTCAAGCGAGTGCCATCAACATTTTTTGCATCATGTATACTCGCTGTATTTTTTCACATTTCCGAATGGAATAAGCACACACGGGGGAGTTAACAGCTGCATGCAAATCTGTCTCTGGCGTCAGGACTGTAATTCATACTTACAGTGCCTTTGAGCAGGCGAAATCTACAAGGTTTTATAGTCCACACATGACGTTCTTGGCAACTATAAATAGACATTCTTGATAATTTTATGGCACGAACTGAGCGCAAACGGGATTTGAGAATGTATTTGCTTGCTAAGAACAGTTATCCTCAATAAAGAGTCTGATGTGGTAGCAGTTTACGAAGAAGCCGCAAACAGAATTCGCACAACAAATATAAATCGAAGCTACAATAAATACCGCAGTGTTAAGAGGTGTAAAGAAGGCGTCGTAATCCTGTGACACAAATGTAGCCCTCGACGAAGGTTGCACAGCAGGCGTAGCTGACATTTTCTACACAAACACAACAACAGGTGGTCCATCTCTAATATCATTTCAGCCGTACATCTCATAATCACGTGACTGTGACAGCCTTGCTAAAACATTTAATACAGTGAGACTGAATCAGGTTCACTACTCCTCATGTTCGTTCAATATCATCATTACATTTCATACACACCCGGTGACAAAAGTCATAGGATACCTCCTAAGATCGTGTCGGACCTCCTTTTGCCCAGCGTACTGCACCTACTCAACGTCGCATGGACTCAAGTCGATGGAAGTCCCCTACAGATTGTCTCGAATGAAAAACAGCCCACAGTTGCACTAATTATGTTAATTCTAAATCTTGACCATGGTTTCAACTATAGTAATATAGCCTTCTTCAGAAGTCATAAGCCTATAAAAATGAAATACATCTTAGCCCAGTGGCTGCGTCAAGATCAATAAAATAACTTCAACAGATATAAGCCTGTTTCGATCATAAGTAAAACTACATATGGCACCGTATGTCCTCCGCCACTACATCTGTTATACCCTACAGATATATTGAGCCATGCTGCCTCTATAGCCGTCCATAATTGCGAATATGTTGCCGGTGCAGGATTTTGTGCACGAGCTGACCTCTCGATTATGTCCCACAAATGTTCCATGTGATTCATGTCAGGCGATGTGGGCGGCCAAATTATTCGCTCTAATTGTCCGGGAAGTTCTTCAAACCAATCGTGAACAATTGTGGCCTGATCAGAATTTTGGAAATGTGAAGTCCATGATTGGTTGTAACTGGTCTCCAACTACCCGAACATAACGATTTCCACTAAATTATCGGTTCAGTTGGACTAGAGGATCCAGTCTATTCCATGTAAACACAGTCAATACCATTGTGGAGCCACCACCATGTAATCCATATGTGCATTCCCTTCATGTTTTTACAAGGTATTACGCATATTTATGCAATCGGGAATGCTTAGTAACAGCCAGGCTACATGTACATTTAACAATTAAGCGTCAGCAAGGAACATTAGTGATGAAATCGTAGGAGGCAATGTTGTGCAACCTTAGTAGGGACAAGATCCGACTATTTGGGAGTAAGATCTTACAATCTGAGACAGTGTTTCGAGACAAACTTCCGTCACAATGCCCACAAACGTGACGTCAGATACGCCTAGCAATAGCGATCTGAACGGTCATTGGCTGAAGGTATATATATACAGGGTGAGTCACCTAACATTACCGCTGGATATATTTCGTATATCACATCAAATACTGACGAATCGATTCCACAGACTGAACGTGAGGAGAGGGGCTAGTGTAATTGGTTAATACAAACCATAAAAAAATGCACGGAAGTATGTTTTTTAACACAAACCTACGTTTTTTTAAATGGAACCCCGTTAGTTTTGTTAGCACATCTGAACATATAAACAAATACGTAATCAGTGCAGTTTGTTGCATTGTAAAATGTTAATTACATCCGGAGATATTGTAACCTAAAGTTGACGCTTGAGTACCACTCCTCCGCTGTTCGATCGTGTGTATCGAATTACGTAGGGATCCAAAGGGAACGGTGATGGACCTTAGGTACAGAAGAGACTGAAACAGCACATTACGTCCACATGCTAACGCCTTTTTATTGGTCTTTTTCACTGACGCACATGTACATTACCATGAGGGGTGAGGTACACGTACACACGTGGTTTCCGTTTTCAATTACGGAGTGGAATAGAGTGTGTCCCGACATGTCAGGCCAATAGATGTTCAATGTGGTGGCCATCATTTGCTGCACACAACTGCAATCTCTGGCGTAATGAATGTCGTACACGTCGCAGTACATCTGTTGTAATGTCGCCGCAGGCTGCCACAGTACGTTGTTTCATATCCTCTGCGGTTGTAGGCACATCACGGTACACATTCTCCTTTAACGTACCCCACAGAAAGAAGTCCAGAGGTGTAAGATCAGGAGAACGGGCTGGTCAATTTATGCGTCCTCCACGTCCTATGAAACGCCCGTCGAACATCTTGTCAAGGGTCAGCCTAGTGTTAATTGCGGAATGTGCAGGTGCACCATCATGCTGAAACCACATACGTCGACGCGTTTCCAGTGGAACATTTTCGAGCAACGTTGGCAGATCATTCTGTAGAAACGCGTTGTATTTTGCAGCTGTTTGGGCCCCTGCAATGAAATGAGGACCAATGAGGTGATCGCCAATGATACCGCACCATACATTTACAGTCCACGGTCGCTGTCGCTCTACCTGTCTGAGCCAGCGAGAATTGTCCACGGACCAGCAATGCATGTTCCGTAGATTCACTGCCCCGTGGTTTGTGAAAACCGCTTCATCGGTAAACAGGTAGAACTGCAACGCATTCTCTGTTAATGGCCATTGACAGAATTGCACTCGATGATTAAATTCATGTAATTGCTGATGTAGCGACACATGAAACGGGTGAAAGCGGTGACGATGCAGTATGCGCACGACACTATTTTGACTCAGTCCACCGGCTCTCGCAATGTCCCGTGTACTCATGTGTGGGTTCATGGCAACAGCAGCTAACACACCTACTGAACCCGCTGCTCCTGTGACGGGCCTGTTAGGGACCCGTTTGCGTGCTACGACCATACCTCTTACATACAGTTGGCAGTAGACGTTTTTCAATGTGCGGCACGTTGGATGTTCTCTGTCCGGGTACCGTTCTGCATACACACTGCCGGCTTCAGCTGCATTTCGTCGACACTCGCCATAGATGAGTATCATCTCCGCCTTTTCAGAGCTCGAATACACCATGGTCACAGTTCCTACAACACTACACTATCACAGACGTCTGGTAACACGGTGTACTACAGTTGGTCTGCGTGCGGAGACGAATGCAGAATAACAATAGCAGCAAGCGCTAGATGCGGACACTGCGACAGCTAGACCAAACCACAACAGTGCACTACAGCCACACTCGTAAACACGGTCGTCATCGTAAACATGTCCCTGCAGATGCTGCTCGCCGACCGTGGCCCGTGTTTGCTACAACACGCAACTGAACGTCGGAGGTTTCAAGCGTCAACTTTAGGTTACAATATCTCCGGATGTAATTAACATTTTACAATGCAACAAACTGCCCTGATTACGTATTTGTTTATATGTTCAGATGTGCTAACAAAACTAACGTAGTTCCATTTAAAAAAACGTAGGTTTGTGTTAAAAACATACTTCCGTGCATTTTTGTATGGTTTGTATTAACCAATTACAGTAGCCCCTCTCCTCACGTTCGGTCTGTGGAATCGGTTCGTCAGTATTTGATGTGGTTTACGAAATATATCCAGTGGTAACGTTAGGTGACTCACCATATATATATATATATATATATATATATATATATATATATATATATATATATATATATATATATGAAACGAGAGAAGTGTCCTTATTGGCTGAGGGAGAGAGGGGGCGTCTCTCTTGCCCTTCGGGAAGACAAGGCGAGTCAGTCGCGAGGAGCCAATCAAAACGCACGGTCGAGTAACCCGGGCGGCTCTAAAAGAACGGTCACGAGTGTATATTTCAGATGTTAAGCAAGATATAAAGTGTAGTTATTAGTTATAAGAACGCCACGTGTCGTGGGTAGTGTCTCTCATTATGTAAAGTCAGAAAATGTGTGTAAAGGGTCGAATAACGGCGCAGTCCAGAGCCGCCATATTGCAAATGCTGATTCTGTGACGTGTGTGACAAAGCAATCACTGTATTAAAAGAAGTATAGTACAAACGTTGTTGACAATTAACAACTGGCATCCCTAAACACTCCAATTCAGCAGGATCACCACCTACGTGGAACCTGGCGACTGAGCGCTACTTCTGTGCTACGAGGGACTTACCGAAGCAGCAAGCAGGTTAGTGATACCGCCCAGAGATGCACTTCCTTCTCGCTACAATGCCAATGAGGGTGTTGTAACCACATTGCGCAGGGTCTCGCTGACAACTTGGGTACTTGGCTTCGTGGGGTCTGCGCCACATTCGAACACTAGTATCGGCTCTTACCAAGTGAAATCCGGACTCATCTGATCAGGCCAGATTTTTCCAGTCTAGAGTCCAGTCGATGTGGGCACGAGGCCAGGTGAGGCGTTGCAGGCGATGTTGTGCTGTTAGAAAATGTACTCGCGTTGGTCTTCTGCTATCATAGCTCATCAACGCCAGATTTCGCCGCTCTGTGCTAACGCATTCGTTCATTGTAGGTCCCACGTTGATTTCTGCGGTTATTTCACGCAGTGTTGCTTGTCTGTTAGCACTGGGAACTCTACGCAAACGCCGCTGCTCTCGTTCGCTGAATGAAGGCTGTCGGTCACTGCTTTGTCCGTGGTGAGAGGTAATGCGTGAAATTTAGTATTCTTAGCACACTCTTGACACTGCGGGACACGGATATTGAAATCCCTAACGATTTTCGAAATGGATTGTCCCATGCGTCTAGCTCCAACTACCTTCCGCGTTCGAAGTCTGTCAATTCCTGTTGGAAACCTTTACACATGAATCACCTGAGTACAAATGACGGCTCTACCAGTGTACTGCCCTTTTACCTCGTGCACCCCATACTACCGCTATTTGCCGGCCGGAGTGGCCGTGCGGTTCTAGGCGCTACAGTCTGGAACCGCGCGACCACTGCGGTCGCAGGTTCGAATCCTGCCTCTGGCATGGATGTGTGTGATGTCCTTAGGTTAGTTAGGTTTAAGTAGTTCTAAGTTCTAGGGGACTGATGACCTCAGCAGTCAGGTCCCATAGTGCTCAGAGCCATTTGAACCATTTGAACTACCGCTATCTGTATGTGTGTTTATCGCTCGCTACCCCATGATTTTTGTCACCTCAGTGTGTAGCTGCAACTCTTCATTCTATACATGATGGATTGAGAACTCTGTGGACATATAGAAATATAACAATGAGCTAACACAGCTGCCATCCACGATTTAATCGAATGAACGATTTATTTGTAAGCAACCACTCTCGTATGTGATGCCATCTTGAAGGCAGCAAATGTTCCTTACAGTTAGCAATTTTGGATGTTTCTCGTGAAATTTAAGTGTTCTTTATCTAGAACGATAATGAGATAATATTCTTTTCTTTGACCCATGTTAACTCGAGATTTTTTTATGTTGACACTTTTGTAGAAGTAGAGATAGGTTTAATTTTTTAAATCCTTTAATTCTGTGACAATATTTATATCCTGTAAAGGACATTACCTACCCATTGGAACATAGTGCATAAGGCACCGCAACCTGTATGGGTGAAGGAAAACCAAATTACTATCGTAGTGTTTTGCCTAATGTTAAACTTAGCGACAAGTTATCGTCTTCAATGTCGGAACAACATTGCCAAAATTCCTTCTTTAAGTACAAGTGCAAAATCATATTCGTACACTCTTTAGATGGACTCATTTTTTATTGTTTTTATAAGTGTTCCAACTGATTTGACGCCATCCTTCCCTCCCTGTCTCTTAAAAAAATTTCATTTCTGTAAACTTGCTATCGCATTCAAGTGACAAGTTATATCAATACACACCCGAGAAAGGATTCCTATAAATTTTGCAATGATTGTTGTTTCTTGTACTTCATTTCTTACCGCATCTACGTACCGTAGCAGAATTAGTCATCGCTTGCACCATAATATCAGTGCTATCAATTTTTTTCTGTCGTTTTCCTACAATATTCATTTTACTTGCACATAAAACTCCACCACACGGATATGCAACTTTAGAAAATCAGTAGAGCTCATTTGCTGCATAAATTGTTCTCCAGCAAAGTCAGTCACGTTCTGTCATGGCAATCTTGTATAATCATGTTTCCTTCACAACAAAAGTTTTCATTATTTCTACTGTGTCTTGACCAATTTCGTAGTCTAAGAATCTTCAACAAATATCATATTTAAAAGAATACACTCCACATCAATTTGTAAATACATAAATAAGACCTATAGTAACTTAAATCACACTTTGATTTAATGAAACCTAGACATTTATGATTTTTATCCGTGTTAGATTTTGTTGACCTATGTGACTGTTATTCATTTAAAGACTGTTTATGGAGAATGCAACCAGCCAAAACACTTTCAAAATACCTTATGTGAATGCTATAACCAGTTGCAGGCTAGGTTTTTTTTTTTTCCTTTACGATTTTCGATTCCCCTCCAGAGGCGGGGGCAGGATGACAGCAGCTCAATACGCTGCTCTACAGTAGAGAGAAGAGTTAAACAACACAATGTTAAGATAACAAACAATATAAAAAAGGCGATAAAACGGCGACTTTGTTAATAACAGAAAATGGTGGAAAGTTGCGGAATTTGAAATATAAAAACAGGGCGGTGACGATGCCTACTCCTTAATTATTTAGGTTTCCCAGTAGTAGCAGCTTTCACGTTTCAATAAACGTTCTGCCTTCCAGAGCTTGTGCTCGGTGGTGATGTCTCACAGTCTTCAAACGTGTCGTAAGCTTTGCTGTTCCCCATTCACTCTCATACGTCATCTTCCTGACTTTCAACCTTTATGTCCACAATAGTACTCTTCCGGGACGCTGTAAAAAGGTGACGCACGCCCCCCCCCCCCCTTTTTTTCAGATACAGTTCATTAAAAACAGACTATGTTGTCCCAACACAACCTGAGATACGCAACCTGAGATACCATCTATATTCTGACTTTAGCGTGTCTGACACCCAGGACGGCTTAACTCAAATCGCGGCCCAGCATGGCCGCCTTCCTTCTCACTTGAAAGTGTCCGACTGCCTTCCAGAATTCTGCTGGGGCAGTTCTCCCCACCCACTTTACGATCCATGGCTTGTCCCTTGCTTACAGCTAAGGTCAACTTGCTTCCACTGAAGCTTCATATTTAGGTGTACATGCAGTTCAACATAAGAAATCTACGTGAATTAGGTACTGGAAATCACATATACTAGTATACCATATAGAGCAAAACAAAATTTAGAAAAATGGAAACTCAAAAAGAGGAAACCAAAATTAGTCACTATTTTATTGGGCCAGCACTAAGTGTAGGTGTCAAAACAAATCACAGTTTTGTTCTCGACACCATTCCAGGCTATTACGGATGCTAGCCGTAGCACGCAGTACATCATATGACCCACCGAGTGTAGAGATAGCAGGGATCTTTCATCACGTCACTGTTTCCACCTTGTTCAGTGTACACCATATCATTTATTTTCCTCCAGAAAAAAGAAGATAGACGGATCGGGCGACTTACATGGCCATTTAGCATCATATGTCTGCCTTTTTTGTGGGGGGGGGGGAGGAGGAGGGTAAAGATCCCACTCTGCTTGAAGGACAGATGCAGTGGTCTGGCTGGTTTCACCATCTTGTTGCACTCACATCACTTTCCTTCGTCTTTCTCCGGTTTACTCTCAAACCATACTGTGTACTCATTAGACTGTTCATTCCGTTCAGCATATCATTTAATTCTTCTTCACTTTCACTCAGGATAGCAATGTCATCAGCGAATCGTATCATTGATATCCTTTCACCTGGTATTTTAATTCCACTCCTGAACCTTTCTTTTATTTCCATCATTGCTTCCTCCATGTACAGATTGAAGAGTAGGGGCGAAAGGCTACAGCCTTGTCTTACACCCTTCTTAATACGAGCACTTCGTTCTTGATCGTCCACTCTTATTATTCCCTCTTGGTTGTTGTACATATTGTATATGACCCGTCTCTCCCTATACCTTACCCCTACTTTTTTCAGAATCTCGAACAGCTTGCACCATTTTATATTGTCGAACGCTTTTTCCAGGTCGACAAATCCTATGAAAGTGTCTTGATTTTTCTTTAGCCTTGCTTCCATTATTAGCCGTAACGTCAGAATTGCCTCTCTCGTCCCTTTACTTTTCCTAAAGCCAAACTGATCGTCACCTAGCGCATTCTCAATTTTCTTTTACATTCTTCTGTATATTATTCTTGTAAGCAGCTTCGATGCTTGAGCTGTTAAGCTGATTGTGCGGTAATTCTCGCACTTGTCAGCTCTTGCCGTCTTCGGAATTGTGTGGATGATGCTTTTCCGAAAGTCAGATGGTATATCGCCAGACTCATATGTTCTACACACCAACGTGAATAGTCGTTTTGTTGCCACTTCCCCCAATGATTTTAGAAATTCTGATGGAATGTTATCTATCCCTTCTGCCTTATTTGACCGTAAGTCCTCCAAAGCTCTTTTAAATTCCGATTCTAATATTGGATCCCCTATCTCTTCTAAATCGACTCCTGTTTCTTCTTCTATCACATCAGACAAATATTCACGCTCATAGAGGCTTTCAATGTATTCTTTCCACCTATCTGCTCTCTCCTCTGCATTTAACAGTGGAATTCCCGTTGCACTCTTAATGTCACCAAAGGTTGTTTTGACTTTCCTGTATGCTGAGTCTGTCCTTCCGACAATCATATCTTTTCGATGTCTTCACATTTTTGCTGCAGCCATTTTGTCTTAGCTTCCCTGCACTTCCTATTTATTTCATTCCTCAGTGACTTGTATTTCTGTATTCCTGATTTTCCCGGAACATGTTTGTACTTCCTCCTTTCATCAATCAACTGAAGTATTTCTTCTGTTACCCATGGTTTCTTCGCAGCTACCTTCTTTGTACCTATGTTTTCCTTCCCAACTTCTGTGATGGCCCTTTTTAGAGATGTCCATTCCTCTTCAACTGTACTGCCTACTGCGCTATTCCTTATTGCTGTATCTACAGCGTTATAGAACTTCAAACGTATCTCGTCATTCCTTAGTACTTCCGTATCCCACTTCTTTGCGTATTGATTCTTCCTGACTAATGTCTTGAACTTCAGCCTACTCTTCATCACTACTATATTGTGATATGAGTCTATATCTGCTCCTGGGTACGCCTTACAATCCAGTATCTGATTTCGGAATCTCTGTCTGACCATGATGTAATCTAATTGAAATCTTCCCGTATCTCCCGGCCTTTTCCAAGTATACCTCCTCCTCTTGTGATTCTTGAACAGAGTATTCGCTATTACTAGCTGGAACTTGTTACAGAACTCAATTAGTCTTTCTCCTCTTTCATTCCTTGTCCCAAGCCCATATTCTCCTGTAACCTTTTCTTCTACTCCTTCCCCTACAACTGCATTCCAGTCGCCCATGACTATCAGAGTTTCGTCACCCTTTACATACTGCATTACCCTTTCAATATCCTCATACACTTTCTCTATCTGTTCATCTTCAGCTTGTGACGTCGGCATGTATACCTGAACTATCGTTGTCGGTGTTGGCCTGCTGTCGATTCTGATTAGAACAACCCGGTCACTGAACTGTTCACAGTAACACACCCTCTGCCCTACCTTCCTATTCATAACGAATCCTACACCTGTTATACCATTTTCTGCTGCTGTTGATATTACCCGATACTCATCTGACCAGAAATCCTTGTCTTCCTTCCACTTCACTTCACTGACCCCTACTATATCTAGATTGAGCCTTTGCATTTCCCTTTTCAGATTTTCTAGTTTCCCTACCACGTTCAAGCTTCTGACATTCCACGCCCCGACTCGTAGAACGTTATCCTTTCGTTGATTATTCAATCTTTTTCTCATGGTAACCTCCCCCTTGGCAGTCCCCTCCCGGAGATCCGAATGGGGGACTATTGCCAGTGGAGAGATCATCATGACACTTCTTCAATTGCAGGCCACATGTCCTGTGGATACACGTTACGTGTCTTTAATGCAGTGGTTTCCATTGCCTTCTGCATCCTCATGTCGTTGATCATTGCTGATTCTTCCGCCTTTAGGGGCAATTTCCCACCCCTAGGACAAGAGAGTGCCCTGAACCTCTATCCGCTCCTCCGCCCTCTTTGACAAAGCCGTTGGCAGAATGAGGCTGACTTCTTATGCCGGAAGTCTTCGGCCGCCAATGCTGATTATTTATCAAAATTTAGGCAGTGGCGGAGATCGAACCCGGGACCGAAGACGTTTTGATTATGAATCAAAGACGCTACCCCTAGACCTCGTTATTAATTCAGAATCGCCGAGTTCGTTCCCAAGGAAACTGGTGTACGTTCTCTCTCACTTAATCGGCCTTCCAAAAAAATGGAGATCAGCAACACGCTTACCGATAATAGTACCCCAGCAACTGACGGCTCATCTGCATTGCTCATGTGCCTCATGCAAGCAACAGGAGTTTATGGAGGCCCAATAATGTCTGGCAGTACGTTTTGGCACACTTGCGCTGCAACACGTTGACTCGTCTGCAAATAGAGTCTCTTTAAGAAACCCAATAGGTTGGCTTAACGCCCACACACAAAAGATCAGCCGATTGGCCTTTCATCCACAGAAAGCTTTCGGTGCATGTGCCGGCGGAATGGGTGCACGTTTGAGTCTATCAAAGTGCGATTCACCGTGCAGATTTATAGCGAGGGTGCTTGTACTGCTGTGTGGATTGTGTGTACCATAAGCGGTCTGATCAAAAAGTAACGGAATTTTTTAAAATTTTGCGGGCTTTACACACCTGAATTTCAATTTTTTTATCTTGGTGGTGTTTATGTTCCTGATGTACTTGTGCGTTTTCAGCTGTTTTGTGTATTTAGTTCATTGTTGTCAGTCGAGAAGGTTATACGTGTTTTCGAGTGCCCGGGAAATCTTTACTTTCGAAAAAGATGGCTCAAGGAATTTGTATTATATTTTGGTTGAAAATCGGAATAATGTGTAGGATCGCATTGAAAACATAGACTGTGGCTTTTGCCGAATCTTCTATGAGTAAGACAAGAGTTTACGAGTGGTACAAACGTTCCAGAGAGTGTCGAAAAGACGTTGAAGATGACGACCGCCCTAGACGCCCTAGCACATCGATTACTTATGACAGTGTGGAAGAGGTAAAGGAAATGGTTCTGGAAAATCGCCGAATTACCATCAGAGAGTTTGCTAATCATGTCAGGATATCCTTTGGTTCATGTCAAGCCTTTTTTTAGGATGTTTTGGGCATGAGACATGTAGCACCAAAGTTTCGTCCGAAATTGTTGAATTTCGACAAAAAAGGGGCGCCTAGACATCTCTCACGAATTGTTGAACGAAGTCGACATCGATCCATAACTTCTAAAGAAGGTTAACTGCTGTCGAAACACGGTTACTCGGGTATGATGTCGAAACCAAGGCTCAGTCATCCCAATGGAAACTGCCTGAAGATCTAAGACAAAAACAAAATTCAAGAAGCTCGATCACATGTGAAGGTTCCTCTCACTGTTTTCTTCGGTTAGAATGGGATAGTGCATCAAGAGTTCCTGTCTTCTGGTTGTACGGCCAGTAGGAATACTGCCCGGAAGTTATACGCCATTTGCGTGAAGCGATCCGAAGAAAACGATCAGAACTGTGGCGCAACAACACCCGGAAATTGCATCACTGTAATGCTCCCGCTCGCATCTCAATGCTTGTTGGTGATTTTTTTTGACAAAGAACGTAACTTATGTTGCCTTAGCTACCGTATTTGCCAGACTTTGCCCCCAACGACTTTTTTCTATTTCCGAGACTAAAGAGAACCATCATGAAACGACATCATTTTGCCACCAATGATGAGACGAAAACAGAATTGCTGAAGGAGCTGAACACGATACCGAAAAGTGAATTCCTTAAGTGCTTCCGAGATAGGAAAAAGCACTGGCGCAAGTGTGTTATACGAGGGTTGTTCAGAAAGTAAGTTCCGATCGGTCACGAAATGGAAACCACTGAGAAAATCCGGTAAAGCTTTACAAAGATGTGTTGGGCAGTGTCTCTAGTACGCCCGTCGATCGTGTAGCGTCGCTCTTTTCAGTTCTGAGTGAACAGTGAGCACGTAAAGATGCGTAGGGAACAGCGTCTCCCGCCAAGTATGAGGGCCGGGTTAGAGATTTTGCCTGTGTGATGCAGCCCACATAACACACCTGTCTAGCAGTTCCTACTTCATGCCAATTCTCGGCCGCACACTGCAGTGACAATGAAGACGCTCCTGCAGCGTTTCCGAAGAGAAGTGTTTGATCACCCACAATATGGTCCGTAATTGGCCCGCCCTGAGTCTCGTCTCTGCTCACAAGAACCGCTGGCTATTAAGGCAAATTTTTTCCCAGAGAACGAGCTGCAGACCCGTGCAGATAACTGGGAGATAGCACAGGCGACTGCTTTCTATGACGAGGATATTGGAAAGTTGATACTACACTACTACAACACTCGAAGTTGGAGCGGCGACTATGTGGAGAAGTAGGTGTAAGGTGTTCCTACCAGATGCAAATAAAACGTTTCTGGTTTTCAATGGGGTTTCCATTTCGCGACCAATCGGAACTTACTTTCTGGACAACCCCCGTATCTGAGGGCAATTAGCCTGAAGGGAACAAGGTTGATGTTGTCGAAGAAATAAATACTCTTTAAGAAAAACAAAAATTCTCGTTACTTTTTGATCACACGTCGTATCTAGTGCAATGAGATTGTTTCGATTTCACACAGGCCTGCTGCGCTGGCGCTGCGCCGGGCGCAAATTCCCTATCTCTCGTGCTCGCTGTACTGCAGCCCGAAACGTGTCTGCGCAAGGATGGCTCCATTCTCGTTCCGGATATCTTTCAGCGTAACCCAAGGTGTCTCCCTAGTAACATCATTACACATGCTTAAATAAATAAAATTTTTAGTAAGGAATCTTGTTAGAAAGATCCACTACAGTGACAACAAGTATAGAGGACGCTTGTACAAGAAAACCTTAGCAGCCCTGACCTATTATCAGAATCATTTCTATTATTTCTGAAGAAATGTTCGTGTTGTATTCTGCAGCGCGGCGTGGCGGAAAGAGAGAGTTGGGTTGTTGTGAGGGAGGAGACCAGACAGCGAGGTCATCGCTCTCATCGGATTAGCGAAGGAAGTCGGCCGTGCCCTTTCAAGGGAACCACCCCGGCATTTGCCTGGAGCGATTTAGGGAAATCACGGAAAACCTAAATCAGGATGGCCAGACGCGGGATTGAACCGTCGACCTCCCGAATGCGAGTGCAGTGTGCTAACCACTGCGCCACCTCGCTCGGTTGCGGAAAGAGAGCGACATGCGTCCACTGCCAGTTCCGCCACGTGGTATAGCCATTGTGGTATAGCTGTCTGCTATACCACAATGGAGCAGCGCTACTCAGCTGCTGCTGGAGTACTGCCTATTCTTCGTGTTTTATTGTTGCTGTTGTTACTTATCTACAAACTGAATATCACGCTAGACTAACTTGGGACCGCTCTCCGAACGAACTCGTTAAATTCCACTTTAAAAATCATTTTGTTTGTAAAGGGGAAAAAATAGTGTTTTCCTTTGACACTAGACGTCGCAGGAAAGTGGTTATGGGCAGCATTTATTTGGACTGATTGCAAAAAAGAAATTACAAATAGCTGTCGAAACTCCAGAGAAAATGCGCCTCGAGACTCTTAGGACAGATACACTGTACATTCACGCAATTATATACTTACAAGTCTAGTTTGGCAAGGATGGAACAGGTAGTCGTCCGTTGCCTTACAATAGGAACCAGCTCGACATTAACCTAAAGTCAATGCGGAACCGATTTACCCTGGATAAATTTGTTCCAGTTTCGGCCACCAGGTGCAAATCTGGCGCTGTAAGCATTTCGTCAACGTCTCCAGTGCTCATAATGACAAAATTGTGTAAGCGGCGGTTAATAATATAGTGAAAATTATACCTTTCTCACTTGTTTGATCTCTTCTGGCCCCTAATACATTAGATATGGAACATTTCTGTATGTCATTCACAGTGAGTAGCTCCACTTTACTAACACGCGGTATTATCCATTGCAAAAGTTTGGACTGAAGTTCTCCAGAAAAGAAATAAATTGTAGTTCGTGGGATAGGACAGTGAAGTTTTGTAATCGTTATTTACTTGCACAATACTTCTTTTTGTTACCAAACCCATGCTCTGTCATTTAAGTACTCCTTCACTGTGTCGACTGTTCCGCTTAACAAGTGATTTTTTAAATAAGTTTGTTTTAATAATCACTTTAATATTTAATGGGCAATTCATTCTAAAGTTTTTTTCCTTAGTGGAATATGCTGCTTTCAGTTTTATGTTTTTATGTTTATCTTGTCCTCTGTCATGGACAGAGCTGTTTGTTCATGATCATTATGGTTATTTTTGATGTGCGTAACTGACTGGTAGATATGGGAAAATCCTCAAAGTTTTGGACGGTCTTTACAACTAGCCCGATTACTACTTTTGGTTATACTTCTTATGGCCCTTTTCTGTAGTTAGGAAACTTTCTTCATATTTTGTACACATGTTCCCCATCATTATCTGTGTTAAATACTGTAGCTTTCGTAAGAATCAGAGTTATTAACCAGATACATTACTAAATAAATGTATCTTTGTTTCTGTATGGCTAAGGATCATGATTGTGAAGTAATAGGAATATTATTTTGTTCTATGTATTGATCAAGCATTGAGATTAAGTCGGCTATCACCACAAACTTCCCCCATGAACCATGGACCTTGCCGTTGGTGGGGAGGCTTGCGTGCCTCAGCGACACAGATGGCCGTACCGTAGGTGCAACCACAACGGAGGGGTATCTGTTGAGAGGCCAGACAAACATGTGGTTCCTGAAGAGGGGCAGCAGCCTTTTCGATAGTTGCAGGGGCAACAGTCTGGATGATTGACTGATCTGGCCTTGTAACGTTAACCAAAACGGCCTTGATGTGCTGGTACTGCGAACGGCTGAAAGCAAGGGGAAACTACAGTCGTAATTTTTCCCGAGGACATGCAGCTTTACTGTATGATTAAATGATGATGGCGTCCTCTTGGGTAAAATATTCCGGAGGTAAAATAATCCCCCATTCGGATCTCCGGGCGGGGACTACGCAAGAGGATGTCGTTATCAGGAGAAAGAAAACTGGCGTTCTACGGATCGGAGCGTGGAATGTCAGATCCCTTAATCGGGCAGGTAGGTTAGAAAATTTAAAAAGGGAAATGGATAGGTTAAAGTTAGATATAGTGGGAATTAGTGAAGTTCGGTGGCAGGAGGAACAAGACTTTTGGTCAGGTGAATACAGGCTTATAAATACAAAATCAAATAGGGGTAATGCAGGAGTAGGTTTAATAATGAATAAAAAAATAGGAGTGCGGGTTAGCTACTACAAACAGCGTAGTGAACGCATTATTGTGGCCAAGATAGACACAAAGCCCATGCCTACTACAGTAGTATAAGTTTATATGCCAACTGGTTCTGCAGATGATGAAGAAATTGATGAAATGTATGACGAGATAAAAGAAATTATTCAGGTAGTCAAGGGAGACGAAAATTTAATAGTCATGGGTGACTGGAATTCGTCAGTAGGAAAAGGGAGAGAAGGAAACATAGTAGGTGAATATGGATTGGGGGGAAGAAATGAAAGAGGATGCCGCCTTGTAGAATTTTGCGCAGAGCATAACTTAATCATAGCTAACACTTGGTTCAAGAACCATAAAAGAAGGTTGTATACCTGGAAGAATCCTGGAGATACTAAAAGGTATCAGATAGATTATATAGTGGTAAGACAGAGATTTAGGAACCAGGTTTTAAATTGTAAGACATTTCCAGGGGCAGATGTGGATTCTGACCACAATCTATTGGTTATGAACTGCAGATTGAAACTGAAGAAACTGCAAAAAGGTGGGAATTTAAGGAGATGGGACCTGGATAAACTGACTAAACCAGAGGTTGTACAGAGTTTCAGGGAGAGCATAAGGGAACAATTGACAGGAATGGGGGAAAGAAATATAGTAGAAGAAGAATGGGTAGCTCTGAGGGATGAAGCAGTGAAGGCAGCAGAGGATCAAGTAGGTAAAAAGACGAGGGCTAATAGAAATCCTTGGGTAACAGAAGAAATATTGAATTTAATTGATGAAAGGAGAAAATATAAAAATGCAGTAAATGAAGCAGGCAAAAAGGAATACAAACGTCTCAAAAATGAGATCGACAGGAAGTGCAAAATGGCTAAGCAGGGATGGCTAGAGGACAAATGTAAGGATGTAGAGGCTTGTCTCACTAGGGGTAAGATAGATACTGCCTACAGGAAAATTAAAGAGACCTTTGGAGAAATGAGAACCACTTGTATGAATATCAAGAGCTCAGATGGCAACCCAGTTCTAAGCAAAGAAGGGAAAGCGGAAAGGTGGAAGGAGTATATAGAGGGTTTATACAAGGGCGATGTACTTGAGGGCAACATTATGGAAATGGAAGAGGATGTAGATGAAGATGAAATGGGAGATAAGATACTGCGTGAAGAGTTTGAGAGAGCACTGAAAGACCTGAGTCGAAACAAGGCCCCGGGAGTAGACAACATTCCATTAGAACTACTGATGGCCTTGGGAAGGCCAGTCACGACAAAACTCTACCAGCTGGTAAGCAAGATGTATGAGACAGGCGAAATACCGTCAGACTTCAAGAAGAATATAATAATTCCAATCACAAAGAAAGCAGGTGTTGACAGATGTGAAAACTACCGAACTATCAGTTTAATAAGTCACAGCTGCAAAATACTAACACGGATTCTTTACAGACGAGTGGAAAAACTGGTAGAAGCGGACCTCGGGGAAGATCAGTTTGGATTCCGTAGAAATGTTGGAACACATGAGGCAATACTAACCTTACGACTTATCTTAGAAGAAAGTTTAAGAAAAGGCAAACCTACGTTTCTAGCATTTGTAGACTTAGAGAAAGCTTTTGGCAACGTTAACTGGAATACTCTCTTTCAAATTCTGAAGGTGGCAGGGGTAAAATACAAGGAGCGAAATGCTATTTACAATTTGTACATCAACCCGATGGCACTTATAAGAGTCGAGGGGCATGAAAGGGAAGCAGCAGTTGGGAAAGGAGTGAGACAGGGTTGTAGCCTCTCCCCGATGTTATTCAATCTGTATATTGAGCAAGCAGTAAAGGAAACAAAAGAAAAATTCGGAGTAGGTATTAAAATTCATGGAGAAGAAGTAAAAACTTTGAGGTTCGCCGATGACATTGTAATTCTGTCAGAGACAGCAAAGGACTTGGAAGAGCAGTTGAACGGAATGGACAGTGTCTTGAAAGGAGGATATAAGATGAACATCAACAAAAGCAAAACGAGGATAATGGAATGTAGTCAAACTAAATCGGGTGATGCTGAGGGGATTAGATTAGGAAATGAGACACTTAAAGTAGTAAAGGAGTTTTGCTATTTAGGGAGTAAAGTAACTGATGATGGTCGAAGTAGAGAGGATATAAAATGTAGACAGGCAATGGCGAGGAAATCGTTTCTGAAGAAGAGAAATCTGTTAACATCGAGTATAGATTTAAGTGTCAGGAAGTCGTTTCTGAAAGTATTTGTATGGAGTGTAGCCATGTATGGAAGTGAAACATGGACGATAAATAGTTTGGACAAGAAGAGAATAGAAGCTTTCGAAATGTGGTGCTACAGAAGAATGCTGAAGATAAGGTGGGTAGATCACGTAACTAATGAGGAGGTATTGAATAGGATTGGGGAGAAGAGAAGTTCGTGGCACAACTTGACTAGAAGAAGGGATCGGTTGGTAGGACATGTTTTGAGGCATCAAGGGATCACAAATTTAGCATTGGAGGGCAGCGTGGAGGGTAAAAATCGTAGAGGGAGACCAAGAGATCAATACACTAAGCAGATTCAGAAGGATGTAGGTTGCAGTAGGTACTGGGAGATGAAGAGGCTTGCACAGGATAGAGTAGCATGGAGAGCTGCATCAAACCAGTCTCAGGACTGAAGACCACAACAACAGCAACAACAACATCACCACAGAATAATAGGTGAGGCTGCAACTTAACAACTCTCATATCAAGTTATTTCTAACCTTATACACCGGTTGCGGAACATCTGCGAGGTCATAGTGTCGGAGAGAGGCTAAGAGACATCGCAAAGAACCTGCACTACATATGCGGCTACTCATCGCGAATTCAGATGGCTGCGAGATTAAAAGTGCTCAGCTCTTCACCGAGATAATTGCAGTAGTCGCTTGTTCAGGATATTCACTTAACCTTCGCAACACATTATACGATGAGTTTAAACGGGTGGATTTTATGGCAGACTATTCAGCATTACAATGTACAACACCAAACAACAGGTAAAACTGAGTAGATGAACTAAATCATTAACAAGGAAATGTTTTGCGCACAAAAGAATTCGACAGCTAGGAAGAGAGTGTATATTTCAGTGGCGTGTAACCAAAAGTCATTGACTGTTACATACTGCTGACAGGACTCTAAGGGCGTAAGCTGCTGATGACATTCGGTTTCTCTGTATTTTTTGTTAAACTGAAGTGCCAAAGAAACTGGTACAGGCATGCGTATTCAAACACAGAGATATGTAAACAGGCAGAACACGGCGCTGCGGTCGGCAACGCCTACATAAGACAAGTGCCTGGCGCAGTTGTTCGATTGGTTACTGCTGCTGCAATGGCACGTTATCAAGATTTAAGTGGGTTTGAACGTGGTGTTACAGTCGGTGCACGAGCGATAGAACACAATATCTCCGAGTTAGCGATGAAGTGGTGGTTTTCCGTACGACCATTTCATGGGTGTATCGTGAATATCAGAATACGGTAAAACATCAAATCTCCGACATCGCTGCGGCCGGAAAAGATCCTGCAAGAACGGGACCAACGACGACTGAAGAGAATCGTTCAACGTGACAGAAATGAAACCCTTCCGCGAATTGCTGCTGGGCCATCAACAAGTGTCAGCGTGCGAACCATTCAACGAAACATCATCGACATGGGCTTTCGGAGCCGAAGGCTCACTCGTGTACCCTTGATGACTGCACGACACAAAGCTTTACGCTTCGCCTGGGCTCATCGACTCCGACATTGGATTGTTGATGACTGGAAATATGTTGCCTGGTCGGACGAGTCTAGTTTCAAATTTTATCGAGTGAATGGACGTGAATGGGTGTGGAGACAACCTCATGAATCTATGGAACGCTACATGTTGTCAGGGAACTGTTCAAGCTGGTGGAGGCTCTGTTATGGTGTGGGACGAGTGCAGTTGGAGTGACATGGGATCCCTGATACGTCTAGATACGACTCTGACAGGTGACACGTACGTAACCCTCCTGTGGGACCGCCTGCATTCATTCATATCCATTGTGCATTGTGATGGACTTCGGCAATTCCAGCAGGCCAACGCGACACCCCACACGTCCAGAATTGCTACAGAGTGGCTCCGAGAACGCTCTTCTGAGTTTAAAAACTTCCGCTGTCCGCCAAACTCCTCAGATATGAACATGATTGAGCATATCTGGGAGGCCTTGTAATGTGCTGTTCAGAATAGACCTCTACCCACTGGTACTCTTACGGATTTACGCACACTGCTGCAAGATTCGTGGTGACAATTCTCTCCAGCACTACTTGAGACATTAATCGAGTCCATGCCTGTCGTGTTTGGCACTTTCGCGTGCACGCGGGGGCCCTACACGGTATTAGGAAGGTGTAATAGTTTTTTGGCTCATATATTCGTCTATATATACTTCCAACCTTGGAGCACATTTAACACAATCTTCACGCCTGACAGAGTGTGTTAGCAGAGAACAGTCCGGTCGCCTCCGTAGCTGGCCACTCAGGTCACCTGATTTGTCGGTATGCGATTACTTTGTGTGGGGAGCCCTCAGCTCGAAGTTGTATTGCAACAAGCGTCACAGTCTTAAAAAGCTGTGGTGGAACATTTAGGATGAGACTGCGGAAATTCCAGTACTCCAGCTTGGATCCACCTTCAGCAACTTGCTGACAAGGGCCCAAGGGTGCCAAGACATAGATGGTGGTCATCTGATAGAATCAGGTTAGTACTGAATTTCCTTTCCTCTGTTTTGTTTCCTTGTTCCTTAGAACTCTGATCTCCAGGCCACTTTTATTTGCTTGTCCCACCCTATATATTCCTGAGTGGAAATGAAGGGAGAAAGGTCCTATGAACATGTCTGGAAACGCATCGTTGCCACGGTAGACGGCGCTGACGCATGACAGTTCCTCTGACCACGTCCGATGTGTTCCTTGTGTGTTGCTGCACGCTCTGGGACTGACGCAGCCTACTGTAAGCAGCAGAATTGCCCGTTATTCATGTCGGGAACGAGATGGTGTTTGAGTACTGCCAGCCCGCATCTCGTGGTCGTGCGGTAGCGTTCTCGCTTCCCACGCCCGGGTTCCCGGGTTCGATTCCCGGCGGGGTCAGGGATTTTCTCTGCCTCGTGATGGCTGGGTGTTGTGTGCTGTCCTTAGGTTAGTTAGGTTTAAGTATTTCAAGTTCTAGGGGACTGATGACCATAGATGTTAAGTCCCATAGTGCTCAGAGCCATTTGAACCATTTTTTGAGTACTGCCAAGCAGATGGAAACGGCCGAGAGACAGCGCGGCTATACCAAAAACAACTACCCTCACAGATGCCAACCACAACATTTAAAGCTCTGTTTGGCAGTTTGTGTGATATGGCTCCCCTCTCATAGAGGAATGTGCAGGAAGGCGCCGGACTATGGGTACAACAGGTTTTGAGGACCGGGTTCTATAGTACATGGAGACGAACCCTAGTACAAGCTCCAGGCAAGTGGCTCGCCAACGTGATGTATCCATCTCTCTGACCTGCACTCCCATGGAAGCCACTCTGAACACCTGTTGTGGCGCTAATGCGATGCAGCTGTGTATTGTCTTCGGGGACGATTTGTTGCCATTGTACACACACTATCCATTACCGGACACACGCTCATACGTACCTTTTTGCTCGATTTCTCATTAGGAATCCGTTATTCCAATATGTCGGTTTTATTAATAAATGGTAATTAATTGAAACCCTCAGCTGCCGACAGGTGTTGTTGATATAACTCGATGGCGACAGCTGAAAATGTGTGCCCCGACCGGGACTCGAACCCGGGATCTCCTGCTTACATGGCAGACACTCTATCCATCTGAGCCACCGGGGACATTGTGGACAGCTGGGAAAGTGGGTCTCACGGGAAGCGTGCAAGGGATAAGTCCCTGCAGTCGCGCTGTTCATCTGTGTCAAAAATGGTTCAAATGGGTCTGAGCACTATGGGACTCAACATCTTAGGTCATAAGTCCCCTAGAACTTAGAACTACTTAAACCTAACTAACCTAAGGACATCACACACACCCATGCCCGAGGCAGGATTCGAACCTGCGACCGAAGCAGTCCCACGGTTCCGGACTGCAGCGCCAGAACCGCTAGACCACCGCGGCCGGCGTTCATCTGTGTCCTCGGTGGCTCAGATAGATGCCGGCACGGTAGCTCGGCGTGTTCAGTCAGAGGGCTGCTCGCCCTCTGTAATAAAAAAACTTAGTAAAGAGGTCAACTTGAACGGATGTCTTATGACGTCCGCCCAGACCAAACGCAACGAACAATGCCGAACAAAATGCAAAAAAAAGAGAGAAAGAGGCAAGGAACAATAACTAAAAAAAATGGATAGAACGTCTGCCATGTAGGCAGGAGATCCCGGGTTCGAGTCCTGGTCGGGGCACACATTTTCAGCTGTCCCCATCGAGGTATATCAACATCACCTGTCGGCAGCTGAGGGTTTCAATTAATTATCGATTATCATTTATTCTAGAGAAGCTGCACTGTCATCAATGGTATCTGTTCTTTCGAGAGCAGTTACTTTCTTCAAATATATGGATTTATTAATGTTCACTCCTAGAAATTTTGTGTTTATTAGGAAGTATGTACATGTTCGACAATATATAATTTAACAGTGTCATTTTCTCTCTTTAAACTGATATTCATGGCATTTGTTTTTCTTATGTTCACTGTAACTTTATTGCACTGTCACTAATTGTAAACTTCTTTGAGGGTTTCATTTCCTTCCTCTGCGACGAGTTCTCGTTTTCTCACAGACTGGTCCGCGGGAGCACTCCATCAAGGTGCTATCTCTCGTTTCCTCGACTCCTCGTTGCACCAAGGAGTGTAAAGCCGGAGTGTGAGAAGAAAGTGAACACGACCAGTCGGCGATGGCCGATTGTGCGGCGACAGCTCAGTAAACAGAAGCCGTGGAACCGGTGAAGACAGCTGTAAACAGCAGTGACGCCTAAGTCCAGAAGCACACCGCCGAGCCGCCCGCAGCATCGGCGCCACGTATCGGGAAGAGTTTGTGGTTTGTTTCTGTAGCTGGGCTGACTGAAGGTGGCAGTGTATGGCGTTACGGCGCGTCCTACGTCTGTCGTTATTGCTGTATGGCTATACGTCATACAGGTGTGAGCATTTTGATGTTGCCAACTACTTGCGCCACATATATCGCAGCTGTGAACCTCACAGTACGTAGCTTACTAAAACGTGTAACTGACCTAGCGTTACACAATTTCTGAATTTTAGCTGAATTAACTATCTTCGTTCGTGTAACGGCAGTTGTTTGAAATTAGCTGTACTGAACTCATCGTGGTCTCGGTTGCTGCGCTTAGCGTGTGGGAAATGTACTTAAAGGGGTAGTGAAATAATGAAAGAAGAATAAAACTGTACATTAATTTTTTTCTTCAGCAAAAAACAAATTACATTTCTTTACCACGGGGAATCAGCCCCTTAAGCACAAAAAGCTGAAAAAAAACATTGCACCCTTTAGGAAAATTAACTGTATCAAAATTACAAGAATAATTAACATTTTGTGACCAATACTACCTTAGAGAAACAAGAATCTGCACAATATATAATTAAGGGAAGAACAGGCCATTAAAATTATTGATCAACACAGTAACACACCAGATGCAAGAACATCAAGCAGCAGAGAAAGCAGCTTCTTGGAACATAAGAAACAAATAATAACAATAATAATAATGAGCGTATGGCATTGGTGGCCGGGAGACCCCTCGCGGGGCCGTTCGGCCGCCGCTCCACAAGTTCTTTAACGCCACTACGGCGTCTTACGAGTGAATGAGGATGATATGATGGTCACTCAACACCCAGTTATCTCGAGCAAGAGAAAATCCCTGACCCGGGACCCCGTGTGCGGGAAGCAAGAATGCTGCCGTAAGGCCACGAGCCGCGGACTAGAAACAAATAAGTTACAGTTATCACATGAAATATTAAAGGACCAAGGCCACTTTCAAATCACAGTGAATAACAGCTTAACTTTGCAAATTAGTTGCGTGCACCAGCTGCAACAGGCACAACTCACATACGGTGACCCTCTGCAATGGTTACACGGAACAAGGTTTGTCACCCGATGTCTACGTGACCCTTCGGAGTCGCAGATGTGCGGACTGACCGACGCGTGGTCGATTTATGCAACCAAGGTAGCCCCTCGCAAGTAAGTGCATTAACAGCTAGAATGGAAGGCAGACCTAGGTTACAAGTACTTCTTAGTCTAGATACAAGGGTGAAAATGCGCATTAATTGCACAAAGTCGTAGGCCAAATTTGAAAAACAGTATGAATATTACATTTTCTTTAGCAAAACATTGCACCAGCCCACTACGCTTGTGAATGACACAAATTTAAGCAACCGGCCAAATACCTAGGCCTTACTACTTTCCAACTTTAATAATATGAACAACCTTACAAACACTATAAAATGCAGGTAATAGGCTGACTAGACAGCATACGGAATTTATTGAAATTTTAAATATATAGTTTACAATAAAATATTGGCTAGGTCACAATTTTACGTCATGGAACTTGCAATGCAGCACAGCATGCTACTCGTAAAATTGCAAAACTTAAAACAAGGCAGATCAAGCTTCATAGCTTACAGTTTACCACAGTTCCAGCACCAGCTCAACAGTAAATAAAAGGTCATTTACACACAGCAGAACAACAGTCCAGTGACGTAACCGTAGTTTAAACATAGCAGTCCACGTGAGCTATTCTAGAACATACCAAGATTTCCATCAATTTTCAATACAAATAAATAAGTCATGAATTTTAAACAAATCGCTCACATGCAAACTTAAACAATGTAATATTACACATAGCTGGAGCCAAATTATGTGAAGGCAGTCATGTAAAATACAATTTCGAGTCACTTCGCAGCCACGCTGGCAATACAGATGCAGTAGGAAGCATGTACAGTTCCTGGATCTAGAGTTTGAAACATCAATACGTTCCAGATTAACCCGTTCTCTACTTATGTACCAATAATAATGGTGTCATCAGCAAAAAGAATTTTATCCCCATCGTTAAAACTATTGAAAAAGTCATTAATGTATATCGAAAGCAGCATGGGTCCTAATATGATACCCTGAGGGATTCCTGTGTTAATATACTTTGGTGCTGGTAAATGTTTCACTAAAAGTTTAACTTTTTGTGGTTTATGTTGTCTCTATGCTTTGTATCCTATCTGCTAGGTAGCTTCACCTCTTATCACTAATGATTCTAATTCATTTAACACAATAATACAGTCAAGTGTACCAACAGCCTTAGAAAGATCCAAGAACGTGCCTGCGACACACTCATTTTTATCAAGAACTCCAAGCATCACTTTTATGAATTCCAGTACAGCTGATACCGCACGTCTACAACTTAGAAACCTTATCTGTCATTTACTTAGAAGGCTGTGTAAGGGAGCGATCAAAAAGTTTCCGATCAAAGGCCATGCAATCCAGAACGGGCATACCAATCGGGCAACATCGCCGTCGGCATTGAAGCAATAATCCCTACCACGCTCCAGGTTAAAGATACCCGCTTGGCGAAACAATGTGTCTTGATGCGGAAGAAGTCCGTAACTGCCTGCTGCACATCCTCGTCCGACAGAAACCGTTGACGATTCGAGGCTTTTTTTTAAGGGAGCGAAGGCGTGATATTCCCATGGGGAGACATCAGGACTATAGGTCGGGTGCTCGGCTGCCTCCTATATGAGAGAGCGTAACTTCTGCATTACGACATTTGCAATATGAGGATGTGAATTATCATGAAGCAGCAGAATCCCATGTCGCACCATTCTACACTGGTGGTTTTCGACAGACATGCTGCTCAATACCCAGTCATTCTTCAAAGGATATTTGCAAGTTTACCTGTGGTGCTGACTGTATAAAATGATTGAGAGTGTAGGAAAATTTACTAACAACATTTATTTTTCAAAAGAAAAAGCAAGTATAAATTATAGTTATTGATCGAATACTGTAAAAAACTAACAGTTGGGTTAAGAACACAATGAACAAGGATCCTGGGTGGCAGAAGTGAGTCAAGTACTCCGTCCCTCAAAATGTGGATAACGCAATCTGAATTTATCTGATGCTAAGCAGACTTTGATTGATAATTGAAAGGTGGCTACACTGAGTCACAACGCCAGAGATTGCGCCAAAGAGTTTTATTCCGCCGCCTCCACTGGCAGTGCTTGTTCAGAAGTTGTGGTGGTTAGTGCTTTGCTGAGAGGATGTCGATAGCTGTACTATTTGAGGCCATGTCGTGTGCAGTTGTTTTGATGGGCTAGACAGCAGATGTTGTTCGAATGGGGATGTTGTAATGATCAGAGTGTATTTTTCGTCAATATATGAAGGTAAAAAAACATTTTTTTATTTTTTTTTAAATTTCCTAACTAACAATGTCTCTTGGTCACAGGTTCAGTCAGCAAAGCATCTGGCTTGTGTTCATGTATTAGAGAGTAAGTCGGGTTTCTATGTGCAATTATAGTATTTCAGTTTTATTTAATTAATTCAGTGTAAATGGTATTTAAAATACCTTGTCTTATTGAGGAAGAACCGTGCCAGATGTGTACGTTGAATCACACTTCCACACACAGAACAGTTACACTTATGCTTTGTTGTTTCGTAGCTTTTGTTTCGTAGCTTTTGTTTCGTAGCTTTTGTAGTTGCTGGGGACTTAATTAATTAATTGTGTTAACGGAAATTTTCTTGCATTCTTTGTTGTTATTCTATGCAGTCAGATTGCGTGCTAATACTAGTCAGGGCCAACCGGTTACGAGACTGCGTAACCGGACAGACAGCTACTAAAATTAAAATTATTTGCATTCTATTTAATTAAGCCCCCACGCATAATCTACAGAAGTTTCTCAATATAGGTGCAGCTGAGAGCAAGTGGCGATTGAGATCTGTACGCCATGACAAGGCCGGAGCAGCAGTACGTTACCCTGTTTGCTTCGTGCGGCAATGTAAATTGCAGCTGGCGGGAAGTGCGCGGCGGCACATGTGAATCGACTGCGGCCAAGAAAGAAATGCAAAGATCGCACGGTCTGATCAGGCAGACGAACTGCAGTTCACTCTCTACCAGAGCCCTGAAATCACGCAGATTTCAGTGTTTGACATAATCATTCGCTGATCGTACCAAGGACCAATTTGGCTCACTTAAACGACAGAGTGCAAAAGGATACCAAACGTCGAGACTGGTAAACGAGAAACGAATAAGTGTGCCCTCGGCAAACGAGTAGTCTGAGACGTTTGAAGTCACACTGTCAGTACAGTAAGAACTTCACCACAGGCTCCCCAGTCTAACCACTCGCAAGTGAAGTCAGTCTTGGGACAGGTCCCAAGTATGAACCACACATGCCACAGCTTTCACCAGAAGATGCTTCCAGACCTAAGTCCAGAACCCGAGTGCTTCGCACCTCTCCAGATTCACCTAGTAACACTTCTGACCTCCGTAGACGTGTACAATTGTTTTACAGCTCTGTCTCTGACGTGCTGCGTGTTACCGACGGAGCATTTTCTATTATGCGTTCCGCCGCGGTAGGAGCATATTCGTGATCCATTTCTGTGACGCTCTCGACGGCGCTCTACCGGACGCGATTCTGTTTGCAATTGTGCGATCCGCTCATGTGCCTGCCGAACGTCCTTAGCAACTCGTCAGATTCGGGTCTGATGATCTTTAATTTCAGAGATTTTGGCCTGTTTCATTTGTATTTGTTCGATTCGCTTCACCACTTCACTCATTTTCTCCTGCATTTCTTGAACAATTTTTTTGCCTTCTTTTTGGAGAGTAGCAAGTGCCGTTTTTGTCTTACACAGCTCAGTTCTCGCCAGTTTAACTTGTTCTTTGCCACTGATGCGTCCTTTCGTGCTACTTGCGCTACCAATCGCGTTGTTTCGGCATCGCATTTCGCCTGGTCCGCCACCTCACACGTTTCTACTTTCGATTTCTTGACATTCTCTAGCTCTTCTTGGATTCCTGTGATCTCTTTCTTTATTCCATCCATACCATCTGTGACCGTTCTTATGACTAATTTGTGTCTTTCCTCCTCTTACTCCCGTATCTTTTTCTCTGTCTCTTGCCTGTTCCCTTCTGCCTCTTGCCTGTTCCTTTCTGCCTCTTGCCTGTTCCTTTCTGCCTCTTGCATGAATTACATGATAGCCTCAAACTGAGATCCACCGCTAACATCTTCCGGACTAGATGAAGCCCTTATGAAGTTACTACTGTGTTGTACTGTCAAGTAATTCATTTATCTATCTCGAAGAATTTCTGGACTACTGTAGGTACTATCTGCGACTTCGAGGAGACACTTCTTGAGATACTTAGCATTTGTTACGTATATGTCTCGCTGTTATCATCAGCGATGTGTGGGACAAAGCACAACATGGGTGTGTAGTGGGTGGACTATGTGAGGAACCTCTAACCTCCACCGGATTAATGCTACTTCAAAAATGGTTCAAATGGCTCTGATCACTATGGGACTTAACAGCTATGGTCATCAGTCCCCTAGAACTTAGAACTACTTAAACCTAACTAACCTAAGGACATCACACAACACCCAGTCATCACGATTTAATGCTACTATTTGAGAAAAAGTTATTATTGATAACTTATATAATCAGTAATAGAGTCTTGGGATTTCAATGGTCTGTAATACAAACAGTCAACAAATTTAAATACCTGGGAACATGGCTTTGTGAAGACTGGCGAACAGACTTGGAAATAAATGTCACATAGAGAACGCCCGAAAGGCCTTCATAAAATTCAAGAATATCCTTACAAGCACAGACCTAGACCTAAACCTTAGAGTCCGATTTGTAAAATGCTGCATCTGGTCCGTGCTTCTATATGGCTCTGAAGGATGAACACTAAATGTGACAACAACGAAAAAATCAGAGGCCTTTGAAATGTGGGTTTATCGCAGAATGCTAAAAATACCGTGGACTGCAAAAATAACCAAGACCATAGTATTAGAACGAATAAACAAGCAGCGAGAAATGTTGACAGTGTTTAAAAGAAGAAAAACTGCATACCTGGGACATAGTACGGAACACCATATATATGCTTCTGCAGTTAATAATAGAAGGGAAGATTGAAGGAAAAAGGAAGACAAGGGCAAAGAATATCTTGGTTGGACAATATAAAGCAGTGGACAGGACTACGAAGTGTAGACCAGCTATTACATACTGCGGTTCACATAAGAAAGGTGCAACATGTGGTCGGCAAAATCCATTAATGGATAAGCAGCAGAAGAGTCTTGCAAAGTTATGACGATAGTAATGATTGTTTGAAAATAATTTAGTTTCGTGACTGAAACAGAATCGAATCGTTAAGGCTTTAGCCATTGGAAAATTTCATTTTACCCCTTAGTGGGTAATTACCCCCAGGTTGGGAACCACCGTGCTAGATTCATGTTATTATAAAGTATGCCTGATAACCGCGGGTGCACGAACATTTGATCCGGGCCGAATGCGGCTCGCAGACCGCAGTTTGATGACATCTGTGCTAGAAGTTGCTATCCGTGTCAGGGAAGACATCAAGCATGATGGACCGCATGTGCTCCTCAAGAATGTCCACGTAGTCCATAACTGCCATGGTCTCTTCGAAACTACCGTATGTACCACTGAAGGCCAGGTGAACGTATCCCATAGCATAATACTGTCCCCACCGGCCTGTTTCTGTGGCGTGGTGAATTATTCGAGCAGCTTTTCGCCTGGATAGTGTCGTATCTGGACACGAGCATCAACCTTGTATAATAATAAACATCGTTCATCCAATAAGGCGGTAGGTTGCCACCGTTCGACGGTCCAATCTCCAAAATACCACGCCCACTGCAGTTGCAGTTGATTACGTCATTGAACGAACATACACTATGTGATCAGACTCTCCCAGAAACATACGTTTTTCTTATTAGGTGCATTTTGCTGCGTCCTATTGCCAGGTACTCCATATCAGCGACCTCAGTAGTCATTAGACATCGTGAGAGATCAGAATGGGCGCCCCGCAAAACTCACAGACTTCGAACATCCTCAGGTGATTGAGTGTCACTTGTCACATGTCTGTAAGCGAGATTTCCACATTCCTAAACATCCCTACGTCCGCTGTTTCCGATGTGATAATGAAGTGGAAACGTGAAGTGACACGTACAGCACAAAAGCGTACAGGCCGACCTCGTCTGTTGACTGACAGACCGCCGACAGTTGAAGAGGGTCGTAATGTGTAATAGGCAGACATCTATCTATACCATTACTCATGAATTCCAAACTGCATCAGGATCCACTGCAAGTACTGTGACAGTTAGGAGGGGGTTGAGAAAACTTGGATTTCATGGTCGACCTGCTGCTCATAAGCCACACATGACGCCGGTAAATGCCAAACGACGCCTCGCTTGGTGTAATGAGCGTGAACATTGGACGATTGAACTGTGGAAAAACGTTGCGTGGAGTGACGAATCACGGTACACAATGTGTCGATCCGGTGGCATGGCGGAGGTATAGCAAATGCCAGGTGTACGTCATCTGGCAGCGTGTGTAGTGCCAACAGTAAAATTCGGAGGCTGTGGTGCTATGGTGTGGTCGCATTTTTCATGGAGGGGGCTTGCACCCCTTGCTGTTTTTTGCGTGGTACTATCACAGCAGAGGCCTACATTGATGTTTTAGGCACCTTTTGCTTCCCACTGTTGAGTATTTCGGGAATGGTGATTGCATCTTTCGACACGATCGAGCACCTGGCCTGTGGCGGAGTGGCTACACGACAATAACATCCCTGTAATGGACTGGCCTGCACAGAGTCCTCACCTGAATCCTATAGAACATCTGTGGGATGTTTTGGAACGCCGAATTCATGCCAGGCCTCACCGACTGACATCGATACCTCTCCTCAGAGCAGCACTCCGTGAAGAATGGGCTGCCATTCCCGAAGAAACCTTCCAGCACCTGATTGAACGTATGCCCGTGAGAGTGGAAGCTGTCATCAAGGTTAAGGGTGAGCCAAAACCATACTGAATTCCAGCATTATCGATGGAGGGCTCCACGAACTTATAAGTCATTTTCAGCCAGGTGTCCGGATACTTTTGATCGCATAGTGTAGAAACACTTGGGGATATTATACCACTGAGCACTGTGTTCAGCAATGTGCATTGTGCTGTGTGCTCCGAAGTACTTGCGCCTGCATCAGCACTTCCTCTGTCGCGAGATCTGCCTATCCTGCTTTACAGATACGACAAGCCTTCCACAGCCACTTTCTGTGATAATACGTGGACGTTGATCACTCCGTCGTATTCTGATTGTTTCACCGTCCTTCAGCGTAGATGCTCACGACAGTAGCAGGCGAACAACCGACCAGCTTCGTCGTCACCGAGATTCGCGTACCCACGCGCCGTCTCATAACAATGAATCCTTTATCAAAGTCTCTTACGTCAGTGGGTTTCACCAGTTGCGGCCCTTATCGTTGCTAGGAAGATTGCCCCATTAACCTCATTTTTTATTATACTCGTATATTTTTGTTAGAGAGTTACGTGCACGCAGGTGCCATTCAAACTATCTGTAGAACGCAGTCACATTGTTTTGACTCATCAGAATAAGTAGTGAATGTTTACTGTAAATCACTAAGATGAATTCAGTATGGCTCCTTCAAAAAAGTCTATACTTACCCAATCCGAACTGTTGCTCCATCTTCACTTACCATGATACTATCTATATTCTAACACTCCTCCCTTTCTGTAGTAAGTTTCAGGTACCAGATGACTTTGATTGCTTCCCGCACTTGAATGCTCAACAAACTGCACGCAGCAGCTGTAGAAGGTAATCAGACTTGGTGACATTTTCTGATAAAATTGTATACCGGATCGGGGCTCTAAAAGAGCCACTCCATCCAAAACTATATCTTTTTACTTTACCGATTTCAGGCGTATTTTAAAATCATGTCTGTTGTGTAAGGATGTAGCAACACCCGACATTTGAAGTCCAAAAACTTCATTGGTGATCGAGTTTTCAGTTTTCAATATGATTCTTATGATATTTTTAAAAATCAAATATTCATCCTTACACCTCACTTTTCACATTCCAGGCTTTTAGTTGCAGTCACAAGGCACTGCTCAGAAATTCTGTCCATTCAGTTCATGAGAAATGTTATGAATTTACATTCACTATTTTTTCAAGCAAACTTAAATTTTCTTTAATTATCGATACATAAAAGTGATAATAAAGAACACGAACTACATTTTCGTTAATATTAATGAATAAAAGTACGCAAATGACTCAAGATTACTTCCTGCAAAAAATTAAATGGTTAATAAAAAAATGGCTCTGAGCACTATGGGACTTAACATCTGAGGTCATCTGTCCCCTAGAACTTAGAACTACTTAAACCTAACTAACCTAAGAACATCACACACATCCATCCCCGAGGCAGGATTCGAACCTGCGACCGTAGCGGTCGCGCGGTTCCAGACTGGAACGCCTAGAATCGCTCGGCCACCTCGGCCGGCTAAGTGGTTAATATTCAGGATAGAAAAGTAAGCACTCAGGAAAACAAAGTTACGGGAAAATGGATTTCAAAGCTTATTAAAAAATAAATTATAATACAAACCCATTAAAGTTCACCGACACCATAAGCTTTCCCTTCCTGCTCCCGTAAGACTACTTCTTGTAATTTCAAGCCCAGAGTAGCCTTTTTCTCGAATGTTTCCTTCTCCAGATAGCGTCCTGTGGACTGCTTGATCTGTCCATGGGCTCTAGATAAACAGGTCATCTTCTGGGGGGGGGGGGGGGATACGTTCTGGGATTCTTGCTTTCTTCAGATACCTCATATAGAACTGAGAAACAACTTCTGCAAGACCCAAAAGTATCTTCCCTTCTCTTTGAGTCACTTGGATTAAATGGCACGGTACAAACATATATTTTCGATTTTCTCTTGCCATCAGTGCTGCTTGTCAGTAGTCCATCAGATGTAAGTCTCTAACAGAAGGGTCATATCTGTATCACTTTGCCAGCTCTCAGCGTGCCAAACCTCCTGCACCCCCCCGCCCGCCACCACGTAACCCATATTTAAAATATTTTCTAGGCATACTTCTAATTCAAATACTGCCAAATCGTTTAGGGATCTAAGAGCAAACACTCCAAAAATATCTAATAAGCATTTTAACTGAAATTTTTGGGTGGAGTCTCCTTTTAACGACTGACCTATCAATGCATGACTCAGGACTCTTTTTTTCAGAAGGCTTGCTTCCAAGAGCGCTGGTCCAGCAAGGTATGCAACAGAACTTCAGTGAGGTCTGGAAGTCAGGTGATAAGCACTGGCGGAAGTAAGGCTGTGAGGGCGGCTCGTGGAGTCGTACATCGTCAGCTCAGTCGGTAACAGCATTGGCCGCGATGGTATGGTTCGAGGTTTGAGTCCCGGTCCGGCATACACTTTGAACCCGCCAGGAAGTTTCAAAACAGCGAATAGTCACCTATAGAGTGAAATATTTTTTCTGGATTCGAAAGCTTGGTACAAAAGATGTAAAATTTGGTACGCGCAGCTTGTGTACACACCAACAAATGTTTCACATCACCCCTTTATTTCGAAACTCATGGCAAGGAAAACAAGAACTGGCTCTGAAGAATGCGTATATATTCATTTGCAATGTGTCCAATTTACCAAAAAAGAAATCCCTATTAGCAGTTTTGCACAGAACCTCTGAGCAACGTCAATACGTGGTGGAACGTCAACTTGCTCGGAAGCAGGCATCAATCCGTTGTGGCAAAAAAATGGCTCTGAGCACTATGGGACTTAACTTCTGAGGTCATCAGTCCCCTAGAACTTAGCACTACTTAAACCTAAAGACATCACACACATCCATGGCCGAGGCAGGATTCGAACCTGCGACCGTAGCCCCTAGAACCGCTCGGCCACTCCGGCCGGCAATCCGTTGTGGCATACCATCAATGAGATGATCATGGTTCGATCTGTCCCAGTCTTCAGCGGCGATTTTAAGAAGTCGTGCAGAATACGTGGCTGTTGTTGTCGTCCGCAAACAGCTCGTTCCAATCTATTGGGTTCATGTCTGGGAAACAAGCAGATTACTCCATCCTGATGATCATAGCACGCAGAAGGACGGAGTTCATGAGAGCACCACTATGAGAACGAGAGTTATCATACGTCAGATGGAATTGTCATCAAAATGTTGACGATATGGTCCCACTATTGATTGCAGAATCTCGTCCCTGTACAACCTTTTTGCACATATGGGACACAGCGTTTGAGGAGTTCGGTATTACACGGTTGTCTCCGAACACCTTCTCTGCGATTATCAGAGTACAAACAGATCTTAGAACGATACCCGACCCCGTTCCTGAGACGTCCATTTTGCATGATTCCTTGCCAGTCTGCAACGGTGTTCGTTGGGTGGTAAAAGAGATTTTTATTTGAGATGTTCCATGATTCGTAATTGAGGATAGAAGATGATTTGACATGAATGTGTAGAGAGACGGCTGATTTCAAAAAACGTAATTGCATTGACTTTATTTTGCTGCGAGCGCTTGCCGAATAATAATTATAGCCGAAAGATTACGTGGTATTTAATTACATCTACGTGTTAGTGTCCAGGAAGAATTATCAGTCATGCGTTCAGTATTCTGATTAGCTTTCACCACCAACATTACTTAAAAGATATTTCATTACGCATCTAGAGAGTAAATCTTTCGTGATCTAAATATTGTGAAGGGCATGGGTGTGTGTGATGTCCTTAGGTTAGTAGTTCTAAGTGTAGGGGACTGATGACTTCAGAAGTCCTATAGTGCTCAGAGCCATTTCAACCTTTTTTTTTTTTTTGCTGAAGGCAAACTGTCGCACGCTGATTTATTTCAGCTCATCATTTTTGTATTTTTGTAGTGCAGACAGAGCAGAGCAGAGTCGAGTCGAGTCATCCGATGTCAAAGTAATTGTAACGCCTAAATGAACCTTTGAGACAATATTAGAAACAGTTTTCATTTCCAAAATTTCATGTTAATTTACTGGATAATTTTACAACAGTGCACAGTTTATATTATGCAACAGTTTGCCATTGATTCATAAGAAAGTCGTTCTGATAATTATTAATAATCATCCTTTACATTAATTTGCCAATATTCAGATGCTTTTTAGATTAATTCGTATCACATACATCAAAAGTAACTTGCACAATTACGTTCAGGTTTTAAATTAGGGTAGCAAAGGCGATTCCAGTTCAAAAACTGTAGTCGGAATTTGAAAGTACTTGTTTTCACCTCGCTAGCGAGAGATTTTGCCACACACACACACACACACACTTTACAATCGCTATTAGTAAAGGCATATTAAAACACGAAAGAGCTACAGAAACTGGCTGCGAGCGTGGGTTTGATTGAAATCAATGGGGTAAGTTGACATCTCGCACTCGAACAGCGCCTCTTGCTTACAAGGCAAATGCTCTGACACTAATCCCTCGGACACAGTGGTCATTGGAATTGCACAGACTACTCGAGCACACATCCTGTCAGACCCAAACTCTCACCTTATGCACATACCACTAATGTTGTACCCCTTCCTCATTATCCTCATTACTCGCGGCATCTCGCCGATTCCCGTAAGATTTCGAACTTGGTGTGCATTCGCACTGAAGAGACCATTGACCTTCCTCGCTTTAATTACTATATATATATATATATATATATATATATATATATATATATATATATATATATAGGGTGTTCTACTGATAGTGACCAAATATCTCACGAAATAAGCGTCAAACGAAAAACTACAAAGAACGAAACTCGTCTAGCTTGAAGGGGGAAACCAGATGGCGCTACGATTGGCCCGCTAGATGGCGCTGCCATAGGACAACCGGATATCAACTGCGTTTTTTAAAATAGGAACCCCCATTTTATTACATATTCGTGAAGTACGTAAAGAAATATGAATGTTTTAGTTGGACCACTATTTTCGCTTTTTGATAGATGGCGCTGTAATAGTCACAAACGTATAAGTGCGTGATATCACGTAACATTCCGCCAGTGCGGACGGTATTTGCCTCGTGATACATTACCCGTGTTAAAATGGACCGTTTACCAATTGTGGAAAGGTCGTTATCGTGTTGATGTATGGCTATTGTGATCCAAATGCTACGTATGCTGCTCGGTACCCTGGACGACATCATCCAAGTGTCCGGACCGTTCGCCCGATAGTTACGTTATTTACGGAAGTGTTCAGCCACATGTAAAACGTCAACCACGACCTACAACAAATGATGATACCCAAGTAGGTGTTTTAGCTGCTGTCGCGGCTAATCCGCACATCAGTAGCAGACAAATTGCGCGAGAATCGGGAATCTCAAAAACGTCGGTGTTGAGAATGCTACATCAACATCGATTGCACCCGTACCATATTTCTATGCACCAGGAATTGCATGGCGACAACTTTGAACGTCGTGTACAGTTCTGCCACTGGGCACAAGAGAAATTATGGGACGATGACAGATTTTTTGCACGGGTTTTATTTAGCGACGAAGCGTCACTCACCAACACCGGTATCGTAAACCGGCATAATATGCGTTACTGGGCAACGGAAAATCCACGATGGCTGCGACAAGTGGAACATAAGCGACCTTGGTGGATTAATCTATGGTGCGGCATTATGGGAGGAAGGATAATTGGTCCCCATTTTATCAATGGCAATCTAAATGGTGCAATGTATGCTGATTTCCTACGTATCGTTCTACCGATGTTACTACAAGATGTTTCACTGCATGAAGGAATGGCGATGTACTTCCAACATGATGGACGTCCGGCACATTGCTCGCGTGTGGTTGAACCGGTATTGAACAGCATATTTCATGACAGGTGGATTGGTCGTCGAAGCAGCACACCATGGCCCGCACGTTCACCGGATCTGACGTCCCCAGATTTCTTTCTGTGGGGAAAGTTGAAGGATATTTGCCATCGTGATCCACCGACAACGCCTGACAACATGCGTCAGCGCATTGTCAAGGCATGTGCGAACATTACGGAAGGCGAACTACTCGCTGTTGAGACGATTGTCGTTACACGTATTGCCAAATGCACTGAGGTTGACGGACATCATTTTGAGCATTTATTGCATTAATGTGGTATTTACAGGTAATCACGCTGTAACAGCATGCGTTCTCCGAAGTGATAAGTTCACAAAGGTACATGTATCACATCTGAACAAACGAAATAAAATGTTCAAACGTACCTGCGTTCTGTGTTTTAATTTAAAAAACCTACCTGTTACCAACTGTTCGTCTAAAATCGTGAGCCATATGTTTGTGACTATTACAGCGCCATCTACCGCAAAGCGAAAAAAGTGGTCCAACTAAAACATTCATATTTCTTTACTTACTACACGAATATGTAATAAAAAATGTGGGTTCCTATTTAAAAAAACGCAGCTGATATCCGTTTGACCTATGGCAGCGCCATCTAGCGTGCCAACCATAGCGCCATCTGGTTTCCGCCTTCAAGCTAGACAAGTTTCGTTCTTTGTAGTATATATATGACACCTAAAACTTGGACCCCAAATACTACGGAAATGGAAAATTCTATTGATGTGCGGTTTTCACAGAATGGGTTGATAAAGATTGTAATAATGCTTAGAATGTGAATTTTTGTGCAAACAGACAGTTTTTGAAATAGAACAATGCCTTTTGACATTAACAAACTAAAAGTAGGGTAAATTAGAGTTTCAGTGGTGCATGTTGCAGAATTCTAGTGCGAGTCCTTTATAATATATTGTGTTTTGAAAAGTTTGCATGCACACACGTGTTTGTGCCATACGACCTGCGTAACTGTTAGGTATGATGATGTTACATTTGCTTACAGTGTGCTTATGTATGCCTTGAGTGCACTGCGACTTTCTAGTGAGTTAGTGTCGGACAGTCCAAGCAGTAGCTCGTGAGACGACGATAGGATTTACCAATGCAGAAACGCCGACATGCTCACGCTATATGAAGAGTGTATGAAGAATACAGTTCGTTCTTGTATGGTGTATGCGGCAAGATATCTCGATAGACGTCAACCATCACGGCAGTTATTCATCAACCTTTTAAACCATTTACGTGGAAGTGGTAGTGTAACACCCAGACAATGTAACAGAAGAAAACAAGTGACGACAGAAGAGAGCAGGTTCTTGCTGCTGTTGCAGTTGATCCGCATGTTAGCTACCGTGCAATCACACGAGGAAGTGGCATGAGTCAGACATGTGTCTGCCGCATTCTCCATCCGTATAGGTTCCATCCCAGCACATCTCTCTCCATCAAGAACTGGAGTGTGAGAATTGTGTTAAGTTCTGTACAAGGGCATTACGAGGTGCTACCCAAAATTTTCGGGACTGGAACTGCCATCTGTTGAAAACGTTACCTTTGGATTAATGGTCACCATCACCCTCGAAGTAATTCCCATCCGCACGTACACAGCGATCCCAGCGCTTCTGCCACGTTTTCTGGAAGTCCTGTTCTTTGAGGGTGTTTATCACCGCCAGCGATGGTTCTTGAATCCTCTCTAGAGTGTAGAACCGACGGCCTTTCAGCTTGAGTTTCAGTTTTGGGAGCAGAGCGAAGTCGCAAGGTACCAAATCTGGCGAGTACGGTGGGTGGGGTACAACCGCCATGTTGTTTTTTTGCCATACAGGTTCTGGTGAACAAAGACGTGTGACAGGGAGCGTTGTCATGATGCACCAGCCAGTTCCCTTGACGCCAAAGTTCGGGCCATCGTCGCCGCACGTTTTCACGGAGCCGTCATAAAACGTCATAGTAGTACGCGGAATTCAATTTTTGGTTAGGTGGGACGGATTCTTTGTGCACAATTGCCTTGGTATCAAAGAAAACGATGATCATGCTCTTCACTTTGCTCTTCATCTGTCTCGCTTTTGCCGGCCGTGTGGCCGAGCGGTTCTAGGCGCTACAGTCTGGAACCGCCCGACCGCTACGGTCGCAGGTTCGAATCCTGCCTCGGGCATGGATGTGTGTGATGTCCTTAGGTTAGTTAGGTTTAAGTAGTTCTAGGGGACTGATGACCTCAATAGTTAAGTCCCATAGTGCTCAGAGCCATTTTAACCATTTTTGTCTCGCTTTTTTGGGTCTTGGAGAGCCCGAGCTCTTCCCCTGGGATGATTGTTACTTTGTCTCTGGGTCATAACCGTAAATCCAGCGCTCGTCGCCGTTGATAACCCCTGACAAAAACGTTGGATCATCAGATGCGGTCTGACGAAGGTCCGTGCACACTTTTGTTCGCGGATCCATCGTAAAATCGCCACACATCAAACACAGAGTATTACGGAAATCACTGTGGACACGCAACACGTCCTCCCAGCTGAATGCCACTCCGCACACTGACTCATCAGATGTGCAGCTCTAGCCACATAGCGGTGCAAAGATCTACTACTCCTACTTTCCAGATGGCAGCACCAGTCCCGAAAATTTTGGATTCCACCTCGTAAGATCGGATACTCCAGATGTATCATGTATTTTGTTTAATGATGACGCCACATTTTCCAATCATGGCCAGGTAAACCACCGAAACATTCACTTTTGGTCTGTTGACAATCCTCGTTGGATTCGTCATGTGGAACGCATGTTATGGGGTAGTGAACCATCAGCTCATAGGCCCATTTTTCATAGATGGAACACTGAACATGGTTACGTACTGGAGCCTACTAACAGACAATCTTCCACGTATGCTAGAAAACGTTCCTCTGCAGACTAGAAGGAACTTGTGGTGCCAGCATGATGGCTGTCAGCCTATAGTGCACGAAGTACTACAGCGTGTCTTCACGAATTGTTTCCAAATCACTGGATTGGACGCAGAGGGCCTGTACCACGACCGGCCCATTCCCCCTATTTGACGCCTGTAGACTTTTTTCTGTAGGGAAATCTGAAAGACGCTGTCTGCAAGGACATACCAACTACACTCGATGATATGCAACGACATATTACTGCAGCCTGCTCGGACATCATCTCTGCAATGCTAGCACGTGTGCATTGTTCGTTCCGTATAGTCATTTTCAACACAACCTGTGACGGTCAATTGTCTCGTTACTGTTCAGATTCTACATAAGTAATGTATGGATTTGTGTTGCTCTTTCGTGCACGGTACCACAGGTATCGCGCGAGTGTCGACGTGAGAACTTTTCAAAATACGATATCTCGTAAACGACGAGCACTAGTATCCTGCAACAAACACCGCTGACATTCTAATTTACGCTACTTTTAGTTTGTTAATGTCAGTACGCATTGTTCCATGTAAAGTGTGTGTTTACACAAATGATACACTTTCTGAGTATTATTACATTTTGTTGATTGGTTAACAAAATGGTTCAAATGGCTCTGAGCATTATGGGACTTAACTTCTGAGGTCATCAGTCCCCTAGAACTTAGAAATACTTGAACTTAACTAACCTAAGGACATCACACACATACATGTCCGAGGCAGGATTCGAACCTGCGACCGTAGCGGTCACGCGGTTCCAGATTGTAGCGCCTAGAACCGCTCGGCCACTCCGGCCGGCGATTGGTTAACAACAGCAGTCTGACTACCAAACGATTCCGTGGAAACCGCACATCAAGACAACTTCCATTTTCCATAATATCTGCGATGTAATTTTTAGGTGATTCACCCTCTACATATATGGTTCTACAGTCGCAAGAGTGACTCGCTGGTCAAGAGATCTAGTGGTAGAGCACTTCCGACAGAACTTGCAGAATATCATTAGTAATTTCCCTGATCATGCCGTTGTAATAGGGGGTGACTTCAACTTGCCAGGTATAGATTGGGAGTGTCATGCTATCAAAACTGATGCCAGAGACAGGGATTAGAGTGACGTTGTGCTGGATGTCTTGGCCGAAAATTACTTTGAGTAGATAGTTAGAGAACCAACTCGTGAGGGCAACGTCTTAGACCTCCTGGCAACAGACCTGAAGCGTATCAGTGATCATAAGGCTGTAATAGTATCTATGACAACGGTTCTAACAAGGAATGTTAAGAAACAAAGATATTTTTGCTTAGCAAGGGTGACAGTATACAAATTTCAGAGTGTCTGAGCAGTCAGCACCAAATATTCGGTGATGTGGACGAAGATGTGAAAAACGAATGGTAAAAATTCAAAGGAATCATGCAATATGCCCTAGACAAATATGTTCCGAGTAAGGTCTTAAGGAATGGGAAAGGCCTATCATGGTATAATAGCCGTGTTAGAAAACTGCTACGTAAATAAAGACCACTTCACCTCTGATTCAAGAGAAGTAAAAACCTAGCTGACAAACAAAAGCTGAAAGAAGCGAAAATGAGCGTGAGGAGAGCGATGAGAGAAGCGTTCAATGACTTACAAAGTAAAACTTTGTCAACCGATCTGAGTAAAAACCCTAAGAGTTTGGTCGTATCTAAAGTCGGTAAGTGGGGCAAATCATCTATTCATTCACTTAGTGACCATACTTACACCGAAACGGAATATGACAGAGAGAAGACCAAAGTACTGAATTCAGTCTTCCAAAACAGTTTCACCGCGGAAGATCAAAATACGGTTCCTCCTTTCAGTCTTTGTACAAACGTCAAAACGGCAGATATTGAGATAACCGATCGCGAAACAGAAAAACTACAGCCGCATAGTAGTGGAAAAGCATCAGGACCAGATGAAATACCCATAAGATTCTACAAAGACTATGCGAAAGAACTTGCTCCCCTTCTAGCAGTAATTTATCGTAGATCGCTTGACCAACGAAGGGGCCTAGCGACAGGAAGAAAGTGCAGGTCATTCGCGTTTTTAAGAAGGACCGTAGGACAGATGCACACAATTACAGGCCTATATCGTTTGACACCAATCTGTTGTAGAATTATGGAGCATGTTTTATGCTCATGAATTATGACGTTCTTGGAGGAAAATCCCCCTCTATAAAAATCAACATGGGTTCCGCAAACGGAGAACCTGCAAAACACAGCTCGCTCTGTTCCTCCGTGAGATCCACAGTGCCGTAGACAATGGCGCTCGGGTTAATGCCTTGTTCCTTGACTTCAGGAAGGCACTGCCGTTTAGTGAAAAAAAATACAAGCTTATCGAATATCGGAGCAGATTTGCGACTGGATTCAAGACTTCCTTACCGACAGAACTGAACACGTCGCTCTTAACGGAACAAATTCGACAGATGTAAAGGTAATATGCGGAGTACCACAGGGAAGTGAGATAGGACCGTTGCTGTTTACAATATGTATAAATGATCTAGTAGAAAGCATCGGATACTCTAAGGCTATTCGCAGGTGATGCAGTTGTCTACACCAAAGTAGCAACGCCAGAAGATAGTAAGAATTTGCAGAACGACCTGCAGAGAACTGATGAATGGTGCAGGCTCTGGCAGTTGATCCTGAACGTAAATAAATGTAAAGTACTGCGCATACACAGGAAAAGAAATCCACTACTGTATAGCTACAATACTGATGACAAACCGCTAGAAACAGTATTCGCCGTAAAATATCTATGAAAAACTATATGGAGTGACCTTAAGCGGAATGACCTTATAAAACAAATAGTAGGAAAAGCTTAAGCAGGCTGTTTAGGTTTTTATATTGGTAACGCCACGTAGCGCTCTGTATGAAAATCACTGGCTGTGCTGTGTGCAGTCTGTGGATGGTTTGCATTGTTGTTGGCTATTGTAGTGTTGGGCAGCTGGATGTTAACAGCGAGTAGCGTTGCGCAGTTGGAGGTGAGCCGCCAGCAGTGGCGGATGTTGGGAAGTGAGATGGCGGATTTTTGAGAGCGGATGATCTGGACAGAAACAGTAAATTTGTAAGACTGGATGTCATGAACTGCTATATATATTATGATCTTTGAACACTATTAAGGTAAATACATTGTTTGTTCTCTATCAAAATCTTTCATTTGCTAACTATGCCTATCAGTAGTTAGTGCCTTCAGTAGTTTGAATCTTTTATTTAGCTGGCAGTAGTGGCGCTCGCTGTATTGCAGTAGTTCGAGTAACGAAGATTTTTGTGAGGTAAGTGATTTGTGAAAGGTATAGGTTAATGTTAGTCAGGGCCATTCTTTTGTAGGGATTATTGAAAGTCAGATTCCGTTGCGCTAAAAAATATTGTGTGTCAGTTTAGTGTTGATCAGAATAGGCAAAGAGCGAATGTCTGAGTACGTTCAGTTTTGCTCAGCTGTTTGAAAATCAAATAACGTAAGGGATTTACCAGCACAGTAATTCACTAATTTTTCTAGGGGGACGTTACAAAGCACATGCCAGACTCGGATTTATAAGAAGAAGCTTAAGGAAATGTAACTCATCCACGAGGGAAGTGGCTTATAAGGCGCTTGTTCGACCCACTGTTCAGTACTGTTCATCTGTCTGGGGTCTCTACCAGATAGGACTGATAGAAGAGATAGAGGAGATCCAACGAAGAGCGGCGCGTTTCGTAACGGGATTGTGTAGTCGGCACGAGAGCGTTACGGAGATGCCCAACAAACTCCATTAGCAGATGTTACAAGAGAATCGTGCATCACAGGTATATACTATTGAAATTTCGAGAGAGCTCTTTCCGGCAAGAGTCGGAAAACATATTACTTCTCCATACATACGTCTCCCGGAGTGACAATGAGGAAAAAATTCGAGAAATTAGAGCCAATATCGACAACCATTTTTTCCAAGCGCTATTCGCGGCTGGAACAGGGTTGGAGGGCTCAGTTAGTAGTTCAAAAAGTACTCTCCGCCACACACTAATAGGTGACTTGCGGAGTATGACGTATATGTAGAGCAACACAATTGCGCAAATTATCGGAGTGATACAAAACTTTTGTTGACGTGTGAATTACGAAACAACCGTTTTGTTATGTAACACATATTGGCTGATCTTTGTGTTAACGGTTGCATTAAGCGTAGCAAACTCTGCAGTTCCTAAGTTATATTTGCACTGGCACATTTTTAGACTTGGAACTATTAAGTGAGTGAATATCCAGTACAGGCTACTTGTGTTTTTTTTCCGACGCACACTGGGCTAGTGAAACAACGAGTAAGGCGCTTTTTTTGCCGGCAGTGCCTTTACGAGTCTGCTCTCAGAATTTCTAAACTGATTTGTTCCTAACCAGTTATAAACGCGGCTCGCCGCTCAGTGCACCAGGCGTGTATCATCCACTACGCGAAACACGGATTGTCTTGGAAACACTGAGGGAAGTGTCAAAAATAGCAGTTTAATGGTGGGGGATCTGCCTGCTATCCTTGGCACGGGGACGTGATCAAACAGCGCGGACCCACCCGTCTCTGCAGGCTGTACGAAGCCAGGCGGAGCCAATTAATGGCGAGTTAGCACTTTGCTCTTTTTACTTCCCTCATGCGCGCTGTCATTCATCGTGAATACGGCGTTTGTGTGCTAAAGTAAATCTCTCTCTAACTGACCAGACTGAAGCAACTCTAATTTGAGCACAGGGCAGCGTGCGCACGGGCTGATCCGGGCAGTCGACGTCCAGGATATTCGTGTTCACTTCCTCAGAGTCTTAAGCCTACCGACGGAGGGCTCTGCTGCTTATCTTCAGCGTGACAACATACAGTTTCTTAGCTGCAATAGCAAATGCTACAGTTATAGTGTGGATTTACTACACGATATTTCTGTCTTCACGGAAACGGCGTTTCGTGGTACTGCTTTCGGAAGATCGGGGTAAAACCGACACTTTAAGATATTTGTGAGACGCAAAGCAAAAAGGTACCTCTTTTCGCAGATATAAAATTTTCAGTACAAACAAAAACGTTCGATGATGTCTAAAATATTCATTTTCATTTTCTTTGGATATTGTAATAATTTACTCTTATCAGTCTGAAAGTTGTCGGAATCCATCAGGAATAAATAATACCAAGAGGCTGAAAAAAAATCAGCCAACCAGCAGCAAAACAAAGGATTACTAGCATTTGACCCATGTTTCAATGTTTCTAAAAATATCTCCTTCAGAAGGAGTGGGCCTTGTTGCATCACATGGTGGTACATTAGATTAGCTTGTCATATATAAAACAGAAAGAAAACAAGAATTATCCCAAGCCGTGAGTTTAGATAGCAGCCAGATTACATTTAATGTTTTCAGAATGAATTCTCACTAGTAAATGCGCACAGGTAGAGGCTCTTGTCAACATAAAATTATAACAGGAGTCACAGGGTAAATTTTTCTCCATTTATTGGCTGTTACATATTTCAGTGCACATGTTCTGTGCAAAAAACTTGGTGACATAAATAGCAAATTGTAAGTCATTATTAGTCTAGAGGAACAGTTGCCAATATCTTCTCCACAAAATGGACATCAATCGCACGCCCATTTCGAAATTCCAAGCGACTCATCTTGTAGGTAAACATCTTCCGTAATTTTCGCCAAGCACAACGAGGAAAATTTTTTACATGAATGCGTGGTATTTCTTGTTTTGGGCGTGTCCGAAAGAACAGACACCGTGTTTTCATATAACTGATTCACATCGATGGACAATGGATGCAACTTGTTCAGTGCGATTGCACGACCTCCTGTCGGAATCTCAGAGTAGCGAACATGGACGAAATGGACATGGGCTGCGGATAGGCGGCGATCGGTGGTAATGTGGATGGGCCGTGAGGGATGCTGAGATAGTCCGTACAGCTGTGGTTACACTGTCCCGGATGGTGCAGTGGTTAAAGCACCTGTCAATTAAGCAGGAGATCCCGGGTTCGAATCCCATTCACTCGTAGTCCCTGATTCCGTGTAATGTCCCGATGCAGCTGACATCAATAATCGCTACCTTCTCCTTTCCTTTCTTCTCAACTCCGTCGTCAATTTACATAGAAGAAAATATTATTGGTACGCAAAAAGTGAAGTTGCTCCCTGTTCAGTACCATGTTTTAAAATAATTCACGCAAAAAGCGACCTGTAGTTACGTAAAAATAATTTTTTTCTCTTCTTTACCACATTCTATTCGACCCTAATCCCTCTCAGTTTTGCTCCGCAACTAGAATGAACAAAGAAGTGTTTTAATATGTGAACAAGAAGGCAAATTGATGGTCAGCGCCTCACGGCACCAGAGGAAATTCCCCAGTGAGGCAGAGGAGCAAGCACGAAAAATACCCACTTTACGGTTTGACAGTTGAAGCGTATAACGCTGTTCAACCACACTTGTTATGTTAATCTCATTAAAAAATGATCACATTAAAACTGGTGCGTTTCGTGTGTACAAGACTCATACGTTCAGACTCAAAAAATCTTAAGAATCAATGAATAAAAGTGCACCCCAGTTAGCATTTTTTAAGAACTGATTTGTGTATATTGTAAGAAAATGAAACGTATATATGGATCGTGATAACCCCTTCATCATCAACTAAGGCCTAAAGATGGCGCATTGAAGCACCGAAATTGGTAGCTACACAAAAAATAAAAACATAAGGACGTCTGTAAGCGTTTCATTTTCTTACAGTAGTGAACGGCCGTGGTCCTCAAGACCTCCAGTCAAAAGAATGCACATAGAAAAAATTGTATACAGGTGCTTAGAAATGAATATGCGGGTTTCAAGACTTTGTAGCATTTATTACACTCAACTTTCAAATTATAAATGATACATCAAAAGAAGGAACAGTTCAAAGAGTTTCGTTTGTATATCTGTGTGCAGAGAGAAGTATATGGAACCATCAAAAGTAACTGAAAGTATTAAACGAGCGAGAGTCTTCAACGCGTAGCTCTAAGAAATCTGTTCGGAAGGCTACGCGAAAGCTCCAAAGCCTACAGAGTACGGTTTACGTGCCAACTTTGCAAACGTAATGTTGCTGCATGACGATGAAGACTTTTTGGACCGTGACGTCTGCAATGAATCGAAATTTCACCTAAGTAGAAATGTGAACACACATAATGTGCCCATCTGGAAGTCAGCAAATCTCCACTAGATGGTACAGTTGCAACGAGACACCCCAAGTTGAATAATTTTTCGGCATTTCTTTCTCGGTGAAGTAACTGTAGGTGGTGGTCATTATCTTGATACGCTGGAACTATTGCACTTTCCTCAATTGGAAGAAGCTGAACCACAGAGCTTTATTTGGAAGAAAGCTAGTGCGTCGCCACACTGGTATAAATCGGTATGCTATTGGTTTCACGACATTGTATCCGACCTCTGAATTGGCCTCAAGAGGCCGGGTGACAGAGCTTGTTCTGCGTGATCTCCGCATTCCCACACGATTCGACGCCATGCTATTTTTACCTTTTTGGGGTTCATACAGGATGGTGTGTACGTGCCTCCGCTACCATCTGATCTACCCGACTTCCGAAACAGTTTTGTTGCAACAATTACTCCAGACACCCTGGTCAAGGTTTGGAAAGAACTCGCCTATCAGGTCGACGTGTGACGAATGGTCTTCACGTTGAAGAATTGAAAGATAAACTGTTTGAATTTCTCTTTCACTTATCATTTATAATTTTAAGTTGACTAATAAATGCTGAATGCAATAAGTGCTACAGAGCCTTAAAGACCTTGTCTTCATTTTGAAACAACTTTTATTCCAATTACGGACTACAAACACATTTATAAATCAGGTTAGTAATTTCAATTGGTAATGATCATTCTTAGACCTGAGTAAACACAGTATGCTTATCATAACTGTAGGCTATCATCTATATGGTATCATATACACTACTGGCCATTAAAATTGCTACACCAAGAAGAAATGCAGATGATAAACGGGTATTCATTGGACAAATATATTACACTAGAACTGACACGTCATTACATTTTTACGCAATTTGGGTGCATAGATCCTGAGAAATCAGTACCCAGAACAACCACCTCTGGCCGTAATAACAGCCTTGATACGCTTTTGCGTTGAGTCAAACAGAGCTTGGATGCCGTGTACAGGTACAGCTGCCCATGCAGCTTCAACACGATACCACAGTTCATCAAGAGTAGTGACTGGTGTATTGTGACGAGCCAGTTGCTCGGTCACCATTGACCAGACGTTTTCAATTGTTAAGAGATCTGGAGAATGTACTGGCCAGGGCAGCAGCCGAACGCTTTCTGTATCCAGAAAGGTCCGTACAGGACCTGCAATATGCGGTCGTGCATTATCCTGCTGAAATGTACGCTTTCGCAGAAATCGAATGAAGGGTAGAGCCACGGGTCGTAACAGATCTGAAATGTAACGACCACTGTTCAAAGTGCCGCCACTGCGAACAAGAGGTGACCGAGACGTGAAACCAATGGCACCCCATACCATCACGCCAGGTGATACGCCAGTACGGCGATGACGAATACAAGCTCCCAATGGGCGTTCACAGCGATGTCGCCAAACACGGATGCGACCATCATGATGCTGTGAAGAGAACCTGTATTCATCTGAAGAAATGACTTTTTGCCATTCGTGCATCCAGGTTCGTCGTTGAGTACACCATCGCAGGTGATCCTGTCTGTGATGCAGCGTCAAGGGTAACCGCAGCCATGGTCTCCGAGCTATAGTCCATGCTGCTGCAAATGTCGTCGAACTGTTCGTGCAGATGGTTGTTGTCTTGCAAACGTCCCCATCTGTTGACTCAGGGATTGAGACGTGGCTGCACGATCCGTTACAGCCATGCGGATAAGATGTCTGTCATCTCGACTGCTAGTGATACGAGGCCGTTGGGATCCAGCACGGCGTTCCATAATACCCCGCTAAACCCACCGATTCCATATTCTGCTAACAGTCATTGGATCTCGACCAACGCTAGCAGCAATGTCGCGATACGATAAACCCCAATCGCGATAGGCTACAATGCGTCCTTTATCAAAGTCGGAAACGTGATGGTTCGCATTTCTCCTCCTTACACAAGGCATCACAACAACGTTTCACCAGGCAACGCCGGTCACTGCTGTTTGTGTATGAGAAATCGGTTGGAAACTTTCCTCATGTCAGCACGTTGTAGGTGTCGCCACCGGCGCCAACCTTGTGTGAATGCTCTGAGAAGCTAATCATTTGCATATCACAGCATCTTCTTCCTGTCGGTTAAATTTCGCGTCTGTAGCACGTCATCTTCGTGGTGTAGCAATTTTAATGGCCAGTAGTATATGTGTCTGTTCAGGTCTGAGGAGACATCTGCAATGGACACAGGGAACGTTATGATAAGTTAGAATTGCTTCCAAGACGCGGCTTAACCAAAGAATTGGAAAACTGCGCTGCTGTTCCACTCTTTATCCTCAGGTAGAAAAGTTGGTCAACTACAGTCGTTCCTGACATGGATACGCCGATTTATTACGATGCACTTCAGTGTTGCCACATGAAACATGTACGTTTGAAATGAGGGAAACATGTACATTTGAAATATGATTGAAATTATCTAACTGACAGTAATGTGAAACGTAATTGTTAGAATGGGAATGCCTTGTGAATCCATACTTCATGTCGTCGCTTATGCGCTTCGCCCTGTACTGAACTTTTCTAATTGCGAGAATGTATATTTAATTTAGCGGCGAGAATGTAAACTGTCAATAACTTTAAACCAAACCAAAACTGCATGAATTTACGTAACACAAAAACTGAATCTGATGCAAAACTATTGATTTGAAATTGGCCCTGTTATTCCTGTTATTGAAACAAAACGTGATCAATTTGAAAATAATGGTCCCTGGGCTTAATGAATGCTATCCCTGAAATAATAAAATTTCGTACCATTATCTGCGCAATGGTAACGCTCTTTGCACTGCTCTCTTAGTACTTTAAATTGTATAGTTAGCAAACAGCTATTATACAAAGCTGTTGTTTAGCATACATTTTAATTACATCCAATATGACTAAGTTATTAACTTCTTGAGAAAAATAGATAATCAGAAATGACATGGATTTGGTAACTGGTATTGACTTTGGGTAACAATATGGCACTAACTTGAAAACTTGTATTTTGACTCTTTGAAGATTGATAATGCTCACAATTAACACACTCAATAAACTGATTATCATTAACAATTAGTTTTACAAAATCATTGAATGTGACTGCTATCCATTGTCTCAGCCATCCATTATGAATACAGGAATTGCATTAATAACAAAACAACTTTCTTTACCTAAATTATTTCCAACTTCTGTTGAGATTCCTTTTGCATTTAGCAAACATCATAGTATCTTGCAAATAAAAACATCATTGCTGCCTATCGAGTAAGTATATATCCAGCACACATCATATACAACACGCCTTTACATTTGAGAGTCCTCGATCTAAAGTTACTCTAACACATTACCCACAACACATCTAATCAGCGATCGCTGTTGAGCAATCGCTACTACATTTGACCATCTCTGGTTCAATATAGTATTTTCTTAAAAAACTTGAATTAATTTACCCCGTGTATATACCTTTCACATGGACTTACTTTCTTCCAGTGACACAGGAAGTATCGAATAAGCTGATGACTCACTGTCGACTCAGCGTTTCTGTTCTATATAGAAACGGCGCTCCGATTAATTTTAGGAGGCAATATGTGCGTAGTCGCTCTCGGAGCATAGGATCATGCTTCCATCCCGCAGAGTAGAGGTGTCTGTTTGCAAAGGTGATTCACTATCTAGAACGCGCCTCGGGGCTCACATCTGACAGATCTGGGGCGACGCAGCTCCGTCCGTGGTGTTTCCTGTATAACAGAGCCAACATTTGTTAGCAACAAAGCTGCAAATATTTGAATGCCTCATTTGCACTTCAGTGAACAGCACTTAAATCCTGTTTTCTCTGTCCATCGATCCGTCCATCAACCCTGTTCGTATTTTAGCAGAGTACTTTGTGTCTGCATTAATGCCAGAGTAACTTTCAACACGTTACGTTTTCACAATTATTACACAAATTGTGTTTTGGCGCGACTGAAAATTTATCTAATAATGCATTTCTACTGTCAATCTGGCTTCGAATAATACACACATCAAAACAAGTTTGGTTCCGAGATTTCCGGAAACTGTACAGAAAATTTGAAGAGAGATAAACATAAACATCATTTCCGCCCTTTTTATTGCTCATGAAAGCCATACATTGCATGTTGTACCACCATACAGCGAGACCTTCAGAAGTGGTGCTCCAGATTGATGTACACGCCGGTACCTCTAATACACAGTAGCACGGCCTCTTGCATTGATGCATGCCTGTATTCGTCGTAGCATACTATCCACAAGTTCACCAAGGCACTGTTGGTCCAGATTGTCACACTCCTCAACGGCGATTTGGCGTAGATCCCTCAAAGTGGTTGGTCGATCACGTCGTCCACAAACAGCCATTTTCAATCTATTCCAGGCATGTTCGATAGGATTCATGTCTGGAGAACATGCTGGCCACTCCAGCAGAGCGATGTTATCCTGAAGGAAGTCATTCACAAGATGTGCACGATGGGTCCGCGAATTGTCGTCCAAGAAGACGAATGCCTCGCCGATATGCTGTCTATATGGTTGTACTATCGGCCGGAGGATGGCATTCACGTACCGTACAGCCGTTAAAGCGGCTTCCATGACCACCAGCTGCGTACGTCGGCCCCACATAAAGCCACCCCAAAACAGCAGGGAACCTCCACCTTGCTGCACTCACTGGACAGTGTGTCCAAGGCGTTCATCCTGATCGGGTTGCCTCCAAACACGTCTCTGACGATTGTCTGGTTGACAGCATGTGCGACACTCATCGGTGAAGAGAACGTGATGCCAATCCCGAGTGGGTCTTTCGGTATGTTGTTGGGCCCATGTGTACCGAGCTGCATGGTGTCGTGGTTGCAAAGATGGACATCGCCATGGACGTCGGGAGCGAAGTTGTGCATGATGCAGCCTGTTGCGCACAGTTTGAGTCGTAACACGACGTCCTGAGGCTGCACGACAAGCATTATTCAAAATGGTGGCGTTGCTGTCAGTGTTCCTCCGAGCAGTAACCCGTAGGTAGCGATCACCCACTGCAGTAGTAGCCCTTGGGCGGCCTGAGCGAGGCATGTCATCGACAGTTACTGTCTCTCAGTATCTCCTCCATGTCCGAACAACATCGCTTTGGTTAACGCCGAGACACCTAGACATCTCCCTTGTTGAGGGCCCTTCGTGGCACAAAGTAACAATGCGAACACGATAGAACCGCGGTATTGACCGTCTAGGCACGGTTGAACTACAGACAACACGAGCCGTCTACCTCCTTCCTGGTGGAATGACTAACTGATAGGCTGTCGGGCCCTCTCCGTGTAATAGGTGCTGCTAATGTGTGGTTCTTTGCATCTTTGCCGCGCGGGATTAGCCGAGCGGTCTGAAGCGCTACCGACATGGGCTGTGTGGCTGGTCCCTGGGGAGTTTCGAGTCCTCCCTCGGGCATGGGTGTGTGTGTTTGTTCAAATGGATCTGAGCACTATAGGACTTAACTTCTGAGGTCATCAGTCCCCCAGAACTTAGAACTACTTAAACCTAAGTAACCTAAGGACATCACACACATCCATGCCCGAGGCAGGATTCGAACCTGTGACCGCAGCTGTCGCGCGGTTCCAGACTGTAGCGCCTAGAACCGCTCGGTCACCCCGGCCGGCTGTGTGTGTGTTTGTCCATAGGATAATTTAGGTTCAGTAGCGTGTAAGCTTAGGGACTGATGAGCTTAGCAGGTAAGTCCCACAAGATTTCAAACACATTTGAACATTTTTTTTTTTATATCTTTGGGCGGGTGACATCTCTGAAGAGTCTAAGGAACTGTGTCTGTGATAAAATATCCACAGTCAACGTCTATCTTCAGGAGTTCTGGGAACTGGAGTGATGCAAAACTTTTCTGATGTGTGTGTGTTACGCACTGCCTGAAAAATAAGTGTAGCAACCAGAAGACATGGTTAGATGTCGATATAACCTTGTACTCTTACACACCATCGGCTGGTTTGTAAACGATTGGAGTTGCAACTTTCTCTGACTGGTGGAACACCCACCAGAGTGCATTGGTGTTTAGTGTCGCTACCATGTTCGACAGGGTATACACAGAGGCAATATTGTGTCGGACCTTCTTTTGCCCAGCGTAGTGGAGTAACTCGACATGGCATGAACTCAACAGGCCGCTGGAAATCCCCTGCGGAAGTACCGAGCCATGCTGCCTCTACGCCGCTCGTAAATGCGAAAGTGTTCCCAGTGTATGATTTGTGCACAAACTGACCTCTCGATTATGTCCCATAAATGATTGATGCGATTCATGTCGGGCGATCTGGGTATCCAAAACATTCGCTCGACTTGTTCAGAATCGCAAACAATTATGGCCCAGTGACATGGCGCAATTTCAAATACAAAAATTCTCCAGGCAGCCGAACAGAACCATTTGCAGTCAATGATCGGTTCCGTTGGACCAGAGGACCCAGGTCAAACCACGTAAACACAGCCCACAGCAATATGAAGCCACTATCAGTTTGCATAGTGCCCTATTGACAACTTGGGTCCATGAATTAGTGCGGTCTTCGCCACACTCGGACCCTGCCATCAGCACTTGCCAACTCAAAGCGGAACTCATTTGACCACGCCATGGTTTTCCGGCCGTCTTGGGTGCAACCGATATGGTCACGAGAGCAGGAGAGGCGCTGCAGGCGTTCTCGTGCTGATAGCAAAGGCACTCGCGCCGGTCATCTGCTGCCATAGCCCATTAACGACACGTTTCGCCGCACTTTCGTATCGTATGAACCTGTCGTACGTCCCACATTGATTTTTACGGTTATTTCGAGCAGCGTTGCTTGTCTGTGAGCACCGACGACTCTAAGCAAACGCTGCTGCTCTCGGTCGTTAAGTGAAGACCGTCGGTCACAGCGTCGTCCGTGGTGAGAGATAATGAAACGTTCCTGGCAGATTAAAACTGTGTGCCGGACCGAGACTCGAACTCGGGACCTTTGCCTTTTGCGGGCGAGTGCTCTACCATCAGAGCTACCCAAGCACGACTCACGATCCGTCCTCACAGCTTTACTTCCGCCAGTACCTCGTCTCCTACCTTCTAAACTTTACAGAAGCTCTCCTGCGAACCGGTACACAGTTTTAATGTGCCAGGAAAGGTTCGTATCAGCGCACACTCCGCTGCAGAGTGAAAATCTCATTATGGAAACATCCTCCAGGCTGTGGCTAAGCCATGTATCCACAATATCCTTTCATTCCGGAGTGCTAGTCCTGCAAGTTTCGCAGGACAGCTTCTGTAAAGTTTGGAAGGTAGGAGACGAGGTACTGGCGGAAGTAAAGCTGTGAGGACAGATCTTGAGTCGTGCTTGGGTAGCTCAGATGGTAGAGTACTTGGCCGCGAAAGGCAAAGGTCCCGAGTTCGAGTCTCGGTCCGGCACACAGTTTTAATCTGCCAGCAAAGTTTCATACCAGCGCACACTCCGCTGCAGAGTGAAAATCTGATTCTGTGATAGATAAGGCCTGAAATTTGGTATTTGCGGCACATTCTAGATAATGTGGTTCTCGGAATATTGCATTGCCTAACGATTTCCGAAATGGAAGGTCCCACGCATCTAGCTCCAATTACCATACCGCGTTCAGTGTTGATTCTCATCGTGCGGCCACAGTCACGTTGGAAATGAAATGAAACTATTGTGTGGCATTCATGGTCGGGAGTCCCAAACTGGGGAAGTTCGGTCACCGAGTTGCAAATCTTATTTCAGGCCACGACACATTGGGCGACTTGCTTGTAAATGATGAAGAAATGATGAGGACAACACACCATCCAGTCCACGAACGGAGAAAAATCTGCAATGCGGTCGGGAATCGAACCCGGGCACTCTGCGTGATAAGAAAACACGTTACCACTCAGCTAAGCAGGCGGACTCCATTGGTCGGATAGTAGCAGCAGCGAGACTACAGAATTACTTTCACAAGTGTAGGCTACCATTAACATCACGACGAAAACGGCTGCTTTCGGAGTCGTGGTGTGACTAGGAATCTTGGACTGCTGATGAATGGGTTCGCGGAGAACTACCCCTCATGGCTATTGGCAGTGCGTATGGCGGCGACGTGGTCTCAGACCACTCACTCAGTGTTTTGGAGAGGCGCAGCTGTGTTACTTCAGGTGTCATGGTGTGGGGAACCATTGAGCACGACTTAGGTCACGGCTGGTAGTGACTGATACAACTAAGATAGCACAGTGGTACATCACGGACATTCTGAGTCCTTACGTGTTACCTCTTAAGCGACATACACTGCTGGCCACCGTAAATGCAACACCAAGAAAGACAAGAGGTAGCACAACAAGATTTATTTTGTAGATAACATGTTGACCAAGTATCAAATGATTACGTTTACAGACGTCTGTGACATGTGGTTCCTGCCAGAATCAGTAGCCAGAGTAGCCGCCATTGTTGGAGATCACCGCTGCCACACGTCTCGGCATTGAGTCAAAGAGACGTTGGATGTGTTCCTGGGGTACAGCAGCCCAAGCAGCTTCCACACGTTGCCAAAGATCATCTGGGGATGTAATCTGGGTCACTCGTTGAGCAACCATGGACCACATGTTTTCTATCGGCGAAAGATCCAGAGAGCGAGCCGGCCAGGGAAGCAATTCAATCTGGTTATTGACGAAGAACCTTTGGACAATGCGTGCCACGTGTGGTCGCGCATTATCCTGTTGAAATATGGCTGTGGCCGAGCCCTGAAGGTAAGGAAGGACAACTGGCTCCAGCACCTCGGATATGTAGCGCCGGCTATTTAAAGTACCGGCAATGCGTACTAGAGGCGTGCGAGAGTAATATCCAATACCGCCCCATACCATAATACCCGGTGCAAGACCAGTGTGGCGGTGCATAATGCAGCTGTCCAGCATCCTCTCTCCACGGTGTCTCCACACTCGAATCCGACCATCGTGGTGCGGCAGACAGAAGCGTGCCTCGTCAGTAAAGACAACGTCATTCCATTCTGCCGTCCACATCCGTCTGTCATCACACCATTGGCGACGGAGACGTCTGTGGTTCTGCGTCAATGGTAGACGAAGCAATGGACGTCTTGCGGACAGACCACTCTGCTGTAAACGGCGTCGAATGGTACGCGCAGACACTGGATGATGCGTTACAGACGCAATGTGCTGTGCTATGGTTCGGGATGTCACTGAGCGATGCGTCACTGCCATGCGCACAACTTGCCTACCAGCACGTGCAGTGGTGCACCGAGGTGAATGCGATCGACCACGTCGGTCCGTCGTACCCTCCTGCATCCAACGGTCACATATCCGCATTACAGTTGTTTGGTTTCGTCCAACACGACTAGCGATTTCTCTGTATGATAATCCACAATCTCGGTAAGCCACTATCCTTCCTCTGTCGAACTCGGATACTTGATCAAAAGATGTTCGCTGTTGTCTACGATGCGTAACTGATCGTCTTGTGAAACAACCACAAGGTAAACACACGTGCCGAACGTACACTCGTCGAGATCGCCAAGCGTTAAATGGCGCTATGAGGTGGCGCCACAGGCGCGCGTGATGTGCGCTGCGCTGAAATTCTAATCAGTTGCATATCTCATCGCTGCAAACCCATGGTGTAAATTTCACTTGATTCGGATGCTTCCTTCAGGGTGTTGCATTTACGGTGGCTAGAAGTGTATGTTGGTGCAGTTTCTCAGCAGGACAATGCTGGTCCGCACATGGTGCATGTCTCTACTGAACTATCTGCGTGATGCTGAGGCACTCCCGTGGCCAGCAAGATCCCAAGATCTATCCCCAGAAAACATGTGGGACCGTTGGGACCGCAACTCTATCCCAGTGCCAGCACCCATGACTCAAGGACCAGTTACAACAGTTACAGCTCGCCTCGGGAAAGACATGCATCCAGACGAGAGTGGTGCAGTGTCGTAGTAATGAATGGGCTCATACTGCCAAGTTCTCTGTACATTTGTAAGTTCCCCGCTGTATTTCTATATGAAATTTAGCCCAACTTAGCCTCCCACTCTATAAAAATTCTAGGTATTACCAAAAATATGTTCCCACAAACTGTTATTTACTTGAACTTGTATGCTAACCTTTGATTAAGCAGAACCTAATATGAATTGAACTGTAACTGACTGTATTCGATACAACTTGTCTTTATACTAAATGTGCAACTTCCTTCGCGTCTTGACAACATTGATGCACATTTCTCGACAGCACAACAGCAAACAGCAAGCAGGCAGCGGCCGAGATAGATTTCAATTTTTAAATAAAATTTCGACACAATATTCAAATTGTTGCACACCATATGGTGCAACATGGTAATGCGTAATGATAAACCTTCTTTAAACAGTGGAATGGGGAAGTAATTATTCATAAGAAATGACATTCCAAGACAACTATTTTAGAACGAAGCATGTATTGAAAAGGACAGAGTAAAACTTTGCATGTTCTTCATACTTATCATTGGTCTGAACAATACTATGCTTAACAAAGTGAACAGTGATTTAAAAACGGTGCATTGTTAACAGAGAATTTCTATACGAACCAAACAGCTTAATAAGGTAATATGCTAATGTATGACTCAGGGTAGTGGGGAGGTCTTTCTCTCAGCTCTGAACAAGTTAACTAGCTGACGATAATTATTCTAACAAATTACCTGGTCATTGCTACTTTTCTTCAAAATAACGACATTATTCAAAATTTATATTCTTTTCGTTTTCCAATATATACAACATATTCATCCTTGTTGTCCTTTACAATAAATCTTTCTTCATCCAACAGGTACAATCGCAAGTCGTCCAGCACTACTAAATATGTCCGTCACTTATCACACTTCTGCTAAGAATGTATCAGACTGCACACAGGCAAAGACTGCGCCACAACAAGATCAAAGATTGTTTAACAGTAACATGACTTAGTCTCTCGCCGACGTGCACACTGATAACTCACAAAAATCAAAATGACATGCCCACCTTACCCATTTAACTCGATTCTGTAAACACCGAAATAACATTTCATATTCTTTCAACCCATGAAGTTTCATTCTTTCCCTCCCCCCCCCCTGTCCCCCTTCCCCCACCCCTCCCCACGTAACACGGAAAACTTCACTTGTTTTGTCATGCATTGCACTTGCATTTTCTTTCCCGATGAATCAAACTATTATATATACTTTACAATAATAATGTACAAAAAGTCTGTTGCAATATGGATTATATTTATTTATTTATTACTTATTTAGTATGACCAGAAAATACCTTAAGGCTCTCTCTTGCATCTGACCAGGAAGAACACATACAAACTATAATAATAATCTGCATTATTGATAAAAACAATAATTGGCAATAATAATAATAATAATAATAATAATAATGGTAATAATGATGATAAAATAATAGAGCAATTAATAATATTATTTATGAATATTAAATGACAAACTCAATAATAATAATTTGCATTATTAACAAAACGTAATATTTTGCAATAAAAATAGTAATAATACCACTAACAATAATAATAAAATATTGGAGGCATTAAGAATGTTATTGATTAGTTTAGCATTTTTGAAGCCACGTCTGGCATTAGAAGAAATGGAAAGGATAATGAAAGAGGAGAGGATTGAAATGGAAGTGACAGTGGCTGATTAGAGAGAAGAGAATTTGAAGAGAGAGCACTCTAGACAAGGGGAAGAAAGATAGTGTGGGAGTGACGGTCTGTGAGAGTGAGCTGCAAGAAGAGAGAGCTATCAAATTTACCTAATATTTTGAGGAATATTGTTCCAAAGTAGTGTTCCTAATACAGAAATGGTTCAGAAAGCATGACAGTGTTGTGTAGTGGTACAGAGAGGATCTTACTTTGTTCAGAACGAGTACTCCTGGTGTGTTGTTCAGATAGTACTGTATGGGTTGAAGTTAACTAGACAGGAGTGGAATGATTGAGAAGACGAGACAGCAAACACGGAGAGATAATATCTACGCTTATCGGCAAGTTGGGGGTTGGGGTTGTTTGGGGGAAGAGACCACACAGCGAGGCCATCGTGTAACCTCCGCGTGACGCAGTACTCGTTAAAGCCTGTGCTATGGTAAGTGAGCGGGGTTCACCTTATGAGAAAGGATTTTCGTATGGATATCGACCGCGTGTACCTGAATGGTGGCAAATCAGACTTACACCCACTCTGTAATAGCAATAATCCGTCAAGTAAGTTCGAAATGCAATTACACGTCAGGATGGATCAAAAGCAACCCAGAAGATGCTACCAATTTGATAATGATACGGTCGCCAGCCTAATTAGGCATTAACTGAGTTTCTTCCCTGTACAAGTTGGTACATATTGATGCCAAATAACAAGTATTAACACTGCATAATATAGTAGAATTTTTGAACCAGAAATTCTATTGAGCTGATAGTTTCACGTTCTGTACTGATATGGAAAAACCATGAATACATAACACTACACTATAATGTATACTACAAAACTTTATACTCTTTATTAATCTGATTAAAATCGGGCATAGGTTACCCTAGAAATAGCACTTTCGTGTCACACACAAAATGTCAATTTTAATAAAGATAAAACACTGATAAATTTTGACTTTTATTGGGAGGACTGATAAGGTAAGGAATGAGGAGGTTCTACGCAGAATCGGAGAGGAAAGGAATATGTGGAAAACACTGATAAGGAGAAGGGACAGGATGATAGGACATCTGCTAAGACATGAGGGAATGACTTCCATGGTACTAGAGGGAGCTGTAGAGGGCAAAAACTGTAGAGGAAGACAGAGATTGGAATACGTGAAGCAAATAATTGAGGACGTAGGTTGCAAGTGCTACTCTGAGATGAAGAGGTTAGCACAGGAAAGGAACTCGTGGCGGGCCGCATCAAACCAGTCAGTATACTGATGGCAAAAAAAAAACAAAAAAAAAACCTTTAACTTTTGCTGGTCAAACCAATTTAGAACACTTCAGAATTCAAATGAATAAAAAGGGGGGGGGGAGACCCTGAAACTGTTATGATAGTTGTATTAAAAACGATTACTGAATTTATTATGCGTTCAAGATTTCCAGTATATAAGTTACTACTCTTTTCATTTTATTTACTGCTCATTTAAATACCTTTATATCTGTCTCGAAATAATAAACTTCATTACTATATCAATATTAAAGTTATCTTTCAACTTCGTTAGACCTTCGTTATTCATTTACTGGTTCATTAACAAAACATTTCTTTAAACACCATTCTAACATAGCTAGTTCTGCAAATAATTATTATTAACACAAATTTTAATTTTCATTTTGGGACACTCGGATTGCACAACATTTGGAAAGGACCCTTTCTAGGTTAGTTGTGAGGATAATTAAATTATGGGAAAGTTCTGGAAAATTTAGGTTATTATTGCACAGTTCACTCTCTGATCCATACGAATACTGTACTAAAAGTGTCAACCTACTAGTATCGATGTAGCGGTTGGTGGGCGGCGAGATGACGAGGCACAGAGCACACATACAACTACAGCTATGGCTCTTGACGTATCGGCACTTTAATTCTTCTTAGCGTCGCAATACTTTTCCATTTAGTGCCTATAGAATTTTGCCATGCTGTGTGGGATCTGGAACGGCATACCTGAGGCTCAGTGAAACTACGTCTTCCAGGAGAGCCTCCTCGCTCCAGAAGGTGTTGCTCAGACCAATGCCAAACTCCAACTACTACTGCTGAGCCCGTTGTGCCGTGCAGTGCTCGCGTGCATTTTCCCGCGCTCGCCTGCCATCCACCTTTTACCGCTCCCTTACAGACAGGGTATTCACCCGAGGTTTTGCATTCTACATATCCTAACACATTGCCTACGTATGGACCAGACGCACAGTTACAATTTTAAACATGTTACAACAGTTTCAACATTTGTTACATTTCAATTCTATCACAATATTACTTGACATTTGACATAAACATTAATATTCACCTTGAAACTTATTTACAGTTTTCTTAACACAATAACATGAAACAAAAAAGAAATTAAATCAGAACATCAATTACACAAGTTTATAGAAAAGTCAGGTGGAAAAAATTACTTATATGTACAATAGCACAGCGTCGTTGTTACAATCGGTCTCATCGGATTAGGGAAGGACGGGGAAGGAAGTCGGCCGTGCCCTTTCAAAGGAACCATCACGGCGCTTGCCTGAAGCTATTTAGGGAAATCACGGAAAACCTAAATCAGGATGGCCGGACGCGGGATTGAACAGTCGTCCTCCCGAATGCAATTCCAGTGTGCTAACCACTGCGCCACTTCGCTCGGTTTATCGGCAAAATAGCCATGATAATTGTTCACAGGCTGAAGTGATATGGTTGAAATAGCGTACATCGCACATGTCTCAAACACTAGCATTCATTGCCAGTTCCTGCCGACGTGTGCTCTCATTATACGACAGTCCTTGGAGAATAGGATCACAGTAATGAAGGTGGGGGAGGGGTTTAGTTACTCTACGAGTTTCTTTTTAAGCTCGATAGAAAATATTTTTTTATATATTTCTGTAATGAAATAAGTGATGCTGAACTGTTTACATACGGCAGCCTACTAAAAAGAGCTTAGTCAGGATCCATTTTCTTTTTTAGTAAGTGTGAACTATCACGTGCCCAAACAGATAGTGAACAGAAAAACTAATTAGATATGTTTCGCGTTTATATTCTTGTTGGAACGTCGTTTGTTGTGAAGGACTGCTGCTTAATAAACTGTTGCCTGTAGGTTAAGTTGGGTTGAAAGATGACTTTGTTTATAAGTTGGCGAACTGGTATCAAGGGCTTGAATTAACCCGCCATAATCCGCCATGGAGATTCGAACCGGGTGTAGCTCACCTACCTGCTGCACTTTAAACCTCACCGAGATATCAACTGACGTAAAACAAACGCTTTTCTATGATATCTCCATCGCTTACTTCTAATCGTCTTTTCCCTACGAAGCAGCTCGAATTTTTAACGCCGAAATCGGTACCACCGTGATTACGCCAGCAATTTTGTAGTAAGGACATTTATAGTTTTACTCAAAAGTGCCTCCATCGCCAAGCGTAAATTTTGGATGCCAGAACTTTGCAAGCCTCTATGAGTAGCAAACTGGCCGGCCATCAAGAAGCACTCTGAATCCTGTCGACACGTAGGTAAGCAGAGCTCTCACATCTCTTACGGCTGCTACACTACCGTCTCAGCCCCGAGTCTGAGAGCTTTTGGGATATTTCTGGGCGCCGTATTTCGCGATGCGCTTAATCCACCGAGCTCCATAGCGGGCGTTACGGGGAAGCGCCGTCAGTCGCGGGTGTATATAGGGGGAGGGGGGTTGGGGAGGGGGAGGGCACTCGCGTCCACAGTCGCACGTGCGCGACGCCGTGCTGACCGACGAGGGACGAACGGCGCATGCGCCCTGGGACGCTGGTGGGCGCCTGGCGCAGCTGTCAGCCCCAGAAGGCGTCTGGACGCATCGCGACGCGGTCGTCCCCTGAGACGCTTCACCGCGCGCCGTGTGTCTGTGCGTGTGCTGCCGTCGTAACACTTTCGCTGTTCGAGATGCATCGCTCGAGGAAGGGCAAGGTCAGTCGCGTGCACTACCGTACTAATGTATCTTTTAGCATCTTTTTTCTCTGCATACTCGCATCCCGCATTACCTTACTTTCAGTTTTATACGCTGGCGTCTGGAAGAAATATCTGTTATTCCTAACCCAGTAAAGCGAGTGATTTTCTTTACTCGTTGCGTTAAAGTACTTTTTATTCTGCTCAGATTCTACAAAGAGCATAATTATTTGAGATGATCGACAGATTTCGTGGACTTACCAGTCATACGTTTGCATTAAATTTAAGTTAGTTCTGTTTTCTTCCCATGATTTGCTGTAAGTATTCCAATGTTATCCATCTTAAGGACTGGAGTTAGCAGTTGCGAAGATAATCGTTATAATTAATTTAGCATACAGCCACTAATGTTCGGAATGTAATCATTTCGGGAGTCAAGCTCCCACATCTGGTTGTCTGCATTAACCCTACATTGACTGATTGTTGGGGGTTGTCCGCCTGCTTAGCTGGGTGGTAACGTGCTCGCCTTTTATGCAAGCGGGCCCGGGTTCGATTCCCGGTCCGGTTGGAGATTTTCTCCGCTCGGGGACTGTGTGCTGTGTTATTTCATCCTCATCACCGGAGCGCAAGTCGCCCAATGTGGCGTCGAATGAAATAAGACTTTCATTTGGCGGCCAAACTTCCCCGAATAGGGGCCTCCCGGCCATCGATGCCATACGCTCATTTCCATTTTTTTTTTTTTTGACGGGGGTTATGGGACTAACTGCGAGGTCATCAGTCAACCATACATAACCTACTTAAACATGCACTTGTATGACTCTGGGTGCTTTTTAAGGGCATGTTTATCTAGGATTGACACGGACAGCTAGATAATAGGAGCTTGACTCCCGAAACAGTGTGGTATATGGACATTCTTGGAAAGCTGCGTCGTCGAGAAGCACAAAGTATAGATTTGTTGCTCTGCACCGTTCAGTTGTTATCTAGGGTTGACAATGTAATTATTTGTCCAAATCATGTCCCTAGTACTTCATAATCGTAGGTGTCTCAGCCACTCATCTGAACTTCAAGCCATAGAACGGCCTTAATGAAAAGGATGACTACGAGGTCCACGAAGTGTTGGAATAGGTCATAATTTTGTGTGTGTGTGTGTGTGTGTGTGTGTGTGTGTGTGTGTGTGGTGAATTTAGTATGTGTTTTGAATCCAGTTTCACGTTAATTACAAACTACAACTATCAAACGACACTATTGCCACAAGCCCAAATATGGAGTTTTCATGAATTAACATTAACTGTAAATAAAATCTCAAATATTAATTAATACTTCGTAACATAAGGTGGGTACGTTATTTTTTCAAAGGAAATGTAGGATGTTGAGCCTATGTTAAGAAACAGTATAGACGTATGAGACTGGTGGTTTGTCTATAAATTTGATTTTTGCAAACGTCTGTTTTTCTCAGAATTTATGTTTCTATGCTTCAACGACTTAGTTATAACGATGTTTGGGGTAATTTCAAAGATATTTCGCGTACGTTTGGTTTGTCTAGAAATAATGTAACGCTAGTTATTCTATCTCAAAAATTCTTCCTTAGAAGCTTTTATTATAATCTGGAAAAATAGAACCTACGATATTGAAAGTCGGTGATTTTCTGAGTCTTTATCTACACATTCAACCGTCAAAGCTTCATATTTTTCCCAACTGGATGACTTTGTGGAGACTTCTGTTGTAGATATCTGAATTTCGGATGTTCAGGAAATGGTCCACCTCGAGAAGTACTTCTCCCTCGTTCTGTAAATGCTTGCTGCGCAATGTTTTCTTCATCTGAGGAAAGAGGAAGATGTCATTGGGCACCATAAACACGTGGAGTGAGACAAAATTTTAATAGCTTAACGAAGCAGTCAGGCTGTGTCGTGGACAAAAAACACTCTCTTGCACAGAGTTCGCGAAGCTTAGTCTTGATAGCTCCTCGTAACGTCGTCAGGATATTTCGATAGTAGGCTCCTGTGACGGTTGCCTCTATGAGCATAATACTATTTCGCGTCGGTTGCTATACGCTGTTCCAGTGCCTGATTTCTAAAATTTTAAGTGCCAGAACGCAGCTCTTCAACCGTACAACACTCTCCCTCCCCTCCTGGCGCCAAAAAATCACAAGTTTTGATTTTTGAAACTTGTAATAAAATTTGCAGTGAGAAACTATTTTTTACGAAAGATTGTTCTGAAATTAAGGTTTTTAAAACATAATGTCTTATAATCAAAACAATAAAACTGCAAAAATTAATTTAAATAGCAGGTGCTGCCGTCTGTCACGTAGCAGTGTCACTGAGCTCTCTATTTGTGCTCGACAGATTGACATTGACACAAGTCGGTAGTTCACACGAACTATAACGTCATATTTTCGACTGCTGCCAGCCGCAACGCTCAAACAGTTGCACTGGAGCTGCTCGGCGAACGCATGTCCAGTATTAATTAAATAAGCATTTAACGATGAATGACGATGAAGATATTCCTGGCTCATAGGGGTCACGTACAAATCCGACTTCCCGAAGAGACAGGAAAAACGAAACACGGTGTGCTATGAGACACGCAGACGGATATTTAGTAGATAGATGCTCACCATATCATTCCCCGGTGCCGGGGCAGCGCAAAATTATGGTTACGTTTTACAGTTAGGTTAAGATTTAATATAGGCGAGCTATTTTAAATCTCCGGTGCCGACTTGTTCCGGCAAGTTCAAAAAAACTCCCTGGGAGGTGCCGCAACGCCGTTCCGGCGCGTTCCAGACGGAATTAAGCCGGGCGCTTCTTCGAGCACGATGGCGTCAACGTCTCTTCCGACTCCCGTTCCTTCGCAGAGAGATGATCCGTCGCTTCCTTCTTAGTCATTCACACTTGTTTGAGCGTACTGGAAGCGTGCGCGCCATATAATCCCTGCGTCATACGCTATGTAATGAAAAGTATCCGGACACCCCAAAAAACACACGTTTTTCATATTATGTGCATTGCGCTGCCACCTGCTGCCAGGTACTCCATATCAGCGACCTCCGTAGTCATTAGACATCGTGAGACAGCAAAATGGGGCGGTCCGCGGAACCCACGGACTTCGAACGTGGTCAGGTGATTGCGTGTCACTTTTGTCATGCGTCTGTCCGTGAGATTTCCACACTCCTAAACATCCCTCGATTCACTGTTTCCGATGTGATAGTAAAGTGGAAACATGAAGGGACACGAACATCACAAGAGCGTACAGGCCGACCTCGTCTGTTGACTGACAAAATAGCTCTGAGCACTATGGGACTTAACATCCATGGTCATCAGTCCCCTAGAACTTAGAACTACTTAAACATAACTAACCTAAGGACATCACACAACACCCAGTCATCACGAGGCAGAGAAAATCCCTGACCCCGCCGGGAATCGAACCCGGGAACGCGGGCGTGGGAAGCGAGAACGCTACCGCACGACCACGAGCTGCGGACGTTGACTGACAAAGATCGCCGCCTGTTAACGAGGGTCGTAATGTGTAATAGGCAGGCTTCTATCCAGACCATCACACAGAAATTCCAAACTGCATCAGGATCCACTGCAAGTCCTATGACAGTTAGGCGGGAGGTGAAAAAGCTCGTATTTTATGGTCGAGCGGCTTCTCATAAGCCACACATCATGCTGGTAAATGCCAAACGATGCCTCGCTTGGTGCAAGAATCGTAAACACTGGACGATTGAACAGTGGAGAAACATTGTGTGGAGTGACGAATCACGGTACACAATGTGGCGATCCGATGGCAGAGTGTGAGTATGCTGAATGCCCGGTGAACGTCATCTGCCAGCGTGTGTAGTGCCAACAGTAAAATTCGGAGGCGGTGGTGCTACGGTGTAGACGTGGTTTTCATGGAGGGGGCTTGCACCCCTTGTTGTTTTGAGTGGCACTGTCACAGCACAGGCCTATATCGATGTTTCAAGCATCTTCTTGGTTCCCACTATTGAAGAGCAATTCGGGGATGGCGATAGCATCTTTCAACAGGATCGAGCGCCTGTTCATAACGCACGGCACGGTGGTGGGGTGGTTACACGGCTATGACATCCCTGTAATGGACTGGCCTGCACAGAGTACTCACCTGAATCCTACAGAACACCTTTGGGATGTTTTGGAACGCCGATTTCGTGTCAGGCCTTACCGTCCGACATCGATACCTCTCCTCAGTGCAGCACTCAGTGAAGAATGGACTGCTATTCCCCAAGAAACCTTCCAGCACCTGATTGGATGTGTGCCTGCGAGAGTAGAAGCTGTCATCGAAGCTGAGGGTGGCCGAACACCATACTGAGTTCCAGCAGTACCGACGAAGGACGCCATGAACTTAAGTCATTTTCAGCAAAGTGCCCGGATACTTTTGATCACAGTGTAGCTCGCATCGTCCAAGACTGGCTTTGTGAGCACGAGGATGAATTTTCGCATATCTCCTGACCACCACAGTCACTGGGTCTCATTATTATTGAGCCTACATGGTCTACTTTGGAGAGAAGTGTGCGCGATCAGCATGCGCCATCATCGTTACATGAAATTAGCATTATTTTATAGTAAGAATGGTGTAAGATTCGCTTGAAAACTATACATCACTTGTATTCATCCGTTTCGAGACGACTCGACGCTGTTTTGTATACCAACAGATTTCCTGCACTGCATTGTGTATATGTAGTGTTTTTGGTGCTTCCACATTTTTGTCCATCGCCTGGATGCAGTGATAACAATAGTACTGAATATATTTCGCCGATAACCCTAAAACATTGAAGGGGTAAATGTGAAATTTCCACTAAACTTCCTAAAGTTTAGTACTCCACATTTTATTCAAAAAAAAAAAATGGTTCAAATGGCTCTGAGCACTATGGGACTCAACTGCTGTGGTCATAAGTCCCCTAGAACTTAGAACTACTTAAACCTAACTAACCTAAGGACATCACACACATCCATGCCCGGTCGTGCGGTTCCAGACTGTAGCGCCTTTAACCGCTCGGCCACACATTTTATTCAAAGGAAGTCATAATTTACAGGTTATGCATTAGTCAATTACCGTTATTAGGTCTCCAATGGTGTGTTTCGTACCAGACTAAGTACAAAATATCCTGTTTATACCCAACTGCAATCGTAAATTTTACGAGTGGTTCAAACGGCTCTGAGCACTATAGGACTTAACGTCTGAGATCATCAGTCCCCTAGAACTTAGAACTACTTAAACCTAACTAACCTAAGGACATCACACACATCCACGCCCGAGGCAGGATTCGAACCTGCGACCGTAGCGGTCGCGCGGTTCCAGACTGTAGCGCCTAGAACCTCTCGACCACTCCGGCCGGCAAATTTTACGAGTGTTCCAAGAGATGTACATTACTACGATATGGATAATACATTTCAGAGTTTCAGTCTGCAAATTCGCCTACATATCCGGCCAAATTCTTTCCGAGTGTATCTGATTCTTTTAGTTCACAATGTCCCACTTTCATTTTGCTTATATGGCCACTCCCTATGGTTCTTGGCATTTTAGGAGTCTGCTTTTGGAAGGTACCATCTCCAGCTTTCCCATTTTCATATGATTCGTCTCCGAAAAGATTAAACACCTAACAGCGTCTGTTTTTTTAATGTATAATTTTATGTGTATCAGATTAATTAGTACGCCTAAACAACGTACTGACCTGTACGCGGGGCACATTTTTCCGCTCTCTCAGCACTACTTAGATGACGTTTACGTACATGAGTACATTAGGAGCTGCACTTCCTACTACACGGGAGCGCCAAAGAAGCCAATAAAGGCATGCTAATTCAAATACAAAGATATGTAAACAGGCAAAATACGGCGATACAGTCGGCAACGCCTATGTAAGACAACAAGTGTCTATAAAATTTTTGAAAACATAGTCAGCGATCTTAAAATTTGTTAAAATTAAAATTTAAAACAGTCTTTATCGCAATTTTTTTTTATATTGGAGTGAGTGACCGGTTTAGACTCTTTCATAGAGTCATCTTCAGACTCCAGAACGGTGGATGGACACTGCCAGACGAGTTGCGTCTACCCTCGACGCTCGTGTAACTGCTGGCAGTGTCCATCCACCGTTCTGGAGTCTGAAGATGACTCTATGAAAGAGTCGAAACCGTCACTCACTCCAATAAAAAAAAGAATGCGATCAAGATTGTTTTAAATTTTAATTTCAACAAGTGTCTGGTGCAGTTGTTAGATTGGTTACTGCTACTACAATGGCAGGTTATCAAGATTTAAGTGAGTTTGAACGTGGTGTTATAGTCGGCGCACGCGCAATGGGACACAGCACCTCCGAGATAGCGATGAAGCAGGGATTTTCCCGTATGACCATTTCACGAGTGTATCGTGAATGTCAGGAATCCGGTAAAACATCAGATCTCCGACATCGCTACGGGCGGAGAAAGATCCTGCAACAAGGGGACCAACGATGACTGAAGAGAATCGTTCAACGTGACGGAAGTGCAACTTTTCCGCAAATTGCTGCAGATTTCAGTCTGTCAGCCTGCGAACCATTCAACGAAACATCATCGATATGGGCTTTCGGAGCCTAAGGCCCACTCGTGTACCCTTGATGATTGCACGACACAAAGCTTTACGCCTCGCCTCGGCGCGTCAACCTCGCATTGGACTGTTGATGACTGGAAACGCGTTGCGTGGTTGGACGAGTCTCGTTTTCAATCGTATCGCGCGAAGGAAGTGTACGGAGTCTGCCTCATGAATCCATGGACCCTACATGTCCACAGGGGACTGTTCCAGCTGGTGCAGGCTCTGTAATGGTGTGCGGCGTGTGCAGTTGGGGTGATATGCGACCCCCGATACAGCTAGATACGCCTGACAGCTGACACGTATGTAAGCGTTCTGTCTGATCACCTGCATCCATTCGTGTCCATTGTTCATTCTGACGGACTTGGGCAATTCCAGCAGGACAATGCGACACCCCACACGTCCAGAATTGCTACAGAGTGGCTTCGCGAACGCTCTTCTGAGTTTGGACACTTCTGCCAAAATGGAAAATATTGAAATAAACGATATCGGAATTGAAAAACAACTGCTATCACTTAGTAGCGGAAAAGCATCCGGACCAGACGAGATACCCTTAAGATTCTACAGTGATTATGCTAAAGAACTTGCCCCCTTTCTATCAGCAATTTATCGTAGATCGCTGGAAGAACGTAAAGTACCTAGCGACTGGAAGAAAGCGCAGGTCGTTCCCATTTTCAAGAAGGGTCATAAATCAGATGCGAATAATTATAGGCCTATTTCGCTTACGTCAATCTGTTGTAGAATAATGGAACATGTTTTGTGTTCTCGTATTATGACGTTCTTAGATAATACAAATCTTCATCATAACCAACATGGATTCCGCAAACAGAGATCATGTGAAACTCAGCTCGCCCTATTTGCCCAAGAAATTCACAGTGCCGTAGACACTGGCGAGCAGATTGATGCCGTATTCCTGGACTTCAGGAAGGCATTTGATACGGTTCCGCACTTACGTTTAGTGAAAAAAATACGAGCTTACGGAATATCGGACCAGGTTTGTGATTGGATTCAGGATTTCCTAGAAGAAAGAACACAACATGTCATTCTTAACGGTTCAAAATCTGCAGATGTAGAGGTAATTTCGGGAGTACCGCAGGGAAGCGTGATAGGACCTTTATTGTTTACAATATACATAAATGACTTAGTTGACAACATCGGTAGCTCCGTGAGGCTATTTGCAGATGACACGGTTGTCTACAAGAAAGTAGCAACATCAGAAGACTCGTACGTACTCCAGGAGGACCTGCAGAGGATTAATGCATGGTGCGACAGCTGGCAGCTTTCCCTAAACGTAGATAAATGTAATATAATGCGCATACATAGGGGCAGAAATCCATTCCAGTACGACTATGCCATAGGTGGTAAATCATTGGAAGCGGTAACGACCGTAAAATACTTAGGAGTTACTATCCGGAGCGATCTGAAGTGGAATGATCACATAAAACAAATAGTGGGAAAAGCAGGCGCCAGGTTGAGATTCATAGGAAGAATTCTAAGAAAATGTGACTCATCGACGAAAGAAGTAGCTTACAAAACGCTTGTTCGTCCGATTCTTGAGTATTGCTCATCAGTATGGGACCCTTACCAGGTTGGATTAATAGAAGAGATAGACATGATCCAGCGAAAAGCAGCGCGATTCGTCATGGGGACATTTAGTCAGCGCGAGAGCGTTACGGAGATGCTGAACAAGCTCCAGTGGCGGACACTTCAAGAAAGGCGTTACGCAATACGGAGAGGTTTATTATCGAAATTACGAGAGAGCACATTCCGGGAAGAGATGGGCAACATATTACTACCGCCCACATATATCTCGCGTAATGATCACAACGAAAAGATCCGAGAAATTAGAGCAAATACGGAGACTTACAAGCAGTCGTTCTTCCCACGCACAATTCGTGAATGGAACAGGGAAGGGGGGATCAGATAGTGGTACAATAAGTACCCTCCGCCACACACCGTAAGGTGGCTCGCGGAGTATAGATGTAGATGTAGATGTAGATGCTGGCCACCAAACTCTCCAGACATGAACATTATTGAGGATACCTGGGATGCCTTGCAACGTGCTGTTCAGTGGAGATCTCCACCCCCGCGTACTCTTACGGATTTATGGACAGCCCAACAGGATTCATGGTTTCAGTTCCCTCCAGCACTACTTCAGACATTAATCAAGTCCATGCCACGTCGTGTTGCGGCACTTTTGCCTGCTCACGGGGCTGTAAACGATATTAGGCAGGCGTGCCAGTTTCTTTGGCTTTTCACTGTAACTGACAAGGCAATTGCTGGCACTACAGTCCTTTTACGCCCAGGAAAGAGAGACATGAATACAGCAAACGCGCAAGTGGGTGTCTATCACGTACTGCACGGTAGAAGTTGTTAAACGTTGATCGACATTTTTCTTCGTCATTACGTTTCACTAGTACGTTTCCTAAAATTTATTCACAGCGTGTAAATACGTCGCTAGCGTTGTGAATTATGTTGCTTCATTTTTTTAATAAACCTAACAATACACACTACATCTTCATCGTACATTCTTTCGTTTAAATATTACGTTTGAAAAGTAAATCTCACTGGACAACTGTTTGAGTTTTTAGCTTAAGTTTTACTATCTTTACTTTATGTAGCAGCGCAGAAAACTCCCACTAACTGCACTTTTATCTACGTCAACAAATTGGTGTTTACTTCTTATTCTTTGGAGCAGACTAATCAATTCCCTCCTATGATTTATACATCATCGACTTTCTCAGGTTTTAATATTTTGCAAGTACGTTTGCACACATTCTTCCTCAATTTCGTCGCCGTTTTTCCCTCCACATTGTAACTCTAGTGACGTTTTTCGATTTCAAATTACTTGCAGTAATTTGATCTGGACGTTGTCATCTCTATTCAATTGACCACGTAGATTTCCGTTACAGCTAAGAGCATTTTTCGCTACTGCAATATAGCTGAACTCTGGTGTATATCGAAGAATCATTGTGTGTCTCAGTCTCATAAATAGTTTTTTGGTTCTTCATCCAAAACAGTTTACTTAGAAGTGACTTGAGTCATCACGGGGAACATGATATTTTTCAGAAAATTACAGTACATCCACAAAGAGTTTGTTTTCTAAAAATCTTAATGATGTAAAATCCCGACGTTCTTCCACGCGGAAAACGTGTGTTACTGCTTGGAACCGGACACTCGTGGCGTTCCTACGAGATATGACGAGATGCTAGGCTGTAAAGCGTGCGTTGCCTGGCGCGGCTCACTTTCTCATCTGAATTCGCTTGCTGACGCTTGTGTCACGTCCTCCGTGAGTTTTCCGTAAGCAAAGTTAGCAAACAACTACGTGCTTTAATAGCCCGCGGCCATTGCTGTGTACTCGACATTACAATACCGTAGCAAGTAGTCGATTACTATTTCTTACCAGCCAATGCCGTAGCGGCATTCTGTGCGCAATTTTTTACGTTCAAATGGTTCAAATGGCTCTAAGCACTATGGGACTTAACATCTGAGGTCATCAGTCCCCTAACTAACCCAAGGACATCACACACATCCATATCTGAGGTAGGATTCGAACCTGCGACCGAAGCAGCAGCGCGGTTCCGGACTGAAACCCCCTAGAACCGCTCGGCCACAGCGGCCGGACAATTTTTTACTTGGTGTAGTGTTCTGTTAACATCGATATTGTATCCGGAATGCTCTTCGTTCACGTTTCAAGCAGAGTTAACAGCTCGATAACGCCCTAATTGCTGTAGTTCTTTTTTGCATTCTGTCATGAAATACACTGAGGTGCCAAAAGCCATGAGACAGCGATATGCACATATACAGATGGCGGTAGTATCTCTTAGCAAGGTATGAAAGGGCAGTGCGTTGGCTGAGCTGTCATTTGTACGCAGGTGATTCATGTGAAATGTTTCCGATGGGATTACGACCGCACGTTGGGAATTAACAGACTGTGAACGCGGAATGGTAGTTGGAGCTAGAGGCATGGGACATTCCATTTCGGAAGTCATTAGGGAATTGAATATTCCGAGATTCAGTGTGCCGAGAATACCAAATTTTAGGCACTACCTCTCACATCGGACAACGCAGCGATGTTTGCGTAGAGTTCAGTGTTAACAGACAAGCAGACCGCAGAAACTAATGTGGGGCGTACGACGAAAGTATCCGTTAGCAAAGTGCGGTGAAATGTAGCGTTAACGGTCTATGGCATCAGACAATCGACACGAGTGCCTTTGCTATCAGCACACATTGCCTGCAGCGCCTCTCCTGGGCGCGTGACTATACCGGTTGGACCCTAGAAGACTGGAAAAGAGTAGACTGGTCACATGAGTCCCGACTTCGGTTGGTAAGAGCTGATGGGAGGGTTCGGCTGTGGCACAGACCCCACAAAGCCATGGGCCCAAGTTGTCAACAACGCTCTGTGCAAGCTGGTGGTGCCGCGCGGGATTAGCCGAGCGGTCTGGGGCGCTGCAGTCATGGACTGTGCGGCTGGTCCCGGCAGAGGTTCGAGTCCTCCCACGGGCATGGGTGTGTGTGTCTGTCCTAAGGGTAATTTAGGTTAAGTAGTGTGTGAGCTTAGTCACTGATGACCTTAGCAGTTCCCATAAGATTTCACACACACACACACACACACACACACACACACAAACGGACTGGATGCTATGGTCCGTCTTAATCCATCATTGACTGGAAATGGTTCCACTTGCAGCTATTCATGCAGCTATTGTTCATAAAAAAGAATGATGGACTTTTTTATGATGATGCTCCAAGACACCGAGCCACAACTGTTCGCAAATGGTTTGCACAACATTCTGGACAATCAGAGAATAATTTGGCCACCTAGATCGCCTGACATGGGACATAATCGAGAGGTCATTTCGAACATAAAAATCCTATACCGGCAATACTTTCACAATTATGGGCCGCTATAGAGGCAGCATGGCTCAATATTTCTCCAGCAGACATCCAAAGACTTGCTCAGTCCATGACAAGTCGAGATGCTGCACGACGCCGGCCAAAACGAGGTCCGACACAAATTTGGCCGAATCCCGTGATTTTTGTCACCTGATTGTAATGAAGGTAACCGAAAGTCGGAAGGTCCTGAAAACTCGTCGAGAATGTCTGTCATGATAAGGGGGAGGACAACATTGTGACAGAACAAAATTGAAATATGTAGCATTCGTACACTCATGCTCATAAATTAAGGATAATTGCAGAACGTGCTGCCACACAACGTGGCACTACACAAAACTGGCGCTAATAGCACAGGGACATAGGGAACACACACGACACAGATCTGTAAGTCCACGGTATTGGTGATAAGTAGAGAAAACGTGCGGAAACATGTGCTACAAAACGCCACTGTTTCCTGTGAATGTACCCCGAATATGGAATATGATCACCATGTACACGTACACAGGCCGCACAAAGGGTTGGCATACTCTGGATCAGGTGATCGAGCAGCTGCTGGGGTGTAGCTTCCCATTCCTGCACCAGTGTCTGTCGGAGCTCCTGCAGTGTCGTAGGGGTTTGAAGACGTGCAGCGATACGTCGACCGAGAGCATCCCAGATGTGCTCGATGGGTATTAGGTCTGGAGAAGAGGCAGGCCACTCCATTCGCCTGATATCTTCTGTTTCAAGCTACTCCTCCACGATGGAGGAGCCGTGCGTTATCATCCATCAGGAGGAAGGTGCAAAATGACGTCCCGATGCACCTGACTTGTTACAGTTCCTCTGTCAAAGACATGCAGAGGTGTACGTGCACCAATCATAATCCCACCCCAAAACATCAAACGACGACCTCCATACAGGTCCCTTTCAAAGACATTAAGGGGTTGATATCTGATTCCTGGTTCACGCCAGATGAAAAATGTTCAGACTCTACCTGGACTCTTCTGTGAACATAACCTGGGACCACTGTTCCAATGGCCACGTACTGTGTTCTTGATACCAGGCTTTACGGGCTCTCCTGTGACCAGGGGTCAGTGGAATGCACCTTGCCAGATGTCCGCGCTAATGAACGATGTGTGTTCAGTTGTCTGTAGACGGTGTCTGGAGACAACTGTTCCAGTGGCTGCGGTAAGGTCGCGAGAAAGGCTACCTGCAGTACTCCCTGGCCATCTGCGGGCGCTGATGGTGCGATATCGGTCTTCTTGTGGTGTTGTACATTGTGGTCGTTCCGTAGTGTAGCGACTGGAGACGTTTCCTGTCTGCTGGAATCGTTGCCGTAATCTTGAGATCACACTTTGTGGCACATGGTGCGCCCATACTACGACCTGGTGTTTTTGACCAGCCTCCAGTCGCCCTAGTATTCTACCCCTCATAACGTTATCGATATGTGTTCTTTGAACCATTTTCAACACACAGCCACCATTAGCACGTCTGAAAACGTCTGCACACTTACTCGCTGCACCGTACTCTGACATGCACCAACACACCTCTGCGTATGTGGACTGCTGCCAGCGCCACAGTGCGACGACCGCAGGTCAAATGCACCACATGGCCATACCCCGATGTGATTTAAATCCTCAAACCGCCCACCGGAGCGTTGTTTCACCATGTATCCGCATTATCCTTAATTTATGAGCATGAGTGTAGTACTTCGAAGTGAGACTGCTTGGTATGCATACCAAAATCCTTATAGGCAAAGGCTTTCGCTACAGTTGTGGCTGCGTATTGTATGCCTTCGGCGCACAATATTTAAGTATTAGCTGAGCGGTATATTACATGTAGCTGCATCGACAGTGATAGATTAAAGGGTGGTAGCAATCAATGGGACATGAGAAGGGAGCTGAACGCCACCTGTAGCACCACTTCACGATGGAGGCGGAATGACCGGCAGGAAGGAAACATTCACCGGTATTACGGCCTAAGTTGACCACCTACTACAACCCAGCGGGAGAACTGTTATGTCGTCCTCAAAAACACAAGCGACGTGGTATCTGTCCTGGCTAGAGACATCTCAGCGGCTTCTAGGACACGTGTCTCCTGTTGCAGTGGGTATCGTTTTCTTCTAGACGATTCTACATTTGCTCAGCAATCTGGCAGAGGCATTGCCCTCTCACAAAGGCGCCAGTTAAATCGGCTAATGTGTCGTCTCGGCCATATTAGCTACAAATTGGTGTCCTCTTGAACGATGGGTCTCGAATTAAGCCTGAAGAGTGATTAACGCCCTCCGTTTATCCGTGTGTCACAACTATTCTAATATTCCACAAAGTTGCCGACATGGCGTTGGCAGTATCTGCATGTGGAACAGCTTCATTTCTGGAGCTTGTCGGACTCTACATACACTGACTAAAAAAGTGAAGCACCCATATCAGGAGGACGAAATGGAATTAAACTTCACTGGTGGGGATGGTGAAACGTCCCTTTGAAAAATTATGAATGACTGTGCTGGTAAACTATGCTTAGCAAAACTCAACGTACTCAAACAGTTTTCTCTTTACTTATCCTGATCACTAAACTGACACACAATATTTTAGCGCAACGCAATCTGACTTCCAAAAATCCCTACAAAAGAATGGTCCTGACTATAAATAACCTATAACTTTCATCAATCACTTACTTCAGAAAAATCTTCGTTACTCGAACTACTGCAATACAGCGAGCGCCACTACTGCCAGCTAAATAAAAGATTCAAACTACTGAAGGCACGAACTACTGATCGGCATAGTTAGCAGATGAAAGATTTTGATAGAGAACAAACAATGTATTTATCTTAACAATGTTCAAAAGTCATCATATACATATCTGTCAATTCATGACATGCATCTCTACAATTTTCCTTTTTCTTGCGGACACACGTCCAGATCGTTCGCTTATAGTAACTTCTCAAAACTTTGGTATCTCTCTCTCTACTATCACCACTGCTGGCGGCTCACATCCAACTGCCCAACACTGCAATAGCGAATATTCCAACAATGCCAACCAGCCACAGACTGCACACAGCACAGTCAGTGATTTTCATACAGAGCACTACGTGGCGTTACCAACATAAAAACCTAAACAGTCTACTTGAAATGGTATCTGAAATTATTTCAGCGATTAAAGAATCAAGTCAGATTTACAAGGAACTTTTCGTTATGATCCCATAAGTCAGCACGATATTACACTCCCTCTGGCCTGGGTGCATGTACTGATTCGGTTCGAATGGTCTCATAAAGCCCTTATATCCTCACCTGAGGAGAGCCGGCCCACAACTGTTGTAAATGGTATTTTTTTATCCTGTATGCTCGCACTGGGTCGGATTAAACATGCTAGCTGGTCCCACAGTTTTTCTATCAGGGAGAAATATGAGGATCTTGCTGAACATGCTGGCCACGGGAGTTTCTCGACCCCACTCAAACTGTTTGTAGAGACATGTGCCACGTTTGGAAGAGCGTTGTACTGTTCAGAAATGGGACATGATACTGTCACGTAAGAGGTAACACATGAGGCTGCAGGATGTTCGTGAAGTAGCGCTACGCCATGTCAGTTTGCTCAGCCACTGCCAGCCTTGACCCGAAGCATACCAGATGGTTCCCCACACCATGACACTGGGAGAAACAGCGCTGTGTTCCTCCAAAACACTGGAAGAATGTGACCTCTCACCAGGTCAGCGCCATACTCGCTGACGTTGATCGTCCGGGGTCGTGCAGAACAGTTATTCGTGGCTGAACACAGTGCGAGGCCATTCATAAGCAGTCTGTGCTTCCTGATCGTGGCACCACTCGAAATGCTGTCGTTTCCTCGTCGTGGTGCAATGGCAGCCTACGTATAGGACGCTAATTCCCCAGTACGGCTGTTGCTAGCCTCTGACCAGTGGTGTGGAATGACGTAGTATTTTGCAGGTAGTGCTGTACTTGTTCTCTGATGGCAGCCGTAGATGTGAAAGAGTTACGATGTGCTTGGTGCACAATACCGTGAACCACCTCCGTGGCGATCAGATGTGGTCGACCGGAACTTTGACGATGAGCAGCATACGGCGACGCTATTCCGCTCATTTCAGCTGTAAGCACTATAATATATCAAACTTTTTAAAATAATATGACAGAGTGATACAATTACGGTATTTTAATTGTTATAACGGGTGATCAAAAAGTCAGTATAAATTTGAAAACTGAATAAATCACGGAATAATGTAGATAGAGAGGTACAAATTGACACATGCTTCGAATGAAATGGGGTTTTATTAGAGCCAAAAATATACAAACGTTCAAAAAAAAGTCCGACAGATGGAGCTTCATCTGATCAGAATAGCAATAATTAGCATAACAAAGTAAGACAAAGCAAAGATGATGTTCTTTACAGGAAACGCTCAATATGTCCACCATAGCTGTAGTCGAGGAATAGTGCTGTGAACGCACTGTAAAGCGTGTCCGGAGTTATGGTGAGGCATTGGCGTCGGATGTTGTCTCTCAGCATCCCTAGAGATGACGGTCGATCACGATACACTTGCGACGTCAGGTAAACCCAAAGCCCATGATCGCACGGGCTGAGGTCTGGGGACCTGGGAGGCCAAGCATGACGAAAGTGGCGGCAGAGCACACGGTCATCACCAAACGACGCGCGCAGGAGATCTTTCACGCGTCTAGCAATATGGGGTGTTTTTCTTGGTTCTAATAAAACCACATGCCATCCCAAGCATGTATGTCAATTTTTACCTCTCTATCTACATTATTCCGTGGTTTATTAAGTTTTCAAATTTATACTGACTTTTTGATCACCCGGTACTTTCCAGTGTATAAAAACTCGAAATTCCTTTACACGAACGAAGTATTAAACATGCGAAGTAAGCAGAAATCACAATATAAAAAAATGGTGGGGCTATTCCATCGCATCGAGATACTTTTCTGCCCTGTGTATTTTAGTATCAAAATCACAAGCATTTACCACAAGTAACATTTTTCGTACTTTTGCACCCACACACACTTCGTAAACCAATGTAACACCTTCTGCAGAGGAGCAGCCTATAACACTTGTTACTGCTGGTTTCATATCTTCCTCGAACAGTGAAGTACTTATTTCTTTTTTTCCTTCTGTATGTACGGACTATCTGGGAAGAAACCAAGAAAACGTGTTCTCTAGAATTTCGCAGTAAAACAATAATTAAACTAGTAACTTGACAAAGTGGAAATACCGCCATGTGTATGGGGCGAAACAGCCCCCTGAGTAGACATTTCAGAAGACGCGACACATCTGTAGTAAAAGCCAGCAGTATTTGTTCGAATGGTTCAAATGGCTCTAAGCACTATGGGATTTAACATCTGAAGCCATCAGTACCGTAGACTTAGTACTTGTTAAACCTAACCAACCTAAGAACATCACACACACGCATGCCCGAGGCAGGATTCGAACCTGCGACCTTAGCAGCAGCGCGGTTCCGGACTGAAGCGCCTAGAACCTCTCGGCCACAGCGGAGGGCCAGTATTTGTTGATAGGCACACTGCATAACCTGTGTTCTTGTACGAGTAACAATAAGAGATTACAATTTCAAGTTATTATGGATGGTATGTCATAATTTGTTGGGCTGTATTCTTTAAATATGGCAGCAATCCATCACAATTCGCTTACCTCTAAAGTCTTTCCTTTTGTGCTCTCAATAATGCAACAGAAAACACCCGTACTGCAACCACATGAGGTGACACAGAGATACTGGCACACATTGAAGACAAAACGACCGGAATTAGCGCACTGTTATGTCCCGCTGTACCCTATGCCTGCCGTCACGTTCTCATGCAATCCAACATCGGGACGATATTAATCTGGATATTGAAAGATTCGGCTACCCGAACAAATGGAGAACCCCAATGTGGTCTCCTTAAAACTCTACTGATAACGCTGTTTCAAACGAGTACGCGCCGTATCCATGTCCTTCACAGTGATCACTCAACATCCAACACTGTTCGCTCCACTCATATACCATACCAGGTCCGGTAAAAACGCTAAACACCAGCTAAAATTGTACCTTTAACCATTACTTACCATCCGTCAGTGTACGCAATTCCATTGACATCCAGCCATAACTTCTGGGTGCTCCATTCTTTAGTCAGTCAGTGTATATTTTCTGTTTGTAATGTGACGAAATGTAAACTAATATCAAAATGATAATCGATACCCTCAGCTGCCAAAAGGTGTTGTTGATATACCTCAACGGGGCCAGCTGAAAATGTGTGCCCCGACCGGAACTCGAACCCGGGATATCCTGCTTACACGGCAGACGCTCTATCCATCTGAGCCACCGAGGGCACAGAGGATAGCGCGACTGCAGGGACTTATCCCTTGCAACCTTCCCGTGAGACCCACATTCCCAACTGTCCACAACCTACATTCGTAATGTTCTTAAAGGATATTTGCCCATTCACTCATTACTCGCGCCAACCAAGGCGACGATTCTCGTAAGAGTTCGGGCAAAAGTCCCAGCAGTGGCGCTATCCTCTGTGCCCTCGGTGGCCCAAATGGATACAGCGTCTGCCATGTAAGCAGGAGATCCCGGGTTCGAGTCCCGGTCGGTGGACACGTTTTCAGCTGTCCCCATGGAGGTATATCAACAACACCTGTTGGCAGCTGAGGGTTTCGATTAATTACCATTTCTTTCTAGAGAAACTGCATGGTCATCATTGGTATGTGTTCTTTCTGAAGTTACTATCTTCATATAATATGAATATATACTCGACCTTCAGCCACTAAACAACTTTATTTTAAATTATGCACTACGACATTTCGTTCGCAGTTAATCAATTTTCAGCTGCTTTGGCTTTCGCTGCTGTTTCTTACAGCGCCTCAATGTGTCTTTTCACGTGGTTTCTTTCAATTGGTATGAAAAGAATTATTGTAATATAGAGCACTTACAAAGTCTTCAATCTAATAGTACCACTTTTGCTATGTACTTAGCATAACATCATATTTGTTAACACCAGATAAAAGAAACCACATTAAAAGAAATGTGTGTATTCTAAGAGCCAAATCCCCTGAAACTGGGTCCACAGTGCTCGATATGTCACCCTGCACAGTTAACAGTAAAGTTATTTTGTTAGCGGAGGCGGAGTTCAAACAAACTGTAGTTGTTGCGGTCTTTAGGAATATCAACCTTTAACAATATGCGCACCTTTCGTCTGGTGCTTATGACCTTGGGTTCCGCGTGGTGGACAAGTAATTGCAACATGAGAATATGCAGTTAGACTCCTCTAGCCCGTTTCGGTGCTCCTGCCCCCCATGCTGATATCTGCGCCCTGTAACTACCGGCGGTACTACGCGACGTCCTCTGAAGAGGACGTCAACTTCCTGCAACGATTGGAATGTACAACTCCCTCGACCAATACTGTGGATGGACCTACTGCGCACTATCAGAGAATGCAGTTTTTATAGCGTAGATTGAATAACCATACATTAAGACCAACTTTTACTATAAGCAATTTCTTTGTTCACAGCTACTCTTTGGAGTGCACTGGAAACGATACAGAAATGTTATCAAAGACAGCAACAAGTCTCTGCCCTCATTGATCATCTATAAGCCGTTCACAGTACAGGGGCCGCAGAGTCATGCCAGCATCCCAGATAACGAACTAGCCAAAGAAGTAACGATAATGTAAACACTAGAACTAGAAATACCAAAGGCCAACTTAACGACACAAAGGAGACGCCACATCCTGAGAACAGGAAGATATTACACACGGCAACAAATTCCGAACAGTCAATGATGCCACCAGGGTCTGGAGACATTGCTACTAAGCTCAAGAAGAGAAGCTGTTGCCTTTTACTCAGAAATGGAAACACTAAAATTACTCACCGGTTTGTGCAACATCAAGAAGAAACCTCCCCCCCCCAACCTCCCCCCCCCGTTCATCTGTCGAGCAGCTCCACCCTTTTCATCACATTCCCGTTATAAATCTTGTATATTACGGTTCCTAAGACAGAGCGGATACTACAAGTTTTTAAGTTAGCATTATAAAAATGGTTCAAATGGCTCTGAGCACTATCGGATTTAACATCTGACGTCATCAGTGTGGTGTCACCGCCAGACACCACACTTGCTAGGTGGTAGCCTATAAATCGGCCGCGGTCCGTTAGTATACGTCGGACCCGCGTGTCGCCACTATCAGTGATTGCAGACCGAGCGCCGCCACACGGCAGGTCTAGTCTAGAGAGACTCCCTAGCACTCGCCCCAGTTGTACAGCCGACTTTGCTAGCGATGGTTCACTGCCTACATACGCTCTCATTTGCAGAGATGACAGTTTAGCATAGCCTTCAGCTGCGTCATTTGCTACGACCTAACCAGGCGCCATATTCAGTTACTATTGATATTCATATTGTGAATCATGTACCGTCAAGAGCGACGTTCATCATTAATGGATTTAAGTATCAAACTAATTACGTCCGATTTCTGAATTCTAATCCCTTGTCATGTTCCAGACCTCTCATCAGTATAGCTCTTCCCTCCTCACGCCAGCCTGCTTGAGCTAAAACGCGTGCATTTCGGCCTCCTCTAGTAACACGGTGTTGGCTCTTCTGCCAACACTACAATCAGCCCCCTAGAGCTTAGAATACCTTAAACTTAACTAACGTAAGGACATCACACACATCCATGCCCGAGGCAGGATTCGAACCTGCGACCGTAGCGGTCGTGCGGCTCCAGACTGAAGCGCCTAGAACCGCTCGGCCACACCGGCTGCTCCAGCATTGTAAGTTGTCGATTTTGCCCTGAGATGATTCCCAGTCTCACCTGCGCTCCTGAAACGGGCAAATAAAATATAATGGGCTATACTTCAGCTACCAGTTGTGAAAAAATCTCCTCTGGCTGCAGGATCGTTTAATGACTTTTTTTAGTACATCATCGGTTTCTGGAATTCCATTCCCATCTTCAGATGCACATTGAACCTACATATAATTGGTGTTAGGTATTATTTTCCCAGTCACAGCTGGCTGTCAACCGAATGGCGAGAGCGCAAGCCCCACGTCCATGGCACCTCACTACTTGGATGAAATACGTACTGTACTTTTTGTTAACTGAACTACAGCAACCTCCTCCATAGAATGCTAGCGCACACCAGTGCGATACGCTCGACTACGAGAATTTGACAGGCAAAGGCGGGAACAGTGTAGAGTTGCTAACCTCCAGATTTTGCTCCCGAGTCCTGAATTCCAAGCCTCTCCGCATATGGTGTTGTTGGTGATCCATCCGTCAGATGGAGACGTAAGGCGCGGTGAACCCTTTGGTAATATTCGAGACGAGTAGGCTCTGTGCGAACACCAGATTAGACTATACCCTTCACACACGATCGTGCAATAGACATATGACATTGCTATGCACACGTCCATTCCAATTACTTACACACAACAGACGCACTTAAGACATAACTCATAAGGTTCAACTCTCACAGTGTCGAACTTGCAACACAACTACACTACTACCGGTTTTGGCTGTTTCGAATAATCCTCCAAAATAGTGATGAACTGAAAATAGCAGATGAAAAAGTCTACATCTCCGTTTACGTCTGTAAATTGTGATGTTATCAAACATGACCAGTTTAACAGCCTGTTGTGCCACATGTGCTTTAATTAGTTTACCAAGGACAATGCCGATTTTGAACGTAGCTGCAACCGTATGGCTACTTGATTTATGCTCTCGTTCTACTGTTGTTCTTCAGAGAGTACACAAACAATAGTTCCCTGAAGCCACTGTTGTAAAATGGAGACGTAAACACAGTCTCTCGTATTACGACCAACAATCCGGGTTTCTTACGGTTTCAACACACTTGTTAAAACACACCCATAGTCAATTTGCTTTCATCTGGTCCACTGGCGACAGACACCGACCGTCCGCGAATAGATATGGGGCTGTCCTCGTCCTGTGCCTACCAGAGACACGGTTTGAAATCCTGCAGCTACTGTTACAATTTATTAAAATTACGAGATTCCACATAATTGACCAAATCAGCGAAATTAAAAGGATGGCCCCCAAAAACGAAGGGTATAGTTATCAATTTCCAAATCGAGGGCACTGCAACGCGAAGACATAGGTATGGCGAAATTTACCAAATATTCTTTACACCAATGAGCATTTGAGAGCAAAATTACATAATCTCAACGGCACAGACTTTAAATATAATCAAACAACCCTTAAAAGCTTTTAGCAGTGCATGAAATAATGTACACAAGCTCACAACAATAGCCAACTGAATTTTAACCGAACTTACCCAGTGACATTTAAATCAATTTAAAGAATGTTTTAAGAAAAGACGTATACAACTTTAATTAGAAATTTGAGGGTTAAACTTTTCAAAACATTCTGAGCAATCTCCTGCTACTGCAAGTGAATATCACTGGGCGGTAGGCTCTGCAACAACGCGGCCAAGTAGCCCAAATTAACTGGTTCTAAAATATACACCAAGCTGCAATCACAAAAACAATAAAATTAACAAACGCAGTATAGCGTGGCAAGAAATATCTGAATCTCGCACTCTGAGGATTAGACTTAGGGATTAACTGCACCCCTTCTTTCAGTATAAATGTTTTACAATAAAAACAAGGACATGTAAAAATTCCTGGAACCAGAACTACAATAAGTTAACATAATTTTGCTGCATTTGTAAGAAGTAGAAAATTTCTGGTTGCAAAAGCAGCACTATCTGTCTTAAACAGTCCCATTAATTGCTTAGGGAGCCCAGTCTGGGCCAATTCCGTAAGGAAGACCAGCAAAGAACACAGGTGGAGCGTTAAAAGTCACACCAAAACGTTATGCTGTCCACAATGGCAGATTTACTGAATGTAAGATCGTATGTCCTTATCAACTTCTCCCACCAAAGAACCACGCAACAGACAGCAAGCATGTAATTAGAAGGAAGCTGAAACCTGATAGTCAAGGGAAGGCAGGATTCGGTTACGATTGTGGACGGGGCCGTAATCAGTTACTATTGGTTGCTTTTACAGTTACGCACAATTTATTTTAAACTAGTAATTCCACGCTCAAAATAAATAAAATACCACACGTTATTAATGAAGGAATAAATAACTGTGTAAATAATAGTGTTTTCAGTGAGCTACAATTTAGCAAATCACCATTAAATACAGATACAACAGATAATGTTTTAAAAACAAGCCACTACGATCTGGGCAGAAGGCCTTACACGCCAGGAATGGCAATAAATTAAGAATTGTTTAAAACTCACTCCAACTTACACATTACAGGGATTGAAATATTAAAGCCAAGTCGCCACAAACACAGCAGAAGGCATCAGACGCCAGGAATGGCAGTAAATACGATTTTAAAGGCTCACTGCGTAAATGCAAGTACCAAATTAGAATTTTAAGGCAAGCGACCACAATCACGGCTGAAGGCCTTACACGCCAAGAATGGCACTAAATTAAGAATTGTTTAAGAACTCGCTGCAATTTACAACTTACAGATATTGAAATGTTAAAGGTACGTCACCACAAACACAACAGAAGGCATCAGATGCCCGGAATGGCAGTAAGTAAGGTTTTAGGGCTTGCTGCTAAAATAACAACACCAAATTAGAATTTTAAGGCAAATAACTACAATCACGGCTGAAGGCCTTACACGCCAGGAACGGCAATAATATGAATATTTAGAAACCTGCTGTAAAACAGCAAATACAATAGCAAAGGTTAACTAAAAAAAGAAAAAACAAGCAACTGGTCACTAAATGGGTGAAGTAAGATGAAACACAAGGGGCCACAGACGGTGCTCCAGGAATCGACCTCTGAGAAGGTCCGGCAATTAACACCTTCGTGAGCGATGAGATAGGCAGCCAAGAGTTGCATTAACTTCACAAGATGGTAACTCAGACTATTGGCAGTCTAACGAATGACTAATGATAATCTTGCTGAAGCTATCTGACGTCCGATAAACCAAATGCAACGATGGAACAATACGCCAAAACCGGAACCGGCGGTCTGCACTACGTCCCTAGAATACTGTGTTTAGAGCGCCTGGAACTAGAAAGTAACCACTACCCACAGAGCAGAAAGCACTCCATTCGCTGCTCTTCTCCTCGGCGACACTACGAGCAGCAACACAAACCCAAGTCACTGGAAAACCGCGAGATATCACAATGGTGGAGGTTTCTCTACTTGGATTGAAATGCACTCATCTTAAAGCTTGGCGAATCCGGTTTACCTCGTGACTACAGCTCTTCCATCCGGCAGTCCATGCCTGCTGCCAGTGGTCCCGGCGTGTTCTGGCACTGCGCGGACCTGGCTCCTCCTGAGTCCTCAACCGAACTCGCACACTCACGCGACCCGGAAAAACAACGACGTCGCTCCAAAGATAGGGCAACAGTCACTAGATATCGATAACCGCCGCTACTGCCACTAGCGGACAGGCAGACAGGCAACGCTTGCGAAACCGAGTGGCGCCAGTCAGCACGAGAAGAAGAAACAACCGCAACCATGCCAACTAAACCATAGCGTCTGGCCTCCAACAGACGGCGGAAACCTACAATCAGAACCAACGCGAACCGCAGCACGGCTCAGAAACTTTACCAATGGAGGCTGAAATTATCATACATCTACATCCACATTTATACTCCGCAAGCCACCCAACGGTGTGTGGCGGAGGGCACTTTACGTGCCACTGTCATTACCTCCCTTTTCTGTTCAAGTCGCGTATGGTTCGCGTGAAGAACGACTGTCTGAAAGCCTCCGTGCGTGCTCGAATCTCTCTAATTTTACATTCGTGATCTCCTCGGGAGATATAAGTAGGGGGAAGCAATATATTCGATACCTCATCCAGAAACGCACCCTCTCGAAACCTGGACAGCATCTCCTCTGTCAACCCGACCTGTTACGGATCCCACATTGATGAGCAATACTCAAGTATAGATCTAACGAGTGTTTTGTAAGCCACCTCCTTTGTTGATGGACTACATTTTCTAATGACTCTCCCAATGAATCTCGACCTGGCACCCGCCTTACCAACAATTAATTTTATATGATCATTCCACTTCAAATAGTTCCGTACGCATACTCACAGATATTTTACAGAAGTAACTGCTATCATTGTTTGTTCCACTACCATATAATCATACAATAAAGGATCCTCCTTTCTACGTATTCGCAATACATTACATTTGTCTATGTTAAGGGTCAGTTGCCACTCCCTGCACCAAGTGCCTATCCGCTGCAGATCTTCCTGCATTTCGCTGCAATTTTCTAATGCTGCAACTTCTCTGTATACTACAGCATCATCCGCGAAGAGCCGCATGGAACATCCGACACTAACTACTAGGTCATGTATATATAACACTCCCCTGTGGCACGCCAGAGGTTACTTTAATGACTGTAGACGTCTCTCCATTGAGAAAAACATGCTGTGTTCTGTTTGATAAAAGCTCTCCAATCCAGCCACACAGCTGGTCCGTTATTCCGTAGGCTCTTACTTTGTTCATAAGGGAACAGTGCGGAACTGTATCGAACGCCTTCCGGAAGTCAGGGAAAATGGCATCTACCTGGGAGCCTGTATCTAATATTTTCTAGGTCTCATGAACAAATAAAGCGAGTTGGGTCTCACACGATCGCTGTTTCCGGAATCCATGTTGATTCCTACAGAGTAGATTCTGGGTTTCCAGAAATGATATGATACGCGAACAAAACACATGTTCTGAAATTCTACAACAGATCGATGTCAGAGATATAGGCCTATAGTTTTGCGCATCAGCTCGACGACCCTTCTTGAAGACTGGGACTACCTGTGCTCTTTTCCAATCATTTGGAACCTTCCGTTCCTCTAGAGACTTGCGGTACACGGCTGTTAGAAGGGGGGCAAGTTCTTTCGCGTACTCTGTTTTCCTTTGTTGAGTGCTTTCAGTTGCTTTTCTATTCCTTGGACACTTATATCGATGTCAGCCATTTTTTCGTTCATACGAGGATTTAGAGAAGGAACAGATCAAGCTATTTAAACAACGAGATGATAATTAGCGGGGATCGAATTCTAGAGGTCCGCCCAGTTAACGAGCATTATCCAAGTTTGCTCACTTTGCAAGACACTTGGCTGGCACAACGTGTCGTAATTTAAGCCACAACAGCGCTGCTGCACCGCTAAATGTAAGCAATCACATCCAAGCCTCTCACAGAGCAGCAGTCCTTAGTGCTCGTTGGAAAAGGCCTCCCTTCCCGCTGTATCATCAGCTAAGGCGGAGCGCGGCCCACGCGCGCTTTGTCGAAAACACAGCCGCCAACCAGGTGCTCCGCACGCCCTACGAGCTTCCCAGCTAGACATCACCTGCCTCTTCGATGGACTATCTGTGTGAGAGCGAGCTCGCTAGACGACTCTTAGAAGCCACCCGTGGACGTCCTCTAGCCAAAGACATGCGGGCACGAAAGCTTGGCTGATAGGTCGATTCGTGAATTGGCCCAGTTTCACATAGACAGACATAACCTAACAACCATTAAATAAAATTACTAACGTCGTTCATCATAAGACTGAATCTGATGTAAACAAACGCGATGACTGGCCAGCAGCCATAGCACAGGGACGCTGGTGTTGTTGCGCTCGTGTAATTAGGTCCAACTTACCTATTAGATATCTTATTACAAGGACTTGGAAGAGCAGTTGAATGGAATGGACAGTGTCTTGAAAGGAGGATATAAGATGAACATCAACAAAAGCAAAACGAGGATAATGGAATGTAGTCGAATTAAGTCGGGTGATGCTGAGGGAATTAGATTAGGAAATGAGACACTTAAAGTAGTAAAGGAGTTTTGCTATTTGGGGAGCAAAATAACTGATGATGGTAGAAGTAGAGAGGATATAAAATGTAGACTGGCAATGGCAAGGAAAGCGTTTCTGAAGAAGAGAAATTTGTTAACATCGAGTATAGATTCAAGTGTCAGGAAGTCATTTCTGAAAGTATTTGTATGGAGTGTAGCCATGTATGGAAGTGAAACATGGGCGATAAATAGTTTGGACAAGAAGAGAATAGAAGCTTTCGAAATGTGGTGCTACAGAAGAATGCTGAAGATTAGATGGGTAGACCACATAACTAATGAGGAAGTATTGAATAGGATTGGGGAGAAGAGAAGTTTGTGGCACAACTTGACCAGAAGAAGGGATCGGTTGGTAGGACATGTTCTGAGGCATCAAGGGATCACCAATTTAGTATTGGAGGGCAGCGTGGAGGATAAAAATCATAGAGGGAGACCAAGAGATGAATACACTAAGCAGATTCAGAAGGATGTAGGTTGCAGTAGGTACTGGGAGATGAAGAGGCTTGCACAGGATAGAGTAGCATGGAGAGCTGCATCAAACCAGTCTCAGGACTGAAGACCACAACAACAACAACATTACTATGTCACTTATAACACTACCGTCTGCTAGTACTATACCATAACCTTTACGTTGGAGGTAGATCGTATAGTGTAACTATCTTGTTAAAGCAATTATGGTATAAAGCAACAGTGCAGTGTTACCCTGTGAAAGGAATTTTTTTATGTTGACCGAGATGTACCTAACGGAGGTGGCTTATCGGAAGTGAAAGTCAGAATTACGTAAATATTTAAACAGTAACAAACAACTTACCTATCCACACTGTCCAAATGATAATAATAACGGTCGCCAGTCTAATTAGGCATAAGAATGAGTAACATTCTCGTTCAAGAAACTCAAAATAAGTAACCTCAGTAGGCAAACACAGCCTATACTTTGTCATACGAGAGTGCAATGAACTCTGGCACCTGCATACGTTCACGTTAAGGTTGGAGCTGACAGAGCAGAACAAGCTATGTATTTGCATAAATATAACAGATAACGAGGCACACTATTACCTTGAGGACTTAGTCAAACTGAATGGTCTCAATAACGTTACTATTAATATTCACTGTAGAATCGTAAATTGGACATAGGTTCAATATTACTTTTCAAACATATTCCTATCTGACATGAAATACAGATTTAGCTCACAGCAAAATTAGTTATTGTGCATAGATTAAGTGTCTCACTACTAAACACCTTTCTACTACATGAAAATTAAATTAAGTTCACTAACAAATTACTTCTCACTGTCTTTTGGATAAAGAAGTTACTGTTTTCATAGATAGTGGTCTTTCTATTAATCGCTATCTGGCATGAGCACAATAGACAAACTGTGGATCCTGTTACACCATTAATATGCACATTTAATACACAAGAGGAACCCAATATTGTACAGAACTTGACAGGAATAGCAAGAGCAATTGAAACTTTCTATAATTAAGTAGCTTTCAGGATTTGGACTCTTTCAATTAGGGGGGGGGGGGGTTAATCTTGACCACTGTAGTAGAGCAAAATAAACGCACGTTCATTACATTAGTGAAACAAGCACTTAGCAAGCATGAACATATAACTCTCAACAGTTGCAGTTCTGAACTTTTACTGCAGTGACACAAGAAATTGAGATATTTGTAAGATCCTTTCAACAAACAATATTAATTTTAGCACACTAATATGCTTTCAATAAAGGACACTTGGTAAGCACTTTAGCGTGGGAGGAACCCTAAGTGGATATGTGACTGAGGATAAATCACGGTAGGTACAAGAGTTCAGTTAAAATTTACCTTATATTTGAGTACACTATAATATCCAATGAGCTGATCCTTCACTGTACATTACTATAGTTCTTCTGTTCCATTACAGTGATTGCGCAATGTGGTGGCCAGTGCATGTTGGTAGGTGGATGTGCAGGTAGAATTGCTGGACTCTGTCATTTCTTAGTGGCGATGATAAATATCAATTCCATCATAATTCCATCTAGTTACTGCATCCATCCGAGGCTTGGGCCCATTGGAAAACGGCACAGAAAGCCCCTCTCGCCACCAGCACAATTCACAACCTTTTCGTGAGCTGTTGGTGCTTCAGTAGCTCATCACCGACTGACTCTCTGTTCCACCTTTCTATCCATGCCAACCACAATTTGCGCGCGCTACTAAGTTCCGTTCCGGAGGGGAACCACACCACCTTTTACATACAAAATAACTAAGGACCCTAAGTGAAGGTCAGCACTTTACATAACAGCAAACAATCACTTTAAACAAAACATTATTAGCACATATTGGTAGTTCTACATAGAATTATTTAAATAAAATTATTCAGTTTTAAGGACAACCAAAGAGATTATGTGAGATAGACAAAACATATCATTTCCTCATGTGTTGCATATTATAGAGATTACACTTCATTACAGTATCAAATTAATCATACACTAATTACAGAAGTTCAATGATGGGATGTTGAACAAAACAGAAAGCTAAATGAATCAACATAAGGTATGTAGTGTCTAAGCTATGGTGTTACACACTGTATAAGAATCAAGATATTCTAATTTATCAACACCGATAAAAGTGTTTTCTTAATCGTACTTTACCTTTGTAGTTTTACTTTCTAACATCGTTTACAATCGCAGTCTCCCTAAACGGTAGTTGTGCTCTGATTGTAGCGCCACTAATACATATGGTGAAAATGGCTGACACCGCTTTCTGCTTCGTAGTAGAACATACCCGCGGAACACCGTTAAAAATGACAAAAACAAGTTGTTCTTAAAGTTTGCCACAAGATTACAGAGAAAATGAACTTCGAAGTTTTTCGAGAAACTTTATTTACTGGATATAAGGCTTTCATGGATATGAAATTCGTGGCTCGGTAGCGTTGGATCCTGGTAAGTGAGTACTATGCGGTTCGCTGCTTCGAATTTCGCTGTGGGGTTTCTTTTTTTAATTATTTTTGAATACATCGTGGGAGTGACCAGTGATCAATGTGTTACAAATATTTACTATGAAAAACATTTATAACAGTTTATTTATTACGGTGACCAGTTTCGACCACTACTGCAATCATCTTCAGACCAATGAGTAAGAACCTCATTCTGGTGGTAAATCACTAGTGATTTACGCCAGAGTCTCTTCTTCGTTACAATTTCTCCAGAACGGATTCACTTTAAGTCCTTCTCAATACAGCACATCTATCTCCCTCTTTCTCACATATGACCGTGTAAGCCTCCCCTCAAAATACTTCTTATTTCTTCAACACGTAAGTCGATTCTCCCTTAACGCACGACGGCTGGGGTCTCCGAGCTGTTCTAGACGCTTCAGTCCGGAATCGCGCGACGACTATGGTCGCAGGTTCGAATCCTGCCTCGGGCATGGATGTGTTTGATGTCCTTAGGTTAGTTAAGTTTAAGTAGATCTAAGTTCTAGGAGACTGATGACCTCAGATGTTAAGTCCCATAGTGCTCAGAGCCATTTTTTCTGAACCTTAACGTACTTCCAATACTCTCACATTTTTCTGCCCTCTATTGCCTCCTTGTTCTTTTAGTGACATAGATAATAAATTTTGCCATAACGGGAATAGTACCTCCTTCATATAAACAGATACATTAATACTACACAAAAGCACAATAACAAAATATGCATTTGCAAATACAGTTTCAAATATTCAAATACCTCATATCCAATTTTAACATTTGTATTAAAAGAGTAAACTCGTGAATTAATTCAACTCTGAAAGCATAGGAATTATCAAGTCGATAATAGGTTGAATTGATACATGTTAATTGTAGGTGACGAAAAATCTCCGTCACAGTTCTTTCGCAAATAACAGTTCCTTGTGTCATATCACCTGCTGGACTGTGGTAATGAAGGATCCAACGGCAGACAGGAAACACACCCGTGGGAAATTTGCGACCCCGTTTTTCGTAGTTTATAGTTGTGTCTGTTCAACGCTCCAGTTCCTTAACTACTGTTTCCACATCTCTCTTAAGAAGTGGGACACTGCACTTCAGAACTTTCCACACATACAGAAACATCAAAGGTCATCTGTATTTTCGGACAGTATAGGGCCAAGATGTGAGTTCACGGGATATTTTTACACTGCATCAAGACTGGTTCTTCAGTTTCTCAGTGGAAACAGCCTTAGAGCGGCCATTACTGACAAGTTATGATGGTGGACTGAATAAAACTGTTTCGAAAGCTTTCGAACATAAACTGCTCAAAAAACTTTTTGCACAACTTTCGTATCTGCGGACATGTGTGGGATTAGATTCTGGGAAGGGCGTGAGCGGGGGTCATGGAATGAAAGATTATGCCTTACTGAACTATGAAAACAACTATTTCAAAGCAAAAGCAAACAATAAAAAAACCAAAGGCAGTCTCTTCGAATATGAGCATCTTTCGACATCTGTTCAAACTGCTGCTGGGTAACATTAATTGTCTACTCTGTGCGTTGTAACATACAATAAAAGAAAAAAATCGCAACACCATGAAGGAGTCATGTAACATAAACGAAAGTTGGTAGGCGTGGCCGGCCGCGGTGGTCTAGCGGTTCAGGCGCTCAGTCCGGAACCGCGCGACTGCTACGGTCGCAGGTTCGAAACCTACCTCGGGCATGGATGTGTGTGCTGTCCATAGGTTAGTTAGGGTTAAGTAGTTCTAAGTTCTAGGGGACTGATGACCACAGATGTTAAGTCCCATAGTGCTCAGAGCCATTTTTTTTGGTAGGCGTGTTTCTACATGTGAAAGATGTCTCTTCAAATTTAGCGCGAGTCGCACAAGGGAGGCGCTAGTAGCACCAACATGAGGATGCAGATCTGGTTTGCTTTAAATACACACTGTAACGGTCGTGAGCGTTAGTTACCTTTGGGATTGGACGGGTGGTAGTTATGTTCGTCAAGAATGTCTTTAAGCCGACAAAGACGCCATTATCACCTCACTGGGTTTGAACGGGGTCGTGTAATAGGGCTATGAGAAGCCACATGTTCCTTCTGCGATATTGCAGAAAGACTTGGCACGAATGTAGCCGCTGTACACAATTGCATGTGGCACAGATCGCACACGCTTTAATATTAAGCTCGTCAAAGTAATTAATTCTATAATAACTGTCAATTAAGTTAATGTTACGCCGTAACGAAATTAATTAGAGTCTGTTTTATATTATCTACTGAAGGTTTCACTCGTTTCAAAGTATTTCTCAAAAACAAAAACAAAACAAAAAAACCTAAGGGCCCGTTTCCGCGTACTTTAGACGTAGGTTTACATACAAATTTTAGACATTTCTTTAAGTATTAAGTGAAGAATTTAGGATGTTTTCATTACACATATATTTAGTGGTACCGTATCTACTCGGGGAATTAAAGGTTTTAAGTTGTATCTTTTATTTCCTTTCAAAACGCGTAAAGTACGTATCGCGCATACACGATCTTAGGCCTAATTTTTCGGGTATACAAGTTTTGATTTTTAACGTTAGTTTAACTGCATTACGTTACGATATTAGTAGTATACGAAAGAAATGTTCTAGGTTAAATGTTACTATCAGTAAAAAGGACAGCTGTCTGTAATACAACTGCCCACCTCTTAGCCACCCCTCAGTGTCGATTGAATTAAATTTGTATTTTCAAGTGGTAACCGTTGTTTTTATTGCAGATTTGGGTTCTACGCCAAAAAATGCGCACAGTTGACTCAAACCACTGTTTTCCATTCGAAATCGAGAAATATCAAGTGTCCCTACATTTGCAATTAAGAACCGATGCATTTCATTCTCCATTTCATTTAAGATGTAAATGTAAACCTTCGTATTCTAACATTTGATATTGATGTTCGAAATTTACTTTAGTGTCGAAGATTTTAATGTACATTTCATAGCTTTAGCCACCACTAAACTAAGCGAGGTAAAGACTTTCCCGAGCAATGACTGATGCTTGGTAGTTTCAATTTAGAGACGAATGAAACTAATCGTTTAACAGGAGACCCCTCAAACATAGGCCTCGATCGACGCAGCACATGGAAACAGTACTTGCATTGACTGGTGCCTTCGGCGCTGACGACACATCCCGTTACAGGGAAGTCCAACCAGTCACATGGAATGATGTGGGCACTATCTGTTTGATACTTAATCAAGGTTACGACATGTCAAGGAATAAGACCTGGAATCCTGCAACATTGCAGGTGGAAGGCTTTAAAAGTATTCAGTGATAATAATTTAAGCATAGAGCTCCGATTGACGGCTAGACATAAACCATCTTACTGCCACAAATTACTCTAAAACAACGCATACGGTAGTACTGCCAGAACATGTTAAAGATGGCCCTAAGAATAATAGCAACAGAGAATATTTCAACTACGCGGCTGTAGCCACTCACATATCAACCAATAGTTCATATGCAAAATTTTCTCTGCCAAAGTAGTTCACCAGCCTATGTCGGTCGCAAACGTTTGGTTTGAAAACTCTCAGAAATAATAATCAGTGGACTACCACAACAAGCAGTTTTAACTATCTTCAGCCACTCTGCTTGTTAGACGTTTTTAAGCACACAACAAGTTTAAGTGCATAGGAAATGGCTGCTCGGTACAAAACAGTATTAGCCCAGACGTCAACGCTTGTTCAAAAAAATGTTCAAATGTGTGTGAAATCTTATGGGACTTAACTGCTAAGGTCATCAGTTCCTAAGCTTACACACTACTTAACCTAAATTATCCTAAGGACAAACACACGTACCCATGCCCGAGGGAGGACTCTAACCTCCGCCAGGATCAGCCGCACAATCCATTAATGCCTGTTAATTTTAGTCATAATGCTTCACATTTGCCTACTAACATATAGCTCAGGAGCATACTCTAAGACAGCCACATTTCTAGCCGAACCAGCGCAAGATTCCACATAGCCTGAGCCTTTCAGCGCACGACGTGAGTTTTACGAGGTGCATTCAAGTTCTAAGGCCTCCGATTTTTTTTCTCTGGAGTGGAAAGAGATAGAAACATGTGCATTGTTTTAAAATGAGGCCGCATTCATTGTCAATACGTCCCAGAGATGGCAGCACTGTACGGCAGATGGAATTTTACCGCCAGCGGCGAGAATGAGAACTGTTTTAAATACTTAAAATGACGACGTTTTCCTTACTTGAACAGCGTGCAATCATTCGTTTTCTGAATTTGCGTGGTGTGAAACCAATTGAAATTCATTGACAGTTGAAGGAGACATGTGGTGATTGAGTTATGGACGTGTCGAAAGTGCGTTCGTGGGTGCGACAGTTTAATGAAGGCAGAACATCGTGTGACAACAAACTGAAACAACCTCGGGCTCGCACAAACCGGTCTGACGACATGATCGAGAAAGTGGAGAGAGTTGTTTTGGGGGATCGCTGAATGACTGTTGAACAGATCGCCTCCAGAGTTGGCATTTCTGTGGGTTTTGTGCACACAATCCTGCATGACGACCTGAAAATACGAGTTCTGGGACAGCGAGGGCGTAATCCTTACCCATTGCGTTACAAATGGCATTACGGTAACAGGTGCATCCTACAAAATGTTTTGAAGAACAAATTCCTTTCTGCACTGCAACAAAAACGCCCGGGAAGGGCTGCGCGTGTGCTGTTTCACCAAGACAACGCACTCGCACATCGAGCTAACGTTATGCAACAGTTTCTTCGTGATAACAACTTTGAAGTGATTCCTCATGCTCCCTACTCACCTGACCTGGCTCCTAGTGACTTTTGGCTTTTTCCAACAATGAAAGACACTCTCCGTGGCCGCACATTCACCAGCCATACTGCTATTGCCTCAGCGATTTTCCGGTCGTCAAAACAGACTTCTACAGAAGCCTTCGCCGCTGCCATGAAATCATGGCGTCAGCGTTGTGAAAAATGTGTACGTCTGCAGGGCGATTACGTCGAGAAGTAACGCCAGTTTCATCGATTTCGGGTGAGTAGTTAATTAGAAAAAAAATCGGAGGCCTTAGAACTTGAATGCACCTCGGATATACCTGGTGTCGAAAATTAAAGCAACAAACTGTTATTTCCCTCTCCTGTGTGTAGGTCACGATATAACCACACGAACTATCAACAAATGTCGTTATGAGCGTGTTCTGCACGGAAGGTGGCATTCCGATCGACGGACAACCACGCCAGCAATGACGTCAGAGCACCTAAAGCGGGATAGTGTTTGGAAGGTAGTCCCACACCCACAGTCGCTGTGTGCACAGTCACAGATGGTGCAGTATGGCATAGGTAAGACGCCTACAGACTCTCTGCTGTGGAGAGCCTTAGGAAAAATGGAAGCAGGAGAGTAGCAGGACCGGTGGCTTAATGTGAATTGTTCTGTTGTTTCCGGATGAAGCGACTGTTTACAGAGACCGAAACTTATTCCCGGAAACCAGGATAGGATCGACCACGTGCAACATCAGAATGAGTGGACCGTTATTTGGCTGCAAAGGTGCGATGGTACCGCCGTAATACTGCACTGCAACTGGCATCTGACCTCGCAGCATCCCCTGGACGTTTTGTATCGAGGCAAACGGTGTGCAGAAGACTTCAGCAGAGTGGCCTTTATTGTTGGAGACCTGCAGTCTGTTTGCCTCTGGCGTGTCTGCAGAAAAGGGAACGTTTAGGATGAAACCGTCTACATGCTACCTGGATGGTCGTACGGTGAGCCAGTGTTCTTTTCACAGATGATCCCCAGTTTGGAGAGTGATTCCCGACGAATTCGCATGTGGAGGGCACGTGGAACTCGATTTCGGGACCCAAACGTTATGGAAAGAGACCGATATCGTGAAGGATCCCTAACATCGTTTGCAGGGATTATGCAGACCACTGGAACACCTCTTCATGAAATTGCACGGGTGAATCAGCAAGAATTAACAGCTGTCAGGTACCGTGAGGAGATCTTGGAATCTCATGCGCGGTTGTTGCGAGGTGCTGTGGGCCCAGACTTCATATTGGTGGACGACAATGCTCGATGATGTTGGATGATTTGGAAGCGGAAGGTATTGCACGCATGACGTGACTTGCTCGCTCTCCCGATTTGAATCCCATAGAGCATTTCTGGGATGCACAAGGGAGACGGGTTGTATCACGTCTCCATCCACCGACCAGTCTCCAAGCCTTGTGAACAGCTCTTCAGGAAGAACGGGTGTTATTGCCTCAACATGAGATTGATGACATCATTCACAGCACGTCTCTTCGTTGTTATTGCTGTATTGGTGCCAGATGTGGTGACACCCCATACTGAGCACATTAACCAGTTGTCGGAATGTGTCTGCAACTTGGAAAAAAACGAAGAGCATTTTTTTTCTAGAGTTATGCATGTTGTAGGTGAGTACGTTTTGTATTCTTTACATTTTTCCTACTTTACTATCACCTGTTTATGCTGTTCTGTGGGAAAATAAGCGCAACCTTGAAAAATTTCTACTTGTCGCTTTAATTTTGGGTACCAGTGTATAAATAGGCTGACAAATTCTCCTGGAACGACATTTTATGATGTTACGATGAATCTAGGAGTGGGAATCGAGGCGCAGTAGTTGCCCGCTACGCGCTGCCAGACCTTCGGGACGCCGGCCGCAGTGACTTGTTTGGTCCTCGCCAGGCGGCATCGCGCCAGGCCCCGGCGCCCTCGGCGCTAGTTCACTCTCGCCCTCGAGAAGTCCACGACCCGGCTCAGCTGCGGCGTGTCACGTGTTGTGCACTGTCTCGTCCGCTGCCCGCCGTGCTGACTCCTCAACTACCGCGCTGCAACTATAGCTGATGCGAACCGATAGCCAAAGAACTCAGCGACACGCATCGTGTACTGACCTTTGGGTCCGTCCAACGCACAGTGCGAGTTGGAAGAGACCACCGTGTTCCAGGCAGAAAGACATTATTAGAGGTCAGATCGAAAAATTCCGGAATTCTGTTCACAAAATTTTTTTACGCTTACCTTTTCATTATTGTGCATGGTCTCCTTCGAAATACTCCCCTCCATATACCTCTCCCAACGCCGTTTCCACTTCCACAAGCAGTCTTCGTAGCCCTCTTGCTGGCACACGCGAAGCGCCGTCTGCGAATTTTCATTTATCTCGCCACTCGTTGCAAATATCCGTCCTTCCAACAGGATTTTCTACTCTGGAATTATAATACTGGCCATTAAAATTGCTACACCAAGAAGAAATTCAGATGATGAACGGGTATTCATTGGACAAATATATTATACTAGAACTGACATGTGATTACATTTTCACGCAATTTCGGTGCATAGATCCTGAGAAACCAGTACCCAGAATAACCGCCTATGGCCGTAATAACGGCCTTGATACGCCTGGGCATTGAATCAAACAGAGCTTGGATGGCGTGTACAGGTACAGCTGCCCATGCAGCCTCAACACGATACCACAGTTCATCATGAGTAGTAACTGGCGTATTGTGACGAGCCAGTTGCTCAGCCACCATTGACCAGACGTTTTCAATTGGTGAGAGATCTGGAGAACGTGCTGGCCAAGGCAACAGTCGAATATTTTCTGTATCCAGAAAGGCCCGTACAGGACCTACAACATGCGGTCGTGCATTATCCTACTGAAACGTAGAGTTTCGCAGGGATCGAATTAAGGGTAGAGCTACGAGTCGTAACACATCTGAAATGTAGCGTCGACTGTTCAAAGTGCCGTCAATGCGAACAAGAGGTGACCGAGACGCATAACCAATGGCACCCCATACCATCACGCCGGGTGATACGCCAGTGTGGCGATGACGAATACACGCTTCCAATGTGCGTTCACCGCGATGTCACCAAACACGGATGCGACCATAATGACGCTGTAAACAGAACCTTGATTCATCCGAAAAAATGACGTTTTGCCATTCGTGCACCCAGGTTCGTCGTTGAGTACACCATCACAGGCGCTCCTGTCTGTGATGCAGCGGCAAGGGTAACCGTAGCCATGGTCTCCGAGCTGATAGTCCATGCTGCTGCAAACGTCTTCGAATTGTTCGTGCAGATATTTGTTGTCTTGCAAACGTCCCCATCTGTTGACTGAGGGATCGAGACGTGGCTGCACGATCCGTTACAGCCATGCGCATAAGATAGCTGTCATCTCGACTGCTAGTGATACGAGGCCGTTGGGATCCAGCTCGGCGTTCCGTATTACCCTCATGAACCCACCGATTCCATATTCTGCTAACAGCCATTGGATCTCGACCAACGCGAATAGCAATGTCGCGATACGATAAAGCGCAATCGCGATAGGCTACAATCCCACCTTTATCGAAGTCGGAAACGTGATGGTATGCATTTCTTCTCCTTACACGAGGCATCACAACAACGTTTCACCAGGCAACGCCGGTCAACTGCTGTTTGTGTGTGAGGAATCGGTTGGAAACTTTCCACATGACAGCACGTTGTAGGTGTCGCCACCGGCGCCAACCTTGTGTGAATGCTCTGAAAAGCTAATCATTTGCATACCACAGCATCTTCTTCCTGTCGGTTCAATTTCGCGTCTGTAGCACGTCATCTTCGTGGTGTAGCAGTTTTAATCGGCCAGTAGTGTAAGAAAAGCCCCCAGGGGTCATGTCTGGAGACTACAGAGAATGAGGCAGCACCGCGATTTCATTTCTTATGCAACAGGTATTAATGTGCCAGTGCGTTATCGTGATGCAACAACCATGAATTGTCTCGCCACATTTCAGGCCATTTCCTTCTTACATTTTCTCGCAGGCTTCGCAAAACGTCCCGACAGCACCGTCGATTAACAGTTTGTCCCTGTGGCACGAACTAACCCTTCAAAGTCAAAGAAAATTACTAGCACGGCTTTTACATTTGACCTGACCTTTTTGGTCTTGGAGAACCTTTCCCGACGCATTGTGAACATTGAACCTTGGTCTCAACATCATAATCATAATGTGCCGATGTAAGCTGTCGCCAGCATACCAGTCGTCAAAGATGTAGCGCGAAGATCGGTAGTTGACGCTGGATCAAGCGTGCCTATCACGGGAGAGGCCACAGACACACCAGCAAGCAACATACCGCCAACGCCCTGTCCGCTGACCAGAGGGCCTCACTAACTCGCACTTGAGTTTGGCGTTCGCCAGAGGCTATGACAGTACATAGCAACCAGATTACTTACTACAGCGAGACTAAAGTTTTGTAATAGCAAGATTACCGATATTACCTGCAAGAGGTCTATTACTGATGACCTTGTACACATGGACTCTGCTCAAGATAAGCAATTACTTCAAGTTCATGTATGAACCGTGAATTTACTTCCAATATCTTTTCTTACAGAATTTACTTTATTTACTAGCGATTCATCAAGAACATTAACACATTTAATCACACTAGGTGAGCGTGGAAGTAGTTGCCAGGGAGTGACTGATGAAAATGAAATCACCTTTAACAAATGGGAATTTTATTCATAAAAGCCTTTTCAAAAACAGATTTAAAATTTATAAGCAGAAAAGCACCCTCGAAATATCAAGTTACAATTTTATTTAGAGGTGGAGAGAACAATATTGACAGTATGAGCCTTCGGGCTGAGAAGCTTGCCTGCTCCCTTTCAACATGGCCGTTGTCACAACCACTCACAACAACCTCTGAAAAACTACACTGGTGCAAATCTGCAACACACCAGATTATTTTAACTAAAAATTTTAATAACTCACACAAACACATGAACTATGCTCCATGTAAGAGGGATGGAAATGGTACAAACACTCACACCAAGAAATTATTTGCCACCGAAAGTGCAATTTGTTTTTAAAAGGACACTTACGGTGGATGGGTGGCAACTTTATAAAAATGACTATTTAAATAAAACCCATGAAATTCAGACTTACATAAAATGTACAACATGCTCTACATTACACATATACCGCCTCGCAAGATGATAGGCAAGAGAAAAACATATTTCAGGAATTCGGCCTTTACACCTTAATTCTATAAATTCGTTAACACCGAATCCGACAAACATGACAGAGGCAGCTATTAACGTATGGCGGATTGACAGGGGGGTGGGGGATTACTGAACAACCCGAACGGGAGATTGCTCTAACCCTCCCCAACTCCACAAGGTAAAAACGGACCACCCAATTCACAAATAACCACCTTCCCGTGGGTGAGCCAGCGGAGAAGAATGGTGGGACGACCCCAAAATAAAGCTGCTGGTGACCTCACCAAGGAAACAAGTAGAATTTCACAACTAAATCAAACAACATATGTCCAATCACTTAACTTCTAATAAACTGAGATTTTTGGCAAAGACCTGGCGCAGCACCCCCAAATCGCTCTCCCGAACCGTCCGCTGCCAGCCGCTTCAACGGACGCAAGAAGGCGCGCCGATCTCCCGTCTCACGGCGTCGCAGCTCGCACCGGCCAGACCGATGTCGTGGGTTGACTCCTGTTGCTCTCGTGTCGGCCGCGAAGCCTCTACGCCTCGCTATACGGCGCGGCCACTGGACTCACGTGGCGACCTCACGTGTGCCGTCGCTCCAGACGGACAAGTCATCTTGTATCCCAATGCGCGACCGACCAACCGATCGATCGAACCGCCAATGCCCATTGCCTGAACAAACTCGAGCAGACTGGCGACTTAACACGTACTAGCACTCCGGACGACAGACGGACACTGACTGCCCCACACTGACCCGGCTGATCAACTGATCGACTCGCCGAGACTGACACACTCACCCTCTACCGAGTTTTTTCTTTTTCCTTTATTGTAATTTTAATCACCTATACAGGCGGGCTGGCAGCAGCACATTACGCTGCTCTTCAGCCTTAAGTGGAACAATAACATGATATAGAGGGGATACAGACAATACAAAAAACGGCGGGCAAAAAGTGGAGATACAAAAAAAAAACAATAAACATGAAGCCGTTCACGTTTGACGATAAAAACACTAACACTTGTGGACACGGCGCACAAAACACGGAGAACGGCGATGGCACATGTGAACAGTGGAGTCGTAACTGCACGAAACACAAAACGAAGCACACACACGAGATACTGATGTCGATGATCTCCGGTGCGCGAATGTTCACTATGCGTGTCCGAGTCCGGGGACCTGTCAAGAGAGGAGGAGGAGGAAGGGGAGTGGGAGAGCGAGAGGGGAGAGCAGAGATGCCGAGAAACCCGGGGGAAGAGGGGTGGAGGGAGGGGACGTGGGAAAAGGAAAGAGAAGGGAAGGGAAGAGAAGGGAGAGAGGGTGCCCAAAGGAAAGGACACCGGAAGTGGGGGGTGGGGCAGGGTCAAAGTTGATAGGAGGGGTAGATGGAGGGGAGGAGGACATCATCAGGGAGGGGGAGCTGGCGGAAGCCACCTTGGGAGAGGGTAAGGAGGGTGGAGAGATGGAGACTGGGTGGGACGTGCAAATACAGGCGCGGCAGCGGGCGGGGGTGGGAGAGGATCGGGGAGACGAGCGGGTGAGGAGGATCGAGTTTGCGAGAGGTGTACAGGATCCGTATCCTTTCAAGGAAAAGGAGGAGGTGGGGGAAGGGGATGAGATTGTACAGGATCCGCGTGGTGGAGGGGAGACGGATGCGATAGGCGAGGTGGAGAGCATGACGTTCAAGGATTTGGAGGGATTTATAAAAGGTAGGGGGGGCCGAGATCCAAGCCGGATGGGCATAACAAAGGATAGGGCGGATGAGGGATTTATAGGTGTGGAGGATGGTGGAGGGGTCCAGACCCCACGTACGGCCAGAGAGGAGCTTGAGGAGACTGAGGCGGGAGCGTGCCTTGGCTTGGATTGTCCGGAGGTGGGGAGTCCAGGTGAGGCGACGGTCGAGGGTGACGCCAAGGTACTTAATGGTGGGAGTGAGGGCGATAGGACGGCCATAGATGGTGAGATAGAAATCAAGGAGGCGGAAGGAAGGGGTGGTTTTGCCTACAATGATCGCCTGCCTTTACCGAGCTCATAGCGCCCCTTAAATGCACGTGAACAGGCAACTTCTCCCCTTTCACACCAGAGGGAGACACCAAAGCTGCGATTGCCACAGCGGCGCCACCGCCAGAAACGGAGGGCGACTGCTTTACACTACGCGCTGCGGCGCGCTCTTTAAAACAGCAAATTTTACTACGGCCCAATGTAAATAAGGAACCGTATTAATCCACGTGTGAATTTGTGTTGCAGAAAAAGGATACTGGCCACCCATAACATCCTCTCCTTTACTTCCTTGCGGTATAAGACGCTGCACATAGACCCATAAAGAGTTTTGGTTCTTTTATGGAACATCTCGTTCTCATTTGCCCGATCCAAAAGCTCTTCACAGATTGCGAGCCGAAGGTCTTTCTAGCCTTGACTTATGGCAACACGACACATTCCAAGATGCTGTGTCAGGATTTCATAACAAGATCTAACTGAAATCTTACATTGTTTTGCAACCTCTCAGACACTCGGTTTCTATTGGCCCGCACAATTTCGTTGACCTTGCTGACACAGCGGCGTTGGTGGATGTCGAAGAGCGTCCTGAACGAGGGTCATCTTTAATTTCCGTCCGGCTATTTCTAAACCGTGTGAACCATTCGTAACGCCGAGTGCGGCTAAAGCACTCATCACCGTAGGTTTCCTGCGTCATCTGGTGTGTCTCTAAAGGTTTTCTTGAGCTTCAACCAAAATTTAATGCAGACACATTGCTCCTCTAACTCTGCTGTCTCGAAATTCGCAAACGGTGGGACACAACGTTCTATTCGGTACAGCACTGAACAACAACTAACACGCATACAACAATGAAATTTCCCATCAGTGCTTGGCAGAATATGATAATAATATTACAAAGAAAAACAAAGCCTAATACTTTGTAAAATTATATTTATTTGGTCACGAACAGGCTTTCGAAGCATCTGCGAATAAATATTTTTGAAAACTACTTTACGACATTCCACAGTAGGTTACGATATTAGGTCACGCTAAGAAATTATGGCCGGCCGTTGTGGCCGAGCGGTTCTAGGCGCTTCAGTCTGGAACCGCGCGACGGTTACGGTCGCCGGTTCGGATCCTGCCTCGGGCATGGATGTGTGTGATGTCCTTAGGTTAGTTAGGTTTAAGTAGTTCTAAGGTCTAGGGGACTGATGACCTCAGATGTTGAGTCCCATAGTGCTCAAAGCCATTTAAGAAATTATGGTTTTTGCATCATGCGTTATATGATTTGATGTTCATCGATCTGTAACAAGAGCACACGCCATTAGGGACGTTCGATGACTATCGATAATCAAAATCATCGACGTTGAATTTAAGAATCGATCTTTCAACATTGATAGTGGATGCTTTGGAATATCGAAACATCGATTATAAGATAAAACATCGTCCTTATTTGTTTGCAAAACAATCAGGGGACTTTTTACCGCTGAGAATAATTGTTTTGACATTTTAACGATTATTCTTGTGAACTGAGAACATATCTCTCAATAACACTAGTACAACAGTTCTGCGATTTGTCAAACGCGACAGTGGTGGCGGGTGTTTCATTATTCGTTCAGTTTATGCTTGGAGGCTGTCGTGTACTCGTAATGTTCGGAATTTTTTTTAAATGCTAAAAACGATACTTCTTAATATGTAAGTACATTTTCCATTTATAATACGTAAAAGGCTGCATTTGATTCACTTAAATATAAGCACTTACACCGGGCGCGCCTCGTAATAGGCACATTTTCTCTTATGTTCCGGCAGATACCTGGAATTTCATCTCTGCAATGTGTGCCTCGAGTCAGCCCAAACGAATATTACGCGTCACGTCTTTCATGCAACGACCATTGTCTACGGTTTGTTTCCAGTTACAAACAAAGTGATTTTTAAAGTGGAATTTTACGTGCCTAATCGATAGAACGGCCCCAATTTAGTCAACTGCGGTATTATTTTGTAGATATGTACTAAGAGAGGCAGTTAAACGCGAAGAATAACCAGTATTCCAGCAGCGGTTGAGCAGCGCTTCTGCATACAGCATAGGCTAGGGTGATGCTGTCGCTGATGGAATAGTGGTTATTCTCCGTGTTTTACTGTCACTATTAGTACATATCTATTAGAAGGATATCGCACTAGACTAATTTGGGGCCGTTCTATCGAAAGGGCACATAAAAATTCCACTTTAAAAATCATTTTGTTTCTGGAGGGAAACAGAAAGATGCTTTCCGTCGCCACTATGCCTCGCCTGTGACATGTAATGAGCAGTATTTGTTTGGGCTAACTCCAGCTACACAAGACAGAAACGAAATTCCAAATGCATACCGAAAACCTCAGAAAAAGTGCCTGTCGACTCTTAAGAGGGACACGCTGTATACAGGGAACCAAGATACATGGTGAAGAAAAATTCGCGCACTCGGACTTCGCAGCGCGATTCCTCACATACAAGCAGTACAGTATTTGTTTTTATTTGCCAATTTCATTGTGCCATATGATACTGTAGTATACACCTTTTCTTAAGACACTCGTATCCGCCATTAACGTAACACATTCCTAATGAAATGTAATGTACCTGAACGAGGCAAGAACAATAATTGGCTCTAATCGATGGGTCCATTGTGGGAGGGTACGTAGAAAACGGGTTTGTAATTTAGTCAATGCAGTGGTGCGACACAATTCCGCGTCCACGACATGCAAAAGTATTCCTTAAAAACTGACCAATGAAATCAATAGTACTTACACTGCTGTGTTCGTAGTATGTAAGCGCAAATGTAATCCGCTTTATGACGATTAAGGCGCTATATACCGTACCACGCAGACTACATTTAACAAATGATAACAAATTCGCTTCGATCCAGAATCGAGCCCTTGTCCTCCCGCATACTAATCCAGAATGCTCTCCACTGCACCAGTTGCACATCACTACATATACGTCCTGACAGAGAGAGTTAACGTACATGTGGCTTACAGTGTTTCCAGATTGCCGATCCTCGACGTCCGTTTATTGCCCGAAATGTGCAAAATTATTCAAATGGCTGTGAGCAATATGAAACGTCCCCTTTGAAAAATTGTACAAGACTGTGCTTAAACTGACACACAACATTTTTTTAGCGCAACGCAATCTAACTTTCAGTAATCCCTACAAACGAATGGCCCTGACTAACATTAAACTATACCTTTCAGAAATCACTTACCTCACAAAAATCTTCATTACTCGAACTACTGCAATACAGCGAGCGCCACTACTGCCAGCTAAATAAAAGATTCAAACTACGGAAGGCACTAACTACTGATAGGCATAGTTAGCAAATGAAAGATATTAATAGAGAACAAACAATGTATTTACCTTAATAGTCATAATATATATATAGCAGTTCATGACAAATTACAAAACTCCGCCATCTCTCTCCCCACATCCACCACTGCTGGCGGCTCACCTCCAACTGCGCAACGCTACGCGCTGTTAACATCCAGCTGTCGCTGCCCAACACTACAATGCCAGACAACAATGCAAACTAGCCACAGACTGCACACAGCACAGCCAGTGATTTTTATACAGACCGCTACGTAACATTGCCAATAAGAAAACATAAACAGCCTACTTACATAGCCCCCATGCTCCCCACAAAAATTTTTACAAATTGTTTTGGGCAGTGGCCAATAATGATTTGATAAAATTTTTCATAATTACAATAACAAAGAAATCAAAGGCACACACTTATTGATACAATGTTGGTCAAAAGCTAAAATTTTCTCACAGTCTATAAAGACAGTCCTGATTCATCACAGTAAAATTACAGTGTTTTTCTTTTTTTTCAAAGTCTGAACAGTAAAAGAAAATGCACGCGGAAGTAGTGGATTTCCATGCAGTCTTGAAGAAGTAGTGTTGTTCTTCCAACGGAAAGACAGTGCTGACTCTCGACGTGCAGACAGGTAATGGGCCACAACAGAGGAAACCCACAGCAGAGTCATTCGACGTTTTGAAGAATATTGGTAGGTAGGTCATCACACAGTGGACCCACTGTAGTCCTGGTAGAGATTACAGTATAGGGGTGCAGACCCACTGCAGTCCTTGTAGAAATAATGGTATTGGTGAGTCATCAAAGTTGTAGACCCACTGTAGTCCTTGTAGAGACGGCCAGCAGTCATCTGTTGCGACTGTGCAGGTGCACAATCACCATCGAAGAGTCTTGCAGAGAATATAGCAAGTCCATAAACCACCACTAGTGCACTCAGAAAGTTTTTTTTCTAATTGTCCTTAGAACCAGCAATGCTGTTATCCAGTCCCTTGCTGAATCATTAACACACGTGCAAACACTATCAGTCCCTACTTCTCACATATTGTCCATATACTATGACCATCAGAAATGTGTGCAGTGAAATGTAACTTAATTTGAAGAACTGGTGTCTATACAATTATAAATTTACAACATGAAAATACAATTACAAAGGTACAAAATACATCATTAAAGAACATAATAGTACAGATAACATTTGTAATATGGGCTTTACAAAAGAATCGAAATAAACATATACATCAGTGTTACAGGAATTATGAAATAAGTAAATACATAAAATAATGAGAATAGTTTCGAAACATTAATTTCACACACGAGCATTAAAACAAAACAGAATAAATAATGTCTAAACATCTTTACAAAGTAAATAACATATTATCAGAAAATTCTACAACATAAATCTTATTAGCTAAACACATAAAGACAGGAAAAAGACAAATACGCAAGGGTACACAAAAACATAGTGGGATAACACAAGGAAAGGACAGGGTTTGCTGCAATACAGCGAGCGCCACTACTGCCAGCTAAATAAAAGATTCAAACTACGGAAGGCACTAACTACTGATAGGGATAGTTAGCAAATGAAAGATATTAATAGAGAACAAACAATGTATTTACCTTAATAGTCATAATATATATATAGCAGTTCATGACAAATTACAAAACTCCGCCATCTCTCTCCCCACATCCACCACTGCTGGCGGCTCACCTCCAACTGCGCAACGCTACGCGCTGTTCACATCCAGCTGCCGCTGCCCAACACTACAATGGCAGACAACAATGCAAACTAGCCACAGACTGCACACAGCACAGCCAGTGATTTTTATACAGACCGCTACGTAACATTGCCAATAAGAAAACATAAACAGCCTACTTACAAATTATTCAAATGGCTGTGAGCACTATGGGACTTAACTTCTGAGGTCATCAGTCCCCTATAACTCAGAACTACTTAAACCTAACTAACCTAAGGACATCACACACATCCATGCCCGAGGCAGGATTCGAACCAGCGACCGTAGCGGTTGCCTGGTTCCAGACTGTAGCGCCTAGAACCGCTTGGCCAACCCGGCCGGCGGAAATGTGCATGACGAAATTTTGTGACAGACACTTTTGTATTGTTAGTATGTGAGGAATCGCCTTACAATGTTCTGGCATGCGAATTTTTCTTCATCTTGTACATACATTTAAGGGCTTTCAGATGTTGGTGTTTTGTGAGTTCTCGAATAATTTTTGTCTTTTCTTTTATTACTTTGACAGAATAAGACTCTATTTCATTTTCGCGCGGTGTGTGTTAACATCAGAGATGTTTATGAAATGATTCGGCACGTCGTATTCATCGACCAGCGATATCAGAGGTTGTTGATACGTCATTTTTTGAAATTTATGTCAAAAATATCTCTGTTTTGGGGTAGATTATTATCAGTCAAAGAAGTTCTGTGTTCGGCGATGAAATCCACCACCGACGATTTGCTAACATCGAACATCTCAAGTCGCGGTCTTTCTCGTTGTGAGTGATCCGGCTGCCGGCCGCGCGGTGACGCTCAACTGTCAACAGAGAAGTCCCACCGCACCACCTACCCCACCCCGACCTTTTCCTGGCGTGCGAAGCCGAGGCTGTAGACGCAGCCACGTCGGACCTGAGGAGCGGGGGCAGGTCCAGCCGATACATGGCTCGCGATCGGCCGGCCTGGCTGGCCGCTGCATCTCGCCAATTAAAGACGCCGCCTGGGGCTCGGTTGTTAACGCGCCCGAGGCGGCCGCCGCGCTAAAAACAGACCCCGGCCACTTGCTACGGCTGGCCCACCACCACCTTACTGCACTCACACACGGCGAATCCCGTCTTCTGGGACCCACACCTCGGTGGCAGCCAGCCACGCACCACTCCCCGCAGTAGTATCTTCTGAACTGCAGCACCGGCAATTATAGAAAATTACGAAGTTTTACTTATCATGCGCCGACGGTATAGATGGGAAAACTCATTGTTAACTCTTTGATTACTAGTGTGACATGCGTGTCCCTTGGTAGGTTATCAGTCATAATCGGCGGCGTGTATTGCTATTATCTATCACCAATGGCAAAGGAAAGCTTGCTAATGGTATGCAGAATACTTATAATTACAGACTGAGATTGTAGGTTGTGCTGTATTCTGCACAGAAGAGCCAAAGACACTGATACACCTGCCTAATACCGCGTAGGACCCCCGCGAGCACGCAGAAGTGCCACTACGCGACATGGCATGGACTCGACTACTGTCTGACGTTATACTGGAGGGAACTGACACCGTGAATCCTGCAGGACTGACCTTATATCCTTAAGAGTACGATGGGGGTGGAGATCTCCTCTGATCAGCACGTCTCAAGGCATCACAGGTACACTCAATAATGTTCATGTCTGTGGAGTTTGGTAGCCAGCAGAAGAGTTTAAACTCAGAAGATTGTTCCTGGAGCCACTCTGTAGCAATTTTGAGGTGTCGCATTGACCTGCTGGTATTTCCCAAGTCCGTCGGAATGCAGACTGGACATGAATGGATGCAGGTGATCAGACGGGATGATTACGTACGTGTCACATGTCAGGGTCGTATCTAGACGTATCATGGGGCCCATATCACCCCAACTGCAGACGCCCCACGTCGTCACAGAGCCTCCACCACCTTGAATAGTCCCCTGCTGACATGCAAGTTCAATGGATTCATGAGGTTGTCTCCATACCCGTCACGTCCACCCGCTCGATCAATATGAAACGATACTCGTCATGTCCAATGTCGGCGTTGACGGGGTCAGGCGAGTGTAGTGCAGTCATCAAGGGTACAGAGTGGGCCTTCGGCTCCGAAAACCCATATCGATGATGGTTCGTTGAATGGTTCGCATAGTGACACTTGCTGAAGGCCCAGCATTGAAATCTGCAGCAATTTGCGGAACCGTTGCACTTCTGTCACGTTGAATGGTTCTCTTCGGTCGTCGTTGGTCCCGTTCTTGCAGGATCTTTTTCCTGCCGCAGCGATGTCGGAGACTTGATGTTTTACCGGATTCCTGACATTCACGGTACACTCGTGAAATGGTAGTACGGTAAAATCCCCGCTTCATCGCTACTTCGGAGATGCTGTGTCCCATCGCTCGTGCACCTGCTATAACACCACGTTCAAACTCACTTAAATCTTGATAACTTGTCATCGAAGTAGCAGTAACCGATCTGACAACTGCGCCAGACACTTGTCTTGTAAAGGCGTTGCCAACGCAGCGCCATATTGTGTCTGTTTGCATATTTCTGTATTTGAAGACGCATGCCTGCACCAGTTTCTCTGGCGCTTCAGTGTAGTTTCACTGTTAACTCTCATCTCCTTACTGTGACATCGAATTAATTCGTACCTACAGATAGTCAACACAGTCAACAGATTTCCAAAACGAGCTGCTGTCCCCGCTCTCCGGACAATTCGTCTCAATGCATCGTTACTTTCATACCTCTGGACACTGACCACTCCTCTTGGGACATTCTGTATATATTGTGATGCCATCAAGCGCGGTGTACTCAAAAGCTGCGGACAAATTACTGTAAAGAATAAAAAAGCGATTAGAGAAAATCTTTTCGGAACTACCTAAACATTGAAAATGGGAGCAACTGTTATTCCTAATAGCATTTGTTATTATAATTGTTCAATACCAATCCCGTCAGGAAAAATATTAGCAAACCCCAGGGGGCATCACACTAATACCATGTAAAACCCCTTCTGCCCTTGATAACGACCACCGTACGGGCAGGAAGAGAGGTCACAAGTATCCTTTATCCAGCTGAAGTCATTCGTTGATGATTAGATACCGTAAGGCTATCAGATTGATGGTGAGTTGATTGCTCCGTTTCACCAGGCGTTCCAAATAGCCGCTGATATTTTCCAATGGGTTGTTTTGAAGGCCAGTTGAGGGTGCCTGAGTGTTCGTCAAACCATGAAAGTCGCTGCACTACATATTTATTTACTATTAATAAACTGCCGTCTCCTAGGACACAGCTGAACTAGAATTCCACCATACTACTGTCTTTTGCTCTATGTTATCTATGAGTTCAGTCACATATTCTGCTTTCAGTCCATCCAACTGTATCCAAATTCCTCCAAGTGCCAAATAAATAATAATGTAATGGCAAGCACCTGTAAATCAATGTAGCCTTGGCGAATTATTGGCTATAAAAGTGAAAAGTTACGGAGCCATATTTCATAAACATTGTGAACGTGAAATCCTCCTACTCGAAGTTCCTTAAAACAAGTGTTAAAGGCCATAGACTAGATGAATGGGCACCACACGGTGTAAATTTTTCAGGTACTGGACGCAGAAGATCCAAGTAAATCAATCTTCAGCAAACGAAGAATCACGACTGCTAGTTGTAGTACGCAATATGCACAAGTCACAACTACGGCTGACACAAGAAGTTACAAATCCAGACTGCACCAGCAGCCGCAAACAACTACAGTCTCGACTGTTCATCAAGCCAGGCCCCACTGTGGCTAACTCTACACTCGACCAGCATCCAGAGCTGTTCTCAGAAATGCAGTCGAAAAATCAGGAACGTCCACAAAACCACTATATAAAGTTAAGAGTCAAAAGTGCGACTCAACTGCACGGCAGTATCAAGCCTCAAGAGGGATGTGCAATTGAACAGCCACGCAGCTCCTCCTTCTGGCCTCGGTGAAAACTGAATCGCACTCCCGGCGTCAAGACCAACCCGTAATCGGGCTTAGAGTTTTTCCACAGTAAAACCGTAATTTCTGTTTCCCTGTACGCTTTCATGCTGATTAACCCAGTGCGACGGATATTTCACCCACAATTAATACAATAAAGTTAGCATGTGGCACTATTTGACTAAATTATTGATAGTGCTAAAATCTTTTAATAGTAGATAAAGCGGCACATCGTTGTAATAGTAATTTATCTTCCATTTCTGTTGCTGCAATCAGTTTGCTTGTAACTTCCATAGAATTTGAATTAAGAGCGATTTTAATTACTAAACTATTAATTGGCCGAAAATTACCTAAAAACATATATTCTAATAATAGTACATGGTGTGGATGATAATATCCTAGCAGCTATAACTTTGCTACCAGGCTTAGCTGTCTTGGCCGGCCGCTGTGGCCGAGTGGTTCTACGCGCTTCAGTCCGGAACCTCGCTGCTGCTACGGTTTCAGGTTCGAATCCTGCCTCGGGCATGGATGTGTGTGATGTCCTTAGGTTACTAAGGTTTAAGTAGTTTTAAGTCTAGGGGACTGATGACCTCAGGTGTTAAGTCCCAGAGTGCTTAGAGCCATTTGAGCCCTATGGACTTAGCTGTCTTCTTTGACTAATTACACAGACATTAAACTGTTGTTATCGTTGTTGTTGGGATCTTCAGTCCGAAGAGTCGTTTGTGCAGGCTATCCTGTGCAAGTCTCTTCATCTCTGAATAACTACTGCAACTTACATCCATTTGAACCTGTTTACTTTATACATATTTACAAAAAATGGTTCGAATGACTGAGCACTATGGGACTTAACTTCTGAGGTCATCAGTCCCCTAAACTTAGAACTACTTAATCCTAACTAACCTAAGGACATCACATACATCCATGCCCGAGGCAGGACTCGAACCTGCGACCGTAGCGGTCGCGCAGTTCCGGACTGTAGCTCCTAGAACCGCTCGGCCACTCCGGCCGGCTCATATTTACATGGTGACAATTATAGAATTATATGAAAGGAAATGTAAATTAGTTTCAAACTACGGCATGCACATACTTTATTCAACATGTAAACGACACTACAGATATTCGGATATAGGTCATGACACGTTCGATATGCCTGCCATCATTGGCGGTGATATGGCACGGACGAAAAGCGAAATTCTGCATGAACCCCTGAAGTGTCGGAACATCGATGCTGTCGATGACCTTCTGATAGGCTGTTTTCAGCTCAGCAATGGTTTTGGAGTTATTGTTGTACACCTTGTCTTTAACATAGTCCCACAAAAAGGAGTCGAGTCGCATGTGTTCGGATCTGAAGAATATGGCGACCAATCGAAACTCTTGCCAGTGGCCTCTGGGTACCCCAGAGCCAGAATACGGTCCCCAAAGTGCTCCTCCAGAACTCTCCTGCTTCGATGGGGTCGAGCTCCGTCTTGCATGGACCACATCTTGTCGAAATCGGGGTCACTTAGGATAATGGGGATGAAATTATCTTCCAAGAGCTTCACGTACCGTTCGGTAGTCACCATTCCATGAAGGAATATCGGACCGATTATTCCGTGATTATACATTACACGCCACACGGTCACCTGTTGAGGGTGAAGAGACTTCTCGATCGTGAAATGCGAATTCTCAGTCGCCCCCAAATGTGCCAATTTTGTTTATTGGCTAGCACGTCCAAATGAATGTGGGCTTCATCAATAAATCAAACCATATTCGCATCGAAGTCAATGCTGTGGACAACAGTGTTGGCGAAACACAACCTCTATTCTATGGCCCTGGGGCTTAGTGGCAGATGGGTTTGAATTTTGTATGGGAAGAGATGCAGGTCTGCAGCAACAATTTGTCGCAGTGTCTCCCAGTTGATTCCAAACTGTTGTGCAGCTCATCTGATCGATTTCCTCGGGCGTCTTCTCGATGTTTTCAGGCGTTTTCATCCTTTTTGAGCCGCAATTGGTCTGTTATTGCTCGCATAGTAGGCCTTCACAAGCGCTGTACCGTGACATTTTCACGTGCAAATGACCGACAGCAACAAGACGCATGCGCATGCGCATACTAATTCCCATCATGTCCCACGGCCAACCGCGCGGTTTGAAAATCCTAACGCAAACCGTTCAGAAGTTATGACGATTTTATTTCATATAAGTCAATAATTGTCACCCTGTAGATACCCTCTATAATTTTTAACCCACACTCCTCCCACCATTAGATAACTATTTCTTGATACCTCAGGATGATTTTTAGTCAAGTCGTGCCTTAAATTTCTTTTTTCCCCAATTCAATTCTTTCACTAACAATTGTTCAATCCACCCATACAACTTCAGCACTATTCTGTAGTATCTCTTTTCAAGAGCTTATGTTCTCTTCACTTCTGAACCTCTTATTGTCCACATTTTTATGTACAAGACTACATTGCATACAGATATCTTCAGGAAAAACTTCCCAACATTTTTCCAGTCTGCATTTAATACCTTTCTACTTCGGTCATCACTAATTATCATTTGGCCAAATAGCAGAATTCATCTGCTGCTTCTAGTGTTTCATTTCCTAACTTGATTTCCTCAGCATCGTCTGATTAAATTCAATTAGATTCCATTAATATTGTATTTCTTATTGTAGTTTTTTGCTGACTTTCATGTTATAACCTCTTTTTAAAACTTTATTCATTCTGTTCATTCTCTGGCAGAATTACTTGTACAATGTTATCGGCAAACCTCAAAGCTTTTTTTCCTTTTGTCCGATTTTTAATTCTGTTTTGAAATTTCTCCTTGGTTTCCTCTCCTGTTTACTCAAAGTACACACTGAATAACACTGGGGGACAGGCTACAGCTTTCTCCCACTCCATTCTCAATTACTGCTTCCTTTCACATTCTTCGACTCTTTTTAAATCCTATCTGATTTCCGTGCAAGTTGTAAATAACCTTTACTTAATTTATTTTACCCCTACTACCTTCAAAATTTGGAAGTTTAGTGCAGTCAACATTGTCAAAAGCTTTACTTTGATTAGATTTGGATAAAACGTATCATATCGGCGCAATATGATGTTGCCGCCAAAGTAGGCACGTCGGAAGATGTGTCTCGCCAAGCTCTTTCATTTGACGTGTCAATCGTTGCTGTATCAGCATTCGTTAAACAATTATTAAATTTCTAAGATTTGACAATTACAATATTCTACACGCTAACGATATTCAGTAAGTTAATATGGCTCCAATACACATATGGTCTTGAAATGCCCACCACATCAGCTTCTTTAAAATGACATAGTGTGCTTCTCTGTACATTGCAAGGTTGCGCGATAGAATCAGATATGCAACACACTTCGGATACTGGCACGACAAATGTCAAGAACTTCAGTATAGCGGAAATTTGGGGTGCTCCAGAATTTGACATTAGCGAGGGGCGGCCTACAGCCGGAACCCCTCCGCGCCCAGCGTCCGCTCCATTCTGACAGCTCCAAGAGACAGTGCCACGCCCCCCTCTACTTCGATGCGCGCCGTGCACTCCGACAGCTCGTCATATCACAACGCGCACTATGAGGGCTGCTGTCATTTTGGTTGACGGGAGTCTCCACAGCTTACCCATCATATATACGAGTGACCAAAAAGTCAGTATAAATTTGAAAACTGAATAAATCACGGAATAATGTAGATAGAGAGGTACAAATTGACACACATGCTTGGAATGACATGGGGGTTTATTAGAATCAAAAAAATACGAAAGTTCAAAAATGTCCGACAGATGTCGCTCCATCTGATCAGAATAGCAATAATTAGGACAACAAAGTAAGACAAAGCAAAGATGATGTTCTTTACAGGAAATGCTCAATAAGTCCACCATCGTTCCTCAACAATAACTGTAGTCGAGGAATAATGTTGTGAACAGCTCTGTAAAGCCTGTCCGGAGTAATGGTGAGGCATTGGCGTCGGATGTTGTCTTTCAGCATCCCTAGAGATGTCAGTCGATCACGATACACTTGCGACTTCAGGTAACCCCAAAGCCAATAACCGCACGGGCTGAGGTCTGGGGACCTGGGAGGCCAAGCATGACGTAAGTGGCGGCTGAGCACGCTATCATCAACAAACGACGAGCGCAAGAGATCTTCCACGCGTCTAGCAATACTTTGTTTTAATTTTTGGTTCTAATAAAACCCCATGTCATTCCAAGCATGTGTGTCAATTTTTACCTCTCTATCTACATTATTCCGTGGTTTATTAAGTTTTCAAATTTATACTGACTTTTTGATCACCCAGTACATGGAAGAGAAGGCTACACTTGATCACCGAAAATGTTGAGACGGACATCCTGAATGAGACCAAAAGCTGCTCTATTACTGCCTATGTTACCTACAGTGGTCGTACAAAAATGTGAAGACACTGTGACAAATGAATGCTGAAACACGAATGCAGGCGCTAGCCAAGCCTGCAGGTTGTGCTATACCACCACGAACGGTATTTGTGCAACGAGTGTCAGTCGTGGTCGAAACACTGTTCTGTGTAGTTGTGAATGCATTAAGTCAAATCGAATGTGGGTAGGTCGGTAGTGCTTGTTTTGTGCGTGCTTCCTATTACGTCCAGCCTTGTCGTCAAATATGGTGTGTCTGGGAATCCTTCGTACTCGGTTGAAAATAAGCAATCTCTTCAGTATAACAATTCCCAAATCTGTGGTACATAGAGTGTACAAGCGAAGTAACGAGCGTTGACGCTTCTATCCAAGTCGCTAGTCTTGAAGCGGCTGTTCAACTAGGGTGTCGCCAGTCGGGCGGCGTTTATGTCCTCTTCACATAGGGGCCGCTACTGTTGCGTTGTCGTCCTGGAGAGGAGTCCATCAGAGTGCGATTGGCTGATGTCTTCTCACTGCCATCTCTTCTCTATCGTTCCCGACTGGTGTGCCAGTGCTTGACATTACCCCTTAACATCTCCGTCACCAAGTTAGCCGAAGTGTTTGGTATTTCAAAAGGCACCACGCTGAAGATTTATACCGCATACAGGGAACGGAGAAAAACATCATCCGCTAAGCTAGATCGCAGACGAGGACATGTTTTGAGTGATCGTGAGAGACGACCAATGCAGAGGATTATGACGACAAACACGAGGACAACAGCTGCGAAAGTCAGCGCACTGCCGAATGTGGCTCTCACGAAACCTGTCAGCACAAAAACAACACGAAGGGAGCTCCATAAGCAGCGAATTCAGGAAGTGCTGGTATTTAAAAGTCATTCATCTGCGATGAAAATGTCAGTAACAGGTAAACTTTGTGCCGAAACCATAAAACGTGGACTACGGAGGAATGAAAGCAAGTCATTTGGTTTGATGAGTCTTGTTCCACAATGTTTCAACTTCTGGCCGAATTTACGTTCCGACAGTGAAACACAGCGGGGATTCGGTGATGATTTGGGCAGTCATATCTTGGTATACCAAAGGCCGCATTACTGACTTGTATCATATGACCATTTTCACTGATCCGGTCCGTCCTATGTTTGTTTCCCAATGATGATGCCATGTTCCAAGACGGCAGAACCCCTGTTGACACATCTCGCATCATACAGGACTAGTTTTCTGAGCACGAGGATGAATTGACGCATCTGCCCTTGTCGCCACAGACACCATATTCCAGTATTATTGAGCCTTCGTGGGCTACTTTGAGAATAAGAATGCGTGATCGCTATTCATCTAAACTTGTCACTATTATACACGAAAAAATATTATGAGATTCGCTTGAAAACCATACAGGACGTGTATTTATCCGTTCCAAGACGACTGAAAGCTGTTTTGAATGCCACTGGATTTCCTACATCGTATTAGGGCTAGTAGGGTGTTGTGTTTTTGGTGTTTCAATATTTTTGTCCAGCGCTTGTATGTGTCAGAACTACATAGAAGTAAATACAGGCAATATAACGGAAAAGAAAGAGGAAGTAAATGTATTTTTTTCTGTTTATTTATAGACACAATCTCATGTTTATGACCCAGTAATAACCGGATTCGGCCATACAATGACCATCTTGAGATGCTAAAACAACGCAAAAGAAAATTTATATTAAAACCTAAAAATAAGTGCACTATTTAACCACGCGTATTAGTGATCTAAATGAATTTATGCGAAATTTGTATATTTTAGGCTTTCGAAAAATTAAGACTATCTTATAGAGGACACGCGCATCTAGCGCAAAGAGGGTGAACAAAATTTTAAAATTTGTATGTCTATATAAGACCGGTGTTTTACATTTTTTAGCCAGTTTGACAACGCATGAACCTGTGCTCAGTGTAGGTCGCCTTTAGGTATGAACTATATGTATTGTGTCTACTATATGTGATTGTGTCTATAAATAAACAAAAAAATTTTACAAAAGAATCAATCACGCCCTCCATAGACAAAGTGTCGTTTTTTCCAGAAGAAAATGCAGATGAGATGCGATATATGATATTGCGAAACGAATTTGACAGAGAAAACAAGGTCCCTAGAGCAGATGAGATTTCTTCGGATTTATTGAGGCCCTTATGACAGGTAGCCACGCCTAAACCGTTTCACCTGGTATGCGAGGTTTATAAGCAAGGCAAAATATCATCAGAGTCCAAGAAGAATGTTTCAATTCTAACAAAGGCAGGTTTTGACCAGTCTGAATATTACCGACGCTTCTGAATGTTACCGAACCATCAGCTTAATAAGGCGTGGTTCCAAGATACCGTCACGAATGCTTTACAGAAGAATGGAAAAACTAATGCAAGTCGACCTAGGGGAAGATCAGTGTGGTTTCAGGAGAATACGTATGGCAATACATGCCCCTACATCTCATCTTAGAAGTTAGGTGAAAGAAAGGCAAAACCATGTTTATAATAGGCATGTTTGTTGGTACAGAGATTGCTATTCTCAATGTTAATTGGACTATATGAAATGTTAAAGATAAATGGATAAAACAGATGGAGCGAAATGTTATTTACTACTTGTACAAAAACTAGACCGCATTTATAAGACTCGAATGGCAGTAGTTGACAAGGAAGCCAATCCCGGACGTTACTCAGTCTGTTCATTCGGCAAGTAGTAATGAAAACCAAGGAGGAATTTGGAACTGGTGTCATTGAGAACAAATAACAACTTCACGGTTTACCGATGACACTGTAATTTTGGCTAAAACATCAAGAGGGCTGGAAGGGCAGTTGAACGGAATGAATAGTGGCTTGAAAAGAGGTTACAACTGAACATCAACAAAAGCAAACTAGTGTAATGGAAGGTGGTCAAATTAAATTAGGCAAAATTAGAGTATTAAATTAAGACACCAAAAATAGTGGATGAGATTTGTTATTTAGGCACCAAAATAAAATAAAAAATATGGCAAAAGTGGAGAAGATATAAAATGCAGGCTGACAATAGGAAGAAAGACATTTTTGAAAAAGAGAAATATGTTGACATCGAATATCAGTTTAAGTGTTAGGAAGTCTTTTCAAAATTTTTTTGCCCCGAGTGTAGCTTTTTACGGAAGTGAAACGTTGGCGATAAACAATTCAGACAAGAAGAAAATGGAAGCTTTTCAAATATGGGAATACAAGGTAGCGCCGAAGATTAGATGGATAGATCGAATTACTAATGAGGAGGTACTGAGTCGACTTAGGGAAAAACGAAGTTTAAGGCACAACGTGACCAAAAGAAGGAATCGGTTGATAGGAAACATGCTGAAGCATCATGAAATCATCAGTTTGGTTATGGAGAGAAGTGTGTGTGGGGGGATGGGTTGGGGAAATGGGAGGGTTGGGGTGGAATTGTAGAAGAGACCAAGGGATGAATACAGTAAGAAGGGTTCAAATGAATGTCGGTTGTTGCAGTAGTTATCCAGAGCTGAAGAGACTTGCCAAGGATAGAGTAGTGGACAGAGCTGCATTAAACAAGTCTTCAGATTGAAGACCACAACAACGCCGTCGCTACAATTTTCTATAAAGTGAACATCAAAAGTTACTTGATTCTTTATTGGTTTACTCTTGAAGAGACGTATAACTCACATTCAGTTTTGTGTTGTGAATAATTTTGTTCCTATATCTGTGATTTAGAAACTACCAACTTTATACTGTTATGTAATCAATAATTCTAGCATTCGGATCCAACAGCCAGGGCTCCAATATACTGCGAAGGCCTCTCGTTTTCTGTTCAGATATACTTCGACGAGTTCCTATGCAACGTATTCTAGTTGGAATTGGCTTCCACCTCCGCTCACTAAAATATTTAAAAAAACGAATAAAGTCTCTAAGTGTTCCAGTTTTTTATCGGGAGCGGTGCAGCAAAGAATGTGGACCGATGGAATTTTAGAAATGCAAGTCGCATATCGCAATTTGATAATTACTCTATGCTGTATGATTGATTTAAAAATATCTGTGAATGATTGCAGGCTATGGCCATACGACAACCAAAAATGAATATTATAATTTAGTAATAAAATCACACCAAGGGTCGATCGGTACCACATCGAAGAGTTGCGTCCTGCCCGCGAGAAAAGCTGAAAAATAGAGCTTGTAACACAACAAATACTGACATAAACACGCGATCTGGTGAACGAATAAAGATACAACACGTCGGTATCTAAAAATTAGTTCCCTATACTAGGAATCATTAATATCTACAGCCCACAATGCTAACATCCTGAGTGCTGGAAGAAGAAAGACAAATGCGAGCAGCTATGCGTCTCCTAGCTGTTCTCTTAAAAAAAAAATTGAAGGACGTGCCTTCTTTTATTACACAAGTATTTACACATAAAATCTCTGACTCGTAATCGATGCATCATATTTTTACATACATACAAAAAATAATTCATAGGAAGGAGGCCTTATATAGTGCGTGTAGTAGTGTATGGAAGTTATTTCCAATTTGTAATTTAATTCCCCAGTATTTTACTATACCCTTCTTTCTATCTTTTTAAACAGATCATGTGGCGATGGACTGCTAAACAGTCGAAATCGATTATACCATTTGTGTGACCCGAGGCTGAAAAAAGTAACAAAAGAATGTTTTCTATTCTGTGACTTTCTCCAGAAGTCAAAATATTCGCTGTTTCTGTAAATCTTGGAGCATAGATTCAAGTTAAATAATTTACGCAGTTAATCATCGATTTCCACAGCTCATCGGATGCAACATACGAAATCATTCGTGTCAATGACCTTAATTTACCAATTTTAGTCATGTACAAAACAAAATTTCATTCTCTTTCTACAAACGTTATTTTAAACGAGTAGCTCACATACATCATACAGAGTCATTCTGTAAAAATACCAATTAAGTGTAAGTATGACTGTTTCTAAAAAAACATATTTTCCTGTTTCGTGTAAGACTCAAAAGTTGTGGATCGATTTAAGTTTTAACGAATCTAGTGCGTCAATTTCTTTTTATACTTCGAAACGAGATATGTTTTAGAATTTAAATTGCCCCCTTAGGTTAAAACGACAAAGGCAGTTCGTGTTCGTGGAGCAAGTAGTCTAAGAATAAAGCCGGCGCATCTACTGAACAACCTTTTCCGAGGTCACGTGCCAGCATTGTCGGCACTCAGGAAGCTGAGATCTTTCGGCAGTCTATTCTTCCGGTAACACATCAGAACCTGTTATCGGATCTTTCAACAACCCTCTGCAAGCTTAGGTTCCGAAAACGAAGAATTCGACAAGGCTACTTTAAGCATCCTTATCCGCGCCACATCAAACACGAGTATATTAGCAGGTACTCTGCGGCTCGCGAAAAATAAACGATCTAAAAATTAAAATCAATTCAGCAGAGAGTAATAAATATTTTTGTTTCTGGAAATAGAGACAAAATGGATAGTTTAAGCTGGCACTGCGAATGAAGAAGTCTCAACATTCTCCTGTCCGCACTGACAAATTTTCTTACATATGAACACGAGACTCTCCCTTCGTTTTTAATGTGTTGATCATCTAATATCAAGGAGCAAAAGACAGAGTCTAGCTCATTTGGGGTACAGTTCTTTCTCAAAGACTGAAATGGATCTGTGGTTCGAGAAAAATCTTTCCTGCTTGGAGAAGACTGTCTGCAATACACTAATATGTGTGAATAGTTCGAAGCTTTTGTCGGAGGTAATGTCAACATCGAAGACCTCGACTCTAAGATCAACCTGATTTACCAGTTAATGGAGAAAATTTCGAGCCCCAACACTACTGGAGCGATACGGTTGTGATCCATTAGAAGAACTTCAGCGTCGCTCTGCAACTGCTTTTTCTTCACTTTCCACGGCCATACTAAAGTGAGGGTGTATAATACTTTAAGGTTGAGCAGAGAAGCAGGTAGCACAAGGTGTCAAACAGAGCAAATTGACGCTCGAAAACAAGCCAGAGGGTATAACATTTGCCACCGAGAGTGGCCTTGTTTGATGTGATGTGATGTGGCTTTGGTAAGAGGAAATCAAGTTGAAAAACAGGAAATGGAAACATGAATCCGTGGAAAAGCCTATTATAACTAAAATCGTTTATCTATCATGAAAAGAGCTGTCCATGGTTATTTCTTTTATAGTAAGCGTTGCTTGAGTTTGACTTATTCATTTTACATTAGGCGTTGCATGAGTTCGACTCCCAATACTAAGCGTTGTGAGAGGGACATTTACATATGACTAAATTATTTTCTATTGTCGAGTTTGCGAGAAAAATGTTTCGTACAAAAAAAAAGTTCCAAATAGAAGAGCATCTCAAGACAAGTCTCCACATCGCAGGAATGCAGAAGAAAGGACCACGTCTACAACTTCTGAATAAAACAGCAAGCCGTAGTAGCAGGGATTTGTCCAAAGGTAACCAAAAAAGTCGGTTTAACATGGATCTATGTGAAGCATTCGTTGCAAGCAATATTACTCTTCACAAACGTACAAACCCTATCCGCAAAGGCTTCCTACGCAAATACTGGTTAAATCAAAATATACCAAATGAATCAACATTGCGTAAAAATTACATATTTACAATTTACGAAAATGTTCTGGAAGAAATACACAAAGAACTCAAGGACAGTATTATTTGGATTTCAGCTGACGAAACTACATTACATTGCAAATTTAATCGTTGGTGCTTTAAAAGAAGAGTCTTCTTCTTCCTACTTAGCGGCCTGCAAAGAACTTGAAAAAGTAAATCATTCTACGATCGCCAGATTTGTGAATGAGGGTATTAAAAAACTATTTCCAGAATCTTCTGCAGATGAAAGGATGTTTGTGTTTATTTCAGATGCTGCTCCCTATACGATCAAAGCAAGAAAAGCCCTACGAGTATTTTATCCCAATTTGATTCATGTGACATGTTTGCTCATGGAGTACGTCGCCTTGCTGAAGAAGTACGTTCCACGTTTGTAAATGTAAATAAACTGATTTCATTCACAAGGAAAGTCTCCTGATCGCATCAATACCTACAAAAAAAGAAAAAATACCAAATGTGCCTCTACCTCCCGAACCATTGGTAACTCGTTGGGGTACGTGAGTCGAAGTGTGTTGTTTTGCAATAAACATCTCGAGGCCATTAGAAGGGTAGTAAACGACTTCGAAAGTGCAGAGGCTTTGTCAGTTTGCAGTGCAAGGAAGCTTTTAATGATTTCGGTATTAAAAACGACATTGCTGTGATTAGCACTCATTTTTCCCACATACCTGCAAGTATTAAAAAGCTTGAAATTCAAGGTTTGTCGTTGAATGAATCTATTCAGTTAATGAATAAAATTATTCTAGTGAACTCCTCATTGCCTGCGGTATTCCCCAGAAAACTGAAAGAAATGCTTGAAAACATTTTAAACAATAAACCAGGCTTTGAACCCCTGTGCCAAATTGATAGACTCACTCGCATCGCATCCGCTTGTTACCGACAACAATATCAAAGAAGAAACATTTCTTGAAACGCGGTACGCGTCCCCATTTTGCAAATTTTTAGAAAATAATTCCAGAAAGGCCCCTTTCTAACCTCTACAGAAAGTATTCAAAAATGACATCAGCGTTCTAAATGTATCGATTTTTCCCGTGGCCGGCACTCTTCCTCGTAATTGATATGCACAGGTTCGACTTTGAGATATGATGCACCCAGTAACTACCATGTGTTTTTGTTATTTGCTTATTTCAACATTTTTCATGCATTTTTAAGCATTTTTGATGCATGTTGTAAGGTTTTTATGATGTATATAAACCGGTCTCTAGTAATGACTACAAAAAACATTTAAGAGTTGGGTACGTGGTTTCAAAGAATATAGAAGCACACGGAATATAACCTAAATATTGCTGTTTTCAGTCTCGCCAGAAGTACTTATGTGGCAAATTAACTGTAGCCGGGAACCATTGTTATGTCTCAGACAATGATTAATATTAGAAAATGGGCCGCACAGACAATGTAATACAAGAATTTCGTGCCCTCGAAAAAGCGTCCGTTCGCCTTAGGTAACTGCAGTTATTTATGAAATAGCACTAATTCTTCAGCCAACAAAGAAACCTGTAAGCGGACAAGGGAGCCAGTCAAGAGTCACTTCGGAATTTCATTACCAGGTTTGATCACATATACCTTAGACGTTGATGTGAATTAAAAATGCGACGATTTGCCAACGTTTTGCTTCAGAATCATTTATTCCCCTGGAACACAGAGAATTTTGATTAAAAAATAGACGTCGAGAAAGGAACCAATCATCACATACGCTGCAACAATCATATAACGTCCTTACATATATTCACTGCAGAGTTTTCTTTATTTGTATAAAATTTATCGTTTTCTGCTGCATCTCGCGGCGTTGTTTTGCACACCAGAATGTGTGAGTACCGACAAATGAAGCAGAATAAGTTTTCCGATTCATGTAAGAATAAAACTACAGTTTTGAAATGATAAGCAGAACTCTCGCCGTTTCTTGCACTAAAGTGGAACTTCGTTCATTGACGGTCGTTGATCAGAATCGCTTTTCCTTAGTACAGTAACTGTACATATTTGATACTCTGTAAGTAACTGATAACTGTATACTAATATTTGAGAGTAAATATTGATGTGGTAATTAATGTCCCTGGGAATGTGGGTAGGCAGTGTTCCACAGAATCAATGAAACGAGGAAGCAGTCTACCTCCAATAACTTTGTAGAAAAACCGTTCTTTATAAATCAGTTTCGTAATGTCTGCGGCACAATAAAGTAATAAAATTAGTATCTTCCATGTAAATCACTATATCAACACACTTCGTAACCTCAAAAATTGTGTAAGGTCCTTGCATTGAACTGGTCATTCACAGGAAACATGTAATTTTAATCTGCTGAGTTACTGCGAAATAATTATAAAAGAGATTAATCAAAAGCTTACATGAACCCAAGTGACACACTTTAAATGTTTATACTCGGAAATTTTGTGTTGACAGATGCCAGTTAACATGTGGCAGTGTGATTGCACAGATGTATTTTTAGCTGCATCTTACCTGGGTAGCGCTCGTTTCATAACACTTCTGCAAACGGCTAAAGTGACGTCATTTTACGCCACACACAATATCGACGACCGAATGATCGGCTATCGACTGTAGTTTGCGTTCGATACGGGCTTCTCACGAGACTTCATGAGCGCGTACCAGAGATCACAAAACACATCATTCTTCGAATGATTTACTATAATGATTGCCATAATAAAAGTCAAGCAATGATTTGTGACGGTTAATGCCTTTATAAAAGAGTGCTCTCTCAGGAGTGACTTGGCCGTCAATGACACACAAATAAAGCATGAAACACGCTTGTTTTATAACTTGCGGCATGCCGTTTCAAGTAACGGAGCATTGAAAATATCACAGACACTTCACAATATCTTTAAACGTCACTTAATAAAACATCGACGATGTAAATCTTCAAGACAGAATGATAAACAAGACAGGAGACAAATGTCACATCGTGAAGTGCTAGGGTAATGGATAACGACGTGCTTTTTGGAGTCGATGGTTGTGGGTTCGCATCCTGTCCTATGCGATTTTTTTCATATCTGCGTTGTTAACACTTGCTGGGACTTTCTTCGACATTCTGTCTGATTTGAGAAGTAAGGATGAAATAAATATTTAGCGATTTCCGAGTGTGTGGTTAGGTAGGAACCCAAGAGGACAGCTTAAATTGCTGCTACTGAAACAAGCAACGACAAAATTCACGTTCTTCCTTCTCACAAATATTTGCCTCTCTATTTCCGAATATGTGCAGCCTTTCAAAAACTGTTCAAATGTGTGAGAAATCTTATGGGACTTAACTGCTAAGGTCATCAATCCCTAAGCTTAAACACTACTTGACCTAAATTATCCTAAGGACAAACACACACACCCATGCCCGAGGGAGGACTCGAACCTCCGCCGGGACCAGCCGCACAGTCCATGACTGCAGCGCCTTACACAGCTCGGCTAATCCCGCGCGGCTCCGCCTTTCAAGTGTGTGGTTAGGCAGGAACCCAAGAGGACAGTTCAAATTGCTGCGTGGGAAACGAGGAGCATTAAGATTCATACTGTTCCTTGCCACTAATATTTCGCTATTTGTTTTCTAATATATGGCGATTTCCGAGTGTGCGGTTAGGCGGGAACCTAAGAGTACTTACAGCTTTGAACACTGCGACTAAAATGAGCTGCAATAAATTCGTATTCCTTCTTCTCACAAATCTTTGGCCCTTTATTTCCGAATATGTGGCGTCTTTCGAGTATGTGGTTAGACAGGAATCTAAGAGGACAGCTTATATTGCTGTGAGTGAATCAAGGAGCAATAATATTCATATTCTTAGTTGTCACAAAGTCGATAGCCGATCATGCGGTCGTCGAAATTGCGCGTGACGTCAAAATGACGTCACGTTTGCAGGAAGCAGTGTGAAACGAGAGTTAACCTCCCTACCTGGAATGACTGCGCGAAATCTTTGGTGGCGACGCTTCGTTGTCGCTTTGATCGTAGGTCTCGAACAAATACAGTGACGCTAAAAATTCCATAAATCATATGGAGCGACTGCAGAACCTAATAATACTGCGACGTCTTGTCCGAAGAGTCACACTATCAAAACAAACTAACAAAGAGAAACTAACTTTCAGTGCACCACCGTAAAACGTGACAAGACGCACCTGGACGTTGGTGATAGAAAACACCACTCGGTATTAACTTTGGACTGCTAACTAGCTTACACTTTATTATACAGCTCGCCCATTCATTAGTACTTCTCAAAGCCAAATAGTATTAGACGCACGGTCCGTAGATACAGTATCAATTATGACTGCACCTAATAATGCAATACAGTTTACTAAACCGACGACAGTAGATCACTGTACTTGTCTCGGCAGCATAACACAGCTCAGAGTCTCATTTAGAACGTAGTTACACTCATATAACTGGTTCTGTATACTCCGGGATGCCGCGGTGGCGGAGCGGTTCTAGGCGCTTCAGGCCGGAACCGCGCTGCTTCTACGGTCGCAGGTTAGAATTCTGCCTCGGGCATGTATGTGTGTAATGTCGTTAGGTTTAAGTAGTTGTAAGTCTAGGGGATTGATGACCTCAGATGTTAAGTCCCATAGTGCTTAGAGCCATTTCAACCAATACTTCGGGATGATTAGTGGCATAGCTGAATTATTCCAATTTACCACCGGCTGTCTCTGACACATTCTGAGCCTCTAGTATGTTCAAAGTTTATTGTGCCTTTTCTACAGTGAATCTTCCCCAATCTCTTCTCTCTTCCAGGTCTTCCCTCTGCTGCTTCTTCCTCCTCTTGTGATCTTCTCCTCTTGCGAATTCGCCTTCCTCTCTAAATTATTGCTTATTATTAGGCATAGAATAAATATATCGGGAATTCAAATGTCGCTTTATTTCTCAGCACCACTATCCTCGTATCTTCAACAAACCACATTGATCAAGCGATAAAAAGTTATCTTATCACTAAAACTGACAAGCTTTTTCCACAATACAACTTCGTCTTAGTCCTTGATGAACTCCCTGCACCGCCCTTCAGCTGTCTCTCTGCGTTATTACCATTAAGCATTGATATTAATTCTCCTATCGGTCTGAGGTCTAGAATTACGATGAAATTACATATACGTGTAAAATACCCTGATATATGTTACACAAAATTATAACAACACAAAAATACGTAATGTAAGGAAAACAATACAAATGCGATGATTTTTTTAATTTTTTTTTATATAGAGGTACAAGCAAAGTCTGTGTCAAATTGAACCGTCACAAACAGTGTACCAAACTGGCACTATAGTGTGTGTGAAGTGATGATTTATTCAACAAAAAATGCGCATCCCGACACAGGTGCTAAAACGCTGCATACGAAAATCAGAAGCTTTGTCTCATCGATGCAGACAGATGCAAAATTATGCTGGAAGATCATCGGAGGTACAGAGACGAGAAGAAACTTAACAACGCAGCACATGCTAATGTTTTGAAGATATTTCTATTGAGTAAGAAAGCAATATTTTGATTAATCCATTGAAATAACGGGTAACGTTAATACATAGAAGTGATCACGAGTTATTTGAGAAAGAGGACATCTGAGCGAGCAGAAGCATCCGAGTAGAGGCGAGAGTGAGACAAATATGAAATTCAAAAATTCATTTACATATATTTATGTACGTACGACATAAATTTTGTACATAAATGTATTTGAAGGTTGAAGAAAAGAATAATGAACAACTCATTCGAAGATGGAAATTTCTGTGCATTTTTCGGTCGTTTAACTTACAAATAGTAATCGAATTAAATCCGGCGATGCTGCGGCAATTAGTAGATGATTTTTGTTGTTTGAGCAGCAAAATAACTTATGGTGGTCGAAGTACAGAGGAAATGAAATGCAGAGTGGCAATGGAGAGAGGGAATTTGTTAACATCGAGTACAGATTTAAGTGACAGGAAGTCTTTTCTGGAAGTATTCGTATGGAGTGTAGCCATGTATTTAAGTGAAACATGGATGATAAATAGCTTAGATAAAAGAGAATAGAAGCTTTTGAAATGTGGTGCTACAGAAGAATGCTGAAGATTGGATGGGTGTATCACGTAACTAATGAGGAGGTATGGAATTGGGAAGACAAGAAATTTGTGGCACAACATGACTTGAAGAAGGGATTAGCTGGTAAGACACATTCTGAGCCATGAAGAGATCACTAATTTAGTACTGGAGGAAAAGTGGGAGGGGAGGAGGGTAGAATCGTAGAGGGAGACCAAGAGAAGATTGTGGTAAGCAGATTCAGAGGGCTGTAGGTTGCTGTAGTTACTCGGAGATGAAGAGGTTTGCACGGGATGGAGCAGCATGAAGAGCTGCGTGGAACCGGTCTTCGGACTGAAGACCAAAACAACAACAACTTACAAGGAAAAGATAAAGTAAAAGAAAATTGTTTATGAAACTTTTACTGAGGGAAATTTCCAGACCGAAGTTAAATCATCACTTCTGGACAGCGTAGTATCAAATACGAACACTTTTAGTGTGATTTTACTGAAAACCTTTTGGGAAAAATGCACTTGCATTTACATTGTAGGCATCAGGTATATGAAATTATTTTCAGGATAGTATGTGGGGAAATGATGAGCTGAAGGAACAGACGTCTCACTATATTAATACTGAAAAAAGTGGAACGCTTTGTTTGAATTCGCCGATAACGAACTCCAATTTGGAACACTTGGAGCAAGTCTGCATGTCGCGAATCTCATATTCTTTGAAAGGACAGCAGCTCAGAGAATTATTAGAATGAACCGCAATCAATCTGTTTGGAGTATTACCCCGTGAAACATCTTTCCTTGCTACAATGGGTACCCATCGCGCAAGGATGATGGCAGAACCTATTTATTGCTTGAAAATGTCTGTGTTTCCTGATAAATTTGCATTACGACCACAAGAAGACAATGAAAATGTGTGTATTTGTATCTTGCGTATACCTGTGTATGTCGGAGCACGATTCTATGCTCCTTCTGAAGAAGGGGCATCGTGTTTGGATATCAGTGTTATTTCAAAACTTTATTAATAACAAGTTGTTCAACGTTATGTCTTAGGTTGCGTTACAAAAAACGGAAAAATCATTTGTACCTCGCGTCTCAAGTTCCGCTGCCATGGCTACCATTGGGCCTAATTTGTCTCCTCAATAAAAAAAATTAATGAGGTCACTGCACTGAATCGAAAAAAATGTAAAAATAGTTCAAAGAAGACTCGATTAAATCTCAAAAGTAATCAGTAATGGGATTGAACAGTCTGTTTTAATAAAATGAGAACATTTTTAATCAAATTTGATTTGAGTGACCATTTTCTTAAGACAGACCCTAGGCAGTGCCACGAAAATGAAGAATTCTTCAATGTTAATGATTAAACTGAAAGGTGCAAATGATCCGGCCGAGAGAAGCTTTGGAGCTCTTGAAGCACTATGACAGACCATTTACTAAAAACGAACAACTTAAGCCGTACGTTCTTCAGGTTGTATCCGAGTATTGCCATACGTTTCCAGGGCACAGGAAGATATTTCGTCAAAGAGCAACAGTTTTAAACGGAAATTTGATTTTCCCTTCATATCTGCCTCACAAAAATAGTACATAGTAGCTTTACGGGCTGTATTATTGAAGTTAACACAGCTTTTTCAGTAATTTAGTTGAAAAAAATTAAATTGTTGGTTAATCAGATACTTCTCAACAATAGGTTTTGAGATAACAAGATAAAATTTTTACGCGATTTTCCCTTTTTTATCGCAGGGGCCTAGGAACACACCTGGCCCTTTTTCTGTGAAGTGGACATTAGGCAAAAGCTGTTTTCGGGTGCAATGCGGCCAAACTAGGGGGTAGTACAAAGAAAAATTCAAACCTGAAAAACAAGAGCCACCTTACAAGTGTAAACTGCTAAAGAAAAATAAGCGGCAGTGTCCGAGGACAAAAAGTTAGATGCGCTACTCTAGGATGGAGGACAGTTGTTGAAAAATTATTTTCTTGAAGCACACGAAAACATTCCAGGTTGCTCAGACATTTGTGTTAATTACGTTAGTTACTAGTTGAGAAATGACGATGACGCTAGCTACAGTAGGACTTTTTGATTACGAAATTATCTTTATTTTTTCGTCTGTAGGCAATTACGATAGTGATGATGGAGTAGCCAACGAAGATGACACTCAACCCGAAAACGGTTTGACAGATACAGAGGCAATAACGCAGCTGGACAAAAATAATGGTTTATTTGAAAGGCTAGATCGAAACAACTTCGGGCGAACTAATCCTAGTGGAACACCTGTGTGATTATGCTGCACGAGCTACAAAAGAATCCTGCTCAAGAGATACTTTCTCATTACTTCTGTGTATAAAATTGACGGTTTCTTTATATTTGGTTAAAATTTATATGAAAGTAATGTACAGTTTTTGGGTTAACGTGAAAATAAATATGATGTGCGGTTTTTTGTCATTCTAATTTCTATCTGAATTTCCGGATTATTTGCATTTTCTAGATTATCCACGGTCCCACCTACTCTGGATAAACGAGGTTCCACTGTAGTTTTCGGAAAGTTCGTTTTGTTCTTCGGTAGAAATCCGAAACGTCCGATCTGGATAGTCTGATCAAATGTATGTGGACACCTATTAGTGGAAATTAATGGGATGTATCCGTCTTCCGCCTTTACGACAGCTTGAGCTCCAATGGGGATAATTTCAATGAATGTCTCTTGAGGAATGGCAGCCCTATCCATCCTCAAGAGCCGAAATCTGAGGAGGTAGTGATGTTGGATGCTGGGGTCTGGTATGAAGGCTGCCTTCTAATTCATTCCAAATGTGTTCCACTGAGTTCAGACCGGGACTCGGAGAGGCAAGTGCCTTTCAAAAATGTCATTGTCCACAAACCATTGTCTCACAGCTGGTGCTTGATGAATGGATGCTTTGTTACGCTGATACAAAAAACAAACACCATCCCAATAGGCCTTGAAAGCCTAACGGTACCGATCGGCAGCCTTGTCATCCTCAGCCTTAAGGCGTCACCAGGGACCCTATTCTGTATCGTTCATACCGATCGGTGTAGTAGGTTAGTCTCGGTAGTGACGTCATTTTCGGTTCTTTATCCAAATATCCTAGTCAGTAAGCTTCTGAGACCTGTTACTGAACGGTCCTCCCACCGATTTTACAATTGTACCGAGAGGTTTTGGATTTCGGTCTGGCCCTGTTGATCGGTGAGCTGTGGTTTATGTACACCTATAATTTATTTTAAACATATTTAGGGGTTTTAGCTTGGATTTAGTGATTGTGCTACTAAAAAATCACCAGAGGACGCATCTGGTTGGAAACTGAGTTCAAAAATGGTTCAAATGGCTCTGAGCACTATGGGACTTAACATCTGTGGTCATCAGTCCCCTAGAACTTAGAACTACTTAAACCTAACTAACCTAAGGACATCAGACACATCCATGCCCGAGGCAGGATTCGAACCTGCGACCGTAGCAGTCGCGCGGTTCCGGACTGAGCGCCTGAACCGCTAGACCACCGCGGCCGGCAGTGAGTTCATGATAGACTATTTTCCTTTGTTAGAAATATGGTTAGGTTAGTTTGTTACTGTGAATGATTACATCCAAAATCAGCTCTCAAAATACGTGTTATTTTTATGCAAATAAGAGTTTAAAGATCATTAAATATCAGGACATCAGCTCTGCTTAGGTATATTACATGGGTGTGAACTAACGTTAGCCGGCCAGAGTGGCCGAGTGGTTAAAGGCGCTACAGTCTGGAACCGCACGACTGCTACGATCGCAGGTTCGAATCCTGCCTCGGGCATGGATGTGTGTGATGTCCTTAGGTTAGTTAGGTTTAAGTAGTTCTAAGTTCTAGGGGACTTATGACCACAGCAGTTGAGTCCCATAGTGCTCAGAGCCATTTGAACCATTTGAACTAACGTTACTATTGACTTTGTGTACTTTTTCCCATAAATAGTTTAGTTAGTAATTATCGAAACGTGTTTACAACTTTCAAGTAACAACGGAAAGCAATTATGTGAAGCCTGATATCGGAAACCTTCCAAACCATCACGCATTTGTGACTCACGCAGCACTTGATTAACTTCTCATGGTTGGGATTCAGAGTCATATAATATTTCTTAAAAGACATCATAATCGCCGTTGACTGTATAAAATTTTTATTGTTACTATTGCAATTTCGGCCTTATGGCCATTTTCAAGTAATACTGCAAAGTCACATTTTGTCAGAATATAAAACTATCTGACATGAGTATATGTCCTCGTCAAAATTCAGCACTATTTGGCAACGAAGTCAGCCTACGTTCCACTGCGCAGTAGTACAAGAATTGAGCCCCACGTATCCGTTGTTTGGCGTGGCTCAGTGGTGCCGACACGGTAGCTCAGCGTGTTGGGTCAGAGGGCTGCGTGTTCTCTCTAATAAAAAAAAACTGAGTCAAGGAATCAACGATGAACTTGAACGGATGTCTTGTGACGTCCTCCCAGACCAAACGCAACAAACTACACTCCTGGAAATGGAAAAAAGAACACATTGACACCGGTGTGTCAGACCCACCATACTTGCTCCGGACACTGCGAGAGGGCTGTACAAGCAATGATCACACGCACGGCACAGCGGACACACCAGGAACCGCGGTGTTGGCCGTCGAATGGCGCTAGCTGCGCAGCATTTGTGCACCACCACCGTCAGTGTCAGCCAGTTTGCCGTGGCATACGGAGCTCCATCGCAGTCTTTAACACTGGTAGCATGCCGCGACAGCGTGGACGTGAACCGTATGTGCAGTTGACGGACTTTGAGCGAGGGCGTATAGTGGGCATGCGGGAGGCCGGGTGGACGTACCGCCGAATTGCTCAACACGTGGGGCGTGAGGTCTCCACAGTACATCGATGTTGTCGCCAGTGGTCGGCGGAAGGTGCACGTGCCCGTCGACCTGGGACCGGACCGCAGCGACGCACGGATGCACGCCAAGACCGTAGGATCCTACGCAGTGCCGTAGGGGACCGCACCGCCACTTCCCAGCAAATTAGGGACACTGTTGCTCCTGGGGTATCGGCGAGGACCATTCGCAACCGTTTCCATGAAGCTGGGCTACGGTCCCGCACACCGTTAGGCCGTCTTCCGCTCACGCCCCAACATCGTGCAGCCCGCCTCCAGTGGTGTCGCGACAGGCGTGAATGGAGGGACGAATGGAGACGTGTCGTCTTCAGCGATGAGAGTCGCTTCTGCCTTGGTGCCAATGATGGTCGTATGCGTGTTTGGCGCCGTGCAGGTGAGCGCCACAATCAGGACTGCATACGACCGAGGCACACAGGGCCAACACCCGGCATCATGGTGTGGGGAGCGATCTCCTACACTGGCCGTACACCACTGGTGATCGTCGAGGGGACACTGAATAGTGCACGGTACATCCAAACCGTCATCGAACCCATCGTTCTACCATTCCTAGACCGGCAAGGGAACTTGCTGTTCCAACAGGACAATGCACGTCCGCATGTATCCCGTGCCACCCAACGTGCTCTAGAAGGTGTAAGTCAACTACCCTGGCCAGCAAGATCTCCGGATCTGTCCCCCATTGAGCATGTTTGGGACTGGATGAAGCGTCGTCTCACGCGGTCTGCACGTCCAGCACGAACGCTGGTCCAACTGAGGCGCCAGGTGGAAATGGCATGGCAAGCCGTTCCACAGGACTACATCCAGCATCTCTACGATCGTCTCCATGGGAGAATAGCAGCCTGCATTGCTGCGAAAGGTGGATATACACTGTACTAGTGGCGACATTGTGCATGCTCTGTTGCCTGTGTCTATGTGCCTGTGGTTCTGTCAGTGTGATCATGTGATGTATCTGACCCCAGGAATGTGTCAATAAAGTTTCCCCTTCCTGGGACAATGAATTCACGGTGTTCTTATTTCAATTTCCAGGAGTGTATATGGAACAAAAAAAGTGGTTAGCGCGTGGGAATGCGATACGAGAAGACACGGGTTCGCGCAAGTATGGGTCTAAAAAATTTTTTTTTAGGTTTCATATATGCAACACGTTCTGAGACATTGTTATTCGTGTAAGTTAAGATTTTTCTGCGATATTTGTTCATACTTACGTGTACGAGCCCACTTCCTCAGTAATGATTTCGTGATTTCTTTGTGTTTAAAAAACGAAATGTGAAATTGCTGGAGATGAAGTTGCTGTGAGTGAAACAACCGACAGTGACTTATGTATTTTTTCTTGTCAGAAATAATTCACCCTTTTTCCGAATATATAGTGATTTCCGAGTATGCAGTTAGACAGGAATCCAAGAGCACAACTTAAATTACTGGAAATGTAACCAGCAGCAGTCATCTTCATGATCTTGCTTGTCACAAGTATTTATCTGCGACCGAATCCTCAACAACAGTAGACAGAGATGAAAGATTTCTGCCGTAATATTTTTAGACTGTAGCACCATATACGAAACATTTTCATTCATAAGATGCATGTTATAAACTTCGACGAACTGCAGGAGCTCTCGAAAATGCGTTTTTTCAGTTTTCTTTTTAAGACCCAAATCGTTGACGTATCATTTAGGAAAGTGGGCTACTTAATCATTTGGATCTCTAGGAGCGAGTTATAACCACATTCTGTTTATCTTCTTATTCTGCCGGCCGGTGTTGCCGAGCAGTTCTAGGCGCTTCAGTCTGGAACCGCGACACCGCTACGGTCGCAGGTTCGAATCCTGCCTCGGGCATGGATATGTGTGATAGATTAGTTAGGTTTAAGTAGTTCTAAGTTCTAGGGGTCTGATGACCTCAGATGTTCAAGTCCCATAGTGCTCAGAGTCATTTGAACCATTTCTTCTTATTCTTTGAAACTCTCAGAATCAATTTTCGGGAGTTTTTATAGATGTATTAGTACAATGTGGTACTACACAATATTCCTAACTCATTTTCCGAAACGTGAAATCCAAAACACGATGTCAGTGTCAACGAGAATAAGATGACATTATGCGGCATTTACGACAATCTGCAGAATACAGTCAAATATGCTATCGTTATTATGCATGCATGGAAACATGCGGTCTGGGAAACTAAAAAATTTCTATGCATTTCAGCTGAGAATCATGGAAATGGATATACTGCGCCTGATACTGTTAAGGAGAAGGAAAGAGCGATGAAGGAGCGCACGTCAGCTCGATGGAATGCGGCGTCATGCGTTATGGCAACGTAAACGCAATTTTCGGTACTTGGAAGAATAGCGCGCCTGTGTCGTCTGCTAGCCGCTTTGTGTTCGTGGCGCTGTGCGCGCTGCAGTGCGCATGCGCGGATCTGCGGCCGCTTGCTTTTGATTGGCTTGCGCGACGCGAACCGACAACAGCGCTTCGGTTCTCTAGACCCGAACGGTATCGCTTCCGAAATGCATACTGAATAAAGCAGGGGCTCTAATTCGAGTACTAGACCGTTCGGTGCTCTTGAGTACCGAAACGATCGGCACAAAGGCGGAAAGACACAGAATAGACACCCAGATGCAGATACGGAGGAACATTTAGTCAGCACACCTCTCTCTCGACCGTTGTCAGTTTTCGTGAACCGTGTCGTTATTTCTCAATCAAGAAGCTCCTAAACTGGCCTCATAAGGGCTGAGTGCACCACACTTACCAACAGCGCTCAGCAGACCTGGACGGTGACCCATCTAGGTGTTAGCCAAGCCCGACAGCGCTTAACTTCACTGATCTGATGGTAACCAGTGTTATCACTGTGGCAAGGTCATTGTCCATGCTGATACAGTCATCGTTTTCGAAATGTTCCTTTACTTTAACGCTGTACACAACGCTGTAAAATGGGTCCATATCCTTCCGTATTTAACGTTTCTTTGAGGGGCATAAGAGAACCAAACGCAAACCACGAAAACACTCCCATACCGTAACATCACCTTCTCTGTACTTCACTGGTGCTACTACGCCGGCCGCTGTGATCAGGCGGTTCTAGGCGCTTCAGTCCGGAACCGCGCTTCTGCTACGGTCGCAAGTTCGAATCCTGCCTCAGGCGTGGATGTGTGTGATGTCCTTAGGTTAGTTAGGTTTAAGTAGTTCTAAGCCTACGGGACTGATGACCTCAGAAGTTCCACAGTGCTTGGAGCCATTTGAACCATTTGAATGCTACTGCACATTATGGAAGGTCACTTTACCCAGGCATTCATAAAACCTAAACCCCTTTCGTCGGATCACCGTAGGGTATCTCTTTATTCTTGACTACAAATTACTCTACTTCAAGCGTCGCTTTGCATTGCCTACAGAAATAAGTGGTTTATGAGGAGCTGCCCGACCATTGTAGTACATTCTTTTTAACTCCACACGCACAGTCATTGTGTTACCTGCACTGCTGGTAATTCGCGGTTGTTTCCTTCTGGTGATTCCATGCGATTTTTAGAACCACCTTCCGCAATGCTCGATGGCCGTTGCTCCTCAGTACGTGAGGTCAACCTGCTCTTGGTTTAGCTGTGATTGTTCCTTCACAGTCACGTCCCCAACAGCCGACGTGGGCAGCTTCGGAAGGGCTGATGTGTCACTAACGGGTTTCTTACTCAAGTGAATCGCAAATCACTGAGCTCTCCTAACCAATCCACTCTGCTGTTACGGGTTCTCTGCAGACAACACAATACTCCTCCACCCTCTTCGCGTATCGCCACATCTAGTGATCAATTCCGCTTTAGACAGAGTTGTAATTGATTTTGTAGTTGCAGGATCGAAAAGTACATTTTTCTGCCATCTAGTGATAGTGGCCGCCATGTCGTAGTGAGGCAAAAAATGTAGTACGTCTACGTGATTACTCTGCTATTCACAATAAAGTGCCTGGCAGAGGTTTATATGATCCACCTTCAAGCTGCCTCTCTACCGTTCCACTCCCGAACGGCACGCGGGAAAAACGAGCACTTAAAACTTTTCTGTGCCAGCCCTGATTTCTCTTAATTCATCGTGATGATCAATTCTCCCTATGTAGATGGATGCGAACAGAATGTTTTCGCAATCGGAGGAGAAAAGTGGTGATTGAAATTTCATGAGAAGATCCCGTCGCAACGAAATACGCCTTTGTTTTAATGATTGCCACTCCAATTCACGTATCATGTCTGTGACACTATCTCCCCTATTTCGCGATAATACAAAACAAGCTGCCCTTCTTTGTACTTTTTCCATGTCATCCGTCAGTCCCACCTGATGCGGATCCCACACCGCACAGCAATACTCCAGAATAGGGTGGACAAGCGTGGTGTAAGCAGTCTCTTTAGTAGACCTGTTGCACCTTCTAAGTGTTCTGCCAATTATTCGCAGTCTTTGGTTTGCTCTACCCACAATATTATCTATGTGATCGTTCCAGTTTAGGTTATTTGTAATTGTAGTCCCTAACTATTTAGTTGAATTTACAGCCTCCAGATTTGTGTGACTTACCGCGTAATCGAAATTTAGCTGATTTCTTTTAGTACTCGTGTGAATAACTTCACACTTTCCCTTATTCAGAGTCAATTGCCGGCCGCAGTGGCCGAGCGGTTCTAGGCGCTTCAGTCTGGAACCGTGCTACAGCTACGGTCGCAGGTTGGAATCCTGCCTCGGGCATGGATGTGTGTGATGTCCTTAGGTTAGTTAGGTTTAAGTAGTTCTAAGTTCTAGGGTACTGATGACCTCAGATGTTAAGTCCCATAGTGCTCAGAGCCATTTGAACAATTTTTGAGGGTCAATTGCCACTTTTCGCACCATACAGATATCTTATCTAAATCATTTTGCAAGTGGTTTTGATCATCTGATTATTTTACAAGACGGTAAATGACAGCAACATCTGCAAACAATCTAAGGCGGCTACTCAGATTTTCTCCTATGTCGTTGATATAGATTAGGAACAATAGAGGGCGTATAACACTTCCTTGCGGAACGCCGGATATTACTTCTGTTTTACTCGATGACTTTCCGTCTATTACTACGAACTGTGACCTTTCTGACAGGAAATCACGAATCCAGTCGCACAACTGAGGCGATACTCCGTAGGCACGCAGTTTGGTTAGAAGACGCTTTTAAGGAACGCCTGATAAACAAAGTAAGAGCCTACGGAATATCAGATCAGCTGTGTGCTTGAATTGAAGAGTTTTTAGCAAACAGAATACAGCATTATGTTCTCAATGGAGAGACGTCTACAGACGTTAAAGTAACCTCTGGCGTGCCACAGGGAGTGTTATGGGACCATTGAATTCACAATATACACTCCTGGAAATTGAAATAAGAACACCGTGAATTCATTGTCCCAGGAAGGGGAAACTTTATTGACACATTCCTGGGGTCAGATACATCACATGATCACACTGACAGAACCACAGGCACATAGACACAGGCAACAGAGCATGCGCAATGTCGGCACTAGTACAGTGTATATCCACCTTTCGCAGCAATGCAGGCTGCTATTCTCCCATGGAGACGATCGTAGAGATGCTGGATGTAGTCCTGTGGAACGGCTTGCCATGCCATTTCCACCTGGCGCCTCAGTTGGACCAGCGTTCGTGCTGGACGTGCAGACCGCGTGAGACGACGCTTCATCCAGTCCCAAACATGCTCAATGTGGGACAGATCCGGAGATCTTGCTGGCCAGGGTAGTTGACTTACACCTTCTAGAGCACGTTGGGTGGCACGGGATACATGCGGACGTGCATTGTCCTGTTGGAACAGCAAGTTCCCTTGCCGGTCTAGGAATGGTAGAACGATGGGTTCGATGACGGTTTGGATGTACCGTGCACTATTCAGTGTCCCCTCGACGATCACCAGTGGTGTACGGCCAGTGTAGGAGATCGCTCCCCACACCATGATGCCGGGTGTTGGCCCTGTGTGCCTCGGTCGTATGCAGTCCTGATTGTGGCGCTCACCTGCACGGCGCCAAACACGCATACGACCATCATTGGCACCAAGGCAGAAGCGACTCTCATCACTGAAGACGACACGTCTCCATTCGTCCCTCCATTCACGCCTGTCGCGACACCACTGGAGGCGGGCTGCACGATGTTGGGGCGTGAGCGGAAGACGGCCTAACGGTGTGCGGGACCGTAGCCCAGCTTCATGGAGACGGTTGCGAATGGTCCTCGCCGATACCCCAGGAGCAACAGTGTCCCTAATTTGCTGGGAAGTGGCGGTGCGGTCCCCTACGGCACTGCGTAGGATCCTACGGCCTTGGCGTGCATCCGTGCGTCGCTGCAGTCCGGTCCCAGGTCGACGGGCACGTGCACCTTCCGCCGACCACTGGCGACAACATCGATGTACTGTGGAGACCTCACGCCCCACGTGTTGAACAATTCGGCGGTACGTCCACCCGGCCTCCCGCATGCCCACTATACGCCCTCGCTCAAAGTCCGTCAACTGCACATACGGTTCACGTCCACGCTGTCGCGGCATGCTACCAGTGTTAAAGACTGCGATGGAGCTCCGTATGCCACGGCAAACTGGCTGACACTGACGGCGGCGGTGCACAAATGCTGCGCAGCTAGCGCCATTCGACGGCCAACACCACGGTTCCTGGTGTGTCCGCTGTGCAGTGCGTGTGATCATTGCTTGTACAGCCATCTCGCAGTGTCCGGAGCAAGTATGGTGGGTCTGACACACCGGTGTCAATGTGTTCTTTTTTCCATTTCCAGGAGTGTATATAACTGACCTAGTAGATAGTGTCGGAAGCTCCATGCGGCTTTTCGCGGATGATGCAGCATTAGAAAACTGCAGCGAAATGCAGGAAGATCTGCAGCGGATAGACACTTGGTGCAAGGAGTGGCAACTGACCCTTAACATAGACAAATGTAATGTATTGCGAATACATAGAAAGAAGGATCCTTTATTGTATGATTATATGATAGCAGAACAAACACTGGAAGCAGTTACTTCTGTAAAATATCTGGGAGTATGCGTGCGGAACGATTTGAAGTGGAATGATCATATAAAATTAATTGTTGGTAAGGCGGGTGCCAGGTTGAGATTCATTGGGAGAGTCCTTAGAAAATGTAGTCCATCAACAAAGGAGGTGGCTTACAAAACACTCGTTCGACCTATACTTGAGTATTGCTCATCAGTGTGGGATCCGTACCAGATCGGGTTGACGGAGGAGATAGAGAAGATCCAAAGAAGAGAGGCGCGTTTCGTCACAGGGTTATTTGGTAACCGTGATAGGGTTACGGAGATGTTTAGCAAACTGAAATGGCAGACTCTTCAAGAGAGGCGCTCTGCATCGCGGTGTAGCTTGCTCGCCAGGTTTCGAGAGAGTGCGTTTCTGGATGAGGTATCGAATATATTGCTTCCCCTACTTATACCCCCCGAGGAGATCACGAATGTAAAATTAGTGAGATTCGAGCGCGCACGGAGGCTTTCCGGCAGTCGTTCTTCCCGTGAACCATACGCGACTGAAACAGGGAAGGGAGGTAATGACAGTGGCACGTAAAGTGCCCTCCGCCACACACCGTTGGGTGGCTTGCGGAATATAAATGTAGATGTAGATGTCGAAAGCCTTCTGTAAATCTAAAAAGTACGAGGACCTTTGGCGGCAATTGATTTTGTTGTGTACATATTTCCGCGTAGTCAGCGCGTACACAACTTTCCCACTAGAGCGCGCTCCGCTAAGCACAACAGCGCAGGCGCAGTGCTCGTCCGTCTCTGAACTACGAGATGGAGCTGTCTTAGAGACGGACCCAATTTTGCTTCCGCCAATCCGCGGACTAATATGTAACGCAGCCAATGAGATTGCTGCTAACGTAGAACCTTTTCTCCTCGCAGATCACAATCGCGCAGTGATACCTGAACGCTCGAGGTATTATAACGAGTGTACAGACCTCCGATTAGACAGTCTGCATTAGTCTGCACCAGTCTGTACCAGACTGCATTAGTCTGTAGTCAAGTTTCAGTCTGCGCCGAATAATATTATCATATTCCTGTACATAGCCATGAAGAGACATGTATAGACACTTTGTCAAGTATCAGAGATATGTGAGAATAAGATTAACGTACCAAGACCAAAGGAACTTCAGATTGTCAATTGTAAACAGCATCCAGAATCAAGTTACGTAATGTCTATATTTTTTATTATTTTAATAAATGTGTGTGAAAATTAATCAAGTTCTGTTTAAAGTTGGTCACCGTCAATCTGCTACTCTAAGCGTGCAAGTGGCATTTTTATCGTCTGACCTAAAGGCAGAAGATAAACACGCCACGATAAGACCACGAGACATATTGCTGACGCTCGCCTACTTCGTCAGAGCGATAAGTCAAATAATCCGGTGGTGTGTGTACCGAAGGTCTTACAGTACGCACATCACAGATTTATTTAGCCCTTGTGAGTTCTTTGGATACTTACCACGTTCATTAGAGCGAAAAGGAAGCACGTAATCACAATTCACAGAATATAATAACGATGATATAGTGACAATGCATAAATTTAAAGCACTGAAGAATGTGAAGAGAGGACCACTAAGCCATCGTCTCCAAAATTAGTCGAAACACGTGTTCTGCACGATGCGCGAGTACATTGTAACCAGTTACGCAAGACGAAGCCCTAGAACACGCACAGACAATGGGAGCAGCGGAATGCGGTTGCCGGCTTTCGTCCTGGCGCCAGCAAGCGAGCCATTGTTCGCCCTCTGGCAAGCCAGACCAGCTGGCAGCTGCACCGTGCATCCACGTGCCGATGCACCGCCGGCGACTGATGACAGACAGTAGATGACGTCACTAGCGCCAGCCCGGGGCCCACTCGTCGGCCACGCGCCAGCCGCTGGAGCGGCCACGTTGACAAAGGAACGCGACACGATGCATCTGTCAGTTGTTCCGACAGCTCCATTTTTCCCACGAGGGTGCAGTAAATGCTGCGCAGAAGTAGAGAGCCTGTATAGGGAGAGAGTGGCCAACCGGACGATACGACGGCCATTTTTCTGCCAAACTGCGGGTGGGACTTTTGAATGGCCAGTAGTGGAGTAGTGAAGTACACACTCACCGAATCAAAAGCACAAGACAATGTGGCGAAATCATTCGTTAAATGCTTTTCTTTACAGCTATAATATACTCATGAAATGAAATGTCGTGTGGCTAAGGCCCCTCATAGTAGCCTACTACGTACAGCACAGGAAAATTTGATATAGTGGCTGTAAAAATTATTCGTTACTTGCATTTATCTCCTTTAAAGTTCGTTTACTGGACATATTGCAATGAAAGTAACGTAAATAAAAAAATGTAGTGTATAGTATTTGTTTTGTATCGGAAGTGCATAACGCTATAGATTCAACGTACCTGTATTACGTCAGATGAATGAAAATGGTAAGCAGTTGTTTACTTGTGACATGTAAAAAGTGTGAGACGTGTTAGTACTTCTTGTCACGTCTTCAAATTTTTTGCATGTCACAAGTAAACAACTGCTTACGACTTTCTTTCTTATATATACCTCTCGTAGATAACATACGAAAAAGATTACAAAAATCAGGTAATGTTAAATGTAGGCTACTGTAATAACGACCAAATATAACAAGAAAACTACCGTATCCCTTCTACCCCACAGTAAGTAGGCCTATTAAAAACTGTCGTCAAGAGTACCTACAATTACTTACTACGAATAATGTTTCAGCAAAAACGATAAAATGAAGACAGAAATCTGGGAAACTTCCTGCCCTAACAGCATTAAACAGCATTAATGAAATAGTTATAAAACTACAATCAGATTACCTGGAATTACTAACAGTGGCCTAGAAATCAAATGACACTCGTGGAAGTCTTCAATACAGAACTATTTAAAAAAAAAAAGGCTTATGACACTGAAGGACGTAATTATGACGTCTGCACCTTAGCAAAATTCTTACACTTTGGATACATAATCCCATTCTAATTCTATGATTATAAGAATAACGCGTGATAATAATTTTCACACAGCCAATTTACAGGTCTGTTTTCAAATTTAACTATGTATATTGCAAGTTGTTTTGTATGTAGTAAACAGCAAAAACGACTTCCTTCGCACAGATAAGAGTACTTGGTTGGTTTCCACAAGGCTCCTGTTTGATTTATGTCAGCCCTGTTGACTGCGACTGCCCACTGCTTTCGTTTTTCTTCACTGCGTGGAAATGCTAACATGCGGAATCCACCTTCGCCTCTATTGGAACAACCAAATGCAGCACAACCTGGCATCGTTTACGAACGTCTGCAGAACGAATTACAGATGTCGAAAACAATACTGCACAATTACTAACGAGTTTACTTCAAACATGTAGGCCTACCGACTTCATCACAAAACGCTTCATTATTTCAACTCGTATTTAAGATCGCAAACGCTAATTACGTACCAAAAACGATATACAACTAAATCGAACATGCATGCACAACGCATAACAAGTCTCTCAATAATGCAAATACCTTTTAATCGTTTCCAAAAGTCCTTTGAACTTCAACTCAAAAGCACGGCGAACATAGGAAGCGCGAGAGACGTTTGGCGCCATTTTTCTACCAAAGCTAATCAACCAATCACGTTCAACTTCACCTATGGCCACTCTCTCTGTATACAGGCTCTCTACGCAGAAGCAAACGCTCTCATATTTTTATGTTGGAGGTAGAGTTGCCATCCGTCCCGATACATCGGGACCGTCACCGTTATGAACCTCCTTGTCCCGACATCCGCCAAGACCCAATTTTGTCCCGAGTTTGCAAAATACTGTTGCGTGCTTGGCGTAAGTACTGAAGTAACGCCATCTGTTACCGCAACATGTAAATGAAACCTCTGTTAGTTTTTTTTATGTCGACAAGTTCACAACGTCGTCTCACGATGCCGTAGCATGTTGCGTATCTACGATGCAAGCACCTACCAGATCTACCACCGTCATTCGAAAAACAATACCAGACTTCTCCAGTTGTACGGGGCTGAAACTACACTCCTGGAAATTGAAATAAGAACACCGTGAATTCATTGTCCCAGGAAGGGGAAACTTTATTGACACATTCCTGGGGTCAGATACATCACATGATCACACTGACAGAACCACAGGCACATAGACACAGGCAACAGAGCATGCACAATGTCGGCACTAGTACAGTGTATATCCACCTTTCGCAGCAATGCAGGCTGCTATTCTCCCATGGAGACGATCGTAGAGATGCTGGATGTAGTCCTGTGCAACGGCTTGCCATGCCATTTCCACCTGGCGCCTCAGTTGGACCAGCGTTCGTGCTGGACGTGCAGACCGCGTGAGACGACGCTTCATCCAGTCCCAAACATGCTCAATGGGGGACAGATCCGGAGATCTTGCTGGCCAGGGTAGTTGACTTACACCTTCTAGAGCACGTTGGGTGGCACGGGATATATGCGGACGTGCATTGTCCTGTTGGAACAGCAAGTTCCCTTGCCGATCTAGGAATGGTAGAACGATGGGTTCGATGACGGTTTGGATGTACCTTGCACTATTCAGTGTCCCCTCGACGATCACCAGTGGTGTACGGCCAGTGTAGGAGATCGCTCCCCACACCATGATGCCGGGTGTTGGCCCTGTGTGCCTCGGTCGTATGCAGTCCTGATTGTGGCGCTCACCTGCACGGCGCCAAACACGCATACGACCATCATTGGCACCAAGGCAGAAGCGACTCTCATCGCTGAAGACCACACGTCTCCATTCGTCCCTCCATTCACGCCTGTCGCGACACCACTGGAGGCGGGCTGCACGATGTTGGGGCGTGAGCGGAAGACGGCCTAACGGTGTGCGGGACCGTAGCCCAGCTTCATGGAGACGGTTGCGAATGGTCCTCGCCGATACCCCAGGAGCAACAGTGTCCCTAATTTGCTGGGAAGTGGCGGTGCGGTCCCCTACGGCACTGCGTAGGATCCTACGGTCTTGGCGTTCATCCGTGCGTCGCTGCGGTCCGGTCCCAGGTCGACGGGCACGTGCACCTTCCGCCGACCACTGGCGACAACATCGATGTACTGTGGAGACCTCACGCCCCACGTGTTGAGCAATTCGGCGGTACGTCCACCCGGCCTCCCGCATGCCCACTATACGCCCTCGCTCAAAGTCCGTCAACTGCACATACGGTTCACGTCCACGCTGTCGCGGCATGCTACCAGTGTTAAAGACTGCGATGGAGCTCCGTATGCCACGGCAAACTGGCTGACACTGACGGCGGCGGTGCACAAATGCTGCGCAGCTAGCGCCATTCGACGGCCAACACCGCGGTTCCTGGTGTGTCCGCTGTGCCGTGCGTGTGATCATTGCTTGTACAGCCCTCTCGCAGTGTCAGGAGCAAGTATGGTGGGTCTGACACACCGGTGTCAATGTGTTCTTTTTTCCATTTCCAGGAGTGTATTTCTGCAGGGTCACGCGGAAGGATCTGGCAGTTCCCATTTGAATAGCGATTTGATAAGACAATTGTTTCTAAATGTAATACGAACAATGGGTACAAGTTACGAAGCGTGTTTTTTAAGTAAGGTCCGTTTAGACACTAGTAGTTCGCGCGCATACCGCAACGAGCGCGTGCGTCGGGAACAACTGTGCTCAGTTTTAGCTCTGTAGCTAACCTGTACGGTTTTGTTCTGTGCTTTCAAAATGCGTGAGACTATCAATTCGCCCGCCGCTTGTGAGGTTTTTGTGATACGGTTTTTGTCAGCAAGGAACCTGTATTCTGCAGAAATTCATCGACAGATTTGCGAAGTGTACGGTGATGCCGTTGTGAGTGAAAGCAAAGTGCGTAAGTGGGTACGAGCATTCAAAGACGGCCGTGACAACGTCCATGATGAGGACCGCTCCGGTCGCCCTTCTTTGATTACAGACGATTTGGTGGCTTCAGTTGAAGCGAGGATTCGTGAGAACAGGCGCTTCACAATAACAGGTCTCTCAAACGAATTTCCTGACGTGTCGAGATCAGTGCTTTATGACATTGTTTCTGAACACCTAAAGCTTAGGAAACTGTGCTCCTTTTGGGTCCCGAAACTCCTAACAGGGGACCACAAAAACCAAAGATTTGATTATGCGAAGAATTTCTTGACTCGTTATCATGAAGAAGGTGACGGCTTCTTGAGTCAGTTCGTAACTGGAGACGAAACATGGGTTTCGCATATGACGCCCTAATCGAAGCAACAGAGCATGCATGGAATGGAGACACACACGCTCGCCCGTTAAGGTGAAACCAAACAGAATCTGCCCCAGCGCAAAATCATGGCGTCGGTGTTTTGGGATAGGCATGGTGGTTTGTTGGTCGATTTCATGCAACGAGGAACCACTATCAATGCAGAAGCATACTGACAAACCCTGAGAAAGCTACGCAGAGCGATTCAAAACAAAAGACGCAGCTTGCTGACAAAAGGAATTGTCCATCTCCGTGACAATGCAAGACCTCACACTGCAGGTCAGACCCGCGATGATCTTGCGCCGAGCGATTACCATCTGTTCCTCCACCTCAAACAACACCTCAGTGGCAACCGTTACAATGATGACGACGACGTGAAAATGGCAGTGAACTCTTGGTTATCGGAGCAGGCGGCAAGGTTTTATGAAGAGAGTATTTTAAAATTGGTTGAGAGGTATGATACGTGTTGGAACAAACTTGGCAACAATGTCGAAAAATAGAGTGAAGTATGTACTTTCTGAAAATAAATTTACTTTTTTGAAATGATCTTTCGTTGTATACTTATCTTCAAACGGACCTTACTTAAAAAACATTCCTCGTAGTAATGTTGAAGTGTTTACTGCGAGTATAGTATATAGGGCGTGAAGTGTATAGTGGCATGTACTTCCATGACTAAAGTGTTATTGTCGACCGTTTACCGTCTATTAAACTTATCGTAACTTGCGAAAATGCCTAAAGATGGAAAGACAAAGTGTCACTTTTCGTATGTTTATCAAAGGAATGGTCTTTTGTTAAGGAAGAACGAGCAGACCAGGAAGCGTTGTGTGAGATTTGTAGCTGTTTCATCTCAGTAACTCACGGAAGTAAGACAGATGTCAGGCATCACATTTCTACGAAGAATCATACAGATTCGCCGTAGCATCAACGTCAAAGCCTACTTCATTATTCATGACGAAAGAAGATACCCAAGAAAGATTGCTCATTGCTGCCGCAGAACTAACACCAGTTTATAAAGTTGTCAAGCATCATCAGTCCCCCAGTTCTCTTGACTGTGCCGTAAAACTGAGTGCCGCGATGTATCCGGACTCCAAAGTCGCCGCAAAGCAGTCTACAGCCAGGGCCAAAGCTACAGCTATTGTTAAAAATATTCTCGCACTACACTCCCTGTCCGAATGCATAAAGCAACTGCAAGAAGTTTCTATACCATAGCATTTGATTATTTAGAGAAGTGGGCTACTTCTTTTAATAAATATCAAGTATTTGATTGAATGACGCAAACTGAAACCCAGACTAGGTGGTGATTGAAAGCACTATTATGACCTGACCAAAAATGATGAGAAGATTTCAGGCGACAACTTTTTCAGGAATATCTGTGTCTGACGAGTGTCTTAGAAACTAAGAGTAACTCTGAAGAATGGAAGCCTAAAGACTCCGTGGAAGAAAGGTCGTTTACTTTCTTAAGGGAAACGAAAATGCTGAACGCAAATGCCAACTGCTAAAATTATGCGAGTATTTGTTTTCTATTCCAACACGTAACGCCACTGCGGGAAGAATATTTTCGCTGATGTCGGCCGAGTGGACTGATGAAAGAAGTCGCGTGCTACCAGAGATCGTGAACTTAATTTTAAAGCTCCAGTTCAACTACAAATTGGCTTGCATTGAGTTTTATAAATACGTAAAAGGGAAAAAAGACTCGCTGAGAAAGGTACCATCTTCCGAAAAATGTAGTTTACCAACTACTTCTGTAGCAACAACTTTCATAAAATCATTTTTAAATAAAAAGTTGTTATACCAAATAAATATTTTATTTCATCCCAACATACCCAGAATGTCCCGACAAGGTCCCAGCTAGATATGACAACCCGAGTTGGACGTTAAGTGATTTCGCTGTCGTTTTCCGTTAGTTACTTTTATGTAGTGAGTGATTTGCAAGTGAAAATATTTTGAGTGTGTGCACGCAATGCCACGTTGTGGTGTTGTTGGCTGTATTTCTCACAGTTGCAACACTAAAAGGACTGAAGTAAGGCTTCATGCTTTCACTCGCGATGTACATCTGCAAGAGATCTGGCTGTCGAAATGCTGTAGAAAAGATGCTCTGAATGTCGCAAAAGCTAGAATATGCTCTTGTAATTTCGAAGAAACTGATTATGTTAGAACCTTGAATTCGAAAACGAGTACTTAACAGTGACACAAAATGGTTCAAATGGCTCTGAGCACTATGGGACTTAACATCTGAGGTCATCAGTCCCCTAGAACTTAGAACTACTTAAACCTAACTAACCTAAGGACATCACACACACCCATTCCCGAGGCAGCATTCGAACCTGCGACTGTAGCGGTAGCGCGGTTCCAGACTGAAACAGTGACACATTTTCATCATGTTACCTGTCTTCTAATACTAGCGCCAGTGATAGCACAACATACGCAACAGAAGGAAGGAAGAAATGTTTCAACAAACGTTGGATCCGCAGGAGAAGCATAGAAAGTTCAGAAAAGGAGAGTGCTGATAAATGAACGTTTACAGATGAAGATATCTGTAATTATTCAGGTAAAGCAAGTCTACAGAATTCGGTAACAGCATTACAGAGAAGAAATATGTGCTCATCTGAAAAACACGTTCATCGAATTGCGAGCGCGTAATAAAGATTTTTGAAGTCAGTTGTCATCAACGAAACGACGTCTGCAGAGTGGAAAAAGTAATAAAAATGGAGCTGTATCTCGTGAAATTCATCGAATATAAGCATAATATTTTGACCGAAGAAAACCATAAGTTTATTACTGGAGTCAAAACGGGTTCAGTAGGTCAAAGAGGACATTTGAAAGTTGATTACTTTGTGCGCCGTTGCGCAAGAAAGTTACAGTTTGCCCAGGCAGAAACTTATCTGTCCTCTACCTGCCGTGTCAAGCTTACGTTCTTGGATAAGCCGCAGTTTCAGTTTCCACCCAGATAATTTTGAGGAATGTTTTAGTTAAATTAGGTAATTCAACTGCTTTGTATAAATAATAGCTTCTTGAGTGAAAACTTGTGACGAATACAAAATGAAAATGAGCATTATACTGAGCTTGTTTACTCGTCAAAACGTTTCTCGGAGCCACTTACGAAACTGCATGCTCATTTCGAATATTTACTTTGATAGAAACTACAAAAACAGACTTCTCTTAGCATTTTTTTTTTTTTTTTTTTTTTGCACGTTTTGATTCGACAGATGCTTGAATCATCTGTTTAAAAGCTGGAAAGTTACATAATGTAGGGGTAACATTATAGCAACAGTAAATAGCAGCTTGCATTTCATTATTTCAGTAAACTAAAACATACCAAAAAAACCGAGCGAGGTGGCGCAGTGGTTACTAGACTCGCAAAAGTGATGACGTAGTTTCAAAACCGCGTGTGGTCATCCTGATTCAGGTTTTCTGCGATTTCCCTAAATCTCTTCAGGCAAATGCCGGGATGGTTCCTTTGAAATGGCATGGCCGACTCCCTCCCCTAATCCGATGGGACCGATGACCTCGCTGTTTGGTCGAATCAGCCAGCCAACCCACCATAAAACAAATACATCACGTTTTACGCTCTTTCCGAGTCAGACACTGTTCCTTAGTGACGTCACAGCGTCAAACAACAGCAGCACGGAACGGTTACTGACCAGCCTTATTTTTCTACGGATCTTGCGATTACTGGTCACGGCTGCATCACAGACGAGCCACAACACGTCCCACAAAAACTGAAGATAAGTAATCAAATTAAAGACGTTTATCTCTTTCATCCTGAATGTTTGCAACATTTTATATTTGCGGCTTGATGCTCTTCACCACTATGGCATTTTAATATATGACGCGACAGAAAGTTACGTATGCTACCTGTGTGCAGAACCTGTGTTTTAAGTGAAATTACGGAACAGTCTGTAATCATGCAGGAGAGCGTGGAAAAACGCCTCAGAAACCACGCTCATTGTGCCATTCTGTTTACATATTATTTTATCAGAATGCAAAATGCTCTTATCATAGCGCAGAAACGCGAAAAATATCCTGGGCGGAGTTAGCGATACAAAAGCTTTTCGACTTATCCATGAGCTTCAAAACATAACAGCATATTCGCGCTTTTTACTTATTAGTATTAGTACCCATGTCATGTAATATAATGCATCGTGTCAAGTAAAATAACATGATATATAATGTCATCCCCATCAGGAACAAATTCGCCCCCACAAATTTTAGCGCCTAAGATTTTTTTAGCAATTACACGTATTCTCTTCAGCCATATCATATTATATATTGTTTACTATGGCTGGAGAATCTTCTGGATTTCGGACGCAGGATCAAGGACTTCAGCCTACAAATTGCAAGATTCAGGTGTGCCAACACCTTGCAGCTGAGAGAGCTCACTGTGCTGGGGAAGTGGATTTAACACGTAAGAAAGCGCGAATACGTCAAGATGTTTTAATTTAAACGTCTTTGAAGTTGCCAGGTAAGTCGAAAAACTGGTTGCCTTCTTTTACATCCCAAAGTCTGCCGAGGACATATTCGTCTTTTTTGTGCTAAGATAGGACAAAAACTGTAGAGGAAGACAGAGATTGGAATACATCCAGCAAATAACTGAGGACGTAGCTTGCAAGTGCTACTCTGAGATGAAGAGGTTGGCACAGGACAGGAATTCGTAGCGCGCCGCATCAAACCAGTAAAAATTTAAAAAAATAGGGAACATTTTTGATTCTGCTTCCTGTCTTTTACTCTACCATAAATTTCGATTTTAGATCGCCATAGCTTGGCTTGTTGACTCCAGTGACGACTGATCCGGTATACGTTTTTGTGTTGTCTTTCGACCCATGTTGCTTGTATCGTGGCAACGGATAAAGCTTTCACAAAACAACAGGACTAGCGTTTGTCTGACTTCTTACAAAATTTGAACCGATTCACGTAAGATTGTAACATAGAAGTGGGGTTCATAAAAAAAAAACTCACAGAAAACATGTTATTTGCACGTAAACTCCGAGTGAAGCAACAAATTTCCAAGAGCGAGTTTTCAATTTTACGGCAAGAATGCTTTTTTTCACTAATCTGAACCAGTTTAAACCATTTCCGTGCATTCAGTTCAAGTAAGAATGAATTTTACGTGTGCCGGCCGGGGTGGCCGAGCGGTTCTAGGCGCTACAGTCTGGTACCGCGCGACCGCTGCGAAGCAGGTTCGAATCCTGCCTCGGGCATGGATGTGTGTGGTGTCCTTAGGTTAATTAGGTTTAAGTAGTTCTAAGTTCTAGGAGAATGATGACCTCAGAAGTTAAGTCCCATAGTGCTCAGAGCCATTTGAACCAATTTTATGTGTTACATTTAGCTCGACTTTTAACTATCGTGTATCGACAAAGGGTAAAATCATTAGATAAAAAATTTCGTTTTAACTTTATCCGTTTATGTGCCTTAGCGCAAAGTTTGAACTGATTCGTATAAGTTTATAGAAGTGGCGCACTTCAAAAACCAACATTTGCACATAAAATCCGAACTACGCATATAGAAATGGGTACATTAGATGAACGTTAATTTCAGCCCAATTAACCTCTTTTTCGAAAGGAATTAATAGATTCGCGTAATTTGCCTGGTCGCCGGCTACGATTCGTCCTTCAACCCTTGTTTAATACACTGTAACATAGCTACAGTAAGACAGATGTTCTAATGGTTATATACATGGCCGTGGTCCGAGCTAAACCAAAAGCTTTTCACCCCATGTTTTCCCAGCTCAAATAGGAACCAAGCGCCAAGACCCCCCCACCGCCTCTAAGAAACCCGATTCTGTACGTGACCTTCTCAAACATATTTGATTGTTGTTCATATTTTATCTTTTAACTAAATAAAGTGTGCTGGGGGTAAGCGTTTTATTTAATTTCGCTAGCATGCGAGGATAACTGTACAACACCTCTCTCGCATCAGCCTAGGTCATCAGTGACATTAGATACCACAATAAAATGCATGAAATAAAATACATAAACAGGAAGCGGATTAACGACAATGGGTTTCATATGACACGTGAGAAATTATTCATTTGCCTTTTGTCATGCAGCGGTTACAAACCTCAGGGCAATAATACAGAATAATGCGGGCAGTCACTTGAGCGGCCAAAATTACGTACTGCTCGCCAGTACGTCCAGACAAGGAAGCGTTCCTTAGTACGTTAGAGGGGAAAAAAACAAGCGCTGCGTGACATTCTCCCCAGCGATTTAACATTTTTGTCGACAATGATGATAAAGTCATTATAATAAGGTTGAAATAACCACAAATTACACGGATTTACGTTGAGATAGTAATAGATACTGCATCAGGCTTAATGATGCGCCAACCAACCAGTCGTTAATCCTACCCACGAATTCAACCCGTCTCTGGCTCTTGTCCATTCTCCGCATTAATTTGTCTGAGACGGTCGTGCTACATGTAAAAGTTAGCACAATATTGTGAGCTGAGAAGTACCGATGGATATAGTTCAACTGTCAAACTGGGAACTTACTTTCTTCGACTTCGGGTGCTATGGCAACTGAATGGGCGCGTCGTAAATTATTTGAAATTTTCATACATTGAGACAATTCTCTATAAAAGGGACAAATATGTCTGGTTGACATCAGATCGCTACGTACAACTTTTTTTAGTCACTAAGTACTGTGGCTCAGTTCCATCGGAAGTGTATCAACCATACAATTTCACGTCAACAATTCTTTGAAAGGGTTTATGAAAATCATATACTAGGAGAAAACTGGAGAAGACAGAACAGAGTGCACCAGTAAAGAATCGAACCCTTACGTATAAAACATCCGTTTCGCGAATCTAAATGTTTATGACATCATATCATCGGAACTAGTGTCTCATAGCGATATAATTTTGCAGGTACATGCACAGCTAGTGGAGAATCGGGTGAAGTGGCCAGGCTAAGGTATTCCTATTTCTTAAGCTGCTGTAGAGGGAAATGCATAGAAATGAGTGATTATAATCTTTAACTACTGGCCTAAAATATCGAATAGTTCAATTACCTTAGTATTAAATTAAATACTTCAAGCAGTTCAATTTTCACAAAGTGGCAAAATAGCCACTTTGCCCGACATGAGCGGAGGAAGTTGCCACCTAGTTTTAAACTCACAAATAACGGATAAAAAACTGGTTTAACAAAGAAGTAAACGTATTTTGCTCTAAAACATGATGCGAATTAAAGTATGGAAACTTTTCACAAATAAAAGTCAAACTGTGTTCTTCAACTCCTGTACAGAGTTCGTGGGCCCAGAGGGAGAACCATTGGGACTAAATCCACTGCTATTCTGACCTGGAATTCGACAGTTTTTCTTCACAGTGCATGCATTCCCTGTTTCCATCATTTTCTTCAGGAACAGCTCTTACAGGGTTGGTTCTATTGCACTACGCTCTCTTCTTTTTATTGCCATTCTTCTCTTCGACCGCTTTCTGTTTTTCTTCGTTTTATTCCCTTTTCCTTCTCTTGCTTTATTTGCCGCTTCTAGGTCACTCTCATAAGGACTTCGTCTAAGTATCACCATGGACGCCTTCTTTCGGAGCTGTTGTTGTTACGACTATCCTCCTCCCCTCTCCGCTGCGCAATCTGTGCCCGACGGGCAAAGTTCCACCGCCGGGATGGCCACTTTATTCTCATTGACGCCGATAGACAAATGTTGTATATCCTCTAATAGCAGAGCCGACATTTCAAAAACACAGAGTATGGAGACAAGACAAGATGTGATACTTTGAACACAACTGCATTAAGACGACTTAGTCATATTCCGTCTCTACAGCGAATACACAAACTGACCACTTACACGAGGATAACTGAAATTCACAAAAAATATTATACTCTGAGGAGCGGCACAGCTAATAGGTTAGACTTTGTAGGGTGACTAGGCACTCCATGGAGAATAAGTTGAAACATTTCCCGTGATGTGCCAGCACCTTGTACTGCCAAGGACCTCAGTGGCCAACTTTACCCGTCTTGGCCCAGCTGTCCCCTATATGAAGATACTGTCTGCAAAATGTTCTGCCAATTGCGTTGTGGTAAATGAGTAGTGAATTTAAAATGTCATGCCTAATGCTGAAATTTTACTGCATGAACAGAGAAAATGAAGTAAGCCATAAACTGTTTTCCTTTCTTTATTTTTGCGGAATGTCGTTGAGAAACAGTTCCTAAAAGGTTCGAAATTACTCTGACGGAACAGAAACCGCAACACCAGTGTAGAGTAGAGAAAGTTAGGGAACATATTTGTCTATGTAACATATTTAAGTGATTAAACACTGCAAGATCACAGATTAATGTCAGCGCGAGATGAGGCATTGCAAATGTGAAATTCTGGTACATTAATAACCGGGGTAACGGCCAGATTGTTGAAAACGTGCATATAGTGTGCCGTACAGGTGATGTATGTCAGCTTGTGGGATGGAATTCCATGCCTGTTGCGCTTGGTCGGTCAATACAGGAACGGTTAACGCTGCCTGTGGGTGATGCTGGAGATGTGGTCCATTGATGTCCCACATGTGCTCGATTGGAGACTGAGCTGGTAATCGAGCAGGCCAAGGCAGTATGTCGACACTGTAGAGGGATTACAGAAGCGGTATGTGGGAAACAGATATCCATCGGTGACCATGCAGCTCGTTGGAATGAAATTACAATGAAATGAACACCCTTAGCTGCTTACAGGCGTTGACATACGTCAACGGGGACAGATGAAAATGTGTGCCCCGACCGGGACTAGAACCCGGTATCTCCTGCTTACATGGCAGACGCTCTATCCATCTGAGCCACCGAGGACACAGAGGATAGCGCGACTGCAGGGATTTATCTCTGGCACGTCTCCCGCGAAACACACATTCTCAACGTATTGTCCCGCACTTAGTATATATATAGTTAAGGCTCACCGGTCACTTGACCATATTGTTCTTCTGTACGAATGCACAAACAGTGCCGGAACTCTTACGGGAATCGGCAACGCGCCGCGAGTAATTAGTATAATGGGCGGGGGCACTACGAATGTAGTGCGGGACAATACGTTGAGAATGTGGGTTTCGCGGGAGGCGTGCCAGAGATAAATCCCTGCAGTCGCGCTATCCTCTGTGTCCTCGGTGGCTCAGATGGATAGAGCGTCTGCCATGTAAGCAGGAGATCCCGGGTTCGAGTCCCGGTCGGGGCACACATCTTCATCTGTCCCCGTTGGCATATGTCAACGCCTGTAAGCAGCTAAGGGTGTTCATTTCATTTTAAACAGATATCCCTTTGGAAAATACCCCTGGGCTGCTGTTCATGAATGGCAGTACAACAGGTCGAATCACGAGACTGACGTACAAATTTGCAGTCAGGGTGCGTGGGATGAACAAGAGACTGCTCGTGTTGTCATACGAAATCGCATTCCAGACCACTATCCAGGTGTATGTCCAATGAGTCTAGCACACAAACTGGATGGGCGGAGGCCCTCAACTCGTCTGCTTCTAACCGACACACGGCCATCACTGGCACCGAGGCTGAACCAGCTTTCATCAGAAAAGACCACAGACCTCCACTCTGCCGTCCAGTGAGCCCTCGCTTGGCACCACTGAAGCTGGATATGACGGTGGTTTGGGGTCGGTGGACTGCACGCTACAGGGCGTCTGGATCGGAGCTGTCCTTGAAGTAACCGATTTGTAACAGTTCGTTGTGACACTGTGTGGTTAGCTGTTGCTGCAATTACTGCTGCAGGTGCAGTGCGTTGCGCCAGAGGCATACGCCGAACCCAGTGGTCTTTCCTCTCGGTGGTGCCGTGTGAACGTCCAGAGTCTGGTCTTCTAGCTACCGTACATTCTCGTGACCATCGCTGCCGGTAGTCACGTATAGCAACTACGTTCTTGCCAAGTCTTTCTGCATTATCGCTTCTCGTAGACCTGTACACGACCTCTTTCAAACACAGTGAGGTATTCCAGAATGAGATTTTCACTCTGCAGCGGAGTGTGCGCTGATATGAAGCTTCCTGGCAGATTAAAACTGTGTGCCCGACCGAGACTCGAACTCGGGACCTTTGCCTTTCGCGGGCAAGTGCTCTACCAACTGAGCTACCGAAGCACGACTCACGCCCGGTACTCACAGCTTTACTTCTGCCAGTACCTCGTCTCCTACCTTCCAAACTTTACAGAAGCTCTCCTGCGAAACTTGCAGAACTAGCACTCCTGAAAGAAAGGATATGCGGAGACATGGCTTAGCCACAGCCTGGGGGATGTTTCCAGAATGAGATGTTCACTCTGCAGCGGAGTGTGCGCTGATATGAAACTTCCTGGCAGGTTAAAACTGTGTGCCCGACCGAGACTCGAACTCGGGACCTTTGCCTTTCGCGGGCAAGTGCTCTACCAACTGAGCTACCGAAGCACGACTCACGCCCGGTACTCACAGCTTTACTTCTGCCAGTACCTCGTCTCCTACCTTCCAAACTTTACAGAAGCTTTCCTGCGAAACTTGCAGAACTAGCACTCCTGAAAGGAGCTTCGGTAGCTCAGTTGGTAGAGAACTTGCCCGCGAAAGGCAAAGGTCGCGAGTTCGAGTCTCGGTCGGGCACACAGTTTTAATCTGCCAGGGAGTTTCACAGTGAGGTATTGATAATGGTGTCTTTGTAGCCTTAAAGGAATTCTTGGCTAACATCAACTCGCCAGGTCCAATCTCAAAGATAACTAACGCTCACGACCATTACAGGATCTACTTAAAGCAAACCTGATATGCATCCTCACAATGCTGCTGCTAGCGCCACTCTCATGCGACTGGCGCTAAATTTGAACAGACATCGTCTTTCAGATGTAGAAAAACGCCTACCAACTTTCGTTCACGTATCGCAACTCTCCTTGGTGCTGCGATTTTCTTTCCGTCAGTGTGTGTAGAAAATTTGTTGAAAGTTGCTAATTGTTCTCATTCTCTAATGCTGGATGAATATAGTCTGGGTATTTTGCGCGCCACAAGTTACGTTACCTCAAGATACGTACGCAGTTTCTAATTTTAGCACTTGACTTACTGTAATGAAACTTTAATATTATACCTCTTAATGAGCAGACTGTAACAGCATTTTAAATTTTTAAATTCGATTTGTGATTATAGAAAATATTGAAAATCAGAGTTTTGTTGCCATGCAACCTGGAACTTGTCGTGGTCAGCGTTTTAGTTGTTAAGTAATATAGATTGTGAAGTACCCAAACCTAGTAACTGACGAATTCGATAACTAATTGGAACAGAATTAAGTAGCGGGTATTGTGCTGATCTATTCGGACGTTAATACTGGAGTGCAGTAATTATCAGTTCACTGATTGTGTGAGGCCAGTAGAACCTTCGTATTCACGTATCCTTCCTTTTTCTTTCGGTCCACAGTTCTTTCATTGTTTCAGTATGTCTTATTTTGTGTCCGCTGCTGTTTTGCAAAGTTGACATATGCGTCTTTTTGTCTTTTCCAGAAAAGCGACAAAAAGAAACGGAACAGGCAGCGTCGCGAAAAGAGCGTGGAAAGCGAGAAGACAGATGAAGAGGTTCCAGAGGACCCGGACAAGGAGAACCTTCCGTACAACGTTGAAGTCTCTGACATCATGGGCAGGTGCGTTCTGCAAAAGCCCGGCGCTCCATGTCGCATTTACATTACACAATCAGAACCATCCAGCTCGTCACAGTAATGGTTACAAAATACAAGATAAACTTTTGCAATAATGACAATTTGAATAAAGACATGAACCATGGACCTTGCCGTTGGTGGGGAGGCTTGCGTGCCTCAGCGATTCAGATGGCCGTACCGTAGGTGCAACCACAACGGAGGGGTATCTGTTGAGAGGCCAGACAAACATGTGGTTCCTGAAGAGGGGCAGCAGCCTTTTCAGTAGTTGCAGGGGCAACAGTCTGGATGATTGACTGATCTGGCCTTGTGACAATAACCAAAACGGCCTTGCTGTGCTGGTACTGCGAACGGCTGAAAGCAAGGGGAAACTACAGCCGTAATTTTTCCCGAGGACATGCAGCTTTACTGTATGATTAAATGATGATGGCGTCCTCTTGGGTAAAATATTCCGGAGGTAAAATAGTCCCCCATTCGGATCTCCGGGCGGGGACTACTCAAGAGGACGTTGTTATCAGCAGAAAGAAAACTGGCATTCTACGGATCGGAGCGTGGAATGTCAGATCCCTTAATCGGGCAGGTAGGTTAGAAAATTTAAAAAGGGAAATGGATAGGTTAAAGTTAGATATAGTGGGAATTAGTGAAGTTCGGTGGCAGGAGGAACAAGACTTTTGGTCAGGTGATTACAGGGTTATAAATACAAAATCAAATAGGGGTAATGCAGGAGTAGGATTAATAATGAATAAAAAAATAGGAGTGCGGGTTAGCTACTACAAACAGCATAGTGAACGCATTATTGTGGCCAAGATAGACACAAAGCCAATGCCTACTACAGTAGTACAAGTTTATATGCCAACTAGCTCTGCAGATGATGAAAAAATTGATGAAATGTATGACGAGATAAAATAAATTATTCTGGTAGTGAAGGGAGACGAAAATTTAATAGTCATGGGTGACTGGAATTAGTCAGTAGGAAAAGGGAGAGAAGGAAACATAGTAGGTGAATATGGATTGGGGGGAAGAAATGAAAGAGGAAGCCGCCTTGTAGAATTTTGCACAGAGCATAACTTAATCATAGCTAACACTTGGTTCAAGAATCATGAAAGAAGGTTGTATACCTGGAAGAATTCTGGAGATACTAAAAGGTATCAGATAGATTATATAATGGTAAGACAGAGATTTAGGAACCAGGTTTTAAATTGTAAGACATTTCCAGGGGCAGATGTGGATTCTGACCACAATCTATTGGTTATGAACTACAGATTGAAACTGAAGAAACTGCAAAAAGGTGGGAATTTAAGGAGATGGGACCTGGATAAACTGAAAGAACCAGAGGTTGTATGGAGTTTCAAGGAGAGCATAAGGGAACAATTGACAGGAATGGGGGAAAGAAATACAGTAGAAGAAGAATGGGTAGCTCTGAGGGATGAAGTAGTGAAGGCAGCAGAGGATCAAGTAGGTAAAAAGACGAGGGCTAATAGAAATCCTTGGGTAAGAGAAGAAATACTGAATGTAACTGATGAAAGGAGAAAATATAAAAATGCAGTAAATGAAGCAGGCAAAAAGGAATACAAACGTCTCAAAAATGAGATCGACAGGAAGTGCAAAATGGCTAAGCAGGGATGGCTAGAGGACAAATGTAAGGATGTAGAGGCTTGTCTCACTAGGGGTGAGATAGATACTGCCTACAGGAAAATTAAAGAGACCTTTGGAGAGAAGAGAACCACTTGTATGAATATCAAGAGCTCAGATGGCAACCCAGTTCTAAGCAAAGAAGGGAAGGCAGAAAGGTGGAAGGAGTATATAGAGGGTTTATACAAGGGCGATATACTTGAGGACAATATTATGGAAATGGAAGAGGATGTAGATGAAGATGAAATGGGAGATAAGATACTGCGTGAAGAGTTTGACAGAGCACTGATAGACCTGAGTCGAAACAAGGCCCCGGGAGTAGACAACATTCGATTAGAACTACTGATGGCCTTGGGAGAGCCAGTCATGACAAAACTCTACCATCTGGTGAGCAAGATGTATGAGACAGGCGATATACCCTCAGACTTCAAGAAGAATATAATAATTCCAATCCCAAAGAAAGCAGGTGTTGACAGATGTGAAAATTACCGAACTATCAGTTTAATAAGTCACAGCTGTAAAATACTAACGCGAATTCTTTACAGACGAATGGAAAAACTGGTAGAAGCGGACCTCGGAGAAGATCAGTTTGGATTCCGTAGAAATGTTGGAACACGTGAGGCAATACTAACCTTACGACTTAGAAGAAAGATTAAGAAAAGGCAAACCTACGTTTCTAGCATTTGTAGACTTAGAGAAAGCTTTTGACAACGTTAACTGGAATACTCTCTTTCAAATTCTGAAGGTGGCAGGGGTAAAATACAGGGAGCGAAAGGCTATTTACAATTTGTACAGAAACCATATGGCAGTTATAAGAGTCGAGGGGCATGAAAGTGAAGCAGTGGTTGGGAAAGGAATGAGACATGGTTGTAGCCTCTCCCCGATGTTATTCAATCTGTATATTGAGCAAGCAGTAAAGGAAACAAAAGAAAAATTCGGAGTAGGTATTAAAATTCATGGAGAAGAAGTAAAAACTTTGAGGTTCGCCGATGACATTGTAATTCTGTCAGAGACAGCAAAGGACTTGGATGAGCAGTTGAACGGAATGGACAGTGTCTTGAAAGGAGGATATAAGATGAACATCAACAAAAGCAAAACGAGGATAATGGAATGTAGTCAAATTAAATCGGGTGATGCTGAGGGGATTAGATTAGGAAATGAGACACTTAAAGTAGTAAAGGAGTTTTGCTATTTAGGGAGTAAAATAACTGATGATGGTCGAAGTAGAGAGGATATAAAATGTAGACTGGCAATGGCAAGGAAATCGTTTCTGAAGAAGAGAAATTTGTTAACATCGAATATAGATTTAAGTGTCAGGAAGTCGTTTCTGAAAGTATTTATATGGAGTGTACCCATGTATGGAAGTGAAATATGGACGATAACCAGTTTGGACAAGAAGAGAATAGAAGCTTTGGAAATGTGGTGCTACAGAAGAATATTGAAGATAAGGTGGCTAGATCACGTAACTAATGAGGAGGTATTGAATAGGATTGGGGAGAAGAGAAGTTTGTGGCACAACTTGACTAGAAGAAGGGATCGGTTGGTAGGACATGTTTTGAGGCATCAAGGGATCACAAATTTAGCATTGGAGGGCAGCGTGGAGGGTAAAAATCGTAGAGGGAGACCAAGAGATGAATACACTAAGCAGATACAGAAGGATGTAGGTTGCAGTAGGTACTGGGAGATGAAGAAGCTTGCACAGGATAGAGTAGCATGGAGAGCTGCATCAAACCAGTCTCAGGACTGAAGACCACAACAACAACGACAGTCGAGAAAATTATTGACGTGCTCTGTTGACAATGTCCAATTTCATGAAATAGCTGTTTCGTATATGTGACGTGCGAGTTGAAGAAAAACCATTTAGTATAGCCTACCTACTGTGAAGCAAATGGATGTACTGGTAATGACAAGTGATGATTAAAAATATCAGCGCCGCTGTCAGGCATGCAGAAGTGCAGGTACTGGAAAAGTACGGAAAGAGTTGATGTAACACGCTATTTAATACTCTCCAACGGCATTCCGGAAAATTACAAAAAATTGTAAATATTCTTTTAAATCACTGGCCTGGAGGCTCCCAAAAATGGTTCAAATGGGTCCGAGCACTTTAGGACTTAACATCTGAGGTCATCAGTCCCCTAGAACTTAGAACTACTTTAAAAAATGGCTCTGAGCACTATGGGACTTAACATCTATGGTCATCAGTCCCCTAGAACTTAGAACTACTTGAACCTAACTAACCTAAGGACAGCACACACATCCATGCCCAAGGGAGGATTCGAACCTGTGACCGTAGCAGCTGTGTAGGTCCGGACTGAAGCGCCTAGAACCGCTCTGTCACCGCGGCGGGCGGAGGTTCCCAAACATAGCCGTTGCGAACATGTCCATTTGCAAACAAGTAACGCATATTATTTGAAGTGAAAAATTACTAACACAAACGAACCAATCTGTCATTGATGATGATGGTGAAGTCCCATACTCCTTGACAGAGCATAGGGGAATGATGCGGGAGACCCACACCGCCATACTAGGCAGGGTCCTAGTGGAGGTGGTTTGCCATTGCCTTCCTCCGACTGTGATGTGGGTGAGGGGTGGTGATGTAGACTTCACAACAACACTCAGTCATCTCGAGGCAGGTGAAAATCCCTGACCCCACCGTGAATCGAACCCGGGACCCCGTGCTCGGAAGTGAGAACGCTACCGCGAGACCACGAGCTCCGGACAATCTGTCATTAGTCTCCCTCTACGAGTCACTGCAGATATATGGTCCAGGGACATAACCACCACCTATGTTCGACTACTCTCAGACGGCAGATGGCAGCACTAACAGTGGAGGATATACGAGGGCTATCCACAAAGTACATTACGTTTTCAAATTAAAAATAAATAAAGGATTGGAAATTTTTTTTATTATATACAGATGAAAGCCACACTTAAATACTACTTTTCTACATAGTTGCCATTTAAATTAAGGCACTTATCGTAGCGATGGACGAGCTTGGAAATTCCTTCATCGTAAAATTCGGCCGCCTGCGCCTTCAACCACGTGGTTACCTCTTCTTGAAGCTGTGCATCGTCATCAAAACGCTGCATAGCCAACCACTTCTTCATTGCTGGGAATAAGTGGAAGTCGCTCGGTGCCAGGTCTGGACTGTACGGCGGATGAGGAAACAACTCCCACTTAAAAGATTCGAGAACTTCCCGAGTGGCATTTGCCGTGTGGGCCCGGGCTTTGTCGTCAATCAGCAAGATCTTTGAGCCCAACTTTCCCCTGCGCTTGTTTTGTATTGCTCTTCTGAGGTTGTGCAGAGTTTGGCAATACCTTTGAGAGTTTATTGTAGTGCCTCTTTCCAGGAAATCCACAAAAATCACACCTTTTCTGTCCCAAAAGACAGTCGCCATCACCTTCCTTGCCGACATTGTCTGCATGCATTTCTTGGGTTTTTGGGGGGAATTTGTGTGCCCCCACTGCATTGACTGCAATTTTGTCTCGCAGTTCGCATGCTTAACCCATGTTTCGTCACCAGTAACGAAGCGATCGAGTAATGAGTCGCCATCTTTCTCGTAAGCGTCCAAAAACGTTAACGCTGCAGCCATTCATTAGTTTTGTGAATCTCTGGCAAGATTTTTGGTATCCATCTTTCACAAAACTTGTGGTAACCATGCTTTTCGGAAATGATTTCGTGCAACAAACTTCGTGAAATTTGTGGAAAACTCATAGAGAGTTCCGTTATTGTGAAATTACGGTTTCACGGACCGCGGCATCGACTTTTTCGACAAGTTCGGCAGTCACTATGCTGGGTCTTCCACTTCGCTCCTCGTCGTGAACGTTAGTTCGGCCATTTTTAAATTTTATGACGCACTCCACCTTCAGTGATTATGTTGTCCCCATACACTTCACTTCTATCGGTGAACAGTTTTTTGCAGTCAAAAACCTTATTACAGCACCCACTTCACACTTCGCGGCATTTTCAATTAACGCTGACATTTCAAACTGTCACATTAACTCAACGGAGTACAGCACGAACCTCTCACTAGCACGGCAGGATGCCGACTGAGCGGCGGAGTGCCATGACACCAAGATGGCCGCGCTAGCCCCGCCCCTAACGGACACAAACGAAAACGTAATGTACTTGGTGGATAGCCCTCGTATATAAGCGTGCCGGTGTGTGTGTGGTGGGCTGGGAGGGGGGAGGGGGGGGGGGGCACGTGGAAGATAGTGCAGTCGCGGAACGGAGCGATTTATCCGACTTCCAAAACGGTATTATCATTGGCTTTCGGGCCAAGGGTCGAAGCATTTCCGATACGTCTAGGTCTGTAAAGAGTCCGCGTGCCTCCGTGGTTAAATTATATCACCCATAGTAGAGTTACACTATCCAAATGTGATGCCGAGATAACTGTGGCGCAGCACGGGCGATAAATGAAATGGGTGAAGGACGGCTCCGGAGCCGAGCGAATAGATGCGCAACTGTTGAGAAACTACCGCTCTGATGAACCAAGGGGTTGCTAGCAGTGTGTCCTCAACGACTGTTCAGAGAATTTTACTCTGTACGGGCCTCTGTAGCAGACGCCTGGTTCATGCACCATGCTGACTGCTGTTTCTCGAAGGCTGGAAGTCCACTGAGTGACAAGTGGCCTTTTGAGGTGAATCACGTTTTACGCTCCATCCGACACATGGCCGTTGGCGGGTATGGCGTGAAAACAAACAGCGTGCATGCGCAGTGGTCTGGGAAATGTTTTCATGGCCTTCCTTGGGCGACCACGTCATTCTGGAAGGTACGGTGATTCAACACAAGTACGCATCCATCCTTGGCGTGACTCCACATCCCTGTTGGTATCTTCTAGAACCTCACTGATTCTCTTTCAGCGGTCTGCGCTTGCAGAATGTGGTTATTCAGGTTTTTGACAGGTGGTCACTTTCATGTAACTGGAAAGTGTAACTTTATCATTTAATGTAGTACATTTTAATAATGTACGAATGAGCCGGCCGGTGTGGCCGTGCGGTTCTAGGCGCTTCAGTCTGGAACCGCGTGACCGCTGCGATCGCAGGTTCGAATCCTGCCACGGGCATGGAAGTGTGTGATGTCCTTAGGTTAGCTAGGTTTAAGTAGTTCTAAGTTCTAGGGGACTGGTGACCACAGATGCTAAGTCCCATAGTCCTCAGAGCCATTTGAACCATTTTTTTTTGTCCGAATGCAAAAGAGAAACAGTTGAAGCAGGTAGCGTCTACTTCTTGCCGGCACAATAGTGGTAATGAAAAATTGTTGCACCACTATCCTTATGTTGATTGTCATCGTTAGCGAGCTCCATTATGGAGATAGTATGAACGAAAGTAAATACATTGATGAGACGAAACATTATGATCATTGCCCACCTAGGGGATTGAATTCCGCTTCTAGTGCTTAAGGCACGGGATGGAAACTATACAAGAGGAGCTGAGTATATTCTAGCAACGATAAGGGCCGCAAATCGTCAAATTCACGGCGACACTGGTCTCTGCCAGCAGGCAACTGTCGTGAACATCCAAGGAAAGTGGTTGAGAGACGGTGAAAGAATGAGTAGGAGACAAGATATGATTATGGATGTCTACATTATTGAATGGACGACGGATTTCAGTTGATGATATTTGTGAGAAAAAGTACCACCACAGCTGTATGTTGAGAATGTCTTTATTCTATCACACGACTAGTTTCGGTGGCACATTACCGCCATCCTAAGGCCCCACCACCATCACCAAAAGACTGCTTGATTTCCTCGGCGCATTTACTACAGGATCCTTGTTACTAGCACACGTGGGCTAGGCAACACGGTTTCGAGTAGAGACTCCTAATGAAAGCTAGCCCACGTGTGCTAGTAACAAGGATCCTGCAGTAAATGCGTCAAGGAAATCAATCACTCTTTTGGCAATGATGGGGCCTGAGGATGGCGGTAATGTGCCACCGAAACTAGTCGTGTGATAGAATAAAGACATTCTCAACATACAGCTGTGGTGGTACTTTTTCTCACATGGCACAAAGGTGTTGGACGTTCACGCATCGTCACAGATCGTGGACGTGGAGACTTGCCAGCTCTATAAAGCGGGGCACGTGGTAATCACTGAAACACCTGACGACGGAGTGGTGTGCTGCTGCAGGCATACGTGCTTCATAATACTCCGCTCAGCGCGTTTTGTTGAACGTGGGGCTCCGGAACACACATCCCATATGTGTTTCCACGTTAACCGAATCACTTAGCCAATCACGGCTGCATTGATCAAAATTACGTCGAAATTTGACCATGGAAAAGTGTCACCTTGCCGGACAAATCACCTTTCTTGTTACGCCAAATCGATGGTCACGTCCAGATACGCCGTCATCCAGGCGAACGTCGGTCCTAAACATGCACCGCACCTCGGCCAGTGTTTTACGCCATTGGCGACGTTCACATGAGTTTACATAGGACCTGTGGTAGTAGTCTGAGGCGCCGTAACAGCTGTGGGCAACGCAAACATAACTGCGGACGACCCGCCACTCATCATGCTTGATGTTTTCCCTGACGGCCATATCATCTTCAGCACTATAACTGCCTGGATCACAATTTCTGCATCGTGCTACAGTGGTTTCAGGAGCACGATAGTGTAATCGCTTTGATGTTTTGGTCACCAAATTCTCCTGATCTGAACCCATTGCAACAGATCTGGGACGCTGTTGATTGACAGCTCTCCGGCCCACGAACCACCGACCTGTACTTAACAGGAATTGCGTGACCTGTGCCTAGACATCAGTTACCACATACCTCCGGGAGCATACTAAGTACCTGTCGAATCCACCTCACGCACAATCGCCGCAGTACTGAGTTTCAAAGGAGGAACAACGTGCTGTTAACTATGTGCTCATAATGTTTTCGCTGGTCAGTATGTACGCGCAGTCTGTTGCCATTTATTATAAGCGAAGAAGTCATCTCAACAGTAGAAACTTCTCAAACTCAGAAAACGTTATTCTTTTTTAAAAAAGACTCATGCTCTTTTTAACGACTAAAAATGTTACCTACCAGCTTTGAAGCACCACTAAGATTACGAAATTCGCGCTCCTACTTCACGCACTCTCAGAAGTTAGGTAGAGTATTTAGACTTGATGGCTATTTAGATTCGATCTCGTTAAGTACGAAGCGGAGATAGTGGCCCTTTCCCGAGCTCTTTTGTCTGTGCCCAGTAAAAGTATGCGAGTAAAGTCGTTCCTGCTATTTCTTCTATGCGCCACATGTATAGAGCGACTATAGCGTTACCGCCCCTAATTTGAAGTAAAACTTGCGTTTAATAATAGGCAAACTTGACGTTACGTAAATTATTTACTGAAAATTCTATCTTTGGCTGTAACTTTATAAGAAGGACTGCGGCCAAACAGTGGAATTTTGTCTTTTTGATTTATTGTAATTAATTTGCATGACACAAGAATAATTACCACTATTATGACTTTCTTGGCTAGACTTATGGAATTAGCTACGGCTCACAGTGTATTTGGAGAAGGATTCGTTTGGCAGTTTCTATACGCATTTGACCGCGAGCAGAAGGGAAAGCTTTATCCAGAAAGATTATTGGCCTTCAAAAAACTAAATATGATTTACAGGTTAAAATGAGTATAAAAATTAAATGGTAATCACGCACAAAATAGCACATAAAAAGATCGCGAGCCAAACATAAAGTCTCCGTGTTTCAATATTTCACTTTCTTTCCCTGGTATGCGCTTACTACACTTTTCACAGAAAGGATGATTAAATAACGTAGCCTACAAGCAGAAAATACTTTTTTTAAGTTTTCTAAATGTGAAACAGCTTTCACGACACTTTATGACTTAATACAGCAAGGCGACAACCTCGTATCGGCAGTGATAACAGAGACGATAGCTTAACATAACAAGTACAAGAAAGATAGAAAGAGAATAAGAGTGCAAGAGAGACCAGAACCAAAGAGAGCAAGAGATCTTTTCACAATAGTAAACGCACATTAACTTCTTAAAGTACTTTAACGTTATTATTTTTGTGTATTTTTTATGTTGGTATTAGTTAGAAAGCTCATGCTTCGCTGCATTACATAGATGCTTGTCAGAATAAAATTAAATATTATTCAATTTAAGCGTTCTAGACGCTGTCATTTGGTAACATTTCTTTTGATATGAGGGAAACTTTTTTTAAAAATCTGTGATGCTACACGACTCCCGTATCTGTGATTGAAGAGTTCTCTAGGTAGGCTGTCGTTCTTGCCGAACACACGCCTGAGGTCCAAAGTGCAGACTGGCATAAAAGTCAATAGGTTGTGGGCGACGATGTCGAGTGAAAGAGCCAGTCGTGCTAATTTTGAGTCAAACACGTTATCTCAACACGCGGAAAGTCGGTTAGCTACGCGATTTTATTTCCTCTCAGATATTTATGATTGTGTAATATATCTGTGATGAAATTTTATGCTGCAGCCGAAATGTTCATTTCTATGTATGTCGGATCTTGCGGAAAAGAGCACGGAACAAGTGTCGAGTTTGTAAAACGTTCCACTTTCAAGTATTCTCTACTGTCATTCGCAGCTCACAATTTTCCCTTCCTCGTCTTTCCACAGAAAATCATTAGCGCATGTCAAGTCGCTAGTGTGTAACTATTTCTTCCTTACAACACGATACTCTATCTATGATTCCTGAGGGTTGTTCGACTTTTCCTCAATAATGGGTGCAATTTTAAAGATTTCCACGTTTTCACTAAATATCACAAAAAAACGGAACAGTGCTCCCTCATAAAAAAAAAAAAAAACACGCTAGTTGGTCCGCTATACTGATCGTCTTTAACCCATCTCTTTATCGCTCACTTTTCTGACGTCGACTTCACTTTTACAGGCTCCGCAGGAAATTCCCTCATTCTGAAAATCTATTATCCATGACGTCACATTAATCTAAACTATGAAAGGGACATGTATGATTCGTGAATGGTGTAGCTTCATTCCTGTTACGCATTTTAAATGCTTGCTTGTTTGGCGTGTGGAGTCTCACATAGATTCGTGTCAGTTCGCCTACATCCGAATCAGGTCGGCTAGTATAGCAGCCTTTGGCGCTAACAGTACGCTTTGCTCTACACTCGGACGGGTTGGGACGAACCTCTAATATCTGGTATAATGGGAAGCACGCTTTGCCATGTATGTCTTTTGATGTTATATGATTTAGATAAGGGTGTGCTTTTCTATCTGCAATTGAATGCATTAGTAAACTGACCATCTTTGTTTTCATTCACTACGACTAATAAGTTTTTATACTAACTACTTTCTAGCACCGGAGTCTGCTCGGTGTTTCTATCTTCTCTTCGACAAATCTAATGAGCGTATCATCAGGATCGAGTTTGACGATTCAATTACTATCTCACTTTATTTCAAACGCTTTCTCAGTGTGATTAACTGATTATATTCTTTCGGGCTTCTATCCGAACTGACAATAGTTTCTGTTAAACATGTCCACGCCTGATTGAAGCTGAACTTTGCCTGGGGAAAAATTTAAAGCGGACGAAGTCGTAACACCTTAAGATAAATGAATGAGTATGCTAAGGAGTGTTAAGAGCTGTTACAGTTCACTGTATACTGGGTAATTCACAAAGATATGCAAATATTTTAATCTGTAATTCTACAAATAAAACTAAAGAAAAAAGTTGATATAAACATGTGTCCGCAAATATTTAGTTACGGAATTACGGCTAATAAAAGATTTTTCCTGAAATTTAGCAACTTCGCTGATATGAAGCCATCGCAAAACTATACGCGGTTAAAGTAAAGCACGATTTCCATTTATTTTGTTGTTATTGATCTGGTGAATCTAACAAAACATGTGCCAGACGTGTATCTGCAGTAGTTTTTCAGAACATCCAGAGAAGCAACGACGTAATTTCGTAAAATTTTTTATTTATTAACTACTTGATCCAATTTAATTTTTAAATTGCAGACAGTTGCAGACAGTTTTCAACAGAAGTTGTAGAGAATTTAATTTTGGAAACTGTATGAATGTGTCAGATAATCCGCTTTTATTAATACACTCGTGAATTCATCTTCAACCGGAAAAAACAAAACTCATTGTTAAGGAAGTTGTACAGAATACATACAATTTCACAATACAATCACAATAAAAGTTCAAAAATGTTTCCACCGAGATCAGTGCATTTAGCTGCCCGTGTGTGAACAGATTTTGTTGCTTGTTTCAGTTTCACAATGTTGTTCTTAATTAAACAAATTTACTTGTATAATAATCTTTGCTTCTCTGGATGTTCTGGAAAACTACTACAGATACACGTCTGGCACATGTTTTACTAGAGTCATCAGACCAATAAAAACAAAATGAATGGAAATCGTGCTTTACTTTAACCTCGTATAGTTTTGCGATGGCTTCATATTAGTGAATTTGCTGAATTTAAGGCAAAATTTTTGTTAGCCGTAACTCCGTAACTAACCATTTACGGACCTATGTTTATGCGAACTTTTTTCTTTAGTTGTACTTGTAGAGTAACATATTAAAATATTCGCATATCTTCATGAATCACCTTATATATGTAAATAGGAAAGTCGCGACACATGGTGTAACATGTATTTATTTTCCATCTCCAACGTGGTTATGAACCAAATCAGTAATTTTGAAATAAATGGCGCTATTAGAAATAAGTATACACAACCTACGCTAATGTAGGTCACAGGTAATAATAATAATTCATCCGTGGATTCCTTTCTTTTGCTCCCTTCTTTCCGAAGGCGGAGACAATGAACAAAGATAGTTAATTTTAGTACGCCATTCAACCAGATACTACGCATTCGCCTACTCATCCACCATTAGCAGTAAACTGTTAACTAGAAACTATAATATGCCATTACGTGCAAGCTTATGGACACGCCGGTAGATGTAATATTAAAATTTAGACGAAACTATTAACATTCAGTCGCATACCTGTGAGGTAATCTTTAAAATCTAGACAGCTTTTTCTATGCGTTATTAGTACATAATGAGAATTTATTCCCAGACCCCTATCCTTGACTATGTAAATTCCTTTATATTATTGTTTGTCCCAAATCGGTGAAAGAGAGGCTACATGACCGTAAAAAGTAAACATGTTTTAAGTACCACAAATAAAAGAACCACATAATAATACGTAAAAATAGGATTATTATAAAGGAATGTCCTTTGCAGATTATTTTAATGAGGGTTTTCTGAACATTTGTTGAAGGTGGATTTCTATCTTCCACACTCTCATTAGAGATGTGTTGGCCCGGCTCCCAAAAATTTTCTCCTGATATTAATCTTCCCAATTGTTTCATGAAGAATCATTGGTATAAAGAGACAATTTAGAGGGAATTCCCACAGCGCCAGAATATCCACGTACGCCCCTCCCCCCCTCCTCTCCCCCCCCCTTCCGTCATCTGTAGAACGTGTCTGTTGCGCTCAATTCACTTAATTTTAAACCATTCACCTGTCTTGGGAACTGCTGGTGTTTCACTGGCGAGTTTACCACTCCGAAGCCACAGAAGTTACAGTAACTTGCAGTCGACCTACAGTAGCTCGCAGTCAGCCTACACTCAAAGCAACAGAACTCGGTTTCCAGCTCTAGCTGGCCGATGATTGTAATACACATCATTATGATGATAAAGTCAATCGTTAACCGTAACGTCATGAATGCAGTATTCCTCGGTTGGAAAGAACATTTCCCCTACTTCTTATGGAAGAAGTTACTGCGTGGTCTCAAAAGTTGTTGAAACGGATGGAAATTGTCTGCTCCTTCCGATTACCATGAATTCCAATAAGGTGTTAACAACCAGGAAAGAGAAAAAACTTTGTGTGTGTGTGTGTGTGGGGGGGGGGGGGGGGGGGGGGGAAATCATCAGTCTCATAGCTGGTTTGATGCGGCTTGCTACGAATTCTTTTCCTGTGCCAAACTCTTCATCTCAGAGAAGCACTTGCACACTACATCCTCAATTATTTGTTCGTTATATCACAGTCTCCATCTTCCTCTGGAGTATTTTCCCTCTACAGCTCCCTCTAGTACCATGGAAGTTATTTCCTGTTGTCTTAACACAGGTCTTATCAACCCTGTCCCTTCTTCTTCTCAGTGTTCTCCACATGTTCCTTTCTTCTGCGAAAAACCTCTTTGTTTCTTATCCTATCGGCCTACCTAATTTTCATCATAGCACAACAACTCTAACCTTCAATTCTCTTCTTTTCCTCTTTTCGCACAGTCCATTACTCACTACCATACGATGCTGTGCTCCAAGCATACACTGTCGGGAATTTCGTCCTGCTATTAAGGCCGATGGTTGATACTAACAAATTTCTCTTGCCTACGAATACCCTCTTTGTCTGTGCTAGTCCATGTTTTATGTTCTTGCATCGTCCGTCTTGTGTTATTTTGCCTCCTAGAAAGCAGAATTTCTTAAAGACAAAGCTTCTGAAAATGGTAGGCACTGTAATAACGACCAGTTTTGTCGTTGCCAGTTTTGTTGTTGTTTGTTGGATCCATCCCAATTTTTGTTTTTCCCTGCAGTTGTTACCTTTTAGCCAACGCCCCTGTCATTTTTGGTTCCATAGACGTTTTCCTTTAACATGTGTTCCATCACCCTGATCCTTATTCGTCTTGTCAACTGTCCTTTGTTCGGATGAAAATAGTCTGAAGGGGATTATCTGAGAAAAGCTATGAATTGGCAGAAATTAGTAAATTGTAGCCATTCGATATCTGCTTACTTTTCCATTACTCATTACGTCGCTAAACATTAGCTTTCTCACAGTCTCAAAATTGGACAGTCTTCTATTGCACTAAGCGCTAGGGTCAATAACGACAGGGTTAGAGTAAGCCGCTATGTATTGTTACGATGGCAATTCTTTCACAAGGTTGTATAGAGGACTGTTGCGGAAGCGGTGCTCTTAGCTGCAGGTTACTGACCTGCCGAACTGGTCTTTCTTGTAACCTTGGAAACCAAATTATTTTTACGTCGCCATTCGTGGCGTGTGATCTTTATCGTGACTCATCATTTGATTTACCCTTCCGCGGCGGCACGGCGCTTTTTATGAGAACGTTGTTGACGAGAGAGCCGCCGCGTTTATTTATAACCGGCACGTTTACAGCTCCAAGTGGCTTGTGAATGACGATGCGTGACTTGAGATCTTTTAAACTGCCTATAAAAATATTATTATTTAGCCACGCTGCGAGTTTTACGTCAAAGATGCTTTAGTTAGGGCGAGACGAGATTATATCGAGCGTTTCGCGAGAACTGCCTGAGAAGCCCCTTAAGAGTCGCGAGGCGATAGCGTCGCCCTCAGAAAACAGAGGATATTTTGGCGCAGCGTGCTCCGCGTGTACGCACGTCAGAGTCGTAATTCAGCGTTCAGATGCCTGGCGTAGGAAACTGAAACAGCCATCAAATGCAAATATCAATCCCCTTTAGCTGTTGAGTGTCGTATATAAGCAACAACGACACAGTTTCGGAGCAGTCAATACAAGGAACAACATGAACACAATGGCTGCCGGATATTAAGAGCGAGAGTAGTACGTGCTATTTACACTACTGGCCATTAAAACTGCTACACCAAGAAGAAATGCAGTTGATAAACGGGTATTCATTGGGCAAATATATTATACTAGAACTGACATGTGATTACATTTTCACGCAATTTGGGTGCATAGATCCTGAGAAATCAGTACCCAGAACAACCACCTCTGGCCGTAATAACGGCCTTGATACGCCTGGGCAGAGTCAAACAGAGCTTGGATGGCGTGTACAGGTACAGCTGCCCATGCAGTTTCAACACGATACCACAGTTCATCAGGAGTAGTGACTGGCGTATTGTGACGAGCCAGTTGCTCGGTCACCACTGACCAGACGTTTTCAATTGGTGACATATCTGGAGAATGTGCTGGCCAGGGCAGTAGTCGAACACTTTTTGTTTCCAGAAAGGCCTGTACAGGACTTGCAACATGCTGCTGAAATGTAGGGTTTCGCAGGGATCGAATGAAGGGTAGAGCCACGGGTCTCAACACATCTGATATGTAACGTCCACTGTTCAAAGTCTCGTCAATGCGAACCAGAGGTGACCGAGACGTGTAGCCAGTGGCACCGCATACCTTCACGCCGGGTGATACGCCAGTGTGGCGATGACGAATACACGCTTCCAATGTGCGTTCACCGCGATGTCGCCAAACACGGATGCGACCATCATGGTACTGTAAACAGAACCTGGATTCATCCGAAAAAATGATGTTTTGCCATTCGTGCACCCAGGTTCGTCGTTGAGTGCGCCATCGCAGGCGCTCCTGTCTGTGATGCAGTGTCAAGGGTAACCGCAGCCATGGTCTCCGAGCTGATAGGCCATGCTGCTGCAAACGTCGTCGAACTGTTCGTGCAGATGGTTGTTGTCTTGCAAACGTCCCCATCTGTTGACTCAGGGATGAAGACGGGGCTGCACGATCCGTTACAGCCATGCGGATACGATGCCTGTCATCTCGACTGCTAGTTATACGAGGCCGTTGGGATCCAGCACGGCGTTTCGTATTACCCTCCTGAACCCACCGATTCCATATTCTGCTAACAGTCATTGGATCTCGACCAACGTGAGCAGCGATGTCGCGATACGATAAACCGCAATCCCGATAGGCTACAATCCGACTTTTATCAAAGTCGGAAAGTGATTGTAAGCATTTCTCCTCCTTACACGAGGCATCACAACAACGTTTCACCAGACAACGCCGGTCAGCTGCTGTTTGTGTATGAGAAATCGGTCGGAAACTTTCCTCATGTCAGCACGTTGTATGTGTCGCCATCGACGCCAACCTTGTATGAATGCTCTGAAAAACTAATCATTTGCATATCGCAGCATCTTCTTCCTGTCGGTTAAGCGGTGGTCGAGCGGTTCTAGGCGGTCAGTCCGGAGCCGCGCGACTGCTACGGTCGCAGGTTCGAATCCTGCCTCGGGCATGGATGTGTGTGATGTCCTTAGGTTAGTTAGGTTTAAGTAGTTCTAAGTTCTAGGGGACTGATGACCATAGATGTTAAGTCCCATAGTGCTCAGAGCCATTTCCTGTCGGTTAAATTTCGCGTCTGTAGCACGTCATCTTCGTGGTGTAGCAATTTTAATGGCCAGTAGTGTATTTCAACTGAAGGAAACTGCGACAGCTGTGTGAAAATGATTTATTAATCACGACTTATTTCATCACCTTATTTGTCACATCTTCAGGTGACAAACCGATGACAATGCTGATAAAATCATAAGTGAATATAACGTCAAGAAATTTTCCATGATTAATAAATCATTTTGACGCAGCGTTTGCGGCTTTCATCAGTTGTAGTGTATTATCACAGCTGTTGTTGCCCCTCATGCCAAGTTATTTGTAGCGTGCCACATAAACGACAAAAATCACTCAGTATATAATTTCCTAAAACCGAACGTTACACATAAACACAGCGTACTGAAATGTCTCTGATTTAGCGACATCGACAGCAGACCGAATGTAATACGGCCACAAAGATATTGAGGAGTGTGGAAATAGACAACTAATCATCCATAGTAATGCTCCAGTGCTAAATACCACAACGCTCGAATATACTGCTCGCCACCTCTTTGCTAAATAGCTGAAACTGCTAAACGAATATTTATTTAAAAGTTCCAATCTTAGCAGACTGGAGTGGTGACTGAAAATGCCTGCACAATTTGCTTGCTTCCATTCCACAATGTCAAACGTTTTTGTTGTGGTGATAAGTTCTCATGGGACCAAACTCAAACGTTCTTGTCCAAGATTATTCATAATTGTGGCGTATTGTACCAAGTCTAGTTCAGAAGGGGGTCTAGCAGGTACTACAACATGCACACAAATTATTAGGAATTTATTAAAACTTGAACGTACTTAGCTTTGGGAATAACTAGTGTAACAGAGAGGACACGTAATTAATGCTGACACTTGTAACATTTAGCAGTTCATAACAGAATGGTAGTTTCACATCAGTCTCTAATTGTCTTTAATGTGACATAACGTTCAGTATAACTCTTACAGTCGTAGGCAGCCAAATCTGTGCTACCACAATACACAGTACTGTCGTCGTAAGCGATGGGTATGACCGCTCGCTGATTACATACAGAATGGGCTGAACGGCACTGTGCTCGGAAATAAACAACGTTCCGGTTGCGGTGGCATAAGGAAACACTGAGGGCAGTGTCTACGCGGACGTCACCAATTCGTCCCTGCGTTTGGTAGCAACTGCCTTTACTTGTGGCACCGTCCTGAGGTTCCAACTTTTGCATAAGGCCTCGATCTATGGATGACACCGCAATGACTACCTTCGGGTTTTCAGAAGACGATAGCGCGAAGTATACAAGATATACAGAAAATGATTCTATATGTAGCAAGAACAGGTTTGCAATGGATGTTGGGGTGCTAGGCTGAGGGAAGAATACATACTCAAACAACTTTCATTTACTTTCTTTTAACAACCTTGCCTTCTAGGAAGGCGTGACACACACACAGAATACGCTAGTACTAGCATCCAATTTTAAATAATTGCAATAATTTAAAAATAGCAAATAAAACACGTAATGTCAATGAACATCCAGGACAGCAATTAAATATCAGTCACTTGTTTTCCTTGTTAGAAAATCAAAATTGAGAAGTTGGAATAATTTAAAAATAAGAATTAAAATATATAATATCAATGAATATCCAGAGTACCAAGGAAATATTAGTCACTTATTTCCCTTCTTAGAAACCATCATGCTCTAGAATTAGCAAAATTAGGCATCAATTGCAAAAATATTACAATCACATGTCACACAGTCACAGTTCAACGTCTGTACCATACTGTTTGGTACCCAACAGCTTTCCTTATACATTTTCAACGTATCTTGACAACTCTACACATTTTTCCGAAGCCTGTTGCAAATGGCTGCTAATGCCAAAACTAAAAAGTCATTACAAAAACACAATCGAGAGTTCAGATTTTCAGCTCTTGCGCAGTTACCAAAACTAGCAACAAAAAGGTTACAAATGACATGCTGGGAATTGCGATTTGGTCCGAATTTCTTTCGACGCCAACACAGCGACCCGAGGCACTGTTTTTAATTACATCCTAATCGCTGATTGGCCCTAACCGCCCAAGGCAAGTCATATGCTAAGAGCACGCAAAATCACAATTACCTTGATCAGACCTCTCCACGGGGGAAATTCTACAGTATTAGTGATTCAAGTCCACTTTTTTACCGTCTCCGAACCAACAAGAACACAGAGACATGTATGTACAAGTCTTCCTATGTACCATACGCCAAGGAATAGACAACTATGTCAATAACTGACACAGACCACAACAGCTCAACTTAATTAGAAAGCTAAATCATAACAATAACCTAGCCAGTTAACAATGAACTATTTCCGTCCATCAAGTCGATGCTTCGGCACAGCTGACAGGTATCGTACAGGTTTCACTTTTATTTTCAACGCAATGCAACGTTCCTGTTTCCACGCACATAGAAACAGAGGTACCCCGCAACACCAGCAGCAAGGAAGCGTTACAAGTTCAGGACATTTGAACTACCGCAGGAGACAAGTTCGTCAATGTACACCAAGTCCACAAAACCGTCAGCACCTAGGACAAGATGCCGGCCGCGGTGGCCGTGCGGTACTAGGCGCTTCAGTCTGGAACCGCGGGACTGCTACGGTCGCAGGTTCGAATCGTGCCTCGGGCATGGATGTGTATGCTGTCCTTAGGTTAGTTAGGTTTAAGTAGTTCTAAGTTCTAGGGGACTCGTGACCTAAGATGTTAAGTCCCATAGTGCTCAGAGCCATTTTTTTTTTTTAGGACAAGATGTTCACAGTTACAAATTTAGTGCCCAAGGCAGAGTACTTACAGCAGACAAAATATTCCATCCCAGGCTAGCAGAACACTGCTTGCACTAAATGATACTTTTCACTACAACTAACTCTAACGCCATTGTGCTCTATCCTCTGTACTGACCATCTGCCATCACATGTCCACGACCCCTACAACCGCAGGCAATGTCCGCACACGTCTTCCATTCGCCTCACTTCCTGACTACGAACGGAATCTCAGTCAGCTCCTAATTGCCGAGCCCGGAACTGTCTCTCGTCGTCCATCCCGGCGCCCTCTTTCCCAGATGGCGTACAACAACAACGAACAGAGGATATTGAGCGTTTACAAAGAAGACACACAATTTCGTTTGACCCATGGCGGGGAAAATCCCCACTTCATCGCTACCTAGGAGATGCTGTGTCCCATCGCCCGTGCGCCGACTATAACATCACATTCAAACTCAATTAAATCTTGGTAACCTGCCATTGTAGCTGCGGTAACCGATCTAACATCTGCACCAGACACTTGTTTTATAGGCGTTGCCGACCGCAGCGCCGTACTGTGGCTTTTTACATGTCTCTGTATTTGAATACGCATTCCTATACCAGTTTCTTTGCAGCTTCAGTGTAGATATATGCACTAGCTGCAAAAAATCTGCGATTAGTAATCATATTCTCTGCCAGGTCAGTAATGAACAAACCGCAAAGACACCAACACGCTTCCCTGGGGTGAGGACTGACATTGCTCCTACATCTGAACAGTGGTATTTAACTACAGCTGTAGTTCTCGTTTAATACGAGGGGAATTCAGTGAGTGAAGCTGGTTAATTTTATTTAAGATTCAAATACATCATATTATTCGCCACTCTTTTGGTTACAAAACCATTGTTTTCGACGTAATCTACGTTCAGTTCAGCGACCTTACGCCACCTCACTGGAAGAGTGTGTGCCCACATGGTACTACTCTACAGGCCGTCGTCGAAGCCAACGTCTTGCTGCACCACTGACGTCCTCATCATCGACATACTGCTGCCCGCGGACTGCATCCTTCATTGGGCCAAACTGATGGGAAATGGAAGGTGCGAGATCCTGGCTGTAGGGTGGATGAGGAAGAACAGTCACCGGCCGTTGTGGCCGTGCGGTTCTAGGCGCTTCAGTCTGGAACCGCGTGACCGCTACGGTCGCAGGTTCCAATCCTGCCTCGGGCATGGATGTGTGTGATGTGCTTAGGTTAGTTAGGTTTAAGTAGTTCTAAGTTCTAGGAGACTCATGACCTCAGACGTTAAGCCCCATAGTGCTCAGAGCCATTTGAACCATTTTTGAAGAACAGTCCAATGAATTCATCGTTGTTCCATGACGGACGACATCAACAGAGTCACCCCTTCAGAGTTCCAGAAGGCCTCTGCACAGATGGTCCTTCGTTGCTATTTATGGTCTTCTGTCGGGCAGCGAGAAACCCAGCAGGCACGCGCCTTTGAGTACCCCAACTGGTGGACGAATGTGTCAGCACTACCAACAGAGACTCCCAGTTTCTCAACGAGGTGTTTGATTGTCTTCCGTCGATCGCCTCGAATGAGAGTGTCCACACGTTCCAACATTGCAAGAGTCACAGCTGTTTGAGACCAGCCAGCAATTGGGATATGGGAGAAGCTCGCATGTCCTTGTTGCAATGATGACAAACGTCTCGCCATTCGACTCACCGTGCTTTTGTCCACTCTCAGGTCTCCATAGACATTCTGCAACCACTTATGAATATCTACGACGCTCTTATTTTCTGCCGAAAGAAACTCAGCGACAACTCTTTGCTTAGAACGCAACTCCGTTACAGAACCCATTTTCAAGGCTACACATAGCTTCATAAAACGATAAGGGCTGAAGTGGGATTATTCCACGATGTCCCATAACCAATTCCGCATTTTTTCAAGGGAAATTGGCTGGGAAAAAATGTGTTGCGTTGTTTACTGAGCGCCCCTCTTATATTAAAAGACAACTGCAACAAACTGACTTGAACTGGAAGTGCAGAGCAGGTGCAGTGGGTAATATGTGAGATTTTTTTCCGCCTCAGTGGGTCAGCCGTCGGCAGTCCCGGAGCTCACGGCACGGGCGGCCCCTGATACATTTGATGAAGTGGCCGGTTGCCAGGGCGACGGTGGGTTCGTGGGCTCGGCGCCAAGCCGGAAACTGGTCACAACTGCCACTGCCACCACGCCGCCGCCTGGACGCCCACCTGTCGCACGCTACCACGTACCAGCACCTCTGAGACCGTATGACAGGGACCCACACCTGAGTCACATTCATTAACTCTCACTGCTGCAGCCCTTTACGCAACAGGAGATCTGTCACAGTTAAAGTGGCCTTCGTGCGGCTGCTTCCCGCATCTATCCTGACTACAGTTGTAAGACTAATGTAGGCTACCGTAGAGTATCGTAAGGAATCGAAGACCATAGTAATTTTCCTAGTAGCTTTGGTAAGCTCAACTCGTATCCACATTACTTGTACGTTACGTGTGTTGCATATCTATCAGGTTTTATTCTATAACGATTTCTTTGTTTACTTATGCGATCATTGTCTTACTACAGCACACTCCGTCTTCAGGCCACAAGTGGCCCATCGGGACCATCCGACCGCCGTGTCATCCCCACTGAGGATGCGGATAGGAGGGGCGTGTGGTCAGCACACCGCTCTCCCGGCCGTGACGATGGTTTCGGTGATCTGACGGAAACCGGTGTATCCACTGCGGCAAGGCCGTGCCGTCTTACTACAGGATGCGGCAATTAAATCCGGACAAATTTCAATTTGAATTTCCCGCCATATCGTAGTTCCTAAGAGGTCGCAATTGGCGTTCTTGAAAGCCATAGGCATCTAATAAACGGTCAGAACCTCAAAATGGCCGAGACGTTATGGATAAGTCCGGAGTACAACCGAAGAACAGCGATTATCGAAAGTCTTCGCTCTCAGCATTCGCCCACCGAAATAGTTCCATTCTTTGGGCATCCGAGATCAACTGTTTACGATATTGTAGCCAGCTGTAATGCTTTGGAGAAGTCTAGGGTTCACGTACTAGGTGTCGTGTCCAGTATTTAAGCAGACTGTAAATCGTGGTCTGGAGAGTTATGTGTCTAGCAGGTGGATAAAGGGCGCAAAAAACCCACCATGGTTTAATAACGAACTTAGGAGGATGCTGAGGAAGCAGAGGCTGTTGCACTCTCCGTTCAGTAGGGAACCTCCAAATGACGACGAGTGGAGATTCGTGCGTCTGTGAAAAGATCCACGTGCGAAGCATACAACCGCTACCACCATCACACCTTAGCGAAAGATCTGGCAGAGAATCCGAGAAAATTCTGGTCTTATATAAAATCGCTTAGTTGGTTTAAGGCTTCCATTCGGTCCCTTGACGACCAGTCTGGTGTGGTAGTTGAAGATAGCAAAACAAAAACAGAAGTTTTAAATTTCACATTCAAGAAATCGTTTACACTGGAGAATCGTACAAATGTACCGTCATTTGACCATTAGACAGACTCCCCTATGGACGACATAGTGATCAGCATACCTGGAGTAGAGAAGCAACTGATGGATTTGAAAGCAAATAAATCATCAGGTCCGGATGGAATGCCTGTTCCATTTTACGAAGAGAACTCTACGGCATGGCCTGCTACCTATCGTACAATTAGCATGAATCTCTCGCGCAGCACAAACTTTTAAGCAACTGGAAGAAAGCGCAGGTAACTGCAGTATATAAGAAGGGTAAAAGAACGGACCAGCAAAATTACAGACCAACATACCCAACTTCAGTTTGCTGCAGAATCCTTCAACTTATTCTTAGTTCGAAAACAATAAACTTCCTTGAGACTGAGAAGCTTATGTCCACAAATCAGCATGGTTTTAGAAAGCATCGCTCGTGCGAAATTCAGCTTGCCCTTTTCTCACTTGATATACGGTGAACAACGGACGCAGTGCAACAGGCAGAAACCATATTTCCAGATTTCCTGAAAGCTTTTGGCACGGTGCCCCATTTCAGGCTGTTAGCGAAGGTACGAGCATATGGAATAAGTTCACAGACATGTGATGGCTCGAAGACTTCTTAAGTCATAGAACCCAGTACGTTGTCCTGGACGACGAGTGTTCATCAGAGACAAGGGTCTCGTCAGGAGTGCCCCAGGGAACTGTGATAGGACCGCTGTTGTTCTCTATATACATAAATGATTTGGCTGACAGGGGGGGCAGCAATCTGCGGTTGTTTGCTGGTGATGCTGTGATGTACGGTAATGTGTCGAAGTTGAGTGACTGTAGGAAGATGCGACTTAGACAAAATTTCCAGTTGGTGTGATGTTCGGCAGCTAGCTCTACTGGTAGAAAAATGTAAGTTAATGCGGATGAGTAAAAAGATCAACCTGTAGTGCTCGGATATAGTATTACCAGTGTCCTGCTTGAGACAGTCAAGTCGTTTAAATATCTGGGTGTAACGATGCAAAGCGGTATGAAATGGACCGAGCGTGTGAGAACTGTGGTAGGGACGGCGAATGGTCGACTTCGGTTTCTTGGGAGAATATTAGGAAAGAGTGGTTCAGCTGTAAAGAAGACTTCATATGGGATGCTGATCCGACCTATTCTTGAGTACTGTTGGAGCGTTTGGGATCCTTACCAGGTCGGACTGAAGGAAGATGTCGAGGCAATTCAGAGGCGGGCTGCTAGATTTGTTACCGGTAGGTTCGAACAACACGTAGATATTACGGGGATGCTTCGTCATCTCAAATAGGAATCGCTGCAGAGAAGGCGACTTTCTTTTCGACAAACACTGTTGAGAAAAGTTAGACATCCGGAATTTGTAGCTGATTTCCAAACGATTCTACTGTCGCCAATATACATCGCGCGTGAGGACCACGAAGATAAGATATGAGAAATCAGAGCTCGTGCAGAGGCACATAGATAGTCGTTTTCGCTCTTTCTGTTTTGCGAGTGAACGGGAGAGGAAATAACTAATAGTGATACGGGGTGACCTCCGGCACGCACCGTGCGGTGACTTGTAGTGTATCTGTGAAGATGTAGATATACAAAAGGATTTGAACTGTTTCTTCTATTAATGTTTAGCAACGGATGTAGATGTATATTTCTGTTATAGGGGCCGTTCTATGTAGTACTCACTCAAAATGAAAATCAGCCTACTCCTACGACCACTAGATTTAGATTTATTTTGAAGTCTCTTATTAAGAGCCCAAGAAAAGGCAATTTATGCCTGTGAGAGATGAAGGGTAGGATAGAGACACCGACTGATGTGGGGAAAAATGCTGCTCTTGAACCCGCCCTGAGCACGATATACCTGTTAGACACCTGCTCCACATATGTCGAAACAACTTCAACGCGTTTTACACGAGCAGCCTTCTGGCCAAATCTAACTACTCTTTCGGGTGTCGGGTACGCTTCACGTGCTTGCGTGTAAATCAGCCGCCAGCCACGTCACAAGTGAATCAGTGGCTTCAATGGTCAATTGACTATGCTGAGTGTGGAGTCCTGAAATCTTCAATACGCTGTACCGTGCATGTGGAGAAACAGGGAACAGATGCTTCACCTACTAACACAGTAAGTTTACCTGTTCTCGCCGAACTCACTCGTGTCACAAAAAAGCATTTTGTTGTCTGCTTTGTTTTCGTTACACATTGCGAAGATTGTTGGATGTGTACTTTCACAAGAGAGACGACATATCTCAAACCAAAAAGAAATTTACCTGTTTCAGTAGCTGGACAGAGAAAAGGCCTACACTGTGGGTAAATAATAACGTAAGTGGGTAAACCTTTCAATGACAGTTGCTTCAACAGTTAAAACGTCAAGTCTGTTAACGACGAAAACAGTTTTCGACGTTACTTTACACCTAGTAAGAAAACTAATTACTAATAACAAAGTAAAAAGGCGCTATTTTCTGACTTCTAAATACTGTCAGACTCACTTAAACCTTGATAACCTGCCATTGTAGCAGTAGTAGCCGATCTAACAACTGCGCCAGAGACTTGTCTTATATAGGCGTTACTGACCGCAGGGCCGTATTCTGCCTGTATACGTACCTCTGTATTTGAATACGCGTGCCTATACCAGTTTCTTTGGCACTTCGGTGTAGAACAATGTCTATCCACGGATGATTGCAATTACTTCTACTTTTAACTATATTCATTCATAGTAAGATATCAAATGCAATCTTTGGTTAATGTTGAAATGTATAGTTGTGCATGTTTTACTTGTTTTATGTTATGTATATTTTGTGCATATATGTTATGTCAGTGTTGTCACTGTCACTCGTATCATCGTCAGTACTGGAGCCACTCAAGCTACCTATTTCGGCCTGTCTTCGTCTTCTGCGCCTTCTATATTGATGAGTCTGTTTGTATATGTCATGTTCTCCTTTTGAGATGTTGTTTGCGACTTCGTTCAACTGTGTTCATGTAATCTGGGTTCCTCAGTGCATCGTATAGTGTTGTTTCCGTTATGTATTCCATTTTATTACGTAAGTGCCTGTATCTAATGTATTTCAAGAGAAAGTATTCTGGGAAACCAATTTCCTCGCATGTGCAACGATTGCTTTTGGAAGCGACATGTGCTGCTGCGTGGGGTAAGGGTCATGTCCAGTCACAAAATTAACCACGCCGCGGTTGGGGTTGACATGGCGCAACCGTAACCGCTCCCTGATACTGGAGAAAAATGAATAGACTCGACGTCCCACTCTTTTTTCCAAATGTCCACACGCCAATTTCTTAATTGACACCTATCTTCTATGTGCTGCTCAGTGATGTGCAACACTCTCTCAGGTCTACCCATCTTCAGCCAGTGTGTTGAAGCCCGATATCTGATGGTGATATCGATCGGTTATATTCCGAGCACCACATACCGCGAATCGACTGATGTGGTGCGAACGCCCCAGAGAGTTCAAGTAGCACACTCCTCGTGCTGCCACCTAACTGTGATCCTGTTCATGACGAGGGCGAGTCCATGTGACCAGCTGGAAAGCACAATACCGACTCGAAAACTGCACAGTGGTACGTTCGTACGTGTGTGAGTGCTAGTTTGCATCGTGTCGAATTTAATGCCTCTAGTTTGTGAAGTATACTTTCAGCTTTGTGTGTGATTCGTCGTATATGTTCGTTGAAGCTATGTCGTTCGTTAGTGCATACCCTAAGATATATAATTACTCATTTGCGGTTTGTGCTTGTGTTGTTTATTTTAATTGCCTTTTATCTTTGTAGAGATCCTTTAAGGATTATGTGTGGCGTCGATAGTTACGATGCCACAACGTAGGTGCACGCTCTCTTAAGTTGGCACTACGAGAAGACTAACTACGCCGACCACAGTGCCCTCTGGCCGACGCTGTCGAGCTGAGGGAGCGCCGTCTTGATTTCGCCCATTTCATCAAAAGCAGACGGCCTGGAAATATCGTTTCTGCTACCGAGTAGGCTAGCCTGGCTAGCTTGCTATTATGGCTTTGTATTAGTTACGTTCAGTTAAAGTTTGGACAGCAACGAGTATTTGTTAGTTTTGAGATTATACCGAACAGTCATCCTAACTTCACAGGATTAGACACTAACTACGGCTTCACACCTACGTGCTCATCCTAGCCAAAGTTATGTATGCATTTGATATTTACTTGTGTTTTTGCCTCTATTAAAAGTGTTGAAGTTACATGCAGTGCCGAAGTGCTTCACCTCTCTTGCTCCTATTCGCTCCCTTTACTCTCGGCCTATATTACAGAAGCAGTTCACAGGAGCAGACCCACGCACCGCCTATCCAGGCGAGATACAAAATTATGTGTGCTATTTCTTGTGCTGCTATGGATAATTTGTTTTGGTTGGACCAATGTTGTATTGTGTGCAGCGTACCACAGGCCATATTTTCCAACATTGCTCTTGTGTTGACTGATGTCACAACAGGTCGTCAGCAAATTCAACGATCCTGTCTTAACGTTCATATCCCTCCATTAAATTCAAGACCGGCTCAGTTGTGATATCCCAGAAGATGGGTCCGCAGGTAGAGCCTTGTGGACATCCTTTTGACAGAATTGGAATAGATCTTGATTAAATCTTATCGCGAAATGTGTAATTCTGCTTTGGTGCTGTTTCTGCGCACTGAGTGCCATACATTTCATAGTGTTTTGCAGAGTATCAATGTAGATGTAGTTAAGTATGCTCGGTAGTCTTAGTGACTAGCATTCATCCTTGCAAATACTAAAAATGCAACCGTAGTTACGTAAATGTGTTCACACATTATTATCAGGTGCCACAAACAATACATTTTAACATAAATCAGTGTATTACAATCACACACTCACTCCAGTGGAAATTTCAGAGGCCTCCATTAGATGCGAAAAGTACGAAAAACGACTGCGAAGAAAACTAATGCAGAATATGAGCAATATACTTACAATACATTTAAGTCGAGCAGTTTACTAGCGGATTCGTGGACAGTAACAAATCGACTCTAGTCCACAGAATACCATGCGACGAAGCCAGCTTTTGTTTTGTATGAATAAAAAACAAATTTTTAATCATTTATCCCACCCAATACCGCATTACAGATGCGAGCAAAAATTAAGCAAAATAGTAGAAATGTATTTACATTGAAATTCAAAGAGTGCAATACGCACAAGAATGTCGGAATGAAGACCAAACCAGCTTCTGTATCATGTCATGTCAGATGATTTTTAGATTTTCACAAGTGGTAAATTTCCATTATTTCCACTTCCTAAAGGCAATGTCGGCGTAACTGCAACATTGAGTTTTACAAATAAGCAATTCTAATGTCAAAAGGCGACTATGACGTCATTTACAAAATTTTGTATGACTCTGAAGCCCAGCTACGAGAAGTTAATCTTAATTTATGGACTGAGATTCCGCAAATATATTACTTTGCAAGGTCACAGAAACTTCTCCAAGTACACGGTGTAGTGTCAGACTACGAGGCCCACCCGTAAAATATAAATGAAAAATAATATCATCTAATACTCTTATTTCGTAAAGCAAGAATACGCATTTTCGCACCATATTTTCCCGTATTCCAAGCTCACTGCGAGGCCACTAGCAGCACTGTTTCCGTATCATAATATGGGCCTTCCACATTTTGTAATGCAGCATTCTTTGCCCTTCTTTTTACAGACTGAGACGGGGAGGCCACGACGTTCGGATCACAGATCAAACTTCGTACGCTTTTAGTAGTCCATTAGGACAACATAATGTGCAAGTAATGAGGCATACCACTTAGGCGATTTCGAGATATATTTCGTGCGTCAGTGATGTATCGGTGAGCTGCAACCTTCAGCACGAGATGGCGGCGGTCATATGGGTAGCGTTCAAGCTCCGTAATCCGTGGACCGCTGGATCGAGTCCCTGTCATGCTTTTTTTAACTTGTGTCTTTTTCTACGCTACTCATATTACTTCATACATACCGAGTGGTTCTAATTAAACTTTATTTAACACGGTATAAAACGGAAAGGATTACCGTACGAGCAACAGACTCGGTAGTATTAATGTCCAGAGTATGTGGTGCATGATTTCCAAGCCTCAGAGCGCCACAGTCTAGTTCCAACCATGGCCGCCAGGTGCCGTGGTCGGTCGTCGTGATGCATAGTCTCACACACCTGACCAGTCGCCGTGCACTTTTCGACGTGTCAACGTGAACTTGGACAAAAGGAGCAAGGCGTTATTGGCGAAGCTCTATTATCAAAGCGACAGTTATGCTGCAGCTGCATTTCGAGAATATTGTCGGCTGAAAGGATTACGGAAGGAGCGTGATGAAGTAGTTCGAATCAGCTGGAGAACTGAGCGTCGCTCCGGGAAGAGGCCAACGACCGGTTGCACCACAGGTTGTTGATGTTATATCCTAGCCAGTAATGCCACCCGAGCCCGCTGCCAAAAGGTTGGCAGCATCAAAGTCCGGACGCCGTCCGCATAAGCAGCGCCAGCGAGACAGGAAATCGCCGCAAGTCTGCGCGCGCCACCGCTGGCTTCTGGCTTCTTAAGCGCTGGAGTCGCGAGCGCTAGGACAGTTCTGTATTCGCCGCTCAGTTGTATACTCGCCACCGAATTGTGTACTGGCTAGTCAGTTGTGTGTTCATCGCAGCAGAGTTGTTGTTTGTCGTCAGCCGACGCTGACCTAGCCGCTCCGACTCGAACTGGTCAAATGGCTCTGAGCACTATGGGACTCAACTGCTGAGGTCATTAGTCCCCTAGAACTTAGAACTACTTAAACCTAACTAACCTAAGGACATCACAAACATCCATGCCCGAGGCAGGATTCGAACCTGCGACCGTAGCGGTCTTGCGGTTCCAGACTGCAGCGCCTTTAACCGCACGGCCACTTCGGCCGGCCGACTCGAACTAGACAGATTTCTGTAGACACGGAGTTCACTACTGTGTTTCTGTATCTTCGTTAATAAAGATAAGTACCGACTTTTATTTAATCAGAGTGTTTGGGTTTTCATCTTTCTGTTCACTGTTCCAGCGGACCGGTCGGCCCGCTATTAAAAGTGTGGCGGTGACTTCGTAAGCCGTTTCTACAGCGAATTGTTTGTCGCTACGAACGCCGCCACAAAAGTTGACGAAATCGCTGTTACTATGGAGACAATGCTGCGTGCAATTCACGATCGTCAGGCAGTGCGCGTGCTGTGTCACAACAGTTGAACATCCCGTGGTCCACTGTACGGAAGGTGCTTCGAACCATTCTTAAATGGTATCCGTACAAGATTCATATCGTACAGCAGCTTGCACCAAAGAACGCACAACGACGTGATGACTTCGCCCTCTACTTTCTTGCAAGTTGACGAGCGCTGGTCCTGGACCATCCTATGGACAGACAAAGCTAATTTTTCCCTGATGAGTGAAGTGAACACAACGAATTGCCGTGTGTGAGGATTTTCACCAATCACTGTGGATGAAGTTCCTCTATATGGTGAACGTGTCACCGCATGGTGTGGCTTCAATGCTACGTTCACCATTAGCCCATTCTTTTTTGAACATGTTGGCCGTCTAGGACCCAAGACGTGCAGTGTGACTGGCCAGCGTTACTGCGATATGCTTCGCCAGCATGTCATATCCGTCCTACAGGAGAGAGTTTTCGTGCAAGCTGGGTCGCCACCGTACATCGCTTGTGAAGTTCACCTGCTTCCCGGAAACACATTTGGAAACTATCGAATAATAATCCGATCGTTTCGAAATGCTTAGCCGCACGATCACCTGATCTCACTCCCTGTGACTTCTGGTTTTAAGGTACCTGAATCAAATGGTGTATCAGGAGAAAATTCACACATATGCTGATCTGAAGCGCAGCATATCAAGGAAAGTAACCAGCATACCTAAACACATGCTTCGTTCTGCTGTGCAGAATGCAACCCTACACTTCGAGACTCTTCTGGACACTTATGGACCTCGTATTGAACCCATTTTGCAGCAGTAATGGTACCGGTATGTAATGGCACGATGTACCGTAGCAGCAGCGTGCTTCAATTGAATTGATTCTGCATTATTTCTCTTCCTCAAGTCCTTGACATTAATGCTTCCAAGTTTGGTATTCGTACGGTAATTAGTTTCCGCGTTATAACGTGTTTAATAGGGAAAGTTTAATTATAACCACCCGGTATTATATTTAAAAGATATATAAATGTCGTGTGACTAGGGCATCCCGTCGGGTAGACCGTTCGCCGTGTGTAAGTCTTCCGATTTGACGCCACTTTGGCGACTTCCGCGTCGATGGGGATGAAATGATGATGATCAGGACAACACAACACCCAGTCCCTGCCGGGAATCGAAGCCGGGCCCTTAGGATTTACATTCTGTCGCACTGACCACTCAGCTACCGGGGGCGGACATTTGAAAGATAATACTGTGAAAAGACACCTGTATCTGCATGAACCTCTACAGAATTTTCAATGTTATTTGATTGTTTGACGATTTTTATCCTCACCACAAATATTATGATTATAATTATCGACAAGTAAGCGACGAAATGCGTAAAATTTTCTGAAAATGTATGCCTGCCGTGATTTTCAAAATACCTTATATCTTGTAAGGTCACAGATACAGACAGGTTCTCCTTGAGTATCGATATCTGTACCTTACACGTAGCGGCCTATCGCAGCAGCTCTCCCTTCAGGGGGACTCCCAGTGACCGAGAACCGTTACGGGCGACGCGGAAGGCAAGGAGTAGCTGGGAGTCGTGACTGGATGTGAGACGAGATTAGATGATACATGGCCGCGTGCAGTGAGAAATTCGATAAATCCGTTGCATATTTCAGTGTTCATGGACGGGATTGAGAAGTTATCAGCATTAGAAGCGAGTCGTTAGCAAAGATCGGTAGAAGCAAAGGTTACCTCAGAAAAGTAATAACAAGGCGAAATTCATACAGAAGAAGGTGGATGTATTGCCTATCTAGGCGAAGCAGTTATATGAATGCGTGGTGTCTGTTCCTTTGGACATGTGCGTAAGAACAGATACCACACAGAATCCACGGTTGTGAAACATATTATTTAGTTGAAGTAGATAGGATAGATTTACCTTCTTCAGTGCAGATGCACAAGTACGTCGGACCTTCTTCAGGAATCTCAGAGTAGCGAGCATGGATGAAGTGGACAGGGACGGCGGATAGGCGGCTCTCGGTGGGAATGTGGGTCGGCCGTGAGGCGTATCGAGATAGTCCTCGCAGTTGCGATAAACACTGTGTCCTGGGTGGCTCAAGTGGTCAACGCACCTAGCTAGTAATCAGGAGACCCCGGGTTAGAATCCCAGTTCGGCACACGTTTTCACACGTCGTCGCTGATGCAGCACAAAGTCCAGATGTAGTCGTATCACTAATCCTTTCCCTTTCTGCTCCTTTCTCCTCTCTCCTCCAGGTAAATGACAGCTGAGGATTCCTCATTCATATAAATATTTAACGGATTTATCGAACTTCTCACGGCACGCGACCTTGAATCTTCCAACAACGTCTCATGACCCAGCCACGACTCCCCGCTACTCCTCGCTTTCCGCGCTACCCGTAAGGCTGGCCGCAAGATGAGACGCAGGTCCGTGAGGTGACGCAGGGCGACTCACGGTGAGTTTTTGCGAACCACACAACTGAATGGCGCCGCGCACGTTAGAGCGCAGCGTGACGTGACGCAGTTCCTGCGCTTGGTGAGCCTGCGCACCGCAGTCTCCTGTACGCAGTTTACTGCGAGGCTCACGGTGGTTCTGGCTGTTGGTAGTTTGAAATGGAGGAAAAGCTAACTGAAGCCGTACGTGCTCGCAAAGTTCTGTATGATACAAGCCATGAAGATTACTTGAAAACAAAGCTGAAAGCTGAGAAGTGTGAGGAAGTGGTCAAGGAAACGAACATACGAAATGGTCCCTGTCTGTCAATTTCACTCTTGATGAGACCATGCACTTCTTGGAATTGATCACGGTTTAATCTAAAATAGTTCGTGAATTTTTCATCATCAAATTCCTTAGTTAAAGCGAATTCCCCATGACTTGGTCTTCTTTTCATGTACGCACTTTTTTTCTGCTTTTTGTTTCATCAAAGCCAGGGACGGGCAGGAACTCTGCACGTGTGCGGTGCACATGCACGTGTGCAGTTAACAGGTGTTCTGCGCGCACACAGGGGCAAGCTGGCCACCCGCTTCTCACCCCTCCCCACCATACTGTCTCTCCGCTTCTTCCTCTGTAATGCGTTTTGTTTCCTAGCCTGCTTTATTAAATGAGGGAATAAGGTTAGTAGGAGTGCTTGAAAGTAACCATGGTTTGAAAGAGTACCTATTATCTACGATATGTTTTATTTAATTATCACAGGTGGAGTTTACAATACGTTTAATGTCTGGAACAAAATTTCTACATACACACAAACGCAAACAGTTACGTAAATTTTCATTACTGATGTTTACTCTTAACCGGGACTTATTAATTTTCATAACAGAAAAAAATCTCTCACAAAAGTATGTCGAGCCCAACATTGACTATCTTCATGGCTTCAGGATGGACACGAGGAAACTCTTGCTGTGGAAAGTCGTGATAAAAATCTATTACACGTCTTGCCAAAAGGAACTTGTCTCTCAGACGAGAATTACACTGTAGATCTATTAATTCCATTTGCAATAAATATCATCTACAGAAACCAGATTCTCTCGAGAACTATTCAAAACCTTGGGATAAGTAAGATATATCCCCAAATCGCTCGAGAAATTCCTCTTTTAGTGCACTAAGAACGGCAACATACTGAAATTTATTATAATGGCGTTCAATATTAAACTTCCGCTCACCAGCGAGAATACTGTCACATACTATACATTTCCATTTTTCACGTTTTTCCACAGAGAAGAAATGATTCTCCCATTCCTTTTTAAAAGATAGCGAATCTCCAATTCTCCGTTTCCTTGATTCACTCTGCATTTCCCGGTTATTGAAATACAACGTTCACTACGTAGTGGTCGCTTCGCTTCAACGTCCGCAGCTCAGCCTGGCACTACACTGCCGCGATCTACAGGCTGTCGGCACTGTCCCGTTCGACGATTGCACGCGAGCAGCACACGTGCAGCGCTGTGTGCTCATGAGCCGCGTGCAACGTTTGCCCGTCCCTGATCAAAGCGATGTAACACACCGTTTCGAACCCAAACTCACAATCGGAATCCGATTCTGAACTTATACATAGCAGAAGTAGTCGCCACCTCTGCCAGAGGCAAAGTTCCTCAGCAAACTGCGTATTGAAACTGCGATCCAACTTGCGATGATTGTCGCCGTGGCTCACGCCGCCGTGAGGAATTTGGCGTGAGCCCCCCTGCGCCACCTCACGGGCCTGCGTCTCATCTTGCGGCGCGCCTAACAGTTGGCGCCAAACTGAGCTCCTCGATCACTAGGGGGTTCCCCTGGTGGCAGTGCTGCTGCCCTAGGCCTCTACGTGTAGGATACAGATATCGATACTCAAAGAGTATCTATGACCCAACCTGCAGTCAGGTAAGGCACCGAGAAGTGCTTTGCACCAGGACGCTTCGATATGCAGACAGGTTTTAAGGACGAGGGACAGGCTTGGAAAGCCTAAGTCAAACATCAATAAATAAAGGTATAAATAACTTTATTCAGCTATACAGTGAGTTACTATACGCCAGATTATAAGGGCAATGTACAATAAATCAATGGATGTACTTTCGACATTATTAGTTGCAGGGTGATATTTTTCTTACAGATAGGGAAAACATTTAGTAAAACGGCATCTACTGCTCCGAAAGAATGCATTTTCCATAAATGCACAAGGAATCTTCAGAGTTCCTAAGTAAAAGCAAAGCTCGTTGACATTTTGGGAAATTCTTCTTTCTTCCGACAGTTTGAAAGCAAACCATGCGTAAGTATCGGTGGCGAAAATAGGCGATTTGCGATTGAATGTATTTTAATAAAATCTTCACTACAAGAAATTTCTCGTTTGTTGTCACTCAGATATGAGCAAGTGTGAAGGCGCTTAATAAAGTTTTTAACTGGCGTATACAAATAAAAGTCGTATAGTATTTGTTGCAATACTAAAAATTGAATGGTAGGCTCCATATGGTTCCCAAGTTGTGCAGCGACCGTAAACCATAAAATTACCAGATAAGCAGCAACCAGTCGCAAAATCATGTTTTCTTTATTTACTTTTGCAAATCGATTTCAACTGATTAACAGCCATCATCGGTGCTTTTAATGTATATGGTTCCTGAGTAGTAACAGTGTTAACATTAAAAGCAGTTGATGTTCAAATGTATGTGAAATCTTATGGGATCATCAGTCCCTAAGCTTACACACTACTTAATCTAAATTATCCTGAGGACAAACACACACATACCCATGCCCGAGGGAGGACTCGAACCTCCGCCGGGACCTGTTAATCTGTTGAAATCGATTTGCAAAAGTAAATAAAGAAAACATGATGTTGCGACTGGTTGCTGCTTATTTGGTAATTTTATGCTAAAAGTTAGTAAAGTTCCAATACCACTGGAAATTCAAGAAAAGTCTAGGCAAATCCACGGGTCGTTTCATCACATTCAGTACCATATTCAGCGTTATATTTCAAATATAATATGTACAAAACAATATGACTGATGCTGAAAATAATAAAAATAAAAAAATGAGCAAGACTCGATCCATTGATACGCCGATTAGGGAGCTTTTTTTGTTATACAATGTAAAAACGGTAACAGAAAACTCTTTATTTAACACAGAAACCAGGGAAAAAATAGCTCAAAGATGCTCCTGGTTTGCGAAAACGAATCGCCGTCCGCTTGTTTTGAAGACGCCGGTTGGGAAGAACGTATTCGGAAATTGAATGCCGAGTCTTTGATGGTCATGAGAATAGATAGTCATCGCTAACCCTACTCATCGGGGAGGTTCTAACTGTGGGGCAGGTTGGAAACATTTTCACCTGTCTCATTATGTCGTGTCGTATTAGCAGAAAAGTCCAAAAGTCGATCACGTTCTTGGGTCCATTTCTGAAAAGATAAAGGCGGCCATACACCTTTAGTCAGGTGTTCCCGTGTATCTTTGATGGTGGAAAATATATCTCGTACGACCAGAGGAGTAAACTAGAGACCATCATATGGTTTGGCATCCGAACATAAAGGGCGAGTATCTGCTGGAGAAGGAAACATACGGCCGCCGCCGCGCCACAGTGGAGACGATGTTCGTCCGTGTCATCCACATTACACCTCGGAGGGGGTCTGCCAGAGCGATGGGACGGAGTTTGTATCACGTCGGATGGATATTTAACGGTAATTATGATGTACCAGGTGGTGCTCGTTTCTGTGGTGACGTATAGTTGATAAACTGAGCGCCACACCACTGGCCACCTAACCTCTGCTAGAGGTCCTTCACGGCATTCTGGGGGGGGGGGGGGGGGGGGGGCGGTGACACCGCATTGTGATAACTATATCGTGTAGTGGGAGCCCTAGTGCGAGGAAAGTCGTCCAGAAGAAAAACTTTTGATATGTGATAGCGCTGGTGCAATGTGGACCTGGACGATCGGCGGTTGACATGAATTAGGTGTGAGTTCGTCGACCTAAAGTCCAGCAATGCTGTTGAGACTGAGATTTCTTAACTTCAAGATGGTACTTACGTAAAGAGCTGTAGCAGGCGCTTGGACAGTGACCAGGGTGAGACCCCCTCTTCGGTTAGGGCGTGTGAAGATGTGATACACGTACTTGACCCTGAATAAGTGACCGGTACTGACAAAATAACCGAAGGCCACTTCGATCCGACATTCAAGAGATGGGTAAAATCTGTGCAATGTATGTTATGCAGGATGCCATATATTAGTAAATAATAAGTTGCACCTTTTGTCACACGTTCATTGCTCGCAATAGCTGACTTCAAACGCACGTCCTGGTGTCCTAAGAAGACTCCAGTCGTTGATCGCCGTGGTGCGACGGTGTATCGAGTGAAAACTATACCTAGAGAACGCAGAGTCTCCATCGTCCTGAACGGAGCCACACTTTCATCAGGCGGCCCCCTTCCAATGGTCATAGCGCAGGATTTGTTGGCTTCCCTCTCCGCTCCCGTATTGCCTCTTGAACCTCCTCGTTGGTATGTAAGACGAAGGTGAGGCCTTCTGTAGAGGCGCAGCATTTGAATGTATTTTCTCGCAGGATAATCCCTGTTCAATGGCGTTGCAGGCTGCAGAGAAGCGGTTCTAATGCGGTGGGATACACGATCCCTGAAAAGGGGACATCCTCATCGGCGTCGTCATCTGTCCATTGACCTCGACGAAAATCCGAAGGTCGCCGGATCGAATCTCGCACCATGCAACTCTTTTTTTTTTTTTTTTTTAGTATTTGTTTTTTGTAATTCAAATGTGTATACACACACACACACACACACACACACACACACACACACACACACACACGCATACACATATATATATATATATATATATATATATATATATATATATGTATATATATATATATAATTCCCGGCAATCAGTTGCAACAATTATGCATATAATAAGTTGTTGAATCTCGTTTGTCGTGGAAAAACTGGCGACTTCGAACATCATTATGTTTTCCGCAAACAAAGTTGTATTTCACAAATGTTATTAATTGTCTTCATAATATTAACCACGTATAGTTAACGGAAGACGTAGAAACGATATTCCGAAACGAATACGTATAGCGTAAGTCAAACGTTCGAATTAGAATAGAGCCCCCACGAACACAAATTCGCTGTGGTAGGTATGAAATATAAAATCCGTTACTCGCTCGTTACACTTGAAGGACAGATGTTGAATGGGCCGAAACGAGCCGCCGCATAACAGTGTAGTTGCCAGCTAACTTCGAAAGAAGGTAGATGCGGTCCCTAGCGCAACTTATAACATCGTCGAAAATCAGTGCGGACGGGAGAGCTTTGGTACACCCTGTTAAAAAAACGGAAAAATGGAGGCGGTGCAATTGGAGAGCGATCCGCCTTCACCAACACGCATAAGCAATTCATTAATATATATATATATATATATATATATATATATATATATATATATATATATATATGAATTACAAAAAACTAATAATAAAAAAAATTGCATGGCGCGAGATTCGATCCGACGACCTTCTTTTTTTTTATTCACTAGAAACAGTAACAAAAATGGCTACAATGAAATGACATAAATAAGGTGACAGATAATTGCAGTCATGAATTACAGCATTCAAAAAATGAGTCTTTAGTAGTAGCACAATTTAGCACCTTCACTGTCACCTTCAACTGGTGGCAGTTCAGCACGCACATTTTCTTCTTCTGCAGCCGGTTCCTCATCATCATTTCCCAGACCCAAATTAATCATTCAGTAAATCCTTGATATGTGTTCTTTCCAGGGTAAATTACATGGACAGAAGAGAAGTTCCGAACAGCGACATCGCAAAATATTTCACTGCCTTGTTATTTTTGTCAGCTCCAGCCTTCTAAACGCATCTATAGGGAGTTCAAGATCTTCCTTTATATCAGACAGCAGATGTTTCTCGCCATATTCTTGTATCTGCTGTACTGCTGATTTATTTTTCATGTGTGACTTGCAGGTGAGGTTAGGGTCGGGAACGTGACCCAATCCATTCCCTCTCTACTAGGAATCCAGTTCCTAACCTATACCCATTCGGTTGAAGACAATTCGGAGCATGTTACCATATTTCTTATTGTGATTCTGATATTTGAGTATTTTCTCGAATTCATTTTCCATATACATCTTGTATTCAATATGTTCATCGCTCCCAATATTGTTAAAAACATAACTTGTATATTTGCCCATTAACCAAATCACTGCGTTATTTTTTGCCTGAGGGTAGTAACTTTCCTCTGGTCTGAAGAAAATGTTAGTCGGTACATTGTTTGCTGAAGTTCTTGTTATTTGAGCAATTTTCTCCCTGGTCCACCTCCAGTTGATAATCCGATCTCCACAAGTGTAACGATGAGGGACACTATCAACGAGGTTGCATTTGCTGCAGAGGTTTGTGTCACTTAAACCGACGGCAAAGAGGCGCTCATTAGTGCTGATGATGTTATTGACTACCTTGTACCACGCTGCTCTCACGTCAGACGAAAGAACATCACTACTGATGTTTTTCCAGACCACATTCCATGCTATTCCAGCATATTTGGTTTCTATGTTATTTTTCCTTTCATGTTTCCGCCTTTCAGCTAAAATCGCCTTTGCTGTAACGTTTTTGGAGTTTAAAATCTTTTTGCTGAGATAACTTAGTTCAAGATAATACTCCCTAATGTGTTTCAGCTTAAAACTTATTTTTTGTATATTTATCGGCGGCTCTACACTTTCTGGCCTAACAATATCGTATAGTTTTGCTGTAATGCACCCTGGATCATTACACATTATGCTCCATGTTCGTTTGACATACAATGCCATCGCTTTAGACTTGATGTCGGTTAGACCCATTCCTCCATTGCTTGGATCCAAAACTGCTGTCTTCACCGGCACTCGAAACAATTCCCCTTTCCACAAGAACTTTGCTAAGGTGGACATGATCGTCTTCGCCACCATTGATGGAATGGGGAGAACCTGTGCTATGTAGTAGGCCTTGGATAAAATATACGTGTTGATAAACAATATTCTCTGGAACTGGTCTATGCTACGTTGACAGTTTTCAATCAAAGCTCCCTTGATTTTTCTTGCCACCTCCCGCCAATTTATTGCTATCATTTTTAAAAGGGACGTTGTCAATGCCATTCCAAGAGCTTTGTGTTCATTAACATGGTTCGCCCACTCAATGCGTAAGTTAGCAAGGCGCTTTATATTTAGAAATTTACTTTTATTTTCATTTACTCTCGCACCTGATGCAGAACAGTATTTTGCAAGTATCATCTCTAGTTGTGTCACATCTGTTTGGTCTCTGATGATTACGCCTACATCGTCCGCGTAAGCACCTACCACGGTCTTTGTTCCTTGAATGGTAATGCCTGTCAGCCTGTGCTGTAGCTGTCTCAAGAAAGGTTCCAGCGATATAACGAACAGGAGCATGGATAAGGGGCTTCCTTGGGTAACACCCCTTTTTATTTCAATTTTTTTTGTCAGTTGACAGTTAACGGAGATTTGTGCAGTAACACCCATTGCCATGTTCTTGATGATGTCGATGGTTTTTGGCAGGAAGTCCATTCGGCGCATTATCTCTATCAGGTATTTGTGATTAATTTGATCAAATGCCTTATGGAAGTCTATGAAAAGCAGTCCACATTTTATGTTACTTGCCTGCGCCAGCGCAATGACATCGCGATACAAAGCCGCAGTTTGTAAAATCGTTCTTCTAAAAGCACAAATCTGCTGTTGGCCTATGATGTCAGCAGTGCATGGTGTAAAGCGCTTGTTAATTACTCGAGCTATAATTTTATAATCTGAATTTAAAAGCGAAATCGGCCGTAGGTTGTTTATTTTTTTGCAGCCTCTGTTCTTCGGAATCAACACGATTTTGCATTGTTTGAACTCTGCAGGCACTGGCTTTCCTTGTAAGACTTCATTGACAATTTCGGTGAACTTTTCTCCTAGTAGGGTCCAAAATCGTTTATAGAATTCAATGGGCAGTCCGTCAGGTCCTGGAGATTTTCTAGCAGGGGAGCTGCACACGATTTCTAATACATCTTCTTTGGTGATGTCCGAAGAAATGTTCTCATCACCATCTTGCGATATTCGTGGAAGATATGTCCCAAAGAGGTCATCGTATTCTTCTTCGTTTGTTTCCCCTGACGCATACATACGTTCATAGTACGCTGAGATCTCTTTAATTATTTCCTTCTGGGTGGTGATTATGGTACCATCATCTATTTGAAGTTCATCCATGAAACTTCTTCTTCTATTTTTGGCGTGTCTGAGAAGGTGGTACAATGCAGCAGTCTCATCTTCAGTGACTGACTTTGCTTTGGATTTTATTTTAAGTCCCTCCAGTTCCTTACGTTTCAGACTTATTAACTTTGCTTTTATTTTCTTGATGTCTTTTAATCTTGTAGGAATTGCATCTGTCTGATCGTAGAGGTCCCTGAGCACGCTGTAGTAGAATTCTACAGTCTGTTTCCTTTCTCTGACCATATCTATACTAAAAGATATTAAAACTTTCCTTAGATTCGGTTTCGCTCGTTGGGTCCACCATTCTATCACACTTGGAAAGTTGTTCAGTGAACGGAGACACATTTCCCAAGCTCTGGTTAGGGCATCTTCTAAGTCTTCTTCTGATAATAACGATATATTTAGATTCCACTGGCTTCTTACTCTTCGGGTAGGTTGTGGTGTTAAATTTACGCAGGTCAGCAACGCACTGTGATCGGAAAAACTAACAGGAACAGTTTCTGTTTTCAGTACTTTATCTGCTAAATTTTCCGATACGTAAATTCTGTCAATTCTACTACAGGAATTCGCAACAATATGAGTGAAGTTCACCATTGTTGGGTATTTTATTCCCCACGCATCTTTTAATTTTAAATCAACAACAAGACGTCTCAAGTCAGTTGAGTAATTGAAGTTGGGGGTTTGATCCTTTCGACTCAATACACAATTAAAATCTCCCCCTATTATAAGTTGGAGGGGGTTTTTCCTCAGTAAATAAATTACGCTTTCATTAAAGAATGTGGCTCTTGCAGCTCTATTACTGCTGCCAGAAGGAGCATATAAATTGACTATAGTAACTCCTGCTGCATTTATTCCAATACCTCACCCCGATTCTAATTTATCAACGTCATGTACGGGGATGCCTTCTCTAACTAAAATGGCCGTGCCAACATTCGTTTCAGTGGAAATATTGTAAAAATCAACGTAATTGGAAAAATTTAATTGTGGGAATACCACTTCCTGTAGGAGAGCAATATCCGTCGCTGACTCATACAGAAACTGTTTCAGAGCAGCTATTTTAACATCCGACTGTATTCTATTAATGTTTAACGTGGTAATCGTATATGACTGTAACATAGGGGAGTGACCTTTTTCCCGCTAGTCTATCATTTCATGCCACTCCATGCCGGATACTTCCTGAGAATCTGACTGGAGACCACCGTCACGGTTTGCATTAGAACCTTTCTTTTTACTTTTCTTGCGGTTTGCATTGACACTAGCCTTCACCGAATGTCTGCTCCGCCCACCCCCTGAACAGTTTTCCACCGAGAGCGGTGTCGGTGGATCTGAGGGGCAGTCGTGTGCCACCATCTCATCTGCCAAAGGCGGCGCAGAAGCAGTTTGCAAACACTCTTCCAATGCCCCATCACTTCTATGAACACTTTCGTTTACTGTTTGTGTGTTATTGTTGTAAAACTCCGCTTCTTCGTCTTGGGATTTGGGCTGTGACGTCGCCTGTTGTTGACAATCACTCGCTACCTCGTCATGTTTGCTTTCAGTTGCATCTGCGAGTGAATCTGTCTGCATTGATTGACGTACGGGTACTGCAGCGCGGGGTTGTGGCGTCACCAAGAGCAGCGCATTGCCATCTACTGGCGCGTCCAGCGCTACAGAATGGGACTCTGATGTCACTTCGACCTGTTCAGGTGATGGTAGCATATTCGATCTGTCTAGTGATGTACTGGACTCAGAGTTCGAATCTATGCTGACAATATTGTCTGAAACAGTTTCCAGTACTGTTTTCTGAATGTCACCTACAAACTTTCAGCGATAGGTTGATATCTTCTTCATCTGTGCTACTGCCGTCACAAGTTCGACGTCTCTTGTTAGTGGCTATACTACTTTTTCCAGCCGGATTGTCTACAGTGTCTTTCCTGAGTAAAGGTGGAAATGCTTCAAGAGTATTTTGTGGCCTGTCGTCTACATTCCCCGAAATGCTGGAAAACTCACCACCCGTCATCTGATTTTCAGTCACAAGATCAGCCAGTGTTAACCTTTTACGCTGTTGTAAATTATTCTGCAATACAAACACCTTTTTGGGACAGTTTTGCCGGAGATGCCCACTTTCATTACATATATGACAAGTCAAAGTCTGTCCATTGTATATAACGTGCGCTTTGTAGCCACAAACCAAAATATGAGATGGAATGTTTTGTTTGACATGCATATCGACAGAACGAACGCCACTAAAGCATTGCAATCTATGCTGGCTTGACCATCGTTCATTACGAATTTGTCTGACGTCACCGTATTTAGATAATGCGTCTTTTAAGTAGCAGTTTTCTACCTCAGGAGGCAAATTAAATACTCTGACTTGTTTATAATCAACATCAGCATTTGAAATAGTAACTGTACTCACCGAATTATCGCGATGACGGAATTCAGCTTTTCCTTCAAATTTCTGCAAAATCCGTTCCAACACCAACGGGGAAAGCAGCTTCACAAAAAAGCAGTATTGCTCCAAGTCATAATAAGCAGTGTGCGTCTGATCCGAAGTAATGCCAATAACGTCAACGATCCAGTCATGAATTTCTAGTGAACTTGGCTGAACATTACGGGTTGCTTTGTCAAATCCAAATCTTAGGGTAAGCTTTCTGGGAAACATTGTTGCCATGTCAGCAGTTAACAGTTCGCGAATACAAGGAAACTAAAATGCTGCATCACCACAATCACAATTTTACACAACACTGTTACGCAGAGTCATGAAATCCAAACAGAAGCGCCACAGCGCGTCCGCTCAGGACGGCCGGAAAAGCCGATATTCTGGTTCCAAATAAGCGAAAATTCTGCGTAATTGCTTGTCAGAAGGCTATGAACGATAATGGACACCGCTCAACGTGTAACTGTCTGTAATACAACTATATTTTTAAATTATTTCACAATGCGAACCAAACTGCGATCTCTGTTTACTTTGCTAAGCAGAGATAATGAACCTTCGGATTACGAACCCAAGCGCTTACCGCTGCGCCATGACGCTGTGGAAAGTTATTAATCGTAGAGAGTATTTCACCGCAACGGTTTCTTTTAACTGTCGATTTTCTCTACAACAGCTGAGAAGTGCATCTTGGTGCTTTGCTACATTACACCTCTGGCTATGAGCTTTTATTACGCGCAGTATGAATCGAATCTGAATTTCACAATTGGCGGCCTCCCCTTGTAAGTAGGCGCATCAATACGAGGACGAAGGCAGGTCTTCGCGAGGAAGACGTGGTTCACGCGATCGAATGCCTGATCGAAATCGACGGAAATCGTGGCTTCCTGTGGTCCACAGACTGTTGCAATGGTGATGCCGTCTCTATAATCACATAGCGTTTATTGTATATTAGTATCATCGCCGAACGGCGTCTGTGCGGGCGACAGGACCTGATGTAGGACTCATGTGAGACCCATTGCCAGCTGTCGCAAAAGAATCTTAAAATCCGATTTGAGTCAAGTGATTGGCCAGTAGTTGTCAGGTCGCGTGCCTCCAGAGGGTTTGGCTATCGGAATCATTTGACCTTCTAGAATTCTGGCTGTGATGGCGTCTCAGATCTGCGACGATGTGATGCACCGAGGGCGTTTCTCCGTTGATGCTGTCTTGGCATCGCGCTAGACAACCACGCTTTCCAATTGGGGCCGAGTAAGTGCATAAATCTTAGTCTTTGGGTGTTGAACCTCGATCTTTCTGGGGATGTCGGGTGCTCTATACACTTCCAGAGAACCGTGTAATAAAATTCTGTCACGTTTCGGTGCCACTGCTTTCGTTCCTTGCCATATTGGACAAGTATGCGGTGTAGCGCTGGCTTTACACCTTGCACCCGCCACAGAAGTATGGGCGAGTATATACGATGCATCTTTTGCAGAATTCCCATGTGTTTGTGACCATTCGTCGACATTCCGGTCGATGTCCGCGCAGTTGAGCGCCCCACAAACCAAACATCATCATCATCATCCACTGGCCCCGGCTGCGCCCATGTTGCTTGACGTCGGAGGTTGATCATACGCACACAAATACTATGGTCTGAGAAGATCGTGTTCAGGTCGTCCGAAGCGAGCGGGCAAGTCAGGTAGACGTGATCCAATCGACTGGCTGAGTGGCTCATGACATATGTACATCCCACTCTTTCCAGGTGTCTATGATACTTAGTGGACGTAGTAAGTTCGGGACTGGCGGTAAAATTTGGAAATTGGCCCTTCCTTGCGAGAACACAGTTGAAATCCCCGCCTTAATTATGTGCTGATATCGTCCCAAGAAAAGCGACTTGACTGTTTCGGAATAAAACTGTGAGTGTTCTTGTCGTTGGTCTGTGGCAGATAGTGCACAGACATTCACTAGTCTGATCTCGTTTACTGTCAGTGCTAGCCCTCGTGCTGGTTGCAAGTTAAGTGATGTCTGCTACCGAATGGCGTCACGCGCGATAATTGGTGCTCCACTATATCCTTTGGCCGCTGGGACGACGTATGGAGTATAACCTTAAAAATCGGGCCAAGTCTCCGTCCGCAGCTCTTTGGACAGGACAGTGTCAACGTCCGCTGCTCATAACGTGTCACATAACAATTCAAATTTAGCTTAGGAACCGATCGTACTTAAGGTGATGGTGGCATTTCTGTACACCTGCACTGGCAGCACGTTGCTGTGCGCGCTCCTATTGTCAAGAACGAATGTTGTAGGGTCTTAAGCATTGTCTATCTCCTGATAATGTCTGGTTCATTGGGGCGGCCTGTGGTATTTCTTCATCTGGTTGGGGTTCCGATCAGCGCTGATGCAGGAACGCCGTTGTCATCATGATGTCCATGCTGGTATCGTGAGAAATATCACCGTTAGGATCATCAGCTATTGCTGCGTTGCGGAGCCACTCAGTAAATTGTCCTGCGCATGGTGTGGATGTGTACCGGCAGCTGCCCATGTGACCTCCTGCTGGGAATCATCTGGTGACCGAGCGACGGATTCATCCTGGAAGCACGACTCCGAATCTGCAGTTGATGTCTTGCGCCGTTTTGATGACCTGCTGGGATGTTCAGAACCGAACGAAGGGATGGAGTTGCGACGTTCAGGAACGAAGGCGACTGTAGTCATAACCATGGCATCGGGAGCCATATCACCTTCGCGTCTGTCAGTATCTTCATCCGGAAACAGGACCTTAAGGGGGGGGGGGGGGGAGGGGGGAGCGGTCGCTGTTGTAGACGGTCGGCCTCGTCTCGTCGTCTCTGCAAATTGTGAAAGATCTTGTCGAAGTTGCTCTACAGTCATCTGGAGAGCACTGGGTGTCAGTGCGGCCGGGTAGGTGTGTGCAAGGGATGTCATAGCCGGAAAAGGAGAAGCATAATCGGTCCGCAACTGCGTAATTCTGTGTTGGAGATATTCATTTCGCTTATGTCCTTTAACCACATCCAGATCAGTTCTTTGGCTGCCCATCGAAAATGACTATGGCCCGACAACAGCAAATGAAGAGGTAGTAGAACATGTTTCTTTGGCTCAGTGCGGACCTGGCGCACACCGTTCAAAACTGGGTACATAGTAAAGTGCGCTCATTTCTCTGCTACATGTCCGAATACTGTTCCATAAGAGCGCAGTGACCCCATCAGGTCTTCTACCGACATTCTGAACAGAAATTCGAAGATGCGGATCGCGCATAACCCCAGGCCGACATGTTCAACAGTTACTGGGCCGTTGTGGCTGTCTAAACGCCGAAACCTGAAGCCGTCTTTCGTCAATGCTAAGATCTTGTTCCGAACTGCGTCCTTTGCTAGTTTGATGTAAACCACGCTACTAAGGACAGGTTTTTTCAGCTATGTCTTCACGGGAGATCAGCACTTCATCACGTAGGGATTGTTCGACGGCGAGTGCTTTTGGTGGCGCATATTCTTTCGAAGACTTAAATTGATTTTATGGTTGTATCTGGCCATTCTATAGCTGATCATAACCCGCGCGAATACCGCTGTGAAAGTAAACAACCGGGAGGCACACGCCGCACTGCTTCGACACCGAATGGGAACAGAGTTCGAGCGCTAACCACATGTCGCCACCGCCAGCTCGCGCTCAGCGTCCCAATGCACCGCTCGGGAGAACGGCGGTTCAATCCCGCGTCCGGCCATCCTGAATTAGGTTTTCCGTGATTTCCCTAGATGATTCCAGGCAAATGCCGGGATGGTTCCTTTGAAAGGGCACGGCCGACTTCCTTCCCCATCCTTCCCTAATCCGAGCTTGTGCTCCGTCTCTAATGACCCCGTTGTCGACGGGACGTTAAACACGAATATCCTCCTCCTCCTCCAATGCACCGGTACATCACTGACACGTAATACTTCTCTAGCGATTTTTTTCGAAATCGTCGAAGTAGCACGCATTACTACTTGCACATTATAGTGAATTGGAGAGTGCAGGTGAGGCCCATGCACATACCATATTTTGCGGACTATAAGACGCTACGGACCCTATGCTGCACCTCAGTTTTTAACAGGTTTAAAAAAAAATAACATTTTTACCATTTTTATTATTAGACCGCAAAGCCACACTAAAAAAATTCTAAGTTTATAAAACCGAAGTTACCTTTAAAATTCCCGAAAATCGTCATTCTTCTACTACTTCTTCTTCCTCTTCGTTAATATCGTTGTCCTCTTCATATATGTGACGATCTTCACTGCCATCGAGAGCGTTACTTATGCCGCACATCTTGAAAGATTTAACAATAATGTCTTCTCTCACTCTAGACTACGACTGCTTTATCCACTGACACACTTGTTTCATTGTAGGTCGTTTTAAAGTTCCCTTCATCGTGAATTCATATTGGGTTTCATCCATCATCCATTTGTTCCGTTCCTCTCTCATATACACTTTAAATTGTTCATTTATCGAGACATCAAGAGGCTGCAATTGTGAGGTAACTCGTCCAAGAATAACAGCAAGTTCTGTATTTCCCTGCCTAAATTGCTCTTTCATAGAATCTTTCAAATGACTATTAAACTGATGCAGCACAAGAAGTGAACTCTTCTTCAATAAAGCATCTTTCCTTCTCTCGCACACTCTGTTAATACATAATTTCATATCAGCCTCGTCAATCCATCCCGTGTCATGTATTGAACAACAACACCTGGCGGTATTTCAGAAGGTTTTGATATTGTTTTGCACTTGAAAATGATCATTGTATTAATTATAGTACCGTCAGCACAACTCGAAAGCCGGCCGTTTTGGCCGAGCTGTTCTAGGCGCTTCAGTCAGGAACAGCGCTGCTGCTATGGTCGCAAGTTCGAATCCTGCCTCGGGCATGGATTTGTGTGATGTCCTTAGGTTAGTCACGTTTAAGTAGTTCTAAGTCTAGGGGACTTAGAACCATTTTTTGAACAACACGAAAGGACAACAGTGTATGCATTTTTTCATGTACGTCTATTTTTACAGTTACAGTTTCAGCACCTTTCATGGGACAGTTCTACTACTCAGCACATCAAATATCAGAGGAATTTCGTTCATACTCGCTATTTGGCTTAGTTCCACACTGATTTTCTTTCGATGTTGAATAATAAAGCGATGGGAAGATAATATCTTCTCTTCATACTCTTATGGCATTTTATGAGATATCTGGTTTTGGTTCGCGTGCTAAGTGCATGAAGCTTCATAAACCTGTAGCATCAACTAACTCCACCCTTAAAGTCTGTTAAGCGCTAGCTTACGAGCCTGTATTTCAATCATTCTTGTTTTAATTCCAGTGCCTTTTTGACCGTGTGCTTCAATCCATTTCAATGCGTCATCTTTTAGTTTTGGCCACATTTGATTCAGTCCTCTATTTGCACATTTAGTCTTCCTCATTTTTTTTTCAATTCTTCTTTACTAGCCCGCCAATCGTGAATCATATTTTCTGTTGTTGGAGGACCAAAATACAGCTCAGCTGCTCTGTTTCCATGTTCTTCTGCATATGCTATTACTTTCTATTTATTATGATAGTCCGCATCGTATGAATACCTTTTATTTTTTTTCCATTACGAAACTAGCTACTTACAAAAATATTGTACTGTTATCGATGACACAAATCACTTTCTGTTCAAGTTACTGGGACCTAGGGTACAATGACGCATCGTAGGCTAGATAGTTTCTGGAAATAGTGCTTGTGAATAGCCGCAACTAATGTTCGTCGCTTCGGTGCACCGCTACTGCCACTTGAATCCTGCGGCGACGAATATAAAGCTGTTTTTAAGACCGGCGGGAATTTTAAATCAAGCACTGGACGTTTTTATATAAGACGCACCTGAATTTTGGAGGCAATTTTTAGAAGAAAAAATCGCGTCTTATAGTTCGCAAAATACAGTAGCTGTCTCCACAGTAACACAGCAACGCCTGGCCGGCGTAACCACGTCTAACAGCTGCTTGACTGTGCAGCGCCAACCACGCCCTGTCAAGCCACAGTAGATTCATCGACGGCGGGTATATTCCTACGACGCCCGGGGTTTCGTAAGCGCAAGCGGCAACTCACTCGGGCAGTATCATTTGGCACCTCGCTACAGCTGGCTCGACGACGCCAAGCCATTCAGTTCGCCAACATCAGGATTTCAATACGGCTCTGGAACTAGGCTACTCGAGAGATTCTACTTAACGGCACTCCACCCTCGCTATCTTCCACGGACTCTGCTGATAGCCACCCCAGTGGCTGTCCTAGCCGTCATTGTACTCTGAAGAGGCAAAAAAACTGTACACCTGCCTAAAATCGTGTAGGGCCCCGCGAGCACACTTTAAGTGCCGCAACACGACGTGGCATGGACTCGACTAACGTCGGAAGTAGTGCTGGAGGGAAATGACACCTTGAATCCTGCAGGACTGTCCATAAATCCGTAAGGATACGAGGTGGTGGCTATCTCTTCGATACAGCAAGTTGCAAGGCACCTCAGATATGCTCAATAGCGTTCATATGGGGAGTTTGGTGGCTGCGGGAGTGTTTCAACTCAGAAGGGTTTTCCTGGAGCCACACTGTAGCAGTTCTGGACGTGTGAGGTGTCGCATTGTCCTGCTGGAATTGCCCGTCGGAATTCACAATGGACATGAATGGATGGTGATCAGAAAGGATGCTTATACATGTGAGAGTCGTATCTAGGCGTATCAGTGGTCCCATACCAATTGCACCCGCCCCACACCACTACAGAGCCTCTTGCTGCTTGAACAGTCCCCTGGTGAAATGTAGGGTCCATGGATTTATGAGTTTGTCTTCATACCAGTACACATCCATCCGCTCGATACAATTTGAAACGAGACTCGTCCGACCAGACAACATGTTTCCAGTCATCATCAATCCAAAGTCGGTGTTGACGGGCCCAGATGAGGCGTAAAACTTTGTTTCGTACAGTCATCAAGGGCACATGTTTCGCACGCTGACACTTGTTCATGGACCAGCGTTGAGACTTGGAGCAATTTGCGGAAAGGTTGCACTTCTCTCACGTTGAACGATTCTCTTCAGTCGCTGTTCGTCCCGTTCTTGTAGGATTTGGAAATTTTTGGTAAATTCCTATGGGTCCAAACTGCTGAGGTCATCGGCCCCTAGGCTTACACACTGCTTAATCTAACTTGAACTTACGCTGACAACACACACACCTATGCCCGGGGTAGGACTCGAACGTCCAATGGGGGGGAGCCGCGCGAACCGTGGCAAGTTGCCTGAGTCCTCCCGGCTACCCCGCACGACTTTGCAGGATCTTTTTCCGGTCGCAGCGATGTCGAAGATCTCCTACTTTACCGGATTCCCGATGGGCGCAGTGCACTCTTGAAATGGTCATACGGGAAAATCCCCACTTCATTGCTATCTCGGAGATGCTGTGCCCCATCGCTTGTCCACCGACTGTAGCACCACGTTTGATCTCACTTAAATCTTGATAACATGGCATTGTAGCAGCAGTAATCGAGCTAACAACTGCGCCAGTCACTTGTTGTCTTATATAGGCGTTGCCGACCGCAGCGCCTTATCCTCATTGTTTACATATCTCTGTATTTTAATACGCGTGCCTATACCAGTTTCTCTGGCGCTTCAGTGTAGCATTGTGTTATCCTGTTTTCGACTGTTCTCTTTTTGCGGTACAAACTTGTTGTTTACTCATGCCTCTTGTTATCTGTTGTTCCCCATTCGCGGAAACAACAACTAGTGTACAAAGTTTGAAGAAAATCCGTGATCGGAACGTTGTGGGTTCCCCTTGTGATATAAGAAAGTCGCTCGTGTAGAACGTCTCTTTACTGTGAGCGAGAATGCTGCCGGGCTGGCGGGTCGCCGCCCGCCATCTGGTGCAGCTGCGCGCCGCCAAACGAATCGTAGGGACGCACAGTGGTTGGTTCCCCTGTGCCAACTGTCACAGCCGATCTACAAGGCGGGACGGGACGACTCCTCGGCAGACAGGAAACAGCGCGCCCGGCGCCACACGAGCCGAGCCGAGCCGAGCCCAGCCGCGCGAAGAGGCGCTGTTTCCGCGCGTAATTTGTTTGAGCAGACGAGTGCGTCAGAGCGTAGGCTTTGTTGCAGCGCGCGGCACCAGCTGCGAGACGTCGCGCGCTTTGCGCACAGTTTGTTTCTCTTCGGCGGTCACACTCTATACTCTCCACGGCGCTCAAATAAATAGCCGGCGCTGGGACTAATTTTAAATTATCGAGTGAAAGATGAGACCGCAGCACGGGTTTACTGTTTCCCCGCAAGAATAGATCGTATGCGACGCACTCGCATTGACAAAAGTGGAACCAAGTGTGACCGTGGACAGGTTCCGACTTCCTGCCAGATGACGACGAGTTCTGCCACGGGGCGCTCGTAGGAAATACGTGTAGAAGATTTGAGAGTGCTCCAGAAACTGCTTTTGGCATCACACTCAAAACACGTCATTGCAGCCTACTGAAAACCCGAAGTGGGATACTAAACTGAATATCCAAATTAAAAGTTGTGGGTTTTTATAAATAATCCTTGATTAGGCAAAGTGACGTCCCCTTTCACCTTTTGTTGTCGCTTTCGATGTTGAGCCGCTACTACAGCTCGGTCAGTGGAATGGAGACGCGACGCGCAGTGGTGGTTGTCCCCGTCGGATAACGTGGAACAGCACTTGAAAATCTCTACAGAAAATTGTTCCTCGCATAATGTATGAAAGTCCGTTTGCGAGTCCGCACAGTCTTCTCGGCGATGCGAACTGCTGATTTTAATTGTCTTTTATGGTTTTATGATGCGCGGTTAGTTAGTTATTGCAGTATTGAGTGAATCATTCATCACCGGCGTCATTTCACACCACTGAAGCGAGGAAAAATTCATTTGCGGTTCAGTATCAGTAGTTGTAGTTGCTAGGCAGAATTGTTCACTACGGCACGACGCAAATCCAGAGATAATTTTGCTTTTGTGCGTCGTAACATTATTTCGGCAAAAACACTCCTTTTAATGCTCAATGTTCATCATGTCACTCTTTCAATTAAAATGTTCACAGTTAATTAATTTTGATCATCAACTATCACACAGTTCAATTAATGATGGAGCCAACACGTGAGATTTCCAGTACTGACGAACAATTTTTATTGTTCCTTCTTTTTAGTTAGTTTATAATCATCACACCACATGCACACCAATGTATCAGATCAATTACGATTCTTTCCAGTTCGGTGATCGTGACAATTACGACAACTTTTACAATCGGCGTGTTCGTATTATCTTCGTGTGGTCGTACAAATGTTTCCTACTCAAGGCTAATGAGGTATTGCAGTCTTCGATACTATGTCCATTCTTCGTTGTAACGGTTCACTTTGATGAAGGTTGAGTCCAACAATAATATCTCCAATAATTAAAGTTCATTAACTCGTTGTACACTATCAGAATATCACTTCAGTTCAAGTTCTCAAGTCAGAATAACTGAGAACAAAGTCCGCGTATCTCTATCACGCAATAGTACTTTTTTGTATGGAAACTATCTCGTAGCGTTCCGTTTGTACTACTATAACAAACGGTGCTCTCTCACGACTTGATAGCAAGCGACTAACATTTCCATGATAGAGCACTGTAGACGCATTGAATTTCCTTTTCGCTGCGTTTACAACTCTCTTTCACAATAAATGTTATTTCAGGCTGACACATTACTTGGGACTTAACTTTCACCGTACTGATTTGCAGTTATTTCTGAGATGTTTGATAGATAATTAAAAATAACCTTTCTTTCTTTCTGCCTTTATATCATGACATACTCAGTAATTATTGAAATTGGTGTTCATCAAAACTTTAAGGTGATATACTGTATTATTGTCAAAGTTGTCGTACCTGTCAGGATAACACTGTTCCCTACTTTAAATTATCATGCCATTCTTATTTGGGTTTTCGGATTTCTTGGCGTGTTACAACAAGATCGCAAAAATTATTTATAGTAATCAGTTTCAGATGTGAAATTTTGCAAAAAATTGTACGTGAGGAAGATCAGTGGAACTCAAACCGTCATTATGGCAAACATTACGCAAAGTCAGTACATACCAAATACGACAGACTGCTGTGCCTTATCATCAGGCCGGAAGGAGACACGTTTTATCTAGCAACTACATGCTTGTTTTTATTTATTTATTTTATTTATTTATTTATTTATTGTTCCGTGGGACCACATTTAGGAGAAGTCTCCATGGTCATGGAACGAGTCAATACATGAAATTATAACACGATTGTAGAAACAGATAAAATGAAATATAAGAAACATATTCAGGCGACAAGTCGTTAGTTTAAATAAAGAAAATCAAGAATGTAACACTGGAATTGCTTAATTTTTTAGCTCTTCCAGGAGCTCCTCGACAGAATAGAAGGAGTGAGCCATGAGGAAACTCTTCAGTTTAGAGTTAAAAGTGTTTGGGCTACTGCTAAGATTTTTGAGTTCTTGTGGTAGCTTATTGAAAATGGATGCAGCAGAATACTGCACTCCTTTCTGCACAAGAGTCAAGGAAGTGCATTCCACATGCAGATTTGATTTCTGCCTAGTATTAACTGAGTGAAAGCTGCTAACTCTTGGGAATAAGCTAATATTGCTAACAACAAACGACATTAAAGAAAATACATACTGTGAGGGCAATGTAAAAATTCCCAGACTATTGAATAGGGGTCGACAAGAGGTTTTCGAACTTACACCATACATAGCTCGAACAGCCCGTTTTTGAGCCAAAAATACCCTTTTTGAATCAGAAGAATTACCCCAAAAAATAATACCATATGACATAAGCGTATGAAAATATGCGAAGTATACTACTTTTCGTGTTGAAATGTCACTTATTTCAGATACACCATTCACAGCCCAACCGTTTTGTACATATACAGCTCATTGTACATCAAGGTAATTATTAATTATGATATCACCTATCGATACCACCTCAGTGTTGGCAAGTTTCCGATAACAGTCGTATGGGATCCGGCAGACCCATTGGTGCACACCTGCTGAGCAATGCAGCACACCTGGAGCCTCTTCGCTACGTGACGTCACAACTCTGACACCATCATTCGTGCTTTAGTTCAGGGAGCCTCATCCTTGTTGACACTGGGGGCTGGACTTCTTTCTTGGTGCATTATCTGTAATGCGTCTTCATATACTTGAAGAAATACAAGTTAGGTAAATCTTCTGTTCACTGTGTTAACTTGTTCGCTGATCACTTCTGCTCCCGTCCAGCTTTCCTATGACTATTCTGTGGTCCACCTTTCCTTAACAGTGTGCAGTAAAAAATACAGGGTGTCGCAGAAATGTTGCGACGAATTTCGAGGGATTGTAGAGCAAGTCTTCAGGAACAAATGAAGGAAAGGAACCCGCATCTGCTAAAGCCATCCAACAACGCCACTGGTGAAGTTATAGGTGCCTGCCCCTACCACTAGGCCATCCATTCAGCAGCAAACGTGACTTTGTACATTGAAGGACCAAAGCAGAATGTATAGCCTTGTTTGTTCTTCAGTGATCGCTACTGATTGCCCCGATCGCCAGTGTAGACGATTGAGATAGCTGCTGCGCTGATAGGCCTTGTATCCTGTGAATGTGATGTTCTGTTCCTTTGTGGATGAGAGTTTCTACCACTGGTTTCCATCAGCAGTTTATTTTTCTCCTGTTTTCGGAAGACATTGGACATTTTAGTGCGTTCCAGGAGAAGAATAAAGTGTGGGTGGAAACCTCTGTGTGATTAAATGATTAAATAAGATAGGTTTCGATACTTACAATAACGCCAGTGATGAAGATTATAATGTACCGCAGATTATTTTTCGGAAAGATGTTTAAGCAGTGACGAATCAAGTGAAGATGAAGACCTATCTGAATAAGAAGGATCACGTAACCTTTCAGAAGCTTCTTTGTTAAAAAACGTTGCCATTGTGGATGAACTTTCAGTAAGTAACTCCGACAATCTTGTTAATATTGGCAAAGTTATTGTTGAAATAGAAGAAAGTCATGATGATCAGGAGATAATTGGTGAGGATGATGTTGGAAAAACTTGGTCACATATGATTATGTTGATGTAATGGACAATGTTGATGTCTGAAACGATCACAGCTTTGTGGTGGATTTTCTACGAACTGTCTGTGTACGCAAAGAAAATTGTTGATACATCAGGTCAAGTGATTTTAGGTCAACTTCGCTGTCTCATCTCGGATTCTACATTAAATCTAGTTCGAAGGGGAAAAAAGCACAGAAACAAAAAGTGCATGAACCCATTACATGTTAAAATATAGGACAGTCTGCTAAACAACCTATGCGCTTGGTCAACAGTTCAAAATTAAAGGGCTGAATCATCTACCTAAAGTATATAATACTACAGGACTGATTGTAAAAATGCATGGAAATACAGGGAAACTTAGAAAGACTGTAACAACTTTTTGAGGCACTGAGTGTACAGTAAAATTTCTGAATGATCACGCAGAACAGCACGCTATTATATTGCCTAGCAGAAGCAACATAGTATTTAGAACACTTTACAACTACTGCCTTCTATTGCCTGGAAGGTTAAAATCTATGAAACTTACAAATCGTCATTTACAGATTACATGTTCAAAAAATCTATACATCCAAAGAAATTTTCGAACGTTTGGAGGGAACTTTGTCCTGATATAGATTTATGTGCTTTAGGTTTAAAACATTTTATGTCTGGTCAGAAATGGCGTTCGTTCCTGAAGAGACAAAATTGGAAATTATTGAGAAAGTGAGAAGCCACCTACAGATTTTTTCTGAAGAAATAAAATTAGAGAGCACTCTGCAAGTGTTGGCAAGACTTCTTTGCATTCCAGCCTCGATACGGCACATGTGTACATGCCAATCAACTCTGCGTAGCCGGGCTCTGTCTACTTTTTAGTGCCACTTAAATTTGATGTTCTGCGTGTTATGCGCGAAATCACAAATAAACTATCTGAGGGAGTCAGAACAGCTAAAGATTCTAATCTTGTTCTTAGTCTTTTTCGTCGTCATTTACCAAATTAAGTTCAGGAGAAGAAACAACATCTATCCATGGCAACAACAGCGTTGGACAAAACAAAAAAATCTTGCTGGGATACTTGGCATGGAGGATTTTCCAAAAGAAAAACAAGAAAATCGTTGTGTCATTCATGCCAGCAGACGACACAAAATTTGATTGGGCCTTCGGACTTATAAAAAAGATATTTCAGAGTAATTTACGTCTCCTCTTTGTCGGACATGGTTGATTACATTGGAAAGTCAACGCCAACAACTAATGTTAATTCCGCTGTGATGGTTGGTACTGAAGAAGTTGAATTTCTTGTAAAATTACATGACTGGTTTAATTTTTTCACAACAATTGTGTCACAGAAGTGGTCCTTATAACTCAGTACCACTTTGAGTTGTATATTAAGAATCAGAGTAAAGTGTATTGAAAAATCGACATTACAGTTAATGTACTCGTGCGGCAGATATTCCCATTAGAAGATTTCCCGATGAAGTGACTCCAGAATAATTACAAAGAATCGTCTAGAATACTTCTTCAAGAACATGAGACCATACTGTAAAGACAAACTCAAAGACATTTTATGTACTAAAGTTGAACTCGAACCTGGTGCCGACACCAACAGTAATGCAGCTGTCAATCCAGAACCTGATGATCCACAAGCAGTTCCTGGAGCCTCAGAGAAGCGTCGAGAACGCTCAGTATAATGTGTCAAACTGAAGAGATGTGAAACACCTTTTTATATGTTTAAAAGAGGACATTAAAAACAGTGTTTTGGTGTTAGATTAATTTCTTAAATGTAAAATATGAATGTTCTGTGTTACTTCGAACTTTTAAATGGGTTTTCTTCAAAATGATCATTATATTCGAATGGCTATAATTAAAAAAAAACAATAACGTCATGATTGTTGTACCAACTAATTCAGAATTTAATGTTTAATTTGAAAATATTAATAGCTCAATATAGTAAATTTCGACGAGAGGTCCCTTTTTTCTTTCCGCTTCGCATATCACGTTTTTCTTCGTTTTGTGAAGTACAAAATTTACTTTTGTGAACATTTAACGCAAGTTGTCAGTCTTTACACCACTGTGAAAATTTATCGACATCTGCTCGAATGTATCTGCAACTTCTTTCAGACAGGACTTTCTTATCGATACATGCATCATCTACGAAAAGTGAGAGATTACTGTCAAAATTGTCTGTAAGGCCATTAATATACTGGGTGATCAGAAACGTTCTCCACAAGTTGAAGGAGCTAATAGAGGATTCGATATATAGTAAAATTGGAAGAGGACCTTACGGTTTTGTAAGTAATCCTTACCCAATGAAAGCTTTGAACAATGGGAACAACGACACACACAATGCACACCCGTCAAAAGTTCAATGAAGATAAAGTACTGTTTCTGTGTGTGTGTGCAACTGTTTGCCATTCTAGCGCTTTCCGTCTGTTATCGTTCCGTTAAGGTTTTGTAAATCATTAGCTGTGTTGCACACAGTTCCACAAACCTCAGGCTTTGAATGGGAAAGGGAGGTCCAATTGCATGACCACGTCGCTCCTTTGACCTTACGTCTCTTTTTGCGTGTGTGTGTGTGTGGGGGGGGGGGGGGGGGGGTGTCATATGAAAAGCGCCATGCATATGACACCAGTTCTCGACGAAGAAACACTTCTCGCAGTGACACTTGCGCCGTCTGATGATCTTTGAGCGATCCCTACTGCACTTGCTAGAGCGCTCCAGAATTCGCCTGTATTAAAAGTGCCACTCACCATTTTGAACATCGTTTGTAACGTACAGCATGGTTGAGTAAACTCCATCTTTTCTTTTCTTAACCTAAGGCGCATGTACATTGATTGTCCTTGTTATTTCCGAAACCCCGAAGTTTTCACTGGCTCACGATTACTTCCAAAACCATAAATTCTTATTCCAAAGTTGCTGCATATCGACTTCTCTGTCAGTTCCTTCAAGATGCAATATATAGGTGAGCAGAATGGCTATTTAGGTTTACTGTGCAATGGTGTTGCAAACGGTCTGAAGCGGTCTACTAAACGAGTGAAGAAGTATTGTTGCGACCAGAAGATCTATGTGTCACCTCTAAGCGTTGCGAGCGGTCAACAACCATATGCTGGAAGTTTATCGCGGAAAAGTGAGATTGTTGTGTATCCTATGGTAGAGACTTCTAAGCTGGAATCTGCTGATAGAGGAAATCTTCATAAAAACGAAAGTCCCTAGGAACCAACACTGAAGTTCAGTAATTACGAATTTTTTGTCTTGAGCATAAGCAATTATACAAGAAGTGTATAAGTAATGCAGAACGACTGCACAATAATTTCGTGTCCCACGACAGGTATAGAGCAACGAGTGTTAACTGAAGAGAGGTGAGACGTGAAAATGCGTAGTTCTACATCACTGGTAGAAATCGACTGTCACAGCTTCGCACACCTACACTGTGTAATCAAAATTTTCTGGACACGTTTTCCGTATTATGTTCATTGTGCTGCCACCTACTGCCACGTACTCCATAACAGCGACATCATTAGTCATTAGACATCGTGAGAGAGAGAATGGGGATCTCCGCGGAACTCACGGAATTCGAACGTGGTCAGATGGTTGGGTGCCACTTGTAACATGCGTCTATACGCGAGATTTCCACACTCCTAAACATCCCTAGGTCCACAGTTTCCAATGTGATAGCGAAGTGGAAACGTGAAGGGACACGTACAGCACGAAAGCGTACAGCCGACCTCGTCTGTTGACTGACAGAGACCGCCGACAGTTGAAGAGGGTGGTAATGTGTAATATGCAGACATCTCTCCAGACCATCACGCAGGAATTCCAAACTGCATCAGCATCCACTGCAGGTACTATGACAGTTAGGCGAGAGGTGAGAAAACTTGGATTTCATGGTCGAACAGCTGCTCATAAGCCACACATTATGCTGGTAAATGCCAAACGACGCCTCGCTTGGTGTAAGGAGTGTAAACATTGGACGATTGAACAGTGGAAAAACGTTGTGTGGAGTGACGAATCACGGTACACAATGTGGCGACCCAATGATAGGGTGTGGGTATGGCGAAGGCCCGGTGTACGTCATCTGCCAGCGTGTGTAGTGCCAACAGTAATATTCGAAGTCGGTGGTGTTATGGTGTGGTCGTGTTTTCCATGGAGGGGGCTTGCACCCCTTGTTGTTATGCGTGGCACTATCACAGCACATGCCTACATTGATGTTTTAAGTACCTTCTTGCTTCCCACTGTTGAAGAGCCTTTCGGGGATGGCGATTGCATCTTTCAACACGATCAAGCACCTGTTCTAATGTACGGCCTGTGGCGGAGTGGTTACACGACAATAACATCCCTGTAATGGACTGGCCTGCACATAGTCCTGACCTGAATCCTACAGAACACCTTTGGGATGTTTTGGAACGGCGACTTCATGCCAGACCTCACTGTCCGACATCGATACCTCTCCTCAGTGCAGCACTCCGTGAAGACTGTGCTGCCATTCCCGAAGAAACCTTCCAGTACCTGGTTGAACGTACGCCTGCGAGAGTGGAAGCTGTCATCAAGGCTAAGGGTGGGCCAACACCATATTAAATTCCATCATTACCGATGGAGGGCACCACGAACTTGTAAGTCATTTTCAGCCAGGTGTCCGGATACTTTTGATCAGATAGTGTATGACTGATGCCTAGGTAAGCATCTCTAAAAAGAGTGGGGTAGGGTTTATAGGTTAGGATCTCTCTTCTCCAACTACTCCCCAGGTCGGGACAGATAGCTAATCATGCGTGACGGATTTCGGAGGCCATTACGGAACTGTCCGAAAGCGGGCTCGTCTCCCTTCTTGGTTCCTTGCCTTTTCTTGGTATAAACAAAATTAACAGTTGTCAGCTGTACGACGTTTGGTTAGAGTGGAGCGTCGACTGTTGTTACCTATCCTTTGCCAGAGAGGAGACCCCTGCTTGAAAGATTTTGCTCAGTATTGCTAAGCATAGAGGACTGCTGGCTCATGAGTTCGCAAGTACTTGCGACATGCCTGATGCAACTGAGTCATTGGAAATTTCACACGGAGGGCCATCGTTAAAGGTAATAGCTGCCTTCAGCAGCAGAAGACGTATCCGTGCAGTACCCGGATGGAAATGTCAGAGGGACCCACAGCAAAAGAATTTACGTTTCTGCTATCCATTCATCAGCATCAGCTGGCGTTTGTGATATCACCTCTTAGTTTCTCTTTCGTTAACACAGGCTTCAGAGAACTGCACAATACTAACTTATATCTCAGTCCTTTCGTCACTGTGATTTACGCGTTCCATTTCAAAAGAACATTCCTACAGGTGAATGCGCAATTTTTCTTTTAAATAATCCCCACTAAATAAAAAGAAATTAATATTCGGTTTTGCGACTATTACGAGGTTGCTAAAAATTAAGAGTAAGTAAGAATAAAAACGTGGAATTCAGTATTACTGTAAGGTACTGTGTCGTCATTGCACTTGCTTCGGGATGAAAAGCAAACACGGCAACGTCGCTATCAGATGATTATATCCTAAGTCACCAGGTACTACTGTACAGTTATTCTCTACAAGCAGTGCAGTGTAGTTGTCTTTGGAACTCTGTCTTATACAGACTTCATCCTTCATGTTCTTTTCTCATTAGACCATTAGACAATATGATAATCACATTGAAAGGTTTCAAAATCCCACGCGGCTCTTTGACTCAAACCAAAAACACGCTTCCCAGTCTACTTTCGACGAGCATCAGAAGAGAGGCACTGTATATCAAGAGGTGGATTACCGTTAAAATTTAGAAAGTGTATGCTTCGAGATGAATCCCCTATACACTCAGGTGGCAGTAGTCATGGGATAACGATACGCACATATACAGCTGACGGCAGTATCACGTATACAAGGTATAAAAGGACAGTGAATGGCAAAGCTGTCATTTGTAATTAGATGATTGATGTGAAAAAGGTGTCCGAAATGATAACGACCGCACGACAGGGATTAACAGACTTTGAACATGGAATGGTACATAGTTGGAGCCAGACACATAGGACATTCCATTTCGAAAATCGTAGGGAATTCAATGTTACGAAATCCAAAGTGTCAAGAGCGTGCCGAGAATACCAAAATTTCAGGGTTTACCTCTCACCATGGACAACGTAGAGGCCGGCATCCCTCACCTGACTACCGAGAGCAGCGGCGTTTGCGTAGAGTTGTCACGCGTAACTTTCAAGCAACACTGGATGCAATAACCGCAGAAATCAATGTCGGACGTACAAAGAACGTATCCGTTAGGACAGTGCGACGAAATCTGGCGTTAATGGGCTATGATAGCAGACGACCAACGCGAGTGCCTTTGCTAACAGCACTACATTGTCTGTTATGCCTCTCCTGCGCTCATGACCACATCGGTTGGACCTTAGACGACTGGAAAACCGTGGCCTGGCCAGATGAATCCGGGTTTCAGTTGGTAAAAGCTGATGGTAGTATTCGAGTGTGGCACTGATCCCAAGAAGCCATGGACACAATATTCGTCAACAAGGCACTGGGCAAGCTGGTGGTGCCTCCATAATTGTGTGGGCTGTGTTTACATGTAATTGACTGGGTCTTCCGGTCCAACTGAACCGATCATTGACTGATAATCCTTATGTGCGGTTACTTGGAGACCATTTTCCGCCATTCATGGACTTCATGTACCCAAACGACGATGGAATTTTTATGGATGACGATGCACCATGTCAGTGTGCCACAATTGTTCGCGAGTGATTTGAAGAACATTCTGGATATTTCGAGGGATGATTTGGCCACCCAGATTGCTTGACATGAATTCCAGCGCACTAATTAAAATAATATAATAAATACCTTTGTCGTACACAAAATCCTGCACCAGCAACTCTTTCGCAGTTGTGGAGGGCTGTACAGGCACCATGGCTCAGTATTTCTGCAGGGGACTTGCAAAGGATTGTTGACGCTATGGCACATCGAGTTGCTGCGCTACGCCGGGCAAAGGAAGATCCCATACTACACTACCGGCCATTAAAATTGCTACACCAATAAGAAATCCAGATGATAAACGGATATTCATTGGACAAATATATTATACTAGAACTGACATTTTCACGCAATTTGGGTGCATAGATCCTGAGAAATCAGTACCGAGAACAACCGCCTCTGGCCGTAATATCGGCTTTGATACGCCTGGGCATTGAGTCAAACAGAGATTGGATGGCGTGTACAGGTACAGCAGCCCATGCAGCTTCAACACGATACCACATTTCATCAAGAGTAGTGACTGGCGTATTGTGACGAGCCAGTTGCTCGGGCGCCGTTGACCAGACGTTTGCAATTGGTGAGAGATATGGAGAATGTGCTGGCCAGGGCAGCAGTCCAACATTTTATGTATCCAGAAAGATCCGTACAGGACCTGCAACATGCGGTCGTGAATTATCCTGCTGAAATGTAGGGTTTCGCAGGGATCGAATGAAGGGTAGAGCCACCGGTCGTAACACATCTGAAATGTAACGTCCACTGTTCAAAGTGCCGTCAATGCGAACAAGAGGTGACCGAGACGTGTAACCAATGGCACTCCATACCATCACGCCGGGTGATACGCCAGTATGGCGATGACGAATACGCGCTTCCAATGTGCGTTCACCGCGATGTCGCCAAACACGGATGCGACCATCATGATGCTGTAAACAGAACCTGGAATCATCCGAAAAAATGACGTTCTGCCATTCGTGCACCCAGGTTCGTCGTTGAGTACACCATCGCAGGCGCTCCTGCCTGTGATGCAGCGTCAAGGGTAACCGCAGCCATGGTCTCCGAGCTGATAGTCCACGCTGCTGCAAACGTCGTCGAACTGTTCGTGCAGATGGTTGTTGTCTTGCAAACGTCCCCACTGTTGACTCAGGGATCGAGACGTGGCTGAGCGATCCGCTACAGCCATGCGGATACGATGCCTGGCATCTCGACTGCTAGTAATACGAGGCCGTTGAGATCCAGCACGGCGTTCCGTATTACCCTCCTGAACCCACCGATTCCATATTCTGCTAACAGTCATTGGATCTCGACCAACGCGAGCAGCAATGTCGCGATATGATAAACTGCAATCGCGATATGCTACAATACGACCTTTATCAAAGTCGGAAACGTGGTAGTACGCATTTCTCCTCCTTTCACGAGGCATCACAACAACGTTTCACCAGGCAACGCCGGTCAACTGCTGTTTGTGTATGAGAAATCGGTTGGAAACTTTCCTCATGTCAGCACGTTGTAGGTGTCGCCACCGGCGCCAACCTTGCGTGAATGCTCTGAAAAGCTGATCATTTGCATATCACAGAATCTTCTTCCTGTCGGTTAAATTTCGCGTCTGTAGCACGTCATCTTCGTGGTGTAGCAATTTTAATGGCCAGTAGTGTGTATTAGGAGATCCGTCATGGCTTTTGTCACCTGATTGTATAATGTTTCCTCTTACGCATATCTCGCAGAAAGACCACAAAGGCAAAAGCAGAGAGGTTCGAGGTCGCTTGGAGGCCTGCCGATAATCGATCTTGCTGTCCACCTTTGGCTACTGGAACACAAAAGGAGGAGGTGCCAGTCATACACAATTTATCCTTCGGCACATACTATGAGGTGTTCGTAGCTGACAATGAGAGGCCAGCGCGGCTGGCTGCCACCCATAACAACATGGGTTCGATTCCCGGTACTGTCAGGGATTTTTCCTTGATGGAACGGGATTCACTCAGCTTTGTGAGGCCAGGTCAGGAGCCACTTGACCGAGTAGTAGCGGCTTCTGGTCACGAAAACTGAAAACGGCCCGGAGAGCGGTGTGCTGAGTCACGGCCGTCAGTACTGCATCCAATGACGCCATAGACATATGATGTCACAACATTCGGTCGATACCGATGGGCCTGCCATGGCCCGTGGATAGAGTTCACGGCTTGCATACAAAAAGGCGGCTTGCAGAGTATAGATGTAGATGCAGGACTCAACCAAAACTGGCTTTCTATGGCCTTGAGTCTTCTGACTAGTCTGATATGTCCCAATACGAATTCCTCTCTTGTGTCAATCTCTTCATCTAAGGTAGCAGTTGCACCCTGTATCTTCAATTATTTGCTGGATGTATTCCAGTCTCCGTCTTCCTCGACAGTATTTACCATCTACAGCTCGGTCACACGTCCTATCATCCTGTTCCTTCTTCTGGCCAGTGTTTTCCATGTGTTCCTTTCCTCGTCGATTCCGCGGCGAATCTCCTCGTTTCTTATCAGTCCACCTAATTATCAACATCCTTGTATAGCACCACATCTCAAACGCTTCGATTCTCTCCTTTTACTGTTTCCCCACAGTAAATGATTCACTTCAATACTATACTGTGCTACAAACGTGTATTCTCACACATTTTTTCTTCAAATTAAGGCCTATGTTTGATACAGGTAGTCTACTCTTGGTCACGAATACCCTTCTTTGCTAGTGCTAGTCTGTTTTTTGCGTCCTGGCTCCGTCCTTCATGCTTTATTTTGCTGCCAAGACAGCAGAATTTCTTAACTTCGCCTACTTCCCCAGTTCTGATATTAAGTTTCTGCTGTTCTCTTTCCTGCTATTCCTCATCACTTTCATCTTTCTTCGATTTACTCTCAAACCGTCTTCTGTATTCATTAGACTGTTCTTTAAATCCCGTGGATACTGTAATTGTTCTTCACTTCCACTGAGAATACTAATGTCGACAGCGAGTCTAATCATTGATGTCCTTTCACCCCGAATTTTAATCCTATTTTTGAGCCTTTCTTTTATTTTCGCCATTGCTTCTTCGATGTAGAGCTGATTACCGAACGAGCTGTACATGTGCCAAAGTCACACACTTGTAACAACCACGTTACGTCGCTAACTTCTAATTTCTCATTTCTATTTACCGTGTCAGATTATGCCAAATTACATAATTTTTATCCTCTTGTTACCATCAGTTGTCTGTGCGTCATTGCCGTCCTCACTAAACTGAATCAACAGTTCTAATTTTGAAGTTAAATGTTTCCACAGGTGTCGTATAGATGTTTTTATGGAGCTATCCGTCTGAAGTCACGTAACGACTTTTGAACTTACACTCCAGTGTAGAAATCGGCTAGTAGGTGGCCTATTTTCAGCGCCCGATACAGTACGTTAAACGTGTTAATGAAGTGTTACCTCTTCTGGCTCTTCTCCACAGCTGGGCGCGGGAGTTTCGGTGCGTTACTGTCTCCTGTTTCAACGATTTAATTTGCATTCTCTATTATTCTGTTAAATTTCGTTAGTCAATCATGAGTCAAAATACTGCTGATTTACTACACAATACCCGATCAGACATTATTCTTCTCTGACGGCAAGTCTTTCTGTCCAAAACTGTATATGGAAATAAGGTTTTTGTGGGGGAGAGGGAGGAGCATAACATATTCCGCGAATTTTTGTTTAGATATTTATGATTTTCACTTTCTTTCCATTTTTAAAGAAAAAAATGGTTCAAATGGCTCTGAGCACTATGGGACTCAACTGCTGAGGTCATTAGTCCCCTAGAACTTAGAACTAGTTAAACCTAACTAACCTAAGGACATCACAAACATCCATGCCCGAGGCAGGATTCGAACCTGCGACCGTAGCGGACTTGCGGTTCCAGACTGCAGCGCCTTTAACCGCACGGCCACTTCGGCCGGCTCCATTTTTTGAAGGATTCAGAAATAAGACAGACCAAAGATTCCTCTATGACGTACCTAAATTATGCGCCACACAGTGTTACTAATAACTGAATAGAAGAAAGAGTGACGATTTGGGAAAATGGCTGTTACTACCTGATAGTTGTCGGAATATTATCTGCTAGTTCTTTCAGGAATCCATCGCCCACTGTTCGCGAAACGGCTAACTGCAAGTCTGGCCTGACAGACACATGGATTTCAGTAAGAATAACAAATAGCTCTTCCGCCTAACGTAAACTCGGGTTCCCAGAAATAACTTTACTCGCCCCCCATTTACTGCTGCGCTAAATCTTGTCATCCTCGGAATAAGTGTGCTCGGAACGGACGCAATGCCGTTGTAAAATTTGACGTTTACGGCTGGGATACTAACACAGTTCTCAAATTAGATGAGCAACCAGAAACGGCTATTGTATTTTGGACTACGCCAAAAGGTAGTGTCACATAAGAAATGTTTGGTCTTGTAAGTTTGCGGAGAGCATGCAAAATTTCTTTACAAGAATTACTTATTGTAAAGAAATTGTACATGAAGGCTGTATCTATTGAGAGAAGATGGACCTGTTGTTGTTGTTATGGTCTTCAGTCCTGAGACTGGTTTGATGCAGCTCTCCATGCTACTCTATCCTGTGCAAGCTTCTTGATCTCCCAGTACCTACTGCAACCTACATCCTTCTGAATCTGCTTAGCCTAGTCATCTCTTGGTCTCCCTCTACGATTTTTACCCTCCACGCTGCCCTCCAATACTAAATTGGTGATCCCTTGACGCCTCAGAACATGTCCTACCAACCGATCCCTTCTTCTGGTCAAGTTGTGCCACAAACTTCTCTTCCCCCAATCCTATTCAATAGTTCCTCATTAGTTACGTGATCTACCCATCTAATCTTCAGCATTCTTCTGTAGCACCACATTTCCAAAGCTTCTATTCTCTTTTTGACCAAACTATTTATCGTCCATGTTTCACTTCCATACATGGCTACACTCCATACAAATACTTTCAGAAATGACTTCCGGACACTTAAATCTATACTCGATGTTAACAAATTTCTCTTCTTCAGAAACGCTTTCCTTGCCATTGCCAGTCTACATTTTATATCCTCTCTACTTCGACCATCATCAGTTATTTTGCTCCCCAAATAGCAAAACTCCTTTACTACTTTAAGTGTCTCATTTCCTAATCTAATTCCCTCGACATCACTCGACTTAATTCGACTGCATTCCATAATCCTCGTTATGCTTTTGTTGATGTTCATCTTATATCCTCCTTTCAAGACACTATCCATTCCGTCCACCTGCTCTTCCAAGTCCTTTGCTGTCTCTGATAGAATTACAATGTCATCGGCGAACCTCAAAGTTTTTATTTCTTCTCCATTGATTTTAATACCTACACCGAATTTTTCTTTTGTTTCCTTTACTGCTTGCTCAATATACAGATTGAATAACATCGGGGAGAGACTACAACCCTGTCTCACTCCCTTCCCAACCACTGCTTCCCTTTCATACCCCTCGACTCTTATAATGCCATCTGGTTTCTGTAGAAATTGTAAATAGCCTTTCGCTCCCTGTATTTTACCCCTGCCACCTCAGAATTTGAAAAAGAGTATTCCAGTCAACATTGTCAAAAGCTTTCTCTAAGTCTACAAATGCTAGAAACGTAGGTTTGCCTTTCCTTAATCTAGCTTCTAAGATAAGTCGTAGGGTCAGTATTGCCTCACGTGTTCCAACATTTCTACGGAATCCAAAGTGATCTTCCCCGAGGTCGGCTTCTACTAGTTTTTCCATTCGTCTGTAAAGAATTCGCGTTAGTATTTTGCAGCTGTGACTTATTAAAGTGATCTGTCAACACCTGCTTTCTTTGGGACTGGAATTACTATATTCTTCTTGAAGTCTGAGGGTATTTCGCCTGTTTCATATATCTTGCTCACCGGATGGTAGAGTTTTGTCAGGACTGGCTCTCCGAAGGCCGTCAGTAGTTCCAATGGAATGTTGTCTACTCCGGGGGCCTTGTTTCGACTCAGGTCTTTCAGTGCTCTGTCAAACTCTTCACGCAGTATCGTACCTCCCATTTCATCTTCATCTACATCCTCTTCCATTTCCATAATATTGTCCTCAAGTACATCGCCCTTGTATAGACCCTCTATGTACTCCTTCCACCTTTCTGCTTTCCCTTCTTTGCTTAGAACTGGGTTTCCATCTGAGCTCTTGATGTTCATACAAGTGGTTCTCTTATCTCCAAAGGTCTCTTTAATTTTCCTGTAGGCAGTATCTATCTTATCCCTATGGAATGCTTACTACGCTGACATACAGCGGCCATCATGCATGACTCCACTGTTGCTTTTTTTATTACTCTGTGGGTCTGACGTGCAGCGCTGTGTTTCTTTAAAATGGCAGTTCGGTGTCGACATTTTTGATCGTTTTCCAACGCGCTGTAATGTTTCCAAAGTGACTAAACAAACAGGAGACGGACGTTTGGTCACCAGCTAAGCTGTCGAGACACGACTTAACGCCTCGTCTTCACAGCATTACTTCTGCAAATATATTTCCCCTACGCTCGAAGCTTCACAGAAGCTATTCTACGCACCGTAGCAGGTACAGATTGATAAAACACATTAGTGTAATAGTGGCTGGTGGCGACCACTTGGATGAAAATGTCGCTCCCGCTGAAAAAGAGTAACAAAGGTGTCCTGCCACACCGAACCCAGGGTTATTTTGCGGTTCGGCCCCGTCTCATACCAGACGAGTGTAACCCCAAATGTTTGCGTGGTAATTATGCTGTATGCGTACGTGGAGACAGTTTGCGCAGTAATCGCCGACATAGTGTAACTAAGGTGGGATAAAGGGAATCAGCGCTCATTCGCCGCGGCAAATGGAAAACCGCCTTAAAAACCATCCACAGGCTGGCCGGCACACCGAACCTCGACACAAATCCGCCGGGCGGATTCGTGCCGGGGACCGGCACGCCTTCCCTCTCGAGAAGCAGCGCCTTAGAGCGCGCGGCTAGTCGGGCGGGCTCGTAAGGTGTTACTTTGCATTTTCCTTTATAACCGCCCAGTCCGTGTGTAAACAATTTTATGAATCAGAGATCATGTAAGAACAGTGTTGCAGACGTCTTATTAATACAGGGCTATTTGTGATAAATGGAATATAGTAATATACCGGAACTGAAATCTGCGGAACCTTTGAAAATACGCATATTAAAATTACGGTTACGTGAATCCGTTTGTATCTTGGGTCAAAGATCGGCAAACACATGATATGGTGCTCGAATTGACTATTCTCTGTTCTGAGGAGCCATTTGTAATAGCGCAGCCCGTCCAAAAGAAAGTCCATCCATCACGACATTATCCGGAGTTGACGACCTTTCCGTAAAAATTTCCATTTTTATAATGTAATATACTGTAACCTTTTTGTGAGACTTGTGATCCTCTCAGTTTCCCTAGAGAGCCGCAGCTCACCAGGGCTGCTAGACTATAACAAAGCAAAATTTGCTGTAATTTGGTTTTGTATCGTGTGATTTAATTACGTTACCAAACGGACTTTCAGATTTACTGCTGACTATTAACAAAAGATTTACAAACATGTGATTCAAACTCAGCGGAATGCAACAGGATGCACGGTCGACGATAGTAGTATATGGACACGCGCCATCATTTCCGATGTAGCTTCACGGCAGTGACAAATGTAAAGTGTCACCTTGATCACAATGTCAGCATATCAACTTCGTAACCACATCTTTGCCACACACGTGTTAACATAGTTTCATATCTCGGTGTGAAAAGGTGGCTCCGGATTTTTAATTTTTGAATTTTTATTTCTTTATATAACAAATCTTCCGGCATGTGATGCGGTCAGCGGTGACTTCCTCTCCTGTGCCAACCACTTCATATACGGAAACGTTTGCTCCCTACGTCCTCAGTTACTTGCTGGATGTACTCCAATCTATCTCTTTCCCTACAGTTTCTGACAGATTTTGGCCTCTAAAATTCCCTCTGCTACCGTGGAGGTTACTTCTTAATGTCTTGACACATGTCCTATCATGTTATCCCTTCTTATTGTCAATGTTCTGCACATTAATTCCTTTCCTCGCCGATTCTGCTTAGACCCTCCTCATTCCTTTCCTTACCAGTCTAATTTTCAACATCAGTCTATAGCATGAGACCTAAAAAGCTTCGATTCTCTTACTTTTGCCGTTTTCCCACAGTTCGATTCATTTACATACAGCGTGACAATAATTGAACTATATGGAAAAAATGTAAATTAGTTACAAACTAAAGCGTGCACACACTTTATTCAACATATAAATGTCAGTACAGATATTCGATCTTGGTTATGTCATGTTCGATACTCCTGCCATCATTGGCGATGATGTGGCACAGACCACAAAAATAAATTGGTCAGTAGCTTTCGAGATGTTTGCTAACAACGTCTCCCCTTTATGTATTGTAGATGTATATGTAAACTACATACACACTTAAAAAATATGTATCCTATGTCTGCCCGAAAGTTTATTGGAGTAGAGTGTAAAAATAGGAAAAAACTTTTCGAGGTATTTACTAACAACACTTCCATTTTGTGTATTACATATATATTAATGTACCATGTATATTAAAAATATGTAGCCTATGTCTGTCTCAACGTGTGTTAGAGTATTACATAAAATTTGAAGTAAATTGGTCAAGAACTTTCTGAGATTTTTGCTAACAACGTTTCCCCTTGATGTATTATCTGTACATTTATACAGCAGATATATTAAAGATATATGTAGCCCTGCTAACAATGTTCCCCCTTTATGTATTAGATATATGTTTATATATTATATACAAATTAAAAATATGTAACCTACGTCTCTCTGATCGTGTATTAGAATATCGAGACTAATTTGAAGTAAATCGTCCAAACAATTTTAGAATTTTTTGGTAACAACGTTAATGAATGACTTGCCTTTATAGAGTTAGTAAATATATATACAAAGTTTAGAACATGGCTGCGTGGTCAGCGACCGTTTTCAAAGTAAAATTAAATCAATAACATCCCTCAGTCGCTAAAAATGAGTCTTTTTACCAAGGTTTCGGCGCTGATATGAGTGCCTTCATCATAAGTAAAACACTCAAACCGCCATGTCACATATAAAACTAAATATCAAGCGATAAAGCTTTAATCACAAATTTTTTTTAAAACAGAAAACATGCAAGGCAAGCCACTATGGGCTGCTATTCCTTTAATATATATATATATATATATATATATATATATATATACGTTAAAACGTAAGCCTATGCCCTTCCAAATGTTTACGAGAGAATCATATAAGACTTTGAAGAAAAGTTTTCAGAAACATTTAGAGGTTTTTGCTAACAATGCTTCTGCTTTATAAATAAAATATACATTTTATATTACATTATTTAAAAATATACAGCCAATGCATGTCCGAAAGTTTATCATAGCATCCTGTAAAAATTTGAAATAAATTGGTGACGAACTTTTCGCGATTTTTGTAACAGCTTTCCTCTTTGCATATTACATAGATATTTTATTTAACATATATATTTGAAAAGATGTAGTCTATGTCCGTCTGAATATTTGGTAGAGCATCGTGTAAAAATTTGAATTGAATTGGACACGAACTTTCGAGATTTTTGGTAACAACGTTAAGCTACAACTTGTCTTTACGTAGTAGTATAGTTTAGCCATATTGCCTTATAGCTTACACCTACTTTACAGAGAATTTCGAGCATATTGTACTATTTTAAACTGTCTAACGCTTTTTCTCGGTCGACAAATCATATGAAACTGTTTTATTTCTCTTACAAATGTTGTAGATTGCAAAGTGATAACGGGGACTGAAATAGTCTTCTTGTATCTTGACTCGCGGTCTGTTATTGTGCAGTCGTACAAAATCAACAAGACTTGTGGCATACAGTTTGTCCTGTCTAAAAAAAATATGCATCCGTTGATTGGTAGTATTTCATTGTCTGTGGTGGCAGTATAACATATATCGTCGTTGGGATACATTCAGTCATCTGCTGTATACAAATGCAGAGTTCTTCCCTGTGAGTGTGATAGTAATACGGAAAGCATTTACAAGCATTGTACACATTTCTTCGACACACGGTTATGCTTTGAACTTTAAAGTCAAACTGGTCGTCACTCTTCTTTCCCCCACTGCGATTTCCCTTGATAGCAACCTATAAATAGTGACGTCAAAACTACTATAGTTCTGCGCCCTATTATCATAGTACATGTACGGGCAGGACAGACGTACACAGACTAATCTGTTAACATACAGAACCTTGAATTTTAGTCTGCGGAATTTTTCTGTTGGCTTTCGTATTGAAATTGTGCTGAAGAGTCACTGTAGTCATTCCTCTTTCACAAGTTTACTTTGCACAGCCACAGTTTAAAATTATTGAAACTGTGCTAGGCTTCTCGTATGCACCACTTGCAGGAAACACGCATAATAATAGACGGTCACAGTGAAGGTTTCTTGAGGGATTTATTGCAATAGGATTGGAGATGAGACTTGTAGGGTACTTCTGACGCACGAACCCCGGTAATCCACTCAGTTAAGTTTCCGAGCGAAAACCAACATAGAAAAGACTCACCCGCCCGTAACCACAGCCTTAAGGTCGCAGTTGCGTATTCACTCTTATAAGTCGGCTGTGTGGACTTGTAAGGTTACGTGCAGTCGTTAGGTAATACTTACCTCACGTGGGTGCTGCGTTTGGTGCCCAGTTGAAGCCCCTTAAGGGTGCTGCCATTAATACTTCGCAACTCGTTCGCTTACAGACAGTAAACAAAAGCCGGTAGCTCGTTCTATACAGGGTGTGACAGAGAGGTGCGGTCATACTATTATCGGATCACATGTTGGTCCAGCATGGATCACAGCCCTTTGCAAGAAATGATCCACGAATTAATATTTTTGACATCCATTTGTTCTACAATTTTAGAACTCAAATCACAATTCTGGTGCCTTCAATCCCACAAACCAACCAACCAATCTTGATCAGAATGACTTCTCCCGTACTAACCAGCATGAATTCCGAAAACATCTATAACGTTGGAACCAAGTCGCGCTTTTGCCACGTGACGTACCATATATGATTGTTTGCATATTGTCAAATGACGGGAATTAATGGAAGACCTACAGTCACAGGCAATCACGCTACTTCCAGGGTCTACACGTTTGCTGTTCGACTAGGACAGTAACGTGTCATACACTGTGTCACCACTTATCTTGACCACTCTAAATAACTGTTTGTCCAGATGCAAATTACAAAATTCTTCAAGCAAATGTTCATTACCCCTCAGGGGGATATCAATCATCATGATTGCCTTCATTCTAGCTATGTTTTTTACAAAGATGTGAACAGCAGTATGACTTTTTTAAACGGCACTCTGTATTTTTTAACGGTAATTCGTTTCCTCTCCTAAAGACCTATTCAAAAATGTATCAGAGTGTACCATTCACTGAAACACAACGTTATTAATTTCGTAACACAACACTGACTTTGAGTTCGGGATCACAAACTCGTTCACTCACTGGATTCTCAGAAAACAAATGGAAACCGAATAAAGTCGTACACAAAATTGACTTCGACTCTCCTGTACCATTTCCCAGGAGTAGAACATTCAAAGTTGCTCATAGTGGTGACCCTGGACACAGATACACTGGTGCACTCGTTGAATGAAAGAATTATTTACTGCTTCCAGCGTTGTCTGCTAGAGAGAATTACAAGCAATCACGATACGTTCCTGCGTGTCCTCTGGAGTTATTGGGATATCGCGATAGACAACGTCTTTAATACATCCCCAAACAAAACAGTCCAGAGAATTTAAATCAGGAGACCTAGCAGGCCAAGTAACTGTTCCTCCTCGACCAATCCATCTGGCAGAATACCTTCGGTTCAGAACACGACGTTCACGCAAGGAATTATGTGCTTCACATCCATTGTGTTGATACCACACACGCATTCTGGTCCTTAGCGGCACTTCATCCAGAAGAGGAGGAAGAATTCGTCTGAGGAAGTTGACAATGTGCCGTTTAGACTACCATTGATGAACTAAGGGCCAATAATTATAGTACCAAGCATCCCACACCAGACGTTAACTCTCCATTGACGCTGATGTTCCACCTGTCTAAGCCATCGTGGGTTGTCGCTGGACCAATAATGCATGTGCCTTGTATTTACCTGTCCTTTGTTTGAGAAGGAACATTCAACGGTTAATAGAACATTGGAGAAAAAGTTCGGGTTGGCGATAATTTGCTGCTATGCCCACTGACAGAACTGTACACGATTCCGGAAATCATTCCCATGCAATTCTTGATGTAGGTGTACATGGTAAGGAAGGAACCGCTGACATGCAAGAATACGATGTACACTGGTTTCAGGAATGCCAGTCTCGTGTTCAAGCTGCCGTGTGCTCACAAGTGGATTCATAGCAACGGAAACGAGAACAGTAACTTCGGCAGCTTCGTCTGTGCGAGTGCTACGGTGATTCCGTTGTCGTGGGTTGAAACTTCCCGTTTCCTGAAGCGTCTCAACGAGGAAGGACAGCCTTTACTGTATGCCTACTCTACACAACAGTATTTAAGGGGAGCCGGAATGACCCATCTCCTCCATGTTAATTTTAGCAAATAGAAGGAACATTTTTTTCTAAAACCATTAAACATATTGCTCTGAAAATGTTAAGAAATATTTATTGGTTTTTGTTTTACAATTTTTTTAAACAGATGCTTATTTTTTCTCTAAAATTTTGCACTTTTTCTTCTATAACACTTGAATTATATAATATTTTGTTACAATTTGTTATAAAATTAAGGAAAAGAAGTAAGCAATATTGTGCCTAAATTTCATTGATATACTGTTAGCAGTTTTTGAGAAAATTTTCCTAAAAGAAGAAAATTTTAAAGTTACGGGAAATGGCTTTCAAAGTTTTTTAATACATTCCTGTCCCATATGATGGATTATCAGCATCCTCTTCTTTTTCCAGTGTTAGTTTCCTTTTCACTGGTCTTTTCTTCCCTTTTGCTGCATGGTGTAGGCTTTTGTCTCTTCTTCCTGCACCCCTTAATCTTTCTTCATCAATTAGGCGCATTGTGGAAATGGTGTTTTGTCCTGCTTGGAAACCTAAACATTTCAGCACATCATATTTGATAATGTTTCCTTCATTGTATGTTGCCACTGCATCATACACTCCAAAATGCAATGTTTTTATCTGTGCAAACACTCTTTTAGGAATCCTAATCCAAATTAAATTATTTACACTTTCTTTTGGATTTTGTGTTTTCCCATGTAGACACTTTTCCAATAAACTTGGCTGTGATAAATCTCTGAATATGGGCTTAAATACATCCGTTACAGCACTTGGCAAACTTTTTTATGGGTGTATTCCTTTCCTGATTGGTATTTACACCATGAGTCATCATCTGTGGGGCACAGTGCCTGTTGTGGGTGCTCATTTGTTGATGCAGTATGAAAAAATAATGCCCATACTGTTCTCTTCATATGCTCAATGCTTCTTGTATTTTGCCTAATTGCACAAACATAATACCTCTGCAATCTATTAATTGCTTAATCTGTCAATCTTCCTCTTCCTCCAAGGGTCTTACCATCACTAAGCTTCTGGGATCCTAATGCCTGCTTTAGTTTGCGCAAGCGAGCCCCCATGCGCTTCTGCACATGTTCAATGCACTCCTGTTTTTTAATGTGAATTTCATTGCCATAAGGTTCGAGTTCCTATACAGCTTTATATCCCTTAGAATCACGATCGCCTAGATAGTGTATCGTACATTATACCACTCCTGTGATCTGGATAAAATTGTACTTCGACCACTGTCTGTTACTTTGCTGGCCTAATAGTAAAATGAATCTACTAACTCATTTTATAATCTAATTTTCTCGGAACTGTCTAATTTAAGTCAACTACATTACCTCCTCCCATGAACCATGGACCTTGCCGTTGGTGGGGAGGCTTGCGTGCCTCAACGATACAGATAGCCGTACCGTAGGTGCAACCACAACGGAGGGGTATCTGTTGAGAGGCCAAACAATCGTGTGGTTCCTGAAGAGGGGCAGCAGCCTTTTCAGTAGTTGCAGGGGCAACAGTCTGGATGATTGACTGATCTGGCCTTGTAACACTAACCAAAATGGCCTTGCTATTCTGGTACTGCGAACGGCTGAAAGCGAGGGGAAACTACAGCCGTAATTTTTCCCAAGGGCATGCAGCTTTACTGTATGATTAAATGATGATGGCGTTCTCTTGGGTAAAATATTCCGGAGGTAAAATAGTCCCCCATTCGGATCTCCGGGCGGGGACTACTCAAGAGGACGTTGTTATCAGCAGAAAGAAAACTGGCATTCTACGGATCGGAGCGTGGAATGTCAGATCCCTTAATCGGGCAGGTAGGTTAGAAAATTTAAAAAGGGAAATGGATAGGTTAAAGTTAGATATAGTGGGAATTGGTGAAGTTCGGTGGCAGGAGGAACAAGACTTTTGGTCAGGTGATTACAGGGTTATAAATACAAAATCAAATAGGGGTAATGCAGGAGTAGGTTTAATAATGAATAAAAAAATAGGAGTGCGGGTTAGCTACTACAAACAGCATAGTGAACGCATTATTGTGGCCAAGATATACACAAAGCCCATGCCTACTACAGTAGTACAAGTTTATATGCCAACTAGCTCTGCAGATGATGAAAAAATTGATGAAATGTATGACGAGATAAAATAAATTATTCTGGTAGTGAAGGGAGACGAAAATTTAATAGTCATGGGTGACTGGAATTAGTCAGTAGGAAAAGGGAGAGAAGGAAACATAGTAGGTGAATATGGATTGGGGCTAAGAAATGAAAGAGGAAGCCGCCTGGTACAATTTTGCACAGAGCATAACTTAATCATAGCTAACACTTGGTTTAAGAATCATGAAAGAAGGTTGTATACATGGAAGAACCCTGGAGATACTAAAAGGTATCAGATAGATTATATAATGGTAAGACAGAGATTTAGGAACCAGGTTTTAAATTGTAAGACATTTCCAGGAGCAGATGTGGACTCTGACTACAATCTGTTGGTTATGAACTGTAGATTAAAACTGAAGAAACTGCAAAAAGGTGGGAATTTAAGGAGATGGGACCTGGATAAACTGACTAAACCAGAGGTTGTACAGAGTTTCAGGGAGAGCATAAGGGAACAATTGACAGGAATGGGGGAAAGAAATACAGTAGAAGAAGAATGGTTAGTTTTGAGGGAAGAAATAGTGAAGGCAGCAGAGGGTCAAATAGGTAAAAATAAGAGGGCTAGTAGAAACCCTTGGGTAACAGAAGAAATACTGAATTTAATTGATGAAAGGAGACAATATAAAAATGCAGTAAATGAAGCAGGCAAAAAGGAATACAAACAACTCAAAAATGAGATCGACAGGAAGTGCAAAATGGTTAAGCAGGGATGGCTAGAGGACAAATGTAAGGATGTAGAGGCCTATCTCACTAGGGGTAAGATAGATACTGCCTACAGGAAAATTAAAGAGACCTTTGGAGAAAGGAGAACCACTTGCAGGAATATCAAGAGCTTTGATGGAAACCTAGTTCTAAGCAAAGAAGGGAAAGCAGAAAGGTGGAAGGAGTATGTAGAGGGTGTATACAAGGGCGATGTACTTGAGGACAATATTATGGAAATGGAACAGTATGTAGATGAAGATTAAAATACTGCGTGAACAGTTTGACAGAGCACTGAAAGACCTGAGTCGAAACAAGGCCCCTGGAGTAGACAACATTCCATTAGAACTACTGACAGCCTTGGAGAGCCAGTCCTGACAAAACTCTACCATCTGGTGAGCAAGATGTATGAGACAGGCGAAATACTCTCAGACTTTAAGAAGAATATAATAATTCCAATCCCAAAGAAAGCAGGTGATGACAGAGGTGAAAATTACCGAACTACCAGTTTTATAAGTCACAGCTGCAAAATACTAACGCGAATTCCTTATAGACGAATGGAAAAACTGATAGAAGCCGACCTCGGGGAAGATCAGTTTGGATTCCGTAGAAATGTTGGAACACGTGAGGCAATACTGACCCTGCGACTTATATTAGAAGGTAGATTAAGGAAAGGCAAACCTACGTTTCTAACATTTGTAGACTTAGAGAAAGCTTTTGACAATGTTGATTGGAATACTCTATTTCAAATTCTGAAGGTGGCAGGGGTAAAATACAGGGAGCGAAAGGCTATTTACAATTTGTATAGAAATCAGAAGGCAGTTATAAGAGTCGAGGGGTATGAAAGGGAAGCAGTGGTTGGGAAGGGAGTGAGACAGGGCTGTAGCCTATCCCCGATGTTATTCAATCTGTATATTGAGCAAGCTGTAAAGGAAACAAAAGAAAAGTTCGGAGTAGGTATTAAAATCCATGGAGAAGAAATAAAAACTTTGAGGTTCGCCGATGACATTGTAATTCTGTCAGAGACAGCAAAGGACTTGGAAGAGCAGTTGAACGGAATGGACAGTGTCTTGAAAGGAGGATATAAGATGAACATAAAAAAAAGCAAAACGAGGATAATGGAATGTAGTCGAAATAAGTCGGGTGATGCTGAGGGAATTAGATTAGGAAATGAGACACTTAAAGTAGTAAAGGAGTTTTGTTATTTGGGGAGCATAAAAACTGATGATGGTCGATGTAGAGAGGGTATACGATGTAGACTGGCAATGACAAGGAAAGCGTTTCTGAAGAAGAGAAATTTGTTAACATCGAGTATAGATTTAAATGCCAGGAAATCGTTTCTGAAAGTATTAGTATGGAGTGTAGCCATTTATGAAAGTGAAACGTAGACGATAAATAGTTTAGACAAGAAGAGAACAGACGCTTTGGAAATGTGGTGCTACAGCAGAATGCTGAAGATTAGATGGGTAGATCACATAACTAATGAGGAGGTATTGAATAGAATTGGGGAGAAGAGGAGCTTGTGGCACAACCTGACTAGAAGAAGGGATCGGTTGGTAGGACATGTTCTGAGTCATCGAGGGATCACCAATTTAGTACTGGAGGGCAGCGTGAAGGGTAAAAATCGTAGAGGGAGACAAGGAGATGAATACACTAAGCAGATTCAGAAGGATGTAGGTTGCAGTAGGTACTGGGAGATGAAGAAGCATGCACAGCATAGAGTAGCAAGGAGAGCTGCATCAAACCAGTCTCAGGACTGAAGACCACAACAATAACATTCCATTTTCTTGTTCTACTTCTGCTGATATCGACCGTTTATGGAGCTATAATTATAATATAAGGGGAAATATTCCTTATTTCGGACTTAGCATTTGTTGTATTCTTCTCCAGGCTTTTAATGGAAAGAACTGTGTCAAGCACTGATAATTATTATTGGTTTCTTTCCTTCTTAAGATTGCCGCAGTTTATAAGATTTTTTTTCACCAAAAATGTTTCGCTTAGTTTTAATACAATGGTATATGGCCTCTGCGCCTGGTTGCCTTGCAATCGGGAGGATACAACAAAGTATTATACACCATTCGTCACCCAACCAATTTTTAATTCCATTTATTAAACATTTTATTCAGGCAAGTTAATGGAAAACACTGATTTGTCCTTTGAAACACTTATAAGGACATGAACCCCGCAATCGGCTGCTTTACGGTAAATTAGAACAACATTAATTATTTAAAGAGGTAAATTTTTGTCTGAGCACATTATCAAATTTCAGTGTTTGCTTCAAGAAAAATTACTAGAAAGTATTAATTCTCGTTATGGAAGAAACTGTTCAGAGACAACAGTACTTGTGTAAACAAATTATTCAACATCAGTGCTTTGGTTACAGAAAAGTACTCGTAAAGCGACGTCTTAACAGGAGGGTTAGCATCACACATACAACAAATTCTGCTTATGAACAAACCATCCAGTGGCTGATAACATGACCTGACATCTTCAGAAAATTCGGGACGCCTAACAAACTGGTCACGGAAGGGCACAGGTTCGGCCTCTCTAGAACATAGACACAAACAGATCTTCACACACATGAATAATTACTAACATTGCGGCTCCCGTCGCAAATTCCAGTTACCGTCAAGTGACTAAAGGACGGACAACTCCAGAACATCGACAACTTTCTTTAAATTTCAGGTCAGAACGAACAGTTAAGCTGATACACATCCAAATCTAATACCGAGTCACACCATAAGCCCAGTGGTGGAACCGCCCACAAAGTGCGAGGGAAGCAGGACCATTGACCAAATGAAGTGCACTAAGAAATTTTACGACAAGGGAACTACTGTAATAAATCATAAAGGAGGTCCACAGTCACAACATTAGCGCCGCACTCTTTCATACAACAAGACAACACACTGTAATAGATATCGTAAAACCAGGAAGGTAGAGTAACCTTTTCAAAACTTAATAAAGCAGAACGTACTAGGTAAAGGGCAGATGTTAAACACGGGCGAATGCCCCTCCCATAGAAGATCGGCACGACGGGCAAACAATAAAAAGAGCATACAAATTATGATTAATTTATACGAAGAGAATAAAATGGTTCAAATGGCTGTGAGCACTATGAGACTTAACATCTGAGGTCATCAGTCCCCTAGAACTTAGAACTACTTAAACCTAACTAACCTGAGGACATCACACACATCCATGCCCGAGGCAGGATTCGAACCTGCGACAGTAGCGGTCGCGCGGTTCCAGACTGTAGCGCCTAGAACCGCTCAGCCACCCCGACCAGCTACGAAGGGAAAGCTCAATATGCTTGATAAACTTAAACACGCCGGGAAATACTCTACAGGAAAGAGAAGACTGTTAAGTACTAATGGAACTTACAGTCATGAATGCTGGTTAATAGACAACGCAATATAGTGCGTTGATTCACTCGAACACCTTAAAAGAGCCCAATAAATACTAAAGGCGGCAGACATGACAAACAGGTACTGACAAGAATTTGGTAATCCGGCGTGATTGAATGAAACTCGTGCATAAAAATTTCGCCAGGAGCTAAAGCACTAACGAAACACGCCTGAAAAGACAGTCAGAAAAGCACACTATCCGCACAGCAGCGGTTTTGAAAAAAAAAGGTACACTAAAATTAAACACACTTCAGAAACATACACATTAATGGTACTTCAAGATGGGAAGGCTGAGCAGTGATCGAGATCTGACCGTTACTACTTTTACTATCCAATCCTCCATGAGACGAGCACAAATCGAAATGGGGCGGAATGAACGTAGTGCTCTCAAAGTTGCTCACCCGGGAAAATGCACATTGTTCACTACGGGAATGAAGAAGCCCGCAGCGCCCGGCGTCCTTCAGCGTGTGTGGGATGGAACTGCTCGCCAAGGCGATGTGTGACGGAATCATCCCACGGAGACTAACTTCCTGAAGGCCTGGCGGTTCCACGTTGATCCGTTTACGGTGCTTTCACTATCATATTTCTTTGTCAAAGTTGATATGTCACATATAGATGTCAGGGATATTTGGCAGCATAATAGAGAACTGTCAAATCCCACCTTTCGTCAAAGAAATATGATCAAATCTGGAGCCTCGCCGTAGATGTGATCATAAAAGTCGTTCGTCTTCTGTTCAATGCAATGTGAAATGTAACCGCTTGGAGAGCTGGCATCGCTACAGCTATTTGATGTCTCTGTAGTGTGTTTGTAAATATGACTTCAGAGTTGGTGTGTTTCTTGTGCTGTTTTATTTTATTTTTTTATTAGTAATCTTGCTTCGACTGGGGTGAGGGGTGAGCAAGGGGCTCAATGCATGCTGTTAATTATGAGCTGAAGGCCAGGTGGTATATGCAGCAAGCAACTGTATAACCACAATCATAGCTACGGTCATCCACCTCTACATCTGGAAACATCCAGGCGGCTTTTCAGCAAGCCGGAATAGAGGAGGTGGTCACAATCTACAATTAAACAAACATTTTCTTAGCTTTCCTTTTTACTTTGTCTGTTTTTGAACTCTGTATGCCACAAGTTAGAAAGCGTTTCAACTGTTTCGTACTTTTTATTAATTTTAGAGCTGTTGGAGCACTAATTCTACCAATTAAATCATCCAAAAATAAAATAGCAAAATACTGCCCATGCAGTGTACTAATCATTTATTTACCTTCAGATATTCCCCCTTCATTGTTTTATAAATCGTTTCACACGTGTCTGGAATTATGTTGGTTAATGTGCGCTGTGGTATTCGATTGCTGTAATGCAAACTAGAGCAGCTCTCTCCTGTATCAAGAAATTGCAGTGTGACGATGAGCCAGTCTTCTGCACGTACAGCATTTCTCAAGTGAGTATTCTGTTTTGTAAAATGAGAAGCCACCTTACTAAGCAAATACTGAAATGCACTCTCATCCATTCGTAAGTAATTTATACGGGGTGTTACAAAAAGGTACGGCCAAACTTCCAGGAAACATTCTTCACACACAAATAAAGAAAAGATGTTATGTGGACATGTGTCCGGAAACGCTTCATTTCCATGTTAGAGCTCACTTTAGTTTCGTCAGTATGTACTGTAATTCCTCGATTCACGGCCAGTTGGCCCAATTGAAGGAAGGTAATGTTGACTTCGGTGCTTGTGTTGACATGCGACTCATTGCTCTACAGTACTAGCATCAAGCACATCAGTACGTAGCATCAACAAGTTAGTGTTCATCACGAACGTTGTTTTGCACTCAGTGCAATGTTTACAAATGCGGAGTTGGCAGGTGCCCATTTGATGTATGGATTAGCACGGGGCAATAGCCGTGGCGCGGTACGTTTGTATCGAGACAGATTTCCAGAACGAAGGTGTCCCGACAGGAAGACGTTCGAAGCAATTGATCGGCGTCTTAGGGAGCACGGAACATTCCAGCCTATGACTCGCGACTGGGGAAGACCTAGAACGACGAGGACACCTGCAATGGACGAGGCAATTCTTCGTGCAGTTTATGATAACTCTAATGTCAGCGTCAGAGAAGTTGCTGCTGTACAAGGTAACGTTGACCACGTCACTGCCTGGAGAGTGATACGGGAGAACCAGTTGTTTCCGTACCAAGTACAGCGTGTGCAGGCACTATCAGCAGCTGATTGGCCTCAACGGGTACACTTCTGCGAATGGTTCATCCAACAATGTGTCAATCCTCATTTCAGTGCAAATGTTCTCTTTACGGATGAGGCTTCATTCCAACGTGATCAAATTGTAAATTTTCACAATCAACGTGTGTGGGCTGACGAGAATCCGCACGCAATTGTGCAATCACGTCATCAACACAGATTTTCTGTGAACGTTTGGGCAAGCATTGTTGGTGATGTCTTGATTGGGCCCCATGTTCTTCCACTTATGCTCAATGGAGCACGTTATGATGATTTCATACGGGATACTCTACCTGTGCTGCTAGAACATGTGAATTTACAAGTACGACACAACATGTGGTTCATGCACGATGGAGCTCCTGCACATTTCAGTCGAAGTGTTTGTACGCTTCTCAACAACAAATTCGGTGACCGATGGATTGGTAGAGGCGGACCAATTCCATGGCCTCCACGCTCTCCTGACCTCAACCCTCTTGACTTTCATTTATGGGGGCATTTGAAAGCTCTTGTCTACGCAACCCCGGTACCAAATGTAGAGACTCTTCGTCCTCGTATTGTGGACGGCTGTGATACAATACGCCATTCTCCAGGGCTGCATCAGCGCATCAGGGATTCCATGCGACGGAGAGTGGATGCACGTATCCTCGCTAACGGAGGACATTTTGAACATTTCCTGTAACAAAGTGTTTGAAGTCACGCTGGTACGTTCTGTTGCTGTGTGTTTCCATTCCATGATTAATGTGATTTGAAGAGAAGTAATAAAATGAGCTCTAACATGGAAAGTAAGCGTTTCGGGACACATGTCCACATAACATATTTTCTTTCTTTGTGTGTGAGGAATGTTTCCTGAAAGTTTGGCCGTCCCTTTTTGTAACACCCTGTACAAGACTTGATGTTCTCGTAACAAATTTGCTGAATGCTTTTATTATTTTGACGTAATACCCAAGTATGTTTCCTTTTTTCGCCGCTTTTCTTCCAAATGCACACAAAATGCAATTGTTGTACAAGCAACAGCAGCGCATAACAGCAAGTTGTTGTTGTCCGCCATCTTGAAATTTGACGATAAATATGACGACAGAATAATATCCCTTTTTAGCGCCACGTCATTGGTCTTTGTCAAAGAAATTTGACGAATATTTGATCATATTTCTTCGTCAAAGGAATATGATAGCGTAATACCGGGCTAATCGCCATCGACGCCCACCCGCGCGCTTGGTGTACACATCAGCCACGAACTTAGGGATCCACAGAACGTGCCCACGTGACGACAACACAGACCGACCCCACCTTTAAGTTACTCTCTGTCGCCGTTAAGCTGCCATCGTTCTCCCGTCCTCAGAAATCGTCTCAACGTCCCAATCGCTTCCAGCTGTCTCCACGGACCATGACTCGCGCTCTCTCCCTCTGGCCAAAGATAACCACTTCCGGAGCGTGGCGCGACGTATCGAAACGCGAGACGGCTCACTTAGCATCTTCAGTGGTCATTCCGGAAAAAGTTATACATAATATATTTATACATTTGGTATTTATAGATTAACAACAGTATTGCTTTATAAAATTGACGTACAACGTACTTACGGTGTTTTTGCCTCTTATTTGCCTGTTTCAAGCCAACTGATTTTTCCTTCGTTGTTAGCTGAGGTTGAAGTCCAAGGAAAGCGGCTTATATATTCACTTTCCGCCATTTCTTTGTTTTTACGAACCACCTTTTTCTTAAGCAGCTTTTGTGTTTCTTCCACTTCACCCCGCGTTTTTAAACTTCACAACAGAAAGAGTTCTGCATTTTCACGTATTCAGCAAAGTGTTTATCACTTGTTTTCTCTGCATGTTGTGAGTATTGCCTTCCTTGTGAATAGATTTTTTTTTTCAAAAAGAATAAACACTGTTCTAAAAATGGTTCAAATGGCTCTGAGCACTATGGGACTCAACTGCTGAGGTCATTAGTCCCCTAGAACTTAGAACTAGTTAAACCTAACTAACCTAAGGACATCACAAACATCCATGCCCGAGGCAGGATTCGAACCTGCGACCGTAGCGGTCTTGCGGTTCCAGACTGCAGCGCCTTTAACCGCACGGCCACTTCGGCCGGCTAACACTGTTCTAAGCGCGGAACATGTGAAACTACAGTACTACTTCTGTTGCGAAGCTTACAGAAGTGAAGTGAAGTGGATAAAATACAAATACAGATTAACAAAATACGGATTGATAAAACACGAAAAAATAGCGAAAAATAATGTGCAGGCAGGTTTTCTTCGACTTCAACCTCCGCTAACAACAAAGGAAAAAGCAGTGGATTTCAGCAGTGGATTACATGTAAATAAGAGGTAAACACACAGCAAGTACATTGTATGCCCATTTTATAAAGAAATACTATTTTCAATCTATAAATGTCAAAATGTGGAGAAATATTATGTATTCCTTATTCCTAGAAAGGCCACTGATGTTGCTGTACAAATAAAAAGCAAAACACGACTGGTGAAGAAATATTCTTTAAGCTGCAGCAAGCATAAGAGGGAAAAACCAGTAGTAATTGATATATAACAGTTGCAGTGGATGGTGGCCATGCAAACAGACGTATCACAGGGCTACTATCAATGATTCATTCGATTCCAAAGTTCTCTATCTTCCCAAGTATTAGGTGTACAAATATGACTGATGCGTGAATAGAACTGTAAGCTCACCGAGTTTGCATTTTGCCCAGCAGTTGGAGTTACGATTACTAGGTCTAGACAAAAAGCCGGCCGCTGTGGCCGAGCGGTTCTAGGCACTTCAGTCCGGAACCGCGCGGCTGCTACGGTCGCAGGTTCGAATCCTGTTTCGGGCACGGATGTGTGTGATGTCCTTAGGTTAGTTAGGTTTAAGTAGTTCTAAGTTCTAGGGGAGTGATGACCTCAGATGTTAAGTCCCATAGTGGTCAGAGCCATCTGAACCATTTGAACCTCGACAAAATGGCGACAAAGTAAGAAAAGAGCACTTGAGTATTTCGCCTACAAGCTGCTACTCAGGGACGAAGTAGCCTTCCATTTATCTGGAAAGGTTAATCTCCACAATGTGAACGTGTGGGGAAGTGAAACACTTCTTGAAATTGTGGCACGTGAACAAGATTCACCAGAGGTTAATGTTTCTTTTCGCAGTGTCGCAGACGAAGCTGCACTGGCCGTTTTTTTTTTTTTCAGTGAGGAGATTGTGACTGGTATCTCTTACCTTGACATTTTGCAATTGTGATTGTTTGCACAACTGCCTGCTAATTCCGAGATCTTCCAACAAGACTGAGGCACCCTCTCATAGGAGCATCGATGTTCGTCGCTATCTAAACGACAAACTTCCACATCGCTGCATTGAGCGTAGTAGTGAAGAGGATTTGGCTCTGTTCTCTTGGCTCCCAAATCGCCTGACGTAACGCCTGGTAACTATTTCCTTGCGAGCACGTTAAGAACCCTATTTACGTAAACCCACCGTCAAATACACTATACAGTTCAGGGAACGCATCGATGCTGCTGTGTTGACTATTGACAGGATGTTGTTACACAAGGTATGTAATGAACTTGGCTATCGCTTGGAAGTCTGTCGTGTGACAGGGGGGGGGGGGGGGCACTCAAAAAACATTTGTAGAGTTCAAAATGCAAGCTTGGTGCGTTTACGGTTCTATTCATGCGACAATCGTATTTGTACATGCAATACACTCTAAGACAAAAAATAAAATGAAACAAAAAACACATATCACGAAGGAATTATCTGAATGGGACGGAAATCGGTAGATGTGAAATACATTGACACACAAAGAAATGAATAAAATTTCAGAAAAAATGGATGATTTAGTGAAGAGAAAGAGCTTCACAAACTGAGCAAGTCACTAAGCGTTGGTCCATCTCTAACTCTTATGCAGGCAGTTATTCAGTTTGACACGGGTTGATGTCATCCTGAAGGATACCGTGCCAAACTCTGTCCAACTGCCACCTTCGAACATCAAAATCCCGAGCTGGTTGAAGGGTGCTGCCCATAATGCTCCAAACGTTCTCGATTGGGGAGAGACACAGTGACCTTGCTGGCCAAGGTCGGTTCTGGCAGGCACCAACACAAACAGTAAAATCTCTCGCAGTGTGCGACGGGCATTACCTTGCTGAAATGTAAGCCGAGGATGGCTTGCCATGAAGGCCAACAACACGAGGCGTAAAATAATCGTCGATGTACCTCTGTACTGTAAGGGTGCCGCATATGACAACGCAAGGGGTCCTGCTACGAAAAGAAATGCCGTGTGACGGCCGAGAGTCAGGCTGGTAGGTCTCCGTTGTTTAGCACGTCTCCAGACACTGTAGCCGGCCGTTGTGGCCGAGCGATTCTAGGCGCTTCAGTCTGGAACCGCGCGACGGCTGCGGTCGCAGGTTCGGATCCTGCCTCGGGTATCGATGTGTGTGATGTCCTTAGGTTAGTTATGTAGTGTCACCGCCAAACACCACACTTGCTAGGTGGTAGCCTTTAAATCGGCCGCGGTCCGTTAGTATACGTCGGACCCGCGTGTCGCCACTATCAGTGATTGCAGACCGAGCGCCGCCACACGGCAGATCTAGAGAGACTTCCTAGCACTCGCCCCAATTGTACAACCGACTTGGCTAGCGATGGTTCACTGACAAAATACGCTCTCATTTTCCGAGACGATAGTTAGCGTAGCCTTCAGCTACGTCATTTGCTACGACCTAGCAAGGCGCCATTATCAGTTGCTGTTGATATTGTAAAGAATGTACAGACAAGAGCTACGTTCAACATTAATGGATTAAAGTTAAGTATTCCACCAGTTACATCCTTTTTTTCTAGTCTACCTACCTTGTCCTGTTCCAGACCTCACGCCAGCCTGCGTGAGCTTAAACGCGTGCCTTTCGGCTTCCTCCAAACCCCGTGGGTTGGTTCCTGCCAATCCACAAGTTAGGTTTAAATAGTTCTAAGTTCTAGGGGGCTGATAACCTCAGATGTTAAGTCCCATAGTGCTCAGAGCCATTTGAACCATTTTTGAATCATCACTGTAGACAATTGTACTGCAGTCAATAAGATCCGAGACCTAAGACGGGTCTGGAGACCTCTGGGTCACGGTGTGATACCAACCTTCGGGAAGCGCCGTTCTTCTTTTTAGACGGTTTCAACTTAAACACCTTTCAGCCGTTTAGTTTCCAAACTTATTTTGTTTGGCTACCAGTTTCGGCGATTTACTACGCTATCTTCAGGCCCCTGACCGACATGTAGAAAGATTCCACCTCGGTTCTGTTCAATCGGCAGATGATGGTAGAAGGTACCGCTACAGCAAGTAGAAATCTACTAATACCAGTATTACTGGCCCGTTTTTGATCAGAACCGAGGTGAAATCTTCCTACATGTCGGTCAGGGGCCTGAAGATGGCGTAGTAAATCGCCGAAACTGCTAGTCAAGTAGCCGACCTCTGTGGCCGAGCGGTTCTAGGCGCTTCAGACCGGAACCGCGCTGCTGCGACGGTCGTAGGTTCGAATCCTGCCTCTGACATGGATGTGTTTGATGTCCTTAGGTTAGTTAGGTTTAAGCAGTTCTAAGTCTAGGGGACTGATGACCTCAGCTGTTATGTTCCAGCCGGTCGGAGTGGCCGTGCGGTTCTAGGCGCTACAGTCTGGAGCCGAGCGACCGCTACGGTCGGAGGTTCGAATCCTGCCTCGGGCATGGATGTGTGTGATGTCCTTAGGTTAGATAGGTTTAATTAGATCTAAGTTCTAGGCGAGTGATGACCTCAGAAGTTAAGTCGCATAGTGCTCAGAGCCATTTGAACCATTTTGTTACGTCCCATAGTGCTCAGAGCCATTTTTTTTGCTAGCCAAATAAAATAAGTTTGGAAACTAGACGACTGAAAGGTTTTTAATTTGGTATCCTGTGTCGAACAGTCGAGTCCCGCAACCATCTCTGAAAAGATGGACATACTGTTCTTCTTTTTGTCTCAGAGTGTACTTTGGAAGATACAGAGCTTTGAAAATGGATGAATATCTGTAGTAGCCTTGCTGTTGTTGTTGTGGTCTTCAGTCCTGAGACTGGTTTGATGCAGCTCTCCATGCTAATCTATCCTGTGCAAGCTCCTTCATCTCCCAGTACCTACTGCAACCTACATCCTTCTGAATCTGCTTAGTGTATTCATCTCTTGGTCTCCCTCTACGATTTTTACCCTCCATGCTTCCCTCCAGTACTAAATTGGTGATCCCTCGATGACTCAGAACATGTCCTACCAACCGATCCCTTCTTCTAGTCAGGTTGTGCCACAAGCTTCTCTTCTCCCCAATTCTATTCAATATCTCCTCATTAGTTATGTGATCTACCCATCTAATCTTCAGCATTCTGCTGTAGCACCACATTTCCAAAGCGTTTGTTCTCTTATTGTCTAAACTATTTATCGTCTACGTTTCACTTTCATACATGGCTACACTCCATACAAATACTTTCAGAAATGACTTCCTGACACTTAAATCTATACTCAATGTCAACAAATTTCTCTTCTTCAGAAACGCTTTCCTTGCCATTGCCAGTCTACATTTTATATCCTCTCCACTTCGACCATCATCAGTTATTTTGCTCCCCAAATAGCAAAACTCCTTTACTACTTTAAGTTTCTCATTTCCTAATCTAATACCCTCAGCATCACCAGACTTAATTCGTAGCCTTGTATATTAATAATATTTGTTGTCGGAGTTTGAGAATTTTTCAAATAGCTCTGAGTACTATGGGACTTAACTTCTGAGGTCACCAGTCCCCTAGAACTTAGATCTACTTAAACCTAAGGACATCACACACACCCATGCCCGAGGCAGGATTCTAACCTGCGACCGTAGCGGTCGCGCGGTTCCAGACTGTATCGCCTAGAACCGCTCAGCCACCCTGGCCGGCTGAGAATTTTTATGATCATAAATTGGCAGCAAAGAAAGCAACGAAAATGAATGAAATAATGTGCGAGCTGTGGCTGCCTTCTGTACATTATTTACAACGGTCGCTGTGTCCCCTGCGTGTACCGCCTGCGTTGTTGATTTTCCCAAGAGTTTCACGCAGCAGTCCAAGCGGTTTCGAGAGGCGCGCTTGTGCTGACTCGCGCCTCTTGAAAGCCACTGTTATATCCCCTGCCTACCTTCCCACCCCAGCCGCCCTGTGCGTTGCCACACAGGCAGCACACTGTAAGGCTGCAGCCCTCCAGAGTTAAAAATAAAAAGGGCCCAGGAAGACTGCGGCACCCTCGAGTTGCGACAGCAGGAGCGGCGTGTTGGGCCTGGCCCGAGACGGCGGTACGCCCTCTCCGCCGGCGGCTCCAGAGCGCGCTGTGGCCTCCTGAAATAGCGGCGCCTGGGGCAGGCGGCGCCGCCAGCTGACGCCACGCCGTGTGGTGTGTCCGCAGCACAGCAGAGCCCGCCGAGGGGCGCACCGGGTTACTTCGTTCGTGGTACACGTTGTCAACGAGGCCTTGCCTCAGTGTAGTGGCTGTTACAGTCATTTACTCTGTTGTCCATTACAACACCAACACCATGAAGGCGGCTTGCAGTGGCATAGAACACATGTGAAACTGGCACTGTAGCACTTGATTTCCGAACAGGTGTGAGAGGCTGCAGCTGCCCTCTCCTCTTAAAAAAATAACTTAAGTCTACAAATCATTTGTGTATTGCCAAATAGAGGAATGAGTGAAGGAGGTACCCTTTCATGTGAAATACCGGGTGATCAAAAAGTCAGTATAAATTTGAAAACTTAATAAACCACGGAATAATGTAGATAGAGAGGTAAAAATTCACACACATGCTTGGAATGACATGGGGTTTTATTAGAACAAAAAAAAAGTTCACAAAATGTTCGACAGATGGCGCTGGACAGCAAAACGTCAGTGACTGCGCATGACTACCGTGTATAAAAGGAGCTGTAATGAGAGAGAGAATCAGATGCGGCAGCAGTCGCAGCATGTTGTCGTCACCGGAAAAGCCCCTTTTAGTGAAGCTGTATTATCAGGATGGGCAATGTGCTAGTTCAGCGTTACGATCCTATCGCCATAGGAAGGGTATTGGAACGGGTAAAGGTCCGTTGACAAATGCAGCTGTGGCGAGAATGATTTCGAAGTTCGAAGCCACGGGTTGTTTAGGCGATAGACCCCATAGTGGCCAACCGAGCACAAGGCGTAATGCTGCTGAGACGGTTCAGGAAGAAATGGAGACTGTAGCGGGTTCGTCTATGCACGGGGAAGTCAGCGCTCGTGAATCACACGTCGCACCGGCATTCGAAACACTACTGTTTGGTTGCCACTTCAGCGTACCCTCCGATGCTATCCGTACAAAATCCATCGGCATCATGAACTGTTACCTGGCGATTTAATGAAGCGGAGGGCATTTGCAGTGTGCGCGTTTCAAAAAATGGCGGAAAATAACGATTGGTTGAGTAACGTGTTGTGGACCGACGAAGCTCATTTCACGCTCCGAGGGTCTGTCAAACGCCCACAACTGCAGAGTTTGGGCTACCGAAAATCCTAGGACTGTCGTGGAAACTCCACTGCACGACGAGAAAGTCACGGTATGGGTTGCATTTACCACATCTACCGTTATCGGGTCTTTTTTTTTTTTTTTTTTTTTTTTCGAGGAAATGCGTGGAACTGTTTTTGTAACTGCTACCGTGACGGGTGAGAGGTACACGATATGTTACAAAATCGCATCATCCCCAGCCTGGCTGATAAACGCCTGCTGGAACTTACAATGTATATGCATGATGGCGTTCCACCCCATATTGTTAGACGCGTGAAAGATCTCTTGCGCGCGTCGTTTGGTGATGATCATGTGCTCAGCCGCCACTTACGTCATGCTTGGCCTCCCAGGTCCCCGGACCTCAGTCCGTGCGATTATTGGCTTTGGGATGCTGAAAGACAACATCCGACGCCAATGCCTCATCATAACTCCGGACATGCTTTACAGTGCTGTTCACAACATTATTCCTCGACTACAGCTATTGTTGTGGAAAGATGGTGGACATATTGAGCATTTCCTGTAAAGAACGTCATCTTTGCTTTGTCTTACGTTGTTATGCTAATTACTGCTATTTTGATCAGATGAAGTGCCATCTGTCGGACATTTTTTGAACTTTTATATTTTTTTGGTTCTAATAAAACCGCATGTCATTCCAAGCATGTGTGTCAATTTGTACCTCTCTATCTACATTATTCCGTGATTTATTCAGTTTTCAAATTTATGCTGACTTTTTGATCACCTGGTACATTGACTTACAACAAAACCGCAACACCTTGGAGGGGAGGAGGAAATGAAATGAAACATCACACGTTGAAAGGTATGTGATGTTATTTCAGTGATTACAAAATCGTGGAAAACTAGCAGTGAACTTGGCAGTATGATCACATTTACCAGTTAAGTGTTGCACCCGCTCTGCCCAGGATGCATGCACTGGGGCCGTTGGAAAGAGTCATGCAGCTGGTTTATGCTTTCCTGAGGTAAACGATCCTTGATATCTCGGCGACAGGCACTGGTACGTACTTGACATCCGACGAAATCCCACACACATTCGATGGGGGACAGATGTGAGAGATGAGGAGGAGATTATTGTGTAACATCCAGTCGACAACGAGGTCATTAGAGACGGAGCACAAGCTCGGATTAGAGGAGGAGGGGAACGAAATCGGTCGTACCCTTTCAAACGGACCATCCCGGAATCTGACTGAAGCGATTTAGGTAAATCACGGAAAACCTAAATCAGGATGGCCGGACGCGGCCGGTATGCTAACCACTGCGCCACCTCGCTCGGTGACGGATCTGAAACTCTTGCTGGCCATTAGAGAACCTCATCACACAGAGCCACGTACCATGCGTGGACGCGAGTGTTGTCCTGTGCCACTACGAAACTGTCACACGAGGACGCAGGGTGTTCGTGACGTACTGTTCCGCCGTCAGAATTCCTCAATCACTAGCAGCCGTGACGTGAAGTCATCCCCAATGGTTCCCCACACCACAACGCAAGAAGTAACACCGCCATTCTTCTCCTCTAAGGTACTTGTGGTCTGGGACCTTTTCGCACGTCACAATATACTCACCGACGATGGTCATCCAGGCTACTGCAGAATTGTAGTTCATCGCTGAACGCAGTGCGACTCCATTACTGAGCAGTCCAGGTCTCCTGGTAACGCCACCACTTCAAACGCAGCCGTTTGTGTTGTGATGTTAACAGCAGACTAGGCTTTGAATGGTAGTCCCCTAGACCGGCTGCTGCTAGTCCACCAGTGATACTGGATGACACAGAATGTCGCAGGGAGTCCATTAGTTGCTCTTGGATGGATGCAGATGTGAAGGAGTTAGCTATGATTGGTGCACAATATGGTGTTCCTCACTTTTGGCACTCAGATGTGGCCGACCGTCTATTACTACGAAGTGTGACTTCTCTGACAGGAAATCACGAATCCAGTTGCGCAACTGAGGCGATATTCCATAGGCAGGCAGTTTGGTTAGAAGACGCTTGTCAGGAACGGAAATCTAAAAATATGGAATCATTTGACATCCCCTGTCGATAGCACTCATTACTTCATGAGTATAAAGAGCTAGTTGCCTTCCAGTCGTGGATTGTAAGGTATCACGTGAGGAAGATCTAGCTGAATTTTGCACTATCGATGCTTTCTAATCCGTGCTGATTCGTGGACAGAAGCGTTTCCGTCTCAAGGAAATTTATTATGTTCTAACCCTGAATGTGTTCGAGAATTCTGCACCAATCCGATGTTAAGGACGTTAGTCTGTAGCTACGCGGACCCATTCTTTTATCTTTCGTATATGTAGGAGTCACTTGCGCTTCTGTCCAATCACTTCTGTCTTCACGCTGGACGAGAGATTCGCGATAAATTCAAGCAAAGTAAGAAGCCAGTGCCATAAAGTACTCTCTGTAACACCGAATCGGGATTCCTTCTATACCTGACGACTTATTTGTTTTCAAATCTTACAGTTGCTTCTCAAAGCCAGGGATGCCTATTTCTGTGTCCTCCATGCGACAGTCAAACCATCGTATGTTTGTAAGATCCTGCGTGAATGATTTCTTATGCGTGAACTTTAAAACTGCAGCTTCCCTTTTGCTGCCTTCTATTGTCACGACGAGTTACAAGACCCTTCGGCCCGCTTAGTGACGTATGACCAGAATTTTCTCGGGTTCACGGCAAGATCTTTGACTAAGGTAAGATGGTGGAAGTTGTATGATTTGCATATTTGCATGTTGATCTTTTCACGGACGCCCAGATTACTACTAAGTATCATACGGGATGGTGAGAAATGGCCTGATAATCTCAGAACAGGGTGTGGAGGACGTCCAATCAAACAAAAATTTTCGGATAGCCATAACGCGGAAATGCACCACCGTGAGTACCACGTTACTCAGCTCCAAATAAATAAGCAAACCACCCAAAGCAACGTAAACAACCGAATGCACGTGAGTAATAAGGTTTCCATTCAAAACACGTACTCGTCCTATCACAGCAAAATCAACTCGTCTATGCTACCCTATTACCGTTCATTATTTAATTGTTTCGATATTAGCGATTAGTCAACTGAATGTAAATATTTAGATTTTTTCCAGGCTGTAGGGGAATTTTCCGGGCCTCGAAGCAGTGCAGCGAAGGGAAAGAAAGTCAGTCATGCAGCTGCTGCATGTATTAATTTAGGGAACCGATTTCGGTGTCCTATAGCTCGATTTTTAATACATAAATATTCATTCGTGACTGTTCGAGTGCAAGGAGTAAATGCGTCAAGTCAAAGCAATACCCCTTCGACAGGCTTATACTGTTTTCATATTTAAAAGACTGCTGATCTACGCAACAATTACGCCTACATGCAGGTAGTCGCTGTCTTGTAATATAGCTATGTTTACCAATTACAACAATTGACAAGAACAGAGAAAATGAATACAGTAGAAGAAGAATGGATAGCTTTGAGAGATGAACTAGTGTAGGCAGCACAGGATCAAGTTCGTAAAAAGACAAAGGCTAGTGGAAATCCTTCGGCGACGCAAGAGATATTGAATTTAATCGATGAAAGGAGAAAACATAAAAATGCAATAAAGCAAACAGACGAAAGGGAACACAAACGTCTAAAAAATTAGATCAACAGGAAGAGCAAAATAGCTAAGCAGGAATGGCTAGAGGACAAATGTAAGGATGTAGAAGTATATATCACTAGGGTTAAGATAGATGCTCCCTACAGGAAAATTAAACAGACCTTTAGAGAAAAGATAACCGCCTGTATGAAATTAAGAGATCAGACGGAAAACCAGTACTAATCAGAGATGGGAGAGCAGAAAGTTGGAAGGAGTATATGGAGGGGCATGTACTTGAGGCAGTATTATGGAAATGGAAGAGGGCGTACATAAAGATGAGAAATGAGATATGACACTGCGAGAAGAATTTCACAAAGTACGGAAGGCCCCGGGAATAGACAAAAAAATGGCTCTGAGCACTATGGGACTCAACTGCTGAGGTCATTAGTCCCCTAGAACTTAGAACTAGTTAAACCTAACTAACCTAAGGACATCACAAACATCCATGCCCGAGGCAGGATTCGAACCTGCGACCGTAGCGGTCTTGCGGTTCCAGACTGCAGCGCCTTTAACCGCACGGCCACTTCGGCCGGCGGGAATAGACAACATTGCATTAGAACTACTTGGGAGAGCCACGCATGAAAAGACTTTTCCATCTGATGAGCGAGATGTATTACACAGGTGAAATACCCTCATACTTGAAGAATAATATAATTATAAGTGCCAGGTATTTCGTTGCTGTTAATACTGCTTCCGTGGCTTTATTGCTTTCATAAAATAGAAAATAAATCACCTTCAGTCACAAATCGAGATTTTTATTTCAATACCCAGAGCACCGAGCCCTGGGGGATCTTCAGGTGATTGCTCACTCTACATCATTTTTCGAAGTTAGGTTACAACTGGTCCTGTTAAGAGAACATAGGTTTATTACTAGGTGGCACATTGAGACTACAATTTTTACGGGACTAAGACAAAACAGAAAATTACTGTTTCCGAAAGTGATTACGTGGCTTTAAGTACGGTATAAGCAGACTTTTTTTGTTTATTTACATTATACATGCTTTTCGTCTTACAGCACATTTCTAAACAAAATACAAGAAAGTCAAAGAATATCCCAATGTGATCGAGAAGCAGCAGCACCAGTCACGAAAACTGAGAACCACCCGAAGAGCGGTGTGCTGACCACATGCCCCTCCGTATCCGCATCTGGTGACGCCTAAGGTCTGAGGATGACACGGCGGTCGGTCGCTACCGTTGGGCTTTCAAGACCTGCTGAGACGGTGTTTGTTCCTTTGTACACATGTTAAATTATTATGTCATTTGGAAAACAGTTGTTTGTGCAGATATAAGTTGTGACCTTACGTTATGAAATGGTAGCTACTATTAAATACTGCTTCTTTAGAAAAAAATAAACTTTTCAGATTCCATTCCATTACGTCTGCTACTGTATGGAAACTCTTTATACATCTTTCGTTGATGTTTGAGCTGGATGTGTTTGCGTTGATATTTGAGCTTGGTGTGTTTGTGTGTGTGTCTGTGTGTGTTTGTGTGTGCACGTGTGCGCGTGCGCGCGCTTGTGTGTGTGTGTGTGTGTGTGTGTGTGTGTGTGTGTGTGTCTGTGGACAGTCACAGAGACAAGTTAAACGTGTGCGTGTGTGTATGCTTCTCACCGCATTCCCACAACACTAATAAATCTTTCAAGAGACTCCACTTATCTAAATCGTTACTTGACGGCCAACACTCTATCTTAACGGTTGAGTCGTTTCGAGACTTGCCAGGCTGCAAGCTGAGGCCAGCTGTCTTTGAGACTCCTTCCACTGAAAGAAGAGAAGCAACCATTCATCCACAGATTCCGTCGTCAGTTTCAAGAAATATCTTCTGCATTCCTGAAGAACACTCAGTCTCGATCTGAGGCAAGTATGGAACGAACTGAGCGTGTGGAAAGACCTTATTTTCTTATCGGCAATCTCAGAACCCTTTGTTAGCGTCGCATTTGAAACGATGAGAATCTGCCACGTTTATTTAGTGTCGTGCAGGCTGCAACGAGTGCTGCCTTTTACGTTTTTTTTCTTGTTTTTCAGCAACAGATTAAACAAACACATTTTAAATAAAACTTTATTTAAAGTTTCTCAAACAATTCCCTTTAAAATCTGTACAGCTCTGCGAGTTTTAGAACCAATTCTGGAAACATTTTTTCCACTACGATCTTGGTAACTCAGAACCGTGGTTTTGGAAGACTTCCGCAGATTCTTAGGATGATGAAAATCGTCGTCCACGAAGGTTTGTGTGACGCAAGGAAACATAAAGAAATCCTTAGATGAGAAATTGGTGAATACGGAGGTATTAATTCGAGGTTTTTCTCCACCAAATAATCAGTTATTTGACACGTTGTGTGAGAGCTCGCAGTGTTATGACGAAAAACCGGACAAGTGCGTGTACGATTCGCGCTGTGAGGGTTCCGTAAAAAATTAATTACATACATGTATAGATAATAATTTCGTGTGGTTCAATGGGCTAGTGCAAGTATTACTGAAGGACGCCGCGTCGGCGACTTTCGCATCCCTAAACTATGCCAGTTATCGAACCTGGGAAAGGAACCTGCAGCTTAACGTGGAATACAAACCGCGTGTTGTTTCTGGCGACTAGTCACATCGTTGAGAGATGAAGCTTGATTAAAACTAAGACTGAAAAACACATGGTCAAAGTGTTTGTAAGTACCATAATATGTGACATATGTAGCCGTATCTTTTGATTCCACTGACTTCGAAGTTTAACTGTTTTACACCGCCAAGGGATCGTAGACGTTAATAACTGACAAATTTCAATTTCCTGAGAAAGGGATCTTAACAGACGAACAGACAGACAAAAATAGAAAAAAATGTTATTCATATTATTTAATTATAAATTAGCAATTTTCTTATTTGACTTTTACTCGTAGTGTGAAATCTTGCCTGTTGCCAAGTTTCATGATTATAGGTCAGCGAGAAGTACCCTGTAATGAGCTTCCGAGTATCGAAATATGTGCTGTAAATGGTAGCATCTTTTCATTCCGCTGACTTAGAAGCTTAAATTTTCTACACCGTCAAGGAACCGTAGACTTTAGTATTTGACATAAATTTCAACTTGATATCTCAATTCGCTCCTGAGAAAAAGGAATCTTAACAATCGGACAGACAGACATGGATAACAAAGCGATCCTACAAAGGTTCCATTTTTAACGAAATCCTAAAAATGATGCTTCGTTGCAGGTTGGTTTCCTTATTTCATTGACGAATTGCCATAAGCAAACTATAGTATACCGTTGAGCATTAACTGTTCTTCGATTCTCTGAAGCAAAGGTCGCGACGAGTCTAACCAAAGAAACAAGTGTTTCACGAACGAACCACTTCAGTCGGTTTGGGTTCTTCATAGAGCACCTAAAAAAATTGATTGCTGTTTAGTTTCCAGCTCATACGGTTATATGGAATTTATCTTCTGTTACACCTACATCTACATGGATACTCTGAAAATCACATTTAAGTGCCTGGCAGAGGGTTCATCGAACCACCTTCACAATTCTCCATTATTCCAGTCTCATATAGCGCGCGGAAAGAATGAACACCTACATCTTTCCGTACGAGCTCTGATTTCCCTTATTTTATCGTGGTGATCGTTCCTCCCTATGTAGGTCGGTGTCAACAAAACATTTTCGCATTCGGAGGAGAAAGTTGGTGATTGGAATTTCGTAAGAAGATTCCGTCGCAACGTAAAACGCCTTTCTTTTAATTTTTTCCAGCCCAAATCCTGTATCATTTCTGTGACACTCTCTCCCATATTCCGCGATAATACGAAACGTGCTGCCTTTCTTTGAAGTTTTTCGATGTACTCCGTCAGTCCCATTTGGTAAGGATCCCACACCGTGCAGCAGTATTCTAAAAGAGGACGGACAAGCATAGTGTAGGCAGTCTCCTTAGTAGCTCTGTTAAATTTTCTAAGTGTCCTGCCAACAAAAAGCAGTCTTTAGTTAGCCTTCCCCACATTTTCTGTCTGTTCCTTCGAATTTAAATTGTTCGTAATTGTAATACCTAGGTATTTAGCTGAATTTACGGCTTTTAGATTAGACTGATTTATCGTGTAACCAAAGTTTAACGAGTTCCTTTTAGCACTCATGTTGATGACCTCACACTTCTCGTTATTTAGGGTCAACTGCCACTTTTCGCACCATTCAGATATCTTTTCTAAATCGTTTTGCAATTTGTTTTGATCTTCTGATGACTTTACTAGTCGATAAACGACAGCGTCATCTGAAAACAACCGGAGACGGCTGCTCAGATTGTCTCCCAAATCGTTTATATAGATAAGGAACAGCAAAGGCCCTATAACACTACCCTGGGGAACGCCAGAAATCACTTCTGTACTTGTGTGACCTGTGCAATTTTCCAGTCTTTGGGTACGGATCTTTCGTCGAGCGAACGGTTATATATGATTGTTAAGTATGGAGCTAATGCATCAGCCTTCTCCGAAAGGAACCTAATTGGTATACAGTCTGGACCAGAATACTTACTTTTATTAAGTGATTTAAGTTGATTCACTACTCCGAGGATATTGACTTCTACGTTACTCATGTTGGCACCTGTTCTAGATTCGAATTCTGGATGTTGTCTGCGGATTTTTAATTTATTCTGTCGACTTATTTTAGAATTTTCTTATTTCAACTGACACGAATCCGTTTTAGACCTTTGGAGTCTCGTAAACCTCATTCTTCCTGTAGCCCCACAGCAAAAAGTCCACAGACCTTAAGATGGGCGATTGTGGAGGCCAACGCATCGGTCCGCCGCGATCTATCCAACTGTCCCCGAATGTTTAGTGAAGTTGCTGACGGACGTTGTTTGAAAAGTGTGATGGCGCGCCATCTTGTTGGAACCACACCGTCAGACGGGTATGCCGTTGCACGTCCTCCAAATGCTGCACCAATACGTTTTGCAGGAAGGTCAAGTAGCTGTGTGGACGACGGTTCAATCCCGCGTCCGGCCATCCTGATTTAGGTTTTCCGTGATTTCCCTAAATCGCTCCAGGCAAATGCCGGGATGGTTCCTCTGAAAGGCCGACTTCCTTCCCTAATGACCTCGCTGTTTGGTCTCTTTCCCCAAAACCAACCAACCAACCAAGTAGCTGTGACCCATTAGGCGAGGCGAGGCGGTACGATACACGGGCCAACCGGACGACCATGGATAATACCAGCCCACACATTAATACCGAAGCTATGTTGAAATCGAGCGGTTGTAGGCGCTACAGTCCGGAACCGCGCTGCTGCTACGGTCGCAGGATCGTATCCTGCCTCGGACATAGATGTGTCTGATGTCGTTAGGTTAAGTTAGCTGTAAGTAGTTCTAAGTATAGGGTACTGATGACCTCAGATGTTAAGTCCCATAGCGCTTAAAGCCATTTGAACCATTTTTGAAATCCTCGGTGATGTGTGGCACGGGGGTTTTCCTCATGCTAACTGTGGGTGTTACGACGGTTGAGCAGACCTTCGTATGTGAAATGCGCTTTAGTTGTCAAAAGTATGATCCGAGGAAAGTCTGTAACGTTGATTCAACAGTCTAGAAATCATGCGCAGTGGCCTAATCGTCATAAAGACGTTGCCCTTGTAGTATCTTCAGATGAGCAATTAGTACATCTTTCTTTCATAACCACTTGTTGACGGTCAGAAAAAGAACCGTCTACAACTTTTGGAATATTTTTATTTTAAGTAACTCAGCATTAGACCAGGAGTAAAAGTGCTGTAAATCTGTATACTTTTCCGTAAGTTCTTTGTTTCCTTTTTAATAATTTTTAATTTTTGCGCAACTCGCATCAGCGAAACTTATTGAGCACACACAAGCATTAGCAAATGAAAACCAGTCTGCGGGATTACAACCATTTATCCACTTTTGTTATCTCTCATTCTTCTTAGGAAACATATGAATCTTTTTCCCGTTGTCTGTAGTGGTTAGTACAACTCACGATCGCACAACAAACCATTATTTTTCATTGAAAAACATCGAAAACATACTTCCAGAACCCCTCAATACTTTGTTAACTGTAGCGTAACTCTGCACCTAATTGCCAGTCACAGATAATGCTGTTGTATATAGAGAAGTCGCAACGCTAAAATACTGCAGCGAAATGCAAGGACCCTTGCGGAGGACTGACTCCCGGTTCGGTATTGGCAATTCTCATGATAAAGAATAGTATTGCGCTTAAATAGACAGGAAGACCCATTATTGTATGATTACACGACTGCAGAACAGTCACTGGAAGCCGTCACATCCATTAAAAATCTTGTTTCAGCTGAAAAAGGCAATGAAAATGGGTTATGGCAGTGGAGAGTTTCCGAACGGTAGCGAGGTCGGCTGTGACGTCAGCATCGTAGCCTGCTAATGCGCTCAACCCTACCGTGTATTCCAGTAACAGTGAATGACTGTACTGCAGGGCTGCGCCCGCGTCCACCATTGAACGGATGGCGGCCCGTACTTCACCGTTCGTTCTTGTAATATTTTCGTTTTTTACTCATCTTTCATTAGCTCCCGAAATGGAGAGATGGGACCTTTGAAGAACTTGGTTCTTTTGAGCCCAGGCTAGCTGGCACTGGGGCAAGGGGGTCCCAATTCGGAATAGTAACTTGTTTCACAGCACGATATTTTTGAACTTGTAGCCGTTGCATAGTCACAATAAGGGGTTTGTGGTACACCCCTGCTGTATAGCATATTATGTTGCGAAGTGCTGAAGGTCACGTTACTGAGACAATAATAATGATAATAATAATAGTACAGTGTGATTCAACAGCCTGACGCAGGACTTTCAGTTGGTCTCCACTTCGGCGACTTGCATATCCCTAACCTATCCCAGTAATCCTATCGGGAAATAAGAACCTATAGAGGCGAAGGCTAGGCTAAAGACGTACTGAAACATTCCACGGTACGATCGCGATTCGATCCCACGACTTTTCGGTTTCTAGGCACACACTGTATCACCACACCGCGGTCGAGTGGAGCTGGAGTTGGATCCAACGTCTGCATCTACATCTTCAGAGAGGGCGCACCAGTTCAAGTACTGGACAAGGGACTCTTTTGAAGCTATTATTTGGGAAGCTGTAGGAAGTCTTCCGTGAAAGTGAGCTATTAGGGTGCATGAACTGTTGAGCTCATTGTACAATAGTTCTCGTATTCATACTAAATGGTTCAAATGGCTCTGAGCACTATGGGACTTAACAGCGGTGATCATCAGTCCCCTAGAACTTAGAACTACTTAAACCTAACTAACGTAAGGACATCACACGCATCCATGCCCGAGGCAGGATTCGAACCTGCGACCGTAGCAGTCGCGTGGTTCCGGACTGAACCGCCTAGAACAGCTCGTCCACCGCGGCCAGTTCGCATTCATACTCCTCTGCTGTCTAAGAATTGTATGGATGATATTCTTCGGACAGTGAAATCTCGTGTTGAGTCGAATTTTCTACCAGGAGGACTTTTAATTATCCTTGGTGATTGATCTAGAGCGCACCGACCTGTCTACCCGAATCTGGATGCACTAAGACCTTCTCATCGACACTAGTTACATCCGGTCAAATGAGCGCAAGGCCCAAGCCTCTTGCGGTCAGAAAAAGAACCAATTTCTCCCTTTGAAAGCATTTAGTAACAAAAAGACTTCTCTTCAAAGCTGTAAAAAAAATTTCCATCGTAAGTAATAAGGAAAAATTACTCTTAATTTGTGGATTTTGTACCAGTTCGTTTTGCACTACCCAGGGTGCACCACGAGGAGGCGAACCGCCTCAGGTTTTACTTAATAGGAAACTAATTTCACATATTTCATTCCTGTAATTTTTCCATCTTTGAAGCTTGCCACTTATCGCTACAAGTATTTTAAATCCGGAAATGGCTTTTCCTTGTTTCTGTTTCTTGAGGAATTGATTGCAATTTTGGTGTCGAGTTGAATTTGCTTCAGTACCTCAAGAAATCTGTATATATCTGGGCTGCAGGAGTACAACTGACTGATGTATTTGCTGTGGGAACTTTCGCAACAACTGGTGATTTCTGTCTTATTGCAACTTAGTTCTGCCCATGTTGATGGAGGAAAGAGTGTGTTTATGTTTACGTAAGCATCTACCAAGTAGTCTCAGAAAAAAAGAGTTACCAAGCACATCGGGATGCAGCATTGGCAAACGAAGTATATAAGACAGAAACTTCCCGATGTCATATCTGGAATAGTAGTCATGTGCAAACCCCAGCGTTTGTATCTTTCGCCACCAGCTCTGCGTTAGGGGGTTGGGTTGTTTGGGGGAAGAGACCAAACAGCGAGGTCATCGGTCTCATCGGATTAAGGAAGGACGGGGAAGGAAGTCGGCCGTGCACTTTCAAAGGAACCATTCCGGCATCTGCCTGGAGCGATTTAGGGAAATCATGGAAAACCTAAATCAGGATGGCCGGACGCGGGATTGAACCGTCGTCCTCCCGAATGCGAGTCCAGTGTGCTCTGCGTTAGATGAAATTTACAACCTTGGGTTCTTACATTAGTCCACGCTTCACTTCCAGCTTTCATGATGTTGTCTTCAAACTCTGTAAACGTTGACGGAGATAATATCAGCATACATTATCACATTTATCAATTTATTTTATTGAAAAGACATGTTGATGAGCTGAAGCTTTGTTGTGGCTCAACAAAGAAAAAACTAGTGGAATATAATGTCCATTAACGAGCCCATGGAGCATAAATAGCTATCAAAACGTTTTTGCAATACTTGAAAGTTGCATCACACTAAGTATTTTTGTATTTTCAGCTTCATAGAATATTACAACGTTCTTGTCAGGATCATTATGCAACAACAAATCAGCGTAATCCAGAGTTTTCACACTTAATGTGTTCAGACCGACATGAACCTCCTGAATACTTGCAGGTAATTTCGGTAGAATTTTCCTCCTTGCATTATAAATGGATTTACACAAGCTATCGATATCTTTAACGGTTGTATCTTCTGTGTGTCGTCTCTCAGTTGATTATATATAAGTTGTGATGGTCTCTCACTTATATGTTCTGTAGCTTTATATAATGGTAAAACAGAGATTTAGGAACCAGGTTTTAAATTGTAAGACATTTCCAGGGGCAGATGTGGACTCTGATCACAATCTATTGGTTATGACCTGTAGATTAAAACTGAAGAAACTGCAAAAAGGTGGGAATTTAAGGAGATGGGACCTGGATAAACTGAAAGAACCGGAGATTGTACAGAGATTCAGGGAGAGCATAAGGGAACAATTGACAGGAATGGGGGAAAGAAATACAGTAGAAAAAGAATGGGTAGCTTTGAGGGATGAAGTAGTGAAGGCAGCAGAGGATCAAGTAGGTAAAAAGACGAGTGCTAGTAGAAATCCTTGGGTAACAGAAGAAATATTGAATTTAATTGATGAAAGGAGAAAATATAAAAATGCAGTAAGTGAAACAGGCAAAAAGGAATACAAACGTCTCAAAAATGAGATCGACAGGAAGTGCAAAATGGCTAAGCAGGGATGGCTAGAGGACAAATGTAAGGATGTAGAGGCCTATCTCACTAGGGGTAAGATAGATACTGCCTACAGGAAAATTAAAGAGACCTTTGGAGATAAGAGAACGACTTGTATGAATATCAAGAGCTCAGATGGAAACCCAGTTCTAAGCAAAGAAGGGAAAGCAGAAAGGTGGAAGGAGTATATAGAGGGTCTATACAAGGGCGATGTACTTGAGGACAATATTATGGAAATGGAAGAGGATATAGATGAAGATGAAATGGGAGATATGATACTGCGTGAAGAGTTTGACAGGGCACTGAAAGACCTGAGTCGAAACAAGGCCCCCGGAGTAGACAATATTCCATTGGAACTACTGACGGCTGTGGGAGAGCCAGTCCTGACAAAACTCTACCATCTGGTGAGCAACATGTATGAAACAGGCGAAATACCCTCAGACTTCAAGAAGAATATCATAATTCCAATCCCAAAGAAAGCAGGTGTTGACAGATGTGAAAATTACCGAACTATCAGCTTAATAAGTCACAGCTGCAAAATACTAACACGAATTCTTTACAGACGAATGGAAAAACTAGTAGAATCCAATCTCGGGGAAGATCAGTTTGGATTCCGTAGAAACACTGGAACACGTGAGGCAATACTGACCTTACGACTTATCTTAGAAGAAAGATTAAGGAAAGGCAAACCTACGTTTCTAGCATTTGTAGACTTAGAGAAAGCTTTTGACAATGTTGACTGGAATACTCTCTTTCAAATTCTAAAGGTGGCAGGGGTAAAATACAGGGAGCGAAAGGCTATTTACAATTCGTACAGAAACCAGATGGCAGTTATAAGAGTCGAGGGACATGAAAGGGAAGCAGTGGTTGGGAAGGGAGTAAGACAGGGTTGTAGCCTCTCCCCGATGTTGTTCAATCTGTATATTGAGCAAGCAGTAAAGGAAACAAAAGAAAAATTCGGAGTAGGTATTAAAATTCAGGGAGAAGAAATAAAGACTTTGAGGTTCGCCGATGACATTGTAATTCTGTCAGAGACAGCAAAGGACTTGGAAGAGCAGTTGAACGGAATGGACCAGTGTCTTGAAAGGAGGGTATAAGATGAACATAAACAAAAGCAAAACAAGGATAATGGAATGTAGTCTAATTAAGTCGGGTGATGCTGAGGGAATTAGATTAGGAAATGAGGCACTTGAAGTAGTAAAGGAGTTTTGCTATTTGGGGAGCAAAATAACTGATGATGGTCGAAGTAGAGAGGATATAAAATGTAGGCTGGCAATGGCAAGGAAAGCGTTTCTGAAGAAGAGAAATTTGTTAACATCCAGTATTGATTTAAGTGTCAGGAAGTCATTTCTGAAAGTATTCGTATGGAGTGTAGCCATGTATGGAAGTGAAACATGGACGATAAATAGTTTGGACAAGAAGAGAATAGAAGCTTTCGAAATGTGGTGCTACAGAAGAATGCTGAAGATTAGATGGGTAGATCACATAACTAATGAGGAAGTATTGAATAGGATTGGGGAGAAGAGAAGTTTGTGGCACAACTTGACCAGAAGAAGGGATCGGTTGGTAGGACATGTTCTGAGGCATCAAGGGATCACCAATTTAGTATTGGAGGGCAGCGTGGAGGGTAAAAATCGTAGAGGGAGACCAAGAGATGAATACACTAAGCAGATTCAGAAGGATGTAGGTTGCAGTAGGTACTGGGAGATGAAAAAGCTTGCACAGGATAGAGTAGCATGGAGAGCTGCATCAAACCAGTCTCAGGACTGAAGACCACAACAACAAGAGCTTTGCTCTTCAGATCACAAATTATTTACAGCCTCTGAATTTTATCACCAGTTATTTCTGAGTCTTTACTGTCGAGGGCATCGGTGTCAGTTTTAATAAAAGTTTCGCAGTTCGTAATTTGTACGTTTATCGCGCTACACCAGTGGTTGACAATTTTTGGGATCCGTGTAACATTTCTGGAGTAGCATTTTCTTTCCCGTTCTGTTCATAGTAACTGCAACAACGTCGGAGGACATGTTTACTATGAAGCGATCTGTTGTAGACAGAAACATGAACCCACAAATGACCACTCTGAGATGGCACCGAGGGCTCGGGGCTTGGACTTGCTCCGGAGGCTTGAGTCCTGCTACGTGCCAGGCCACCCTGCTTACGGGAGGCTTGGGTCTTCGCCCGGTCAAATATCACACGAAAGGTGTCTAAAATAAATCCTCTGATAATCATTATTTCCAAAAGCCAATAAAACCTAAAAAGCCCTAGTATCTGACTGCATAGGATTAGAGTAGAGAGATCGCACCTGCGGATGACTGCTGAAATTGCAACTTCCCACGCAACGTCTAGCCCTTGCAATGAATAAACATTCACTCACTCCCACGTAAATATTTGTCACACTCAAATAAAATACTATTCAGGGGCAAACTCTAACAGACCATTACTTCAAATAATAAACTTCAATGATCGCCAACTACAAGTCAGAACAATGCGATTATTTCACAAATCTTCATATATTCGGAATCGATATGAAACACAGTGGTTGCGCCGTGGTAATCCCTATCTGCTTAGCCGGCCGGAGTGGCCGTGCAGTTCTAGGCGCTACAGTCTGGAACCGCGTGACCGCTACGGTCGCAGGTTCGAATCCTGCCTCGCGCATGGATGTGTGTGATGTCCTTAGGTTAGTTAGGTTTAAGTAGTTCTAAGTTCTAGGGGACTGATGACCTCAGAAGTTAAGTCCCATAGTGCTCAGAGCCACTTGAACCATTTGAACCTATCTGCTTAACGTTTTTGAGTTCAGTCTCAGTCAGTATTATAAGAGCCCTTGTGTGGTGCAGTTATCATGACTCTACCCAATGCAAGCTTAAACTGAGCGTACAACGTTATAATAAGTCATTTCATTTCATCACCGACCGTGTCTTTATTTATTCATCCTTCACAATTACACCCTATTATCTGAAAAGCTAAAATAGGCGATAAAATCACATTTTCTTAGATAATAATAAATATATACACAAACTATTTATTTCTGATACTTTTTAATACGACGACTACTTCTACTACTACAAAAATACAATAAAAGCCTTAACCAGTTACCCATCTACCAATACTGCTGTTAACACTAAAGAATCTTTCGGGTTTTTTATTTATTTTGGTGATTTTAACCTGTAGATGGTTGTTTCCGCCACTGGATCCACCCTCATATTACCCCAGTGAACAGCCGTAGTCTGCTGGATACCTTCGACGTGGGGCATCACGTCAGCAGCGCTCCCACTAGAACAAGCAATTCCACCAACCACTGTTACGTCTTAACAGTCCACACTCCCATGCTCAGTTGCACCAGCGCGATGTAAATCCTTGAGGGAACATTCATTTCGCTGGCCGCCGACCTTAGCTGCCTTCTCTACTTCTGCAGAGTATGTTGTCTAGCCAGGATTTTTATTTGTTTATTTTTTATTTGCTGCCATTAATAAATGACCTGCCACATTGTTACTAAGACAGGTCGTACTTTCACAATACGAAATTGTATATGCACAGAAACTTATTTGTTATTTTTAATTTTTAGTAAGGATTAATAATATTGCAGCTATGAATACTTACAAACTTAAATGTAATCAAGAAAAGAAAATCTTTAAATATGCGATTTATGAAAGGAAGATTGGACTTTATGAAGACAGAGGAGAGCTTATGACACATTACAACTTTAAAACATATGAATTGGGAAAAAAATTTCTAAAATAATCCGAGATGGCAACATGCTGATGTGTGGCTGAATGCCTCGTGAAGTCTTGCTTCGCCTTCCTGGATACTGCGGCTGCTGACCCGCTCCTCAGAACTGCTTTGGGATCCAGTATCCTTAATGCCTGACTGTCATTTTCCCGTCGCTTCTGCGTAGGTGTGCCCAGACTGCCGCAACCGCAGCTGTCAGTCAACTGTCTATTGATATTGTATAGATTTGCAGCGTATGACCCATGGCCAGTCAGTTAATATATCAAACCATTCGAAGGCATAAGAAATCTCATCTCTAGTCCCTCCCGATGTGAAGGGGAATTCGTATGTTCTCCAGTCTGTGTCTGAAGTGTCGCACTCATTTTGCGACAGCTATATTATGCCATCTTTTATTAACTTATTTGTATTGGCCTCAGTTCCAAGCCTCATTCGTGCTTCTATTTGACTGCCTTTCTTTAACCAGTAAAGGGCTCCTCTTTCTGTAATTTCCAAATCCAGTGGACATATTCCCAGAATTACTAACAAAGCATCATTCGGAGTAGTGCGGTAATCTTAGCTAATCTTAGTAGCACTCCTCGTTGAGCTCTTCTCACTAATGAGGCTGGCTCCACTAGCTGCAGTCTACGAGCCCACACGCTCGGACCATATCCCACGACAGATGCTAATACAGATTGGTGGTATTCTATGATTGTTTTCAAGTAAAGCCGACAGTGCCTATTTGCAACAGTTATAATTTTATTCAACACGTTTTTACCTTTACTTCCTGCTTCCTCTACATGATGTTCGGTAGTTAGCACTCTGGGCTCGTATTCGGGAGGACGACGATTCAATCCCGCATCCACCCATCCTGATTTGGGTTTTCCGTGATTTCCCTAAATGTCTTCAGTCAAACGCCGGCATGGTTCCTTTGAAAAGGGCACGGCCGACTTCCTTACCCATCCTTCCCTAATCCGATAAGACCGATGATCTCGCAGTTTGGTCTCCTCCCCCAAAACAACCCAACCCATGATGATCGATCAGAAATATCCCTAGATATCTCTTTACTGCGCTTCTTCTAATCGTTACGTCATTTACTTTTATTTTAGGTTTTCTTGATAGATTCCCTTTCAGCAGGAGGTACATCGTTTTGTGAGATACTGGTGACAACTTAACAGTTCAGCGCCAGCCCTCACGTTCATGGAGCGCCGCATTACATTTGTCTTCTATAATTCTTCTCGAGTTACCACTTACAACGAACAGCGCATTATCTGCAAGTGCTACCAGTCCGCCTGCGATACTGCTGTCATGTAACTTCTGTAGTACGGTCTCCAGTGCTACATCCCAAAACTCTGGACCACATGCTGACCCTTGCGGATAGCGATTTGCTATTCATTATTTTCTTTCCTGGGAATGTTAAAGAAGCTTGTCTCCCGTGGCCATAATCTCTCAGGCAGCATGAATACTCGGGGGCTCTTCCGAGGCATTGTCCTGCACTGTGAGCCACACGGACAACCGTGCATTCACAAGAACTCAGCTCTGGTGTACTGCGTTTGTTTACAAGCCGTGACTGCACGGCCCCTGATGAGGCAAAGTGGTAACGGCGGACTAGTTCGCATTATACACACAACCACCTTCCTACATAAACAAAAAGAAACGTCGAAAATACGGTTCAAATGGCTCTAAGCACTATGGGACTTAACATTTGAGGTCATCAGTCCCCTAGACTTAGAATTACTTAAACCTAACTAACCTAAGGACAACATACACATCCATGCCCGAGACAGGATTCGAACCTGTGACTGTAGCAGCAGCGTGGTTCCGGACTGAAGCGCCTAGAATCGTTCGGCCATAGCGGCCGGCGAAACGTCCGTAGTGACTATCGGTGGGTAACTAGGAAATATACTTAACTTTTTTTGATGAGTTTACCTTGAATAATCGTGTAGCTGCCACTTTCTGAATAATTTTGAAATTTTGGAGGAACGTTATCAACGTTTTTTGCTTTATTTGATCGCAAGTCTTCCGTAGATCTTACTGAGTCTACATCTACATCTATACTTCGCCAGCCACATTACGGTGTGTGGTGTAAGCTGTGTGTATCGCGTATTAAACCGGGGACCTAGAAACGACGGAGAGGCTTCGTCCCGCCTTAGCCCGCAATGGTTCACAACCCCACAACATGCTACAGCAGTCCAGCCACCCCACCGCCGCCCCACACCGAACCCAGAGTTATTGTGCGGTTCGGCCCCCCGTGGACCACCCCCCCCCCCCCTCCCCCCCCCAACCCCCCCCCCTCCCCGGGAAAGTCTCATACATGACTAGTGTAACCCCAAATGTTTGCATGGTAGGGTAATTGTGGTGTACACGTACGTGGAGACAGTGTTTGCGCAGCAATCGCCAACATAGTGTAACCGAGGCGGAATAAGGGGAACCAGCCCGCATTCGTCGAGGTAGATGGAAAACCGCCTTAAAAATCATCCACAAGCTGGCCGGCACACCGGATCTCGACTCTAATCCGCCGAGCGGATTCGTGCCGGGGACCGGCACGCCTTCCTGCTAGGGAACCAGCGCGTTAGACCGCACGGCTAGCCGGGCGGGCGTGGTATAAGGTACTTTGTGTACCACTGTTAAAAGCCATTATGATGTGTGGCGTGAGGTACTTTGTCTATTACACTTTGTCTACTACTGTCAAACCGGCCAGAGCTTTCCTGTTGCAGATGCGAATGGTTCACACGAAGATTGATTGCTGGTAAGCCTTCGTGTGAGCTCGAATCCGCACTAATTTTATCCTCACGACCTTTCCGGGATATACACGTAGAACGAAGCAATATATTGTTTGATTCTTCTCGGAGTGAAGTGTAAAAGTAAACCACATCCTGATGCAAGACGCCCGTCTTCTGGCTTCTGCCATTGGAATTGGTGAGCATCTCCGTGATGCTTTCGCGCTTACTAAATGTACATGTAACGAAACATGCTGCTCTTCTTTGGGTCTTCTACATATCCTTTACCTATCATATTTGTTACGGGTTCCAGAACGAAAAGCAATATTCCGCTATTGGTCGAATTAGTATTTCGTAGGCTCGCTTCTTTGTGGATACACTACACTTCCTGCGGATTTTTTCCAGTGAATCTCACTCTGGCATCAGCCTTACCCGAGATTACTTTTATTTGGTCGTTTCGCCATAAATCTCTCCATATGCATATTCCTGGATATTTTATGGAAGTAAATGCTTCCAGTCGTTGTGCCTGGTTAAGCGCGACGTCACATTTGCTTATGTTGAAGATCATCTGCCAATAAATCCCTGCACCAAGCGTCGATCTTCCCCACTTCGTACATTCCGTTACAATTTTCTAGCATTGCGACCTCTATGTAATGAACAGAAAAAAAAAGTTCAAATGGCTGTGAGCACTATGGGACTTAATTTCTGAGGTCATTAGTCCCCTAGAACTTAGAACTACTTAGACCTAACTAACCTAAGGACATCACACACATCCATGCCCGAGGCAGGATTCGAACCTGCGACCGTGGCGGTCGCGCGGTTCCAGACTGTAGCGCTTAGAACCGCACGGCCACTACGGCTCGCTCCAGAAGAAGACTGAAAGATTAAAAAGTAAACAAATTTTCTGAGAAATAATAAATTTTCAGAAATAATGAAATAATTATCGTCATTTTTACACGATACAGTCTTTTTATACGTAATATCGGTAATATTTGTTGAAGTTTGTACACTTAGTTTATTTTAACATCTTGTGGCTAGAACATAGTGTCGTGGATATTACAAGTCTTATCGCGGGGAAGTCCTAGTTTTGAAGCTACTTCCTAAGTTAGTGGCGAAGTAATGGAACCGGCAAATTTTCTTTAAAGTTTCCTTTGTAAGAATGCATTTGTCGCTATAAATTGCATTGTAAACAGTTGCCTTTCCTTCAAATGTAAATATAAGATATTGCATATTTCACCTACGTAAACTGTGGTTAACACGATTCAGTTCAAATATTTACCAAAACGTCTCAGTTTCGTTTAGTCTATCACAGAAACTTCTCAGCAGCGTGCACTCAACGCCGATCTCCGATGATAATGTTAAAAATAAGATTCGATGCAAACAGTGTAACAATGCATACCATGAATTCACTTGCTGACCATGCACTGTCTTCGGAAGCATCTGATTGTTTGTTTATATCTGTGGGTAGTTCTGAAATTTCGTGACCCACTTGTTAAAAGAGATGTGGAAACAATGGTTAAGGAACTGGAGCGCAGAAGCGACACAAGTAGCGATTACGCAAAGCGAGCCTATTTTCTGTTACAGCTGCCGAATGGAGAGCGGACTAGATCTGCCATCCTCGAAGACGCGTCGCAGCTGCGAACGAACATATGGCGCAAATTGCCCGCGGGTGTGCCCCGTGCTGCCGGCGGATCCTTGGCCATCTAAGCCCAGCAGGCGATGTAACACTATACATCCGCTGTCTGCGAAAGAAACAGCAAAATAACTGGCTTGGCACTATTGAAAAGCGCTAATAATAGATTGATTAACCAAGTTCAAAGCAGCAGACTATAGCACATAAAGAACATCTATCCCAATTGCAAGTAAAAAAATTCTTTCAACAGTTAGAAATGTTTATTTCCATTTTTCCTACTGATCTTGAAGTATCAATGGTCCTTCAGCAGGTTTGCTACGCTAATCATTTTGCCAACACGTGACATCAGTCAGCCTCTTATGGTCTTATAGCAGTGTAACGGATAGTTTCGGGTTCAAACTTAGGTTAATATGGCTTTTTTTCCTTTTTGAGTCCTCCGTCTTTTGACTGGTTTGATGCGGCCCGCCACGAATTCCTCTCCTGTACTAAACTCTTCATCTTAGAGTAGCCCTTGCACCCTACATCCTCAGTTATTTACTGGACGTATTTCAATGACTTTCTCTACTGTTTTTACACTCTACAGCTCCCTCTGGTAACATGGAAGTTATTCCATGATGTCTTAAGAAATGTCCTATCATCCTGTCCCTTCTCCTTGTCAGTGTTTTCCACATATTCCTTTCGGCTCCGATTCGGAGCAGAACCTCCTCATTCCTTATCTTATCAGGCCACCTAATTTTCAACATTCGTCTGTAGGACCACATCACACATGCTTCGATTCTCTTCTGGTCCGGTTTCCTCATAGTCCATGTTTCACTTCCACACAATGCTGTGCTTCAAACGTACATTCTTAGAACTTTCTTCCTCAAATTAACGCCTATTTTTGATACTAGTGGATTTTCTCTAGGCCAGGAACGCCCTTTTTGCCATTGCAAGTCTGCTTTTATGTCCTCCTTGCTCCGTCCGTCACGGCTTATTTTGCTACCTCGGTAGCAAAATTCCTTAAATTCGTTTACCTCGTGTTAAGCTTCTCGCCGTTCTCATTTCTGCCAAGTCTCATTACTTTCATCCTTCTTTGATTTACTCTCAGTCCATATTCTGTACACATTAGACAGTTCATTCCATTCAGAGATCCTGTAATTCAGCTTCACTTTCACTCAGGATAGCAATGTCGTCAGCGAATCTTATCATTGATACCCTTTGACCTTGAATTTTAATTCCACTCTTGAACCGCCCTTTTATTTCCATCATTGCTTCTTCGATGTACGTATGGCGTTTCTGGATGTATCTTCTTGAGCCTACGTCAGACTGTACGTTAAAAGAACAAGCTAAAATTTAGAAGTGAATTTAGCTCAATGAACCGTTTGCAAGTACTGAACAGAAGTGTAGAACAGAGCCAGGAGTGTGAATTACCACTGTGTCAGAAGTGATTAAAATACGAGGGTTGAAACTTTAATAGTGGTAACTATTTATTTACAGCTCTTACAAAACAGATACGCGTTTCAAAGTTTTACTGACCTTCAAAGTGGTCGCCAGCATTGTGTAGCCGGCCACTGTGCCCGAGCGATTCTAGGCGCTTCAGTCTGGAACCGCGCGACCGCTACGGTCGCAGAATCCTGCCTCGGGCATGGATGTGTGTGATGTCCTTAGGTTAGTTATGTTTAAGTATTTCTAAGTTCTAGAGGACTGATGACCTCAGATGTTAAGTCCCATAGTGCTCAGAGCCATTTGAACCATTTGATTTGAACCATTTGAGCATTGTGTGTAGCCCGTTGCCAGCGATGTGGAAGTCGTAGGATACTCTTAGTAGTGGAAGTTGTGTTGACAGTTCGAGTGGCGAATTTCTAGCAGTTCTGAAGCGAACACCGTGAAGTGTTTCCTTCAGTTTATAAATCGTGTTGAACTCACGAGGGCTTACGTCAGGGGAGTGCAGTAGGTGGTATAGCACATAGCAGCCCATCAGTCAAACAAATCAGTAACAGCTTGCACTGACGTGCTTGAGCATTGTCCTGCAAAATGATGGTCAGGCTCTGCAGAAAGTGTCGTCACTTCTGTGTCTGAGCTTGTCGTAGGTTGTGTTCCAAAAATGAACAGCATACCATTAGGGAAGAGTAGGCGTCCGGCTAGAGTAGCAAAATTTTGTAGGCCGGAATGGGCGAAAAAAATAATTTCAAATCAGACAGAGAAAATACTGAGTAAACGAGGGAAAAAAATGAAAAAGAGGAAAAATTAAAACACCGAATTGTTCCCAAAAGCATGCGAAATAGTCAATAATTCCTTACTTACTTTGACGAAAGAAATCACATTGCCTCTACCTACCTCAAAAATAAAGCAGCCGCTACTCAGTACGAAACTGAAACAAATACGAGCTCGATTCCTCTCCGTAGAGCGCTGGAGCGGCGCACTTGAGACCACGTTGCGACTTCATACCACACCTCCCTCAGTCCCTCTTTATATTTTTGTCTCTGCAGATTATTTGCCGAGCTTTAGTTGTATTGAGGAGTTCTGTTGATGTTTCTGGATCTACTGTTATTTCCTGTGGATAATCGATCACGTATTCGGAAGCGAGGTTTTGTACTTCCCTTTCAACATATCTATATGGAGTGAAAGGTAGGTGCAGTTCATCATTCCCCTACAGAATTATGAGTTGGTGTCTGTAAGACTGTCTCTGAGTGTCTGAGACACACAATAAGGAAAAGGAACTACATTGTCTTTTCCCAAACAAGTTACCTATCGGTTACTTAAAATTTTACGTATTTGCTATTAATGAAAGGGAAGAAAGTGTCGTAGCTTGTTTATCGACGTGACATGATTTTAGAAATTGTGTGCCTTACGCATGCAAGCTGTTGTCTCAGTATAATTTACACAATAATGCATACTGAAAACTCTGTTCAGTTGCGATGACATCGTAGGAACGAGTTTTGTATATTTTGTAATTTAATCATAAAATTGCAATTTGCATTACAACTTTAATTGAACTATTACCAACGTTAAAATATGAATATCTTGCTGGCTTCTTACATGAGTCAGTAATGATGTTATAATGTACTTAACAAGGTTTAGCGACCACAGTGAGAACTCGCTGGGCTACAAGCAGTCGCCCATCCCTATTTAGGGCCACTAACTCAGGGGAAGGAGAAGAGCCAATGAATCCAGAGAAACACAGCATCCGTGTCTCACCGGGATTCGAACCCGAACCCATCTCGGACGAATGATCAGAAGCCAATCGTTTGGACCACTCCACCACAGGGGTGGTTAATAAAATTTGTAGAACTCTCAACAGAAGAGACAAAGAAGGCTTAATTTATTTACGAGGGTTGTCCAGAAAGTAAGTTCCGATCGGTCGTGAAATGGAAACCACTGGGAAAATCCGGTAGAGCTTTGCACAGATGTGTTGGGCAGTGTCTCTAGTATGCCCGTCGATCGTGCCGCGTCGCTCTTTTCAGTTTTGAGTGAACAGGGAGAACGTAAAGATGCGTAGGGAGTAGCGCCTCCCGCCAAGTACGGGGGCCTGGTTAGAGATTTCGCCTGTGTCATGCAGCCCACATAACACAAATGCCGAGCAGTTCCTTCTTCATGCCAATTCTCGGCCGCACACTGTAGGGGCAACGAAGACGCTCCTGCAGCGTTTCCGATGAGAAGTGTTTGATCACCCACAATACAGTCCGTAATTGGCTCCCCCTGAGTCTCATCTCTGCTCACAAGAACCGCTGGATATGAAATTAAATTTTTTCCACAGACGCCGAGCTGCAGACCAGTGCAGATAACTTGCCGAAAGCATAGGCGGCTGCTTTCTGTGACGAAAATATTGGAAAGTTGATACAACACTACGACAACACTCGAAGTTGTAGCGGCGACTATGTAGAGAAGAAGGTGGAAGGTGTACCTAACTGGTGCAAATAAAACGTTTCTGGTTTTCACTGTGGTTTCCATTTCGCGGCCAATCAAAACTTACTCTTTGGACAACCCCCGCATTTAAACGAAAGAAAGTGGATGCTGAAAAAGATGAGATTTATTCCTCATTCTAAAAATATTTCAGTTAAAACAGAAACGGAATAACATCACGATTGCCCAGACGATCTAGCTTGATACTTCGACTTCAGCATAGCATAATTTCTAAATTCAAGGAAAAATTCGTTCGCACCAGAAAACAGTCCCACACCTTTGGTAGTCAAGTCTCTTGCAGTTAAATAAAATAATTAATTGATGTCAAATTTGGTTGCACTGGTATATTCAGTTGAGTTCTGGTTCAAAATATTCAGCACCATCTTCCTATTTCAATTATTATGGAAAATACCAGAAGTAGAATAAAAAATAAGAAATGGTGGACATTTGTTGTCCCCAATCATTTTTAATGGAATTGAGGACACAGTATGAAAATCTTGGACTGTCCCCAGAAGATCACTGGTCACCATAGTTTAACGATTAAAAGTATAAGACGAGATTTGCATTGTTGTGCCGTTGGATGATGGCGCCTAGGGCAGCAAAACACCCAGTAACGGCCCGGGGTTTAACGGGTATAAGTGCAGATATTTTTAAACGGATAACAAATGACAAAAACTCTGTTTTGCCCGCTATAATAACAAATCAACAACGTCGTATCTTTCTATTCACTTGTGCTGTGAAACCTTGCTTATTGCCCAAATACATGATTTCAGGTCAACAGGAAGCAGCCTATATGTTCTGATGAGTGAGTTTGCAGTCTCAAAATATAAAACATAAACAGCCGTACCTTTTGATTGCATTGACATAGAAACTAACGTCTATTATACCAGCAATGAAGTATAGGCCTCAGTATGTGACATAAATTTCAACTTGATACGTCTACCCGTTCCTGAGAAAAAGGGGATTTTAATGGCTGGATGAACACACAGACAGTCTGACGATAACATAAAAAAAAAAAAAAAAAAAAAAAAAAAAAAAAAAAAAAGGTGTGGTATACTTACAAATGTACAGCTTCCGGATCTTTTTATTTGGTTGTACTGTGAAACCACCTTGCTTATTGCCATATTTCATGATCCTAGTTCAACGGGAACTATCCACCAGGTTTTGATAAATGAGTTTGCGAGTGACTTAAATGGCAGTATCTTTTGATTTCATTTACTTAGAAGCTTCAATTTTTTACAGCGCCAAGGGATAGTAGACTTTAGTGTGTGACATAAATTTCAACTTGGCTCATCTACTCTTTCCTGAGAAAAAGGGCTTTTAACAGTCGGACTGGCAGACAGAGGGACAATAAAATGACCCTATAATGGTTCTGTTTGCAGTCATTCAGATGCAGAACCCTAAAAAATGATTTAAGGAACCCACTTTAAATTGAGTAAGGTATTCGTGTTAATGAAAAATATTTGAGCCATCTTCGTTACGCTGATCTCAGTGTATATATTAACTGTTTAACCTGAAATACATTAGCAGTGAACAATTGTCACGTATTTATTCTCACCTAGTCATAAATGATCATCAGTTCACTGTATTCCAATATTACGAATATTTGGGCGTTCTAAAGATTAACTGAGAGCTACCAGTAAAGCAAAATTTTCGCTTACCTGGTTTACCTTATTGTCAACAACGAGACGATAGACCATTGTAGCCAGTTGTTGAACACTTTCCTCAGGTCCTCGGATTTTGTATTAAATTCCCTTACTTTTAGTCTGTACGTTATTTGCAAAAATAAACGAAGAGTTTCATTACTTTATTGTCTCGTGAAATATAATATTTATTTTAACTAGCACAACACATTTCCTCCAGTCAGAACCTATCTTTTCGTTTATGACCATTTAACGACAGTACTTGCAACTGAGTCTCACTTTCGACTGACTCGCATGCAGTCTACAGCGTGTCCGAGAAATTCCTAAATGCTGCAGCAGGGTTGATATTTCTGACTTGGAAATTAAGATGAACTATGAGCATGATGTACCTAGTCATTTATTATTTTTATTATCTTCTTTTCTTTCTCAGACCTTAGGTCTGGTTAAAAATGGAAAGTGACGCGGACTTTGATCAAGCGTGACTTCCTTTTAACTGTACGGTATATGTTACATTGCATTTAGGAACTTTCGGGTAATTGAACATGTATCAATAATTACAGATTTCTGTAGTTGCATATATACGTTTGGATGTAGCTGTATTGCATTGATGTACTGGTGGATATTGTGTGGTATTACTCCTGTAGTTGATAGTATAATTGGTATAATGTCAACTTTATCCTGATGCCACATGTCCTTGACTTCCTCAGCCAGTTGGATGTATTTTTCAATTTTTTCTCCTGTTTTCTTCTGTATATTTGTTGTATTGGGTATGGATATTTCGATTAGTTGTGTTAATTTTTTCTTTTTATTGGTGAGTATGATGTCAAGTTTGTTATGTGGTGTTGCTTTATCTGTTATAATGGTTCTGTTCCAGTATAATTTGTATTCATCATTCTCCAGCACATTTTGTGGTGCATACTTGTATGTGGGAACGTGTTGTTTTATTAGTTTATGTTGTATGGCAAGTTGCTGATGTATTATTTTTGCTACATTGTCATGTCTTCTGGGGTATTCTGTGTTTGCTAGTATTGTACATCCGCTTGTGATGTGATCTACTCTTTCTATTTGTTGTTTTCAAAGTCTGCATTTATCTGTTGTGGTATTGGGATCTTTAATAATATGCTTGCTGTAATATCTGGTGTTTATTGTTTGATCCTGTATTGCAATCATGAATCCTTCCGTCTCACTGTATATATTGCCTTTTCATAGCCATGTCTTGGATGCGTCTTGATCGATGTGCGGCTGTGTTAGATGATACGGGTACTTCCCATGTAGTGTTTTCTTTTTCTTTTTCTTTATTATTATTATTATTATTATTATTGCTATACTATAATTATTATTATTTTACACATTCCATTACATTGTAAAATAGCACGTGTGAATAGTAATTTTAAGTCTTATCTTTAAAATATAAGATAGAAAAAGATAATACAACTCATACGGCTAATTTTGCAAATCCAGAAACAGAATACATCAAGACCTAACAGTCTGCTGAAATATCAGACTTATATCTGCATATACTAAATATGCAAAATACTAACGCGAATTCTGTACAGACGAATGGAAAAACTGGTAGAAGCTGACCTTGGGGAAGATCAGTTTGGATTCCGTAGAAATATGGGGACACGTAAGGCAATACTGACCCTACGACTTATTTTAGAAGCTAGATTAAGAAAAGGCAAACCTACGTTTCTAGCATTTGTAGACTTAGAGAAAGCTTTTGACAACGTTGACTGGAATACTCTCTTTCAAATTCTGAAGGCGGCAGGGGTAAAATACAGGGAGCGAAAGGCTATTTACAATTTGTACAGAAACCAGATGGCTGTTATAAAAGTCGAGGGGCATGAAAGGGAGGCAGCGGTTGGGAATGGAGTCTCAGGTTGTAGCCTCTCCCCGATGTTGTTCAATCTGTATATTGAGCAAGCAGTAAAGGAAACAAAAGAAAAATTCGGAGTAGGTATTAATATCCATGGAGAAGAAATAAAAACTTGAAGGTTCGCCGATGACATTGTAATTCTGTCAGAGACAGCAAAGGACTTGGAAGAGCAGTTGAACAGAATGGACAGTGTCTTGAAAGGAGGATGTAAGATGAACATCAACAAAAGCAAAACGACGATAATGGAATGTAGTCGAATTAAGTCGGGTGATGCTACGGGAATTAGATTAGGAAATGAGACACTTAAAGTAGTAAAGGAGTTTTGCTATTTGGGGAGCAAAATAACTGATGATGGTCGAAGTAGAGAGGATATAAAATGTAGACTGGCAATGGCAAGGAAAGCGTTTCTGAAGAAGAGAAGTTTGTTAACATCGAGTATAGATTTAAGTGTCAGGAGTGTATCCGTGTATGGAAGTGAAACATGGACGATAACTAGTTTGAACAAGAAGGGAATAGAAGCTTTCGAAATGTGGTGCTACAGAAGAATGCTGAAGATTAGATGGGTAGATCACATAACTAATGAGGAGGTATTGAATAGGATTGGGGAGAAGAGAAGTTTGTGGCACAACTTGACTAGAAGGGGGGATCGGTTGGTAGGACATGTTCTGAGGCATCAAGGGTCACCAATTTAGTATTGGAGGGCAGCGTGGAGGGTAAAAATCGTAGAGGGAGACCAAGAGATGACTACACGAAGCAGATTCAGAAGGATGTAGGCTGCAGTAGGTACTGGGAGATGAAGAAGCTTGCACAGGATAGAGTAGCGTGGAGAGCTGCATCAAACTAGTCTCAGGACTGAAGACCACAACAACAACATCTGCATATACAGATCTCTGAGTCCGCCTCCTTAGCTAAAGGATCAGCGTAGATGGTGCCACGCGAAGTAACCGGATTTCGATTCTCGGTACTGCCAAGGATTTGTCCTTGGGATGAAGACTGTTACGGGGCACACTCAGCCTCGTGATGCCAGTTGAGGAGCTACTTGACCGCGCAGTAGAGGCTCTGTGGTTTGCAAAGTCTACAAAACTGCCGGGAGAGCGGTGCGCTGACCACAACATGTACCTCCATGCTGCACCCGCATGATGCCGTAAGGCAGGGGATGACACGGCGGCCGGTAGAAACTCCGTGGGCCCTCACGGTCTGGACGAGGAGCTCGTTCTTCTGGTCTTTTTTTTTGTTTTTTTTACCGTTCTTTGTCTTATGATTATAAATCTCTTAGCCTTCTAGTATACATCCACGTTTTTCACTGTATAAAGTTGTAGTTGACACCAAAGGATTATCGTACAACTGAGAACCTTATTGAATTAGAAAAGTTGTGAGAATCTGTTAACTTAGGAAGTGTCTGGTATTAAGGGGCCATCGTCTTCCTTTTTCAGTTATTTGCTTTCTGAAAATGTCCCTCTCTTTCGTTAAAATACTACAGGCTAAAAGTAGGTGGCCAGTAGCTTGACCTTCTCTGTTACGTGTGCACAGACCGTCTCCAGTTATTCTGAAAATTTTATAATAGACTTTCGGTTTCCCATGCGCTGTCAACATGGCTGTAAAGTACGGTGATGGTGACAGCTTAATCGTTAAACGTTGACCGATTGTAGGGAGATGCGGTTTTCTGTTTCCCCCATTTTTAGTTAATTGCCACTCAAACTCTGATTTGTTTCTAAACTCTTTTCTTAGTTTTTATCTTTTTTGCACTTACAGGTAACTCACATTAGCTTACTGTTTTCCGTGATGGGGCTGCTCTCTTAGCTACGTTATTAACTATGCCATTGGCCCACACCTCTGTATGAGCACTGACACATCTGAAATTTACACGCCAGTTAGGCATCTGCAATCTCCTGATTTTGTATCAAATTTCTTCAACCAACAACTTTTGGTTTTTCGTATTTCGTAACCAGCCGAATGTGTCGTGCTGTAAGTGCGAATGATTTTAGCTTTTGTAAATATGCAATAGATGGTTCATTGAAGCAAGCATCGAAAATACTCCAACAAAATGAGTTGTGTGTGACCCATTCCCCGAAGAATCTAGCTTGCTGCCGAGGACGTGCTTGGCGTCAGTACTCTTCCGTACTGAGTGTCTCCTATTGTCTCCTATTGTTAAACACCCAGAGCCCGTCTTACGTATAGCGACGCCAGGGCAGAGTGGATTCTTGGCTGCAGCCGCCCAGCTCCCATTACGACGATCTCCGCGTCGTTGCGACAAATTGCCCCTCGTCCATTCTGCCTAAAGATCGACTCTTGCCTTTGGCAAACTTCCCGCCTCAAGAGTATTCCTTTGTATCACGTTCAGCAATTGCGGTCTAGAACAAAACCCGGAGGTTGTCCAAAGAATTAAATTACTGCCGTTTCAAACACAGGAACTTCTAACGTTAAAAGTATTTTGTGCTAAATGAATACCATATTACGAATGACTTTCATATGGATACTCCATCTTCTTAAGATATTTGATATTTGTCTGACTTTTGCACTGAAACACCGTTCCATACGTGTGATTTGCAACATAAAACACCTTTCAGTTAAAAAACGTATTTACTTAAGATATGTCATTTACTCTAAATCCTTCATAGTCTAAATATATTCGGTTTACACACGAAATATGAAATCTTTATTGCACAACGTTTTGTGTAAGAAAAGCAGTCCATCAATTTTAAATTAAATAATGTCTAACTAAGACACAAATATCAAGCAATGGAAAATCCAGGATGGAATGTATAATATTATTATGAGAAGGAATTCTCCCCATCCTTGCTCTTTGTTGCGTGCATTAACGATTTCATTCTTATACACTAACAAATACTCCTCCACCCCCCATCCTATCAAAAAAAATTATTAACGTTAAAATATAAGGTTCTCGATTTTTTCTTCAAATCATTAATTCAATAAAAAGCGAAAAGGTGTTCTGAAAATGCTATTAAAGTCAAAACTATAACGCGCTGACTGATACAGAAATCGCAACATCTGTAAAATCCATCTACCTACAGATCAGGTCAGATCCATCTGGTAAATGTAAAAGATTTCAATATCATTACTCTGACGACATCCAATTTAAGATGTAAAAGTAAAAGTTATTTTATCCATGGTACTACCGATAACGAGAACCGTTAATTTGTCTTCACTCCACAGCACGAAGAGACAGTGAAATACACATAGTTTTCGAGAAAGGTCCGCAGACTGTCGGTTCTTTTAAGTATTTATAAACTTTTTAAGTAAAACCCTAAAGAAACAAAATACGGAAAATCGACGCACTTTTATTTGTAAAATATGTAGTTTTATATCTAGACCATTGAAAATATATAGTGTGTTACGGGTATAAGTGCAGATATAGCTATCGGTGACTAAGAAAGGTGTACTGAACAACATGATATCAGTATTTACTTCATTTGAAGACTAAAAATTTTACAGTTTTTACAAGTCATATGTTTCTAGATAGTACCCCCAAGTACGTGTGACATGAGCTACCCACTAATGTTAATTTCCCACAGGGCAACAGGTCAGGTGTTGAAGTGTTGATTTGTAAACGCAAAATAATTAGCCTATACTCACAGGGGTAGCCCACATAGTGGCCCAGTTACAACTATGTAGAAGGCAACAGATTGTAAATTATATGATATGTTTATGGGAAGACTGTTCAGTGCAGAGAAATACAACCAACACAGTGGTGCGCGTACTTATTAAAAGTACCACATATATAAATATCTGCACTTACATTCTTTCATCTTGTTATTGAAATTGTAATTATTATCATTCTTTTTTCTTTTTGGGTCATTAGTCTTCTGTCTGGTTTGATGCGGCCCTCCTCGAATTCCTCTCCTGTGCCAACCTCTTCATCTCAGAGTAGCACTTGCAACCTACGTCCTCAATTATCTACTGGATGTATTCCAATCTCTGTCTTCCTCTGCAGTTTTTTCCCTCTGCAGCTCCCTCTAGTACCATGGAAGTCATTCCCTCATGTCGTAAGAGATGTCCTATCATCCTGTCCCTTCTCCTTATCAGTGTTTTCCACATATTCCTTTCCTCTCCGATTCTGCGCAGAACCTCCTCATTCCCTACCTTATCAGTCCATCTAATTTTCAACATTCGCCTGTAGCACCACATCTCAAATGCTTCGATTCTCTTCTGTTCCGGTTTTCCCACAGTCCATGTTTCACTACCATACAATGCTGTACTCCAGACGTACAATCTCGGAAATTTCTTCCTCAAATTAAGGCCCATATTTGATACCAGCAGACTTCTCTTGGCCAGGAGTGCCCTTTTTTGCCATTGCTTGTCTGCTTTTGATGTCCTCCTTGCTCCGTCCGTCATTGGTTATTTTACTGCCTAGGTAGCAGAATTCCTTAATTTCATCTACATTTTCTAAAGCCAAACTGATCATCATCTAGCACATCCTCAAATTTCGTTTCCATTCTTCTGTATATTATTCTTGTCAGAAACGTGGATGCATGAGCTGTTAAGCTGATTGTGCGATAATTCTCGCACTTGTCAGCTCTTGCAGTCTTCGAAATTGTGTGGGTGATATTTTTCCGAACGTCAAATGGTCTGTCGCCAGAGTTATACAACCTGCACACCAACGTGAATAGTCGTTTTGTTGCCACTTCCCCCAATGGTTTTAGAAATTCTGATGGAATGTTATTATCTCTTCTACCTAATTTTATCTTAATTTCTCCAAAGCTCTTTTAAATTCTGCTTCTAAAACTGGGTCCCCTATCTCGTCTAAATCGAATCCTATTTCTTCTACATCACATCAGATAAATCTTCCTCCTCATAGAGGCTTTCAATGTATTCTTTCCACCTATCTGCTCCCTCCTCTTCATTTAGGAGTGGAATCCGCGTTGTACTCTTAATGTTACCACACTTGCTTTTAATGTCACCGAAGGTTGTTTTGACTTTCCTGTATACCGAGTCTGTCCTTCCGACAATCATTTCTTTTCCGATTTCTTCAAATTTTTCATGCAGCCATTTCATCTTATCTTCCCTGCATTTCCTGTTTATTTCATTCCTCAGCGACTTGTGTTTCTGTATTCCTGAGTTTCCCGGAACATTTTTGTACTTCCTACTTTCCTCGATCGAACGAAGTGTTTCTTCAGTTACCCATGGTTTCTTCGCAGTTACCTTATTTGTACCTATGTTTTTCTTTCCAACTTCTGTGATGGCCCTTTTTAGAGGTGTACACTCCTCTTCAACTGTACTGACTTGCGAGCTAACATCCCAAAGATGTTCGGGCTCACATGCGGTTCCTCTTCGTCGAAATGTCTTGGCTCCAACTCGTCTAGGGGTTAAACCGCACGTGTTGCATTACACGCCGTAAATTAGACACTTGTGACCCTCTGGTTAAATTTACTGGCTGATGGCAAGTTCACGAAATACAAAATTAACATAACATATAATAACAGTAATAACAATATCGCGAACTAAATTAACGACCCATAAATGATGTAGGCCACGCTGTTGCAAATTGCTTAGAATAACGTTTATTCAGAAAACAAACTAATAGCGAAAGTGGTCGTATTTAGAGTTACTGTTACACTCGAGCGCGTATCCATTGACACAGTTCGATCATTCACAATCTCGTCGCGAAATACAAGTTATCTACGCGAAAAGTTGAGTTCACACCAAGCGCGCTGCTGCTTACCGGTCAGAGACTAAGTCCCGCGATACCACACAACCCGAAATTTGTAAGTCGTTTCACTTCCTAGCTGCCTAAATACCGACTGCCCGCTTTCGCGTCTCAATCCGAACTGTTCCCTTTGGTGTCTCCAGCCGAACTGTTTGCTTTCGCGTCTGCACCCGCAGTCCCTCTGCCCTCGCTCAACTGGATAGGGCACTTCCGTTTCCTGAAGCCGTCCATCTGATTGGCTACAGCTTATTCTACAGTATTTTACATTTTAACATATTTAAATAATCAAAGCATGGCCACTTTCACGTTCTAAATAAAGTAACAATAATATCCATTACATAATAAACGTTAAATTCATTTATATAAAACCAATAGCCGGCCGGAGTGACCGAGCGGTTCTAGGCGCTACAGCCTGTTACCGCGCGACCGCTACGGTCGCAGGTTCGAATCCTGCCTCGGGCATGGATGTGTGTGATGTCCTTAGGTTAGTTGCGTTTAAGTAGTTCTAAGTTCTAGGGGACTGATGACCACAGCAGTTAAGTCCCATAGTACTCAGAGCCGTAAAACCAATACAATTTCCTTCTTAGCTTTGAATGCCACGGCCAGTAGCCTTGCACCAATGTGCTTTCTGATAAACAAATAAAGAACAAAAGTAACTATTATGCACTAAACATTACAACAAATATTCTATTACCTAATGATTCAATAAGGTGTCATGCTGTCGTGGTTCAAAGTGTTTTGTGTGGAGGAAATGATGATCCGATGTTTAACTGTAAATACGTATAATTTAAATTTTCTAAATCTTTTAAACAAATAAAGTTACAGAGTTGATATTTACAATGTTTGTCGTTTTAATGGTGCGCTTCTACATGAAACGTCGATCGTTAAGATCGACCAAAGCGTTCAGATTTTAGCATTCAGATCTTTGTTACAAAACTTGTTAATTTCACTTTTACAGTAAATCCTAAACTATTATAGATATGACCAATATTCAAGTTTTTTTTGGGACCACCATGAAAATTTATGGAATGTTTTGTTTCCCTTTATGGCGGATCTTAAGTCTGCCATATTTATCATTGCTACGTCTCCTTGGCCACAAATGGCTTCTACTTGGTTTCCCTATGACGTAGGTTCTCGTCTGTCTCACTCGCACACTACAGCGCTTAGGCCTCAATAGACAATAGACGCCTGTGAGTTTCCCCATATCGTGGTGAATCTGCGCCCTTTGTGGCACGCGGTCCTGGACGACAGGGTTCGTTTCACAATTCCTGTAGGCTGACTTTCGGCCTTATGTTTAAATGAGAGCGCAATGCTCGTTAACTCACAGCCTACTGAGCTATTCCTTATTGCTGTATCTATAGCCTTAATGAACTTCGAGCGTATCTCGTCATTCATTAGTACTTCTGTATCCCACTTCTTTGTGTATTGATTCTTCCTGACTAATGTCTTAAACTTCAGCCTACTCTTCATCACCACTATATTGTTATCTGAGTCTATATCTGCTCCTGGGTACGCCTTACAATACAGTATCTCATTTCGGAATCTCTCTCTGACCATGATGTAATCTCCAGAATGAGATTTTCACTCTGCAGCGGAGTGTGCGCTGATATGAAACTTCCTGGCAGATTAAAACTGTGTGCCGGACCGAGACTCGAACTCGGGACCTTTGCCTTTCGCGTCAAGTGCTCTACCAGTTGAGCTAACCAAGCACGACTCACGATCTGTCCTCACAGCTTTACTTCTGCCAGTACCTCGTCTCCTACTTTCCAAACTTTACAGAAGCTCTCCTGCGAACCTACAGAACTAGCACTCCTGAAAGAAAGGAGCTTCTGTAAAGTTTGGAAAGCAGGAGACGAGGTACTGGCAGAAGTAAAGCTGTGAGTAGGGGTCCTGAGTCGTGCTTGGGTAGCTCAGATGGTAGAGCACTTGCCCGCGGAAGGCAAAGGTCCCGAGTTCGAGTCTCGGTCTGGCACACTGTTTTAATCTGCCAGGAAGTTTCATAACGTAATCCAACTGAAATCTTCCCGTATCACCCGGCCTTTTCCAAGTACACCTCCTCCTGTTGTGATTCTTGAACAGATTATTCGCTATTACTAGCTGAAACATGTTACAGAACTCAATTAGTCTTTCTCCTCTCTCATTCCTTGTCCCAAGCCCATATTCTCCTGTAACCTTTTCTTCTACTCCTTCCCTGCAACTGCATTCCAATCTCCCATGACTGTTAGATTTTTGTCTCCCTTTACGTACTGTATTACCCTTTCAATATTCTCATATACTCTATATCTTCATCTTCAGCTTGCGACGTCGGCATATACACATGAACTATCGTTGTCGGAGTTGGTTTGCTGCCGATTCTAATAAGAACAACCCTATCACTGAACTGTTCACAGTAACACAATCTCTGTCCTGCCTTCCTTTTCATAACGAATCCTACTCCCGTTATATCAATATCTGCTGCTGTTGATATTTCCCTATACTCATCTGAACAGAAATCCTTGTCTTCTTTCCATTTCACTTCACTGACCCTACTACATCTAGATTGAGCCTTTGCATTTCCCTTTTCATGTTTTCTAGTTTCTCTACCAAGTTCAAGCTTCTGACATTCCACACCCCGATTCGTAGAACGTTATCCTCTTGTTGATTATTCAGTCTTTTTCTCATGGTCACCTCCCCCTTGGCAATCCCCTCTCGGAGATCCGAATGGGGGACTAGTCCGGAATCTTTCTCCAATGGAGAGTTCATGATGACACTTTTCAATTACAGGCCACATGTCCTGTGGATACACGTTACATGTCTTTAATGCAGTGGTTCCCATTGCCTTCTGCATCCTCATGTCGTTGATCATTGCTGATTCTTCCGCCTTTAGGGGCAATTTCCCACCCCTAGGGCAAGAGAGTGCCCTGAACCTCTGTCTGATTATCCGCCCTTTTTGACAAGGCCGTTGCCAGAACGAGGGTGACTTTTATGCCGGAAGTCTTTGACCACCAATGCTGATTATTAATCAAAATTTAAACAGTGGCGGGATTCGAACCCGGGACCGAGGACGTTTTGATTATTAATCGAAGACGCTACCCCCTTTTTTTTAAAAATCTCATTCTGTTTGTTATTCGTTCTGCGTATTTATTCGGGGCGGACTTCCCATGACACCCGTTTAAGTTCGTTGTTGATTCATTTGCTCAGTTTTTTATTACAGAGGACGACTAACCCTCTGACCGAACACGCTGAGCTATCGTGTCGGCTCCCCTAGACTACGGGTGACTCATACAGCACAACAGCAGAGATCTCGCGAATGTTTTTATTCTAGTGTATTAAAAAAAATGGTTCAAATGGCTCTGTGCACTGTGGGACTCAACTGCTGAGGTCATCAGTCCCCTAGAACTTAGAACTACTTAAACCTAACTAACCTAAGGACATCACACACACCCATGCCCGAGGCAGGATTCGAACCTGCGACCGTAGCGGTCACGTGGTTCCAGACTGTAGCGCCTAGAACCGCTCGGCCGCCCCGGCCGGCTCTAGTGTAAAAGTATTAAGGATACAATTTCCCCTCTTATGAACTTGTTTGATATCGATTATAATGTTAACTCTGAACCAAACCGTAATTATTTTCCCCCTTAGATTTAGTTCTATGTCAGTTACTATACTTCCCACTCTTTCCTTATTTAAAAATTGTGTCGTGTTTTGTTGTTGGGCTCGATGGATGTCATGCATAGAAAGAACCAAAAGTTTCAGTGTTGAGTCTACATTCACATATTTTAATCGTGATGTTCGCTATAATGTCGACTGCGGCAGAAAAGTGTAACCCAAAATTTGAAATTACTCTAGCAGCCTGCTGAGTAATTTTGTTTTATGCAAATGTTGCCTGTAATAAAGATTTTTCGTCGTATTCTTTATAATTTACACTGAAGCTCCAAAGAAACCGGTATAGCCATGCGTATTCAAATACAAAGATATGTAAACAGGCAGAATACGGAGTTGCGGTCAGCAACGCCTATATAAGACAACAAGTGTCTGCCGCAACTGTTAGATCGGTTATTGCTGCGACAGTGAAGGATTTAAGTGTGTTTGAACATGGTGTTATAGTCGGCACACGAACAATGGGACACAGCGTCTCCGAGGTAGCGATGAAGTGGGGATTGTCCCGTACGACCATTTCACGAGTGGACCGTGAACATCAGGAATCCGGAAAAACATCAAATCTCCAACATCACTGCAAGAACGGAACCAATGACGACTGAAGAGAACCGTTCAACGTGACAGAAGTGCAACTCTTTCGCAAATGCTGGGCAATCAACAAGCGTCAGCGTGCGCACCGTTCAACGCATCATCGATATGGGCTTTCGGAGCCGAAGGCCCACTCGTGTGCCCTTGATGACTGCACAACACAAAGCTTTACGCCTCGCCTGGACCCATCAATACTGACATTGGACTGTTGGTGACTGGAAACACGTTGCCTGGTCGGACGAGTCACGTTTCAAATTGTATCGAGCGGATGGACGTGTACGGGTATGGAGACAACCTCATGAGTCCATGGACCCTGCATGTCACCAGGGGACTGTTGAAGGTGGTGGAGGCTCTGTAATTGTGTGGGACGTGTGCAGTAGGAGTGATATGGGACTCCCTGATACGTCTAGATATGACTAGTTACGACTCTGACAGGTGACACATACGTAAACATCTGTTCACCTGCATCCATTCATATCCATTGTGCGTTTCGACGCACTTAGTTGATTCCAGCAGGACAATGCGACTCCCCAGACGTGCAGAATTGCTACATAGTGGCTCCAGGAACACTCTTTTGAGTTTAAACAGTTCCGCTGGCCACAGAACTCCCCAGATACGAACATTATTAAGCATATCTGGGATGCCTTGGAAAGTGCTGTTCAGAAGAGATCGTCACCCCCTCGTTCCCTTATGGATTTATTGACAACCCAGCAGGATTCATGGTGTCAGTTCCCTCCAGCATTACTTCAGACACTAGTCAAGTACGGTACGTGTCACATCGTGTTGCGGCACTTCTGCATGCTCGCGGGGACCCTACACAACATTAGGCAGGTGTTTCAGTTTCTTTGGCCCTTCAGTGTGTTTCAGTATAGGGTACCGAATCATTACTTAAATGCTAATGTGGAAAATGTATTTGAAAAGCGAAACAAGACAAGACTCGTTAATTTATGTGGCAGTTTAATTCTCCTCTTAACATCTCTTGTATCTCATTCTGACGAGAACTTTTTTAGAATTTCCTGATGCCTTAACTCTGACGTGTGCGTATGAGAGACGTGCATGCCGGACACGATAAACAGCGCCGTCTGCGAGGCTGCGGATTAAATTTAAACTGGCACGCAGCGTAATTGCAGCTGGCAGAAAACTAACCACCTAAATTTACCTCTAATTGAATCGCTTTCATGAGTCACGATACGCGAAGAAGCGGCTGGCACCTGTGCCATGCTGGACTCCCAGAAATAGGCCAGAATTCAGATAGCGTCCCCGTTCTAAACGAGTAACGGCACAATCTACCATGATGAACCGTTGGGTACGAAATGTGCGCACGCACAGACTTATTCTAGTAGTGTAATCAGACAAGCGTTTGTTACCGAGATCGGAAAGCGAGTCAAACTCGTAGTGAATAAGTACGCAGGTTGAAGATATGGCTTCACACAATGGTCGTCCATATGGTTTCCCAATGCGAATCTGTGGAAAAATTATTTGGGTCAACATTTCTAAAACTCTAATTCCTCCCTCTCAGACCCCCACCCTACGGGGAGAGAGGGAGAGTTTTAGTTTTAACGAACCAAAATTTACGAAGTAATTAAGTATTTTTATTTGCCCGTAACCATTTTCCATAGAAAAAGGAGAACATGGATTTTCTTGAATTACAGTGCCAACTACCAAGAATCAAAACAAATGTTTAAGACAAAATGTACGTAGTTTTTTATGTAGAAGCTGGTTCTGAAATAAAGAATGGGGATCCCCATTTGAAATTTTAAAGATGCCTTCCGCCCCATCCCCGGGGGGCTGGGGTGGCGGGATAATTTTAGCACCAGGAGATGTCTCCCTCGAAAATAATCAACTTTGGATTCTACACATTTTTGCGTGTGAAGCATATTTTTCGAGTTATTCTGGTTTGTCAACTTAAAATTTACTCCCTGTTATAGCACATGTGTTTAAAACATGTGTTGCTGTCAGAAACCGGTAGTCTGAGGACCAAGCATTTTGTGATCGTAAACGCCAGCCAGAGTGGCCGAGCAGATCTAGGCGCTACAGTCTGGAACCGCGCGACCGCTACGGTCGAAGGTTCGAATCCTGCCTCGGGCATGGATGCGTGTGATGTCCTTAGGTTAGTTAGGTTTAAGTAGTTCTAAGTTCTAGGGGACTGATGACCTCAGAAGTTAAGTCCCATAGTGCTCAGAGCCATTTGAACCATTTTTGATCATAAACGGAAATAAATAAATTTATTCTACTGTAGTTTTGTGTCTCATGCCTAATAACTGGCTTCGCCTTTAATCATGTCTCTTCCTGAAAGGTGCAGTATCTGTGCGAGTACAGGACGTAAACGAAAACGGTAACATACGGAAGTTTCGGTCGGAAGCGTGCACGGATGGCCGAGGCGCTCAAGGCGATTGCTCGCGTCAAGCGGAATATCCGGGTTCGAGCCCCGGCCGGCGCAGATTTCCATTGTCACCAATGCATAGTGGAGCCAAAGTTTAGGCATATTCACAAATACGAATATGATTCTGGTATGTAGAAAGTGGCTGGTTTCTGAATTTCTTCGAGTAATAAAAGCCTTCATCACTGTCAGAGATGGCTGTGTCGAAAGTGACGGCTGTGTGGTGTTGCAGGTACCTGGTGGCTTCACGCGACCTCCAGCCTGGAGACCTCGTGATGAGGGAGAAGGCTCTCGTGGTCGGCCCCTGCCACGACTCGCCGCCGCTCTGCCTCGGCTGCTACAAGAGGTTCGACGCCGAAAACCGCGGAGACTACAGGTAAAAACACGTTGTTTCCATTAGCACAGCGCTCTACACTCTCGGCGACCGTGCAGGCTGAGTATTGGCTGAAAGAAAGAGTAGGGCACCCAGAAGGAGGGCAGGAAACGAAATGAAACTTTACAGGTTGCAAGACTGTGCGATATTGATTCAGTGATTACTTCACAAAGAACTTGGCAGTATGATTCCACTTACTATTGTCACTTTGCGACCCCCCCCCCCCCCCCCCCCCGGCATGGATACGTGCACTGATTCGCTTGGGAAGTGTGTCATAAACTAGGGCTGTTGATACGAGGGCTGCTCGGAAAGAAAGGTCCGATCAGTCGCGAAATGAAAACCACATTGAAAATTGAAAATTTTTTATTCGCAACAGTTAGCCACACCTTCCAGCTACCTCTCTAAATAGTCGCTGGTCCGACTTAGACATTACTCGTGACGTTGTACAAACTTTCCAGTACCCTCGTCACAGAAAGCATGTGTCTGTGCTTTCCGCCTATTCTCTACGCTGGTCTGTCTTACGTTGTCTGTGCCAAACGTTGTCTTCGTAGCCGGCGGTTCCTGTGAGCAGAGATGAACAACGATGGGAGCCAGTTAAGAGCTGTATTGTTGGTGACCAAACACTTCCCACCGAAAACGCTGCTGGAGCGTCTTCACTGCCCCTGCGAATGCGGCTGAAAATTGTCTTGAAGAAAGAAACGCATGACATTTATGTTACGTGGGCTGCATAGCTTCAGGCGAAATCTCTCACCAAATCGACATACTTGGCGGGAGACACTGTTGTTTTAGGCATTTTTACGTGATCACTTTGCGTCCTGAACTGATAAGAGCGACGTGAAACGATCGATAGGCACACTAAAGACACTGCCCAACACATCTGCGCAAAGTTCCATCGGATTTTCACAGTGGTTTCCATTTTTCCCCTAATCGGACCTTTCTTTCCGAATACGCCTCATACGGTATCGATATACAGATATATCGATGTTTTCAAACTTATGTCCGTGTTAACAGGCGATATATTTGACTCAATATATCAGTGTCGAAACAGCAATGCCGAGCGCTGATATTTTTATTTTATATTTTTTCGCAATTTCAAATTGCAGTAGAACATTATTTTACTTTCACTATCTGAACGAATCATACTACTTTTTGAGCTTCCATCACGTCCAGTCTTTCTCTTGGACTGTGTGAAGCAAGCATATATACAGTAGCTGGCACAAAGAAGAAGTCCGATTGCCCTGGGAGGAGGGGGGGCAGTGTGAATGGAATAACAAGTTTTCCGACATGAAGAAATAACACACTAGTTGTGTTAAAAATTGTTTTCTTCAAAAACACTTGCTGAAAATGATGGACGAAACTCTAAATGACAAGACTGGCTTTTGTAGTGGGTGGAGACGTGTAAGGGTAAATGCTGACCTAATCGGTGCTCGGCGCTACCAACAGAAACTGCAATGTTTAACTTCGCCACGCAATTTTGACACTACAGCTGCAAGGTCGCTGACGTTTGCAGAAAGGAAAAAAGAAGTGAGTCGACATGAAATGTTCCAGACAAATCCGATTTGTGGCAACCGAAGGACGGACCCATCGCACCCCTTTTATTGTGCCACTTACCTGCACTTACCATTGTTAGCAAAGTGGTTGTCGCCAAGCGTTGAATATGCATAGCTTTCTTTCAATTCTTGCTCTACGGGCGATAAGTAAGCCCCTATCTAATTGATGTACACAATATATAATAATAAATCAGTACTTTAATATAAAGCTCTAAAACCGGTCCCAGTAGTGTATTTACAATGTGCAGCCGATATTTTTATAGATCGGTGCATTGATATTTTATCCGTCGAGTATCGATATATTTTCTAGACATATCGAGAGCCGATGGTGATACCTTTTTAAATATCGATATATCGGATTCCCGATAATTTTAAAAATAAACAGTTCTATCATAAACCCATAGTGTCCTCTTCTGAGGCAAGCTGGGTTACAGTTCTAACTGGTCCTGCATAACCGAGACGAAATTGACATCCTAGCTTCTGAAGGTTTGTGTTTTACGAGAGGTGTAGGAGTGGACCCAGAATTGAACCCTGTGGGACTCTGTGATTACTATCCAGTCACTAAAATTTCCCCTGCTTCCAACGCTGAATTATTCAGCACTATATTTTGCATTCAGTATGCTAAGTATAATTAAGGTTAGTTGTTTGTAAAGCCAACGATTCCCTAACAAGGGAATGGTCAGACTTGTCATGCCGAAACATGTATTGGTTTTTTTATCACTGTTATTTCACTGTGCAAAAGGTCCGTATGCAAAATTGTAGCTGCTGACATGAACTGGAAGTCATCTAAAAACATCACGAACATGGCTGTGTTTCCTGCTTGGCGCTTGTAATGACGGCTGACCCCCCCTGGAAATGGCGAGGTGCCAGCGTTGTGCGCATGGTCGGGAAGTGCGACCGTCTTATCGCGGCGTTCACTAAAGAGGAATATCGCTGCACGGTTTTGGTGGAAAGGGGAAACGAATATTTGTTTCTGTGGGATGCACGTCCTTTTAATTTCTGGTACGTATTTCGAAACATACCGTCCTGAAACTGGTTAGAGATGTGAAAGATGTTCTGCAGATGTTCATCTATACTCCGCAAGCCACTTTACGGTGAACATTCAATCTCCCCTCACAGGTGATGGCGAACCCTGTAAATGTTTTGCTGCTTGCCATGGAGATATACCACAGACGCAAATGAAGCAATCAACAGAAAACACGCGTGAAGACTATGTGTTGTGCGACACGGTTGTTAAACTTCTAGACGAGCATGTAAATGGCGCAGATATGTGGCTAGAAACAACTGAAACACTCGATATTGTAGGCTGTGAATTTACAGACGGCGAAGACACGGACGAGAGTTGCACTCTTGAAGACTCTTTGAGTAATAGTGCCACGTACCATCATCAATTACCTCGGAAAGTAACACCAGCAACTACAATTACCTTAACAGACAAAGAAAAAGCGGTGACGTACTGGTTGAACGAAAGTGGTAAGAAACGCCTACGTGTCAGTACTGTTCTAAGTATCGCTTTGTCCGTTCTGAACGTGAATTGTACAGATGGAAAAAGGAAGTCGCTGGACGACGTAAGAGTCGACTGGAAATTGCGACGGAGATAAATTCGCGACTTTTTTAGCTATTTACCGATGCCAGACAACAGTCATTTAGTGTCAGCGATACAACTTCGCGTGATTGGGCGTTAGAGGTTGCCAACGCGATAGGCGCTAAAGAATTTACAGCTTCTAAAAGTTGGATTAGTCGCTTCAAAAGTTCACATAAAATTGTGGCAAGAAAAATAACAAAATTTGTATCGAGAAACAGGTCGGAAAATGAAGTGACACAAATCGAAATGATAGAAGCTTTTCTTACGAATGCAAAAAATAAGATCGCTAGTTTTAGTGAATCGTACGTGTACAATGCAGATCAGTCAGGTTTTCAAAAAGAAATGCGTGCGAAAAGAACACTGTCATTCAAAGGGGGAAAAACATATTGAGACGATTGCGCAGTCCACGACTGCACTCACCCATTCATACACTATAATGCCCATAATTAGTCTGGATGGTTCATTGCTGCCTAAACTATATGTGTGTCTTCAAGAACCAACTGGACGTTTTGGACCACGTGTCAAAAGAACAATGTTCTACGCAAACAATCTTGTGGTAGACGCATCGAAGTCTGGAGAAATGGGAAATGAAAACGTTGCACTTTTCATGCGTCATGCTTTTCTGCCGTTCTGCGGGAACAAATCTCTTCTCCTTCTAGATTCGTGGTCAGGTCATAAAAGGTCTGATTCATTAAAAGCTGCATTTCGAGCCCACCCTGACAAAGAAGTAGAGATACTTGAGATTCCACCCGGCACGACGAACGTAATTCAACCTTTAGACAGAGAATTTTTCCGTCAGTGGAAAGCATTTTACAGAAAACTAACAGAGAAAATTATTGTGTGCAGATCACTACAATTTCCTGTCTATCACCGTGACAATATTCTCAAGCTGCAATCAGTAGTACATTATCAATTTTCCTCCCCACGGTTTCAGAATTTGATTAAATATGTGTGGCACTCCTCGAAATATACTGATACTAGGCCTGATTCATTCCTAACATCAGCCCAGTTTTGTCTACGGACATCTAACAACGTCTGCGATTCGCAGGGATGTCATATGTCGTCTTTGCTTGCATGTTCTTGGTGCACAAAAAACCTATGTTTTGAACATTGTATCAATATTTCGCATTTTTGCGGTAATTACAAGAAATAAAATTTGGACGTATATTTATTTGTGTCTATTTCATAGTTATTTGGAAAGAATGTTGTAGATAACATATCAGCCATATTTGTCAACGAATGTTTAATTATCATACGATCGCTTTCACTGGGGGAATCAGCTCTCTCACTGCTGTGGCAAGAGAGCAGCGCGTAGCTAACGCCACCTTGTCCCTAGATGGCGTTGGTATAACGTAGCGGGAGAGGTCAGGGTTACACAAGAGGCAGTTATAAGCGCGGAAATCATCCGACAATAATGTCTTACTTCATAAAATTGTTTACAGACTTCCAGGTCATGTCAGCAGCTAAAATTCTGCATACAGACTTCTTGCAATGTTAACTCGCGGTGGTAAAAAAGGCAACACACGTTTCGACATGACAAGTCTGGCCACTCCCTTGTAAGACTTAAGGGGCTCCGGAACGCCCTATACATTTTAAAATAACGCTTGTAAATTACATCTTTCCTCACAAAGTATTTGAGGTAGGAAGTTGAACTTTTTACAGATTATTTATTGGAATATGGGCTACAACTTAACACAGGGATTTTACAAAATTTTAGATGATTTTTTTTCAATTGTAATGAAAATTCACAACATTTTTTTGCAATTTTTTATTTATATATTCAAAAATATACAGTTTTTTGGAAAAAGGCTGTGTTAAATTATGCAGAAGGTACTGTGTAACATTTACTGAAAGTTTGAAACAAATATGTTTGGAAGATCCTTAGAAAACATGTATTTAGTATGAGAAAATAAAAGTTTTGGGAATCGAGCGACAAAGATTGGATTAGCTTTTTAGTGCATTCCAGGTCCATAGGATGGATTATCTTCATCCTCTGCAAACTCCTCCTCCAGCTTCCTCTTGTTCCTCCTCCTGTTTACTCTTGCTTGTATTTCTAGACTCTTTACAGCCCTGTCTGCAGCCCGAAGGCGTTCCTTGTCTAAAGCAAGCATCGCTCGTTGTTGTGTTCGTAGATTTTGCTACCATTTTCTTCAGTTGCAGTTACTGCAACACTGTTCCAAAAGGTGGTCATGTATGAACACTTATCACATTTCAGTTGTATTTCACTAGCAAGTCCTATGTGCTTTATTATGGAGAGTTCCAGACCAACTTCACTACAATGAATACATCTTACACAGTTTGAAAAAATTCCTTTTAGAACCGACATATCAAATATTTCATTCACATCCGATTCTCCCATAAAACATTCATAGTTTTCACTCATTGAACCAAGCTTCTTCTGTGAAGTATTTTCTTTCCCACTTTGACTGCTATGGGCAGGTGTACTTGAGAGGTTAGGTTCACTCACTTGGTTATCGTCTTTATTGTTTACAGTAATAACACATACCTTTGGCTTTCCAACATTTCTCCTTTTCTTAAAAGCCTTCAGAGGATTTCTAATAACTTAACTTTTACTCATTATTATACTTCAACAAAACAGAGACTCAAGAAACAGAATTAATTACGAATATTTTCGAGATAACGACAGAGTAAATAAACATGAAACAATCGACAATCACACCAGCGATATATATTGAACCATCGCAGGTTAGCCACAACACATACTTTATCTCACATCTCTAAAATGTACCTGATGAACACGGACGTTAATAATAACACCATTTGACAGCAGTTTAACAGCGCCACAGTGGGTCACGCCCATGTAGAACACATTTCAAAAAAAAATTTAAAATAGTTGTAGTCTTCGGAATTGAATAAATTATATATCTACTAAAAGGTAATAGTCTGCAGATTCAGAAAACGCAAAAAGTAAAAATTGAACTTTTCATGATTTTGAGGCTTTCCGGAGCCCCTTAACCACCCTCCGTGCCCTCACTGTTCTGGGCTGCGACGGCGCAGGTGCCCCGGGTGCGCGTGGCCGCTGTGCGGGCCGCAGTGCGCCGGCCGCGGCCAGGAGCTGGGCCACAGCGCGGCCGAGTGCGCCGCCATGTCGGCGCACGGCACGGCGCGCCGGCTGCCGGCGCCGCTGGCGTCGCCGGGCGCGCGCCTCTACTACGGCGCCGTCGCGGCGCTGCGCTGCCTGCTGCTCAAGGCGGCGGCGCCGGCGCGCTGGCGCACGCTGCTCACCATGGAGGCGCACAACGAGCTGCGCAGGCGCATCCCCAGCCTGTGGCGCCGCAACCAGGAGCTCGTCGTGGACACCATCCGCTCGCTCTGGGGCATGGACCACTTCTCCGAGGACGAGATACACACCGTCTGCGGCATACTAGAGGTGCGATACATCTGGAAAGAACTGGAAGGGTTGTAACGAGACTCTGCAGCAGAATGTAGGCAATTACGGAACTTACTAACAGAATGAAACGGCTTGAAAAATTCATACATGTAACTACGCCCCCAATCTAGAGTTTTAGATTCATTCTGACGGCCTTTACACCGCTCCTCCCTACCCTATCCGTAATCCTGTCTTCCAGTCATGTCCAGAAGGGTATGTGCTCCCGGCGAAAGAGAGAGAGAGAAGAAAGAGCGAGAGAGATATATATATATATATAGTTAAAGACTCTAAGTCTGTCCAGGGAATAACCGGATGGTCCAGCAAATAAAGACTCGAAGTTCTCTGGATGAGAGCTTAAGTGTTATGGTGTCTACTTGGCAGGTGAACGCCTTCGAGATCGGTCCCCACGGGCAGAGCGCGCGCAGCCTGTTCCCGGCGGCGTTCCTCATGTGCCACGATTGTGTGCCCAACACCAGCCACACGGACGACCAGCAATGCGTCCTCACTGTCAGGGCGTCCACGCGCATCCCGCAGGGGCGGCCCATCACGCTCAGCTACGCCTACACCATGCAGGTCAGTACAAACCACAGCTGCCAACCGTGAAACACCGAATTCTGACGCACATGCCTCGACACTGGGATACGCTGGAGTACGGCTGTCTCATCTCTGGCACCCCCTTTTATTTTTATTTTTTTATTTTTTTTTTTTTTTTTTATGTCTAAACAGGCGAGAGCTGCCAACCATGTAGCACCAATTTCAGTTGCGTATGCCTCGACGTTTGTTTACAATCGGGACCCCTCATCTCTGGTACTTTTCCGATACCATACAGCTCACAAATAACCAGAGATGCCAACCATGAAGTACCAAATTCTTGCGCACATGCCTCGATCTTCATGCTGGAACCTCATCGCTGGTACCTTTCTGGTGCCACGCAGGTTAGGATGAACCAGAGCTATCAACGATGAAGCGTCGTATTCTGACAGGTATACCTCGACATTCGGTTGTATTCGAGTACAGGAGTCTCATCCCTGGTATCTTTCGTGTATTACATAGGTCAGCCTGAGCCAGAGCTGCCAGCCATGAAACACCGAATTCTAGCGCAGATGCCTTATCTTTCGGGTATATTTGAGCACCAGTAAGAAACAAGAACAACAGTACCTGCCATGCATATCAGAACGAACCATATATACCACCTATTAAGCTCCGAATACACATACCTCGAAGTTCGCGTATATTTTGAGTATTTGGTCTAATCTCTGGAGCCTGTTAACTGATAAATGCAATTAAACCTGATAGTTAAAAAAAAGTATAACTTGATTTGTTCCTTTTACGTAGTTTTCGTCTTCGTTTTCCCTGATTTCCTTAAGGTGAATGCAAGATTGGTTTCTTTCAAGGACAACGGCCAGTTTTCTTCCGCATTTCGAGCTTGTGTTCATCGCTAATGACCTAGCTGACGATAGGACGTGTAATCCTTACCTTCTTATTTTCTTCCGCATTTCGAGCTTGTGTTCATCGCTAATGACCTAGCTGACGATAGGACGTGTAATCCTTACCTTCTTATATGGATATAATAGGTTGAACGTAAAATATTGTGGATTTTCTGACATGATTAGCTGAAGTTATCTGAAGCCATGTGTTGTTCATTTTGTTCAGGTGGTATTGTAGTGGTATGCCCTTCCCTTCCTCCAACATTTGACTTGAGCTATCCAGCCAGTGGAAAGGGCCTTTACGAGGGAGTATTAAAGCCAAAATTTGACCGAGTTGTGGACTACCTGCGACCAAATAAGACAGAGGGGATAAACAACATTCATTCGGAATATCTAAACTGATTGGGGAAAGAGATAATCAAACGATTATTCAGATTAGTGCGTAGTATCTATAAGACTGGAGACATACCGTCTAACTTTCTGAAGGATGTCATTCACACCATCCTGCAAACAGAAAAGGCACACGAATACGAGATCTATAGCTCAAGCTGCTTCACAACTCATGCATCAAAGGTCAGAGCTGCTGACAACCATAATATGTAGAATAATAGAAAAGGGAACCGAGCAACTGTCTGGTGACGGTCAGTTTGGCTTTATCAAAAGTAAAGGCACCAGAGTCAGTGCCGACGTTGCGAAGGACGTAAGAACAAGCATGACAATATCATAGGATTTGTTGAGTCGGAAAAAGCGTTTGACAAATTGTCGAAATGCTACAAATTCTCATAAAATATATTTAACCTGTAGGAAAAGATGAGTATGTGTAATATGTAGAAGAAGCAAGAAGTAGCAATAAAAATAGACAACCAAGCGTGAAATACTTAGATTGAATAGTGGGTAAGATAGATGCTGTTCAATCTAAACATGGCAGAAAAAGATAGGGAAATAAAACAAAGGTCCAGGAGGGGTGAAAGGACATCATTGATTAGATTCGCGGATGAGATACCTGTCCTCGGTGAAAATTAGAAATTTTGCAAAAACAGACATATTGTCTTATGGGATAACAGCAATCAGTGATTTTATAATGTTACTTAAAATCCGTCTTGATTGCAAATTTTTTTTATTATTCATATGAATAACATATATATGCTACGTAGCATGTGAAAGTTGCTGGATTTGGACGGGTTACTCCTGTAACTGAAATATCAGATCTGAAGATGGTTCTGAATGAACCGAAACCGGTCATATGAATAATAAAAAAATTTGCAATCAAGACGGATTTTAAGTATCATTAGAAAGTTAGAAAGACGAACAGGGCCTTCTGAGTATAGAATATGAACTGAGAGTCAACCAAATAAAGACGAAAGTAATGAGGAGCAGCAAAAGTGAAGAATGTAGGATCGCATAGTAGACGATGTGAAGGAATTCTGCTAACTTGGGAGCAAAATAACGCATGATGTAAGAAGTACAGATGATATAATAAGCAGTCTACCATATGCAAAGAGGGAATTCTTTGTTAAAAGAAGTATATTATTATAAACATAGGGCTTAATTTGATTAAATTTCTGAAAACGTCTAGAGCATAATATTGTATGGAAGTGAATCGTAGACTGTGGGAAAACGACAAAACAAGAGATTAAAAGAGTTAGAGATGTGGTGTTGGGCATGATGAAACTTGTGTGGACTGATAAAGGAATGAGGGGACTCTCCGCAGACCACTCAGCTAAGGGGGCGGACAATGGAGAAGTGAATAGGAGGAAGGAACGATAGTATACGAGTTAAGTCGCTGAGGGGTTTACTGCCATAGTACTGAAGAGAACCGTAGAGGACAAAAACTGTTGGGGAAAGCAGAGATTTGAATATATCCAACAAATAGCTGAGGACGTTGGATGTAAGAGCGACATCGTACCAGTGGGATAGCGCAAGTGTTAGGAGCGATTTACTGTGAGTTATGCCAGACCACTGTCTAGTTGTGATATGGGTACCTGAGTATCTTTAGGTGTGCTGGGTGTTGCAATATCGCTTTATAGATATAAATCTAATTTTCTCGCCTTTTCTTCCGGAAGGGTATTTTTTATTCTCTGTACTTCATTTCACCGGTTGTGTCAGCTTCTCTGAATCATATCTGCAACAGATATTAGCCGAGGCACACTCACTCGCCAACCATGCGACATTTAGAGTGGCAATAATTAATGTATTTCTTTGTTTAGTGATATTTACGTTCACTATGGCGAATATTGTCATATCATTTTCAATGGGGAGCAGTCTTCAGACGTAAAAATAACTTCGGATGTGTCCCAGGGGAGTGTTACAGGATCAGTACTTTCCACAGTATATACAAATGACCTATCAGATAACGTCGGAATTACCATAATACTCTTTGCGGATGATGTTGTTGTATAGAGAGAAATTGCGACACTAGAATACTGTAGCGAAATTCTGGAAGACCTGAAGAGGATCGGCGTTTGGCGTAGAGAATGTCAAATGACCCTCAACATAAATGTAGCGTATTGCGAATACATAGACAGAAGGATCCTTTATTGTATGAGTACACGACTGCAGGACAACCACTGGGAGCAGTTCCTTCCATAAAATGTCTAGGTGTATGCATACGAAGCGATCCGAAGTGGAATGACGATGTAAAATTAATTGCGTATAGGGCAGATGCAACACTGAGATCCTAAGGAAGCATAGTCCATCAATAAAGGAAGTTGCTTACAAAACGTTCGACCAGTAACTGAATATAGCTTATCATTATGGGACTCGTACAAAACAGGACTGATAGAGGAAACGGAGAAGATCGAAGCAAGAGCAATATGTTTAATTACAGCTTCATTTAGCGCGAAAGTGTCGCGGGGATACTCAACCAACTACAGTGGCATACGCTGCAAGAGAAGCGTTCTGCATCACGTTAAGGTCTGCTGTTAAATTTCAAATAGCGAACATTCCTAGAAGAGTCAACCAATATATTGCTTCCTGCTACGATTATCTCGCGAAAAGACCGTGAAGATAAAGCTGGGGAGATTCTTGGCACACGGAGGCTTACTAGCAATCGTTCTTCACGCGAATCATACGCAACTGGAACAGGAAAAGGCGGAACTAAAACTCGTACAAAAAGTACCCTCCGCCACACACCGCAGGGTGGATTGCGGGGTATAGACGTAGATGTACTGCGTGGTTATAGTTAAATTTTCCATATTTAACACGTTATAACACGGAAACTAATTACCGTACGAGTACCATACTTAGCAGCGTTAATGTCAAGGACATGGGGAAGAGAGATAATGCAGAATCAATTCAATTGAAACACTTTTAATGTGCTGCTATGGTACATCATACCATTACATACCGGTACAGCCGGCCGCGGTGGCCGTGCGGTTCTGGCGCTGCAGTCCGGAACCGCGGGACTGCTACGGTCGCAGGTTCGAATCCTGCCTCGGGCATGGATGTGTGTGATGTCCTTAGGTTAGTTAGGTTTAAGTAGTTCTAAGTTCTAGGGGACTTATGACCTAAGATGTTGAGTCCCATAGTGCTCAGAGCCATTTGAACCATACCGGTAAATTACTGCTACAAAAGGGGCTCAATATGGCTCCCATCAATGTCCAGAAGAGTCTGAAAGCGCAGGTTTGCAATCTACACAGCAGAACGAAGCATGTCCGTAGGTATGCTGGCTACCTCTCTTGACATGCTGCCCTTCAGATCAGCACATGTGAGAATGCTCACCTGGTAAACCGTGTCCTTCAGATAGCCCCACAACCAGAAATCACAAGGAATGAGATCATGTGGTCGTGCCGACCAAGCATTTGGAAACGATCGGCTGATAATTCCAAATGTCTTTCGGAGAAGCAGGTGAACTTATGAACTGCACGAGCGATGTGTAGTGGGGCGCCATCTTGCATGAAAACAGTTTAGTTCTATGCGTCTGTAGCCGGCCGAAGTGGCCGTGCAGTTAAAGGCGCTGCAGTCTGGAACCGCAAGACCGCTACGGTCGCAGGTTCGAATCCTGCCTCGGGCATGGATGTTTGTGATGTCCTTAGGTTAGTTAGGTTTAACTAGTTCTAAGTTCTAGGGGACTAATGACCTCAGCAGTTGAATCCCATAGTGCTCAGAGCCATTTGAACCTATGCGTCTGTCTCTATAGGGCGGGTATAACATGCCGGCGAAGCATATCGCAGTAACGCTGGCCAGTCACACTGCACGGCTTGGGTCCTAGAGCGCCAACCTGTCCGAAAAAGAATGGGCCAATAATGAACGTAGCCGAGAAGCCACACCATACGGTGACACGTTCACCATACAAAGGAACTTAATACACAGTGATTGGAGGTGAAGATCCCCACACTCAGCAAATCTGTGTGTTCGTCTTACCCGTCAGAGAAAAATGAGCTTTGTCTGTCCATAGGATGATCCAGGGCCAGCCCTCATCAACTTCAATCCTTGGAAGAAAGTGGAGAGCGAAGACAACACGTCATTGTGCGTCCCGTGGTGCAAGCTACTGTACGATATGGATCTTGTACGGATACCATTTGAGAATGATTCGAAGCACCTTCCGTAAAGTGGACCATAGGATGTTCAACTGCCGTGACACAGCAAGCGCACTACCTGGCGATCGGGAATTGCGAGCAGCGTTGTCTGTCACAGCAACAGCGATTTCACGAAGAGGACGGACAAGTGTGTTACAGGCGGTCACTTTAATTGAGCGACGCTCAGTTCTCCAGCTAATTCGAACTTCTTCATCATGCTCCGCACAGCAAGTGGAGAAAGAGGACACTTCCGTAATCCTTTCAGCCGGCGATACTCTCGAAATGCAGCCACAGCATTATTTTAGTTTTGATAATAGAGCTTCACCTTTCGTCCAAGCTCATGTTGACACGTCAACAACTGCACTGCGATTGCTCAGGATGTGAGACTAGGAATCACGATAACTGATCATGACACCTAGTGGCCATAGTAGGAACTTGACGATGGCGCTGTGACTCATGGAAATTATGCTCCCCATACTCTGGACATTAATGCTATCAAGTCTGGTACTCGTATTGTAATTAGTTTCCGTGTTATAGCATGTTAAAAAGAGAAAGTTTAATTGTAACCAACCGGTAGATGTTGATGTTGACGATGATACAAAATAGCGCAAAAGAAATTATTGCAAAAAGAAAAAGAAGAAATGGATCGATTCCGAGTAATCTGTTTACAAGTATCGCAGAAGTGTACGAGAACTTACCTTCACTGTAAGTAACTGTAAGTTTCTTCTTGAGTAAAATAGCGCTTTCTGTGTAACCCATTGAGGGAACACTTTGCCTCTGGTGAACGAGCTGTCAGCAGGCGTACATCTGCAGCCAGAGGCCGGGCACCCGGAAGTACAGCGCAGAACCCTGGGGATAGGAACAGAGCAGCAAATCGTGAGCTTTACTGCCCCGCGCAGAGCCGTAAATTGACGTAATAATAGCGCGCCAGCAGAGGCGCCGTGCGGTATTTCCGGCAGTCTGCCTGCGGCCCATGCCGGCTGCGGAAGGAAGCCAGCAACTGCGTCATACATAGGCAGGGCCGCCCTACACGGAGGCAAACACGCAAATCCAGGTTAGAGCATTCTCCGTTGACTTAATTGTTTGCATTTCGCCCGCATCTCGTGGTCGTGCGGTAGCGTTCTCGCTTCCCACGCCCGGGTTCCCGGGTTCGATTCCCGGCGGGGTCAGGGATTTTCTCTGCCTCGTGATGGCTGGGTGTTGTGTGCTGTCCTTAGGTTAGTTAGGTTTAAGTAGTTCTAAGTTCTAGGGGACTTATGACCACAGCAGTTGAGTCCCATAGTGTTCAGAGCCATTTGAACCATTTTTTTGTTTGCATTTCAACCACAGTTTACAAAAAAGATGCAGCACATATAACTAGAGACCGAGCGAGGTGGCGCAGTTGTTAGTACGCTGGACTTGCATCCGGGAGTACGACGGTCCTAAAACTTCAAATGGCTCTGAGCACTATGGGACTCAACTGCTGTGGTTATCAGTCCCCTAGAACTTAGAACTACTTACACCTAACTAACCTAAGGACATCACACACATCCATGCCCGAGGCAGGATTCGAACCTGCGACCGTAGCAGTCGCACGGTTCCGGACTGCGCGCCTAGAACCGCGAGACCACCGCGGCCGGCGTACGACGGTTCTAATTCGCGTCCAGCCATCCAGATTTAGGTTTACCTTGATTTCCCTTAATCACTCCAGGCCAATGCTGATAGGTTTTCTTTGAAAGGGCTCGGCCGATTTCCTTCTCCCGTTCTTGAAACATTCCTAGTTTGGGCTTTTCGTCTGTAATGACCTCGTTGTCGACGGGACGGTAAATACAAGTCCTTTGTAACCTCTCACTTTACACTCCATCGACTATCAACGCAGAGACCGATGAAAATCACATTTTAATAAATCGTTGTTTTGTCTTATTGTTGACACGTTCCTTAAGTACAACGTTCTGTCGTAATGAGTGAAACAGATTTTGATAAATTTTCTGCGGTACGTTTCTGCAACTTTGGAAACTCAAACTGTTTAAAATTAGACTTAAAAAATATGTATCATGTTATTAGACTAATGTTGAATCATGTTAATGTGCTACACTTCTCACGAGAAGAACACGGTAAGCTTCATAACCAGATTTCCCAGAAACCTCGCTCAATTGAAGAGGCCTCAAAATAAGCGAACATGTGTTAAGTTATCCATAGATATTCGATCGCTTCTGAGCGAACGATGGTCCAAGATTTCGAGTTACTTTATCTGCCTTTTAGCGAGCAAATAGTTCATCCAAACCAGTGGCACGATGGCTAGCTAGCGTCGTTGCTTCACAATTTTGCGCCCCGTGTCGGAAACCTGATTATCATTTTTATTTTATTTTTTCATTTCTCTAATCTTGTCCGTAGAAGACTACTTCGCAAATGTTTTCCAGTGCATATTGAAATAACGTTCTCCAAACGGCCGCTGTGGCCGAGCGGTTCTAGGCGCTTCAGTCTGCAACCACGCGGCTGCTACGGTCGCAGGTTCGAATCCTGCCTCGGGCATGGGTGTGTGATGTCCTTAGGTTATTTAGGTTTAAGTAGATCTAAGTCTAGGGGACTGATGATCTCAGATGTGCCATAGTGCCATAGTGCTTAGAGCCATTTGAACCATTTGAATAATGTTCTCCTTATTCGTTAGTAATTGTACGCCTGGGAATTAATTTAAAAAATAAATGTACGGAAAAAGTAATTGAAACTATTTTCGGTGAAAGTCCTCTAGTGCATTTTATGTGCCAGTTCTTGATTCAAAATGGTTCAAATGGCTCTGAGCACTATGGGACTCAACTGCTGAGGTCATTAGTCCCCTAGAACTTAGAACTAGTTAAACCTAAGGACATCACAAACATCCATGCCCGAGGCAGGATTCGAACCTGCGACCGGAGCGGTCTTGCGGTTCCAGACTGCAGCGCCTTTAACCGCACGGCCACTTCGGCCGGCTGCCAGTTCTTGGAAAAGTGATCCGCTATGCGAGGTTTGCCACGAAATTATTGCCAATCTTCAGCAACAGTAACGACGTTTCTTTCCCGAGTGAGAATCACTAGTACAAACACATGGCGCTGTGGCAAGCCTGCATTCGCATGCTGGTCGTCGTGTTCGGAATTTCTGTTTTGAATGTTTCTACGATCGTTATCATCCAATGGAATGCACCAAATCTTCCTTAAGAATAAAAATAAGTATAAAACATAAGAATTAACAATTGTTATATGCATGAAATATAAGAACATAAGAATTTATAAAGATTGTAATCCCTGAAAACACCATACAAACATATATTATTTAATAAATGTATGACACCACTGTGAACACAATAGCAATTACACAGTTAGTGTAACACCTTGGTAACCTCTAACTTGAGAAGACGGACGTGGTTAGATAAATGAAAAAATTAAATAAAATAAAAACAATAATCAGGTTTCGAACACGGGACGTAAATCTTATAAACCGAGACGCTAATAAGTATGCTACCAGATTGGCTCAGGTCATTGTGCGCCAAAAATTATCTAACTTAAGTCGATAACTTTGACGGTCGTTATCTCAGAAACGGTCGAGTATCTACGGATAAGCCGAGATAGGTGCTCGCTTATTTTGGCTATTCTTCCACTGAGCGAAGTTTTTGGGAAATCAGGTTATAGCACTTGCCGTGTTCTTCTGGTCAGTGTAATGAGCGTTGCATTGAGTACTGTGAGGTTGCGGGAATTTTGGGGCTTGGTTATGTATTGGTTTTCGTAGTCCCGGCTGCTTTATTATGTTAGAACCTTCATTTCATTTCCACGGCTTCTTACATTACGTTTTAAGCAAGGTGCCACTACAAGCTGAAAGGTATGTCTGGAATATGACAAAATTAAATGAAAAATTGCATAAGCACTAGGCTATATTATCTAGAAAAGAAAGAAGTAAATGTTACTGCTCTTCACGACAGAGCAGCGAATCAATGCTCCTAATAGCGCATATTGTCAAGTTGAGGAAGTTCAGTACACGTACTCATGTCCATTATAATTATCCGGGCTGTTATGCCGTGGTCGGTTGATGAATTCTGTGGTGATTCCCAACGTTTCGTCTCCGACTGCGGGAGACATCTTCAAGGGGGTCCGTAGCTTGATGGAAGGTCCAACACACACACTGGCTCGCTACTGACTCAGCGAGCCAGTGAGCCAGTGTGTGTGTTGGACCTTCCATCAAGCTACGGACCCCCTTGAAGATGTCTCCCGCAGTCGGAGACGAAACGTTGGGAAACACCACAGAATTCATCAACCGACCACGGCATAACAGCCCGGATAATTATAATGGACATGATATTTCCGGACGTGAAAGTTTACATTTTAGTATCAGTACACGTACTGACAACTTACTACGAGGTCACAAAACTCATGGGATACGTCCTAATATCGTGTCGTACCTCCTTTTGCCAGGTAGGGTGCAGCAGCTCTTCGTGGCTTCGACTCAACAAGTCGTTGGCCCCTTGCAGAAATATTGACCCATGCTGCCTCTACAGCCATACATAAATGCGAAACTGTTGGCGGTGCAGGATTTTCTGCACGATCTGACCTCTTGATTATGTCCCATATATTTTCGATGGGATTCATGTCGGGCGATCTGTGTGGCGACACCATTCGCTCGAACTGTCCAGAATATTCGTGTTTAGCACACTGGACTCGCATTCGGGAGGACGACAGTTCAATCCCGCGCCCGGCCATCCTAATTTAGTTTTTCCGTGATTTCGCTAAATCGCTCCAGGCAAATGCCGGGATGGTTCCTTTGAAAGGGCACGGCCGACTTCCTTCCCCATCCTTCCCTAATCCGATGAGACCGATGACCTCACTGTTTGGTCTCTTCCCCCAAACAACCCTACCCAACCCCAAACCAGAATATTCTTCAAAGCAACCGCAAAAAAAATTGTGTCCCGTTGACATGGCGCATTCATCATCATCATCTTGGACAGTTTCCAGCCAATGGCTGGGTCTGTCGGGAACACAAGCCTCTCCATCGTGTTCTGTCTTTCCACCATTCCCCCTCTTCCACCTTCGTCCAGTTCTCTCCTCTTCTCGTCACACATTCCTTCACTCCCTTCACTCATCTATCTCTTGGTCTTCCTCTGGGCCTCTTCCCCTCCAGTTGCAGATCAAACATCCTCTTTGGAATTCTTCCCTCATCCATTCTCTTCATGTGTCCATACCACTGCAGTCTTGATTTTTCTATCCTGTCCTGTACTGGTTCCTCCTTTAGTCTTTCCCTCACATACACATTTCGCAATCTGTCTCGTCTTGTTACACTCAGCCTGCTCCTCTGGAACTTCATTTCGCTGGCCTGTATTCTACTTTTGTCGCTTTTGTGCATTACCCATGTCTCACTTCCGTATGCCAATATGGGGACAAAGTAGGTTCGGTATATAATTCCCTTGGATTTCTGTGGCACCTCCTTGCTCCAAATAAGCCCCCTAATGCATTTGTAGAACTGCCCTGCTTTTCTGCACCTTTCATTTATTTCCATTGCGTTTCCCCCCTTACTTTCAATCATGCTTCCCAGGTACTTGAAGTTCTCTACCACTTGTAGTTTTTCCCCTCCACAAGTTATATCCACATTTGGCCTATTCTTCTTCCTTGTTGTGACAATTATTTCACTTTTCTTTGCAGAGAAATGCATTCCATATTGTGCTGCCGTTGCCTCCCATACATCTAACTGCTCTTGCACCTCCTTCTCGCAATTTCCCCATAACATCAGGTCATCGTCAAAAAGCATTGCTTTCATTTTATGATCTCCAATTGCATCTGATACTTGCTGTAGGATTTCATCCATAACAATAATAAACAATAAAGGCGAAAGTGCACTTCCCTGTCGCAGCCCATTTTCCAGCTTGAACCATGCAGTACGTTCCCTCCCCACTTTCACACAACTCTCACTTCCCTCATACATTTTTCTGACTTTTCGTGTTATCTCTTCATCTATCCCTTTTGCGTTCAGCACATCCCAGAGCTTGTCCCTACAGATACTGTCATACGCCTTCTCAATATCTAAAAAGGACATGGCTCATTATCATCCATAAAAATTACATCGTCGTTTGGGAACATGAAGTCCATGAATGGCTGCAAATGCTCTCCAAGTAGCCCAACATAACAATTTCCAGTCAATTATCGATGTAAACACAGCCCATACTGTTATGGAGCCACAGCCAGCACGCACGATGCCTTGTTGACAAACTGGATCCATGAGTTAGTGGGGTCAGAACTACACTTGAATCCAACCATCAGCTCTTACCATCTTAAATCGGGACTCACCTGACCAGGCCACGTTTTCCAGTAGTCTAGTGTGCAACCGATGTGGTCACGAGCCCAGGAAAGGCGCTGTTAGCAAAGACACTCACATCGGTCCTCTGCTACCATAACCCATTAACGCCAAATTTCGCCGCACTATCCTGAGGGATACGATGGTCATCCGTCGCACATTGGTTTCTGCGGTTAGTCCACGCAGTGTCGCTTATCTGTTAGCACTGACAACTTCTATCAAACGAGGCTGCTCTCGGTCGTTAAGTGAATGTCGTCGGCCATCGCGTTGTCCGCCGTGAGAGGTGATGCCTGAAATCTATTATTCTCGGCACCCTCTTGACACTGTGGATCTCGGAATTTTGAGTTCCCTACGACTTCCGACATGGAACGTCCCATGCTTCTAGCTCCAGCTACCAATCAGCTTTCAAAGTCTGTTACTTCCCGTCGTGCGGCCATAATCACGTCGGAGACGTTTTCACATCAGTCACCTGAGTACAAATGACGGGTCCGCCAAAGCATTCCCTTTTTATACGTTGTGAACGCTATTCTACCGCCTTCTGTATATGTGCACATCGCTACCCCATGACTTTTGTCACCTCAGTATATGATAATACTTCCGTATCGTGAGGCACAGTAAACATACGTTGACAATTAATTTAAATGCATTTTAAATACGAACATTTTAGGTGCTTGAAACTATATGTACAACTACTGGCAGAAATTGTATATCTATCTGCATATTTTAAAGCATTAACCAATGTATTACCCCAACCTTTAGGCAGCTAATATACGTAGCATGTAATCGTAATACCCCCTGCCATGTAAAGTTTGCTCTCATACACACACACACACACACACACACACACACACACACACACACACTTTCTCTCCCTCTTCCTCTCCTTCTGCCTCCAGCCTGCCACATCTCTCTATTAATCCCAATCAAATATTGTCTTTTATATATAATTTTACTGCTGTAGCCAATATGATTATTGTACTCAAAGTCTGTAACATTTCACCTGATTGTCATTAACAAGTATGAAGTTTAAGCCATTTTAACATTTCACCTGACTGTATAAACGAGTATGAAGTTTAAGCTGTTTTAACTTGTCAAAATCTGATTTATATACCACATGAAGTACACATACATGTTTCCAACAAACACCTCCAAATCCTTTAAATTATTCTTCTGTAATAATGTTGTTACGATGTATATTCTTTGTACTTTGCGTTTATGTCTTCTCTTCTGCTATACGAACCTTGCACCCAGCACATTCCAGACGCCATATTTGTTTATAAATATGACAGTATACATGTGATGTGTTACGACAGCGAAAGGAACCTGTGACCAGTGGAGGTACTCTATTTTACTTATTTTTATGTTTATCGTTAGATATCAGTTTAATTTTTGTCAGAAGAAACCCAAAACCATGTTCTGAAATAGTGTATTGTTTCTCCACTAGACAGTGCCACAAGTTCCTACAAAAAATCGTAACACAACGCACACACAAATGTCATACTAACTAATCTAAGTCCACCCGATGATGGAGGTTTAAACCTTTGAAACGCGTCCGGGAAATAAATAGAACGGTGACTGGTAACAGTAAACTTGTTGTTTCATTTAATTAATTAAATGCATTTGTTATTTAATACTTCCTATTTGGCACCACAGTCTCTCCCCACACTTTCTCTGTTCACTCAAAATCGTGCTCCTTTCCAGGATGTTGGAGGGTTGGTGGAGGAGGGCGGGGGTTGTGACGCTCATTCTGTAATGGTTCCTTCCAGGAAAAAAAAACGTCAAAATGTGGTCATAGCTGCAATGTGCCGGCTTATAAGTGGAGCTTCCTCTGGCCGGACAGATCCCTGTCCCCTTCGCCCCCCCCCCCTACAAACACACTCACACACACACACACACACACACACACACACACACACACACACACACACACACACCGCCTCTCTCCCCATGCCAAGTGCCACGGCCGTTTTTTTCGCTCAAAGAACAACACAAGATTGCAGTTTCCTTGCAAACTGTTGCATCTCGTTACTTGTAAATATTTTTAAGAAGAATTTAGATATACACTCCTGGAAATGGAAAAAAGAACACATTGACACCGGTGTGTCAGACCCACCATACTTGCTCCGGACACTGCGAGAGGGCTGTACAAGCAATGATCACACGCACGGCACAGCGGACACACCAGGAACCGCGGTGTTGGCCGTCGAATGGCGCTAGCTGCGCAGCATTTGTGCACCGCCGCCGTCAGTGTCAGCCAGTTTGGCGTGGCATACGGAGCTCCATCGCAGTCTTTAACACTGGTAGCATGCCGCGACAGCGTGGACGTGAACCGTATGTGCAGTTGACGGACTTTGAGCGAGGGCGTATAGTGGGCATGCGGGAGGCCGGGTGGACGTACCGCCGAATTGCTCAACACGTGGGGCGTGAGGTCTCCACAGTACATCGATGTTGTCGCCAGTGGTCGGCGGAAGGTGCACGTGCCCGTCGACCTGGGACCGGACCGCAGCGACGCACGGATGCACGCCAAGACCGTAGGATCCTACGCAGTGCCGTAGGGGACCGCACCGCCACTTCCCAGCAAATTAGGGACACTGTTGCTCCTGGGGTATCGGCGAGGACCATTCGCAACCGTCTCCATGAAGCTGGGCTACGGTCCCGCACACCGTTAGGCCGTCTTCCGCTCACGCCCCAACATCGTGCAGCCCGCCTCCAGTGGTGTCGCGACAGGCGTGAATGGAGGGACGAATGGAGACGTGTCGTCTTCAGCGATGAGAGTCGCTTCTGCCTTGGTGCCAATGATGGTCGTATGCGTGTTTGGCGCCGTGCAGGTGAGCGCCACAATCAGGACTGCATACGACCGAGGCACACAGGGCCAACACCCGGCATCATGGTGTGGGGAGCGATCTCCTACACTGGCCGTACACCACTGGTGATCGTCGAGGGGACACTGAATAGTGCACGGTACATCCAAACCGTCATCGAACCCATCGTTCTACCATTCCTAGACCGGCAAGGGAACTTGCTGTTCCAACAGGACAATGCACGTCCGCATGTATCCCGTGCCACCCAACGTGCTCTAGAAGGTATAATCAACTACCCTGGCCAGCAAGATCTCCGGATCTGTCCCCCATTGAGCATGTTTGGGACTGGATGAAGCGTCATCTCACGCGGTCTGCACGTCCAGCACGAACGCTGGTCCAACTGAGGCGCCAGGTGGAAATGGCATGGCAAGCCGTTCCACAGGACTACATCCAGCATCTCTGCGATCGTCTCCATGAGAGAATAGCAGCCTGCATTGCTGCGAAAGGTGGATATACACTGTACTAGTGCCGACATTGTGCATGCTCTGCTGCCTGTGTCTATGTGCCTGTGGTTCTGTCAGTGTGATCATGTGATGTATCTGACTCCAGGAATGTGTCAATAAAGTTTCCCCTTCCTGGGACAATGAATTCACGGTGTTCTTATTTCAATTTCCAGGAGTGTATATCGAACATTATTTGCGATGCATGTGATAAATAAAATCCAATGGTTGGGGTGCCACACTTGAACATTGAGGTAACCTTGTTGCTGCTTTTCGTGACAGCATAATTATTATATTAAAACAATATTTTTCGTGAAACGAATACCGAAAAATGAAGTTACTACACATAACAGCCTGGTAAAACAAAACAGTAACAATAGAAGCTTGGAAAATACGAGAAAAAAGTGGCGCCCTGTATCCAATTAAAGGCCTTGCTTAGTTGACGTCAAAGTGAGGAGGCGCACACATTCAGTTCTCAGATAGACGCAACAAACGTGGGACGAGCTCGTGGGTAGGCATCACGTATGACGGGCGTGCAATCCGATGCGTGTATATTCTGAGACGCATTCGTAGCTTCTACAAGCAACGGAGCCAAATGTAGCTCACTTGTACACAAAACTGTACCATTTCATCTGTCGGATCAGGATTCAGTATTGCTGCGGTATTGACAGCAGCCGCTTTTCTGGGGGGTCATTGTTCAGTAACAGATTTTGTTTCACTGCCTCAGCGCTGTACGTAGGTGGTAATCAAACACAAGTCTTCTCGCAGGACATTTAATCCATCTGCCTGATGTAGCACACACACACACACACACACACACACACACACACACACACACATGTAACTGATTTTGACTGGGACCATGGCCAACTTGGTACCAGAAGAAAATTAAAGTAGTTCCAGTCACCTAGTTCCGACCAAACTTTTTGGGAGATTTTCCTGCATTTACAGACGAATACCAAAACTAGAATTTACACTTCAGATTTTCTCCGTCCATTCCATTGGGATATTTCGGTGAAAGGAACGAAGTTGCCCAACAACCCACTCTCCTCTCATGTGTAGCGAGCGAAAGACATAAAAAATAATTATAAAATCGGCAAATTTTTAATGTTTGAAGTTCAGTTTACTATTTCTAGGATATTTGAGATGGGTGAAGTACCCACAGACTTAAGGAGGAATGTAACTGGTCTAATTCCAAAGAAAGGAGGTGTTAAGAGATGTGAATAGTACCGAACTATCAGTTTAACAAGCTACGGTTGCAAAATGCTGACATGATTTATTTTACAGAAAAATTCAAAAGAAGCCGGCTTCAAAGAGGTCAATTAGGGTTCCGCAGAAATGAAGGAACACTCGAGGCAATAGTTACCTTAAGACTCATCTTAGGAGATAAGTTAAAGAAAGGCAACGCAGAGCTGGTCGCAGGTGATGCCCCAAAAACGACCAGCTTTGCGAAAGAAGCGGCGACACTTTCTGCGCAACCCACCCATCATATTGCACGACAATGCGCGGGCGCATACAGCGCAAGCTGTAGCTGCTCTGTTCGGCCGATGAGACTGGGAAGTACTGTAGCATCCACCATTCTCCCCTGACGTAAGTCCTTGTGACTTTGATTTGATTCAGAAGATGAAGGAACCACTTGGTGGCCTCTCGCTTCAGAACTGTTCCAGAGATTCGACAGGCAGTAGACCACTCCATTCGCACCACCAACAGAAAAGGCTCTGCTAACGGAATACTACGCCTTCCACATCGCTGGCAACGGGTTCTACACAAGCTGGTGACTACTTTGAAGGACAGTAACAGGTGCAAACATGTTACTCTTTTGTATCGATTGTGAATAAATAGTTGCCACCATTTAAGTTCCAACCCTCCTACTTCGTAAGCCTGTCTGTCTGCACCCCCTGTAATGTATCTATAGACGTCCCAGTACCTATTCGATAGTTTAAAGTCGCCTTCAACTAATACTGCATAATCTAGGCATTTCCGCGCTACTGATCATAGACTTTCTTTGAATGACTCTCAAATTGTCACAGAGAAATCCAATAATTAATTTGATTACACTTAGACCTGTTATATATGGCCAGATAACTTCACTGCCACACTCAAATTCCACCTCAGTAGAGACAATATTTTTGTCAACTACAGTGAACACTCACGCTCCTATGAAGTCTAATTTCAATACACGTTCCATGAATCGCTAACTATCTCAGAGCGTTTTACATCGGACTTCCAGTCAGCTCTAGTTTATGAAAATAATTTAAACACGAGAAGTTCCCTGGAAGGCATTAAATTCGGGAAATTAGTTACGAATACTTCGACAATTTACTGATAAAATTTTGACGGTCAAAGTATCATAACTCTAAACGTGGTCTGGTTTTGCTATCAGCTTGTCGTCTTCGGAGTGTTTATCAGAGTATCACAAACTACCGCCTAACCTATGAAACCCCTCTGTGCACTCGCCATGTACTCTGCTAGCCGCGTAGCTGTTTCCTTTGTGTAGTGCCACTCAGACCTATCAAGGGGAGTTCTACAGTTCACCACCAGATACCATAGGTCCAGGAATCTGCAGCCAAGACCGTCACAGATGTCTACGATTGAAACCCTCCATACGACTCCAAACCAAAGGATCCCGATCAACTCTGGAAAAAATTCTGACTATTGCGAGCTGTGCTTGCACCCAATATGCGAGGCCAGCAGCCTTCACCACTTCCAGAAGCCACCCATATGAACTGAGGGTGGCCTCAGAAACCACATGATTGGCGTCGTTGGAGACGATGTGAACCACAGCTTGCAGGCGACTGCACCCAGCAAGCTCGATAGACACAGGCAAGGCCTCCCCCACGTCTGTGAAGGGGTCTACAATCACATGTACCGAATGTACACTCGACTGCACAAAAAGCAGGCCACCCCCAAATTCCGATGTGTAGGCAACACCTGACTATATGCAACCAGCATAGCACAACTGTGTCCCAGGTCCTCTAAACCCTCTGCAGAATAGTCGTTTGACTACACACACACACACACACACACACACACACACACACACACACACGCACTGGGTACCACATGAGACCAGTAGGGAACACTGTCCGCGCCCGTTTACTGAGTGGTCAGCGCTACAGAATGTCAATCCTAAGGGCCCGGGTTCGATTCCCGGATGGGTCGGAGATTTTCTCCGCTCAGGGACTGGGTGTTGTGTTGTCCTAATCATCATCATTTCATCCCCATCGACGCACAAGTCGCCGAAATGGCGTCAAATCGAAAGACTTGCACCCGGCGAACGGTTTACCAAACGGGAGGCCCTAGTCACACGACATTTACATTTTACTAAGAATACTGCTCTTTATGGCAGCCAGTCCAGACGTAAAATAATAACATCATACAATAAATATTAGAATATATGTTATTAGAGATAAGATAGTCCCTAACGCTTGTAACTTAAACTTCATTGCAGTAAGTGCACTGCAGAAGCCTTATCACATCCATTAAATGACATGACGAGTTGCTGTTCGTGATCTGAATTTGTAGCCACTTTTAACCATACAAAGCTTGTGTGTCTCATTGAGACTCGACTAGGCACAATGAGACCTAAAATATCGAAGTTTTAACCATTGTCAGTTTACATGGCCGAATGTTCAAACCTGGAAATAAATGAAGATACGTTTAGCACTGCAGCGGGAACCCCCTGAAGCTTATATTGCCCCTGAGAAGTAACCACGAAAGGTATGTGATAAAGTGCAACGCATAAGTTTGAAACGCCATGAAGTAACGTTGTGGTAATGCACGGGGAGTAGAACCTAGTACCTATATGAATTCTTAACCAAGGATACCAGATGTCAGATATTAAATATGTTCAACCATAGCGTAATATTGGTACCTGAAACGAAGATACAAATAGTTTTTACCTGACCGGGGTTCGAACCAGGCACCTTTCGCTATTGTGTTATAGCTACGAATAGACATGAAATATTTGTTGTTTCTTCACCAGTAGCGAGATTTGCACATGTTCCACTAGACGTAATGCAACGGTTGGTTCTGTGCTGCCTGAGACTCCAATCTTGTGCATTATGTCGTTGTTCACCCCACACGAAGAGGACCAAGTATCGAATTCCCTTCCACTCTTAATTAGGATTGCGGCGTTGGTAGAGACTTGGAGGAGTTGGGCACCGCGAGGAAAGAACGAAATGCTGGAACAGTGTCATCTCGAAGAAAAGAAAAATTGGAATCGGAACTCGAATTCCAGTCCATGCCAATATTTTCAAAATCTCAAGGTCACTTAAAATAGGAAATGAAGGTCCTGTGACCTTACATCCTATGAACTTACTTGACAATTGATTCGTGAACTAAAATTACATTACTACTATAAGAAAGCTCACTAGAGACAGAGTTTCTGAAAGCAACGACTTCCACCGCTCTACCATAACTAATCCAACCCTGATCCAGTCAGTAGTAAGTGGACTTGTTTAATTTGATTTAGAATCACGGCACAGTCCTGCGTTCTTTACATGGCGTTACTGGAGTTGTTGAGGGCATTTTTGTGGCTGTTAAAAGCCTCCAGAGAGAATCGAGCCCCACGAACCAACTACAGCTGACGCTCTTTGGAATTGCGTTCTTGAAGCCTAGGAGGAAGTGTCGTCTTCAAGCTGTTACATCCGACGGCTTATAGATTTTATGCCAAGACGCATGATAGAAGTATAAAACAAGGTGGGATTTTGTATAAAATATTGGGGTTCTTAAAAAGTTTTGTTATCTCATGTTTTTCCTCATTTTTTCTCATAGTGAGATCACTTGGCACAGATAAAATAAAATTTGAGTTATTTTCCTTGGGGTTTCATTTTTCCTCATAGTGAGATCACTTGGCACAGATAAAATAAAATTTGAGTTATTTTTCCTTGGGGTTTCCTTTTTAATTGAAGTGAGTTTCTTTTGAATATATAGCTTGTTAAATATTATATTTTTAATTCATTTATACCCCGTCTAGATACAAAGTAATCAGTTTAGATGTACGTTTAAAGGTATTTTGTGCAATTTCATATACATCTCTCTCTTTCCCTCCATCCATTAATACTCCCTCCGCCCTCCAAAAATTACGCAAACTATTCCATCTTACATTTGTTCATTGTTAATTTCTCCTCCATTCTCTCTCTCTCTCTCTCTCTCTCTCACACACACACACACACACACACACACACACACACACAATGTCATCTCAATTGCCCTTCTACTCCATTCTCACAAAACGTTACAAAAAAAAAAACCTATTGGTTTCCATTGATACTATATGTTCTCCTTAATTTCTGCTTTCTTTACTGTCCTCCGTCGTTCCTCTCAAAACCTATGAAACCGTATTCTTTTATATCCCCTTGCCTATAATCTATTCTTCGCTCTGAAAACATTTCTTTCTTTTCTCCCTCTCCTAAGATAAAACGAATTGTGAGATACGTATAAGTAAGGATTACTTTGCAAGTTTTTCACTCTTATTTTGCACTTCTGAACTATCCATTTCTACATCCCTCCTTCCTTCCTGTTACACCTCCCTTGACATATGCATCCACATCTACATGAACACTCGGCAATTTACAGTTTAGTACTTGGCAGGGGGTTCCTTGAACCTGTCATATTATTTCTCTACCGTTCCACTCTCAAAAAGTGCATGGAAATAATGAACAACTAAACATTACCGTGCAAGCACTGACGTCTCTTAACACAATGCTGATGTTTCCTATGTATGTTGGGGTAAATAAAATAACGTAGCATTCAGCGGAGGAGGTTGGCGATTGGAATTTAGTGAAAACAAGTAGCCCCAATGTAAAACGCCTACGTTTCAATGATTTCGATCCTAACTCGTTTATCATATCCGTGACACAATCTCTCCTACTTCATAATAATACAAAACGAGCTAACCTTCTTTGAATTTTTCGATGTCTTACGTCAGCCCTATCTCATACGAATCCCATACCGCTTGGGAATACTCATGAAGAGGACGGACAAGTGTCTTGTAGGCGGTCACTTTAATTGATTTGTTGCATCTTCTACGTATTCTGCCAACAAAGCGCTGTCTTTGCGTATCCTTCCATATTTTCCATATGACGGTTCCAATTTAAGTTATTCATGACCGTAACTCCTGGATATTAAGTTGAATCGACAACCTTTAAATGTGACTGGTTTATCGTGTAAGTGAACTTTAACGGACTTCTTTTGATATTCATGTGGAGAACCTCACACATTTCATTGTTTAGGGTCAACTGTCACGTTTTGCACTGTGAAGATATATTTCCAAATCATTTTGCAATTCGCTTTGCTCTTCTGAGGAGTTTATTAGACGGCAGCTTTGCTTGGCACAGATCCATGAGAAATATTCTGATTATCTGCTAATCACTTTACTTGTGGAACCACACTCATTACTTCCGTTTCGCTAGGTGATGTCCCGTGTTACTGCGAACTGCGACCTTTAAGACAGGAATTCACGAATCCAGTCGCACAACTGAGACAATAGCCCGTAGGAAAGCAATATAATTGGAAGCCGCTTATGAAGAATGAAATCGAAAGCGTTTTTGGAACTCTATGAATACGGAATCAATTTGAGAGTCACTGTGCGCAGTACATAGTGAGAATAAAGTGCCAGCTGTGTAACACTAGAGTGACGCTTTCCAATCCATGTTGGTTTGATGTCAATACGTAATATATTTCTGGGTATTTCATAAAGTTGGAACAAATTATTTGTTCGCACATCCTGCTACATGTCGATGTCAATGAAAAGAATCTGTAATTCAGTGGGTTGCGTTTATTTTCTTTGTATGTATTGCGATGGTCTCTGCAAATTTCCGTTATTTCCCTCACCCGAAATACTAGAATACTGCCCAAGACGTCGCAGGAAAAGTAATTAAGCCGCTGCATCGTTGATGCACAAGAAGCACTCCTAAATTGTTAGCCCACTGGCATTGCCTGTAGAAACATAATCGTCCTGCTATAACTATGATAGGCTCATGACAACATAGTGGAACATGTCTAGTGACTCTTTGATAATTTTGTTAGTTGCTGGAACGACAGAGAATTATCTTACAAGATTTACTTGATATTTTCGTGGTATACCAATCAAAGATTCTGAATGAATTCCGCTTTGTCATCGACGAATCAAGTATATGTTTGCAGACAGGGTAGATTACTTTCACGAAGCAACTACAGCTAATCTCGTTGTCTACATTGCGAATTATCTGTATCAGCCATCACGAAGGCAATGAGGAGGGGATGAACGCTGCAGTTGGTCGCTTGCTCCATAAAACTGTTGACGCACTGTAAAGAGTAAGAGGCAGCAGCTCTCAGTTCCAAACTGGCGCAAGAGTAACATTTTACCTCCTCTGTGACAGAGCTACAAATAGCTATACGATATTCAGAACGACATCTTTAGAAATTTTGTCATCATAAGACGTCTCGCTGCGCAGATCTAGAGGTAAGAAACATAAAATACTGCGGAACTGCTACTGAAAATACACAAATGTGTTATTGAAATCGTATCACTGAATACTCCGTCAACTTAGTTTCATTCAGCAGCTACTCTGACAGCCACAATGCGTATTTAGATGTAGTCTGGTAAAGCAGCATGAGTATGACAAAAGACTTCACGTTTAATGAAGACAGCCACCCTGGCATGCTCTCTGGGGTATCCTGGGATGCCAAATTCTCATTCATATTTGTTTATATGTGCGAAAATCTCGTCTCTAAAGTGATGTAGATGGTTGCCTATCTGCCGCGCCAGGCCGCCTTGTTAAAACTAGAGTACTATATTAGCGTAGTGCATATTAATAACGTTTCCCGTTAGGTTATTGAACAAAATAGACACGGATATCAGAGATACTGCAGCAATATATTCACCTCGTTATCGAAAACCTTCTAATGATGCGCAGGTAGCTTTTCGATCCAACGGATGTAGCGACTTGTTGATTCTGAGCTAAGCCACGTTTAAAGCGCAATCATCAAGACAAAAGAAACAAAAACTAACGTTCTTGGTGGTTGATCGATAAGGGGCGAGGAAAGTAAACATATCCGGGTAGATCAGAAGACATGCGGCAGACGAGTCCGTCAACCAAGCTCCTTGGTGCTGTCTTCCAGATCGCATTTATTACTCTCCGTCGAAAGGGATCTAATTTGTTGGTAACAAATGTCATCTGCAAAGGACACATCTCTGTGAAGCTGTTCGTAACACAAAACACCTTCTTTGTGCCACCAGAAAAATAACAATACATTTTGTTGACATATCTAGGCCATCGTTCGCGATAATGTTTGTTATGGCTTACCCACTGTTTTCTCCTTATGAAATGACCATACGGTACTTTAATCGCTATCAGGCTGCAATGATTTAGGTTTATCGACACCTCTTTAAATCTATTATGGCAAACGCCAGGATCAGTCCATTGAAAGGGGACAGACGATTTCCCTCCCCATACTTCCCACAATCTCGTTTTCGACTAGACGTTGTACCGTAATACTCCTTCTTTTGTTTTAACCTCAATATGGTTACTGAAGGCAAGTGTCGCACGTAGGTTAACTGGTCGTCACACTTGCCAATTATCGGATACCATGGTAGTAAATCGTTGGAACGTCTTTCGCCGACGCCTGTTTGTCTTCCTGAATGTGGTGATTAATTCATCTCAGAACGACACAACTTGACTTTCTCAGTAGCACTCCCTCTGTACAGGGCGCAGGTGTTGCGAATTTCCCCCACTGCTTTCACCCTTTTATTAAACTCGAACAGAACACATGTGAAAATCGGTGGTTGGTTGGACTGAGGCTAGCTTGTAATTGCTAAGGTGTGGGTTCGATTCCCGCTGGGGGTTCAAATTTTGTAACAGCCACAAATATGCCCTCATCACCTTCAGTAACGCCATGTAAAGAACGCAAGAGCTGTGCCGTGGTTCCAAATCAACATTAAACATGTCCATTTGCTACTGACTGGATCAGTGTTTGATTCGTTTTGGTAGTCAGAGGCGGAAGTCGCTGCTTTCAGAAACTCTGTCTCTAGTAGGCTTTCTTATAGTAGTAATGTTATTCTAATTCACGAATCAATCGTCATGTAAGGTCATAGGACCTTCATTTCTTATTTTAAGTGACCTTGAGATTTTGAAAGTATTGGTTCTCCACTGGGACTCGAACTCCGATTCTAATTTCTCTCTGGATTTGAACTCTTCGAGATGATACTGTTCCATTTCGTTGTTTCCTCACGATGTCCAACTCCTCCAGGTCTCTACGAACGCCAGGATCCAAACTACGATTGAAAGGGAATTTGATAGTTGACACCTCTTCGTGTAGAGTCAACAACGACGATATGCACAGAGTTGGTGTTTCAGGCAGCATAGAACTATTCCTTGTGTTACCTCTAGCCGCAGACGTGCACAGCTGGTAAAGAAACAATAAATATCTCATGTCTATTCGTAGCTATAAGACAATAGAGAAAGGTGCTAGGTTCGAATTTCTGGCAGGCAAAAATTATTTGTATCGTCGTTTCAGGTTCCGATATCACGCTATTGGCGAACGTATTTAATATCTGACATCTGATTGTGCTTCGTTAACAATTCTTATAGATACTGGGCTCTATTCCCCGTCGACCACCACAGGTTTACTTCATGGCGTTTCACACTTGTGCGTTGGACTTTATTACATATCTTTCGTGGTTACCTCTCAGGGCAATATAAGCTTCACTGGGTTCCCAGTACAGTGCTATCATTTATTTCCAGGTTCAGACATTCGGCCTTTTTGTTATATTGGGGTATTAGTTCACATCCTCATTGACTGCCATAATGAGCAGTGTTCTTTAGTGCCCTCTTGTGGTACACACTGTGTGTAGTCAAACGACTGTATCCTACAGTGTTTCGGCGTTCAGAGGAACTGTGGCACACCTACTTTATGATGGCTGCATTCAGGAGTGGCCCACGATTTTTACTATCAAGTTTACATCGGCTGTCTTTCCGGCCCTGAACGTAATTTCCCTAAGGGGCTCCATAACGCGCCTAAAGTGGGAACTCCCGGCAACTAGCAAACCCCTCCCCCTGTGTGCCTGCTCTGACCCTGCTGAAGGAGTGGCCACCTGTCTACTCACTGAACGAACAGGCGCGGTCACACCGCCATATTGGCCCTCCGCCACTAACGACGCGGACGCGTTAGCAGCTGCCATTCACCCTGCGTTGAGGACGGACAACCGCGGCGCACGCGCAGTTACTATAAATGCCTCGGCAGCAGAGCTTATGGCCATAACAAGCGACACCTGAGGTGACCCATGCGAAGCGCCAAATCTTCCGCCACAGCTACACCCCGAGGCAGCATCCTGAAGACGACCGACCGTAGCCAAAGGCCTCTTCAACAGTCCGCGAACTGCAGCCAGCTCCCCCTTCGTCCACAAACAGCCTGTACACATTCTACCCGTCCTAGCAAGACTAACTTAAGAATTAACTGTAAAAGCACAGGCAGAAACCTGAATATGCAACATGCTACTTTCCTGACATGTCATCGATGGAGGCTGTCGCCTTATGAGCTGTGTAGCTGGCTGTTCAGAAGAAATGACAGCTGCGCTACTGACTGCTTGACTCTACACTCTACAGTAACAAAAACTCGAAATTACAGCTCTTAAACACAAAAACACACACAGAATTTAAGAAATATACTACTAAGAAAACATAGTAACAGCTAAATACGTAACTTGGCGCTCTGCGGGTATGTAATTGATAATGCCTAAAAAAGAGGTTATAAAACAAACATCAACAAAATGAAACAATAGAAATTAAATATAATCGAATTAGATGATGCGATGCTGAGAGAATTAACATAGGATGTGACACTAAACGTAGCAAATGAGTTTTGCTGTTTGGCAGCAAAGTAACTTGTGGTGGCCGAAGTACAGAGGATATAAAATGCAGACTGGCAACAACAAACAGGCAGTTTTGAAAAAGAGAAATTTATTAATATCAAATATAAATTTAAGTATTAGGAAGCCTTTCTGATGGTATTTGTCTGGAGTGTCGCCTTCTACGGAAGTGAAAAGTGGTCGATAACCAGTTCAGATAAGAAGAGAATAGAACCTTTTCGAACGCGGTTCTTCGAGGGCACTTTTTAAGTAAATTAACATTATTATGGCAGGTCAAGTAACTTTTATTGAGTGCTGCACTATGCTTCAAAGTGACACAGATACAAGACCCTATTCTTGCAACATAATGAACAACTCTCTGTAAATAACGGGTGGAACTTCTACCAGTCGTTCAGTTTCCCGACGATAGAAATCCGCTCCTCAGTCACTGGATCATTCGAGAACCGCTAGGTGAACGTCATGTTTGTTGGAAAATGTCTTTAAACCCCCGCCCTCCTCCTCAGATGTTGTTTCAGCTTCCCAAAAGATGGAAATCGTATGGTACGAGATCTAGACTTCCCGATTAGCATCAACGACGTCTGTCGCGACCTTGATCAAATTGCTGGCACCGTTTCATTACGACTCGACGCGACACTGAGTTTAGTCCATACTTTGACAGAATTTCAGGGTGAATCTGTACGGAATTTAGACTTTTGCCCGCAAGAATCATACTGTCCCGCGAATTTCAATTGCCGCGCCATTTCAATTGTTCATTGTGATGCGCCTGTTATCCGTACCGCAGTAGAACTACAAGTTGCAGTTATTGAACTACAAGAAAAAAACGTAAATTAGTTACAAACTACGGCGTACACACACTTTATTCAACATGTAAACGCCACTACAGATATTCGGATTTAGATTATGACATGTTCTATAGGCCTGCCATCATTGGCGATAATGTGGCGCAGGACCCGTTGACTTGTCGGAAGATCGATGCTGTCGATGACCTAGTGAATGGCCGTTTTCAGCTCAGCAATGGTTTTGGGGTTATTGCTGTATATCTTGTCTTTAAAATAACCCCACAAAAAGAACTCGCCTGTGTTCAGATTCAGAGAAGATGGCGACCAGTCGAGGCCTATGCCAGTGGCCTCTGGGTACCCCAGAGCCAGAATAGGGTCCCCAAAGTCCTCATCCAGGACATCAAACGCTCTCCAGCTTCGATGTGGTCGAGCCCCGTCTTGCATGAACCACATCTTGTCGAAATCGGAGTCACTTTCGAAAATGGGGATGAAATCATCTTCCAAAACCTTCATGATACCGTTCGGTAGTCACTGTGCCACCAAGGAATATCGTACCGATTATTCCGTGACTTTGTACAGCACACAGTCACCCATTGAAGGTGAAGAGACTCCTCGACCGCGAAATGTGGATTCTCAGTTCCCAAAATGCGCCAATTTTGGTTACTGACGAACCCAAATGGTTCAAATGGCTCTGAACACTATGGGACTTAACTTCTGAGGTCATCAGTCCCCTAGAACTTAGAACTACTTAAACCTAACTAACCTAAGGACATCACACACATCCATGCCTGAGGCAGGATTCGAATTTGCTACCGTAGCGGTCGCGCGGTTGCAGACTGTAGCGCCTAGAACCGCACGGCCACTCCGTCCGGATAGACGAACCCATCTAAATGAAAGTGGGCTTCGTTGCTAAACCGATCCATACTGCGCATACTAATTCCCATCATTACCCGCGGCCAACCTTGCAGTTTTAACGTCCTAGCGCAAACCGTTCAGAAATTATGACGATTTTATTTCACGTAGGTCAATAATTGTCACTCTGTGTGCGTGAAGAGAAACACGGAACGTTTACTGTCTTCTGGCAATGCACCACTCTTGTTGCGCAATGGTCTTAGCGTGGTACGACTTGTGTAGTTTACTTTCTGTAGTCCATAAGTACAGAAAAATGTTGAAGGTAGGCGAATATATCGAATATTTAATGAGGAGGTGCCAAACGAATTGGGGAAAAAGGAAATATGTAGCACAACCTCACTAAATGAAGAAATCGTTTGATAGAACACATGAGGCGTCACGAGACTGTTAGTTTGGTAATGGAGGGTTGTGTGGGAAGTTAACATTGTAGAGGGAGACCAAGGTTTGAGCACAATAAGTTGGTACGAATGCGAGAAGGTTATTCAGAGATGAAGGGACTTCCACAGGATAAAATAGCGTGAACAACTGAATTAAACCAGTCTTCGGACTGAAGGCCACACAAGAATTACGACAGTACTGCCCTCAGGTTCATTGCGTCCAATGCCACACTAAGGTAATGTAAAGCTGATCTCAACCCGAATGTCGCTTTACTACGCATATAGTATGCCCTTATCTTCCTCCGACCTTTCAACTGAATTAACTGCCCGGTTATATGGGAACTTAGAACTATTACTGTCAATCCAAGACAGATTCAAAGACTATTTCCAGCCCATCAGTTGAGTAACACGGAAGTGCGGCGTGTTCTTCAAGTATATGTAGCTCACCTGATTTTAAATACGAATTTTATTACTTAAAATGGTGACATTGTCGTCACTGGGATATACCGATCGCAATACAGTTATGAAACTTGTATTCTTCGCAAAGTATTTTTATTAACATGTGACCGGTTTTAAGGCAGTATCTGCTGCTTATGATACTACAGTTCGCACTGAAGTGCTATTCGTAACCGAGCATTTTATATCTGATGGTAGGAAATAAGGCATTGGAATTGGTCACATGTTAATAAAAACACTTTGCAATCGAGATAGAAAAAAATTGTACGATTAACGTTTTATTAATCCGAAACACGATGTGAACTGGCATCTTTTATATTAACAAATCATCGCCAATGGTGTAAAAGTGACCACTGACAGAAAAAAGTTACAGGGCCGACAGGGGATCGAGCCCATGCCCTTTGTATTCATAGACTGGCAAGAATCCACTTTTTTACTTAAAAATGATTTTTGTCAATACAAATCATGTAATGACAGGTACAAATGCAAAGTAACACCTTTGTACAAATATTTTCTGTTATCTTGCTGTATTATCTATGTGATCAGTCGTATTTGTGAACAATTCATTGTATTTATACGTATGAAATTCTTTCTTGGTCTACACTATCCACAAAATATATATATATATATATATATATATATATATATATATATATATATATATACAAATTTTGTGGATAGTGTATATATGTAATATATATAATCTCTTTTGCCTTTTCTGTTTTTTGTGGCCTTATTAGCATGAATTAAAAGACTTCTTTGAGAAATGCTTGTTGTGAATTACTTTTCAAAAAATAAAAATGGTTAGTTATACAAACTGCACAGTCACAATAAGAAATGATTGCACTTTTTATTTTTGCGCTGTTGACTCACTCTTTCAGACAACAAAAATATAACACTACTATGACTCGCATATCATGACTCTGCTGCAGCAAATCTACCAAGAGGACAAAAGTAAATATTTTAAAAATAACACTTAAATCGAGACTAAGGGCACAGCTCGTTTGAAAAACAAATACTCATGATGTGACACCAGTTAATGCTTAAGAATTTCAGTGTGAGTGTTATTGAACTCTGGAAGTTTCTTTCGAATAACATGTGGTGATTTATTTCTCTATTTCTCAATGTGGGTCTGTAATTTGTATTTTTTCAGTTCTTCACATTAGTCTAGTAACTGGAGTAGTTTTCTTTCAGATTTATTTTTAAACCCCGGTTTTTTGCCCTGTTTCAACATTTCAATCTCTTCTTGTCGTTCCGACAAGAGTCTTTCCAACTTCTCCTTGTGTCGTCATTCTCCTCTGTCTTTATGTTTCATGCTTTGTAAAATTTATTCATCTTCTTCTTCTTGGCAGTATTTGTCTCCTATTCCAGTTCATTATTAAGCTCCTCTCTCTCACGAATTAAGTTTAAAAAGGAAAGCTTTGTGCCGCAAAAAGGATTGAACTTTGGATCGCTTTCTATGTTATTTGCCAAGTTTTTCGTATTGTGTACTGATATCTCGGATGACACACCACGTGGCCTATATTTGAAGTTCTTCTGAAGTCAGGATTATGAAAATTATGTTAGAAATAAAACAGTTACTGTTGCGAGGTTATTTTTATTTAAAAGTAACGCGTTTCGCTGTGGTTGAGCATCATCAGATTATGTAATACTATCAAATGAAGTTCATTGCCCCGGATACCAAAGCTCTACGTCAGCCGTACACACATAAAACCGTCTGGATGAAAATCCGGTTTTTTAAATAACTAAAAAGAGCTGTGGGAACCTTTGAACTTATACGGCAGCAAGTAGATCAGAGTGTAGAGCCACGCGCACGTGTTGGTCTGGATGCCAAACTGAGCGGTCAGGTTTTCATCTTATCCGGTCTCTATCAAACAACCTTCGAGAAACTTCCTTTCCATGAAAATGGGCTCCGAACGTGGCTCGGCGAGTTTTTTGCCTCAAAACCACGTGATTTCCACAAACGCGGAATCGAAAAGTTTCCCCAGCATGATGACTGAAGTCTATGTCCACAGTCGCGGAATCGAAAAGTTTCCCCAGCATTGACAGGCTGTTGTAATTAGCGAAGGAGAATATATATCCGATGACTGAAGTCTGTGTTATGCGTATCTGTTGGTTTAGTAAATTTATGGAAAGAAAGCAGGTGTTGACAGATGTGAAAATTACCAAACTATCAGTTTAATAAGTCACGGCTGCAAAATACTAACGCGAATTCTTTATAGACGAATGGAAAAACTGGTAGAAGCCGACCTCGGGGAAGATCGGTTTGGATTCCGTAGAAATGTTGTAACACGTGAGGCAATACTGACCTTACGACTTATCTTAGAAGAAAGATTAAGGAAAGGCAAACCTACGTTTCTAGCATTTGTAGACTTAGAGAAAGCTTTTGACAATGTTGACTGGAATACCCTCTTTCAAATTCTAAAGGTGGCAGTGGTAAAATACAGCGAACGAAAGGCTATTTACAGTTTGTACAGGAACCAGGTGGCAGTTATAAGAGTCGAGGGGCACGAAAGGGAAGCAAAGGTTGGGAAGGGAGTAAGACAGGGTTGTAGCCTCTCCCCGATGTTATTCAATCTGTATATTGAGCAAGCAGTAAAGGAAACAAAAGAAAAATTCGGAGTAGGTATTAAAATTCATGGAGAAGAAATAAAAACTTTGAGGTTTGCCGATGACATTGTAATTCTGTCAGAGACAGCAAAGGACTTGGAAGAGCAGTTGAACGGAATGGACAGTGTCTTGAAAGGAGGATATGAGATCAACATCAACAAAAGCAAAACGAGGATAATGGAATGTAGTCGAATTAAGTCGGGTGATGCTGAGGGAATTAGATTAGGAAATGAGACACTTAAAGTAGTAAAGGAGTTTTGCTATTTGGGGAGCAAAATAACTGATGATGGTCGAAGTAGAGAGAATATAAAATGTAGACTAGCAATGGCAAGGAAAGCGTTTGTGAAGAAGAGAAATTTGTTAACATCGAGTATAGATTTAAGTGTCAGGAAGTCGTTTCTTAAAGTATTTGTATGGAGTGTAGCCATGTATGGAAGTGAAACATGGACGATAACTAGTTTGGACAAGAAGAGAATAGAAGCTTTCGAAATGTGGTGCTACAGAAGAATGCTGAAGATTAGATGGGTAGATCACATAACTAATGAGGAGGTATTGAATAGAATTGTGTAGAAGAGGAGTTTGTGGCACAACTTGATAAGAAGAAGGGACCGGTTGGTAGGACATGCTCTGAGTCATCAAGGGATCACAAATTTAGCATTGGAGGGCAGTGTGGAGGGTAAAAATCGTAGAGGGAGACCAAGAGATGAATACACTAAGCAGATTCCGAAGGATGTAGGTTGCAGTAAGTACTGGGAGATGAAGAACCTTGCACAGGATAGAGTAGCGTGGAGAGCTGCATCAAACCAGTCTCAGGACCGAAGACCACAACAACAACAACATGGAAAAATGCAACTTTGACATCAACATTAATGTTTTTCAATTGGTCTTGTTTTATTGCTATTAACAATATCTGCATTTGGTTTGGGATGGCATCGGGCTTCTTGCTGTAAATGGCAGTCGACCAGGTGAAGATTTAAACTGGCGAAGTGAAATTTCCATGGCGCGCGAAGAACAGCCGCAGGTATCGCCCGATCTCTGGGTTACTCATGCAACAAAGGTAATGCAAAACAAACATTTCGTAGTGCTATAGTTCATCACGTCACGAGTGCTTAGACATATAAAAATGTGAGTATTTTTAAGCGATTTTTGAAGTAATAAATTATTATACAAATATTTACAAAGGACATAAGATCAAATGAGGCAAAAGGGATAGATAACATTCCATCAGAATTTCTAAAATCATTGGGGGAAGTGGCAACAAAACGACTATTCACGTTGGTGTGTAGAATGTCTGTCGACATATCATCTGACTTTCGGAAAAGCATCACCCACAGAATTCCGAAGACGCCAAGAGCTGACAAGTGCGAGAATTATCGCACAATTAGCTTAACAGCTCAAGCATCCAAGTTGCCCACAAGAATAATATACAGAAGAATGGAAAAGAAAATTGAGGATGCGCTACATGACGATCAGTTTGGCTTCAGGAAATGTAAAGGCACGAGAGAGGCAATTCTGACGTTGTGGTTAATAATGGAAGCAAGACTAAAGTAAAATCAAGACACGTTGATAGGATTTGTCGACCTGAAAAAAGCGTTAGATAACGTAAAATAGTGCAAGCTGTTCGAAATTCTGAGAAAAGTAGGGGTAAGTTATAGGGAGAGACAGGTCATATACAATAAGTACAACAGCCAAGAGGGAATAATGAGAGCGGACGACCAAGAACGAAGAGTTCGTATTAAAAAAGGATGTAAGACAAGGACGCAGAATTTCGCCCCTACTGTTCAATATTTACATCGAGGAAGCAATGATGGAAATAAAAGAGAGGTTCAGGAGTGGAATTAAAATACAAGGTGAAAGGATATCAACGATACGATTCGCTGATGACATTGCTATCCTGAGTGAAAGTGAAGAAGAATTACATGATCTGAGGAACGTAATTAACAATCTAACGACTACATAATACGGATTGAGAGTAAATAGAAGAAAGACGAACGTACTGAGAAGTAGTAGAAATGAGAACGGCGAGAAACTTAACATCACTATTGATGGTCACAAAGTAGATGAAGTTAAGGAATTCTGCTACCTAGGCAGTAAAATAACTAATGACGGACGGAGGAAGGAGGACATCAAAAGTAGACTAGCAATGTCAAAATGGGCATTCCTGGCTAAGAGAAGTCTACTAATATCAAATGTCGGCCCTAATTTGAGGAAGAAATTTCTGAGAATGTACGTCTGGAGTACAGCATTGTATGGTAGTGAAACATAGACTGTGGGAAAACCGGAACAGAAGAGAATCGAAGCATTTGAGATGTGGCGCTACAGACGAATGTTGACAATTCAGTGGTCTGATAAGGTAAGGAGTGAGGAGGTTCTGTGCAGAATCGGAGAGGAAAGGAATATGTCGGAAACACTGATAAGGAGGAAGGGACAGGATGATAAGATATCTCTTAATACGTGAGGGAATGACTTCCGTGGTACTAGAGGGAACAGTAGAGGGCAAAAACTGTAGAGGAAGATAGAGATTGAAATAGATCCAGCAAATAATTGAGGACGTAGGTTGCAAGTGCTACTCTGGGATGAAGAGGTTGGCACAGGAGAGGAATTCGTGGCGGGCCGAATCAAACCAGTCAGAAGACCGATGACCAAAAAAGAAATTTACAAAGGTGGCATACTGACGATTGGCAAAATGTAAATTTGAAAAAAAAAACACTTTTTACTGTTACATTAAAAAGTTATTACCATAAAAACCATTAATATTAATTCACATCATATTATACAGAATATATGAAGGTAATGTCTGTTCCAGAAAGAACAGATAGCCCCGATGACCGTGCAGCTTCGGAACAGATACTGCCTTCATACATAGTTAAAATATGGCTACCCGGCCATTGACCTTCTTGTGCGAACGCACACGCTATGCCCAAACTCGTACGGGACTTTGTAGATTAATCTGCCACGAGTAATGAGTGGGTTGGGAAAATATCTGTTAGGCGCACTACGAATGTAGTGGTGTGGACATGTTGGGAATGTGGGTCTCACTGGGAGCGTACAAGGGATAAGTCCCTGCAGGCGTACTACCCTCTGTGCCCGCGGTGGCTAAGATGGAGCCGGCACGGTAGCTCAGCGTGTTCGGTCAGAGGGCTGCGTGCTTTCTGTAATAAAAAAAAAGCTGAGTCAAGGCATCAACGATCTACTTGAATGAATGTCTTGCGACGTCCGCCCAGACCAAACGCAACGAACTGTATCGAACAAAATAAGAAAATTAAAAAAAGAAGGATGGATAGAGCGTCTGCCTTGTAAGCAGGAGATCCCAGGTTCGAGTCCCTGTCGGGGCACACATTTTCAACATGTCCCCAATGATGTATATCAACGTCTGTTTGCAGCTAGGGTGTCGATTTAATTATCATTTATACAGAATACTTTATCACGTATCACTGACTCAGTAAAATCCACAAAGATACAACCCAAATTCTGTATCACTAAAACATATGCGAGTGTTTGACACAGTGAGTGTCCGACTCATGCTACGTGAGGTACGTCTTGTTATGACCAGACGATACTACGCTGTGGGTTTTTTTATTGCTCTAGGAGATGGCTCATTGTAACTAGAACATATGAAATACTAGTTCACTTTATTACATGAATGATAAAAATTTTCACTTAACTTGATACAATCCTTTGTCGCAACAGTGCTTGAGTATTTACAACTGTTACTGACTATTAAAGCATCCCATGTTGCATACAGTCAAACCGTTCTCCTGAAGTGCAATGTTTAACAACTACAAGAATTCATCTGTTACTTGAGTCACACTTTAGCCCTCCTCAATGATACTGGCTGCTTCAACTGAGGTCTTGAACTGAGGCGGAGTGCTTCCATGCTAGGCTCTGTATTGATCTCGGCGAGCGAGGACACTGCTCTGCTGACAAGGGAACCTCCCCATCGCACCCCCCTCAGATTTAGTTATAAGTTGGCACAGTGGATAGGCCTTGAAAAACTGAACACAGATCAATCGAGAAAACAGGAAGACGTTGTGTGGAACTATGAAAAAATAAGCAAAATATACAAACTGAGTAGTCCATGCGCAAGATCGGCAACATGAAGGATAGCATGAGCTCAGGAGCGCCGTGGTCCCGTGGTTAGCGTGAGCAGCTGCGGAACAAGAGGTCCTTGGTTCAAGTCTTCCCTCGAGTGAAAAGGTTTATTTTCGCAAAGTTATGATCTCTCCATTCGTTCATTGACATCTCTGTTCACTGTAATAAGTTTAGTGTCTGTGTTTTGCGACCGCTCCGCAAAACCGTGCAATTAGTAGACGAAAGGACGTGCCTCTCCAATGGGAACCGAAAACATTTGATCGCAAGGTCATAGGTCAACCGATTCCTCCACAGGAAACCACGTCTGATATATTCTATACGACAATGGTGACGGCAAGTGCGTCACATGACAGGAATATGTTGTCGACTCACCTAACTTGTACACTTGGCGAATGGGTAAAAAGATTCTTCTACCTTGCCCGATTTAGGTTTTCTTGTGGATGTGATAATCACTCCAAAAAAAGTGATGAAGACATAAGAGTTTGTCACATAAACTGCAACAAATGAATGCAACAGTTTCACAGTCGGCGCAGTTACCTCGCATCGGACGGACGGACGGACAGATAACAATTGTCTGAAAATAAAAAATTGAAATTTTCACTCGAGGGAAGACTTGAACCAAGGACCTCTCGTTCCGCAGCTACTCACGCTAACCACGGGACCACGCCGCTCCTGAGCTCACGCTATCCTTTATGTTGCCGATCTTGCGCATGGACTACTCAGTTTGTATATTTTGCTTATTTTTCTCATAGTTCCACACAACTTCTTCCTGTTTTCTCGATTGATATGTGTTCAGTTTTTCTAGGCCTATTCACTGTGCCAACTTATAACTAAATCTGAGGGGGCTGCGATGGGGAGGTTCTCTTGTGAGAGAGAGGGTGTGCCTTCTTCAGTCTCTCTCACTCATCGTTCCGGATTGCAGCGAGACATCGCTAATTTCTGTGGCATCGATGTGCTTCGCCGAGTTTGGTGTGGCGCCGTGTTCTTTGGATGATACCACGCGTCTCACTCGATGGTTGTGTGCTGTAGTTCAGTGCCCACTTTAGAATACGTTCCTATTGCGGCAGCTTACTATTGTGTACCATTATGGATCGATCGATGCAGCCGTCCGAGCAGATGGTAAGTGTGTTATGGCTTGTGTGTTGTTGTGGTGCGCAGAGCACGCTGAAGCGGCGCGAGCACCTGCAGGAGTCCAAGTTCTTCGCGTGCACGTGCGCGCGTTGCGCCGACCCCACCGAGCTGGGCACGATGGTGGGCGCGCTCAAGTGCCCGCGGTGCGCCTGCGACGCCGGCGTCGTGCTCTCCACGGCGCCGCTAGACCCGGACGCGCCCTGGCGCTGCACCAACGCCAAGTGCCCCGGATACACTATCGCCGCCGCCAACGTGCGCATGCTCATGGACAGGTACGTCACGCAGTTCACAGCTGTACCCTCTAGTACTTACCCAACCCTGAAGCCTCGTTTACACTAAGACGAAACAAAAAATGGTTCAAATGGCTCTAAGCACTACGGGACTCAACATCTGAAGTCATCAGCCCCCTAGAGCTACTTAAACCTAACTTACATCTACATCTACATCCATACTCCGCAAACCACCTGACGGTCTGTGGCGGAGGGTACCTTGAGTACCTCTATCGGTTCTCCCTTCTATTCCAGTCTCGTATTCTTCGTGGAAAGGAGGATTGTCGGTATGCTTCTGTGTGGGCTCGAAACTCTCTGATTTTATCCTCGTGGTCTCTTCGCGAGATATACGTAGGAGGGAGCAATATACTGCTTGACTCCTCGGTGAAGGTATGTTCTCGAAACTTCAACAAAAGCCCGTACCGAGCTGCTAAGCGTCTCTCCTGCAGAGTCTTCCACTGGAGTTTATCTATCATCTCCGTAACGCTTTCGCGGTTGCTAAATGATCCTGTAACGAAGCGTGCTGCTCTCCTTTGGATCTTCTCTATCTCTTCTATCAATCCTATCTGGTACGGATCCCGCACTTCTGAGCAGTATTCAAGCAATGGGCGAACAAGCGTACTGTAACCTACTTCCTTTGTTTTCCGATTGCATTTCCTTAGGATTCTTCCAATGAATCTCAATCTGGCATCTGCTTTACCAACGATCAACTTTATATGATCATTCCATTTTAAATCCCTCCTAATGCATACTCCCAGATAATTTATGGAATTAACTGCTTCCAGTTGCTGACCTGCTATTTTGTAGCTACATGATAAGGGATCTATCTTTCTATGTATTCGCAGCACATTACACTTGTCTACATTGAGATTCAATTGCCATTCCCTGCACCATGCGTCAATTCGCTGCAGATCCTCCTGCATTTCAGTACGATTTTCCAATGTTACAACCTCTCGATATACCACAGCATCATCCGCAAAATGCCTCAGTGAACTTCCGATGTCGTCCACAAGGTCATTTATGTATATTGTGAATAGCAACGGTCCTAGGACACTCCCCTGCGGCACGCCTGAAATCACTCTTACTTCGGAAGACTTCTCTCCATTGAGAATGACATGCTGCGTTCTTTTATCTAGGAACTCTTCAATCCAATCACACACCTAAGGACATCACACACAACCATGTCCGAGGTAGGATTCGAACCTGCGGCCGTAGCAGCGGTGCAGTCCCGGACTGAAGTGCGTAGAACCGCTCTTTTTTTTCCGTAGCGGACGTCACATGACATCCGTTGTGAAGTTCGTTGTTGATCTTTTTACTCAGTTTATTACAGAGACCAGCCAGCTCTCTGACCGAACACGCTGAGCTGCCATGCCGGCGCTCGGCCACAGCGGCCTGCTACACTGGAACGGATGCAAGTGAACATAAGCGAATGAGCATTCGCAGACAGTCTACACCTACATCTACATCTACATGGTTACTCCGCAATTCACACTTAAGTGCCTGGCATCTACAACTACATTTATACTCCGCAAGCCACCTAACGGTGTGTAGCGGAGGGCACTTTACGTGCCACTGTCATTACCTCCCTTTCCTGTTCCGGTCGTGTATTGTTCGCGGGAAGAACGACAGCCGGAAAGCCTCCGTGCGCGCTCGAATCTCTCTAATTTTACATTCGTGATCTCCTCGGGAGGTATAAGTAGGGGGAAGTAAGACCGGGTGATCAAAAAGTCAGTATAAATTTGAAAACTGAATAAATCACGGAATAATGTAGATAGAGAGGTACAAATTGACACACTTGGAATGACATGAGGTTTTATTAGAACCAAAAAAATACGAACGTTCAAAAAATGTCCGACAGATGGCGCTTCATCTGATCAGAATAGCAATAATTAGCATAACAAAATAAGACAAAGCAAAGATGATGTTCTTTACAGGAAATGCTCAAGATGTCCACCATCATTCCTCAACAATAGCTGTAGTTGAGGAATAATGTTGTGAACAGCACTGTAAAGCATGTCCGGAGTTGTTGTGAGGCATTGGCGTCGGATGTTGTCTTTCAGCATCCCTAGAGATGTCGGTCGATCACGATACACTTACGACTTCAGGTAACCCCAAAGCCAATAATCGCACGGACTGAGGTCTGGGGACCTGGGAGGCCAAACATGACGAAAGTGGCGGCTGAGCACACGATCATCACCAAACGACGCGCGCAAGAGATCTTTCACGCGTCTAGCAATACTTTGTTGTTTTTTTTCTTTGTTCTAATAAAACCCCATGTCATTCCAAGCATGTGTGTCAAATTTTGCATATCTACATTATTCCGTGGTTTATTAAGTTTTCAAATTTATACTGACTATTTGATCACCCGGTATATTCGATACCTCATCCAGAAACGCACCCTCTCGAAACCGTGACAGCAAGCTACACCGCGATGCAGAGCGCCTCTCTTGCAGAGTCTGCCACTCGAGTTTGCTAAACATCTCAGTAACGCTATCACGGTTACCAAATAACCCTGTGACGAAACGCGCCGCTCTTCTTTGGACCTTCTCCATCTCCTCTGTCAACCCGACCTGGTACGGATCCCACACTGATGAGCAATACTCAAGTATAGGTCTAATGAGTGTTTTGTAAGCCACCTCCTTTGTTGATGGACTACATTTTCTAAGGACTCTCCCACTGAATCTCAACCTGGCACCCGCCTTACCAACAATTAATTTTATATGATTATTCCACTTCATATCGTTCCGTACGCATACTCACAGAAGTAACTGCTATCACTGTTTTTTCCGCTATCATATAATCATACGATAAAAGATCCTTCTTTCTATGTATTCACAATACATTACATTTTTCTATATTAAGTATCAGTTGCCACTCCCTGGACCAAGTGCCTATCCGCTGCAGATCTTCCTGCATTTCGCGGCTATTTTCTAATGCTGCTACCTCTCTGTATACTACAGCATCATCCGCGAAAAGCCGCATGGAACTTCTGAGGGCAGAGGGTTCATCGAACCATTTTGATACTACTTCTCTACCATTCCACTCTCGAATGGCGCTTGGGAAAAAGGAACACCTAAATCTTTCCGTTCGAGGTCTGATTTCTCCTATTTTATTATGATGATAATTTCTCCCTACGTAGGTAGGTCTCAACAAAATATTTATGCATTCGGAAGAGAAAGTTGGTGATTGAAATTTCGTAAATAGATCTCGCCGCAAAGAAAACCGCCTTTGTTTCAGTGACTGCCACCCCAACTCGCGTATCTTATCAGTGACACACTCACACCTATTGCGCGATAACACGAAACGAGCTGCCCTTCTTTGCACTTTTTCGATGTCCTCCGTCAATCCTACCTGCTAAGGATCCCATACCGCGCACCAATTTTCCAGCAGAGGACGGACAAGTGTAATGTAGCCGTTCTCTTTAGTGGGTTTGGCGCATCTTTTAAGTGTTCTGCCAACAAAGCGCAGTCTTTGTTTCGCCTTCCGCACCATAATATCTATGACGTCTTTCCAATTTAAGTTGCTCGTAATTGAAATTCCTAGGTATTTAGACGAATTGACAGCCCTTAGATTTATGTGATTTATCGTATACCCAAAATTTAACGGATTTCTTTTAGTACCCATGTGGATGACCTCGCACTTTTCTTTGTTTAGTGCCAATTGCCACTTATCGCACCATACAGAAATTCTCTCTAGATCATTTTGTAATTGGAATTGATCGTCTGATGATTTTACAAGACGGTAAATTACAGGGTCATCTGCAAACAATCTAAGGGGGCTCCTCAGACTATCACCTAGGTCATTTATGCAAATCAGGAACAGCAGAGGGCCTATGACACTACCTTGCGGAACGCCGGATATCACTTCTGTTCTACTCGATGATTTACCTTCTCTGACTACGAACTGTGGTCTCTCTGAGAAAAAATCACGAATCCAGTCACACAACTGAGACGATGCTCCATATGCACGCAATTTGATTAATAGTCGCTTGTGAGGAACGGTATCAAAAGCCTTCTGGAAATCTAGGAATATGGAATCGATCTGAGATCCCTTGTCGACAGCACTCATTACTTCATGGGAATAAAGAGCTAGCTGTGTTGCACAGGAATATTTTCTGAATCCGCGTTGGTTACGTAGTCATTTTCTTCAAGGTGATTCATAATGTTCGAGTACAGCATATGCTCAAAAGTCCTACTGCAAATTGAGATCAGCGATATGGGTCTGTAATTTAGTGGGTTACTCCTATTTCCTTTATTGAATATTGGTGTGACCTGTGCTACTTTCCAGTCTTTAGGAACAGACCTTTCGTCAAGTGAGCGGTTGTATATGATTGCTAAGAAAGGCGCTATTGTGTCTGCATACTCTGAAAGGAACCTGATTGGTGTACCATCTGGACGGGAAGACTTGCCTTTCTTAAGTGATTTGAGTTGTTTCGCAACACCTAAGATATCTACTTTTATGTCACTCATGCTAACAGCTGTTCTGGCTTCGAATTCTGGAATATTTACTTCGTCTTCTTTCGCGAAGGAATTATGGAACATTGTATTTAGTTACTCCTCTTTAGTTAGAAGTATTCACCGCCATTCTCTTGTACCCGGCAACAAGCCTTCATTCGGTTGGTTGGTTGATTTGGGGTAGAGGATCAAACAGCGAGGTCATCTGCGAGAGCAGGGGTGCACCTGAAACACTACGCACGTTGGACACCAGCACCACTGCCGATCCTTCTCGATCCACACATCAGCAACAAGCAGTTAACACTGGAATGAACGGTAGATAACAACATGAGAGAACGAGCGTACCCTTTCGATCCTAATTTACGATCGCTGTAATATTCCTCTTTTTTTCGCGCAAATAATCGTCACACAGTTTTCACGAGATTCAACACTAGCTGTAGCCACGAAAAGCAAAAATTTGACGTTGGGATAGGGTTATTTTACATGACGAGTGCGCTTTTTTCCACGAAGCAAACAAAGTGACGTAGGAAAAAGAGCAACGTAAGTATGGAATTTGTACGTAAGCGTGAAACGCGTGGAGAAAGTGCACTTAATACTGAATTGTAGCTCCAGTCGTCCTTAGCATTATCGGCATTCCAAAACTTCGCACATACGTCGGTTGACGCTTTTCGCTCGCTTCTCATCACATCTGTGGACGAAATTTAAAAGCAGGGCACTGATTTCCAATGAGCAGCATTACGTGAAGAAAGGCTAGCGTTTACACTCTAGTTATTAGAAACTGGAGACATGTACGTCAGAAATAGTTTCGTATTTCAATAGCTGCTGTACCTCAGATAGTTTCTGATGTTTGCAGTGACATACCCGAAGCACTTCATGGATTTTTATCAAAATACATATAAGGAAGACAATGTCAATAAAGTATTATTAATGGAATCTGAAATATGTATAGAATGTCCACATACGATACTCCATACATACTGTTATATATTTTTTTAGAGGGGGGGATAGCATGACCGCGGGAAAACTGATTTTACTTATTCGTTTATTTTGTCAAAAACCTCTAAAATAACAATGATATATCAGCCGTGTTATTATAGCTGCCATGAACGTTCTCTTGGACTGCGAATGTTCATCAGAGACAAATGTGTGGTCAGGAGTGGCCCTGGGAAGTCTAATAGGGCCGCCCTTTTTCTCTATATAAAATGGCTACTCGTTTATTAAGGTCTTTTCGGCCCCGATAGCAGATCTCAGTATTATTGAACCCTTGTGCTCTACTTTGGAGAGAAGAGTGCTTAATCGCTACTCCGCCCCCCCCCCCTCCCTCCATCATCGTTATCGGAACTTGCCACAATTTTGCAGGAGAAACGGAATCAGATTCCCTTGAAAACCATACAGGACCTGTATTTATCCATTCTGAGACCACTGGAAGCTGTTTTGAATGGCAACGGGTTTCCTACACAGTTTTAGGCAGGGTAATGTGTTGCGTTTTTGAGTTTTTTTTAATATATTCGTCCAGCCCCTGTGGTAGTTAACTGAACCCGTACTAATGGTAAAGAACGTCTATACTGGTGCGCGTCCTGCATTTCATACAGTATAAAGACTTCGTTTTTTCGTGTGTTTGTTTTCCGAAAGTAACTAACGAAGTCCTTATAGCTTCTGAGGACGTATTCAGATTTGAGGGACGAAAGGCTAGGCACAGAAATACCTGATACTTACACAACTAAAATCACTCAGAAAGTAAATACTGGCGATGAAGGCCTACGTTGTATGATACATAGAATGGTACACAAAATCACGTTGTATGATACATAGAATGGTAAACAAAATCGGTAGAAACCTAGATAATAGCCAGAGACTTTAGAGTCTGAAGACCGGGTACATGGAGGCAGCTGATTTGTTGGATTTGATTGTGGTCTGGTTCAAATGGCTCTGAGTACTCCTGAGGTCATCAGTCCCCTAGAAGTTAGAACTACGTAAATCTAACTAACCTAAGGACATCATTCCGATCGGTCGCGAAATGGAAACGACTATGAAAATCCGATAAAGCTTTGCACAGATATGTTGGGTAGTGTCTCTAGTATAACCCCAGTTAGCATCACGTCGCTCTTCTCATTTCTGAGCTCGCAGTGAGTGCGTAAAGATGTCTAGAAAATAGTGTCTGCCGCCAAGTACGAGGGCCTGGTGAGAAATTTCGCCTGAAGCTATGCAGCTAACATTACATAACTGTCGTGCTGTTTCGTCTTCACGACAATTCTCAGCCGCATTCTGCAGGGGCAATGAAGATGCTCCTGCATCGTTTTCAAATGGAAATGTTAGATTACCCACAATACAGTCCGCAATTGTCTCCCCCTGAGTTTCATCTCTGGTCACATGAACCGCTGTCTTTGAAGACAACATTTTGACACAGACAACGAGGTGTAGGCCAGCGTGGAGAATTGGCGGAAAGCACTGGCGGCTGCCTTCTATGATGAGGCTACTGAAAAGTTGGTACAACGCTATGACAAAAGTCTAAGTCAGAACGGCGACTACGTAGAGAAGTAGCTGAAAGGTGTAGCTAATTGTTACAAGTAAAACATTTCTGATGTTCAATGTGGTTTCTATTTGGCAATCAATCGGAGCTTACTTTCTGAACAGGCCTCGTACATCCATGCCCAAGGCAGGATTCTAACCTGTCACCGTAGCGGTCGCGCGGTTCCAGACTGTAGCGCCTAGAACCGCTCGGCCACAACGGCCGGCAATCTGGAAACAAATCACACACACTGGTTGCTTAATGGAGTGCACACACGTGGCTTGCTTCAGGTCACCCCATTCGCTGCCCCACTCTTCGTTCGTCGGACGTGGTCACTCCTGCATTCTTGGTCTCCGGCGACTTGCTAGTTGTGGCAACCAAGTGCCTAACCACCCATACTTTCTTTAATGTCTCTTGGTTACTGTCACCTTGGTTGCTAGCAACCAGCAGTGTGAGAAGCCGTAGGATGACTCTCTGAGTGCAGAGGCGGATAAGAGCGGCGCTGACGCTGTGTCCGCAGGATCGCCGAGGAGGTGGAGGCGATCGACAGCAACGACGTGGAGGGGCTGGAGGGCTTCCTGTCGCGGTACCGCAACGTGCTGCACGACAACCACTACCACCGGCTGGGCGCCAAGCACTCGCTCAGCCAGCTGTACGGCAAGGCCGAGGGCTACACCATCAACGTGCTGTCCGACGCGCAGCTCAAGCGCAAGCGCGACATCTGCACCGACATCCTCTCCGTCTTCGACGTCATCGAGCCGGGCTACTCGAGACTGCGAGGTACGTTTCCACCTCGTCCACTGCTCATACTGCTTATGCTAAACGCCGAAACCTACGTCACGTTGGAACAATAATGGACCCTACACGAAGAGTCTTGACTTCTACGCAGTAGTGCTCACAAGGGGAGGCCGCCAATTGTGAAATTCAGATTCGATTCATACTGCGCATAATAAAAGCTCATGGCCAGAGGTGTAATGTGGCAAAGCACCAAGATGCACTTCTCAGCCGTTGTCGAGAAAATCGACAGTTAAAAGAAACCGTTATGGTGAAATACTCTCGACGATTAATAATTTTCTACAGCGTCGTGGCGCAGCGGTAAGCGCTCGGGTTCGTAATCCGAAGGTCGCCGGATCGAATCTCGCGCCATGCAATTTTTTTTTATTATTAGTTTTTTGTAATTCAAATATATATATATATATATATATATATATATATATATAAAGTATTAATGAATTGCTTATGCATGTTGGTGAAGGCGGATCGGTCTCCAATTGTACCGCCTCCATTTTTCCGTTTTTTTTTTAACAGGGTGTACCAAAGCTCTCCCGTCCGCACTGATTTTCGACAATGTTATAAGTTGCGCTAGGGACCGCATCTACCTTCTTTCGAAGTTAGCAGGCAACTACGCTGTTACGCGGCGGCTCGTTTCGGCCCATTCAACATCTGTCATTCAAGTGTAACGAGCGAGTAACGCAGTTTATATTTCATACCTGCCACAGCAAATTTGTGTTCGTGGGGTCTCTATTCTAATTCGAACGTTTGACTTACGCTATACGTATTCGTTTCGGAATATCGTTTCTACGTCTTCCGTTAACTATACGTGGTTAACATTATGAAGACAATTAATAACATTTGTGAAATACAACTTTGTTTGCGGAAAACATAATGATGCTCGAAGTCGCCAGTTTTTCCACGACAAACGACTTTCAACAACTTATTATATGCATAATTGTTGCAACTGATTGCCGGGAATTATATATATATATATATATATATATATATATATATATATATATATATATTTATTTATTTATTTATTTGAATTATGAAAAACAAATACTAAAAAAAAGGGTTGCATAGAGCGAGATTCGATCCGGCGACCTTCAGATTACGAACCCGAGCCCTTACCGCTGCGCCACGACGCTGTATACAATTATTAATCGTAGAGAGTATTTCACCGCAACAGTTTCTTTTAACTGTCGATTTTCTCGACAACGGCTGAGGAGTGCATCTTGGTGCTTTGCCATATTACACCTCTGGCCATGAGCATTTATTATGTGCAGTATGAATCGAATCTAAATTTCACAATTGGCGGCCTCCCCTTGTCAGTAACAGACCTGGACCACTCACCTCTCTGAGCGCCGCTGACAGCAGCATTAAACGTTTAAGTGCACCGTGTTTACTTCAGTAGGGGTAACTGCTACTGATAAACATTCGCGTGGTGCACATGCAGTTCATTTCCCACACTGTCCTCTCAAGTCACACGATTACTACGCGACTGCGCACAACCGTGACCGTCCCTGCGCCATCAGACTTGTGGTAAAATTAGCTACTGACAGCGTAGAACAGAAGGTGTTCCACGAATCCCATTACACACTTTCCACGTTGTAAAATTTCCCAAACAGTTTCTTCTATCGAAAAAGGCCGAAACAGGGACGCTACCTGCCGCGATATATTTCTGCATCTGTATACAACGACGTAAAAAAATCCCAACAACAAGAAATAATTAATGTAGAGCAATGAAATTTAGGGAATACATTTGTCTAGGTAACATATTCTCCCACCGGAGGTTCGAGTGCACCCACGGGCATGGGTGTGTGTGTTGTTCTTAGCAGAGGTTAGTTTAGGTTAGTTTAAGTAGTGTGCGGCAACGGCCATGCCGCAGTGGATACACCAGTTCCCGTGAGATCACCGAAATTAAGAGCTGTCTGGCGTGGCCGGCACTTGGAGGGGTGACCTTCCAGGCCGTCATGCGCTGTTGCCATTTTTTGGGGTGTACTCAGCCTCGTGATGCCAATTGAGGAGCTACTCGACCGAATAGTAGCGGCTCCGGTCAAAGAAAACCATGACGACTGAGAGAGCGGTGTGCTGACCACGCGCCACTCCTATCCACATCCTCAACTGAGGATGAGACGGCGGTCGGATGGTCCCGATGGGCCACTTGTGGCCTGAAGACGAAGTGCTAAGTAGTGTGTAAGTCTAGGAACCGATGACCTCTACAGTTTGGTCCCTTAAGAACTCACACACATTTGAACATTCTTGAGGTAACATATTTAAGTGATTAACGCTGCAAGATCACAGGTAAATGAAAGTGTCAGAAACGCCATTGCAGTTGTGAAATGCTGGTACATTTATAACCTGTATAACAACAAAAATGTTGAATGCATGCATGTAAACGTGTATGCATTGTGTTGTACAGGTGCCGGATGTCAGACTGTGATGGATTCTCATGCCAATTGCACTTGGTCGGTCAGTATAGACGCAGTCAATGCTGGTTGTGGATGACGCTGGAGTTGTCCCATATGTGCTCGATTGAAGACAGATCAGGTGATCCAGCAGGTCAAGGCAACATGTGGATACTCTGTAGAGCATGTTGGGTTACAACAGTGGCATGTGGAGGAGCGTTAACCTGTTGGAAAACATCCCCTGGAGTTCCGTATATGAATGGCAGCACAACAGGTCGTATCGTCAGACAGATGTACAAGTTTGCAGTCAGGGTGCATGGGATAACCACGAAAATGCTCCTGCTGTCATACGAAACCTTGCCTTAGGCCTTAATCTCACATGTATGTCAGTGTGTCAGCAAGCAGACACATTGGTTGCAGGCCCTCAACTGGCCTACTCCTAACCATAACAGGGCCATCACTGGCACAGAGGCAGAACCAGCTTTCATCAGAAAACACAACAGACTTCCACCCTGCCCACCAATGAGTTCTTGCTTGACACCACTGAAATCGCAAGCGGTGGTGGTTTGGGATCTTTGGAATGCAGTCTCCAGGGTGTCTGGCTCGGAGCTGTCCTTGAAGTAACCGATTTGTAACAGTTTGTCGTGTTATTGTAATGCCAACTGCTGCTCAGATTGTTGTTGCAAACGTAGTACGATGTGGCACAGCCATTCGCCGAACACGATGGTCTTCCCTTTCGGTAGTTCCGCTTGGCCGTGTGGAGTCCGGACTTCTTGAGACCGCACTTTCTCGTGAACGCCTCTGCCAACAGTCATGTACAGTGGCTACATCATTGGCAAGTCCTCCTGCAATATCGCGGAAGGAAAGTTCAGCTTCTCGTAGCCTTATTACACGACCTCGTTCAAACTCAATGATAATGGCATCTTTGTTGCCTTAAAGACATTCTTGACTAACATCAATTCATCATGTCCAGTCTCAAAGGCAACTAAAGCTCAGGACCGTCACAGCGTGTATTTAAAGCAAACACGCCGGCAGGAGTGGCCGAGCGGTTCTAGGCGCTACAGTCTGGAACCGCGCGGCCGCTACGGTCGCAGGTTCGAATCCTGCCTCGGGCATGGATGTGTGTGCTGTCCTTAGGTTAGTTAGGTTTAAGTAATTCTAAGTTATAGGGGACTGATGACCTTAGAAGTTGGACTTAACTTCTAAGTGCTCAGAGCCATTTGAACCATTTTTTAAAGCAAACAAGCGCTACAAACCCCACTCTTATGCGACTGGAGCAAAATTTTTGTAAACACCATCTTTCAGCTGTAGATACACACGTATCAACTTTCTTTTATGTCATACAACTCCTTCTTGGTGTTCCGACTTTTTCCCCGTGTGGAACAGTCTCTTCTTTTCCACTTCTCATTCGCAACACTAAATTCAGAACACTCATTCACGCTCTGGGTTTCAAATCACTGGGAAATGTAATAAAATGAGTTCAAATAAACCTTTGTTTTTGGCTACTAAACTGACTTTTAGTCGGTAACTGAGCTGTGACTGACACAAAAGAGAATATCTACTCACACAGAACTATATCTCAACGATGTTTTGTCGAATAGCACTCACAACAACATGTTTAGTGTGGCTCGCACTTGGCAATACTCGTTTCGACTTGTGCGTCCTCCTCAAGAGCACAGAAAAGTCGATAGTCTTTCCCAGGAGATGCTAGATTAAGCGATGCAGTTTCGTTCTGAACCGTCGTAACCCATCATTTCTGTAAACCGTTGACTCTCTTTCTAGAGTAATTTTGCAAAGCCATGTTTGAGTTGAGGTCTTCTCTAGGTATAATGAACTTTCGTAGCTCGTCTGCGTCTATTTTTTAAGAGGTTCCCGGTTTTTAGGATGCTTGTTCTCTACGCTCAACAGTCATGTACATTCTATGCTCCGTGAAGCGAGCCGTGTGAATCTGCCATCAGGCTCCATTAGGGTTAAGGTCCCATATGCATCAGTGCAAGAAAATGAGCGTCGCCATGGAAGACATTGGAACAGAAACTAGAGCCATGTGATCTGTTCAAAAGGATCCCGACACCTATTACCGCACATCAGTGTGGGATGTGTCTACCCTTAGCCTTTATGACGGCTTTAACTCTGCTGGGGACATTTTCAGCGAGGTGTCTGAATATCTGTGGAGGAATGACAGCCCATCCTCCTCAAGAGCCTAAACCAGAGATGATGGTAATGTTGGACGCTGGGGTCTGGAGTGGATTCGACGTTCTAACTCATCCCAAGGGCGTCCCTTTGGATTTAGCTCGGGACTTTGGGCGAGCCAGTCCACTTCATGTAATATTTCTCTCCACAAACACTGCTTTACGACAGGTTCAAGTTGATACTGTCATCGTCTCAGAACTATTCGTTTACTGTACCCAGTACACAATGCTGTAAAATGTTTTCGCATCCTTCCGCACTCAGCGTTTTCTCAAATTCAATGAGAGGACTGCACCACAATCACGAAAACACCCCCTTACAGTAACACCACCTCCTGCGTCCTGTTGGCTCTACACATGATGGTTCCCTAGACACTCACTAAACCTAAAACCGTCTGACGGATTGCCAAGTGTATAGCGTGATTCATCACTCCAAAACACCCGTTTCTACATTACTGGCCATTAAAATTGCTACACCACGAAGATGACGTGCTACAGACGCGAAATTTAACCGACAGGAAGAAGATGCTGCAATATCCAAATGATTAGCTTTTCAGAGCATTCACACAAGGTTGGCGCCGGTGGTGACACCTACAACGTGCTGACATGAGGAAAGTTTCCGACCGACTTCTCATTCACAAACAGCAGTTGACCGGCGTTGCCTGGTGAAACGTTGTTGTGATGCCTCGTGTAAGGAGGAGAAATGCGTACCATCACGTTTCCGACTTTGATAAAGGTCGGATTGTAGCCTATCGCGATTGCGGTTTATCGTATAGCGACATTGCTGCTCGCTTTGGTCGAGATCCAATGAATGTTAGCAGCATGGCTGTAACGGATCGTGATGCCACGTCTCGATGACTGAGTCAACAGATGGGTACGTTTGCAAGACAAAAACCAACTGCACGAACGGCTCGACGACGTTTGCAGCAGCATGGACTATCAGCTCGGAGACCATGGCTGCGGTTACCCTTGACGCTGCATCACAGACAGGAGCGCCTGTGATGGTGTACTCAACGACGAACCTGGGTGCACGAATGGGAAAATGTCATTTTTCCGGATGAATCCAGGTTCTGTTTACAGCATCATGATGGTCGCATCTGTTTGGCAACATCGCGGTGAACGCACATTGGAAGCGCGTATTCGTCATCACCATACTGGCGTATCGCCTGGCGTGATGGAATGGGGTGCCATTGGTTACACGTCTCGGTCACCTCTTGTTCGCATTGACGGCACTTTGAACAGTGAACGTTACATTTCACATGTGTTACGACCGGTGGCTCTACCCTTCATTCGATCCATGCGAAACCCTACATTTCAGCAGGATAATGCACTACCGCATGTTGCAGGTCCTGTACGGGCCTTTCTGGATACAGAATATGTTCGACTGCTCCCCTGGTCAGCACATTCTCCAGATCTCTCAGCAATTGAAAACGTCTGGTCAATGGTGGCCCAGCAACTGGCTCGTCACAATGCGCCAGTCAGTACTCTTGATGAACTGTGGTATCGCGTTGAAGCTGCATGGGCAGCTGTACCTATACACGCCATCCAAGCTCTGTTTGACTCAATGCCCAGGTGTATCAAGGCCGTTATTACGGCCAGAGATGGTTGTTTTGGGTACTGATTTCTGAGGATCTATGCACCCAAATTGCGTGAAAATGTAATCACATGTCAGTTCTAGTATAATATATTTGTCAAATGAATACCCGTTAATCATCAGCAGTTCTTCTTGGTGCAGCAATTTTAATGGCCAGTAGTGTATTAGTGGACATCAGTGTGGGATAGCGTTTATGACGGCTTTAACTCTGCTCGGGCCATTTTCAGCGAGGTGTCTGAATATTTGTGGAGGAATGACAGCCCTTCTTCCTCAAGAGCCTAAACCAGAGATGATGGTAATGTTGGACGGTGGGGTCTGGAGTGAACTCGACGTTCTAACTCATCCCAAGGGCATCCCCTTGGATTTAGCTCGGGACTCTGGACGGACCTGTCCACTTCAGGAATGTTTCTTTGCCTCACAGACACTGCTTTACAACAGGTTCAAGTTGATACTGTCATTGTCTCCGAACTATTCGTTTACTGTACACAGCACACAATGCTGTAAAGCGTTTTCGCATCCTTCCGCACTTAGCGTTTTCTCAAATTCATTGAGGGGACTGCACCACAATCACGAAAACACCCCCTTACAGTAACACCATCTCCTGCGTCCTGTTGGCTCTGCACATGATGGTTCCCCAGACACTCGCTAAGCCCAAAACCGTCTGTCGGATTTCCACAGGGTATAGCGTGATTCATCACTCCAAACCACCCGTTTTCAGTCATCCACGGCTCAGTGGCGTTGCTGTTTACACAACCTCGAGCGTCGTTTAGCACTGACTACATGTGCGTGGGGCCTATGAGGAGTTGCTCGACCATTGTATCCCACTCTTTTTTATTCCCTATGCAGAGCCATTGCACTAACTGGACTGCTGGTAGCACTTCGGACCTCATGTGTGTTCCCTTCCGCTGATTTCATGCGATTTTTTACAACCACCTTCCGCAATGCTCGACGGGCCCTTTTCGTCAGTACTTGAGGCCTGCCTGGTCTTGATTTAGCTATGACTGCTCCTTCGCGTTTCCGCGACACCATCACCCAACAGTCGACTTGGGCAGCTTAAAAAGGGCTGAAATATCCCTGAAGTATGTGTTACTCAGATTACGTCCAATGACCAGTCGACGTTCGAAGTCACTGAGCTTTATTGACTGACCAGTTCTACTGTTACTACTTCTGTACTCACAATACTCCCTGCCTCCTTTTATAATAGCAGATCCGCCTCTCGTGAGGGCGGATAGTGTTTAGCCGTCATTCTTCAAGCCTGCTTAGCTTTCAGTACTTTTCCATTCCCAGGCTGAGTCTCAAGAGTTTGGTTTGGCGCCACCTCACTCCTGCATTGGCAGTTGCCTCAGAACAGAAACGCATTGTTTACTATGAACTGCAAGCAGGGCATACGCTAAACGCCGTAACCTACGTCACGTTGGAGCAATAACGGATCCTACACGAACAGTCTTGACTTCTACGCAGTAGTGCTCAGTAACAAACCTGGACCACTCACCGCTCTGAGCGCCGCTGACAGCAGCACTAAACGTTAAGTGCACCCGTGTTTACTCCAGTAGGAGTAACTGCTACTGATAAACATTCGCGCGGTGCACATGCAGTTCATTTCCGACACTGTCCTCTCACGTCACACGATTACTACGCAACTGCGTGTAGCCGACAGGAGAACAGGAACTATTCTTTACCCTCTTCAGCAGGGACTGATGTACACAACGCCTCTTTGTTTCCTGTGAGTCGTAAAATGTTCTCGATACACCTGAAGAGCAGTAAATTGGCTTTGCCATCAACAGATGTGGTTGTTTTCTCGTGGAGGGTAGGACTTGAATGTACAGTTTAGAATGAACAGCTGTCCGCACACCCTCTAGGCAGTTTTCTGTCTACAGCAAGTTTGAAAGACGAGAGTAAGGAAGGAACATTACATCCTGGACGTCCTGTTGGCATTATTAGAGCAGTATTTCAGTTTTAAGAATTTTTTGGAACATTTTCCATAGGAAAATACCAATCGATAAAATTATATTAAAATTATTTCAATAACACAGCCTGGATGGCATGTAAGTTGTATATAATTCGTTTGGTGGCCGGATATGGTCATTTATTACATCGTTATCACACTTTTTTTTGTTCTTTGGTGACAGCACGAGCCGCTGGCGTGGAGGAAGTTGCTCTGGAGTAGTGTGGAACACTGCAATAGAGAAGAAAAGGAAGTACCAGCCTGCCACATGAAAGTATTTCATACATGGTATACGAACATGCCCAGGGTCTGCTACTAATTAATATTCATTACGTATTCTAGTTTTCCTCAATCTGATACTCAACTGATACGTTTATTTGGCGGGGTACAGGGTGAGTTGTGTTGACGAAGAATTTTTTATAAGATAGGAGGGGCGAGGGAGGAGGGAGACGGGTAGCTGCCCATCCCTGCACCTCGCTGGGTACGCCCTTGACACTATGTGTTCAAATTGCCTTCCACCGACAAGTACACGTGTATCAGACCTACGTCGTGCTGTAGTCCAGATACAATGACGTATTGCTGAAGTACTGAGTATGTTTCCCCAGGTTCCAACATACGGACATCAAGGTAATCTGCATTTTGTGCCGTGATTCATTAGACAACACTGTAAAATAGTCCTACAAATAAAAGTTAATGCACGTCGGCTTCCGAATAATTGATTCCGTGACAGATGGATACGAATAGGTGAACCAATTCCCTTGTTTCCTTATTCTCTGGATCAAAATCCACTATACTTTTACTTGTAAGGTCAACTGAAAAGATTTTGTGTGCCGAATTTCAGCACAACACGCAAAGAGCCATCGTTCCCGTACTGTATAAGTCTGGGAAAACTTAGGAAATACTCGAGGGATATATCAGAATATTTGTGACTCAGTGCGAAGGCTCGTTAAAGTATCCATAAATACCAAAAGAGATCTTTTGAACATGAAATGGAGCTGCACTTTTTTCCGTGGCATTAGAAAGAGCCTTGGAAGAAGAGTTCTTCATAGGTGGAATTTCAGATAGTAATAAAGTAACAGCACCGCAAACCACTCCTCCACTGCTAGCAGAAGACGCCTTGCAAATGGTTGCCCTACCGTACCAAATGTAAACAGACACAAGTGTTTATTTTATGACTACTACATCGAGTGCTGATAATGTTGTCCTTGAGCACTGATACACGCTGTAGCAGAGACAAGTAAAAGCAATTTCTGGTGTGCCCCAGGAAAGTGTGCGGGGGTCTTCCTCGCTCAAATGTATGTTAATGACCTAGCAGACATTAACAGCAACCTCAAACTATAATGAAGCACAGTCCGTAAAAACCTGCAGAAATATTCAGTCAGATTGAAAATTGTTTAACTTCATATTTGTAATTATTACAGTTCTGGTGAAAGACGCAAGGAAATGTGTAGAGCCATCTCTGACAATATTAATATTCTGAATGAGAACAAAAAACAGAAACAAAAAAACATAAATTTATTACTCTTGTTATAAATCATGAAAAATCAAATTCTCTTGTATTTGACTGCGGTTATAAAAATATTTTTTACCGACACCTAATAAGTAATCCACTAATCCTGCTGTACGCAACAGACAACTTATTTCGTCTTGCCGCTACAACTGCGTGAATATTCTGCATCCAACAGCATGCTAAAACAATTCAAAAGAAATACTGCGACCCATGCAGAGTGCAATGCATGGTCACAACTACTGCTACAACTACTGCCATTTTTGTATAGAAACTGAATAATCAGGAGGGTTTGGTCAACAAGCCTTAAGCAGTGTAAAACATGAAAGAAACCAATAAAAACTTTTAATTTATTATATTCCGAATATCGATAATTTAAACACTGACAAACTTTACTCGAATCTTTCCTTTTCTTCGACAGACTGCCGGCCGAAGTGGCCGCGCGGTTCTGGCGCTGCAATCTGGAGCCGCGAGGCCGCTACGGTCGCAGGTTCGAATCCTGCCTCGGGCATGGATGTATGTGATGTCCTTAGGTTAGTTAGGTTTAACTAGTTCTAAGTTCTAGGGGACTAATGACCTCAGCAGTTGAGTCCCATAGTGCTCAGAGCCATTTGAACCATTTGAATCTTCGACAGACTGATTAGCAACAACTTTAATTATTTCACAATGTCTATAATGAATGATTACGTATCTGGTCACAACAAAGATGTGAATATTACTCTCAATGTATGCGTACACAAATCAGTAAAAAGGCAAATTACCAAAAATCTTTCATTTATACCCAAGTCTCCTCCAGCACTACTAGCACAGTCACAATGGGCTGCAACCTCATCTGTCGCTGACTACCCTCAACAACTGTTCGCTCGCTACCATTTGCGATAATAATATCTCAGATTCAGAGTCTGTGTATGCAGAATCAGTAACAAACTTTCCAAAGGAGTATTAAGTCCAACCTTCATAACCCCACACTCACTTTTAAGAAACGCAAAATTCTTACATAATAAAACTGAGAAAAACAGCATCAGATGTTTTACAAAATTAGTAAAATACATAAACATAACCATAAGATTACATAAGTTATGCACATAATAGGAAATTGAAAAGCTTACAGCATAGTCAAGGAAAATAACAAACAAGTATCATCTTGTGCATGTAAGCACTCATATCCACATGATATTGACAGTACTTCATTTGGTAGGATAACAAAATATTGTTCATAGTTCTTGCCAAGATAAAAATATTACATAGAATTGCAAATTGTGCAAAGAGAAAGAAAATGAGTATACAAGTATCATTGTGCAGGTAAGCACTATATCTGCATGACATTGGCTTTAGTTCATTTGACAAGATAACAAAATTTTACTTCTCTTTTAAGTTCATTTTCTATCATCACAAGCCTTTAAAATGAATGTGAATGACTATTGAGAAAGATAAGAGTTATCAGTATCTGTTATGTGACATACAGTGGCTTAATCGACAGGTACCACAAATTTCCTAAGAAACAACATTACAATACCATGCAAAAAGTAATTTGAAGATTTAGTTGACAAAGAAAGAGCAAAAAATTGCGATGATCGACAGATGAGATTAGTTGTTTTGTACATCAAGACGCACTCTGTGCTGAATTTGCAGGCATGGAGCACTGATGAAATTGGTGGCACTAACCGTAAATTTTCTGATGTCACACGCATTATTCCACTGTCAGTTGCAACGGTTTCCCATGAAACTGACAGAAAAGTATGGAAGCTTTATATATCACTGCAAAGTACGTTGGTTAAGTCAGGTGACATGCCTGGAATGACTTTTCGATTTAGACCCCGCTGTTGTTGAATTTATGATGGAGAAAGTACAGCAGGAACGAAAACGATAACATCCGAAATGGACCGCTGACCTCTTATTTTAAGTGGACTGGACTGCACATAGATCACAGTAAAACATTGTAAGATGAAAAAAACTGGTTTCTAATTTGATTGTGATGCATTTAAAAAGAAAATCGCGTTGTAGAAGGGACAAATTCTGACAAAAGAAACTTCTCCATTTCCCTAAGTCCTAAGAAAAAGCGAATTTTAAAAAATTCGTTGTTGACTATGAAAGAAATACAAGGATAGTTTTCTAAACGTTTTGTTTTTGGTATTTCAGTTGAAAGTGCCCCTGTGCATGTACAGATGGAACTGATTGCTCTCTATTGTAATCCCCATTAAAAAGACCATTTCTTTTGCATTAAAACTCTTGGAGGCCCACATAGTTTTCTTCAAGAAGACTTTTCACATCTACATAACCAGTGTGGTGAAATATTTCAATGAACATATGTATGTGAAAAGATTTTTTCGATTATGGGGCTAAAGAAGTTACAATTACATGGCAACCTGAGTGACAAAATCTGTGGAATTGACTGTGTCTATCCATATGCAGACGGTTTGTACCAGGTAAAATTTTTATTGTCTTCAGCGCTCCAAAAAATAATTAACGAACAAAAACGTTTGTTTTGTGAGTGATCTACATTGTTGAGAAATGTGAAACATAAAATCAAGTCATATGCAATGTGGTTGCATTGCCATTTAAATGCAACACGTTTCCAGTTTTCCCTCTTCCCCTTCCTCTCACTCAGAAAGTACGGCATGGTGGTGGGGGAAGTGTGTAGCAAGGCTGAGCACTAGGGCACAGTTCGCGTTCCGAATTCATGGCTGCTTCTGCTGTACGGACACTGGAGGAGGATTTCATTGGTGTTTATAAAGTGTGCACTGCTTGTTGCAGGTCCTCAACTCACATAACCTGTGTTGTGTGCCCACAGGTATCGTGCTGTACGAGCTACATGCACCCATCATGATCCTGGCAACGCGGCGCTTCGAGGCTCGCACGATCGGCAAGCGGGAGCTGGGCCGTGACCTCAAGAAGGTGGTACGCTGCCTGGAGGAAGCCAGCCTCATCCTCGGCTTCGAGCCTGAGGGATCCTCGGAAGCGCTGATAGCCTCCGCCGCCAGAGACGCACTCGACCGCCTCAGGGACTGGCAGACCGTCATCGGCAAGCTCAATGCGTAGCTCTGTGGGCAGCATTGAACACGAAGGCAAGGAAGTGAGCCACCACCACCATGTTCTCAGGACAACTGGCTTGGCTCGAGAGAGCTGGAGATGATCGCTGTTTTATAGTTCACACAGCTCTCGTTCTACCAAAGATTTCCGCTGTTGAACAAATACTTGGATACAACCACAGGCTTATATTTTGCAGTCTGAATATGTGGCACTTTCAGTATAACCAGAACATGAAACTGTCACCAAAATGAGGTGGAACATCATTTTTTTTTACTAGCTGAGCCCTTAAGTCATGTATATTATAGAAAAACCTAAGAAAAAATTTAGAATGGCCCATGTTAAATGCCATAAACACACACACACACACACACACACACACACACACACACATATATATATATATATATATATATATATATATATATATTCATTTTCTCGTAAACACACGAACTATAGATTATTTTCACATAAATAGTGATAATATATTGAAAAAAAACCAGTGAATCTTAAACACTTAAACTATCAGTTAGTTTCTTATGAACCAAATTCGTATTTAGTTTGTGTGCAGAGCCATTACCCTGGCGTTCCACCAGCATTAGTTTGGCTGTAGTTGCCTGACGTTCCAAATAGACTGATACTTTGTCCAGCTGCTTTGTTCGCTCTGTAGGTGTCATGTCTTCAGATTGAGCACCCAGACGAACAAAAGGCGAAATTTTCATCATTAGAAATCAGACTGTAGTCAGTATCATTCTCATTTCGAAGCAACTCATTTGTGTCATATGTCAGGATTCAGGGATGTTTACAAATTTTTCAGCAGACTGTGACTGGTCGACATAGTCGCCAGTTTCTTTATTCAATGGGCAATGGCAGTCCACATATCTTTCCAATTCCTCATGATTGTTGGTTTGTGAAGATGATCCCACACAGATGTAGTCATATAAATGACGTCTTTCGCATTAATTGATTTCAAAACTATTATCACACCATTTTCCCCCTCTTCTTCAACAATATTGCATAATATCTGTCTCTTACACATATGTTTAACATTTTCCTGATTATTTTTTTTCAGTTGATTGCAACAGTCCCATCACTTTAGGTGGTAAAAATTTCACTTTGATGCAGCCACTGACCAGTTCTTCTATATCTGACTGAGAGAGAGCAACGTCAATAAGTAATTAGCTCTTCATTGTCAGAAGCAACCTTCTTGTTACACACGACACAAATTCTTCACAGAACCACTTTTTCTAAAGCAACCATCCATCGACACATTCTTTTTTGGGGGGGAGGGGAGGGGCAACTAAGAAAGTGGCAAAGGTAAATGTGGTCTTCAGCAAAACAAGCCTAGTCTTTAATAGGCTGGCACAGTGGTTCAAAATCAAGAGCTGTAAAAGAATCCAGGGACAGTAATTCGCCCTGTCTCTTCCCCTACTCTTTCATATACTTCTGACAGACTGCAAGTTTGTTGTAAATGGCAAAAAATATCGAAAGTGGCTAACACATCACTACAGCACCATCAAATGAAAAGGCAGTTATCGCACATTATTGTTATGTAAGGCAATTGTTATTCTTCTGATCTGTTAGGATGTGAGAAATTATCTTAAACTTTATGCGATTATCTTTTGTGAGGTTTTGCACTTTGTTAACCAATAATATAGCAATAAATTTCAAAATGTGAAACCTGGAGAAGTCCTAATGTGCTATATGATTTCATGTGGTACCAGTCTCTACTGAAATGTCATTTAAGTTTAATTTTCTCCAGACAGCTAACTCTGTATCAAAAAGGACATTTATCTTGCAAAATTTGATGACTGGTCCAGGTTTTCCACTTCTTCCTTAGAAACGCCTTGAACTGTAAGTGTGAATTACTTCCAGAGAACCTAATATGACTAAGGTTTCTTTTTCAGTCTGTCTTAGAACAATCAGTTTCCATACAGCAAGGGAACATTACACCTTTAAATCAAATGCCTTGTTTGGTGTTTGTTTCATTTTATGTATCCAGCTGTTAGCAATGGTGTATGAGGGTACAATTTTTTTGTGAACATGCCTCTATTGTGTCATACTGCATAAATGAACATCAAACTTTAGCTCTCTTTTTGTCTGCATCTTACCCACACCTAAAATTTAAATGACAAAGATCTTCTCTCTCATTGTGACTGTGTCGTCATTGAAAAGCTTAATTCCTTATTTTTCCTGACATGAACACATGAAAATAGCAAAATTCATAGTGTGGTTATCATAAATGAATAACAGCGATGGTTGTGCATGACAGTGGCCTAGTGAGTAGTCGATTCGGTGATGAATCAAATTAGATTTGAAGAACAGGATCAACTATTTTGTTGTAAAAGAAATATATTCTAAACAAAAGATATTCATTGCACTCTATTCACAGGACTGTGGGATGAAAAGTATTACAACAATATTTATGGACATCATTACATCTGCTTGGCAAGTCATGCCATATTATTTTCTAGAGGTGATAGGGATGGAAAACATATTTTTGTATGACTTATTGAAGAAAAATACATTGCATTTTCCAAGATGGTGCTCACATGAGATATGAATTACTTGATCTCAGTGAAGAGTAAGAATATGCTCCCTTATCAAGTGAAAATAACTTACCTAATTTCGAATAGAATGCTTCTATTTGTATTGACTAATTTACTGTCTGGGAACCTGAAGATATGTACTTAGCAATAATAATCAGTGTCCATTGTACATTTTGCGTATCTAAACGTCCAGTGTTGAAAAGTAATAAAACTGAGTACCAAGTTGTTTTAATCTCCAGGATTTATAACAGTGATATTCCTTTACACCTTCATGTTAACAAATACCATATAAGATGTCTAAACAAAACAAAAAACACAAAAGAATTTCATAATGCCAAAATGGATGTTGTGACAGATAATGCTGTAAAATAATCAATTGTGGATACAAATGTGAATGTTATTTTGAACACCATCCTGTGCACTAAAAACTCAATGGCTGAATATTTTATTTGACATCAGCCTATTCCTGAGATTTTTTTGCTTGTAGATGTAAGAGCAAGCTGAAAAAGTTCTCCACTTATCCAGAGATGACACTAATATCAACAGAATTTTGGTGCTGTTTGTGTGGCTTTTTAAAGCAAATGTATTGTATAAATTCATTTAAATTTGTAAGCTGACACATGGTGATGTCATAATTATGAGGGCTGTTCAATAAAGAATAATCATAATTTTTTTGACAACATACATTTACCTACATACCTAATTTTGATAGTCCTTCTCAAAGTAGTCTCCCATGAATGTGATGCACTGTGTTTCTGCTCGAAACCATTTTTTGAGAGATCCTTCAAAGTCACCTCCGCAGCCTTCACCACTGCTTCTGACGATTGATAATGCCTCCCACGAAGGCGTTTCTTCATGTTAGGGAGTAGAAAAGAGTCACATGGGGCTAAATACGGACTATAAGGAGGGTGATGGATGCACTTCACATTGATTTTTGCTAGACATTCAGCAACAACATTGGCAATATGCGGCTGCGCATTATAGTAGTGCTGCATCCAGCCTGCTTCACGGAAATGAGGTCTTTTGCGCCTGATACGTACTTGCAACGTTTTCAGGACATCCCTGTAGTATTGTCCAGTTATTGATAAGTGTGCAGATACAACATGCTGATAAACCATTCCATAATTATCAAAGAATGATATGACCATAACTTTCCCAGCAGAAACAACCACTTTTGCTTTTTTGAGGATTGGTGATGAAGGATATTTCTAAACTGTGCTTTGCTGTTTGCTTCCTCTAACATAAACTGTAACTGCATACAGACCTGCATGCGAATATCCTTTTGTTCGGGAATCAACAATCTTGGTACCCACCGCGCACAAACACATATCATGTGTAATTTTTCTGTCACGAACGTGTGGGTGGCACTCAATGAAATGTTCAGTATTTCAGAAAGTAATCTTAAGGTAATTTGTCGATCCTCTCCCACAATTACAGCAGCAGTGTTGATGTTTTCTTCTGTAAGAGCAGTAACTGGAACACTGGGTCCACCTTCGTTTGAAATTGACTGCCTCCACTCTTTAAACATTTTAAACCACCTTCGAGCTGTGCTGTAGGGAAGAACAGACTCTCCATACGCCTCCTGTAACATCGTATAGGCCTCAGCTGAAGATTTGTTGAGACGGAAGCAGAATTTCAAAGCTGCATACCGTTCCTCGTGTGTTACCCACATTGCAGTGGCAGGAGTTACTGAATATGTCTGACCTTGCCTGCCTCTCACAGGCGGGAACCAGGAGTCCCAACAATGAAACTACTACAGCATATTTATTACACATTCAGCTAACAGAATATCATAAGGTTAAATTTTAGCGTGAGAAATTATGACCATAAAAAAATTATGATCATTCTTTATTGAACAGCCCTCACATAATTATAAGCCTTCTACTGTTCCAACAGAATATTATCTAATGGCTAAAATTTTGATCCTGCTGATTCATTTCCAACAATTAAGCAACAGATATCTAAATTCTAAGCTAGCAATATTTCTCTTCAATATTTTCAACGTGAAGAATTTCCCAAACTTTCCACCACAGATGGAAGTACCAAAAAGTGCACAATCTGATATTGAATGAGCAGTGAGTATAAGTGTATCACAATGCTGAATCCATAAGTATATCAGAAGAGAAAGTAAACTAAATTTTAAAGGAGTAGTTAACTGTGAGACCAGTTTATGCAAGGTGAGTGACATTGTGGTATGTTGAGCAGCGCTAAATTGCTAAACTAATTTCCCAGGAATGTGTAGACCATTTAAAAAGAATCCAGACTGATTTTGCGTTCATCTCTATTACTAACAAGAAGAGGACCCCAGTGGTTGGATCGATTTTATGCAACCACTTATATGGTGGTGTAGTTTGGGACCTCAGGTATCACATGCCAAAGCCATTCACCCTGGCGGGCCTTCGTTTACTAGTAAATGATGAAAAAAATTTAGCCTGGTACTCTAGAGCATTATAATTAACAGTATTATTCCGACTGCTGTTGTAGAATAACTGGTAGCATACTATTATTGTACACTGACGGAAACGTGTTGCCAAATTATTCCAAGGAGACATGTACAAAATAGTAAACGGAAAGGTACCGAAAAATCAAAGACTGGCGGAGATAAAACTCGTCGCAACTGAAAGTGTGACATATGTGCCTTGACAGACACCCTCGAGCAATGACACCAGGAAAGCATGCCAGCAAATGATAGTTCCCATCAACAGAACAGCGCCGGGAAGGATCGTAGTGGAAGTAATCACTGTCCCAACTGTTCCGACGATCCAAGAGACTGTCGACTCTCAGCACACACCATCGTAGCGAGGTAGCAGCACGACCACCTGGCCTACCTGATGGACCTCTGAGAGGAGAATAAGAGGACACAACAGTACAGGAGCTACCATTACAGCTTCAGAAACTTCCTCCAAATTCCGTTGCAGACAGCAATCGGCACTGACAATCAGCACAGCCACTAGCCATCCCACCACAATCATCCTAAGACAGAAGCGTGCAGTGACAAGTAAAAAACTGCAATAGAAAAAAAAATTATTTCTCCTCTCACCCCAGATCGATTACCTTCATCAAGTATAACAACGTGAAGCGCTCTTCATAGAGAAGTTAGTGATTACAAAGTGTGCTCCCTCTAGAACATTGCTCATCTCCATAATTTCAAATCAGAGTCCAAAGTACTTCCAAAGGTACTACCAGTGTTTCTAAATGTGTCAAATGCTGCAATGTGATGCTTGTCAACACAATAAAACACGCTCCCATGCCGGAAATAAGCACATGGCAAATTCCAAGCTCTTCCTTTTTTGTGTGTGTTAGAAATGCATCCTTTCCTTCCTCTCATGCAGTGTCGCATCTGATCCAGCTGCAATTGATTTTATGCTTTATATTGTGACAGCATAAATGCTTTACTTAGTGATAAGATCTGCACCTCATATACCAAGAAAAAAAAGGAATTCTTTTTCTATTACTTCTCCTTCTCTTCACTTCACTATTACATATAAAATTTTGAATTGTATTTTTGGTTATAGGCTTTACTATGTATACTTTACAATGTATAGTCCCATTCTCCTCTCTGCTTGTTGTATATTGTGGTATCGTCTTTCAGTTTATGTTATTGTTTGTACTACATGCGAACATTTTCTTCCACCGGTCTGCTCCATCTGTCATAATAATGTTTCTCTCATACTTCCCAACTAACAGTGCTGCCTAAAGAACATAAATCAGATCACCATGCACACTGTGCCTGTGGCATCATAAAGTGCATCACACATACTATAGCTGAATTCAATGATCATTGATGTGTTGACATTAGACATACGTTTCTTATGACTGTCCTGTTCTGATTTATCTGCAAAAATACGAAAAATGGCCATGGAAACAGACTTGAGGAAGAAAAATGTAGGAAGATCAAAAAGAAATGGAATGCAAAGCCCAAAACTTCTAAAAATGACAGTAAATGTGTACCAGCTTGATAAATCTACAACTCTGATATATATTCAAATGTTCAGAATTTATCGTTGTTATTAAATTTTAAATAAATATATATAGTGAAAAAAGTTTGTGGATTCAAAACCTGTTATATTTGTTTAAATTTTTTTAATTTTTTTTCGAAATGTCTTGTATCATCACTTTTCTTCAGTTTGGTTCAAACATGATATATTTTAAAATTTCTAATTCCTTGTCACCTCATTTTAGCCATTGTATTAACTTTTTCATTTGTTCTAATATTGTCTTCTTGTCACTCTTTTTTCATTTGGAATCTGTCCATCTTGGTTTAAGCGTTTTTTCATTCATATATTGCAATATTTAACCATTTAAAAATACCGATCATGCGACTAGACAGTAAAAACGAAACACAGGGTTATTACAAATGATTGAAGCGATTTCACAGCTCTACAATAACTTTATTATTTGAGATATTTTCACAATGCTTTGCACACACATACAAAAAGTCAAGAAGTTTTTTAGGCATTCACAAATGTTCGATATGTGCCCCTTTAGTGATTCGGCAGACATCAAGCCGATAATCAAGTTCCTCCCACACTCGGCGCAGCATGTCCCCATCAATGAGTTCGAAAGCATCGTTGATGCGAGCTCGCAGTTCTGGCACGTGTCCTGGTAGAGGAGGTTTAAACACTGAATCTTTCACATAACCCCACAGAAAGAAATTGCATGGGGTTAAATCGGGAGAGCGTGGAGGGCATGACATGAATTGCTGATCATGATCTCCACCACGACCGATCCATTGGTTTTCCAATCTCCTGTTTAAGAAATGCCGAACATCATGATGGAAGTGCGGTGGAGCAGCATCCTGTTGAAAGATGAAAATAGCTCTCTGCTTGCTTTATTCGTCGACTTCCGCGGGCTACGCGTGAAACTTGCCCGCACGCGTTCAACCGTTTCTTCGCTCACTGCAGGCCGACCCGTTGATTTCCCCTTACAGAGGCATCCAGAAGCTTTAAACTGCGCATACCATCGCCGAATGGAGTTAGCAGTTGGTGGATCTTTGTTGAACTTCGTCCTGAAGTGTCGTTGCACTGTTATGACTGACTGATGTGAGTGCATTTCAAGCACGACATACGCTTTCTCGGCTCCTGTCGCCATTTTGTCTCACTGCGCACTGGAGCACTCTGGCGGCAGAAACCTGAAGTGCAGCTTCAGCCGAGCAAAACTTTATGAGTTTTTCTACGTATCTGTAGTGTGTTGTGACCATATGTCAATGAATGGAGCTACAGTGAATTTATGAAATCGCTTCAATCATTTGTAATAGCCCTGTAATTATGAGTATTCATATTTGTTGTGCAAGAGTCCCAAAAATTTATCTTTCATTGGCAGACGTACAATTTTTCTGCTGATCATCGTCACGCAAACATTTAAAACACAAGTTGTTCTCGCACAATGGACAAAATATGAACGCTACGTTTCTATATTTACATAGTTTCTTCATCATATTCAGTATGAAGCACTCTTCATTGACATTACGAAATACTGTCTTTTCATTTTGAAACTTTGATCCATACCAGGCATACCTTATCATGTTTTGAAAGTTTGGTGCACACAGATTCCAAAAAACAACTGAACTTATTTCGATTACATCTTCACATTTAGCGATTTCGCGTTTTTCTTGAATTAATTCAGGTGTGCTCTGAAGTTTTTTTGTATTTTTCACCTGACGATAAAAATATACATCACATGGCTGACACTGGGGAGAACACTTCTGTCCAATAATTTTCACAGCACCTATAACTTTTGCAGTGCTGTTCACAATGTTTCATAATATAATGTGTTGTCCCTCTGACTATTCCATAAATCAACAAACGAAAAACGATTTTCTTTGGCATGTGGTTTCAATATGGATTGCAAATATTGTCTGCACAGTTGTTCTGTCAGTTTTCCTGATTTTCAGCTGGTGATGACCACATTTCCATATTCTAACTCCAAATGTTCAGGTTCTTTAGCAACCCTAGATCTGTATTTACTTCTGACTTCCTGCGTACATAATAGCACACATGGTAGCAATTTACTGGGGAATGTCAATTCAATAGTGTTAATTATAATGTTCTAGAGTATCAGGCTAATTACTTTTGTCATTTACTCACAATTGAAGGATGACCAGGGTGAATGGCTGCAGGATATGATACATAGGATCCTAACCTACACCATCATATAGGTGGTTGCAAAAAGTCGACCCATCACTGGGGACATCTGCTTGGGATGATATGTGGGTATACCATTTCACTACAGAAAAGAATCATTACTAACAAAAGGCAATGTCACAAATCACAAAAAGTGAGGTCGATAGCGGCTGTTGGAAGGGCTGTGCCCTATGCAACAGTGATTTTTCTTACTGATTAGCTTGGAAAGGCCAAAGAGTAATTGTGCAACACTACATAAGTCTTACCCAATAGCAGCTGTTGGAAAGGCTGTGCCCTATGCAACACTGGTTTTTTTTACTGATTACCTTGCGAAGGCTAAAGAAATAACTGTGCAACACTACACAAGTCATATCGATCAATAGTGTGAATAAATACATAAGAGGAAAAAATCACATTTAAACAGTATAGTGTACCTGATGTTACACTTACTTTGGTAATGAGATAACTGAAGACTATGTAATATGAAATGTTAGAACATCCCCCACCAACAATCAGCCAGATTCACCTCTTACCATCTGCAGTTGTTGTTGTTGTGGTCTCCAGTCCTGAGACTGGTTTGATGCAGCTCTCCATGCTACTCTATCCTGTGCAAGCTTCTTCATCTCCCAGTACCTACTGCACCCTACATCCTTCTGAATCAGCTTGGTATATTCATCTCTTGGTCTCCCTCTACGATTTTTACCCTCCACACTGCCCTCCAATACTAAATTGGTGATCCCTTGATGCCTCAGAACATGTCCTACCAACCGATCCCTTCTTCTAGTCAAGTTGTGCCACAAACTTCTCTTCTCCCCAATCCTATTCAACACCTCCTCATTAGTTATGTGATCTACCCATCTAATCTTCAGCATTCTTCTGTAGCACCACATCTCAAAAGGTTCTATTCTCTTCTTGTCCAAACTATTTATCGTCCATGTTTCACTTCCATACATGGCTACACTCCATACAAATACTTTCATAAACGATTTCCTGACACTTAAATCTATACTCGATGTTAACAAATGTCTCTTCTTCAGAAACGCTTTCCTTCCCATTGCCAGTCTACATTTTATATCCTCTCTACTTCGACCATCATCAGTTATTTTGCTCCCCAAATAGCAAAACTCCTTTACTACTTTAAGCGTCTCATTTCCTAATCTAATACCCTCAGCATCACCCAACTTAATTCGACTACATTCCATTATCCTCGTTTTGCTTTTGTTGATGTTCATCTTATATCCTCCTTTCAAGACACTATCCATTCCGTTCAACTGCTCTTCCAAGTCCTTTGCTGTCTCTGATAGAATTACAATGTCATCGGCCCAACCTCAAAGTTTTTATTTCTTCTCCATGGATTTTAATACCTACTCCGAATATTTCTTTTGTTTCGTTCACTGCTTGCTCAATATACAGATTGAATAACATCAGGGAGAGGCTACAACCCTGTCTCACTCCCTTCCCAACCACTGCTTCCCTTTCATGCCCCTTGACTCTTATAACTGCCATTTGGTTTCTGTACAAAATGTAAGTAGCCTTTCGCTCCCTATATTTTACCCCTGCCACCTTCAGAATTTGAAAGAGAGTATTCCAGTCAACATTGTCAAAAGCTTTCTCTAAGTCTACAAATGCTAGAAACATAGGTTTGCCTTTCCTGTCTCCTGATAATGACATCCTCTTGAGTAGTCCCCACCCGGAGATCCGAATGGGGGACTATTTTACCTCTGGAATATTTTACCCAAGATGACACCATCATCATTAACCATACAGTATAGCTGCATGCCCTCGGGAAAAATTATGGCTGTAGTTTTGCCCTTGCTTTCAACCGTTCGCAGTACTAGCACAGCATTCCCACATAAAAAACGGTTCTTAAAATTCTAGAGGACTGGACAATAATATATGATGACAGACTTCCAAGCATGATGGTATAGGTGCATTTTAGACAGAGCGATACATCTCCAATCAGCTTTGAAAATTATATTTATTTAAGGGGACAACAGCATTTTGCAAAACTAGAGAAAATACCATTAAAATAAGCTCATATTAATGTGCAGATGAAATATAAAATACTCCAATAATAGTCAATCAAATCAACAGTTTGTGTTGTTCCAAAACACCTTTAAACAGTATTGGCTTATAAAACAACGAGAAACTGAACAGATGCAAGTTTCAGTCGTGATATGTGATGTACTAAAAGTGGAATGAAAACTGAATTTATTGATCTGTGTCTACTCATTCAATGAAAAGTGTAATGTTAATCAGCTAAAGACAAGAAAGACCAATGTCTCATCTCATTACTGTTGCATAAAACACTCCATTAGCCTAGCTAATACATGAAATGAGATAGCATGAAGGGATATTAAAGATTTCAAGGATTTTTAATGTGATAAGTTAAAGCGACAAGTGATTATTCTGGGAGAGATATTGGGGCGAATCTACATCTACATCTACATCTACATGGATAGTCTGCAAATCACATTTAAGTTCCTTGCAGAGGGTTCATTGAACCACCTTCACAATTTTCTATTATTCCAAACTCGTACAGCATGCGGGAAGAATGAACACCTATATCTTTCCGTATGAGCTCTAATTTCCCTTATTTTATCTTGGTGATCGTTCCTCCCTATATAAGTCGGTGTCAACAAAATATTTTCGCATTTGGAGCAGAAAATTGGTGATTGGAATTTCGTGAGAATATTCCATCGCAACGAAAAACGCCTTTCTTTTAATGATGTCCATCCCAAATCCTGTATCATTTCTGTGACACTCTCTCCCATATTTCGCGATAATACAAAACGTGCTGCCTTTCTTTTAACTTTTTCGATGTACTCAGTCATTCCTATCTGGTAAGGATCCCACACCACACAACAGCATTCTAAAAGTGGACGGACAAGTGTAGTGTACGCAGTCTCCTTAGTAGTATAATGGTAGAAGGTTAAACGTTCTTTCAATAAAATATGTAAAACTTGCAGTTTTTTCTATGTTGTTTCACTAAGTGCTGACAAAATGTGCTTTTGTTCCTTGACCATGTATTCTGTTTGAATCTAATGTCTGATGTTTGATGCAGTGGTTGACTGTAAAATTTTTCACAATCATTTCAGTTTATTTTACAAACATCTTATTTTCAAAGCTTATTTCACTTATTATCCATATTATATCTGAGTCAAAATTTCTAAGTGTTAATTATTTATGAGCCACATATGATGTTTTTTTGTATCTCTACTTTTTGTGATGATGTCACATTTCATGATCATGGTAAAAGGTAGCAAATTGATTGCTGAATTAAACATTAAATGCATGTAGTTGTTCAATGACAAACTGACTGCAATACATCTGGATAAAACTATATCCAAGGACAACAAGTCAATCTATATGGAAGTTACTATATTGTATCAATCAAAAACGGTTAATATAGAGTTTCCATTACATCATTATGAAATCAAAATAAGGACCTAAAAACGCCTAAGAATTTACGATGTATAATAGATAAGATCAAAATGTTTGATTCAAATAATTATCTTCAATATACTATTTATAACATCATAAAAATTAATGAGAAATATTAAAGAAAATGAGAAATGAGTGCAGAGGTAAAATAGTATTGAAATTCCTTGGACTGAGAAGCAAGTTGTACACTGATCAACCATAACATAATGACCACCTATCTAATAGCCAACCTGTCTACCTTTGGTATGGATAACAATGGCAACACATTGTGGCATGGAAGCAATGAAGCTTTGATAGGTCGCTGGAGGGAGTTGGCACCACATCTGCACAAGAAGCCATCTAACACCAATAAAGTCCAGGGAGAGGGGCGATGAACTCTGACGCCATATTCAATCACATCACAGGTGTGTTCAATCGAGCTCAGATCTGGTGAGTTGGGGGAAAGCACATCAATTGGGACACTTCACTATTTGCCTCAAACCACTCAATCACTCTCCTGACCTTCTGACATAGCGCATTATCTTTTTGAAAAATGCCATTTCCATTGGGAAATGTGACCATCATGGAGGGATGCAGGTGATCTGCAACCAGTGTACGATACGTGTTGGCCATCATGGTGACTTGCCCAAGCTCCACTGGACCCATGGATGCCTACTTGAATCTTCTCAGAGCAAAGTGCAGTTCCTACCAGCTTGTCTGCCACCCACAGTACAGGTGTCAAGGAGCTGTTCCCCTGGAAGATGACAGATTCACACCCTCCCATCCACATGATGAAGAAGGTATTGGGACTAATCAGGCCACGCAATACTCTGGCACTTAGCCAATGTCCAGTGCCCCTTTGTCGTAGTTGCCAATGTTGTGGTGTTAACATTGGCACACAAATGGGTCATCAGCTGCAGAGTAGATGTTCTCCAAAGAATCTTTGAAATAAACCTGAATTCTTCTTTGCGTATGAAACCAGAAGACTAACACTATACATTAAATTAGAGATTATAACACTATTCTTTAATTAATCTTGTATGAATATTCTATTTATAGGGAACAAAACAACATCAGCACAGAGCAGTGCTAATGAAACTGCAGCCAGTGGGCTGCATGCAGCCCGAATCAGGTATTACTGTGACCTGCAGGTCTCAGTCATGTGTTATAATAAAATGCATCTGGCAACTATCAGCTGTATCTGAAAGTATCAACTAACATTAAGAGCTCCTTGAGAGTGTAGTTTTCATGATCAGTAAATAACAAAAATGCTTACAGAGAAAGAAATATTTTAAAATGTGCTTAAATTAAATTGATGTTTGTGAATTCGGCTCTGACCTAAGTATTCAAATGGAACTAACATGGGTCTGTGAATGCACATTATAGAGACAGTCATCTTCAAGTGTGGTCCAGTGGATATGTCCACTAAAGATTATGAAATTAAACTAAGGCTGTTGCAATACAACTCAATGTCTAGAAGAAACATGACATTCAAAGCATTTAGTTAACATTTTTGATCATGTCTCATATTGCATAACCCATTTAAATGTAAGTACACTTGCTATTATTAATCAGTTAGTCATCCAGTCACACAGGTAACAAGACAAAACTTCATCAGACAATTACAGTGTGATAACTTTGGGGTAGCTCAGAGTGGAACCAATCTGAAACAGAGAGCCATAGACACAGAGTTCAGATTTTTAACAATCAGTACTCGGGGGGCAGAAGCCAGCTCATCGTGCCCTTTCTGAATCTAGTCCACTAGGGGCTCATAACACACACTAATATATGTAAGTTACAATTAATGATAAGATCAATATATATGTGATCTGGGGTGCTGCCCCACAATGTCAGTATTGTTTCTTGAGCAAATAAGTTTGATAATCACTGACATAGAGAGACAAAAGTTCATTTTGTTAAACAATATGTAAGAAAGTCAAGAATTTAACTGAGAGAAGAACAAGAGGAAACAACTTCAACAACAACCAAAGAAAAATATGAAGAAATTCTTTGATTAAATAATATAATTTCTTATCTAATGAAAATGAAACTACATGACATCTGCTCCTTAGCTCTAATTAATTGATCTTCTGTTTACAATGCTCTTATTGGAACGATTTTCCACTTCCAGTAGTTGAAGATGTGATGATAATAGACTGTTTTATGTCTTCATTGAAGGATGCTATCTTTTCAGAAGGTGATGGAAAATTGTCCCAAGGTTCATCCATATATAAATAAAAGTATTACATTCACTTTAATAATTTATCTTATAGGTTCATATTGGTCTGTAAACATATAAAAAGAATTTTGATATGATAAACCTGAAAGAACCACAAAGTTCACTAATATTTCGAACTAATCTTTAATGAACTGGAACTGATTAAAGATTTAGAGACTGCAAATAAAATGTGAATGTTTGTCATTTTACCTCTTACTTTACGCTAACAAGGGAACCATACAACCTTTCCTCACCAATTTGATTCATATTGACACGATATGAAGGGCATGACTAGGACTTTGAAGTATGTAAACAGGAAAACGCAACTCTCAACTGTTTTTGAGAAAATCGAGTTTGAAATTATATGCATGCTTATATCCTTTGTATGATTGTTAGTATACAAAGAGTACACAACTGAGTGACTAAGGGCTTGATTCCCAAAATACAAAGTCTTTACATCGAATCTCTCTACTGGCATTTGTTTTTTTCCATTTTCATATAATTTTAACAACAGACTTATTATGAATACCTAGAGTACCATTTAACTGTTCATTTATTATTTTCATGATCATCAAAATGGACAAAAGAAATCCATAAGGAGATTGGAAATAAAAGAAGGATACACTGTAGCTCTCAATCATGGCAGTATAGTCATATAATTTATATTATTGAATCTACATTTTTGGCAAATATAATATGTAACCTATGCACTGTGCATGAATGAGGATGATACTTGTCATAGAAATACAGAAAAAATTATTATTGTGACATACAGCACTTGTAATGAATGGCGAATTTCTGCATTTGCATGACTTTTTAAAGCATTTATTGCAAAACAAACTTGGTTTACATTCATGAATGATTCTCAGTTATCACACAGTCTCATGGCATATCATGCATTTCTCTTGTTAGAATTACGTAAGAATGAAGAAAAATGGTACCAATAGAGAGAGTCAGTCCACACATCTCACCCTGATGAAGCTAAGCTCACTTGGCTGTTAGATCCTTGAATACTAGAGACCACATGAAGCACATAATCATGCATAAAATTTTCAAACTCGATGTTCTCGAAAATGGTTGAGAGTTGCATTTTACACTTTACGTGTTCTGAAGTCTTAGACATGCGCCACACATCCTGGAAATATGGATCAATTCTGTGAGGGTAAGTTTGCACCATCACTTTTTAAGCTGTTTCATATGGGACAATTATATCATCTAAATGTACTTCATTTTCATTACATTTATTAATATCTTTTAGCTTCAGCTTCATTGTTCTGAATTTGCATAATTGTATTATCAGTCAAATTGCAAACTAAATTTAAAACCTGCAGTTATATTAAGCAGCAATATTTTTAAAATGTTGTTGAATTGTTCTGCAACACATGACTTCACTTCACTCAAGTAAAGTCATGATTAATCTCATGTGTCTTAATAAACTCTGTAAATACCTTCTTGTAAAATATCCAATATGTGAAGGTTTCTTAGAGGTTTTACATGCAGTATTTTAAGAAAAGTGCTGGTAATAGTTTTATCAGTCCTAAACTTCACTGGGATATCCTGTGCAAACTGAGAAAATATGACTAACTTTAAGTATTTGAATCTTTTACTTATTTTTGAAATACCTCTAAACATTTGTGTGTCCATCTCGACCATTGAAATACCTCTAAACTTTTGTGTGTCCATCTCGACCAAATCATTTTGCTATAAATGAACAATATATCAATATATAATAACACAACACTACTTCCTTGAAGTTTTTTCTCTTTCGTTTGTGAAACTCAGTATGACTAATCCATTAATTCTGTTCTAAACAACTGATCCATCTTCTCATTTGTTTTACAAACTTCTTCCTATTAACCTCAAATATTCTCACACATTCCATCGGTTCTTTATTATTCGTTTTGTTTCTGTCTGTGGACCAACAGCCATTCCACAGTGGTAAGCACTATTGGGCTCGACCAGCACTTGGATGGGTCACTGTCTGGTCTTATGGGCGCTGTTGGCAAGCAGGATGCATTAAGTCCTTGTGAGACAGATTGAGGAACTACTAGATCGGGAAGTAGCGCCTCCAGTCGCGAAAACTGACAACAGCCAGGAGAGCAGTACACTGACCACATACCCCTCCATATCTGCATCCAATGACATCTACCAGCAGAGGATGACATGGCGGTTGGTCAGTACTGTTGGGCCTTCCAAGCCATGTTCAGACAGAGTTTACTTTAGTTTTCAGTTTCTCTCTGTGGAAATGAAACTCTGTTTACTTATAATACTGTTGGGAATCAGAAACGATTTTCCATTTGTTTTTAGCAAAACGTAATAAGTACGCTGTAAAGATTACTACACCAGTATATTAAACTTAGTTCTGTTTGAGAGGAGACTAAATTTCATTACCACTGTTTTCAATATCTTTCTTGGTAGTTGACTTTCACTGAGTATGCTAATATCACTCTTTTATCAACAGGTCTGTATTTATGTTTCATCAAGTGCAGTGATTTATGTCAGCTGAAACGAAAAGATAATTATTTCGTTAATGGGCTAATAGAAAGTCACTGTCAGGAAGGGTGAAATCAAAATTATGTTTGCAAATTTCAGTAATCAATTAACTAACTAAACCTTTACCATATTTCTCACTTCTGTAGAATCACTGTACAGTGTTGAGAATATTATGATACACAGGATTCCATGTAGACTATTGATGATACAGTTGCTAAGCCTGTCTGTCTGCAGGCCATACAGTAGTGGCACTTAACAACTCTGGGCCTCAAGACTTGAACTGCGCCTAGATTGTCGCCAAAAATGATGCTGTGTTGCATGCAGCACTCTGGCATAAAGTTGTCGATAGTCGATGATACTGTCGACAGGTGATGATACTGCACTTCCAACACCATCAGTTTTGTGGAACAGACCCTTATCAAATTATCTTTATGTAGTTGTTGAAGTAATTCTTTACAAGTCTGCAAAACGCTGTTGATGATGATACGGAAGTAATACTTGCACAGCTTATAAGTCACATCAATCAACAGTTTGTTAGAAGTGGAAATGAGCTTCGACAGCACAAGAATTGTGAATGAAATCGGTTATTATGTTTTTGATGGAAACATCTCGATATTTGACTTTATCGATTAAGTAATAAACCAAAGGACTGATTACCAACTGTGATTTGAAACCTGCTGCTCTCAAAGGTGAGTCCATTGCTTTAACCACTGCCGTTCCTCAATCAGTGTTTCCATATTCTTTACTGCTTCTGCCAACCCAATGTGGTAAGTGTCCCAGTTGCTCAAATAAAACTCAAGTCTTCATATACATATATATATAACCATGCAGCCACTCCGTGTGGAATTACAGGATTGATTTAAGCCAAATTTGGCACAGAAACAGCAGGCCTCATAAGTATCAGCACTGTGGGCTTCATAGCCTCCCAGCACCATTAGGAGAAGAGATAATGGCAAAAACGTGTTTTTACCATTTCTTGGCGTATAAGCTGCCCTGCAAGAACTTAATTTGTGTGGGAACAGTATCAGCCTCTCAAATCAACATGCTTTGCAAGGCAGACAACATGTCAGGTGTAAGAAACAGGTTTTCCTGGCCCCAATATGTCGGCTGTCCTTGACAACAGCCATGTTATGCTGGAATCATATTGGCCTGCTTTATCAATCTGCTTCAAATGGCAGCCTGTATGTCACATGTAAATAAATGATTATCAAGCCCTGATGTATAGCCTACCCTGCTTGACAGGTATGTTGTGGGAGTAATATCAGCCTGCTGTATTGAATCATATTGCAGGGGCTACATTTGCTGATGAGCACGGCTGTGGACAGGTTGACATGGATAGAGGAGGGGCTGGATGCAGTGTGAAAGAGGAAAATGATAGAGGGAGGGAAGGAGGAGGACATGCATGTACGTTCAGAATTGGTCTGATATTTAAAATATATCAGTTTAAATTCTAAAAACTGGTGTCAATAGACAGATATCAGACACAGTTGAAATGAAAAAGAGTCTAATAAATGTATGATGGTATACTCAAAATGTGACCTGAAAAGTTAGCACATCATGATGTCAATTACTAAAAGGAAATGAAATTGATTATAATCATGACTGAAATAATTACATACGTTGTCTGTATCTACAACAAACAACATGACAGATCAGGTATGAAGGTCCATGAGGATAATAATTCATGTTAACTTGTGTAAAATAAATATCATGCTGTTAGGTGGAGAAAAATATTTTTCTTCTTCAAAGATGATTTTCCTCATTTCCAAACCGTTTATTTTCTGTAGATGAAAGACAAAACTGTTAACGAAGTATATACTTTCATGAAAACCAGTAAAGGAAGATGTTGCAGTCAGATAAAAGTACTGAAACCAATAACACTCACACTAAAATGCTTTGTTACATGGATTGAGACACATGTACTGCTGAAATATGTCTGTAAAATGGAAGAAATTGTGTCCAGCCTAAATACTCCTAGCCGTGGAAACAAAAAGTCAAACTATTAGGATTTCACATAGACAGGGATCTCAGCTGGGATACTCCCTACTAAAATTGTATGGCAGATTAGCACATGTCATGTGTCTGCTGTACGAGTTGAGGAGTAGTGTCAGTAACAACTTCTATTATATATGTGTTTCACATTCTTCCATTCCCACCTTATTACATAATCCAACTATTGGGTAATTGCGTAGGCTCAAAATTAATGTCAAAATGACATAATAAAGTTATCAAGGGCATTGCAGGACTCAGTCCACAAGAAGCATGTAGAGATTATTTTAAACAACTAAATTTAATGAATACCTGGCCTATAAACCTACACCTGATTTGACTTTGTCAAAGAAAACCTAAGTAAGTTTGATTTGTGGTGGACAATTCATGCCACAATGCTGGAAGTGGACATACAATTAATGTGCCATATGCTAGGCCATATGCAAAGATCCATAACAGCTATAATTAATTTCCATATGCTAGGCCATATGCAAAGATCCATAACAGCTATAAATAACTTGGTGTTGTATATTTCAACAAATTACCTGAAAATGTCTATTCAGTACCAGTAAACTGATTGAAAATTAGAATTGTGAAATGGGTGAAATGTGAAGGGTTTTGCTCTGCTGAAAAGTTGTTTGACAGTGTGAAATAAGAACTATATTTCTTATAAGGATAAACAATAAATAGAAAACAGACTTTATTTTATAACTATATATGTCATACTTTGTAACTGCCACATAATTCTTGTTATTTACCTGGGTACTGTTCTTATCATTCATTTAACAATGGAGTGCACTAAACTTGTGATTGCTCTATTATATAATTATTTACTGTTACTGACATTTGCTCAATTATACAGTGTATCTATTTTGTATTATTTTCTTGAACTTAGTGACAAATGCCTTGGTTTTTTTAATCGATTGGATGTAAAGACGCTCAAAAGTGAATAAAGCATTTGCACTCATATTTGTTGATGATCTTGGTGTTTTTCCGTTCGAGTCAAAGATGTAAACACTTCAAAAAATCGAAGAATTCAAAGAGGAAGCCACAGAGCCACCAAGGCAGCACAATCAGAAATACATGCGTAAACCTGATTGAGAAGCCGTAAGATAAGGAGATAAATTATACAGTCTTTATACTAAATCAGACTGCAATGAGTTCAACAAAAGAAAGAAATTGTGGTCGACTGTGCTTTGGATCTGGCTTATTTGGTCAGTTTACTGCGCGACTGTAATGTTCTGACTGAAGATCACAAACGAAGAAAGACTGTAAATAAATCAAAGGAAGGTAGTTTTGTTTGATATTGCTTGGATTCGTACTACTATAGAACCTATCTGGCTGATAATGGAGATGTCATTGTTTCTGATAGTGTCATTTTTAGCCAAGAAAAAAACAAAATCTAAACCGATAGCTTAGAAGAGAATCAGATGTCTGTTGTTTCATTCTACGACATCTCTGATTACGTAACTCAAAAAAGAGTCTCTCAAGCAGAAGTACATGACTGACAAAATCTTAGGGCACCCGTCAACTGCAGTGCAGTAACAATGCAAACTTTGGCAAGGGTGAAGAGATTTCTATTTTAAGTCTAGAGTTACATAGATACTCCGCAACCCACCGTACGGTGCGTGGTGGAGGGTACCTTGTTCCACTACTTGCCATTTCCCCTCCTGTTCCACTCGCAAACAGAGTGAGGGGAAAACGACTGTCTGTATGCCTCTGTATGAGCCATTTTAATGTTTCAATATCAGATTGATCCCCCGGTTGTAACTAGGATGTCACAATAAAAGGCAAGGAAGTTTACCATAAAAATTCTATTTTCTCTCACTAATAATTCTTCCAAATGTTGGTTTGACGCATTATCCAGTAAAAGTAAGTTGCAGTTGCTCAAATTGTGTGTCAGGGTGGTGTCGTTAGAGCATCTGCCTAATGAGTAGGAAACCTGGGTTCAAATTCCAGTCTTGGTACAGATTTTCAATTTGTTGGTTTAGTCTGCTTGTGTATAAACATAGGGCTTTTCCTTATTCATCAATTTCGTTTTTATTTTTTTATTTTAGGGATAAATGTGTTATCATACCAGTCAACGGACATTTCATTGTTCATCCATGCACGTTCTTGATGTTTGTAAATTAAGCAAACTGTGATTTTTTGCCCACTTGATCATTTTTGTAAAAACCAGCAATACAATACTTTTCCAAAAGTTCAGTTTTTAGTTTCTTCATTACCTTTCAATGTTTATTGCCAACTCAAGTTTGTTGGCATACTTCAAAATTGAGTGAGTAAGCTTCTTAATATCACTTGCTGTAGAACTGTCTGCACCATACTTACTGGCTAACTTACGACCAGGTTCTCCTTTTTTAATGACTCAATAATGTTTATTTTATCTTTAAGTGACAACACCACTTTCTTGCACTTTGACAATTTTGAGCACAGGTGCAATATATCACAGTGAGCTGAGATTGTGTGGGGAGCAGGCAAGTAGTGGAACTGACTAAAAAGATATTTGCTGGTGGTTTACAATCTGCATAATTGCAAATTTCTATAACTGAGGTCTAGATAATCAAGTCTCCAATTTACGTGTATCGAGAAATTCCCAAGCTCCAGTTGGTGCAACAAAGGCAGTACTTTGTTTTAGTTACTGAGGTAGAATTATAACAATGGCTCATATTTATGTAGAAATTTGTTTTTGTTCTGTCTTATCCAGCAGTTGGTGGAACAGAAATTGTTGCATGCATTACTTTGAGATGTGCAACCATCTCTAGCAGCTGCAGAGGAGATTATGAGCTGGCTGGCTCACCTATTTATCTCTCAGCTCAACTGTAGATTTTTTATGCCCATAATATTGTGTTATGGGCATACTACCATCACTTCTATCAGTCAAAATGTTATTAATAGTTGACACACAGCCCACAGGAAGATTCACAAAATGTATTTCATAAATACTGGTATTGTAAACCATTATGCTTTATTAGTTTGTGTATTTAGTAACTAATGAAAATGTTTGAAACTTAAATGTTGTAAACATTGTGCTGCATATTTCTTGTAACCCATAAAATAACGTAATTTATTTGCAAATAAAACATTAGAATTAAAATTGCACAATTTCTATGGGACCTTGAGAGAAAAAGCTATAAACATGACTTTCTGTGTATATACTGTTGCTGTGCATATGAAAATATCAGTTAGGAGCCACAAAGTGTGTGAAATTCATTGAGCTACACCATCAGATGTGTGGAGTACTTGATATAAAACACTTATCATTGTGCGCACTGTAGATTCAACCATTACCTTTCATTTGCGGAATTGATTTTTATAGAGGATAATGTACAACACCACATGTTGGTGTGAATTAGACTACTAAGCAAAAAAATACGCTTGTGCTATAGCAGTTTTCACCTGTAAGCATGGATATTTGATGTATGCAGGGGTAAGAGATGCAGCATCGTATGTGAGTAGAAAAAAATCCTACTAGCTGTTTCCCTGTCAGTACCAATGAAAGTTCTAAGGGACAGAAGGAAGGATATGGACAGCACAGCATTAACCATCAGAATGATTGGCTGCATGCCAGAGTCAGTGCCTGCATTGCCACCATCCATGGAGGCTACACCACATCTAATATGGATGTCCAGGTTGTGGTGATACCTCGTACATGTGAACCACATATGCTACTGATGTGCAAAAGTAATCATTTCATATCCTCTGTATGCACTGTTGCAAAAACAACTCTTGGGTGGTTGGAAACCTCTAAAACAGTGGACTAATTTTTTTAGCTGTGTACTTATAAATTCTGAGTTGATGCAATTTTCCAAATAATTTGGCCAATGCCTCACTTTATTATTCCTTTACATTCTGAAGAATAATTCTGAATAATTCTGCAAAATATCATCACCACTATCTGATTCAATTATTACTCCTACCTACACATCAAACACTCCCTGGATGATCTCCAACCATGCCCAAAACTGTCGCATAACTTGTCCCAAGTTTATGCTCAATTTATGCATTATTCTGCTTTTCTGAGAACAGGAGTTAACTGGCTGTTATTTTGAATTTGTAAATCTGACCCTAAGACTTTTGACAGTTTAAGTCCAATAGCTACATGGAACATCAAAAGATGATGGACGAAAAAAAAACTTGTGAACCATGAGTCACTGATATTAACTGAACCTTATCTATGGTATCTTGCAAAAAAGTCTCATCCTGAGATATCTTTTCCTATTAAACACCTAAATGGAACAATAAACATCGTTAGCAAGTCATGGGAAAATCGTGCAACACATGATTTCAGTATCTCAAAGGAAATACAGCACTTGGTATATTCTTTGGTAGAGACTTACCACTGCTTGCCTATGCTGATTATAATTATGGCAGTAGTATCTCTACTAGATGTTCCACCAGCAGAGTTCTTATCACCCAAGGAGGACCCATTGTCTGCGATTGTTGATAGCAATGTCTTGTGGCATCTTTGACAAATGAAACAGAGTACCGAGTTGTTGTCTCCTCGATTGACGATTCTAGTTAGACGCAAAGCCTTGAAGCAAATTTAGAATTTCAGGTTTGAATGTGACGATAATCACAGTCAAGGCGCCATACTTACGTCGAAGGATACCTCTGAAGGAAAAATAGAGGCAAGATGCATGTTGAAATTGCAGGAAAATTCAATAAACAATACATTGGACAGGTTTTCAAATTAAAGCATCTTGAGACCTCAAATAAACTTGCTTACATACTGCCTAAATCACTCAGTAAAAGCTATACTCTTAAAACGTTTGAAGAGTTAAGAAGAAAACGAAATAAGTAGGAACAATGTTGAGGTTTAATTATCTTTCTTTATTCTTGTTTTGATATTTACATTTTGCGTAATGTTCACATGTGTGTTTTCATATAGTGTTGTAGTAACTCTCAGTCAGAGTTATTAAGAATGGTGCATGAAAACGTGTTCAGTTATTGCATTCTCTGACAAATATTGTGCAAATAGTTACTTACCATTACAATCAATCAAGGCAACTATTCACGTAAAACTTTGCAAGTGATTTCTCTTGGTAACATCAGAATTTACAACAATTCAGAATTTCATTTGGCGATCTGCTGTTGTTCAAGAAGCCATCGTGAGTTGAGGAATAACACTGAGCTCGCTGTGTATTGTCTTCTGCGCCTGGCGGCCGCCATATCTGTCTATGAACATTGGCCATCATGTTATCAAAAGACAGTCTTGAGTCTAGGGTATAAATCAGATTGTATCCGTCCGTCGTCATCTTGAAAATAAAATCTTCCCATTGATTTACTTTATAATTGAAAGGTCTGAGTTTCAGTATTAAGCAAAAACATGTGCAGGGAGTTAGATCCAATATATAAAGTTGCAATTTATTAGACAAACGACTTTGCCATGGCATTAGGTATTAAATAAAACAAATTAATTTTATTTATTCGTTCACTGAATGATTTTCACAACATGAAACTCACTTACGGCTTGTGTAATACCATAGCAATGCTTTTGAATAGTCACGACATGTCTGTATGGAACTCTTTCTTTAAAAACCTCCAGCAGCTAACAAAGAATCTAAAAAGACAAAAACTACCGCGTCGACCTGTGACATCTTTGAGAAGTCAACTTTGTGTTGTTAAAACAAGTGTATACTATTCCGGCGGTTCTGCATTTTATGGTGTATTAAAGTATTTTGTTGTTACTTTCGTCTTCGCACATAGGACATGAAACTGTCTAAGGTGGAAAATAATTCGAAATATGGATTTTGCATCATTTCCTTTTGTTCGAGAGCCACCACGGAAGGATGAAATGATTGTTTGTTAAACGTAGGTTTTCAGTTTGTGGACATGCACCTGAGCGCTGTACAGAAGAGGAGGACAGCAAATTTTCGGGACGACGAAACAAAACTTTTAATACAACTTTGGGGAAGTCCATTTGTTCAATCGCAGATAAATTCCTCTCATAGAAAAGGGCCCATAATGGTTCAAATTGCTGCAATGATGCATCAGTATGGATTCTATAGAACACCAGAAGAGATAACTACAAGAATACGCAATTTGAAATGCATTTATCACAGAATAAAACGAGCACAGAATAGTGGTGCGTATTGCACGGAAGGGCCTGATTGGCATCATTTTAAGGCGTTAGACGCAATATTGGGTCGTAGTTCATCTACAGAATTGCGGACGGAGCCCATAGCAAAAGTGAAAAAAGAACCTGGTGTAGAAACCTCGGACAATGCTTATACATTCAGCAACGTCTGGTTAGTTTACTTTTCGCACTTTTCAGAGTAGACAGGTGAAGGCTTTGAAGAAAAGTTTGCATTCATTGTGGAGTAGAATAGATGCATGTAGAGTATAAATTGTTGAGTATATGTGTTGTTAATCAAAGAAGACAGAATTTACAACTGCGCGCTGAATAAATAACATTTTGTGTGCATGCCCTCAGTTTCTCATAGCTCCTTCCCTTGTGCTGCTTAGTATGGTGATGGCTGTAAGCAGAATGCTGCATGGCAAGCAATCAGAGTTGCATGCTGATATTTGCACGTCACCAAAAAATGGGATGTTATTGCAGGATGTAGACACTAGTGCATCAGATGGGTTCACTGAAAATGCAGAATATTTAAAACCTGTCATTTTGCATTTGATTTTCTCTCCTTCATTGTTTAAAACCATGAAATGATGGAAGTTATTGTTTCATATGTGGTCAGATGTTCTTTTCCCTATATCTCTACAAGATGTCGAGTGATAAAAAGTTGAAACAGTTAGGCCTACGTCATCTACTTATATGTTACTAATTAATTATGCTGGTTAAATTTATGATCGATATCCTGCATTCTGTGGAGCAGTTTTTTTTTTCTTAAAAAAAAGGGGGAAACTTGCTATTCTTGACTTATTACTTCTGCCTTGACGTACTGCAGTGCAGCTTAAGCTGCTGCTTGTATTGTGTTGTCTTCTTTGTATTTAGGAAGAACAGCAACATCATATTATTTTAATAGCTGTGGATGATTATCATCTGATATGTTTTAGTAACTGATATGTTTTAAGTAACCACAAAATAATTATTATGAGTACTTGAAATGAGAATAACATTTGTTATGTTGCAGGGTGTGAACATTGATTTTATTGAGTTACAACATACATTAGTTTTCTATGACTGGCTATAAAGTAGCATAGTTTGTCAACAGTATTTGATATATTACTTCCATATCCAACCATTCTAATTGAGATTTTGCTAATTTGTCATTATGTTTGCCATCGCACACCTAGTAATGCCAAACAGTTGTCAATGCACATTTTTCTTTACTCCTCCCTTGTTTTCTTTCTGGCTTGTTTTCTTGGCATGTTACCACATATACAAATTTGTCCTCTCAGTTATCTATGTGCGGGCCAACTGAAGCATACAGTACCACCCTTGTTTCATTCCAGCACCAGTGGCTTGAATGAATACCAGTACATGCAGAGGAACAATCGACATGCATATTAAGAAATAATGAGATGACTTTAACTTTTTGTGATGAAATAGATCACCAATAGTACAGGCAGAGTCACTGCATTTTACTTACATGCTACATACATGCACTGTATTATTATTTTATTCAGGGTAGGAAAACTAATGGTTCTTCAGAGATTTGCCTTTGTCTGACAGAATTATAGGTCCGTGAATTTTGACGGGGTTCTCGAGTATTGTGCAACAACTGAATTTAAGCCTCCAGACTGTTGTAATGCTTGTGCTGAACACCACCATTGCTGTAGTGTCTGCAGTTGTCATTGGATTAACATTTCTGTGACACTCTTGTATTTACCTATGAAACAAATTCATACAATATTGCTGTTCTTTGGATTTCCTATCTCCCCTCTGTAAATCCTGCAGAATTAGGGTCCCATACTGAGAAACGATACTCAAAAATTGATCAAACAGGGGTTTTGTAAGCTACCTTCATCATAGGTGAATGAAATGTTATTTATCCATCCAGAGACTTGGCATCATAATAGAATACAAAAGAATATATACGATCGTATGAGGATTGGATGGGTGGCAGGCTGTGGTCTTGGTGAAGGATTCTTCCAGTGTTTGTGTATAAGACATGTTCTTTTCTACAACTAGCTTTATCTGTTCAGTCCATTTGAGGTTGCTGTGCACACATACTTCTAGATATTTTGCGGTCGCTACTGTTTCCCGTGATTAACAAGGGTGTAACTGAATGATAACAGGTATTTCCATCTATTTATGCACAACGTATTTGTCTGTGTTTAGGGCCAGCTGCCACTCCATAATCATATGTCTTTCCTGTGTGAAACTTACTGCATTTCACTTCAATTTGGTATCATTGTGACTTACTTATGTACAGCTGTACCGACGACAAGTATCTTCATGCCGCTTCAGATGTTATCAACCTGACCATTCAAATTTACTATGCACAGTAACAGCACTTTACTCCCGTGCAGTAAATCTGAAACTACTTTACATCTTATAATCCCTCCACATTAAGAATGATGTGCTGCATGCTTTTTTCTATGAAGTTCTTATTCCAGTCACAGTGCATGTACAATATTCTGTAATGTTGTATGTTGCTCACCAGGCAACAGTGCATTACTGTAATGTTTACCATAAATCGCAAAACCTCGGATTACCAAAATTGTGCCATTTAGCATCTTCTGTTTTTGATGAACAAGCAGAGCAAACTGAGTTTCACAAGATTATGGTTGTCAGAATGCATGTTTATTCCTACAGAGGATTTACGATTTCTGATAAGATCATAAGTGAGCATGCAATGCGCTCTGTACTTGTGCATAGATTGATGTCAGCAATATTAATAAGTAGCCATGTACATTTGTTGTCATGTACACCTGTCTCTTGAAAACGAGAATACTTCGCACCTTTTCCCAATCAGTCCAAATGCTTTGTTGCTGCAATTACCATAAAATAAACTACTGCTAGAAGGAACTTACTTTTGATCTATACAGAACCATGCAGCTCTCCTGGCACTCTAGTCTCTTTTTCCCTATGAATCAGTTTAGGCCTAGTTAATTTTGTATTCCACAATCCCTTGTTTCAATATCTGTCATTTTAGCACTTCTACAATGGTTGAAAGGAAAAGGCATAGTGCAGTATTCCTCAATGAAACTTTGTGAAAAGATGGAGTTCAGTATTTTGGCATTCTCAGTGTTGCCCTTAATTTTGGTGACAGTATGATTAACTTCGACCCATTTGACATTATGTAAAACTATAACCATCGAGGACTATCTGTCAGGGTGGCAGAAAAATTTTTTGCTTTTAAATTCATTGATAAAGAAAATTATTACAGAACTAATCCTTCTAATCCATAAGTAAACAAAATTCTTCAAAAGCTGTTAAATGAGATGAGCAGTCATACTCAAAGGTTTCCAGACCTTCTTACATTGGACAGAAATATTTCAGCATAATGAAGAAACGTTAGTCTGTGTTTCCAGAGATAGCAGTGCAGCATTCGCCTGTGCATGAGGCATACTTGCTCATGTGAATGATATGATTTTGTGTGTGTGTGTGTGTGTGTGTGTGTGTGTGTGTGTGTGTGTGTGTGTGTTCGTTCTCTCTATTTCTGATGAAGGCTGTGGCGAGAAGCTAATATGAAGTGTCTCTTAATTGTGCCTGTCTGCAACTTAAAGTGTCATCTTTATGGGAAGTAGGAATATGTCTTTTCCTTACATAGGTGATAAACCATGAAATGAAATGATCATATGGCATTATTGGTCGGGGGACCTGTCTGGGGTTGTTTGGCAGCCTTGTACGAGTCCTATTTGACATCTCATCATCTGTGTGCCTTTAATGAAATGATTAGGACAACACAAATCTCCAGTTCACGAGTGAAGAAAATCTTTGCCTGGCTGATAACCGAACGGGGAGCCCACAATCTAGAGGCAGCTACAGTAACCCCAAGACCACAACCTGCAGATGAAGAAACCATCACTGGTGCTGATAAAAATAAAGAATTTTTAGTGTCAGGCGAAGACAACTTTACTGCCAAAAATTATTTTGTGAAGCCACCAAAAACTGCGGAAAGCCTTCATTGAGGCTTCGTACCAGACCATTTCAATGACTGTTGTAGTTTATGTCTGAATATATCATTAATAAATATTGTTTTCTGATGAACTTGGTTGTCCCAGTCATTGTAAAAGTTTGTAGCTTTCAGTTTTGCTTCATGATATGTTGACCAGCAGTGGGATTGGGAAGTAGTATTATATGATATATTTTGAAAAAGGTTTCTAAATTTAAGCAAGTTGTGATATGATGAGTACATTTAGGAAATAAGAGTTAGACATGTTCTGAAGAAATTTTATTAATCTGGACATTGATATTCCCTGTATGCAGCAATTGCAAAATCTTAAGACCCCTACTAAGTCATCTGTGATACCCAATGCTTACTGCACCATCATATCTATCTTAAGCCTACATAGTCCAGTCAACAAAGAAAAATTGGGGGGGAAAACGGTGTAGCCACAATTTTTTTTTCGCAGTGGCAGGGTAGTGTGTCATGGACAACATAGTAAAAATTCTGCTTGGTTGGCAGTGGGGGTCATTTAAAGGTCACTTTTTTATGTTTTCCTTTAATAATTTGAAAACCGTGGACTCTAGTGACAATATTTCCCCGTGCAAAATTAAGCTACATTAATTTTTCTGTCAAACAAGGTCCAGTTCATTTTTCCTCTGCGACTGATAGTTTCCAAATTGCAGGGCATGGAAAAATCACAAATTATTAAAAATAGTGTTTTAATGGTATAAAATTACTGCTTACTATTAAATGAAGTTGGTTAAGAACGAACATTAAATGTGTGAATCATATCTTAAATGCAGTAAACCCGTATTAAGGGATAAATTGTGTTGTGGATGTGTAACAGGTTGGAGGGGGAGAGATGGAGGGTAGGAGCGTGAGGGCAGGTATGTGGTCCAATTGTGGTCATGCACATCTTTCCTTCAAAGGGTGTGCAGACTGAAGATCTAGCAGGTGATTGCCCCCACTACCTACTGCATTGTCATAAGAAGCAACTAGAGGGTTTTCATAAGTTTTACGAACTCTGCAGCACACCTTATGAAGAAAAGCCGATGCCGTGGTCGGACACATTTGGGGACTGTTTATTTTTCACAGAGTACATTAACACTGCTTGGAATACAGATATGAGTTGTTAATAATACTAATAGAAGAACATATATGGATAGAATCTAGGCTACATAAATCTGTGCACACTGTTCTACCCTGCTATAGGGGAAGTTAATTCTTAGTTGCTCTGTACGGCAGTTATAGCATTCTTCCTGGAAAGGCAAATTTTCTCAGTGCTGAGTATCTAGTGCATCACCAAACCTCAAGTCTCCCAACATCTGAAGAGGCCCAAAGACATAAACGTCTCTCTCTGCAATGAAAGTAGGTCACCAAGGTGTTATGGAACTTCGCATATTTCAGCATAAGTTAAGCAGTGCATTACAGCGGATTACTGTGCTAGACTTGAATGTGGTCAGTTGCATTCCATGAGACTTATTCACACTTACCTTGGAAGATACACTGTGGATGTGCGGTCAGTGCTGCCCACCTTATAAGTGCCAGCAATTCCTGAATGGGAGAGGTTTATGTCTAGTAACACAATTAATGGTGAGAAAATTACAGCAGCTTTCTGACTACTCATTAATTATTCACCAAGTGACTTTAACACAATTACGTGACTTTACAGTCCACTGTCAATCATAGACAGCAGCAAGGTGCCACATTTACTAATCCAATCCCATGCCCACCAACATGACAAAGATCACCAACAACATCACATTAACTAATTAGACACTTCTCAGTTAGGCACTTCTCAACCATTATTTATAGGAATGTATTTTTACATGAAAACTGACTTAATAACTCTGAATAAGTACTCATTTAATAATAAATTGAAAGTAACTTCACTATATAAAAATTGGCCACGTGCTGAGAGGACAAGCTCTCTGAGGGTTCTGTAGAATCCTAATTATGTATATAGACAGTTCATCCGTCCTGGGAGTCGAGAATCGTAACCATTTTTGCCTGTTGTCGACAATGATACTCTCAAGATATTGGCGCCAGGAATTTCATTTCTTTCGAGAAAGTTTCAATTTTAAGTTTGAAGTCTGATAACAAATGACAAAAGAAATTTTTTTAAGTGATATAATTATATATGAACAAATATTTGGATTTTTTCCTTTATTTATATAATGGAGCCTTGCTTCCTGTCAAATTTCATTATTCTATGTCAACTGGAAGTATCCTGTAGGATTTAATAATTGAATATCAAAATGGTCACAGGAATGTTTGATCCTTGGGAGAAGTCACAAAATGCTCAAGGAACTGAACTGCAAGACTCTTGAAGATAGGTGTGAACTATCTCGAGAAAGTCCATTAACTAAATTTCAAAAACCAGCTTCAAATGACAACTCTAGGGATATACTATAATCTCCTACGTATCGCACACATAGGGATTGTAAGGATATGATTAGAATAATTACTGCATACACAGAAGCATTCAATCAATCATTCTGTCCACAGTCCATATGTTAATGGAATGGAAAGAAACCTTAATAACCGGTACAGTGGGGTGTACCCTCTGCCATGCACCTCACAGTTGTTTGCAGAATATAGATGTAGGTGTGACATAAATGGTCGAATCTTTTGATTGTATTGCCTTAAAAGCTTCAATTTTTTACAGCATCAGGGGATTGTAGACCTTATTGTGTTGCTACATTTCAATTTGATACCTGTATCCGTTCCTGAGAAATCAGTTTTTAACATCTGGACAACAGAGTGATCCTATAAGGGTTCTGTTTTTGTTGATTAAGCTATGGGACCCTTAAAACTAGCTTAGTGAAGCTAATTTGTCTACTTATAAGAGAAACAGACTGGAAAATAAAGTCCCAGGCACATATGCGCACTTCGTTGCCAGTGGTTCCTAAGGCACGCTGCAGAGGGTTGTTATAATGTTGTGAAGTTCTATTTCCTCCTTATGGCATAGTGGTTCAGATAGAGTGGCAAAGCACCTGCTCACTCTTCACTTTTCAGACGTGAAGGAGTAAAGTGCGTGACCACAATTCACTGATCTAGCTTTCCTCACACTTCTACCTCCCATTCCATCCCCCTTCTCCCTATTACACCCAAGAACAGAATTTGTCCCCTAACACAGCTCTACTGCATTTTATGGTCAAACATTTAGCAGCATTGCACACAGTATAGTTTCACACTTGGTTTATTATTTAAAAGAAAATTACTACAGACCAGTTCCACAAAGTCCTTTCCTAAGATTGTATTGTGAGTTTCCCATATTACCCCCTAACATTTACAAATACATATAAAATACAGAAATTATTGACATAAAGCCTGTAGGAAAATTACATCTCAGAAATAAATTAATAAATGTTTGTGCTTTAGAAGTCATAAGAAGACAATTTTACATTACCAGTTTGTGGAAATATTGTTTGTCAACTACTGTGACATTATGTTATAATAATGAAGTGATTGATCATAAACCTGGATGGCAAGTAAAAAAAAAGTATTAAATAAAATCAGTTAAGTGCTTTTATACTATTATTAAGCATTTCACTCCTCGCCCTCCCCTCTATCACCCAGTTGTCACATTAAATGTCCCCTGGAATATTTATTGATTTTCTAAAAACATTATTGTGTTTTTATTTTTGTCTCCTACAATTGAAATCAGTTTTGTTTCTTTCACTTCTTAATCTTTCATTTGTTCTCTTAGAATTCTTGTAACATAAAGTTACTGTGATCACAATAACACTTTTACAACTGAAGTCTCTCTCTCTCACTCTCTCTCTCTCTCTCTCTCTCCCTCTCCTCTCTCTCTGTGTGTGTGTGGGGGGGGGGGGGAGCTCAACATATGTAGGAAAATGTTTACTGCCATCACTCTGCAGTGCTAACTTTCAGTATATGTATGAAAACTATCAATTTTTCTCATTCTATGAGAGATAGAACAGGATAAAACCAGCTGTTTGTCAACTTGTGAAGAAAAGACACTGCTGTGGTGTGGTTTCTAAATTTTACTTGTCTTTCAGAACAGGTTTTGAAGGACAGGAATTTCCCATTTGGATATTGAAACTCGCATTTCAAAGTGCTTTAAAAATTCATTTATCAATTGAAATAATCTGTGAGTTCCATTAATATAGTATGAAATTATATGAAAACTTATTGTGAAACTGAAAACCCCTGTTGAACAACAATCACTACCATGAGAGAAATTCTGACATGGCTGGCACTAATTTTGATTTACATGTATAGCACAATATTGCCTGCACATGTACACTTGTTTTGTTTTCTTAAATTTATAATTGATGTGAGAGATGTTCACCTTCATTTTCACATTATTTTTATTTACACTATGTGATCAGAAGTTTCCGGACACCCCCAAAAACATACATTTCTCATATTAGGTGCATTGTGCTGCTGCTTACTGCCAGATACTCCATATCGGTGAGATCATTTGTCATTAGACATTGTGAGAGAGCAGAATGGGGCCCTCCGTGGAACTCACGGACTTCAAACATGGTCAGGTGATTTGGTGTCACTTGTGTAATATGTCTGTACGCGAGATTTCCACTCTCCTAAACATCCCTAGGTCCACTGTTTCTGATGTAATAGTGAAGTGGAAACATGAAGGGACACGTACAGCACAAAAGCGTACAGACAGACCTCGTCTGTTGACTGACAGAGACCGCCAACAGTTGAAGAGGGTCGTAATGTGTAATAGGCAGACATCTATCCAGGTGATCACACAGGAATTCCAAACTGCATCAGAATCCACTGCAAGTACTATGACTGTTAGGCGGGAGGTGAGAAAATTTGGATTTCATGGTCGAGCAGCTGCTCATAAGCCACACATCATGCTGGTAAATGCCAAACAACGCCTCGCTTGGTGTAAGGAGCGTAAATGTCGTACAGTTGAACAGTGGAAAAATGTTGTGTGGAGTGACGAATCACGGTACACAATGTGGTGATCCGATGGCAGAGTGTGGGTATGGTGAATGCCCGGTGTATATCATCTGCCAGTTGTGTAGTGCGAACAGTAAAATTCGGAAGCAGTGGTGTTATGGTTGTTTTATATGGCACTATCACAGTGGCCTACATTGATGTTTTAAGCACCTTCTTACTTCCCACTGCTGAAGAGCAATTCGGGGATGGCAATTGCATCTTTCAACATGATCGAGCACCTGTTCGTAATGCATGGCCTGTGGCGGACTGATCACACGACAGTAACATCCTTGTAATGGGCTGGCCTGCACAGAGTCCTGACCTGAATCCTATAGAACATCTTTGGGATATTTTGGAATGCCAACTTCGTGACAGCCCTCACCATCTGATATCAATACCTCTCCTCAGTGCAGCATTCTGTGAAGAATGGGATGCCATTCCCCAAGAAACCTTCCAGCACCCGATTGAACATATTCCTGCGAGAGTGGAAGCTGTCATCAAGGCTAAGGATTGGCCAACACTATAGTGAATTCCAGCATTACCGATGGAGGGGACCACGAACTTGGGAGTCATTTTCAGCCAGGTGTCTGGATACTTTTGATCACGTGTGTATCTTACACTGTTTGATACTGTAATGTAGGGTTAATCATCGCAGAGATGAATTCTCGGTTTCCTAGCAAGAACCAAGGTATCGTGTATCAGCCTAAATGCTACTCTGGGCTACAGTATGTATTTGCCATTCGGTTTATCTGAACGCTTCCATACTTTGTTTGCTCAAGTGATAGAGAAAAAAACTTGCCAATTAGAAAGGGAGTCAATACAGCCAAATTTGGTGGGTATGCAACATTGCAAGGATAATGTAAAAAACACACACACTCTTAAGAGAAAAAATGCGCCATGTATGAATTATCTGAATGTTCAGAACTAGATAGATGTGATGTACATGTACAGACAAACAAATGAACCTAGTTTTAGGAGAAATGAATGATTTATACAAGAGAAAGAGCTTCACAAAGTGAGCAAATCTGTAATACATTGGTCCTCCTCTGGCTCTTATGCAAGCTATTCAGCTTGGCATTGATTGATAGAGTTGTTGGACGTTCTACTGAGGGATATCATGCCAAATTCTGTCCAAGTGGCACATTAGATCTTTAAAATCCTGAGCTGGTTGGAGGGCCTTGCCAATAATGCTCCGAACATTCTCAGTTTGGGAGAGACTCGGTGACCTTGCTGGGCAAGAAAGGGTCTGACAAGCAATAGAAACTGTAGTCTTGTGCAGGCGCGCAGTAGCTTGTGGAAATGAAAGTCCAGGATGGCTTGCCACAAAGGGAAACAAAACATGCATTTTAGAGCTCATGTGTACTGGGCAATTTTTTCATGTTTTGGTCCATACTCCCTGCTTCCAATCTGTGGAAGACAAAAGAGCTTGCACTAGAAGAGATTTGTTTTGCAGCATCGAAGATAAAGTGCTCATACCTCTAAGTTAAGCATTTTTGGAGCCCATGTTTACTAGACTTTTTTACTTCTTGTGATCATTCCTGTTATATCCCAGAATATTGATGATTCCTCGTGGGACACCCTATATATTCAAAGGCAGATATTACTGTGGTGTCTAATAATGAAACAGTGGATGTAACTGGAATGAAACTACTGTGGCATGATTTAAATCTTGTAAAAGGTTGAAGAGAACAACAACAGAGAGCTCATTTATACTGTAAAACAGATGAGCGTTATTTTCATGTGGTTGCATTGTAATCAATTTAAGGTGATGTGCCAGACTCTTGGTAAAATGTTGCTTCATATATATGTAGTCATTGAAAGATACTGTAATACACTCCTGGAAATGGAAAAAAGAACACATTGACACCGGTGTGTCAGACCCACCATACTTGCTCCGGACACTGCGAGAGGGCTGTACAAGCAATGATCACACGCACGGCACAGCGGACACACCAGGAACCGCGGTGTTGGCCGTCGAATGGCGCTAGCTGCGCAGCATTTGTGCACCGCCGCCGTCAGTGTCGGCCAGTTTGCCGTGGCATACGGAGCTCCATCGCAGTCTTTAACACTGGTAGCATGCCGCGACAGCGTGGACGTGAACCGTATGTGCAGTTGACGGACTTTGAGCGAGGGCGTATAGTGGGCATGCGGGAGGCCGGGTGGACGTACCGCCGAATTGCTCAACACGTGGGGCGTGAGGTCTCCACAGTATATCGATGTTGTCGCCAGTGGTCGGCGGAAGGTGCACGTGCCCATCGACCTGGGACCGGACCGCAGCGGCGCACGGATGCACGCCAAGACCGTAGGATCCTACGCAGTGCCGTAGGGGACCGCACCGCCACTTCCCAGCAAATTAGGGACACTGTTGCTCCTGGGGTATCGGCGAGGACCATTCGCAACCGTCTCCATGAAGCTGGGTTACGGTCCCGCACACCGTTAGGCCGTCTTCCGCTCACGCCCCAACATCGTGCAGCCCGCCTCCAGTGGTGTCGCGACAGGCGTGAATGGAGGGACGAATGGAGACGTGTCGTCTTCAGCGATGAGAGTCGCTTCTGCCTTGGTGCCAATGATGGTCGTATGTGTGTTTGGCGCCGTGCAGGTGAGCGCCACAATCAGGACTGCATACGACCGAGGCACACAGGGCCAACACCCGGCATCATGGTGTGGGGAGCGATCTCCTACACTGGCCGTACACCACTGGTGATCGTCGAGGGGACACTGAATAGTGCACGGTACATCCAAACCGTCATCGAACCCATCGTTCTACCATTCCTAGACCGGCAAGGGAACTTGCTGTTCCAACAGGACAATGCACGTCCGCATGTATCCCGTGCCACCCAACGTGCTCTAGAAGGTGTAAGTCAACTACCCTGGCCAGCAAGATCTCCGGATCTGTCCCCCATTGAGCATGTTTGGGACTGGATGAAGCGTCGTCTCACGCGGTCTGCACGTCCAGCACGAACGCTGGTCCAACTGAGGCGCCAGGTGGAAATGGCATGGCAAGCGGTGTCACAGGACTACATCCAGCATCTCTACGATCGTCTCCATGAGAGAATAGCAGCCTGCATTGCTGCGAAAGGTGGATATACAGTGTACTAGTGCCGACATTGTGCATGCTCTGTTGCCTGTGTCTATGTGCCTGTGGTTCTGTCAGTGTGATCATGTGATGTATCTGACCCCAGGAATGTGTCAATAAAGTTTCCCCTTCCTGGGACAATGAATTCACGGTGTTCTTATTTCAATTTCCAGGAGTGTAGATTATGTTCCACATTAAACTGGGCAATTGTGTATTAGGTCATGTAATCCAGTTCGGTTTTCAAAAATTCCATGCTCATTCCATAATGGAAGGCCTTTGATTACTGTCCGAATCAACAACAACACAATATTTTACATCTTAGCAAAATATACTCATAAATGTTCAGGGTAACTACAAAAGAATCTTGATTTTTACGTACCTGTATTTAACTATGCATATAACTTATAATAGCAACTGATACATACAGCCTGTCGAAATACTCTCCTCCACAATTGATACACCACTCCTAACGCTGGTTCCAGTTCTGCAAGCAGTCTTGGTATGCCTCTTGCCAGATCGCAAGGAGCGCCTTCTGCGAATTTTCTTTTATCTTGTCTATTGTTGCAGATCTTTGTCCTTTCAATGAGATTTTCAACTTTGAAATAAAACAATTCTGCAGGGGTCAGGTCTGGAGAGTACGGAGGATGAGGCAGCACAGTGATTTCGGTTTTCCTTGCAATAATCACACACCAACAGGGATGAATGTACGGGTGCCTAATCGTGATGCAATAGCCATCAGTTGTCGCAACATGTCCTGATAGTACCATCTGTTAACAGTTTGTCCCTGTGGCATGAATTCATGATGAACTAATCCTTCAAAGTCGAAGAATACTTCCTGCATGGCTTTGACATTTGGCCTTACCTGATGAGCTTTTTCTGCTTGTAGAGAACCTTTCCTGACCCATTGTGAAGACCAAACCTTGGTCTCAACATCGTAACCACAGACGCATGTCTCATCACAAGTTATGATTCTCTTAAGGAACATTTCATTCTCATTTGCACGATTTAAAAGCTCTTCACAGATTGTGAGGCGAAGGTCTTTCTGGTCTTGACTCATGAGCCATTGGATGAACTTGGTGGCAGCAGGATGCCTTCCAAGATGCTGTGTCAGGATTTCATGACATGATCCAACTGCAGTGTTGCATTCTTCTGCAATCTCTTGGGTCAGTCAGTCTTCATTTGGCATGCACAATTTTGTTGACGTTCCTGACATGAGCATCATCGTTAGACATCTTGAATGAGAGTGATCTTTAATTTCCATACGGCCATTTTTAATCCGTGTGAACCATTTGTAACACCAAATATGGCTTAAGCATTCACCACTGTATGCTTTCTGCATCGTTTGGTGTGGCTCTGTAAAGGTTTTCTTGAATTTTGTGCAAAAATTTAATGCAGATGCACTAACTGCCATTTCAAAATTCGCAAACTTTGCGGCACAACATTCTACTCAATACAGCACTGAACAATAACTAACAAACATACAACAATGAAACTTCCAGCAGTTACACATTAACACAGGCATGTGCTGGGATGCCAACTACATTTCGCTCCAACACACCATTGGCATGAAATTATGAATGTTCCAGAATTTTTTGGACAGACCTTATATTATAGATATCCAGTGTAACCTTTAGCCAAACTGCAGCAATGCAATTCAGTACACAGATATTGCAGCCTATTCCCATCCACAGTAATCAGTCCCACAGTGGTATGATTGCAGAATGTAACCAGTTTGTGCAGTGCATACGTTTCCAGAGTTATAGGTTGTTCAGATTTTTTCATTTCTTTTGTAGTTACCCTGTGTAATTGATGCTGAAAGCATGTACACACACATTCGGAGGAACTGCACTTCTGTTGTGTATTATTATTGTAATTTTTGCATTGTAACCAGTCCAACTGCACTAGAGCTCACAAATAAATTCCAAGAAAGACAGGTAAGAGCTGAAGATCCTATCAAATTAATTCTGTAGCAGATTGCTATGCATCATATAGAAGAGACATTGAGTGGCAGACAGGGACAACAAAAAGACTGCTATACTTTTAAGCATCTTCAGTCGTCACTGTAACAATCAGGTTTATTTATAATTTTGTTTGCTAGGATCATAACAGTTTTCATTCTTAATCTTACTACTAAAAAGAATATAAAGTTACCATCATTACTCGTGTTTTTTTCTTACGTCTTTTTTTTAACGTTTTTCTGCTCATAAGTGGTAGATTTTTGTATGCAGCACTTTCACTGACACTAAGAAGAACTTTAAAGTTAATGAACGTGTATCAGACAAATATAAAATTCAAAGTGAACTAACATTTCAGTCGAGGAAATTAATGTGCATAAACTTGTTTGTAGTAATTCCAGTCAATCAAAGTGTATTAATGAAAGTTACTTGGTTCACCAGCCCTCGTCGTTAATCTGCTAGGCAGATTTGTCCTTGGACAAGCTTGCCTCCCAGTACCCCTAAGGCAATGCGTTAATGCACCACATTTCCTTACCCCTCAAATTTGTCACGTAATTTCATTATTGTTACATGTGATGAAGGTTCCATATTAAACTCTGCCCTCCATCATCTCTGCACTTCTTTTATGTTTTCACATTTCCAATAACACTTTACACTCAGGTGACAAAAGTCAAGGGATAGCGATATGTACATAACAGATGGCAGTAGATTGCTTACACAAAGTATAAGAGGGCAGTGTATTGGCTGAGCTCTAATTTGCACTCCGGTGCCTGACATGATTATGGCTGCACAAGGGAATTAACAGATTTTGAGCACAGAATGGTTGTTGGAGCTAGATGCACATGACATTTCATTTGGAAATTATTAGGCAATTCAGTATTTCAAGATCCACAGTGTCAAGAGTGTGCCGAGAATACCTCTTACCACGGACAACACAGTGAGCCTTCACTTAATGACCAAGAGCAGTGGAATGTGCATACTTGTCATTGATGACAGACAATATATGACATAGCTCCATTCAGCAATACTAAACAGTCCTCCAAAGTAGTACGTTCAGTCAACGATTTAACAATTGCAAATTTCAGGGAAAGCCTACAGCAGTTAGACTGGGATGAGGTGTACCGTGAACCTGATGCCAATTTAAAATATAATTTATTTCATGACATTTTTGTAAATGCATTTGAAAACTGCTTCCCCAAGAAAATAGTTAAATATACTCGTAAGAAACCTTGTAACGAACCATGGCTTACTAAGGGTATAAAAATATCTTGTAACCGGAAAAGAGAAATGTATCTGACAGCAAGAAAGAGTAGTGACCCAGAAACTATCAAAAATTATAAAAACTACTGTGTTATATTAAGTAAAGTTATTAAAAAATCCAGGAGTATGTGTATCATGTCTGAAATCAGCAACTCTGATAATAAAATTAAAACAATTTGGAATATTATTAAAAGAGAAACAGGTCAACCAAGAGCAGAGGAAGACAGAATTACCATCAAATTGAATGAAAACTTTACGAACAAAAAGCCAGAAGTTGAAAATATTTTTAATAATCATTTTCTAAATGTTGTGGATATAGTAGGATCCAGGTGTTCATTAGAAGATGCTAGGCTGTTAATGGAAGAGGCCATACCTATGCAATTTGATACAATTGAAATCTCACCCACTTCTCCCTCTGAAATTAGGAAAATAATAAACTTGCTTAAAAGCAAAAACTCACATGGAATTGATGGCATTTCCAGCAAAATACTAAAAGCTTGTTCTCAACAGATAAGTAAGATTCTCAGCCACCTGTGTAATAGCTCTCTGGAACAGGGCATTTTCCCTGATAGACTGAAATATGCTATTGTTATACCTTTGCATAAAAAGGGGGATAGATCTGATGTCAACAATTACCGTCCAATCTCCTTTCTAACAGCTTTATCCAAAATTTTTGAGAAAGTAATGTATTCAAGAGTAGCTTCACATATCTGTAAAAATGAAGTACTAACAAAATGTCAGTTTGGTTTCCAGAAAGGTTTTTCAACAGAAAATGCCATATATGCTTTCACCAGTCAAATTTTGAATGATCTGAATAACCGAACACCACCCATTGGGATTTTTTGTGATCTCTCAAAGGCTTTTGATTGTGTAAATCATGAAATTCTGCTAGACAAGCTCAAGTATTGTGGCATGAGTGGGATAGTGCACAAATGGTTTAATTCGTACCTAACTGGAAGAGTGCAGAAAGTTGAAATAAGTAGTTCTCGTAACATGCAAAGATCAGCACATTCTTCAAACTGGGGAACTATCAAGAATGGGGTTCCACAAGGGTCAGTCTTGGGTCCTTTGTTGTTCTTATTATATATTAATGACTTGCCATTCTATATTCATGAAGAGGCAAAGTTAGTTCTCTTTGCTGATGATACAAGTATAGTAATCACACCTGACAAACAAGAATTAACCGATGAAATTGTCAATACTGTCTTTCAGAAAATTACTAAGTGGTTCCTTGTAAACGGACTCTCACTGAATTTTGATAAGAAACAGTACATACAGTTCCGTACAGGGAATGGTATGACGCCATTAATAAATCTAGACCTTAATCAGAAGCATGTAGATAAGGTAGAATATTCCAAATTTTTAGGTGTGTCTATTGATGAGAGATTAAATTGGAAGAAACACATTGATGATCTGCTGAAACGTTTGAGTTCAGCTACTTATGCAATAAGGGTCATTGCAAATTTTGGTGATAAACATCTTAGTAAATTAGCTTACTACGCCTATTTTCACTCATTGCTTTCATATGGCATGATATTTTGGGGGAATTCATCACTGAGGAATAAAGTATTTATTGCACAAAAGCGTGTAATCAGAATAATAGCCGGAGTCCACCCAAGATCATCCTGCAGACATGTATTTAAGGATCTAGGGATATTCACAGTAGCTTCTCAGTATATATACTCTCTTATGAAATTTGTTATTAACAACCAAACCCAATTCAAAAGTAATAGCAGTGTGCATAACTACAATACTAGGAGAAAGGATGATCTTCACTATTCAAGATTAAATCTAACTTTGGCACAGAAAGGGATGAATTATACTGGCACTAAAGTCTTTGGTCACTTACCAAATAGTATCAAAAGTCTGACAGATAACCAACAAGTATTTAAGAAGAAATTAAAGGAATTTCTGAGTGACAACTCCTTCTACTCCATAGAGGAATTTTTAGATATAAATTAAAAAAAAAAATAAAGTTGTTATATCAACTTAAGTATGTTGTTAAATTAACCTAATTGTGTCATGTATTAGAAAATTCGACTCGTTCCACATCATTACGAAATATCGTATTCATGATCCATGGAACTAGTATTAATCTAATCTAATCTAGACAAGCAACACTGTGTGAAATACCAGGTGTACCGGTATGAAATGAGCGTATTTTTTTTTCCTTTTTTTTGTGAAAGTGAAACACTAATTTTGAATTGAAAAGTAAAAACATTTTATTCAATGTACTGACCATTGCTTTCTATACATTTTGACCATCTTTCTGGCAATTTGTGGACACCACGTCAATAGAAATTTTCATCTTTTGAAGCAAACCAATCAGACACCCAATTTTCATAGGATTTGAAGTGTTCCTCAGCCAATGCATGTCCCATTGATGAAAACAAATGGTAGTCGGAAGGGGCCAAGTCTGGTGAATACGGCGGGTGGGGTAGCAGCTCCCAGCCAAGTGTTTTTATTGATCCTGAACCCGTTTTGCTTTGTGTGCAGGTGCATTGTCGTGTAAAAAAATTACTTTTCCATGTCTTCTGGCTCATTCTGGTCTTTTTTCGATCAATGCGTAGTTCAAATTGATTATTTGTTGTCTGTAGCGATTAGTATTCACAGTTTCACCGGGTTTTAGAAGCTCATGAGACACCACTCCTTTCTGATCCCAACAAACACAGAGCATTGTCTTCTTGCCGAATCAATCTGGTTTTGTAGTCGATGTTGATGGTTGTCCCGAATTAACCCATGATTTTTCCCATTTAGGATTCTTAAAATAAATCCATTTTTCATCGCCAATAACAACTCAATGCAAAATTGATTTTCTTTCATGTCTTTGAAGCAAAATTTGACAAATGGTTTTTCGGTTTTCCATCTGTCTTTCACTCAATTCATGTGGCACCCGTTTTCCACACTTTTGGATCTTTCCCATAGCTTTCAAACAGTCAGAAATTGTTTGTTGCGCAACATTTAGCATTGCTGCCATTTGCTTCTGTCTCAAAGTATCATCTTCATCCAATATTGCTCGCAAGTCGGCGTCTTCGAACTTTTTTGGTCGTCTTCCACGTTCTTCATTTCTTACATCAAAATCATTATTTCTGAACTGTTGACACCATCTTTTGCATGTTGCTTCTGATAGAGCATGATCACCATATGCCTCGACAAGTGACTCAATGCAACTCTGCAGCACTTTTTTTCAAATGAAAACAAAAAATGAATGGTTTCCGCAAATCATCACTTTCTGGTACAAAATTTGACATTGTTAACACGATGAAAACATGATGATGTTTGTTCCATGACTTGATGTATACTAAATATCTTTGACAGATGTCATACAAACCAAAAAAAAAAAAAAATTAAAGCTCATTCACAACAAATGTTCCCTATCGACACATTTGTATCGTAACGCTCATTTAATACCGGTACACCTGGTAACAGCGGAAATCAATGTGGGAAGTATGCTGAATGTATGGCACAGACCCCACAAACCAAGGACCCAGGTCGTCAACAAGGTACTGTGGAAACTAATGGTGGCTCCATTATAGTGTGGGCTGTGGTTATGTGGAATGGACTGTGTCCTCTGGTCCAACTGGACAGATCATTGGCTGAAAGGGACTATGTTTGATTACTTGGAGACCACTTGCAGCCTTGCATGGACTTCATGTTCCTAAACATTGATTAAACTTTTATGGATGACAGTGTGCCATATCACCGGAACTCAGGTGTTCATGGTTTGTGTGAAGAACATTCTGGACAATTGGAGCGAATGGTTTGGCCAATCAGATCGCTCGTCATGAATCCCATTGAACATTAATGGGACATAACTGAGAGGTCAATTAGTGCACAAAACCATGCACTGGAACACTTTCACAATTGTGGACAGCTACAGAGGTAGTGTGGCTCAATATTTCTGTAGGGGACTCCCAATGACTTGCTGAGTCCATGCCATGCCAAGCAAATATACCTCCTCAGTTTTTAAAGTTCAGACAGTGTAAACCCCTTTGGAGAAGCACCTTGTGTAACATCAAAACAGTGACTCTTATGAACTGAAGCTAGATATATCTATTTACTGACTGATAAGCCAGGAAATATTCAAAAGACATCATGATTTGTTTTTAATAACTTAATACAAACAAGGATGACTGGAACTTTTCCCTGGCTTGTCACTTGGCCCTAGAACTGTATTAGCTGAACAAAATAAATGCAAACAACGTGTCAGCTAATACTAAGACTAATTGAATCCTACAACTAATTGAAACCAAAACAAAAGCAATGCAAAAGATCTTCACACATGCATCAGTATCCAGATTATTGATACACTGTTCACTTATAATCACAGCCAACACTGTAATGGCATTTTCTGTCAGCATAAGCCTAATTTGAGACAAACCTAGTGAGAGCCAAGATAACAGAATATTCCCACAATGAGAGCAAAAACTGCTTTAAATTGTGTTGTCTGGCAAATTCATAACAAAAATGTGACCATACAAGAATACCATTTACAGCAGCTATTAAATACATGTTCAGTAAACTAAACAGTGTGGAAGCTTGCTTTCTGAATGAATTTATCTTACATTTGCATACATGACACTCAAAAATTCATATTAACAATATTACAAAAAAGGATAGTTGCTACATGTTCTTTAGCCTGGATTTCCCATTGTTCGAAAAATTCCTATTAGAGTGATTAAAGCTGTAGGAAATATATGACTGCCATTAATATAACAAGTGATCACTTGAGTCATGTTGATAAATTTTATTGTTGGCGTAAGTGACTATTTTTGCAAGAATATGATGCAGATAACTCGGGAGGTGATAACAGATAACTTATATTATTTGGATTGATCATTTAGGAAAAAGGAAGAACAGGAATATTGGAAATGTGACTGGATTATACTCAGTGCGTACAGAAAGAGAGGTGCAAAAATATTACAGATGAGAACACAAAGTAGGGAAAGCATATGGGAACAACTGAAAGCCAAGAGGAGATAGGGAATAAATTTCACATGTGGAAAAAGGTGGATACAGTAAAGGGGCAGTCACACTGGAGGCAGGAAGTATATTTTATGGGGAAGGTTATGTTAAAGTTGGAGGAAGGTGAAAAATGGCATGGACGGCAGTAGGAAATTAACATATTGACTGACACATGCGTGGTAATGGCTGTTTCACCCCCATCCTAGTGCATCAGGCATGAGGCTCTGCTGTGGCCACCAGTGGGCACACGGTGTCAGGCATAAGGCTCTGCTGTGTCTTTGGGACAGTCAGTGTAAATTGAAGATATGTGAGATGGTAAAGAATATACAAGCCTAATAATATATACCATTAATAAGGTAACAAAAATGTAATAACAGCAAATAGCAGTAACATAGATAACACAAGTTGGAAAAATCTGTGGCAGGAAAATGGTGGACTAAGTGCCAACTGTCGGGGTATCTTCAGGGACAGATTGTGGCTTGCACTAGATAAAGACCTCACATATTTCAGAGAAGCCTCTATATTCCACATCTCATTCATTCAAGAAAACGTGTATCATCATTCCTTCAGGTAACATCTTAGGGAGAAAAAGAGAGAGAGCCAAAGGATGTGGTAAATTTCATAGCTCCTAATAGACTTTTCTATATATGAAATCTCTGATAGAGTGAAATCGTTAAGTCTTTTCTGATATTAAATAGGAACCACTTCTTAATGTTCTGCAAAATTATATTTATTTGGTCACAAACTGGCTTTTGGTTTCTTAGAACAGCATTGCACAGTGTTTCCAGTTTAAGATTAATATCTTGTTATGCCAACACAAGTGGAAAATTCAGTTAATCTTTTCCTCATTTTTATTTGATCAATCTTATTGTATTATGGGTTCCGTTTGCCCTCAGTAGTAGTATAAGTGATAGGCTATGGAACAAGGCTTTTTTTCTTTTTTTTTTTTTTTTTTTTTTCAAAAAATTTGCGGTTTTATAATTATTGACTCAAATATAGTGAAAAAAAATTGTTCCATGTCCTAGTAAATCTACTGCTTTTTGGGATCAACATAACTTGAAATAAAATAAGTATGTAAAATAAATAGAAATTAAAAATAAAGATGAGGTAAAGATTATAGAAGCTATTTTAAATCTCATCTATGCAACTACAAGAAAGTACACACCAAACGTGTTTCATTTTATTTGTATAAAACATCATCAGTAATCGGTAATGAAGTATCTTTGCAGTTCAGGTTTCTTTTTAAATATAAAAACAGAAAGCAAGACAAATTGTAAATAAGTTTCATTACAGATCATTGATGATGCTTTATATCAATAAAACTAAGCACATGTAGTGACAAAAATACACATTTTCCTGTAGTAGCACAGACGGATTTAAAATACCTTCAATAATTATAAAGCAACAACAGACACTAATACCTTACAAATCAAGAATTTAATTAGACAAAGCCTTCAGTTTTCCCATTTTCATAGAACTCGTATATAGATGAGCCTGTTATGGGCTATAAATTATTCCTGGAGGGACTAAAAGGTACTTTGTAGTTGTTGTGGCTCTTGCTTGTCCAGAAAAATAATAGGATGGATAAGTAGAAGCATTACCACTAACATCAGTTAATGAAGGCTCTTATGTGGATGAGTTAAAGATTCCTACCTCACCAAAGGTTCATGTTTTGCAAGAAATCCATTATAAAGCCAACACAACACCTGTACTAAGAGACTACAACTTCCACAAGAAGTGTATGTTATTGGAGTTAGAGAACCAAAGATGGAGTAGGCAAGTTCTTTAGTGATGCAGACCATATCTCACCTGTCTACCGTACACACAGATGCAAGAAGTTGCTGCTCACCCCATACATCTATCAAGCTAACAATGTACACAATATACCTGCTACCACGTGACATTATGTGCAGTGACACTCTGTAAGATCTCCAACAGGAACTATCTGCCATATTTCTCCTAATTAGCAGCTTTAATGAATAGAATTTGTTATAGAGCCAAAGATAGTTCAGTTGGAAGCTGCATCAGTTTTGCACACCAGTGACCACTTGCCAGTATGGTTTCACACTGTAAACAGAGTGGAGACTGACATGCTGCCACAGAAATGGGTGTATTAGTAAGGAAATTTGGATGCCATACAACCATATGGCTGAGTGTATGATAAACCAACCAACTAACACATCTATCCTAACATTAGACAGTGATATCAGATAACATTCTGTTAACATGTGGAGCACAAAGGAAACAAGTTCTACAATTTGGGACATGAATGCAGTTGTGGGAAAGTTTATGAGTGTAATATGTTACCAGAAAACTTCAAAAGAATTTTTGATTGGGAGAATCGTGGTACATTCATTGATTAAATAGAACTTGCTGGAGTACTGAAGAGAATTCCTGAATTCTATCACCCATCAATGTAATGAAAATGATTAATTTTTGAAAACAGAATTGGATAGTTATAAGAACCTACTCACTAAGTGACAGCATAAGAAAATCTATCTATATATATATATATATATATAAAGACATGGGAATGTGCAAGTTCTGGAGCCAGTGGCTCCTTCCAGAAGAAGGGTTGAAGGGGAAGGAAGAGGGTTAAAGAAAAAACAGTGGTGAGGTTTACAAAATGGGGAAAATTATGGTTAAGTCATTCAAAGCCCCATGTCAGGAGAGTCTTACTGGATGGGATGAGAAGGAAAGACTGACTGTTAGGGTCTGCACCAGAGGAGGTTTTAAAACCTGAGAGCTTAGATGTGGAAGGTAGGATAATAAGCAAGGTAGAGATTAGTGACAAAACACTATGCAAGAGTTAATAAGAGCAGAAAGCAAAGTGGATTATACATGGTATATAATTGGGGGGGGGGGGGGGGGAATCAGAAAATAAAAGATAGAGAAAAATAGAAGGGAGCGAAGAAATTAATGTAAATTTAGGCCAGGTGGGTGGCGAGAACCAAGAACATGTTGTAACACTAGTTCCCACCTGTGGAATTCGGAGAAATTAATGTTGTGGGTGAATCCAAATGGCACATGAGGCGAAACATACGTGACCTGGTGCCATCTGAACTCTCCCCCTGACACCAGCTTCTCAGAATTCTGCAGGTTGGAATTTGCATCACAATCTGTCCTAGTTTTTGCTACCTACCTGGCCTAAATTTATGATAATTTCTTCAGTCTCGCATTTCTTTTCAGTAACTATGCCTTTCCTTTGCTCCCTTCTAGTTTTCTATATATTTTATTTTCTGATCTGTCGATTCCTTACCCCAACCTCCTCGCCAGTCTACAAAATATAATGCAATTAGCTTTCCACTCTCATTAACTCTTTCATAATCTTTTGACAATAATCTCTGTCTTGCTTTCTATCCTATCTTCCACCTATAATCTTCAAGTTTTCAAATCTTGTTTGATGCCGTCCCCAACAGTCAGTCTCATCCTGTCCAGTAAGTCTCCATGACCTGGGGTTGTGCATGACATTTCCATAACTCTCCTCATCTTCTAAACCTCACCAGTCCTCTTCCTCATCTGTCTTCTTTCACCTTCAACACTTCTTCCAGAAGGAGCCATTGGCTCTGAGAGCTTGCACATTTCCGTAACTCATATATGTGTTTTCTCCTGCAACCAGGTAGTGAGTAGAATTCTTATCCATCCAATTATGTTATACCCGTCAGAATAAGTATGAGAGTCATTAGTGATGATTTCAGGCTGAGGTAAGATATAAAGTCTGACTATAATAGTGAACAACTGTATTATCTGATGAAAAGTATCTGGATGCCCATCAGGACCGAACGAGGTGGCGCAGTGGTTAGCACTCTCACCTGCGTCTGGCCATTCTGATTTAGGTTTTCTGTCATTTCTCTAAATCGCTTCAGGTAAATGCCGGATGGTTCCATGGTTCTTTCAAAAGGGCACGGCCTTCCTCCATCCTTCCCTAATCTGATTGGACCGATGAACTTGCTGTTCCACTCCATCCCCGAACCTACCAACCAACCATACCTAATGGAGGACATTTATATGGGGTGTATCCATCTTTTGCCTATATGATGCCATGCTGCTGGGGCACATTCAGTGAAGTAAATGAATGTCTGTTGCAGAACGACAGCATATTGTTCCTGTAGAGCTGAAACCAGAGAAGGTAGTGATGTCGAGCACTGAGGCCTGGAACGAAGTCGACATTCTAACTGACCCCAAAGGTGTTCTGTTGATTCAGGTTAGGGCTTTGGGTTGGTCAATCCATTTCAGAAACGTTATTGCCTACAAACCATTGCCTCATATATGCTGCTTTGTGACAGATGCATTGTCATGCTGATACAATTAGTCATCTTCCCCAAACTGTACCTCTACTGAATGCAGTACACAATGCTGTAAAATGTGTTCTATCATCTTGGATTTAGCATTTTCTTAATGATAATAACCCAATGACACCATAACCACTAAAATCCGCGTCCCTATACTTCATTGTCGGTACTACACAGTACCGACTACGACAGATGACATAATCCAGGAATTCACCAAACCCAGACCCTTCCATCAGATTGCCTCTTAGAATAGCATGATTCATCATTTGAAATCAATTGTTTCTAGTCATCGACTGTCCAGTGCAAGCTAAAATTAACATACGGCAGTGAAACTTGGTAGGTATGCTAATGGGTTAATGTGGAACCAATTTATTCTGGAAAAAAATTAGTTACAATTTTTACCACCAAGTGCAAATCTGGTGCTGTACAGCATCTTGTTGTCTCCAGTCCTCATACTGAACACATTTTATACGTGGCAGTTAATAATAAAGCAAACATTGCCTTTGTCACTTGTTTGACCACCTGCCCACGTCCCATTCCTGAACGCTTTTCTTGCATTCACAGAACCAGATTTGCACCTTGCAGCAAAAATTGGATGCATTAGAATATCTACCAAGTTCTTCTGCCATACAGTCCACACGGGGCCTCTGTTAGTAGCTGCCCATTAATTATAGCCACCTGGTATAGCATGTCAAAGATCACTTAGTATTCACTACAGAAATGTGCAGCTTATGAGGCGCTGACCAGCTCTTGTATCCTACTGGTAGTGCTTTGTAACTCACAACTGATTCCTTCCATTGATTTGGTGCAGGTTTTTATGACTACCCTCCACAATGCCTAACAGTCCATCTCTGTCAGTAAATAGGTCTGCATGGTCCTAGTGTAGCTGTGATTGGTCATTCACTTTTCCTCTTAACATTCACATCATCAACACTTGACTTCGGCAGCTTTAGAAGGGTTCAAATATCCCTCAAGAATTTGTTGCTCACGTGACATCCAATGATCGTTATACATTCAAAGTCACTGAGCTCTAGTGACCAACCCATTCTGATATTACTGCTTTACTACTGACACCACATTCTTTCCTGCCTCTTTTTATATGGACAGGTCTGCCTCTTGCAACAGGTAGTGGTCAGTTCTACATTACGTATCGATTTCCTGATACTTTTGATCAGATAGTGCATTTATGTACAACCATTATATTATGGCTCAAGCAGTCATGGAGTATGTTTTTAGTATTTATACCACCTCCACACATAGACAAACATTTCAGTCCTTCTATTTAGTTTTCACGTAAATTGTAATTTGCCCTATTTTTGGTATGTGAGACAACCCGGTTTGAATCAAACATAGTATGACATTTCTGCTGTCTATTCTAAAAATAAAATATTCCTTAATTTCAACAAAATCTGCTCCAAGTAAAGCACCTCGATACAGGTATGCCGAAACTTAGTACAATCTGTACCAATCCAGATGGTTTTCATAAATCCTTTTTGAGAGTATTAATTAGAAATATTCCTAAATCAGTAGTGGAACTGCTACCTTCTATGTATTCTTGATTTCTAGAATCTTTTGGGTCACAATCAGTTGATTCAGATACAGTCTTTCCTCAATGGATAACTTGGTCTTACCAGAAGCATCCGTAAAAATCTTTTCTGTGTGAGCATCATCATATAGGTGCATTTTTTCATTTGAAAACAGCTTATGATGTCGCCTGGTATAGAATATCTGTGGAACTTGTCATGAATGTGACTTTTGAGGTTACTTATCGATTTTAACACTGTTCTTCCTTGAAGAATAATGCTTCTTCCAGCATGATGGTAATCCACTATTGGAAAGTTTCTCTCTCTCTCTCTCTCTCTCTCTCTCTCTCTCTCTCTCTCTCTCTCTCTCTTCCCCCCCCCCCCCCCCCCCCCCCTAAGAAAGTTATAGATTTCAACTGAGCACACTGACTAGCAGCTTAGGACCCTGCATCCAAAACTTTGAGCATTCTGTATCATGCTTTATCTAAGTCTTGGAGACAAGTTAATAGTTTCTGTGGGTGTACGAGGCTCTTCACAGATGAAGCTAGGGGCACAAAAACTGGCCTAAAATAAAAAAGAGGAAATGGAATATGGTTTAAGAATTAACAGGAAGGGGTATGTGGATTCTCCTGCCCTGCAGTGTTCCCATCTTTTGCCTACAAGAAGTAGCCTTTCCCTTGGCCCACAAATGGAAACACATGTTGGTGCCACATAAGGTACAGTATCATATGATCCCCAACATCAGAGAGCGGGTGCTGTGACAAAGTCAAGAATAAGCATTCTGTGGCTGATATATAATAATATGGGAGTTTCTTAGTTATTGTGTCTATAGACATCTATACACTGCTACTCTTGTGAACACAGTGTCAGCGAATTGAAGATGATACACACTAATTAAGGTTGAGTGTGCATCAAAGCTGTTGGTTTGTCGATAGGATACAACACAGTAACTAAACTCTACTTCATTGATGTAATCAACTAAGCTTCAAGCAAGGAAATAGTAAAATTATAATAAAAACCCAATTCCCGATGGAATGGAATATTTACTTGGCTCATAATTGTAACCTATTTTTTAAATTTCTGATCAACAACTTATTAAGAAGCAAATAAAATTTGTTCTTTATTATATGTCATTATAAAACTAATATTCAATAATTAACATAAACAATAAGGTATAGATTTTGTTTTAAATTCTTTTTGTTTAAAAAGTTTATACAATTTGTAATTTATGTACAATGATACATTTAATTTTTGTGTACAATATTTTTCATCAACTTAGTTCATTTAAGTAATATTTGGAAATATTACTTCATTTTTATTACATCTGACACAAAATTTATAAAATTTGCCAAATCTTTTTTTTTTTTAATTGCAGAAATTAGTTTTACAGATGTGGGGAGGGGGGGATGGCACATCTTTGGCAGTTCCGCCAGGGCACAGGATCACCTCAGTTAAGCTGAAAGATTTGCTATAATGTCACTATGTGATCAGTGATCAGTCACAGTTGACCAGTGTCTGAGAGCATCAGTTGGGATAATCACATCAGTTTAGTCATGGGTAAGACAAGTGCCAGCTCACAATTTATTTAAAGAAGTCTAAGGAAGCATAATTCATACATTGAAGTAGTCATATACAAAATCTTTTTCATGCAGTTCTTGAGTATTGTTTGATGGTCTGTAACCATACGATATTGGACTCATTTAAGACAGTGGCAGTTAAAAGAGAAGTTGTGTGCTTATTCGGCATGAGAATGTCACAGGAATGTTCAACAGACTGCTGAGGAAGATGCTGTAAAAAACACAGTGTGCATTGTGGAGAAACTTACTCACAAAATTCTGAGAGCTCATTTTACAACATAAAGGAAGAAATATATATGTATATTACATGTCATGTAATACCATTACAGTAAAATTAGAGAACTTCTGCCTTATAGTGGGATGCCTACAGTCTTTCGTCCCATGTAGTATCCTTGAATATCTGGTACCGCGCGCTGCAGAATTTGAATCCCCGCCAGACGTCATGGGCATCGAAGACCCCTAGACATCTCTGCAACATCGCACCATAAGCTGTGGCGGCACGCGCCTCCTGGCCTGCATTTAGCGTGAGGGTGCCACAGTGGAACACGTGGTTGCAGCAGCCAATAGCGGCGTCCCCAATAAAGTACTTAAGGGCCTGCCTCTCACTCAGCCAGTCAGTCTAACATTGTGTATGTCTCTGGACATATCGCCTCGCCTTAGACAGCGTATTTACTTTCATGTTTTGTTTACGAGTGGACGTGGTTGTCTATTTAGGTTTTCTTGAATGTTGTCTCATTCTTGTTGTTGTCGTAAGGTCCTTCGTTGGTCGTGTCCGTCCTCTCCATTGTGTTGTTGTTCATGGGCCGCTCCACGGGTCCTGCCGCATTTTCCGTCACAGGAACCCCGCGACTGTTCCGGTTGCTGTTACAACAGAATGTAATGTGTCTGTGGTTTTTTGAGTACAGAATTGAAAACACGAAGCAGAAAAAAAATCCTAACTGGATCATTAACACACACAAAACCTTAGACACACAGAAAATGATGGTAGTGTATTCCTTGCAGGTGACTAAAACTCAAACCCATTGAGATAAAAAGTGAAGGCTCCAAGTGAGAGTGTTTGGAAAAGTTTCAGTTTCAAGAGTGAGCATAAACATATAATTAGGTCCTTCTGTCAACCACCAGATTTATCCCTGAAAACTTTTGTATGTAAATTCCCCAGTCGAGATGACTTTAAGCATCCCAGAATAAATTGTAGTTCTGTAATTATGGAAATTAAGCGTTTCCAGACACATGTCCACGTAACATCTTTTCTTTATTTGTGTGTGAGGAATGTTTCCTGAAATTTTGGCTGTACCTTTTTGTAACACCCTGTATAATGAACAGTAACTATCCTATCACACTTCCCACTGGTACCCCTGAAATTACCAGGGGACTGATGACCTCAGAAGTCCCATAGTGCTCAGAGCCAAATTACCATTACATCTGTCGAATTTATTCTGTTTGAGTGACATGTTCAGTTCTATCTACAAGGATATTCTTTATAAGAGTGGTAAATGAAATCATCTTTTTACAGCAAGTTAGTGTTATTCAAGAGAAATTATTTTGATCAGTCACATTATCACTTACTAAAAGTATATTTTCAGACTCCTCAACCTGTGGGAATGAAAATGTATATGCAAGCTGAAAGACAAGAACATTCTTAACGTGGAGATAGGTCCACTTAAAAAAAATTAAATTAAAGAATTTGTGAAGGCTTTTATTGAATGATTGCCTTTATCATGTATACAGACTGTACATCCTTAATAAAAAAATTTATTGATTTTAAAATACTGTTCTGTGTCATTAGCTGTAATTTTTTGTCAGTGATATTATATTATTTTAAGTGCCTCCTGTATCCTCGTATTGTGCTCAATAAATGGATGTTGTGAAAAAATATTTTTCAAAATTTATGATTCTTAGCCTAAGACATGTATATTTAGTCCACCAAATCTTTCTCAAATTTCTCCAACATCCTTTTATTCCTTTTTAGGCAAATGTTTTGTGATGTAATAGTTTCTTGATATCTTTGTATCTTTTAACAATATAAAGTAAAGGATAGCCTGCTATCCACCATAAAGATGACACACTGAGGTCAGACTTGCACAACAAAAAGAGTGTTACACATTTAACATTTGGCCAAAGCATTAATCAGAAAAGGAATCACACACACACATTCATTCACACAAGCAAGCACACCTCATGTACACATGACCGGAATACAACTGTCAGGTAAACAAAAGCGGTAATCTGGAGGGGGCAGGGAAGGGGAAGGGGAAGGGGAAGGGAGAGCAGGATATGGGTGGTGAGAGAGAAGGGCACTGTCCAGGGACTAGTTGAAGGTATAATAAGACTGCCATTGGGCACAACAGGGGGTTGTGGGGCAGTGTTAGGGAAGGGGGCGGGGGGAATGGGGAGCATAAAAGAAGAGGATCAGGGAAGGCAAAAGACGGGTAGGTGAGGTGGCTGAGAGTGACACGTAGTGAGGGTGAGGGGACTTGAATAAGGAGGAGGTGATAATATAGAGGGATGGAAACTGTTAGGTGGAGGGTGTGGGGACACTAGGTTACTGTAGGCTGAGGCCAGGATAATTTCACAAGTGGAGAATGTGTTAGACAGGTAACTTCCATGTGCATGGTTCAGAAAAGCTCGCAGTGGAGGGTAGGACCCAGATGTGTGTTGTGAAGCAGCCATTGAAATTAAGCATTGCTGCTTGTTGTGCCACAGGGTGGTCTACCTTGCTTTTGGCCACAGTTCGATGGTGGTCGTTCATCGTGGTGGACAGCTGGTTGGTAGTCACACCAATATAAAAAGACTGTGGAGTGATTGCAGCAGAGCTGGAACATGATGTGGCTGCTTTCACAGGTGACACAGCCTCTGGTAGGCTAAAATAAATCTGTGACAAGACTGGAATAGGAAGTACTGGGTGGGTGCACTGAGCAAGTCTTGCACCTGGGTCTTCTAGAGGGATATGATCCCTGTGGCGAGGGGTTCAGATTGGGAGTGACATGGGGATGGTCTTAGATGATGTGGAGATTGGATGGGTGGTGGAACACAGTTTAGGAGAGGTGGGAAGGGTATTTCATAAGATGTGCCTTATTTCAGAGCTCGATGACAGGTAATCAAAGCCCCGAGGAAGAATGTGGTTAAATTGTTCCAATATGGAGTAGAATTGGGTGAAGGGGGCACTCCTTTGTAGCTGGTTCTTGGGGAAGAGGGGGGGGGGGGGGATGAGGGTGTGTAGGGAAATGGAGCAGAAGATCGGTTTGCAGACTAGGTCTGGGGCATAGTGCCCGACTATGAAGCCTTGGTGAGACCTTCAGCATACTGGTCAAGGGAGTTCTTGTTATTGCAGACACACCGTCCGCAGGTGGTCAGGCTGTACGGGATGGATCTTTTGGTGTGGAAAGGATTACAGCTGTCAAAATGGAGGAACTGTTGGTGGATTTAATGTTGACAGAGGTGTGCATGGATCCATCTGATAGGAGGACGCCAACATCCAGCAAAGTGGCACACTAGATTGAGGAGGACCAGGCGAAGCAGGTAGAGAGAAGATGTTGAGGTTATAAAGGCATGAGGATAGAGTGTCCTGGACCAGAGTCCAGATGATGGAAATATTATCAATGAACCGGAACCGGACTAGGGGCTTGACGTTTTGGGAGACTAGACAGGTCTCCTTGGCCCATAAATTGGTTGGCCTAGGACAATACCATGTGGGTGCCTGTGGCTGTGCTGTGGTTTTGTATGTATAACCTCCTTTCAAAGCAGAAGCCAACCAGTGACGGTGTATCTGTAGTGACAAGAACTCCCTTGACCAGTGTGCTGAAGCTCTCGCCAAGGCCTTCTCAGACAGGCACTACCCCCAGACCTACTCTGTAAACAGATCTTCCGTACCATTCCCCTCACCCCCGTCCCCTCCCCTCCCCAAGTCCTCACACCATCCTCAAGAACAAGCTACAAAGGAGTGTCCCCTTCATCACCCAATACCACCCCAGGTCTTTGATTATCTACGCACATGCCGTGAAATAGGGGACATCCTACCAAAGGTCCTCCCCACCCATTGTAAAGTGATGTTCCTTTGCCCACCCAACTTCCACATCCTAGTCCATCCCAATGCCATTCCCAATCCCAACCCCTTTCCACAGGCATCATATCCTATGGGAGACCCAGGTGCAAGACATGTCCAATCCACCCACACAGCACTTACTATTCCCGTCCTGTCAGCCATTTCATATACCAGCCCTGCTATCATCATCACACAACTTTTTATATTGATATGACTAACAAGCAACTGTCCACCAGGATGAGTGACCACCACCAAACTGTGGCCAAGAAAAAGAGCAGAGTGACAACCCTATGGCACAACATGCAGCTGAACTTGATTTCAGTGGTAGCTTCACAACCCAGGCCATCTGGAGGCACCTGTATTCTCCCCTGCACCACCACCAGCTTTTTGGAACTGTGCAGATGGGAGTTACCTGTCCAACACATACTTTGCTCCTGAAATTATCCTTGCCTCAACCTACTGTCCCCACACCCTCCACTCAACAGTTTCCACCTTCTCTATCTTATCACCCTCACCCTCATTGTGTACCATCCTCAGCCAACGCACCCACTTGTCTTTTTCCCTTCCCTGCTCCTCTCCTTTTACATTCCCCCTTACCCCCTCCCTCATGACTCCCTGTCCTGCAACCTCCCATCGCTGCGCCAGGTGGCAGTCTTGTTACGCCTCCATCTAGTCTCTGCATTCTTCGTCAGACAGTGCTCTTCTCTTTCTCCACCCTTACCCTGTTATCCGGTCTCCTCTCCGACCCCTCCAGATTTCTGCTTTCATTCCACATGAAAGCTGCATTCTGGTCTGAGCTGCTAGAGATGGCCGTCATGTGTGTATGATGTGTGTTGCTTGTCTGAACGACTGTGTGTGTGTGTGTGTGTGTGTGTGTGTGTGTGTGTGTGTATGTGTGTGTGTTTTTCCTTACGTGAAGAAGACTTCGACCAACAGCTAAATGTGCAACAGTGTTTTCATTGTGCCTGTCTGTAACTCAGCATGTCACATTTACAGTGAGTAGCAATCTGTCCTTTTCCTTATACTGTTGGTATTCGAACCTTCAGTTTCTGTTCTTTGTATTTTTTATGTTTGTTTTGTTGCCTACTCCTTTTTTTTTTATTTCAATATCTTATACATGTTGTATCACTTCACATGATGTGTGCAGAAATTTGTACAGGGCAGTAAGAAAAGTTGTAGAAAGTACATTTGATTATGGGTAATGTGATTTTCAACAATAAAGGTCAACAACAGGCCTCATTTTTGCCACAAGAATGCTCTTTGAGAAGCCCGCAGAGATGTGAGTATTTTTTAGACACTGAGAAAGCCCATGACCATGTACCACACAGGCATATGTGGGACTGCCTGAATTGTATGAAAATCCCTTGTAGCATCATTGCATGAGAAATATGATTATATGTTGAAACCAAGAGCTTTGTGCAGGTCAAAAATGGAAAGTCACGTTGTTTTGAAACAAAGAATGGAGTCCAAGAAGAAAATCCTTTCACCACTCCTCTTCATCATAACAATGGATACAGTTGTAAAATCAATTAAAAGAAATAGCTGATCTCTTACTTTTTGCCAATGACAGCGTTTTGAGGTGAGATAGAAGTGTAGGTACAAACCAAATTAGGTCTTTGACATGAAAAATCCTCAAAAATGCTCTTAAAATCAGCAAAACCAAGATAATTAGTTTGGAATTGATTAAAAGCACTCCAACAATCCATCTAACAATTGAAGACAGGAACACAGACATGCAAGGCAACTTGCAGTATGTGGGTAGAGCAGTTTCGTCAAACACAATATGTCAAGAAATTTGAAACAGAATACAAAAAGCTTCCAAATTCTGCCATGTACTATGTCAGATAGTTTGGGACGGAACATTCCTACAAGCTTTAAGATCAATCTGTATAAAACCCATCTCCTACTTATACTAATATACGGATCAGAAGCAGTCAGAGTTACTTGTTCAAATAAAACCATCTCCAGACAACAGAAATGAATTACCTCCCTTCTTGCCTAATGGTAGCAAAAGTTAATAAAATATAGAATGTGGATATTCAATTACAGCTAGGAGCTGTAGTGATTGCATTGGTATGGGTACATGAAGAGGATGCCTCTCAACAGGACCTCTTAATGCTTACTGAGACTGAAATGTCCCAGACAAGATACCAAGAGGTCGATACTGTGAAACCTTGGAGAAACAGATCCTTATGGCTTTCAAAATTCAGGATGCTAGTTGGCATCAGGTAACAGCTGTGAAAGGGCAAGATAAGTTGGAGTAGGGTTATATACAAACCACATCTGAATTGCTGGAGCAGAGAAATTATGATAAAGATGTCATAGATATATTTATCATTGATCATGGAAATGCAAATACGATATGTCTGTTTCAGCAAGTGTTTATTTTTCATTTTTTAAATTTTTGATCTGTGGAACTCAGGTGCTCAAATGAAGGTTGATATGCTGCAACGAGGTCCAGAAAATTAAATATAGGTCAGCTGCTTTTTGAGCATTCCTTCTTGATTTCTCAACTTGCAGCTCATATTTTAGTGTGTGACAGATTTGCATAAGATGTTCTTTTTAAGTTTTATATGTGCTTGTATTATCAGACAGTAGCCATTTTATGTCTGTAAACAAGCTACTGTGCTATTTCTCTTCAATTAAGACAGCTCTTTTACAGCAAAAATTATTTATGAAATGCTATCACAGCCAGTAGTGTGTAATCTGTTTTAGTCATGCAAAAATTTTGACATATCTTTGTAGACATTTCAGAATGAAAATAATGTTGAAATCTGCCTTAATAATTTTCATTATAGTTCTCCATCTCAAGAGGGTGTGAATCTGGAAACATCTACCCCAGTATCACCCATGGAAGGTACAACAGCTAGCATACCTGCTGTACAAGACTCTCTAAGTGAACAGATTAATGGACTGCCATATTCATTCAGTGAAAAGAGCATGAAAATGCAACACTCAGCAACTTCCCAGTCGCACAGGCCCCCCAGAATACCAGAGGAATGTACAACAGAATCATCTTCCTATGCACAAGATCACCATAAACCAGAAGTGGATTCAAAACAAGTGTCCCCAAAGGATAAGGGTAATTCCAAATAAATGCTCATATTATAAAAAGTAGACTTTGTTAGTTTTCTAAACCACTTGCCTGTCAGAATCATAAGTATGATTAGTGAACAGTGACTCTTTACCAGTTTCCATAAACTTAAACAACAGTTTTACATTAAATCATTGTAATGAGAGGTGGCTGATTTTTGTGATGATGGCTTATAAAAACTAATTCCCTATTAAGATAAAAATGCAATTCAATGATAAACTTGCCAGAGTCAGAAGGCAAGTAAGTTTCCATGTAAAATTTCCATAATTATGTAGACTGTTGAGACATTTGTTTTAAGAGGAAGTTAGTTTTTATATACTACCGCCATAAAAACCAGCCATCTTCACTTATAATGATTTAATATAAAACTGTTCATAATGTGATGAACAGAAATTGGCAAAGTGTTGTCATCATAACATGTCTGCTTCTGTAGTTGTTGCAACTACCATTTCCACAAATTTCATAACTGATGTTACCCACTTCATTTTTCCTTGTGAATCACATGACTTCACACTCAAAAAAAATTTTAAAAAAATGCCCAAACCTCATATGTAGTGGCCACTTGGATCATGTTCACCTTGCCACAGTTCATACACAGCTCACAATTCAGTACAGACTGTATATGTTCTCATTTAAAGCTACAAATGCCCAAAATGGTAGTTACCCCATTTTGTTGCCAGGACCTTACTTTCTAGATGACATGTAAATATATATGTAGAGAGACTCTGGACCTGAAAGGCTCCTGATTCGTGAATTTTGGTACATAGGTGTTATTTTTCCTGATATTTGGTCAGCTAGGGGGAAAAGTGTACAGTTCTGTTCACCATCTTGTGTACAAATTTTTCAAATTAAATCCCAAAGCCATCCATGGGTATCATTGTTAATGGCAATCCAGCCATCACATTACGAAATTAAACCCACTTATTTAAAGAAATAGGTGTTCTGTTGCAGTTGGATTGTGATTCTCTTATTCTCATTTTCACCATCAGCACTGTCACTTAACAGAAAGAACTTGAAATTCAGTGTCACTCACAGCTCATAATGAAGGCTTTCAGGCATGTATAATTATAAAATACTTCTGAATTTGGCCAATGGACAATGTTATTGGTATCCCCAGGTGCTAATTCCATAAAAACATCAGCTTGAATTTATGAGCAACACACTCTTCAGTCATCTCCCATGAATTAATTTACCTTTCATTGTATGTGTAATCATTTCCATTAAAAGAAACTTTTTTTAGAACTTACAAATTCCACAGTTCCATTACTAACACCAAAGCTAGAGTACTATGGAAACATAAGACAAATGTTTCAACAAGTAGGGAATATTCTAAATCACTTCTAAACCTCCTTTGTTTTTCTGCAGTTGTGCAAAATCTCATGCTGTATCCCAATATTTTACTTTTGGAGCATGTGAGTAACTTCAGTATCACGGATAATAATGTCTGATAAGTTATGTCATACTTTTTAGTGAATGGGTTATAATATGGTGCTCCTCTTTACTTTTTAAAGAAAAGTGTATGAGTGAATGGATAGTGGATAACATAAAAGTTTAGTTTCAGTTGTTTCAGCAACAATCACTTGCCAGTACTGTTATTATTATTTGGTATGTGTGTCAGCTGTAATATATATTTCAAAACAACACAATTTAAACTAAGCACTCTTTTTCACAATTACACTGAAACTATTCTTCATCTACATAAAATTCTCAAGGTAAACCCTTCTCACATTGAAACTCCAGACAGTGACTCCATGGGAGGAGTTTATCATGCAGAGATAAAATAAAACTAACTTTCTATGAATCAAGCAGCTAAATGTTGGAAGTATGAACATTGTAAAGAAATTGGCAAATATGGAAAGATGAATGCATTGAAGTTAAAAAAAAACTTGTGTTAAATTAGAAAATAGGACTGATAGGTTGCAGGAGAGTATCACAGGTCTGTAGAGTCAAGAAGACTTTCCTGGGGTGTGATGAAGGAGGAGGAAGTTGACATGGGAAAAAATGTGGCCCAATAATCCCAGTCAGAGTTTGACAGAGCATGAATTATATGAGCACAAACAAATGAGCAGAGATGATTTTAAACTCTTGGGTAGGAACAAGAAGGTTATGTAATCTCATTTCAAAAATATATGAAATACAATTTTAGGGAAACTTTACAACACTGAAGAAGGCACAGTTGAAAAAAATCTCTTGGATGATCAGTCTGGCAACTCATGATAGTAAAACACTAACTAGAGCAAAATGCAGACTGAAAGAAAGGAAAACTGGAGAGGCATCAGATGACAATCAGTTTTAGTTCAGAAATGGAAAGGTAAAAGATAAGTAGTTTGGATTTTGCGTGTATGGAAAGAAGTGTAAAGAAGGACCGGGATACTTACATGTCATTTTGGTCAAGAGAAAGCCTTCAGAGTGATTAGGTAAAATAATGTATTTGAAATTCTTACAAAATGGGGTAACATACAGTGACTAATGGATGATCTAGAATAACCACAAACACAAGTTTGGTGATAATCTGCAACCCTGTCTTACTCTTTAATTCACTGTTGTTTAAATTGTATGTTGGACAAACAAACCAAGATTCACAGACAAAAATAACTTCCGGTCACAAGTAAGAACTTGGGCTGAATGAAAAGGGCAGTATTCATTGTGTGTTAATAATAACATTTTTGTAAGGACCTGTTGATGGAACTACAATACTTGTCAAACATTATCAATATTTTCTTGAAAATAATAGAGTATGTTAAATAGAAACAAAATAAGGACAGATTTAATTGTAAGTACTCATAATTGAATCAATTAAATCTCTGGTCATAGATGTGTAAAAATTGTGGTTTTGGGGATTTTGCAACTAAGTGTATGATTTGCAAATTGCTCTTGTATCATAGAACTATTGTTATGCCACTGTCAGCGCTAACCCCAGCTATTTACCTGGGCTTATACTTCACAAGATGTCCTACGGTGTGTGACAGATAGTACCCCTCAGCAGTATTACTTATATCCCCCACCTTTCCCATAAGTTTTATAGATATTGTTCACAAAAAATTTCTGCCTGCACATGATTTCTGTACCATATCCTGCATATCCAAAGGAAAATAGCCTACTTTAAGAATCTCCAATGAAAACTTTAATGTACCAGTACTACACAACAGGGGCCAACATTTACCATACCTTTGGGAGCCATAAACTTACAGCACTGATATGAAGAGAAACCATGTATTTCTCCAGCAAAGTTAGATGGAATGAAATGATCATATGACATTAATGGCCGGGAGTCCCCACCCAGGAAGTATACGCAGTTGACACCACATTGAGCGACTTGTGTGTCAATGATGATGAGGACAACACAATACCCAATCCCAAAGTGGAGAAAATCTCCTGTCTAGCTGGGAATCAAACCCAGGCCTGCTGGTTGGAAATCAGATGCACTTAGCACTCAGCTAAGGAGGCGGACATCAAGTTGGATATTTTATGTAAATAATCTTCCATTTCCATCAGAACTTCAGGAAGGGTTACAGCAATTTTCTGTAAACATTTGAAATGAACATATGTTTTATTCTCAATAGCCTTTCTGAAATAGTCTTAATTTGTTATGCCAGCTAAACATGCTCTTCACTGAACCTTAAATAAGTTGTCCACTCCCCTATAATGATATGTTTACCATTTGCAAATGCTGAACAACAGCTGTAATAAAATCCATATCTAACAGTCTCTGTGGGTCATCAAGTTGAGGAAAAAATTTTCCTTTTTCTTGCAGAAATTGTTTACTGGAATCCAGTAAATGGAAAATCTGCTTAGAGCAATGTCTACTGACAACCATCTCAATAAACAATACTGACTCTACTCTGACCTAGAAGTTTTTCCTGCCTCTTCTCACTCTTTATTAAATACTCTATTCCTCCACAAAGTATTTTAGCAGAAGATATGTCACAATCTAATTATTGTGTTTGACATCATTAGTATGCAGAAGTCAGTTGTGCATTGATGTAAAACAACTTTTTCAGCAACATCTTTGAAACAGTAGTCACCTCACAGCAGTCTGAACATCATCTCTCAACACCACTAGCATCAAAACATTCATAGACCCCTAGCAAGAAAAAGGTGCATCTGTGATATTTTTGTTATGTAGAAGGGTGTTTCTTTTCTTCTCCTCTAAACTTGGTAGAATATTGAATGCATAATTAGTTAGTTTTTTTTCATTCTGTATTCAGTGTATGGCATTTGTTTCATACTTAAAGAGAGCTACCTACACTACACCAAGTGCTGATCACCCACAGCACTTCTTGAACATCACAGCCACAACTGCATCACCCAACAACACTATTAGAAAGCTGCTGAGATCTTGATCCATTTGCATGCCTGATTGAATATTTTGTATAGTGTCATACCTTATTCAGTAACAGAAAGTCACAAACTGTATCATAAGCCTTCAAAAAATAAAAAACCACACCATCTACGACATGACTATTGGGTTTATATATTTTACTTCAGTTTTAGGTGTTTTCAACTCTGTTTTTATGGTAACTGATTGCTTATCTCTTCTAGGCAGTTTTTCACTCAGTAGTGTAGAGTCTAACAGTCTAATTCATTCATTTCATAATACAATAACATTAGCTCAACAGTGGTGCCACCAATCACGCAAACTGTCATGAATTTCAATATCCATCATCAGCCATTAGGATGACAATTCCATATGTTCAGTTGATTCTCAAAAAGGCATATACAAAAGCCTTCTTAGAAATGATGTTTGCCCAATATACTAGTGCTCTCTCTAAGAGTCTAAGCACTCTGACAATTACCTGAATGTTGTATCAACTTTTATGGTGTAATTCATATGTCAATAATCAAGAACTTCCCCTTGCTGAATTAATAGTTTGTATACTAAATTTACATGATATTTGTCTTACTCCTTCTCTAGTTTCTTATAACGTCCTTTTATGGATGAGATGGTTACCAATTACTTTAATACAGTCTTTGTAACACTATTATGCAGGTTCAAGTGAGATGCACAATACATTTACATCTCATAATTACAACTGATTTAAGTTACATTCTCATTTTTCAGTTGAAATTTTCACATTTTCATATTCTTCAGTGCCTTGGCACTTTAATTACCATGACTTGAGTGGGATCTATCAGTGTGTTTTACTTACATAAGAACACAAAATTTGGCACTCATTTCCTTTTATATTTTTGGCGCGGTGTCATAGTGTGGCAGAAAGCAGTCCAATAAGATGTGAAGTTGTAAAGCATTGTGTCCATATGGCTGGTGGTCACCCTCTTTTCTCCCTTCATGATGGTGCCAATTTCATATGTCCGTACCACATGAGTTGTTCTTCCGAAAATCGTTGATTGAACTTCCTGATGACTTCATTTCTGGATATCCCTGCAGACCATCTCCAGTAGTTAATCTCAGTTGCAATCAATCTTTTATTAATTGGGATTTGACTAAATAGGTTAATTTTCTGCCTGTCAATTGCCGCTTTTTTATTTCAAAATGACTGGTTTTGGGCAATATTGCCCATCTTTAGATACGTTGGACAAAAAAATAAATTGCAATTGGATTTTAATCCCTATTTTACAAAACATAAATCATTTTGTAATGTAATTACAATAAAAAAGTTGTGTTAATTCCAATTAAATTAAAAATTGTATAAAGTATCATATGTTGTAGTTACTGGGTAACTTGTCCTAATGAAACTATCACTTCACAGTTCTATGCAAATATTGCAGTTGCATGCTGTTGCTTTATGTTAAGATTTATAAGAAATTTGTTTGGTGCAAATGCCTGTAGCATTAAAGAGTTCCCTCTGCCCAAACTAATGGATTTAAAAAATACTATTGAAATACTTAGTATATAAAACATTGCTAACAAGTAAGCATGATACATAAAACATCAATGATGATGTCTTAGTTTTGCCAACATATCAAAAATTTTAAAACAATTTGATTGCTGCATAACATCTGTATCATGGAAGAATACCCCCATACAGGCACTAAGAGATTAAAGTACCTTATGAACTAATTTATATGTAAAATGCTCCAAGCCGTAACACAGAAACATTAACGAGGATGTCCTAGCTTCAAAAACATGTTTTATCACAGGGTAAAGGTAAATAACTTTTAATAAATTATTTAAAAAATGTGTCTTCTCTTCGTTCCATTCCAGTCTGTCAAATTTGCCAGGTGCCCTGTCCCATCCCAGAGCTTGAAATGCTAAAACATTTCTTGAAAAATAATAATTGATGTTTGCAAACTCACTTTTTCCATTCACCAGTTTTTCTGGGGTTTTTATTTGTGAGCGTAAATCTAAAGTTCTCCACCAACACATTCAAATAAAAACTTTTTAGAGCTCTGTGTAGTATCTCCAAATATTTTCCTATTGTGCGAAGTTCATGTTTGCTAGTTTTTACGTGTGCTCCAAAAAATAGCTAAAGTGAACTTCGAACAGTAGGGGAACAAACTGAGATACAAATAGAGCTCCAAAAAGTTTTTATTAGAATATGTTTGAGGAACTGGAAATTTACACCCCCCTCCCCCCCCCCCCTCCCCCCATGAAAAAGCCAGGAAAACAACTGAGTGAACAAAATGAGTTTGCACATGATAATTAATATAAGGAATTTAAAAGGCATGTTTTGGCCTTACCAGCTTTTGTGTGGGACAGATTACTTTAGTAAACCTCTACAAAAGCAGCCCGCCTCATATTGTGCAGCGGCAAATTTGACAGAGAAAGCCTCACAATGGCTCTGCTTTCATCCTAGTGCTTATGCAACTCCTTCTATGATCGTCCAATGGACAGAATAGAAGACACTTTTAAAAAAATTATTGTCTTATCCATATAGTAAAATATATTTATGAAGCTTGGGGAACCTAATTAATGTTTTTGTATAATGCCTTCAAAGTTTTTGTGTATAAATTATTTCAGTGATATATATTAATCCATTAATGCATGTAGAAAGCATTCTACAGATGTTATGCACCAATCAAATTGTTTTAAAAATTTTAATGTAATTTTTTGAATTTTAACATGTTTTCAAAGCTAAGAAATCATCATTAATGTTTTATGTTTAATGCTTAGCAATGCTTTATACACACTATGTGATCAAAAGTATCTTCACACCTGGCTGAAAATGACTCACAAGTTTGTGGTGCCCTCCATCGGTAATGCTGGAATTCAATATGGTGTTGGCCCACCCTTAGCCTTGCTGATAACTTCCACTCTTGCAGGCATATGTTCAATCAGGTGTTGGAAGGTTTCTTGGGGAATGGTAGCCCATTCTTCACGGAGTGCTGCACTAGGAGAGGTATCGATGTCGGTCAGTGAGGCCTGGCACGAAGTCGGCGTTCCAAAACATCCCAAAGGTGTTCTTTAGGATTCAGGTCAGGACTCTGTGCAGGCCAGTCCATTACAGGGATGTTATTGTTGTGTAACCACTCCACCACGGGCCGTGCATTATGAACAGGTACTCGATCGTGTTAAAAGATGCAATCGCCATCCTCAAGTTGCTCCTCAACAAGAAGGTGCTTAAAACACCAATGTAGGCCTGTGCTGTGATAGTGCCATGCAAAACAACAAGGGGTGCAAGCCCCCTCCACGAAAAACACGACCACTCCATAACACCACTGCCTCCAAATTTTGCTGTTGGCACTACACACTCTGGCAGATGACGTCCACCAGGCATTCGCCATACTCACACCCTGCCATTGGATGGCCACATTATGTACCGTGATTCGTCACTCCACACAACATTTTTCAACTGTTCAGTCATCGAAAGTTTACACTCCTTATACCAAGCAAGGTGTCGTTTGGCATTTACTGGTGCGATATGTGGCTTATGAACAGCTGCTTTACCATGAAATCCAAGTTTTATCACCTCCTACCTACCTGTCATAGTATTTGCAGTGTTTTCTGATGCAGTTTGGAATTCCTGTGTGATGGTCTGGATAGATGTCTGCCTATTACACATTACGACCCTCTTCCACTTCCACTTCACTGTCACATCAGAAACTGTGGACCTAGGAGTGTGGAAATCTAGCGTACAGATGTATGACACAAGTGACACCCAATCACCTGACCACGTTTGAAGTCCGTGAGTTCTGCGGAGCGGTCCATTCTGCTCTCTCACGATGTCTAACGACTACTGAGGTCACTGATATGGAGTACCTGGCAGCACTATGCACGTAATATGAAAAACGTGTGGTTTTCGGGGCTGTCCAGATACTTTTGATCGCATAGTGTATGAACTATTCCAGCATTGTGTTTTAATTCTGTTAGTACAGGCAGAGGAGACTATGCAACTCTATAAGCATTTGAACCAATCAGATTTCTTTTAAGTCTTAATAGCAATTAACAGCATACTTTTTTTTTTTTTTTGACTGATAGTTCCATTAAGACAGGTTTCTATGTAACTAAAAGATGTACTATGTAATGCAACATTTCTATTATAATTAGACTAAAAAAATTAATGCTTTCTAAACATAGGATTAGGGCCCAGTTGTAACTATTTTGTTGTTTAACACACCTGAAGATGTGCGACATTGCCCAAAACAGGTTAATCTGAAATAAAAACAGCAATTGATATAGAGAAAATATTTTTTTTTTTTTTTTTTTTTTTTTTTTTTTGTACAAATAAGGATCACAGATAACTCACTGTGACAAATATGTCTACTTTTGGAATTTAACTACCCATACTTTTCATCCATATGACATAACAATTCCTTTCTCACTTTTATGGTGCCTTATGCATCCAATGCAGGGCCAGGACTGGTACAGTACCTCTCCAGTTTCACGGAGAACCAGCCATATCTGTATATAGGCTATTTATTAGTATGATGGAGTCACCACTAACAATGGCATTTTAAAGTTGCTGCTAGCTCTCCCCCTCTCCTGGACAGGAATCCATGTCAGAATCTAGTATAATCACATGATTTAATTTGACATTAGTTTTCAAAGTATTTGTGAATCATGTATTTGAAGTTTGGCATGGGAACTAGCCCAGTATTTATCTAGGTGGATGTGGAAAAACCACCTAAAATCAATCCAGACTGACCAGCACACCAATTCCCATTGTTAATCCATCAGGCAGATCTGATCCAGGCCCAGCACACCTCCCCATGTCCCGGAAGCAGGTGCTTTAATTTGCTTGGCTATCCAGGCAGGTTCATGTGACATAATCCTTCCAATAATTGTTTTGGAATTTTTTTCTTTTGTTTCCTTTCTAATCTGTTGATTCCATAAAATATTACTTAATGTTCCAGTAGTGAACTCCTCCACATTTGTTACTGAATTAATTTCCTTATCTTGTTTATCATCTTGTGTAATTCTTACTTCTACTTCCAGATATTTGTATTCTTCAGTATGTGTTAATGTTCCCATCCCTTTTCCCACTGTCAAATCTTGATTTGTTCCTCCTATTACCATGTATTTTGTTTGAGCCATGTTGACCTAAGACCTCATGTTTTCCTCTGTTAATTTCCTGGTAAATAATCAGTGTCATCTTCATCTTGGGCCAAAATTAGCTGTATATCAGCAAATTATAGTGATAGTATAGTACTATCATGCATTGGAATTCCCGTGTTCTTACACTTTTTCTTCCAATTTTCCAGTGCTTTCTCTATGTATATTTTTGCAAAGGGTTGATGATAGACTGCATCCCAGACACATTCCCTTTGTAACTTAAAATCCAGATGACAGAAAGTTTTGTATTTTTGTTCTTGCTGTAGAGTTTTCATAAAGGTTCGTAATTCCTTTAATTATGATAGGATTAATATTTGATGATTTCAAAACCTTCAACAACCTGCATAAAGATATATTGTCATAGGCTTTTTCTATGTCTACAAATTCTAAGTGATGTCACTGACCTCGAATATTTCTCTTTTCAAGCCAAACAAAGTGTAAGGCCTATAGCTGACCTTCCTTCAGTTTGTTCTTTGGCCTCCATTTCCATAAATTCTGCCTCTAAAAATTTTTCCATAATCCTTCCATTAAGCCCGCTAAATATCACAGTTATTCCTCTATAATTCTTATATTCGTTTTTCCTCCTTTCATATGAGTTGCTGGTGTAAATCTTACTTTCTGATTTTTGGGATCATCTCACTATTTGCCGGCCGGGGTGGCCGAGCGGTTCTAGGCTCTACAGTCTGGAACCGCTTTACCACTACGGTCGCAGGTTCGAATCCTGCCTGGGGCATGGATGTGTGTGCTGTCCTTAGGTTAGTTAGGTTTAAGTGGTTCTAAGTTCTAGGGGACTGATGACCTCAGAAGTTAAGTCCCATAGTGCTCAGAGCCATCTCACTATTTAAACATTTTTCCAAAGGGTTTCGCAGAAGTTTACTTAATTTATCTCTACTGTATCTCATCAGTTCAGCTAGGCTTCCTCCAATTCATGTAGCTCTTTTGTTCTTTAAAGTTTTGATTGAGTCTTCTACTGTTTGTATGCCCAAAAAGAAATGCTTTCATTATTTTCTATTATTTCCGTTTTGTTATTTATTGAATCCAAAAATTCTTCCGTATTTTCTGTCGACAGTTCTTTAAAATATTGTCACATAGAAGAAGGTTTAATTAGATGAATGACGAACACTAACTTCAGAGCGAACTGCCTCCAGCCAGAACACATACAGTATGTATACAGTTACAGAACATTCCAGTACAATGATTCTTGACATTTGTGGATACTTCTAGAATGTACTCGAACCAAATATAGAAATTAAAATTTTACAGTTCAGGTGAGTTTTGAACTCATGACCCTCCATGCAACAGTCTAGTATTGTAACCACTACACCATGGTGACTGTGCTACTCAGCTTCTTCTGTGACAATATTTTCCCAGGTCTAAATACTAATATATCCAATTAGTTGTTTATACTAATGTATCTAATTAGTTGTTTTTCTTTAGAGATTTTCCTCAGTATTTTTGATATCTTTCATGGTTCTGCTCTTCTTTTTCCTCCAGTAAGATTGCCAACTTTATTACACGTCTGTTTCCAAGTCTTATTTTTTGTTTCAGTCACATTTTGCTGATTTGCATTCTTAGTTCTGTCACTGCTTGAGTACTTCGTACATTTAGCCATTTTAAATATTCCTGTTTCGGTATTTGTATTTTTTTCTTTACATCTGAATCAAAATAATGCAGTAGTTTTATTCACTTTCAATTAATTGCTTCCCCTGGAGCTTTGTTGGCTGTGTCATATAAAGTATTAACGATAAATTTATATTGTGTTTCTGTATTACAAAATTCTGTTTCAGTTATTTTTTCACCCTACTTTTTTGTGTAGCCTGAACATACATGGTACTTTCATTTTCTAGGCTTTCCATTATAGAGTAATGCTCTAGATTATTGAGGGTAGTGTAGGAAGAAGATGTATGAATAATTGAAAACATGAATAATTGAGATATTTTCAAACACATATTCTTTGTTCGAAAATTTATCCAAGTTCTTTTATGTAGGTACTGTAGGCCTGTGTATTTCTTAAAATATTCTATAACTGTATGCTTCTGAGAGGAGTTGACATTTTCTCATGTGGAATTTTGAATTTTTCTTGCAGCAATGCCATTGTACTGAAACACCCTCTAGCTCATATAATCTAGAAGAGTATCAACACATTGCAATGTGGAACAATGACTGATGAGGCCACTATCTTCATCCCCACTTTTGCATTCACCGCCCTCTTCTTTGTTTTGTTGTGAAGCATTGGTCAGAATTTTGGCATCACTCATGCACTGTAAGCTGGGTACACATACATCAATTTTCAGCCACTCTTTCAAGTTTCCTTCAGTGATATCCTCAAAACCATTTCAACCCATTGCTAGAATTATTATTTGTGCAGTTGTTATTTCTTCATCACCAAAACCTTGAAAATCACTTTCTTCTTTATCTGGAAGGTTTTTCTTCCTTGATTGGAGGCTTGACTCCCTGCCAGGCATCAGAAATCCCATGTATGGCATCTAGAATTGTCACTTTCTTCCAGAATGCTACCAAATTATCATGATCATCATTGACTTTCATACTCAGTAGACCAGCTCATTAATGCCATTTTGGCGATGCATTTATGCATTGGTCCATTGACTGTATAATGGCACTCATATTGGACATAAAAACTTAATTATTATGAGACCATCATCATGTGTGGAATTAGTTTTTGAAAATTTCACTATCTCTCAATACTTCTTTTTGGTTGTAATAATGCACAGGGGATCCACAGCTGTGATACCCTTGAATGCTCAAGGTGTTTTTGATTTTCCAATCAGTAGTAGTTTCATTTTGTGGTTCCCAGATGCATTACTGGTGCACAAAATGTTAATGCATTCCTGAGACAATTTATATCCAGGAACACGAACTTCACTCTTAAAAGTGAGGGTTCTAGTTGGTAGGCCAATAGAGGCCACTTTATCTGCAGTATAAATTTGGCTGCTGTGCTTTCATCTGCAGTACAATTTGGCCTGGTGTGAAATTCTCTTCTTCCACATATTTCTGGAACTTTTCCCAGAAGGAATCAGCTCCTGCAACTTTTGAACTAAGCCACTCTCCTTGCAATTGATAAATCTCCTGGCATTGTTTGAATCTGGTGAGCTATCCAAATAAGGCATTAAATTCTCCCTCTAACCCTAGAGCTTCATGAACAGATTTAGCTTTTTCGGCACAAATCACATCTGAAACAATGAAACTTTCTACTCGTTTTCATCTAAACTATTGCAAAAGAGTAGCATCTAATTCGTCAAATGTAGATCTCTTTACACTTTTTCATACAGGTGGTCCAGAAGTAGAACTGCATTTCCCGATAAAATCCTGTATTTCCTGTGTATTCTTTTTAATGTCCTGAACAGGCTGCATTCCAATATAATAATCAGCTCTTCGTTTTTGCAGCAGTTTCCTCCTTCTAGAATCTTTCAATTGATTCTAATTTTTGTTTTAATTTCAGCACATGTTTCTTTTGTTTCTCCAACATCTCTTTTACAAATGTCTTTTAACATGCTTGATACAAATGTCTTTTAACATGCTGGTTTGACACTTACATGTCAATTAACATCAGAAACTGAGTCTGTTTTTTATTTACACAGAAAAGGATGGCTAATAACAGTGGAAACAATACTCTGTTGTCACTCAGCAGTTGTTTAAATGATGGAAAAGGCACTTATTGTCATATGGCAGATTGTTTATTGCTGTCTGCGAGAGAAAAATATTGAGCTTTTTGTATTAGATGCATCCATAACCCGCAAACTGGATAATCCACACATGAATAATTGGGAATACATTGTACTTTAGAATGAAATCTTCCTCATCATTAACAATTTCTCCTTTACTCATCATATCTACACATGGAAACAAAAATTTAGAGCTGATTTGGTGACCACTATAGGTCTCACCTCTGCATTCTTTGACATCTTAATGTTTTTAAGGCTATTTTTTCTGTAATTATTATTTAATCATTTATTGTTTTTATTGAAGTTTATCCTGATGCCATGGATATTTATGAATTTTTTTATGCAGATAAAAACAATTTTGAATTTGTAGTGAATTTTCTTGTACATGGGGATAAATAACAAATGACAGTATATTTTAGTCTGTAAGACTTCACAGTGTTACTTAGACAATTTGTTGACAACTTAAAACTGGTTTGGTTTATTTAATTTAACAGATATGTAATCAGTCCCTTGAAAGTGCAATTATACATTGGTGGAAGGTGTAGGACTCTAGCAAGAAACATATGCTTAAACTGAGATATCACTGCACACACAGATATGTGTGATGGCAGTGGTTTCTGAAATGAAGTGTCTCATATAACAGAGAAACAGTAACTCATTGCAAGCTACAAACAAGTGAAAAACGAAGGGTGTTTTCTGAGTGACATTGTACACTTCTGGAGACAAAGCCTGGATTATGAACATGAGCTAAATGTCTGGAAGAAACTTGCTGGTTTATGTTACTTTGAGTCTCATGTCTATCGAACAAGCTGTCTTTACAATTATATGGGTATGGGCCCAAATAAGTACCTCAGCCTTCAGTGACATGGCATGTGAATTTTGCAGTGAAATGATTGAAACAAAAGATGGCATCCCTATCATGAGATAATCAGAGTTCACCACTGTCTCATTGCAGTAGTGGAATACTACACTGACTGACCAAAAAAGTGAAGCACACAGAACAGGAGGGGGAAATGAAATTTCACAGGTTGAAAGGGTATGTAATGTTATGTTAGTGATTACAAAATTGAGCTAAATTTACAAAGATCTTGCCAGTATGAGCCCACTTATCAGTACGATGTTACACTCCCTCTGGTCTGGATGCATGCATTGATTCAGTTGTCAAGGGTAGCCATTCTTTCCTTTCCTGAGGCAAGATGGCTCTCAACTGTTTAACTGGTCCTTGATATCCAGGATACTGGCACTGGGACAGAGTTGACAAATGAGTTGGTTTCACACGTGTTCTTTCTGGAATATATCCAGGGACCATGCTGACCTGGAGAGTGCCTCGACATCACACAGACAGTTAGACACACATGGCATGTGTGGACAAGCATTGTCCTCTCGAAAAATTGCACCACACTACTTTCGCGTGGGAGGTAGCAAGTGGAGGATGCAGCATGTCCGAGATGTGCCATTGTGCCATCAAGAGTACCATCAGTCAGTACCAACCATGATCTAAAGTCATACCCAATGGCTCCCTAAACCATGACTCCAGGATTAACCCTGCTGTGCCTCTCCAAAGAATGAGATCTCTCTCCAGGTCACTGCCCTGCTTGCGGATGATGCTCATCTCAGGTAGCGCATTACCGCAATTCATTGCTAAACACAGCTGTCAGCAGTCAATGCTTCCAGTCACGTCATCACTCCTAATGCACCCAATGTGTTGCGGTGTAAATGGCAGCCTGAACATAGAATGGTAATACCCTAGTCCAGTTGCTGCTAGTCCCCAACCAACGGTGTGGGGTGATGCAGCATGTTGCAGGGAATTCATTACTTGTTGGTTGGTTGGTTTGGGGAAGGAGACCAGACAGCGAGGTCATCGGTCTCATTGGATTAGGGAAGGACAGGGAAGGAAGTCGGCCGTGCCCTTTCAAAGGAACCATCCCGGCATTTGCCTGGAGTGATATAGGGAAATCATGGAAAACCTAAATCAGGATGGCCGGACGCAGGATTGAACCGTCGTCCTCCCAAATGCGAGTCCAGTGTCTAACCACTGCGCCACCCCGCTCGGTCTTTACTTGTTCTCAGATGACAGATCCAGATGTGATGCATGGTACACAATCCAGCGATTCTCTCTTGTGTTGGTCAGTTGGTGGTAGACTTGCCCTCATTCTCCCATGCAGACCAACATCGGGCCATTTTCACATTCAAATGTCCTACAACTCTGGATATTTGCACGATTTGACTGGCCAGCCACTGGGAGACCAACAATGAGGCCCCTTTCAAACTGTCAGATGATATGCTGTCTCAAAAGAATCCTTCACAGTCATTGCTTAACATCTGACGCTGTTCACATTCAACATCATTGTATTACCTACCTACTGTGCATTAAGTTTCATATTGAGCTGAGTTTGCTCTACAAGATATAAGAATCTGAAGTTTGCATTTTCTTCTTCTTCTTCTTCTTCTTCTTTCCGTGTCACAATTTTTGCACCCAACTTTCATTCATATTATCTAGCATTGTTAGTTCGCCTTGGGTAATCTCGCATTTGGGAGGACGACGGTTCAGTTCCGCGTCCGGCCATCCTGATTTAGGTTTTCCGTGATTTCCCTAAATAATTTCAGGCAAATACCGGGATGCTTCCTTTGAAAGGGCACAGCCGACTTCCCTCCCCATCCTTCCCTAATCCAATGAGACCGATGACCTCACAATTTGGTCTCCTCCCCCCCCAAAATCAACCCTTCATCAACCTTGTGTAATCAAATAAACTCTTCTTTGCTGTTAAAACTATGGTCTTTCTAGTGAGTCCAGGTTGGAAAGTTCTATGAACACCCCTTTTTTTTTGCAAAATCAGATCAGATATTGATTTCTTACAAAATCTTCAATTTTGCACTTAATTTATTTAATATTGGAAAGTGGTAAATAAATAAAACTTAATATTTGAGAACCTTTTGTTGCTAGGTTACTACATTCCATGACGTAATACCTTTAGTCCCTGGGATAGAAGAACTCGAACTTTGAAGTTTTTTCATGTGAATTTGTCTAAAATTTTCTGGCTGAATATAGCTTTTAGAATCCTTTTCATTATTATTCTTAAGAGAAAGCAGAAAATTGTACTAGGTGGCCAAATTTAATTTCTGTCAGTCACCAGAAATTTACATTCAAGCTGTGCAAAGTCACACACAGAGTCAAAGAAGTGACTATATCTCAGTCAGTATTGCTTTGAGGAATGTTAAACATTACTAATGCTTATTAGGGACAAGTGCAAATTTCAACAAAATTCATGACGATCAAAGTGATTTGTTGACATGGAATGATCCAGAATTTACATTCCTCAGCCCAAGTATTCTGATAAATTGTAGGACTAGTGGCTAATGAGGTGTTCTTTTTCTTTATTTTTGAATATTTGGGGATTTTCAACTTAGTGCCTGATGTTGAGTGGCAGTCTGTCATAGATTTATATAAAACTGCTGTCTAAAATCTAGCGAGGAATGCACAGTATATAGAAATTATTTCTACTTCTGATATTGTGACTGGGCATTGCTGAGTTAATTCTAAATTTACTCTTGTTACTTACTACAGATACCATTAGGGAGTATAAAGTTAGTGAGTATGCATTGGTTTCCTATCAACACTGTCCTATAATCCCATCATCCTTCCTGTAAACCAATATGTCCAGTAAAGGAAGCTTTCCATCTCTTTCAATCTCCATTGTGTAGCTGAGGCTGGGATGATTGGATTTGGATTGTTTGGGGGAAGAGACCAAGCAGCAAGGTCATCGGTCTCATTGGATTAGGGAAGGAAGTCGGCTGTGCCCTTTCAAAGGAACGATCCCAGCATTTGCCTGGAGTGATTTAGGGAAATCATGAAAAACCCAAATCAGGATGGCCGGACGCGGGATTGAACCGTCGTCCTCCCGAATGCGAGTCCAGTGTGCTACCACTGCGCCACTTTGCTCGGTGGCTGGGATGAAGCCAATTAAAATGATCTAAGAAATGACTGAGAGTGACTAGTCCATGTGTCACACCATAAACATATTGTCGACATACCTCAATAAACAGTTTGTTTTATAAATTGACCTCGGTACAGGACACCAAATCTTTGTCACTTCCCAATTTTTCACGGACTGAAATCAAGGACTCCTCAAAGAACCTAGATAAAAAGAAATACTACCTCAAAGCTCACAACCAATGCCAAAGTACAAAGACATAAAAACTTCAAGCAGTTAATAGAGACCATAGAATTGGAGATATGGTGTTCAAATTTTCCAACATGAGGCACAAGACCAAATGCTAGATATTTCATCAAATTGTATGTGGGCATATGCAAATTATCTACAATTGGCCAAAGTGGTACCCCTTCTTTGTGGATCTTTGGCAAAGCATATAATCTTGGTGGAACGGTAGCACCAGGCAAAATCTTTTTGAGTCCATCTCCAACAATGAACTTTTTCAAAAGTGAAAGTGTTCATTCAATATGGTTAATCTGCAATCTACAGTTAGCTGAGCCCTTATGAAAAGGATTCATTTTGCCCACAAATATGTGGACAAAATTGATCCTTTGCTTAAGGGCTCAGCTAGCTGTAGATGGGAGATTGACCATACTGAATGAACACTTCTTTGTCATAGGTAGTGTGATGTTGTCTTTGTCCACTGGTAATATTCATAAATCTGGATCTCCTCCAATGGACTAGATTGCTGCCCTTTCAACAGAGGGTATGTGATGCAACGCATGAGAAACCTTGTGCGTGACTTCATTGCTTGGTTTTTAAAAGAGCTACAGAGTGCTTATACAACAGAGCAAATAAATTAAGTGGTGGAAAGGCTCCGTTGTGTGGGGGCAAGATTTAGGCCTTCCTTCAAAACTGACAGTGTGGTGTCATCCAAATCGTATGTCATGAGGTTAATCGCAATCCATTGACAGGCATTTTGATGCCTTGGGTTCACAACAAAGGGTTTGAAATGTTGAAGATTGCCAAGTGGTGGCACTCCTGTGCATCCAGTCTGATAGTCCCCAAGAATAGCAATCCACCTATTTCCAGGATTCTGCCAATAGCAGTGACAAAGCCTCCAGCTGTAAGTAAAAAAATCTTTGGGTATAACATCCAGTTGTCTGTGAGTAAAATGAATGCCCTCCTTTACTTTGGCTAAATTAGCATGGTTCTTAATATTACTGGCCATATTAGTATTAATATAATAGAAAAAAATCTAGCTAATTTAGATATAATACCTCCATTATGTCATCTTAGGGAAAAAGCGAGGTGACTCAGGAGCTTCTCTTTCTGCTAAAAAAGTTTGTCAAATTTCTGTACAAGTTCAACCATCTCCTCTCCATGGAGGAACTTGTGACCAAATGAAGTTTCCCAGGTTTTTTTTTTAATACTGATTTTGGAGGTTGTGGCGTAGCCACAGTGACTAGTTGCTCTTGACCATTTCTTGGTCCCTTTTAATCTCAGTTGCTTTCATCCTGGCATCAAGTTCACAGTGGAGGTTGAAAGACATAGAAAACTTTTTTCTGGATGCAATGGTCTAGAGGAAAGATGATAGGGCTCTGGGACACAGTGTTTACAGGAAAGCAACTGGTAAGTACAGGTGACATGTTGTCATCCACCATGTGGGTTTCTGATCTGACACAAGAAAAAAATATTATTCTTGAAGAATCAATTTTGTCAACACCACTAGTAATTCTTTTTATTACTGTTACCAGCTTCAACAGAACTATGCTATCAGCATTGGATCTTGTAATAGTAATAACAAGAATTACTAGAGGTCTTGGCAAACTTGACACTTCAAGAATAATATGATCTTCAGATCACCTCCAACGATTCGCACAATGTTCAATTTATGAAGCAGCATCTGTGAGGCAATGGTTTGTAGACAATAACATTCCTGAAATAGATTGGCCTGGCCAGAGTCCCAACCTGAAACCAATGGAACACCTTTGGGATGCGTTAGACTGTCAACCCTAGCCAGAGTCCCAACCTGAATCCAACAGAACGCCTTTGGGACGAGTTGGAATGTCTACTTTTCTCCAAATGCCAGTGCCCAATATCATTACCTTCTCTGGTTCAGCTCTTGAGCAAGAAGGGACTGCCATTTCTCCATAGACATCCATACATCTCATTGAAAGTGTTCCCAGCAGAGTTCAAGTCATAATTATGGCATAGTATGAACACAACTGATATCAATTTCCACTAATAGACATACACACATAAAAAAAAAAATTTGCATCACCTCGCTTCCGAGAACTTCTGAAAATAGACATTGACTGTGGATATTGTATCACAGACATAGTCCCTTTAACTGTTCAGAGGTGTCACTAAACCCGCCCAAAGATGTAAACAACTGTGCACAAGCAGCGACCATTAGACAGAGGGGATCCAGCAGCCGATCAGTTTCAGTCATTCCACCACAAGGAGGTACACTGCTCATGTTGTCTCTAGTTCAACCATGCCTAGACAGTCAATACCGCAGTTCGATCATGTCCGCATTGTTACTTTGTGCCAGGAAGAGCTCTGAAGAAGGGAAGTGTGCAGGCGTCTCAGAGTGAACCAAAGCGATGTTCGGACATGGAGGAGATACAGAGAGACAGGAACTGTCAATTACATGCCTCGCTCAGGCCACCCAAGGGCTACTACTGCAGTGAATGACCGCTACATATGGATTATGGCTCGGAGGAACCCTGACAGCAATGCCACGACGTTGAATAATGCTTTTCGTGCAGCCACAGGAAATCGTGTTTCGACTCAAACTGTGCGCAATAGGCTGCATGATGTGCAACTTCACTCCCGACATCCTTGGCAAGGTCCATCTTCGCAGTGCGGTACAGATGGGCCCAACAACATGCCGAATGGACCGCTCACAATTGGCATCACGGTCTTTTCACCGATGAGTGTCACATATGGCTTCAATCAGACAAGTGTCGGAGACATGTTTGGAAGCACCCCGGTCAGGCTGAATGCCTTAGACACACTGTCCAGCAAGTGCAGCAAGGTGGAGGTCCCCGTATCTTTAGGGAAGGCATTATGTGGGGCTGACATACGATGCTGGTGGTAATGGAAGGTGCTGTAATGGCTGTACGATATGTGAATGCCAACCTGTGACCAATAGTGCAACCATATCAGCAGCATATTGGTGAGGCATTCATCTTCATGGATGACAATTACATCCCCATTGTGCACATCTTGTGAATGACTTCCTTCAGGATAACGACATTGCTCAACTAGAGTGGCCAGCATGTTCTCCAGACATGATGAACCCTATCAAATACGCCTGGTATAGATTGAAAAGGGCTGTTTATGGACAACGTGACCCACTAACCACTCTGAGGGATCTACGCCGAATTGCCATTGAGGAGTGGGACAATCTGGACCAACAGTGCCTTGATGAACTTGTGGATAGTATGCCACGACAAATACAGGCATGTATCAATGCAAGAGGACGTGCTACTGGGTATTAGAGGTACCAGTGTACAACAGTCTGGACCACCACTTCTGAAGGTCTTGCTGTATGGTGGTACAACATGTAATGTGTGGTTTCCATTAGCAATAAAAAGGGCAGAAATGATGTTGACGTTGATCTCTATTCCAATTTTCTGTATGGGTTCCGGAACTCTCAGAACCAAGGTGTTGCAAAACTTTTTTGTTGTGAGTAGTTTCTCTGTTTCTCTATGACTGAATCCCAATGTCTCAGCAGCCCTGTTATTCCATCCTGGACACTGATTCTGTTCATCTGTCGAATGGCTTGGTTAAGGATGGTAAGAAGCTCCAGTGGAAAAAGGTAATGATATCCACAAATAGGTGAAACAAATCAAAGTCTGGTAGACTCATGTCTGGGTTATAGCGTCGTGGAGGATGAGTGGCCCAGCCTCAAGCAACTGCTCCAGATTTTGTGCATTTTTCTGCACAGGTTTTGCCTGAAGTTATGTAATACACTGTTGTGACACTTGTCCCACATGGAACTCTATCTGTCTTGACGATTCCTTGGTGACCGTAAACAAAATCATCATTTTCTAGAGCTTTGATTGAGTTCATCGAAATTTTTTTGGATGTGGGGAATCTGAAGCTCTCCACACAGTGAACTGTGATTTCAACACCAGTTCAAAATCTGTAATCCACATTTTGTCAATAATGACAGTTTGACACAAGAATAGTTGACCTTCGTGGTTGAATTATTGTTTGAGCAAGGTTCCAATATCCACAGTTTCTGCTTCTATTCAGCAGTCAAACAGTGTGGGACCCATCTCATAGATTGTTTGTCAGAATACAGAATATTTATGTTGGCGGAACTCCAACCACAAAAAATGATAAACCCAACATAAAACTGTACTTCGTCCACTGTAAACTCACCACAAACTTCTCGTAATGCATTGTGCCGTTGTGTTTTTGCCGTGTAAAGTTTTGATTTACGACCTCTGGTCTTCAACTGGCACAGTACCTGAGACTACATCTCACAAACTTTTTGTTAGAGTACACAGAGAAAAAACACTTGAAGATGGCTGCCAGATGGACTACTGAAATATTGTGTCAAGATGATTGTATGAGCCAGATGTAGGCCTCAGAAGAATATAATAGGAAGTACACATATTGGCACGTAAGTATAAGAATTCCTAGATCCCTGAAAATATTTCTGCAAGATGTTCAGTTATCAGCTCAACACAATATTGTTATTGCACACTTCTGTTGGACAAATACTTTTCTCATCTTGGCTACAGTGGGGATAGATAGTTTTATGAACCTGACTAAAAAAGAACAAGCAGAGGGAAGCATGAAGGTAGTAGCTGGTAGACGGGGAGGGGGGGGGGGGGAGCTAGAAAGGAACTAGTATATATTAAAGGCAGAAGATTTACTGGATTGAAGATGCATTGCAGGTAACAGATCCCACCTGCACAGTCATGAGAAGCCATTGTTGGGAAGATCGGCGGCACAGATTGCCCTTTCTTTTATTAATGCCTCATTACTATTGCTGAATATTTTCTGTGTAATGTTGTAATACTCAGGATCATTGTGAGTTTGTGTGCAGTGCCACTATCCTGTTTTAACTACACAGTGGTATGCAAGTGTAAGGTCTGAAGCTTGAGACGTACTAACAATGATGTGAATGAAATTGAAAATTTTTACTTGTCAAGTGCTGCAACAGCATTTTTCGTTTATAATTGTATACTTTTCCTAAACATTTTCTTTAGCAAAAGCGTCTTTCAGTACAGAGCAGTGCAGTACATTTTTCAGAAGTCAGTTTCAATGAGAATTCTTTACTTCTGTTGTGCATGAAATAATAAAACATTCCACTGTGAAATTTCTCCACTTAATATGGTTTCACTGACAATTTAATTTACTTTCCAGATGTCACTTCCCTCCTTCAGCAGCTCCTGGATGTTGAGCGAGAACATCTAGAGCTTGAAAAGCAACGGCTTGCATTTGATCGGCAGATTGGAGCACAACTAATGTGCTTGGTTCCCATTGTTAGCAGCATTTTACAAAAACATGCAGCCCCTCAACACACAGAGAATAATTGGCATTTCAGTAATGCGCAACGTGATTCAGACAGTGATCATAATTAAGCCATAAAACGTTGTTCCTCATAAAGATGCATTTAAAATAGAAATAAGAATATAATAACCCTAAAGATGTTAAACGTTCACATAGATTTTTTAATGTGAGAAGCAACTGCTACGCAATTTTGTAGTACAAGAGATTATAAGAACTTGAATTTAATTTTAATTACAAAAGTAATTATTTTTAAACAATGCAAAAGAAAGACTTTTTAGTGTAAGTTTAGATGTAGTAATAGATTTTGTATACATTATAATACCTGGGAAAGAACTCTGATGTATACCACAAATAATGTTGTATGTAACAATAAATAGAAGTGAAGATGATAATTTGCAAGCAAGAAAGTACTGTGAATGTCATTTTCTTATCAAAGCTGTTCTCAGTGATATGGACTAAAAACACATTTTAACCCTGAACACATTGACTGCCGCATGAGTAGTGGTGGATGTTTCACAATCAGGCTAGGCTGCAGTGTTAGTCGTGAAGTTCTGTTGTAGCTGCTGGTGGGCATGTGATGTCAGGCATAAGGCTCTGCTTTCTACTGCGGTGGCCTCATGGCAGTCAACATTTTAAATTTAATAATGTTATAAAAATGCCGTGAGTGACAGTCTCTGATCAGAAGTGTTGATTACAAAACACCTTCAAGGAAAAAACTAGGAAACCATGGTTGGTATTCAAATGTTTAAGAAATTTAACTGCTCTTTTATCTAGTGTTTGTAGCAGCCCTTCAGGTAAGAAGTAGTTCTCTTTATGAAATTGTGCAGCCACCAGTCAAACAGTCCACAATTTATTAATCAGTAGCAAGCAAAGTCACCTGAATGGGAATTTTGTAAATATTTGGCAGCAAGTACTACTTTATGAGTGAGTATCAGATGGTACTGGTACTGGCTGCAGAAAGTGGTCAGTTCTGGAAGTACAGTTGTAATGTAGAGGAATCCGTAGTATAAATATGGTAGACAAACTAAGCCAGGATATATGCTATGCCTCCTAGTTGGTCTCCTATAGTAGCACAGCATTTTCAATACGGGAGACAAAGTGTAAATTTAATACCATATTTTGAGAGTTCTTGCTATAGAGGAACCAATGATGCATACAATTCTTGGGAATCTCCATGGGTGAGGCTTGCAGATATGCTTGTAAAAACAACTTTGCTTACAGAAAAATAGAAATGATTGTGGCTGTGTACGGGATTGCATGAACTGGTAATTTTAGCTTGTGGTAATTGGTAAGTAACTGGAGGTCAGTGAAGGAAGATGCACAAAAAAATAAAACTGATCACAGGGAAGAGGAATGGATGACTCTGAGTTTCTCAGAGAATGGATAGTGCACCTGCAAATTAGACCTTTCTGCAAAATTATTGTCTGATTTATTTTTGAGTGTTTGTAATCCATGCCAGGCCAAATTAATATGGAAGAGCAAAGAAATTTAGAGTCAAGCTTCTGGATTGATGTCTACATGATGCAATCAGTATGAAAGTTGGAGCTGTGTTCCGGCATGTTACAAAGGAACCCTTCTCTTACATGCTATTGAGAATGTTTAAATAACAAATTTTCCTACATTATATATACAAGAAGTAGTCAAAAATATGAAAACACCATGAGAAATGCATGCTTGAACATAAATGCAATTGCTAACGAAGCCTGCGGGTTGAAGTGTTGTATTTGATCATGAGCAGCACCTGTGCAATGTCCTCAATACGCTGCAAGTGTCAATCGTGGTTGGAACAGTCTTCTGTATAGTTGTGAGTGCATTAAGAGAGAACTCAGTGCGTTCGAACATGGGCAGATTGTTGCTACTCATATGGTGGGTGCTTCCATAACTAAGGTAGCCAAAGTGTTTCGTGTTTCAAGAGGCACCATATCGAAGATTTACATTGCATACAGGGAAAGTGGAGAAACTTCATCCACTAGGTCACAAAGCAAATGAAAGTGTGTGTTGAGCGAACGTGACAGCTACTCAGTAATGAGGATTGTGACGAAAAATAAGATGCAAACGGCTGGTTACTGCAGGACTGAATACAGCACTCACGAAGCATGCCAGCACCAAAACAACATGAAGGGAACTCGAGCAGGGAACTGCAAGGAGAGCTGGAATTCCAAAACGCTGATGCCTGTAACAGGAAAATTTGCTGCCAAAGCCATAAAACCTGGGCTGTGGGACCATAGAAGAAAGTCTTTTATCATAAGAGTCTTGCTTCACAGTGTTTCCAACTGCTGGCCCAGTTTACATACCAAGAGTAAAACAAGCAGCATGGTTTGGACAGTCGTATCTTGGTATTCCATGGGCCCCGTGGTTACTCTAGTCCCATCAACAAAGGAAAATGAGGAGGAAAATATATAGTCACAAACTTTTGTCCAGTAGTAGGAAGGATTGCGATGAACAACATCCTAAAAATCCTGACCAAGGGAGTGTGTGTGTTGATGTACAGGGACATTTAATGATCACTTTCTTATGTTTTTCTTGAAACTCGAAAAACATGGCTTCCAATAAAACTAGTACCTATTACAAAATTAAACTAAATTAAATCTCCTACAAAAAAGATTCAGTTCATTTTTTCTGCATTGCAGAAAATGAAAAATCACAGATTATTAAAAATATTGTTTCAATGGTACAAAATCAACATTTATTTTGTAATTAAATGGATTACGAATGAATGTGTGCACCACACCTAACTGCAGTAGACACACATTGAGAGATAAATTGTGTTCTGAGAATAAGAGGGTTGGGGGGGGGGGGGGGATCGGGTGGATGAGCAGAAGTGCAACATAGGTCATCGAGTTGCATTCATGCATTTCCCTCGCCATACATCAGCAAACTGAAGAGCAAGTAGGTGATTGCCCATTTTATCAACCCCAGTATGTCACAAGAAGCAACTACGGAGTATTTCAAAAAGTTATACCAACCCTTCAACAGTTCACCTTATGAATCGCTGTGTGCAGTTGTATCCGGGGGATGTTTATTTTTCACAAAGTGCTTTAACATTGTTTGCAATGCAGACATGAGTTACTAATAGTACTAATACAAGAAACACATAAGGGCAATCTATGTAAATCTCTGCACACTGTTCCACACTGTTTGAGAGTAAATTGAATCTTAGTGATCCTGTACAGCAGCTATAGTGTTAGTCTGTAAAAGGCAACTTCCCCACCATCAGCACTGCTTGCTTTTCAGTTTACATACAGATATACCTCCGCAGCATTTCCTGTCCATTTCTCTTAAGTGAATAGGCAAAACAATTTCACTGAGCTCTTGTTTATAAAGAGGGTTTCCGTAATGGTGTGCAAAAATTTAACAGGACATAGAGGATGCTGTCCTCAACAATTTGAGGTAGGGAACCTGGGGTTAGAGAAGCCAACTTAAGGAGATATGGAAGTAAACCTGTCTACCGCTTTGTCTAACATTACTGTTTTCCGGCTTATTTATGACTAACATGCGTACAAGTTTACACATATTGTGCTGTTTATTTAGATGCACATTCTCTATTTCCTGAAAGGAAACAAGGACGATGAGCCTGATTACTTGGAATTCATGATGCAGGTTTTGTTTACTTGTCCATAAGGTGGTTGTATCATATTTACATTGTCCCATGACAGAACATGCTATGAGTTACTACTCAGTGCTCTTCAGAGACATACAGTACAATATGATGGAGCAGTACCAGTACGGTTTTGGAGAACTCACTGACATGCACCTTACATATGGGGAAGTACACTGCAATGTTCTTGCTGCTGAAAGGCTGTAAAGGGAATGATTTCCTAACAGTCATCATTCGTGGTGATGACAAGTGTTCATTTCTCTCAATCGACGAATGTGGGAGACTGCTTGATTGAAAAGAAGAAACAAGGGACCTGGCAATGTGAGGACCACTCACATATTCATTAGAATCTTGTTTGCCGATGTCATGCTTGCATTGAGGTGGATGTGGCTGTCAGTGTCAGCACGTTTTGTAAGATGCAGTACAAATGGTACATTCATTGTGTCAGTGATGGTATTTGCAGTTAACTGCAACTAATGTAAATGAAAAAGTATACAGTAATTTGATTTTATTCATGTTATCTCCTTACGCTGGCTTCTCTGACCCCAGGTTCCCTGCCTCATATTGTTCACGGGAACATCTTCCATGTCCTGTTAAATTTTTGCACACTCTTGCGGAAACACGCTGTATAATGGAGTTGTTTTCAGTTTATCAAATAAGTACTTATTTGCATCTGTTGAGTAAGTTTTTCTGTAAAACATGTAGGTGCAAACAATGGATGTGTTTAATTTGTGTGTGTGTGATGTTCTTGAGAGGAAATTGTATGTAGTGTTGGTGGCTAACGGATTGGAATGGTAAATGTAGCACCTTGCTGCTGTCTATCATTGACTGTCAATTGTAAAGTCACGTAATTGTGGTGAAATCATTTTGTGATGAATTAATAAATGGCCATAAAGTTACTGCAATTTTCTCACATTTAATTCTGTTACTAATAGATTGTGTAAATATGTTCCATTCTGGAATTGTGTGGCACTTGTAGAGTGAGCTGCACTGAGTGAAGCCATGTACCACACGTCTACAATATGTCTTCAAGATGGGTGTGAATATGTCCAATGGAATGGGAGTGATCATGTTCAAGTCTAGAACAGTACTCTGCTGTAATGCATTGTTTGACTTATGTTGAAATCTCTGAAGTTTCATAACATTCAGCCAACTACTTCTATTGCAGAGGGAGACAATTTAAGCCTCTGGGCCTTCTCAGATGTTGGGAGGACTGAAGCTAGGGTGATGCATTTGATGCCCCTCAAGCTGTGAAAAGTATTCCAGATGGTAATAGTGTACACAATGAAATAGTCATTGTCAAATACGTTTCGACAGCATGTTACTCTTGGCACAGGCTCTTCAGTGTGGTAGACAGTTGACAACTCCAGCTGTTGAGCTTTTTTAGATAAGCAGAAAGGTACTCACTTACCCCACTACATTAGTACGGGCTGAGTGGAGTTATTTAGTCTACTCATGTAAGAGAACTGGACATGAAATGCTGCCTGTAAACTGAGAGTGACCAGTGCTCATAGTGGGAGAAGTTACCTATCTTGGAAAAACACTGTAGCTGTCATATAGGATGTCTGAGAATCAGTTCCCTCTCTAGAATTGTGGAACAGTGTGCATAAATTTATGTAGATTCTGTCCGGATGCATTTCTTGCATTAGTATTATTAGCAACTCATGTGTGCAGTTCTTACTTTCGAAAATTGCAGGTGCCAAAATGCACCTCTTTCAACTATACATCAAGCTTCCCCCACAACCTCATCCATAAATATCATACGATATTGCAGTGCCAGTGTCATTCTGATGACAATGCACTGCGGTGACCACAGCCATTACTAAAGACATCAGATGGATTCCCAATTGCGAATAATGACTACCACGAGCTGTAGAACAGAATGACGACAATGTCGTCATTCCATTCTACAGCTGATGGTAGTCATTATTTGCAATTGCGAATCCATCTGATAAAAATTATATGTTTTGATTTTTGAAAACTTGATAAAACTTGCAATGAGAAATCATTTTTTAACAAAATACTGGTCTGAATTTTGTGTTTTAAACTGTAATTTCTTATAATCAAAACAATAAAACAACAAGATTTAATTTAAACAACAGATGCTACAGTCTGTACCCATAGTAGTGTCACTTGTAATTTCTTATAATCAAAACAATAAAACAACAAGATTTAATTTAAACAACAGATGCTACAGTCTGTACCCATAGTAGTGTCACTTTGCTCCCTAGTTCTGCTTAATACATATCATCACAAGTTGGTAGTCTTGGTTATTGTGATGCAATGTTTTCAAGTACTTTGTGGAAAATGAACACTCCCCAGGCATGTCTGTGCACTGCATTGCCAGTGATTCATGAAGCGTGCTGTAGAGGGTCAGTATAAATTTGTGCAATAGCCTGTAGTTACTACTTCTAGCATAGTGGGGTAGATAGAGTAGGGAATCACCTGCTCGCTCTTCAGTTTGCAAACATATGAAGGAGGGAAGTGCATGACCACTATCCAATGACCCACCTTTCCTCATGCTTGTACCCTCCCCCAACCCTGTTATTCTCCAAGGACATAATTTATCCCATTAATATGGCTATACTGCATTTAGACATGCTACATACATTTAATATTTGTTTTTAACCCACTTCATTTAAAAGTAAACATTAATTTTATACCATTACAATAATATTTTTAAAAAATCTGTGATTTTTCCTTCCCCTGCAACTCGCAAACTATTACCTCTAGAGAAAAAATGAACACTGTCTTCTTTGTAGGAAATTTAATTTAGTTTAATTTTGTATTGGTAAAATTTTTCACTAAAAACTATAGTTTTCACGTTACTCAAGAAATCATAAAAAAATTCACTGCCCTCCCCCAGCCCAGTGATCACACATGACTGGTCGGGATTTTTAATATATTGTTCATGATGTTCTCTCCCACCATTGTACAAAAATTTACGACTACATGAATTTTTCCACTAATTGATCTTTTATGGCATTCATTGACTGGGCTACTCTGCAAGGTTGCATTACTGGCAAGAACTATGTGACCATTTTGGCTTATCAGGTCCATCACATGGTACAATGTTTGTTCCCAAGTGGTGATACTGTATTCCAAGATGAAAGGGCTCTTTTTCACATTGCTTGCATTGTCCAAGACTGATTTTGTGAGCATGAGGAGTCACAGACTTAAAAGTTATTGAGCCTTTGTGGTCTGCTATGGAGAGAAGGATGCATTATCCCCAGCCACTTCCACCACCATTCACTAACTTGCCAGTATTTTGCAAGAAGTATAGCATAAAATTCCCTTGAAAATCATGCAGCACCTGTGTTTATCCATTCCAAGATGACTGAAGGCAGTCAACAGTTTACCTACACAGCATTACTCGTTAGAGACAGAAAATGTAGCATCAGTTTTTGGCAAAATTTTCATCTATTTTTGGTGAAATTTGCATCTAAATTTTTTTCTTTTGTAAATGATTGGTTGCACAAATCTAAAAGAATGCCACACTACGTGACTGAAGATGAAGTCTTATCACTTTGAAATTGACTGTTAAAAAAAGTGGTAATTGTGGAGCTGGAATGTTTGCTTTTGCAAAAACTTCAACAGTTTTTTTTCCAAAATGGTTTTTATGTATTTTCATCTTTTGGTTGTATTTAAGCTTCCAAAAAATGGTTATTTCTTTTGAAAAGCAGCAGCATTTTCTCACCAGTGAAGTGAAAATCTGCTCTAATTTAAGATGTTTCTCAACATTATTTTTCTTTTCCCACTCAGTTTGATAGTTAAAAAATCCACAGAATATTAATTTTGACCATTTCATGGGCATTCATAACTGCACAACACATACAGGGTGTATACGACCCGGGACAACCGGGAGATCCGGGAAAAACCCGGGAATTTTTTTCATTCGGGAAAAACCCGGGATATTTTTAGAATTCCGGAAATTTTTAATTGTTTTAGTTTTCATTTAAATTTTTGTAAGAACCGATGCTCTAACAAAGGGTATTACTGTATACCGCTACTGCAGAATAATACTTCAACAATAAAACATAAACGAGAGAAAAAAAACGAAAATAACTTAAATTACAAAGAAAATGCGCCATATACAACAACAACACACAGTGCTCATGCAAGCGTCTGCAAACAGCAAAACGTGTCAAAGTGTTTTACATTAGATTCGTTTTAGCAGTTGCGAGCGGGCTCATGCGCATTCGCGGTTGGTCGCGTTTGAGTAGTAGATTCTCCCGCTTCTGGCTACGGGAATGTGAGTGTTGGCTGTGGAAGCAGTCGCAGCAAGCAGCTAGATGCCAAATTCGTATTCTTGAGGAAAAGAACGTGTTTCACAAAGCGCCTAGCACCCAGCGCAATTTTGTCTATCGATTATTCATATGATTTTGAAATGCCTCCCTGTTGAACATTTTTGAACACATGTTGATTTCTGAATGAATCATAAGTCGATTTTTGAATGCATGCATAGTGTACGTGATGTTTCTGTCAGGAGAATCCTCGTCGCATCTAGAAATAAACTTTCCGCAGACAATAGGGGACGGGGCTATACGAGCTGAGGGAGTAAAGCCGAACGGATGAATGCCAATCGCTGTCTGATTATGTGGTTGATTGGGTTTACGAATGATCAGCATTGTTAATAATTACTAGCGAAATCCACAGATTCAGACTACCAGAATGGAAATAAACGACTGACAGGAGTAACAGGTGAGAAATATGACATATTATCTTCTCGGTGTATCCAAGAAAATGAAATTTTGACAGAAAATTTTTGGACAGATCGCTACACTAGTAAGGACCAGTAGTACTAGCAGCCGCGTAAGTTCTATTCTGGAAGTAACGCGGAAAACGTAGTGTTCGAACACGTAATAATGCCTAACCGGAAAATAATCGTGCAATAACTAAACCTGTCATTCTGGCAGGGTTAGTGAAGTTAATCGGCGAACAAATTTTGACAATGGCAGCAATAGCTACAGAATTGGTGATTACAGGATTGTTAGAAGGAGGAAGGAGAAGAAAGGGTACATCACACAAATTATGGAAGAATAAGACGATTCCAAATTTATATAAAAATTTCATAATACTACTTTGCGATCTCATGCGTGAGAAGCTGGTGCGAATGAATGAAATGTGAAACTATTTCCTAACACAAAGCTTTTTGCTTGTAGTAGGCCTAATAGGCATTTGTTATTGGTACTTCGTGTATTATATTCTGTCGTGTTATAAAAATGGCCATTTGTGCCAAAACAGTTTCGTTTATTTGGTGTGCTACAAAATTGCTACCATATTAGAAAGGCCTGTTTTGTTTCATCTAGTAGACAGTGACAAAATAGACGAAATCAGATCAAGAAACCACATCAGTCTTGGGTATAATTTGTATTAAAAGCTTTTTCAGTATTAGATAACGACATTTCGATTTTTCATGTAGCAAAACGTTTGACGAACTTTGATGAGGTAATAGATTCGTTCGCAGAAAGGAAAGCGCGCCATGTAATGCTGTAGCAAGATTAGAGAGGAAAAAATGCTAGGAGCTAAGGTTTGAAGGCATGTAATTTCTTGCTTATCTCTTGTCAGTATTGGTTTTATATATCCTATATTTAATTTTATGCCACACAAAACAGCAAGTTATTAACTAATAGGCAATAAAGAGTTCAATTTTCAGAAGAGTTTTTTTCTCTCGATTACAAATAATCCCATCCGCTATTAATTGCGACATTTTTTTATGAGGGGCAGGCTGTCAAACCGGCCGACTGGGAGATGGAGAGGCACCACAGGACATTTCAATTTCCACTCTTCTGAATATAGTTTGGACGTGCAGTAGAAAAATGCTTTATGAAGAGGCGTGGCACTGCACTTTGGCATACTTAAGACCAAATAATATGTCTCACATTTCCTCGAATACATATGCTTTATGTTTCAGACTTTTCAGAAAGATGTGCGCTACAAGATGAACATATTTTGAAAATTCGATTTTTTTTTTTTTTAGTACTGACCCTGCTCGCAAATGTCTTAGATCCGGGGCTGATGCGCAGAGCAGTCTGAGTTATAGTGGATAGTCTCCACATGACTCGTGTTTACATTTAGTGATTTTGCTGTTTCCCCTTCGTTAAATGAAAACAAAACGGATATCTGTGGCCGGGAGCTATCAAGTGAATTAAAACACATTCACATAATTACGGAAGGCTAAAATATGTCATTAGCTTCAGATTTTATTTTATTTCCACCTTTCTGACTGTCAAGCATTAATCGCCTTGCGGAACAATGAAGTTATTTTTGTCTGTTTGCTAAAGAAATTTGACTTTTGTTAACCTTTTGCGCAGAGGCAGTCAATGTATTTGAAACGAAATGTTTAATTCCACACTACTGGCTAGTTCAACTGTTCGCTGCATTTCAAGTGCACGTTTTCATTTTCTAGCACGTATGGCATTATGCCATAATAAAGAACCGAACATGATGTAATACAGTACTGGTGCTCCAAAAAAATTTACATCCCCAAAACTACACTGAAAAGCTTAATATCAGCTCGAGGTCTACTTCATTGAGAATTGGGACATACGAATGTGCACTTTAAGTATGCGTTTTAAATGTGCACATTTTAATATGGTTCACGAAATTCCGATACTCTTGCAGTATCTTCTGATGTCTTGTTTCTTTTATGACATAATTTATGATCTTTCAATGTTTTATACGTACGTACATACGGGCTTCGTACGTCATGATAGCCACCCAAGCGCGGTGTCGCCTGTTATCTGCGCTCTCTGGCAATTGCTGAAACGAACCTATTTCTAACAAGTCGCGGGAAAATATTGCGAACAGTGGTTTGAAAAGCGTTACTTTAAAAGTAAATATCCTTTTACGTAAGTTGAACTATGTGCAAGAATGTACCATGAATTTACTGAATCACAGAGCGTTTGACTCACATTTAAAAATCAACTCTTTGATGACGAGCCATTTAGAAGAATTTCGAACCCTAAAGATCAGACATTTATGTCATTATTAAAAATTTTACTGGCACATTTGTGTGATATACCTTAAAGTGTAACACTCGCAAAAAAAATCAACAGTATATGCGAAAGCTTAGCTTCTCTTGCAGCTTGAGAACAATATGATATGTGAAAGCTTTGCTTCTCTTGTAGCAGCACTATGTATATTAATTTAAACTATTAACTTCCCTGTTTGATGTTCGTGCTACTTAACAGTGATGCTGTTGTTGGCTGTTTACATCTTTGACCATCTATGGTCGAAGGTCTACATACGTGTCCTAGTCTCTGAATATCCGCTGTTATCGGCTGGCGAGATCACGTGACATGAGCTACGAACGGCGTACAAAAGCACATCGAAGTTGCGTTTTCTAAAGTGCCGGGAAATTGTACGCCCGTGTATAAAACCATAACTATTCAAACGATTGATAAGGGAAAATATACTGTCACCCGGGAGAAAGAGTATTTTTAACCGGGAATTTTTTTTCCTTGTCCACGCATACACCCTGACATAGGGAGTGTAGTTCACTGCACGTTGCATTTGTGTGGGTAAAACCAGTTTGTCCACCAACCATATCACAAGTCGGACTCCACAGTGGTGTATCAGGTCCAACATCCACAATGCTGAAGGTGATGCTGAGCCATACACCAGGCTCCAGTAATGAAGAAGACAGGATCAGAGCTTTGTAGAGCCACAAAAGTGTAGAGTAGCCTGCACCCCAGTTGATGATACTGAGACAGGGAGGAGTATGAAGGTGTGAGTAGCACTTATGCTTAAGTTTATGAAGATGGAAAAGCCATGTCAACTCGGTAATGAAGACTGATCCCAAAAATGGTTGGACTCCACCACATTGAGCATTTGGTACTGGAGGTAGAGTACCGGTTGTGGATGGACAGCACTATGGCGACAGAAGCATGACACACGTCTTGCCGGCAGAAAATCGGAAGCCCCAGCTGAGACCCCATAAATGCACCTTTTGTGTGACATCCTGCAGTCAGCATGCAGCAACACCTACAATAGAGGAGTAGTAATGGACGTTGACACTAGACCCCACAGCTACAGCTAGTCCATTGATAGCCTCTAGGAAAGGGGAACACTCAATACAGAGCCCCGTGGGACCCCTTTCTCTTGTACATGGGGAGCACTGTAGGAAGCACTAACTTGAACCCAGATTGTACAGTGAGACAAGAAGTTCCGGGCAAAAATCAAGAGTGAGGCTAATTGAGTGACAACTGTTCATCTCAAGTGGGTGTGTAACTGGTTTCAGTACTGGGACAATAACGCTTTCAAGCAAATAGGATGGGAACTCTCCCTCACTCCATATATGGTTGAAAATTGCAAGGATGTGATGCTAGCAATCCAGTGATAAAATGTTTTAGCATTTGCCTGAGGTATGGCCCTGCAGCAATGTCAGAGCAAAGTGCTAGGATACTGAGGAATTACCTTACTGAATGGAGCATTATAAAGTTCCAGGTAAGAGGACACAAAGGCAGGGTGATACTTCTCAGAAACAGAGTGAAGCATAATGAAAATTAAAATGTTCAGCTACAGCGTCTGAATCAATGCATACATCACCATTTACAGAGATAACAGGCACACTCGTGGGGTACTAGTGTCCATAGAGGCATCAAATCTTCACCCAAAACTATGGAGGAGGAACACGTGGTCCTGTGGTAGCAACGAACCACTCCCAGCATTATTGCTTCTGTTGTTTTGAGGTGGCCAACCTGGGCATGAAGCCATTTAGAGGTAATGATGTGTTCCATCAATGGATATCACTTGTTGCATTGGAGAGCCTGCCTGTGATCTTTAATGACCATGGCACTTTCATGGGACCACCAAGATGCTGTCTTCCAAGAGGTGTATCCCAAGGAAGAGGGAATCGCTGCATCAGCTGGTGGTAAAATGGCTGCATTTGGGCTCTGGACAACTGCATCAGTAGCTCCATGAGGTGGCGTGTGAAGGTCAACAGTAGTGGTGGAGAGAGCCTATATGGCGAGTGATACCAAGGGAGGGGCAAGATGATTGTAAAATGGTCACAGTTGCACAGGTCATCATGGACTCTCAAATGGATGGACAGGAGAAGATCTGGGCTGCAAATGGAAAAGTCAATGGCTGAATATGCCAGTCCTGAGGCAGTTGGATCTTGAGGATATGGCTGGGGAAACCAACAGAGCAGACAACGAAGTCCTCCTGTTTAGACTTGTCCATGAATACCACTACAGAGTTCTGGTGCTCGTTTAAAATGTCATAAAAACAGTGTATTAACAATGTATGTAGGAATGCAATCTCTCCTATACTGCAGTAAATCTAAAATCACTCTGGGCCTATGCAGTACCCTGGGTAGTAGGCAGTTAAAACCCTGGAGTTGGGGTTGTACTCACTGCACACCCAAGTGATCCCAACACATGTTGCATGTGGATCACAAATGGCCTTGTTGCTTTTGGATGACTGGAGAAAATCTGCTCCAGAGATGGACAAGCAACAGTATGGTATATAGGTGAATTTGAAGCACCGAAGAACTTACTTGCCCCACACACCATGATGAGCTGTTACCAGATGGTGAGAGGCAGTTCCCAACACTCAACACACAGACTGGGTATGGGGCTGGTCCAATAAACACTGGCAGCCAGACTAATACCCTCATGGTCGATAGTGACAATAATCTTCAGATAAGAGGGCCTCACTAATCCACATATTGTGCACCCATCGTCAAGCCATGAATGCACAGGAGCCCTATAAAACTGGGGTAGACGTGCCCTGCCTGTTCCCCAAGACCAGTGGCTAAGACATTTTAAGATATTCAGTGCCATCTGGGTTCTGGCTTTCAGGTCTCAGGTGTGTTAACTACGACAATTTGGAGTAAGAAATGAGGTCAGTCTCACTGAGTCTTGAAAATGTAGAATGGTGTCTCTCATATGCAGGCCAGGTACATTAAAAATATGATGAAAATGATTAAAATGAACACACATTTATCTACAGAAAACTGAAACCCTACCTTTGCAGCCTACTCCTGTAATCTCTGCTCTGTAACTAGCCGATGATGAGGAACCAAAAACTACAAAATCGTTCACAAATAAGGTATAGTGTACAGGATTCTTTAACGTAGGCAAGATACCGTTTATGGCTATGGCAAAGAGGGTAATACTTAAAGCACTGCCCTGACGGACACCGTTCTCCTACTCAAAATGATTCAGGAGTGTCTCACCAACTCAGGACCTGAAAACTCACTTAGACATGAAACAGTGTATGAAGATGGAAAGGTGGCCATGAAAGCCCCACTGATAGATATGCATGAGAATACTGTGTCTCCACGGAGTGTCGTATGTCTTACTGTTGTCAAAGAATATACCAAGACAATCATGTTTATGTAGGAAAGCCTGCTGAATAGCCATCTCTAATAGGGTCAGCGGACCTAAATCTTCAGAATCCACAGTGAGAGTAGCTAAGGAATTGCCTGGTCTCTAACAACCAGACCAAATGACAGTTATCCATTCACTCCAAGGTCTTTCCTACACAGCTAATTAAGTGACACTTGGATAACTATTGGTTTATACGCAGTATTCTTCTGGTTTGAGGAGACATATCAAAGTTGCCTCTCTCCACAAGTTGGGAAAGTGACCTGTCTGCCATATCATATAACTGGCATTGTCAGTAGTCATTGCAAAATGCTCAGGCTCTGCCATCATCTGAGTGATGTCTCCTGGTATTCTTTGGAGATACCCCAATTTCAACACTACTGCTATTGGAAAACAACTTTGTTTATCGGCAACCCTCCTGATGGCTTCCCATACTTTTGTAGAACAAGTGGAATGGTTGATGGAGTTCAGGAAAGCTTGGCATGACCTATTCTTACTCTCCTTAATTATGCATCAATCCTTGGTGCTTACGAGTCTAAATGCTGTGGGGCTGTCTGGTGTTGGGCGGTATTTAAACCATCAAAGAACATCTCAGTCCTGGATTGCCGAGTGGCACTCATCAGTCCACCGAGGTACAGGTTGCGTCCTAAAATGTCCTGGAAGCTTTGGGATGGATAAATCAATGGTAGTATGGATCACTTATGTGACATTGTCCACCCATTCCTGGATGCTGTCATGGTGTTCAAACACAGCCAGCTGGATGAACAGTGTCTAGTTATCCCTGCTGACCATCCATTTTGAGGGTTTATGTTCAAGTAATGCTCCATCCACAGTGGGGCATGATCACTGGAATGAAGGTCATCAGATTGCTTCACACTGAGCAGACTCTGGAAGGTTTGTGGAGTGGAAAGAGAGGTCAGTGACTGAAGATAACCCAGTAGCAGCCGAGAAACAAATGGAACTGCCTGTGTAGAGGATGCACGGCTCCTGAGGCATCATGAGGTTCTTCAGGACTCAACCTCTAGGGCAAGTATAGTTTGAGCCCCATAATACATTACAGTCATTGAAATCACCCAACAGGAGTAATTGGCAGGGGAGTTTTTCTGTAAGGTCTTGACAGCCTCAGAGGCTATAACGTCTTGCATGGGTAAGTACAGTTAGCAGATAGTGAGAGATGTCAGAAAGAGTGATGTCAAACTGCTTGCTTCCCTTCTCCATCAGCAGCTGATTCTTCGCCTTTGCCTTTGATATTTTGCTTAGTGTAGGCTTTGGAGCCACAACCACAGCTGTGATAGTGGCAGCTCTGGACAGTGGACCAGACTGAACTCTTTGAGGGGTAAGGAGCTCTGCATCAGCATCAACCACCATCTTTTCCAATATTCTGAGGGGGGTTATGGGCTTCAAAATAACTGCAGCAGCAGACGTGCATTGACAAATACCGTTACTAGAGCTAACACTAGCAACCTCTGTTTGTATAACAGCTTAAGTTTTCTGGGCTGGCTGTTTGAGAATGGAAGTGAAGGAGGCAGCAAGCAAGGGCAGTTGCATATTTTTGGCTTCACCATATGGGAGGTGCTTTGTCATTTTTATCTCTTGGATCTTCCTTTCTTCAAGGAAGACAATGCAGTCCCTACTGCAGACAGCATGATCCCCAGAGCAATTGACCCACTTCAAAGGAGATGAACAAACAACTCCTTTGTGGTTGGTCTTACCACATTTGCCACAAGTGGCTTCTCCCTTACAACAGAGATTAGTGTGCACAAAATGCTGACATTTAAAACAGTGCATTAGGTTGGGAAAATAAGGCTGCACACTTAGGTGAAGGAAACCAGCCTTGACATGCTCTAGAAATTTCATGCTGTTAAATGTAGGTATGAACGAGTTTGCTTTGACCAAATCACAATACACACTTTTCATGATGTTTTGTACATCAATAACGCCCTCTTTGGTCCACTCAGCTTTCAGTTCCTCTTTGGGGATGTTGACATGATCTCTACATGACACAACACCTTCGCTGCACTTCAAGGTGATGTGTGCAGTTCAGTTTCAACTGCATATTCCCTGAGGTACTGAGCTTTCTGGAGGTTCTTTCTTTGTTGGGAACTAAACATTTCTACCAACTGAGTCCCATTTTGCAAGTGCTCGACAGATTTTAAATGCCACAGATTCTCTCAAAATCCTTTTGAATGTAGAATGGTAAAACTTTCTCAAAACTGCCCTCTTTTCATATGACTATCAAAAACACTTTCTGGCGTGCAGTATGCATTTTGCTACTATAAATGGCAGCACCCTGAACAATTCCTGAATCAGGACTGGCTACATGAGCCCTCTTGTTAGATTGGGTGTTAGTACCTACAAGTTGCCCACCCATTCCGCTAGGAGGAAGAGAGGAAATTTTGAAGGTTCAATCTCAGTTCCTCAAAAGTTAAGGAAATAAAAGTCTACTGACACAGAGCCCTGAGTGCCTGCGTAAGACTTATGCTACTGAGGTGCAACAGTTTCCCCACAGGTTGCCCACTAATGGCTATTCCACTTCAACAGCCATGCAGCTAAGCAGTGTGCATGAAGGTTACAGTATACACTCTGTTGCCTTATGGTCCCCACTGGACGTGATAGACAAAATTCACACCGTATCACACCTAATTAGTATGCAACTCATCATTAGTGTGCAAAAGGAGATATCAGTTGAAATGATACCTTGTATCATATTCAGACTTTTATGGGAGTTATAGTGACAGGAATATCATCCAGCTTGTCACGGGTGAACAGTGCCTGTGACTGAGCGGGGAAGGGCGTTTTGAGCAGAACGGACCCACTTTTGAACGCAGGCTTTGTAGTAGTCACAAAGTAATCAAACCAAGTGGGGGAGGGGGGTTTCTGGCCTTGTCTCTCAGCCTTATGTTTCTCCCATGGTGTAGTCATGGAAGGGAACATTTTGGGGTCATACCTCTCCCATTGCAATATAAGTCAGCTTCAGAAGAGATTGCTTGGGCAGTGTGACCACCAGCAGAAAAAAGTTTAATCAATTTCATGTGTGAAACTTCTGCCATGCTATTACCCACTCTGAATGGTGGCTCCCCTACAGGCACTACACAGCCAGTAGACCATTTCCTGGGATCCCTGTTCCCAGCCATGATGGGCACATACTCCTTGGCTTGCATGGGGAGTTTCCAGCTCAGACATCAACAGCGCATCTCTTGCCTGGTCAAGGGTTTACCACTGTGCACGTACTTTATGATCCCTCCACAACAGAGTGGCTACTATGCTAGGTTTTGGACATATTTCACTGCAAGAAAGAAGGATGCAAAGACAGAAGGGTGTAATGTATGCCACGCTGGACGATCTTCCCTGCATGATGCACATTTCTGTAAAATTTAGAAAAGAATTAGCAAGTCAAACCCAACAAGGGGGCCATATAAGTAACAATGAAAAGTTGTCGAAGGACAGAAGGTAAGAAAATGAGGGTCCAAAACACAAATCAGATCCAAAAAGACCATCTACTGGAAAGGTAGAGAGGAAAAAAGAATAGTAGAAAGATAGACTTGCAACACAGATAGGGAAGTAGTGCTGCAAGGGCTGGAGCTTCATGATGGCCAAGCACATTCTCACAAACGAGATATGAGCCCCCAGGGGTGGTCTCACTCACAGGTGTAAAATCCATACAACCTGCTGTCTGACCAGAGTGTCTGTCACATGCAGAGTGCATAACAAATCAATCAATAATTCAAATACGTTGCAGTCATTTCCACAATGCTTGAAAACAACAAGTCACTGAGTGTGATGTCTGCCAGCAGCACCATGTATATGGCAGCCTGCTGCAACCCCAGTAAGCTCAGCAATTATCATTGAATAGTCGAAATACGTTAACATGTTTCATTTTCCTTTTGCTATAGTGCAGAGTGCGGACACTGTAAACTGGCAGTTGGCCATGGGCATGTACAAACTAGTGCCCATCAGAGAGGTGCAGGGAAAAAAGCTCCGCCTTCCTCTTGCAGGGCAGCAGGCTGCACCCGTGTTCTGTCAAAGCAGAACTGACACATTGTCACAGGGATTCCCATACCTTCTTGTTTTGTGACGATTGTAAATGAATTTTGCGATGTACCAGGATTAGTCTCTTCACTCATTTTAAACAATAAAAGAAAACAATCAACAATGCACAACACAAAGCAATCAGTAATAGCTAATGCACAATTCCTTGCTGGTTGGCAGTGTCATAAATGATGCAACCACAGTTCAAAACACATGACGCATCAATTGTCCAACTTTTGAACTTTCGCTAGCACACAATCAAGCCCTTTTCTTTATTCTCATGTGCCAAGCCCTATAGCAAAAGCCTGCATTACCCAACAAGTATCTCATACAGACCATTCTACTGCCAACAATTGGTGTGGTGCCAGAGAATTGAGAGCACTGGCACACTGTTGCACCCATGCACTTTTTATATTGCAAACGCGTTCAAATGGATATTATTTTTCCAAACTGGGCTTTGCCATATGATTTGCAATATCAGTATCTGAATATTGGTTAAATTTTCAATATATATATGCAAAAAATAGGTCTATTTGGTTGGTTGGTTGGTTGGTTGGTTGGTTTGGGGAAGGAGACCAGACAGCGTGGTCATCGGTCTCATCGGATTAGGGAAGGATGGGGAAGGAAGTCGGCCGTGCCCTTTCAGAGGAACCATCCCGGCATTTGCTGCAGTGATTTAGGAAAATCACGGAAAACCTAAATCAGGATGGCCGGACCCGGGATTGAACCGTCGTCCTTCCGAATGCGAGTCCAGTGTAATAGGTCTATTTCAAACGATCTCTGGTAAAATAGTTCATGTGGATAAAATCCACTATGAAATAACATCTATTGGTGTGGATGCCACCACCGGTGAGAGGAAATGTCGAAGTTACTTCTACATGCGATGATGACTATCCATCCAAGATTACATGCTGCATCCTTTTTACCAAAAATTCCTCAAATCCAGACACTTGTTACCCCATATCATTACACTTTTGACGCTAAACATGTGTGTGGTACCGAGTCAAATGCTTTTCGGAAATCAAAAAATACTGCATCAACCTGATTACCTTGATCAGAAGCTTTCAGTATGTCAAGTGAGAAAAGTGCCAGTTGGGTTTCACATGATTGATGTTTTCTGAATCCATGTGGGTTGTCATTGAGGTCATTCTGTTCAAGATACCTCATTATGTTTGAGCTCACTATATGTTCTAAGATTCTACAACAAATTGATGTCACATATATTGGACAGCAGCTTTGTGTATCACTTCTACTATCCTTCGTGCATATGGGTGTGACCTGTGCTTTTCTCCAAGAACTGGGCACAGTTTTTGTTCAGGAGATCTACAATAGATTACAGTTAAAAGAGGGGCCAACTGAGCTGCAAATTCAGTACAAAAACTGACAGGGATTCCATCAGGCCCTGGAGCTTTGTTCAATTTTAATTATTTCAGCTGCTTCTAAACACCACTGACACTAATACTTATTTCATTCAGCTTTTTGTGCTATGAGGATTAAATTGGGGCATTTCTTCTGGGTTCTCCTTTGTAAAGAAATATTTGAAACCAGAGGTAAGCACATCATCAGCTTTTGCTTTGCTACCATTAATTTCAGTTCCTGTTTCATTTGCTAGGGATTGAACACTAACTTTGGTGTCCCTAACAGCCTTTACATATGACCAGAATTTCTTTGCATTCTGTGAAAGATCATTTGACAATATTCTGCTGTGGCAGTCATTGGAGGTATCACGTATTGCTCTCTTGACAGCCAAATGTGTTTCATTCAGCATTTCTCTATCTATAGTCCCCTGCTTTGTTTTATATCTGTTGTGCAGTAATCTCCGTTTCTTTAAAAGTTTCTTTACAGTGACTGTGTACCATGGATGTTTCCTCCCTTTATGGACTGTTCTACTGGGTCCACATCTATCCCTTCTTTTAAATTTAAGCCATAGTTCCTCTACATGTGCTGCTCTGTGCTGGAAGTTTCAAGTTCCTCATTGAGATATGATACTACTGTTTTTGTATCTAGCTTATTGAACGTATATATCTTTCTGCTTCTTTTAGTTGTCCTTTGTACTTCGGTAATCATTGTTGCCACAACTGTGTCATGGTCACTGACACCAGTTTCGATGTGGACAATCTCAAAGAGGTCAGTTCTATATCCAATTATTTCCATTGTGAGTGGGAACTATCTGTTCTAACTAGTTTTCACAGAAGGCATTTAGTAATGTTTCACACGCACCACTAACAAACAGTAATTTTCCGAGTTAACTGTTGGATGATTAAAGTCTCCACCAATGACTACAGTAATGATTGGAGAACTTGCATACAAGTGAACTGAGGTTTTCTCTAAAGTTTTTGGTTACATAAGGAGGTGAGTCTGCTAGGTGACAGAAGGCTCCAATTATCATTTTATGCCCACTCTTGACACTGAGTCTGGCCCAAATGATCTCTATCTCAGTGGACTCAAGTTTCACGTCTATTGCAACAAATACACCACGTCCATTTCTCATTTGCCTATCTTTTCAATATATACTTAAATTTTCCTAAAAACACTCACTGCTATCAGTTTCATGTTTCAACCAGCTTTCTGTACCTAGTATTATGTGAACTTCACTGCTTTTCATGAGCACAAACTCTGTTGCAAATGCTCCAACAGTTAACCATTCGGATTTTAATCCTCTCACCTGCGAGACATTTCTTTTGATCTTGCACTAGTGCTTCTGGGTTTCAGGTTTCAAGACAGTGGGCAGACATTGCCACTGTGTGTTCTAATATACCGCATATGTCATGCAGAGAAGCAGGTGCATTGAAGTTTATGTAGATTCATAAATCCTTCTAGCAAAAGTGCTTTGTCTGCGAATCTCATGATACTTGTAATCAGAAAATAAATATATTTTTTTAGATATGTAAATATATTTTAGGTATGTAATGGAGATTGTACATATGACTGTTTTTTGAAATAGCAGAGGATGAAAAATAATTGTACATATGACTGTTTTTTGAAATAGGAGAGGATGAAAAATAACTGCTTGTAGCTTGTGTGAATGGCCCTAAGCCACAGATGGAGAAATATCTAAGCTTCATAATCATTTAAAACAACACAATAAAGATTATTATAATGCTGAGGGGGCAAAGAATAAAGAATTCCAGAAGTATGGAAAGCAAAGTGTTGAAAAGAAGAGAACAGGTGATACCTTGACAAAATTATCACCATTGTGCAACCTTTTATTATTGTGAAAGATAGTGCATTTCAAAACTTGTGGAGGTGTTGAATTCTCACTATGCATTACCTGGGCAGCATAAACTTTCAAAAGAAATTTCATGATAAATAATACATATACTGGTATGTTATGAAAATCATTGTAGGCATCAATTCTCTCAGATTGCTGGGAAAAAAGGCTATCTGCATTTACAGTCAAATATTTGCACAAGGGACAATTCTGTTTAGTTAGTAACAATTATTTTAACAGGAGATTTTGCATGATAAATATAGCAGAGTAAAGGATGCTGTACTCATAGATTTGATGCAGATCAAAAGAGTCATCTTGGCCACTGTTGTATGCTCATCAAAGACATAAAATTTGCATCTTGCAGTGCTAGGAGATTATGCAAAGAAACAATACTTGCATGTGTCTTGAGTATTTTTAAAGAAGACCCACAGCACTGAAAATAGAAGAGGAATTGAAAAAAATAATGGAGAAGTAATGTACAAGGCTATTACAAATGATTGAAGCGATTTCATAAATTCACTATAGCTCCATTCATTGACATATGGCCACGACACACTACAGATATGTAGAAAAACTCATAAAGTTTTGTTCGGCTGAAGCCGCACTTCAGGTTTCTGCCGCCAGAGCGCTCGAGAGCGCAGTGAGACAAAATGGTGACAGGAGCCGAGAAAGCGTATGTCGTGCTTGAAATGCACTCACATCAGTCAGTCATAACAGTGCAATGACACTTCAGGACGAAGTTCAACAAAGATCCACCAACTGCTAACTCCATTCGGCAATGGTATGCACAGTTTAAAGCTTCTGGATGCCTCTGTAAGGGGAAATCAACAGGTCGGCCTCCAGTGAGCGAAGAAACGGTTGAACGCATGCGGGCAAGTTTCACGCGTAGCCCACGGAAATCGACGAATAAAGCAAGCAGGGAGCTAAACGTACCACAGCCGACGGTTTGGAAAATCTTACGGAAAAGGCTAAAGCAGAAGCCTTACCGTTTACAATTGCTACAAGCCCTGACACCCGATGACAAAGTCAAACGCTTTGAATTTTCGGCGCGGTTGCAACAGCTCATGGAAGAGGATGTGTTCAGTGCGAAACTTGTTTTCAGTGATGAAGCAACATTTTTTCTTAATGGTGAAGTGAACAGACACAATGTGCGAATCTAAGCGGTAGAGAATCCTCACGCATTCGTGCAGCAAATTCGTAATTCACCAAAAGTTAACGAGTTTTGTGCAATCTCAGGGTTTAAAGTTTATAGCCCCTTTTTCTTCTGCGAAAAAAACGTACAGGCCACGTGTATCTGGACATGCTGGAAAATTGGCTCATGCCACAACTGGAGACCGACAGCGCCGACTTCATCTTTCAACAGGATGGTGCTCCACCGCACTTCCATCGTGATGTTCGGCATTTCTTAAACAGGAGATTGGAAAACCGATGGATCGGTCGTGGTGGAGATCATGATCAGCAATTCATGTCATGTCCTCCATGCTCTCCCGACTTAACCCCATGCGATTTCTTTCTGTGGGGTTATGTGAAAGACTCAGTGTTTAAACCTCCTCTACCAAGAAACGTGCCAGAACTGCGAGCTCGCATCAACGATGCTTTCGAACTCATTGATGGGGACATGCTGCGCCGAGTGTGGGAGGAACTTGATTATCGGCTTGATGTCTGCCGAATCACTAAAGGGGCACATATCGAACATTTGTGAATACCTAAAAAAACTTTTTGAGTTTTTGTAGGTGTGTGCAAAGCATTGTGAAAATATCTCAAATAATAAAGTTATTGTAGAGCTGTGAAATCACTTCAATCATTTGTAATAACCCTGTATTTTAGGCAGAATAACTGTCATTGTTACAGACAACAGTAAAAATAAGGTTGCAGCTGGGACACTTCATTCCATCCTGCAAATATCATGTGTTGCATATACATTAAATTTACTTCTTTCAGATGGCAGGACATTTATTCCAACACTAGGAGTATTGTTGTGCCATTTATTTTGTTGTATCATTATTGTTTGGGAGACATCTGCATACCAGTAGCACATTTTTTTTAAATTGTTGAGGCAAAGCAATATTGTTAAAGAGAAATTATCAAATGCACCAGGTGCAACAAGAAAACTGAGATTACAGTACTTCTAGCACAAAATGTTCCAACATGGTGGAATAGTAAATGGCCATGGTTACACACATGCGAGAGTTGAAGGATGAATTAGTCCTCACACACTTAAATTTGGCCCATGCTCCTTGGTTTCTCACACTTCTGCTTACACAGGTTTGTACACTCATTACATATACCTAATACATTTTAATTATCTCTCCATTTTCCTAATGAATGAAATGTATTTCATGTCACTGGAAGAATGAGTATTTATACAACAACAGTATACTCTGGAGAAGAGTATGTGATATGTTCACAAATAATTCCACTACTTAACAGAGTCTCTTTAAAATAGTCAAGTTTAAAGAACAGTTTAACTACTGAAATAGCAACATTATATTTAAAATCAATTAATGAGCCCGTTGAGAAGCGTCTATTTCCAAATGAAGCTTGCTCTATTTAAAAGTTAGCCACATTTTTAGACTCTCACTTCAAGCAGTCAGCATTGTGATCCTGCTCTTACTGAAGAAGCAAGAATTCTGGGCAGATTGTCTCAGGCAGATGTAACTCACTGTACCCTGAAACAGTCTTAAATATGCATCTTTTAAATATAATTGCTGAGTGATGCAATAATTTTTTTAACAAAAAAAGTTTTTGGTTATTCTTAATTTTGTTTGTTATCAACATTTTCACTCCTGGCCTCCAAACCAAAATAATTTGTATTTCTGGTGGCTTAAATTCAGATGTGATCAACACACATTTCTACACAATTCTATAGACATGTCTCCCTCTTACTCAACAAAATATGTGTATTTTCTATGAAGCAGCAAGCCAGTTTTATGTATAATCCAGTATTGCAATTTTATTATCTAAAAAATAGACACGAGTTAAATTACACAGTGAAACATGAGATCCATTCTGTCTGACGTTTTGCCCACCACATCTAGGCTAGCTTTTCATCACCCTCCCAATCTCCGCAATATCCTTGTCAGACCCTATGCTCCTTCTGCAACCATCTACCTACCTTACGGCTCCTACCCCTGTGACCATGTCCGCTCCAAAAAACTTGCCCTATGCACCCTCCAACCACCACCTATTCCAGCCCTGTAACTGGCAAAACATATACTATCAATGGGAGAGCCACCTGTGAAATGACACGTCGTATAGCAGTTGTTATGTAAACACTGTTTGGCCTTTTACATCGGCATGACTGCCACCTAGTTATCAGTCAGGATGAATGGGTATAGGCAGAGGGTGTATACAAGCAACAAACGATATCTTGTTCCAGAGCATGCTGTACAACATGATCATGGTGCCTGTTTAACCACACACACCAGTTTGATTCTTCTCCCAGACACCACTTTCTCAGATTTCCAAAGTGGGAACTAGCACTACAACATGTCCTTAGCTCTAGCCACCCACCTGGCCTGAATTTACATTAATTTCTTCCGTCTCAGCTTTTATTCACTGTAACTATTCTTTGCTTCACTCCATTTTAATTTCCTACATCTTTCATTGTCTTTTCTGTCTATTTTTCACCACCCCTCCCACTTTTGTTATGTACAATGCACTTAGCTTCTCATTCTTATTAACTCTTGCAAAATGTTTTAGTGGTAATCTCTGTCTTGCATATTGCCCTGTCTTCCATGTTTTAGCTCTCAGGTTTTCAAATCTCGTCCAGGGCAGTCCCCAAAAATCAGTCTTTCCTTGTCATCCCGTCCAGTAAGTATCCCCTGACCCGGGATTCTGGATGACTTTTCTGAAGTGTACCCCTTTCCCTAAAGCTCTCCAGTCCTTTTCCTTCACCCTTCTTCATTCCCTTTCCACTTTTCTGCCAGAAGTAGAAGCCACTGGCTCCTAAAGCTTGTAAACGTCAAATCCATTTGTGCGTGTGTGTTCCCCTGGAGCCGCATGGTGAGTTGATTCTTTTATCTACTCATTTACATTATATTAACAATAATTGATTATTTTCTTTGTTAAACTACATTTCAGTATGTTTTAAAAAATCTTTTATGGCGGAAAAGAAGCTATGTAGATGAAATCCATTCCAAATTTGAATAAGTAACTAGTTAATTTAAAAGTTAAGGAAGGTAGGAAGTGATTATTCTTTTCAATAAACTTTATTTAATGCTCATTGCTTTAACCACGGGAAGTGTGTGTGAGAAGAGGATGGGGAAGGTCAGTGAAGTGATGGGGTGGGAGATCTCTAAAATAAAACTACAAGCAAAGAAGGAAAAATTCTGCTTAGCTAGTAGCCATATAAAGCCTCACAAAAGATTACACAAATACAGTACAGTTCTCTTTCTCTGACAGAGAGAGAGAAAATGATTGTGGAATTTTCTCATCTTTTCTTCTCCTGTAATTTATTTTCTGGAATCCTGAGTAGCTTTCCTTCTCAATCTCTGAATAGTCTCCTTCCCTCAGTCCATTACTTCTCTGTGACCAGATGAAGGAACCTCTCATCCTGAAAGGTAGTGTTTGTGTCATCTTCTGTTGGCAGTGACTAAAACCCCCCAATGAGTAGAAATTTAATTTTTTGTATTTGATATATTTATGCTTTGCAATTTAATCTATGGACACACAGCTTAGCATCTCTTATAAGTTAACCTACAACAGTAATTTGTAACAACAAACAAGAGCTTTGTTTAATCACAAGTGAAGAACACATACAATATGAATTAATGTAAAAGCTACAACACAAGGAGGCTACAGAGCAGGAAACTGAAATGGAACAATAAACTCTGACAGATAAAGCAGTCTGGAATGCGAGATAAGACAAATCAATATTGACACTTTCTGTCTAATTACTGGTCATTTACTCACACATTATGAGTTCCAACATTACCCCAGCTGTTTTACTTCCAATTTTAATAAATTTCTTAAAAATTAAGAATTATTACAGAACAATTATGCAAGAAAGAATTCTGATCATGAAGCATACATAGAATTGTAATAGGAATGACAATTTTATTCAACATCTATGGAAGAGAGAAGTGATACAGAGATTTGAAAAGAATAATATTTCATGAAGAAAATGGGTACAATTTATCACTTTGCTACTTCTCTCGCGTGTCAGATATGTCCATGATGGTACGCAACAAACGGCATCTTCTTTTCTTCAGATGTATAAGTCGTAATGTAGTTGCTCTTTTCCTTGCGTGATATAATGACAGAAGTAGCACGAAGAATGTTAAAATGAATCTTTCTTTTTCTGTAAAATTCATAACTAACAATTTCTTTACAGTATGATTATAAATATGTCAGCAATTAATCCTCCTTTCCAGATCACGGATTTCTATGATGTCAGTCTTCAGGCGGAGTTTTGCAATCTCTCTCCAAATTTCTTGGCGATGTACAGCATTTTCAATGCCCAGTCTAATTAAGGTGCTTTCATTAATCCTTATTAATGACCTGCCAGTTATGTCATGCTGAAAGCAAAAATTAGGGGAACTGTACAAAGAGAGTTTGACATAGTTAATACAAAAAGTTATAAAAAAGGTAAAAGACATTTTTCCTTATCTTATTTTTACTGGTTTCTTTTTATATATGTTTTATTGAACATTGATGAATGTGTATCTCAATGTTTTCCTTACATTTGTATATATTCGGAGGCAAATTTCATTCTTATATTGAGGTGCACCATAAATATTGCACAAAACAAACTGGGGAGAGGGCAGAAATGAAGCGAGACGAAGAAACTTCATGCGGATGGTAGAGGAATGAAGTACTGTGTAATCAACATCTAAACATTAAAAAACAATTGTAAGGTCTCCAACTTAAAGGTTTAGGGTTCAATCTGCAGTAGATTCTGGGACATTTTCTGACCATTAACATAACACTCTCTTATAGCAATGAGCATGTATGTGAAAAATACCAAACTACAGCAAGATTGGCTAAGGGCATGCAAAAATATGCAATTGACAGGATGGAATAAATGTACCAAAGAAGTAAAAGCTATGTTAAAGGAGGAGATGAGGCAACACGCTGGATAAATAAGAGGAGGTGATTAAAATATGGAAGTGTACTTTCACTCTTGCCATTTATGGTTGTCCTGGATGACAAATCACAAGTCTTGTCTTGAAACATATGAACATAAGATGCAAAAGTTTTGTATTGTTGTAAATGAAACAGCATAAAATGGGAACCAGTACCATGGCAGTATGAGTCTGGATTATTGGTAATTCCATACCAATCCAACAAAACAGTCAACCCAACTCACTCAGATGTCTTTCAAATTTGGAGCATTCAGTGATCAGATAAGAGATGAACACTACGAATTTGTAGAGATATACAATAATTGTGAAGAAAGTTACAGGTTGCAAATTTTCGAAATTATGTGATTTATATGCGTCTATCTCAACATAAATGACTATAATTCTGGTTCTAATCAATGAAAAGCCAATGAGTAGATCTTTTCATTGATATACAACATGGCAGGTTTTTAAGAATTTTTCACATTCAAGGTCACTGGCCTTAACCTTTGACCTTGAACTTTCAAAACTCCTCACCTTCAACTTTTTTGGAAAAAAAATTTGTATTGCCCCAATACGCTACTATAAACGTGGTAAATATCACTATGGCACACCACATGGATGAAAAGTGTTGCTTAACAACAGGCACGGTAGTTTTAAAAACTAAAAAAAAAAACCAACAGATGATTTTATTGAGATGACTGCATTGAGTTTACAATGGCTTCTATCACACTTATGTATCATACAGTAGCAGTCAAGGACCTTTAAAATCACTCAAGAAGAACTCAAAGTACATGAATATCTTGTTTGTGATTTTGTACATAATTAGTCCTTCACCATTCAGGAAGAGGTTCAGGATAAAGTACAGGGATTTCAGTGGAATAGTTCACAGATTACAATTCACCAGTTTTTAGCTTACTACTGAGATGCAAATACTAATGACATACAGCATGTTTCGTACATGGAAATACCTGATTATCTCCAGCATTTTCAGTTTCTTAAAATGTCACTTTCTGACTCCAAATTACATTGACTACTTTTCAGATGGATGTGCTGCCCAATACAAAAACCGAAATAATTTCATGATTCTGTCCTACCATCAGGAGATTTTGAATGGATTAATTTTATTTTATTTTTTTCAGCGGTGAAAATAAAATATTCCTTCATGTGTCTTCAACTACACATCAGTTTCCCATCACAATTAAGACACTGCCACTGAAGAGCACTGAAAGACCTGAGTCGAAACAAGGTCCCAGGAGTAGACAACATTCCATTCGAACTCCTGACGGCCTTGGGAGAGCCAGTCCTGACAAAACTCTACCATCTGGTGAGCAAGATGTACGAGACAGGTGAAATACCCTCAGACTTCAAGAAGAATATAATAATTCCAATCCCAAAGAAAGCAGGTGCTGACAGATGTGAAAATTACCGAACAATCAATTTAATACTTCACGGATGCAAAATACTAACGCGAATTCTTTACAGATGAATGGAAAAACTGGTAGAAGCCGACCTCGGGGAAGATCAGTTTGGATTCCGTAGAAACACTGGAACACGTGAGGCAATACTGACCTTACGACTTATCTTAGAAGAAAGATTAAGGAACAGCAAACCTACGTTTCTAGCATTTGTAGACTTAGAGAAAGCTATTGACAATGTTGACTGGAATACTCTCAAATTCTGAAGATGGCAGGGGTAAAATACAGGGAGCGAAAGGCTATTTACAATTTGTACAGAAACCAGATGGCAGTTATAAGAGTCGAGGGACATGAAAGGGAAGCAGTGGTTGGGAAGGGAGTAAGACAGGGTTGTAGCCTCTCCCCGATGTTATTCAATCTGTATAATGGGCAAGCAGTAAAGGAAACAAAAGAAAAATTCGGAGTAGGTATTAAAATCCATGGAGAAGAAATAAAAACTTTGAGGTTTGCCGATGACATTGTAATTCTGACTTGGAAGAGCAGTTGAAGGGAATGGACAGTGTCTTGAAAGGAGGGTATAAGATGAACATCAATCAAAGCAAAACGAGGATAATGGAATGTAGTCAAATTAAGTCAGGTGATGCTGAGGGAATAAGATTAGCAAATGAGACACTTAAAGTAGTAAAGGAGTTTTGCTATTTGGGGAGCAAAATAACTGATGATGGTCGAAGTAGAGGGGATATAAAATGTAGACTGGCAATGGTAAGGAAAGTGTTTCTGAAGAAGAGAAATTTGTTAACATTGAGTATAGATTTAAGTGTCAGGAAGTCGTTTCTGAAAGTATTTGTATGGAGCGTAGCCATGTATGGAAGTGAAACATGGACGATAACTAGTTTGGACAAGAAGCGGATAGAAGCTTTCGAAATGTGGTGCTACAGAAGAATGCTGAAGATTAGATGGGTAGATCATATAACTAATGAGGAGGTATTGAATAGGATTGGGGAGAAGAGAAGTTTGTGGCACAACTTGACTAGAAGGAGGGATCGGTTGGTAGGACATGTTCTGAGGCATCAAGGGATCACCAATTTAGAATTGGAGGGCAGCGTGGAGTGTAAAAATCGTAGAGGGAGACCAAGAGATGAATACACTAAGCAGATTCAGAAGGATGTAGGTCGCAGTAGGTACTGGGAGATGAAGAAGCTTGCACAGGATAGAGTAGCATGGAGAGCTGCATCAAACCAGTCTCAGGACTGAAGACCACAACAACAACAACAACAACACACAGTGTAAATGGATCATACTTCTACTACAATAATATAAAAGATATTTTTGTCAACATTACTTACAAATTGTATTTTTTAATAACTTTTGTTTCATATTTATGTACTACCTTCTGCGTTTTGATAGTGTACTCATGCAGACAAAATAAATTTTTGGTCATGATGCCTTTGATGTGCCACCTTGATATTTACCATGTTTATAGTAGCATATTGGAGCAATTATATATATCAAAAAAATTGAAGGTAGGGTGTTTTGAGATATTTAAGATTCAAGCTGAAGGTCAATGACCTTTAGTGTGAAAATTCCTAGAAACCTGCCATGTTGCATATCAATGTAAAGCTCTATTCATTAGCTTTAAAAATGATACAAGTTTCATAGTTGTACCTGGATTAGAACCAGAATTATGGTCACTTATGCTGACACAGACACAAATAAATTTCACACAGCCACCTTGGATAATGTACCATTTTCAACTTGTACTAGAGCCCACTGTCAAAATTCAACACACTTCTGGAAATCATCCCCATGCAGGGCTTGATGTAGACCAATGTGATACAGGTGGAATTTACCATGCTTAAGTATTCAAAGGGCACTCCTTTGAGAAATTGCTGAATCACTTTCCGACTGACGGAAACTTACATGAGGATTAGTGACAATTGCAGCTAATATAGTGACTTCTGAATTTTCTCCCGTAGCAATTCTCCTTCAATCATGTTTTCTTGGTATGATACCTCCCGTTTCAGACAATGCGTTCAAACGTTGTTGAAAATTTCTTACAGGTCCGGATACGACCCACCTCATAAGTTGCAGGCTTCTCTAGCGTTATTACAAGCTTCAACATAAATGTACATAATATTGATTATCTCATTATTTGTATATCAGACATCCATGATTACAACCCGAAGTGGAGCTTACTAAGAATATTAAGTAATGTTCTTATTAGGTGTAAATTGGCACTGGGTAAACTTGTACCAATGTCAACAAACCTGTAAACAAATGACTATCGTTATGGGAGTACAAATAAAAGACAAACAAACCAGCTTATGTAAACAAATGAATTTCCTTCATTGAATAATAATAAAGTAAAAATGCCTCACAACTCTCTCTCTCTCTCTCTCTCTCTCTCTCTCTCTCTGTGTGTGTGTGTGTGTGTGTGTGTGTGTGTGTGTGTGTGTGTGTGTGTGTGTGTGTGTGTGTGTTAAGAATAAAGGCCACCTAAAAGCAAGTTATGCACTTAAAATTAAAAAGAGGAATATAAGTGTTTTCAGAACAAATGAAAAAAATAAGCCTTTTTAAGTTCGTCTTTAACAAATCAGATCCCCCCTTTTTGACAAAATCCTGGCTACAGCCTTGCGCATACCTCAGCAAACTGGCACTTTTCCATCTCTTATCTAGATCACTGGATGCAGCAAATCTGCAAGAAATCTGAGATGGTCTGGTCGAAAATGTTTTTTTTTTTTCCCCTTCTGATTTGGATTGACATGGAATTACTCTTATACTAATTCTAATAGAAAAATAAAAACATGTTTTTGTTTAACTGAAAGATTCCAAGCACAATACAATTTACAGAAATTGCTACACCGTGACTGAAACAAAACAAACTGAATTGGACCACATTCTATGGACACTTTGTACAATTCAATGAAAACTTTTGTATTACATAAATTACCTGCTGAAACTTTTCTGCATACAATGGGTAATAGTCACTGCAATGTCTTCGCAACCATTTCTGAACATCCAGAACAGTCCACAGATACACTGGTTTTGGGCGTGCTGTTTTATTCTAGAAATGAGAGAATGCATCAGTAATAGAGATAAAGTGCTCTGAAATATTCTATGAAGAAAGCAAGACAGAATTAAATGTCCATGAAGACTTCAAAAGACATCATTAAGCAATGCATTTAAGGCAGGAATGAAGGACATGGCAAGCTGAACTTCCATAAGATAATTTAAATGATAACTTCAACCAATCAGAAAAAAAATAAGACAGCAACATACAACATGGTACCAGTGGTTTATAAAAATGGGGTAGGAGTCTCAGAGATGAGTTTAAATGTTTGGAAGCTGAAAGAGGAGCAGCTTGGTACCAGCAGAGATGTGCCAGCCAAGTGGTTTTCGAACTTTTTGGATCCTCAGTACCCTTGATTTACACACGATCACCTGTGACTCCTTTCGCACATGACATCCAACTGAAATGTGAGGTAAATAAACCTAAATTTAAAAAAAAAAAAAAAAAAAAGAATAAGAATTATTTCTTTATTAAATGTCCAAAGCAACACATTTTAATAAACTTTTAACATTATTATGTCCAATTCTTGCAACAAAATAAGGAGAAGGATGAGCTTACTTCTTTATCACCAGTTCCTCAAATCTCTGCACAAGATTGGAAATCTCTTTCTTCACATTCATTCGCAATCTGTATTTGCTACTGATTATTGCCTATGCTGAAAAAGCTACCTCACATAAGTAGGTTGTAGCAAAAGGTATCAAAACTTGCAGATATTCCTACTTCACCAGCTCCAAAAATCAAGCTGTGATGAGGAAACGAACTTCAATTTCAATGTGGAGTCTGAAGAAATATCCATAAATTGCTTTTGTTCATCAACAGTAAGTGTTGATGGAAGTTCTGTTCTTAAAGGATCTTTCATCTAGTTATGTTTATCTACTACTTCTGGAAAGTAGTTCAGGAAGTAATCACCGAGTTCAGTTATATGATCTACAAACACAGAGTCAACTCTTCACCACCTGTAAGTCTTTTATTCTACAATCATATGAAGAGCAGGAATAGTGCAATGTATATCATTATCATCCAACTTTTTCTTCCATATTACTAGACTGCCATCTACCATGCTGCCATAGTAACAACACTTACTTGCCGGCCTGCTAGATATCACAACTAGTGCACATGTTGTTCCTTTACTTGCAAAGCAAATAAACCAAATTATTATTGTTATGGAACCACCATGGTGACCCAACTGTGAGGCCACAATGTCCTGGTAAATTATTACTGTTATGGAACCACCATGGTGACCCAACTGTGAGGTCACAATGTCCTGGGAGTCTTGATACACAGTTTGAAAACCTTTGTGCTAGCATACAGGTAGTAGTAGATAATACCAGTGCAGTGTGAAGGTCTTAAACTTGCAGTGGTTGAAACCATGGAAAAGGGCTGTGGAAGACTAACAATAATATTGAGAGATATAATGAATCATCTAACTGTATTATGTGATTTGAGGGAAATTTGTTTGTTTGTTTGTTTTAGGCCACAAAAACATAAGGTCATAAGCATCCACGTCATAAACTTAGATCATCAAGAAGTAAAAGAACTTAAAACTGATTGTATGTGTGGTGTCACCACCAGACACCACACTTGCTAGGTGGTAACCTTTAAATCAGCCACGGTCCGTTAGTATACGTCAGACCCACGTGTCGCCACTATCAGTGATTGCAGACCGAGCGCCGCCACACGGCAGGTCTAAAGAGACTTCCTAGCACTCGCCCCAGTGGTACAACCGACTTTGCTAGCGATGGTTCACTGACAAAATACGCTCTCATTTGCCGAGACGATAGTTAGCATAGCCTTCAGCTACGTCATTTGCTATGACCTAGCAAGGCGCCATGTTCAGTTACTATTGATATTGTGAATAATGTACAGTCCAGAGCGACGCTCATCATTAATGGATTAAAGTTAAGTATTCCACCAGCTACGTCCGTTTTTCTAAATTCTAATTTCCTTGTCCTGTTCCAGACCTCACGCCAGCCTGCATGAGCTAAAATGTGTGCCTTTCGGCTTCCTCTAATAATCACAGTGTTGGCTCCCCTGCCAACCCACAACAGTATGTTAAGCTCAATCGATGGAAGGCATGCGAGCTAAGAACAAGGACTTCCAAGTGGAGAAAGGTCAACAAAATATGCTGTAGAGATAGTGGAGGTCCCGAGCCAAAGATTAAATGTCCTTCACCATATTGCTACAAAGGATAAAAAGTAAAATGCTGTTGACAGCCCATGTGTCGTTTGCTTAAGCAGCTGATAACTCAGATGGCACACTTATATGAGAATGTAAGTGGTTAAAAAAGGGCATTTGGTCAGAAATGGTGAACTGTCAAAGGTTGGTGACAATGAAATGACAGGGGAATCACAAATGGCAATGGCTAAAATGACGATGCCCAATAAGCAACCTACTAGCTAAAATGATCTCCTCGCGGCAAGAGAACCAACATGAGGTTGGCCAAGCCACTGGGAGAGTTTTAATTCCCTGAAGCTTGATCCTGTGAAGAGATGACCAGTGGTGATGCCAAAGTGATACAACCTGCTGATAGACAGCAATACAGAGATCATCCGAAGGAATGGAAGAGCTAGTGAACTGAGGTAGGAGGAATGCGGCCTTGGCAGCAGCGGCAGCAGCCTCATTTCCCGTCAGACTGATGTGACCACAAACCCATATGAACATCACAGTGACTCCCTCAACAGTGAACAGGTGGAAGCTTTCTTAGACCTGTTGAACTCAGGGATGGACTGTGAACAGCACACAGAGGCTCTGAAGGGCAATGAGCATATAACACAGTTAGAGACCTTGTGTCACCAGATGTACTGGGAGGCCTGACATAGGCCAGAGAGCTCTTGTATATATTGAGCAGTGTTCCGGAAGCTGATACCAAAACTGGTCAGTGACAAAGACGAAGGCACACCCAACACCATGATTAGTCTTAGAGCCATCAGTGCACATGAAGGTGCTATCACTAAGTTGTGAAGATTGAGAAACTTACTGCAGTAGAGTGAATCCAGAGTAGTTTCCTTAGGAAACAAATTAAGTCCAAGACGGACACAGTTGAAGTCCAAGATGGACACAGGCCGCTGCACGAAGCCACGGTAGTAAAGGGTTCACATCATCAGGAATGTGGCCGGTAGCGTTAAGTTAAACTGCTGGAGTAGGAGCCAAAACCGAACTCTGGAAGGTAATGGAGAAGAGGGACGCCCCCCATACTGATGGGCCAGCGAGTCAGCAAAAAAGGAGGCATAGGATGGGTGGCAAGGCATAGCAGACAAACAGCATGAGTATCTGCTGAGGAGAACATCACACTGGTATGAGTGGTAGTTTGGCAGCTTCAGCACAGAGACTCTCAACTAGGCTAGCATAAAAAGTGCAATGGTGAATTGTATTAAAATGGCTTAAGGTGGATGGATGTGCAGATGAATAAATGAAGCACCCATAGTCTAGCTTCTAACCGACACATTATTGGTAAAATCAGAGGAGGTTGGCATGATACGCTCCTCACGAAATACCACTTACGACACATAGGACGCAGGGACTGGGTGCAGCAGGCGGCTAGGTAAGACACATAGGAGGACCCAGAATGTTTCCTATTAAGCATGAGCCCCAGGAATTTCGTAGTTTTAGCAAACAGAAGAGCAACAGACCTAAGATGTAAAGACGGTGGAAGAAACACATTGTGCCACCAGAAATTCATACAAACAGTTTTGTCAGTGGAAAAGCGAAAACCATTGTTGATACTCCACGAGTAAAGATGATCGAGATGTTTCTGAGAATGCCACTCGAGGAGACAAGCCCGTGGAGAACTGCAAAGTCGTCAGCGAAACGGTAGCTGGAGATGCTTGGCGGGAGACGAGCCACAATAAGGTTAATAGCTATGGCAAAGATGATGAAGCTCAGGATGGAGCCCCGAGGCACCCTGTTCTCCTGCATCAAAGTGTCCAACAAGACTGAACCCACACATACCTTGAAACTCTGTCTTAAAAACTACTGAAGGTAATGGGGCATGGAGCCTCTGATGCCCGCCCCACGTGTATACAGTATGGAGGATACCAATCCTCCAACAGGTGTTTTAAGCTTTCTCCAAATCAAACCACACAGCCACAGTCTGGCAATTGTGCAAAAAACTATTCATGACATAGGTTGACAAAGTGACAAGATGGTCATTTGCAGAACGGTGCACTCGAAATCCATATTGTCAGGGATTAGCAGACTGCAAGATTTGAGCCACCATACCAACCAGCCATGAATCATACGTTCCATCAGCTTGCCAACACAGTTGGTGAGAGAAATGGGGCAGTAGCCAGAAGGAAGGTGTTTGTCCTTACCGGGCTTAGGTATGGCTATGACAATGGCTTCACGCCAGCATCTGGGAAATGTGCCATCTGCCCAAATGCAATTATACATATGAAGGAGAAAGTGCCCGCTTGCAAGAGAAAGGTGCTGCAACATCTGAATATGAATGTCGTCCAACCCTGGGGTGGAAGATCACGATGAAGTGAGAGCATGATCTAGCTCCCTCATAGTAATGGTGACACTGTAGCATGCACAATTCTGAGAGGAGAAGGGTGTCACCTGAGACTCCTCCACTCGTTTCCGAGAGACAGGGCAGGGAGACAGTGGGTAAAACTTGAAATTTCTGCAAAATAGCAGCCCACGGTGTTTGAGATAGCTATAGGGTCCATAATGACATCATCTGCTATGGTCAGACTGGGAATGGCGGAGTGGATGTGGTCCCACAGAGCTGACAGAGGTTGCCCCATATGATGGAAGAGGAGTGGAACCATTAAAAAACTAGTAGATGAAATCCAGCTGCTTTTCTGCTATCACGCAGAATGTGATGACGCTGCGCACACAACAGCTTATAATGAATGCAGCTCGCCATGTTTCCGCATGCGAATCATGCTGCGGCATGTCTCAATCCACCAGGGGACCAGGACATGGCGCCGTAAAGATAAAGTGCAAGGTATGGAACATTTTGGGGTGGTAAGGATAGTGTTTGTGAGGTACTCTATCTTGTTATCACAACTGGGGAAATGTTCGTCAAAGGTCATCTGGAAGGGATAAAGCCTTCAGTCAGCCTTAGAAAGCTGCCAATTGGGTTTATACATAGATGGGGTAGGAGTCATATAATGAATAGCACACTGGATATGGTCGCTCGAGTATGTGTGTGAGAGAACAGACCACTCAAGACAACACACAAACTGGGCAGTGCAGAACAATAGGCACAAATGGGAACAGATGTGCATGGAGTCTGGAAGAAATGCGAGAGCTCCAGTGTTAAGGCAAATGAGGCTGAGTTGATTGAGAAGGTCAGCCAAGAGGGCACCTCTCGAACAGTTATGGAAGAGCCCCAAAGGGGGTGGTGTCATTAAAGTCACCCAGCAGCAAAAAGACGTGAGGGAGTTGGTCAATAAGCTGGAGGAAGTCTACCCTGGTGACAGCTAATGATGTAGACGTTGCAAAGAGAAAATGTGAAGCAAAGAAGTATATTGCGAACTGCAACAGCTTGCAGCTGAGTGCTCAGTGAGATGGTTTGGCTATGAATGTCATCCTGGATGAGCAGTATGACTCCCCCATGAGATGGAATGCTCACTGGTACAGGGCACAGAGGCTGGAAGATACTATTCCCTGAGATTTACAGAGGCACTGGCATTGTCACTGGGCCTGTCTGCAGATTCCAGGGCAAAAAAATCTGAGGGAAGACTGACCCCTTCTTGGTCTCCAGTGAAGTTAGTTTTTGTAATTAATCTTCCATTTGGTATGATAATGTCCTCAAATTAACCATACTGTGAATAAATTCTTTAATCTGTTTCACAATTTCTTATCTTTATCTGGCATTATAATCTTTCCCCTATACTGTTTCTTCCACTGCCAGATAAACTATTCCCAGATGACAGGGTACATATCAAAGTAGTGTATCCCTTCTACTGGTTACAATTTTCCACTGAGTTTTCCTTTTAGATTCTTTCTGTTACCTCTGTACTTGACACTTCATCTGGCAACTTTTAATATCCTTCCACAGATACACATTTAAAATATTTTTAGTTTCTGCCCTATCAGATTTCCCTTAGTTCACTTCACACTTTCTTACACTACTGTTTTAATAGCTTCTACCTTTATATTGTATCAATTTTTTTATACAAGTAAATAATTTCAAAAAATTGCTTTTGCTTCATCCAACCTTTTTGCTAGCATTTTTCTCACTTCACCCATTGTGTTAAATTAACCCATAATTTAGGCAAGTATGCTATCCATTCCATTCAACGAGTATTTCTTACTTTTGGCAAGAAGGGAAATGTCAACTGGAATCATACTGCTGATGTACAGCTCTTGGGTTTCTAGCCGGATGGCAGTGTTTAAATATTGCAACATTTCGAATAGTGTCATACTCATCATATCCTCATCATCTTGTGAATTGTCAGGATACTGTGGATTCGTTAATATTTATAGTAGCAGTGTGCCCCCCTCCACCTAGCTATGGGCAGTCGGGTACTGTCCGGCTGGAGGGGAGGGAGTGCTCTGGGCATTCCATTTGTGTCTTGCTATTTGCCCTGTGCTGGGCACATTCAAGATGTATTACTGTTAACATGAGATTCCAAGCCACAGCCATTTGGCATCCTTCAGCCCTATAGACCAGATTCTCGTGAATCCATATTTCAATGGATTCCCTTACAATGTTCTCCCAATAGCCATTGAAATGCAACACAAACACTGTCCTCAGACCAGTTCCATTGGATTACTCTGTATAACATGAAAATAGTTTTCTGACCACCACCGAAGATGACAAAGTGGCTTGGCTTTGCGAAAGACCCACTTAAACTGAACATACATGGGATTAGTATGAGGTGACGAAAGTCATAGGATACCTTCTAATATCATGTTGGCCCTCCTTTTGCCCAGTGTAGTGCAGCAACTCAATATGGCATGGACTCAATAAGTGGTTGAAAGTCCCCTGCAAAAATATTGATCCATACTGGCTCTATAGCTGTCCATAATTGCAAAAGCATTAAAGGTGCAGGATTTTGTGCTTCATGTGGGCCTATGGACCAATCATTCCATTTGAACACAGCCCACACTATTATGGAGTCACCACCAGCTTTCACAGTGCCTTGTTGACAACTTGGATCCATGGCTTTGTGGGGTCTGCGCCACACTCAAACCCTACTATCAGTTCTTACAAAAGAAATTGGGGCTCAGCTGACCACGCCACAGTTTTCCTGTCGTCTAGGGTCCAACCGATATTGTGATGAGTCCAGAAAAGGCACTACAGGCGATGACTTTCTGTTACCAAAGGCACTTATGGTGATTTTCTGCCACCATAGCATATCAACAGCAAATTTTGCGGCATCGTCGGCCACTGCGTTGTCTGTGGTGAGAAATAACACCTGATATTTGGTTTGCTCATCACACTCTTGGCAATATGGATCTCAGAATCTTTAATTCCCAAACAATTTCCAAGATGGAATATCCCATGCGTCTAGTTCCACCTACCTTTCTGCATTCAAAGTCTGCTAATTCCTGTTGCGCAGCCATAATCACGTCAGAAACCTTTTCACATGAATCACCTGAGAACAAATGAGAGCTCTGCCAATGCGCTGTCCCTTTATACCTAGAGTTTACACGATATTATTGCCAAGTGTATACATTATATCGCTTTCCCATGACTTTTGTCACCTCAGTGTAGAGCATTGCCAGCAAATATGGGTACTGATACAATAGCCAAATGCAGCGCTGTGTTTCAAAACACTGCACGGAGCACATCAGACATGTGCGACTGGCACTCATAGAGGAATCAGTAATAACAGAGTGTAGCCTCAAGTAAGGCCCCACCTTTGTCTTTCAGATCACCAAGCTGCTATGCCAAGCAAATGGCAATTGGTTGGTTTGTAGATTAAAGGGACTAAACTGCAAGGTTATCAGTCCTTTTTTCCTTAGTCTCACAGGTCTTCGATTAAAACCATACCTGAAAAGAATCCTATCACCTGAAATCCAGGGAAGGAATAAAGTGCTTAATACTGTTAACTAAAAGGAAAATAGCGACTGAAGGCATTAAAACAATATAGCAGATGGCCTGGCTGGCTGATCACAAGAATAAAAAAGGATGAGCCAGCCACTCTGCAACACACTAAATCTCCAGCTTAAAAACACAAGGTAAGAGAAACAAAGATGGTGAAAGACGAACACCAAGTCAGACAGACAGCACCAGAGGGAGCGAGGCAGAGTTAAAATGAAGGTAGGGTGATGGCCTGAAAGATGAGGCTGAGGCATCACACTTTAACAGAATAATAGAAACCCCATTCACAGATAAAACTTAAAACTATGTTAGTGGCTGAGGCATTATCACCTAAAATTGAAGGGTGCGTGTCAGAGATTAAAAGTCCACCTCAGAGCTGCTAAAGTTGGACTGTCCAACAAGATGTGGACTACTGTCAAACGTGAACCATAGCAACATTGAAATGGGTCCTCACAATGTAGGATGTTATTGTGAGTCAGCCAAATATGGCTGATGTGGAGCTGGCAAAGGACAGTGGAGTCCTTGCGACAGCCTTGCATGGAGGACCTCCACACATTCATCGAAATCCTTTATCATATGTAACTTATTCGGCATAGTCAGGGAGTGCCATTCTGTATTGAAGAGCGCAAAAGGTTTGCAGCATAATACCAATCAAAGGTCAGATTCTGGTATACCGATCTCAAGACTCTATTTATGAGTAGCCTCTTTGGCTAGCCTGTCAGCAAGTTCATTTCCTGGGATTCCAACATGTCCCAGGTTCCATACGAGGACCTCTGACCACCCATGTTGTTTGAGGGCATAAACAGACTCCTGGATAGTCATTACCAAAGGATGGCAAGGGTAGCAATGATCGAGAGCTTGTAGGCTACAAAAGTCACTACAGATGAGGAAGGACACACTGGTGCAAGTGAGGATATGCTCAAGAGTGCAAGAAATGACTACCAACTCCACAGTCAAAACACTGTAGCCATCCAAGAAGGAGCACTGTTCAGTATGTCCAGCAAGGCCATAAGTGAAGCCAAAATGACCACCTATCATTGAGCCATCAGTGCAGGTACTGTCTGACCCCTAGAACACGCGAAGAATAAAGAAAAATTGGGGGTGGAGGGTCTCAGGCGGAACTGGGTCTTTTGGGCCTAGAGATAGGTCCAGACGAAGCTGTGGCTGAGATATGCACCATGGAGGTGTACGTTAGAGAAGCCCGAGGACAGATGGTGCAGGGAAAAACTCAAGTTCAGAAAGAAAGGACCGAACATGGACTGCTACCACAATGCCTGATCTGGGCTACCATTGCGGGAGAGGGATTACCCTGTTTGGCAAGAGGAGGCGGTAATTCGGATGCCCAGGTGAACTACGGACATGTGAGGCGTAATTAACAAGTAGTTGTTGATTCCTGATCCACAGTGGGGGGACTGCAGCCTCTATGAGTAGACTGTTCACAGGGCTAGTTCAGAAGCCCCTGTTACAAGTCAAACCCTGAAGTGGTGTATCGGGTCCAGTATCTGCAATGCTGGGGGCGATGCCAAACCACATGCCAGACTCCCATAATCAAGGCAGGACTGTGTCAGAGTTTCATAGAGCTGCAGCAGTCTAGAGCGATCTGCACCCCACCTAGTGTGACTCACGCAGCAAAGAGATTTAAGATGCTCCTAGCACTTCTGCTTACGCTGACGAAGGTGGGGAAGCCAAGTTAGCTGGCCATCGAAGACCAGTCCTAAAAAGCGACATGCCTCCATTACGCTAGTAATTGGTCATCAAGGTAAAGTTCTGAATGTGGGTGGACAGTACAACAATGACAGAAGTGCGTGCCACAAGTCTTGGCAGGTGAGGGCCCATGACTGTGCCTTTCACAGGCTCAATACAGTCGGTGTACAGCAAGACCAATACACGAAGAGCAAAAGTGAATGCAAAAATCATCAGTATATAGGGAAGGTGATACTGAGGACCCCAGAGCCACTGCTGGATCATTAATGGCCACAAAAGAGAGGACCACTCACAACAGAGCCCTGTGGGACCCTTCTTGTGGAAATGGGCTGAACTGTGGACAGCAAAAACTTGAACTCTGAAAGTACAGAGCGACAAAAAATTCTGTATGGAGATCAGGACCAGGCCCCAGAGACCTCACTCGTGTAATATAGTGAGGATATGATGTCTCCACATTTTGTCGTAGGCCTTTTTTTTTAAGTCAAAAAAGATGGCAATAAGGTGTTGACTTCAGGTAAAGGCTGTATGGATAGCAGACTCTAGGTACATCAAATTATCAGTGGTGTAGCGGCCTTGGCAGAAATCACCCTGGGACGGAGCCAGAAGGCCCCGAAACTCAAAGGAACCAACATAGCCACCAGCTGAGCTTGCATTCGAGCAACTTACACAGAACATTGTTGAGACCAATGGGGCAGTAGCTGTCCATCTCTAGTGGGTTCTTACCAGATTTCAGCACCAGGACGATGACGCTTTCCCATCATTGTGACAAGAACTTGCCCACGCTCCATGTCCAGTTGAAAATGGCAAGGATGTGATGCTGGTAATCTGATGAGAGATGTTTAAGCATTTGATTGTGAATATGATCTGTCCCTGGTGCTATATCAGGGAAATGGGCAAGTGCACTGAGGAATTCCCACTCACTGAATGGAGCATTTTATGACTCAAGGTGCGTGTAGAAAAGGTAAGCGCTTTCCTTCCACCCACTGTTTTGAGATACAGGTTGGTAACTCTCAAATGCTGAATCATGAACAGAAGGTTCAGTGACTGCATCTGTTTCGTTATAGATAGCTCCATTCACAGAAATCTCAGATACATCTACAGGGGTCTGGAATCTGTAAAGGCGTCTGATCTTCATCCACACCTAAGAAGGAGAGGTATGTGATCCAACGATTGAAACATATCATTCCAAGCACTCTTGCTTCATCTTTTGATTAGGCTTCATCTTTTGATTAGCTGGCAGGCCTGGGCATGGAGTTTTGAAGGCAACAAGGTGCTCCATCAATGAGTGCCGTTTATGATGCTGGAGAGCCCGCCGATGATCTCTAATGGCCTCAGCGATTTCTGATGACCACCAAAACACTGTCTTCCACTGGAGGGGTCCTGAAGAACATGAGACTGTCAACTTGGCAGCAGAGACTATGGTCACAAGTTTTGGACAACCACATCGATAGTGCCAAGTGGCGCAGGCCCAACAGTGGCAGCAGAGGTGAAAGCATTCCAGTGAGCCTCGTTAGGAGCCCATCTGGGCAGGCAGCCAGGGGAGTGACACTCGGGTAGGGACAGGAAGATCAGAGAGTGATCACTATCTCACAGGTCATCATGGACTCTCCACTGAATAGATGGTAGAAGGCCAATGCTGCACACTGTAAGATTAATGGCCATGCAGGTGCCATGTGCCACACTGAAATATCTGGGAGCATCAGTATTTAAAAGACAAAGATTGAGTTGCATCAGTACATATTCAACATCTTTGCCACAACCAGTGCTCATGGTTCCACTCCACAGAGTGTTATGGGCACTGAAACCACCCAAAATTAGGGAAGGTGGGGGAAGCTGAGAAACCAGGTAGCCAAGGCATTTTGACGTACTTCGCCATCTGGGGGAAGATAGACACTGCAGATGATAACATCCTGCATTGACCTTGTCCTGACAGCCATAGGCTTTAGAGTTGTTTGGAGAGACACAGATTCGCTATACATATACAGAGTCAAGGACATTTATACGTACTCCATCTGACACCTTGTCATAGTCAGTACGGATCTTGTGATATCCCTGATAGCCATGAAGGGCAGGAATCCACACTGTTGGAAACCAAGTTTCCTGAAGGGCAATATAGAAAGCAACTGATGGCTTAAGAAAGGTTGTAACTCAGCCAGGTGGTGGAAAAGACAACGCAATTTCACTGCAGGATTAAGCTTTCAGTGTATTGGGAGGGCATGAAGGGACCAAGGAGGCAGTTTATGCCCCCAGTCACCTGCTGCCACCAATCGAGTGCTTGTAGTGGTTGTGTCCATTGGTCCTGAGGCTCTGGGGAGATCTAGGTCCTCAGGGGAAACCAGGATCTCCACCTCATCCTCAGAATTGGAACCTGCAGGAAGTGGTGGTGTGGGGGCCACAGGGATTTTTCTTTCTTTTTAATAGGTTTCTTATTTTCCTGCTCTTGCTTCTCCTTGGGTTTCACTGGCCAGGAGGGCTTCTCTGAGTTGGTCTCAGGTCATGATAATGACCGTGAAGTGCTACAACCAGCAGCATGTGGCACTTTCAGCCACTGGCTGGTGACTGGCTGCATGGCAGCAGGAACCTTGGAAGGTAGTGTCCCAAAGGACCCCTTCCTGCTGAGAGAAGCCAGAGAAGGTTGGCACTTCTCAGGCAGCAGGATGGGGTCTGATGTCCCTGATGGCTGGGAGGACATAGCTCCCGACGTAGGCGGGAAGGGAGCAATGGGAAAGGAGAGCCCCCAACCATCAAGGGGGCAAGTGGAGTCTGACGGCCCTGGGGACTACTTTAAGAGGCATAGCAGATGAGGGTGTTGTTTAGTAAAGGGCAACAACATTGTAACCATAGCAGATGATGACATCATGCGTACAGGGTTAAGACAGTCATACTTCTTTTTGGCCTCTTGTGCATGTCAGCCTGTCCAGGGTACCACTATCTTCCTCTCTTTTTGATAAATGGTGCAGTCCAGTGGACAGGTGGAATGGTGCTCTCTGCAGCATGGGAGGAGGGGTACAAGGAATGCTCATGTGTGACAGATGTCAAATTTCTCCCATGTGGAGCTGGCATTATATCAAGAGGACATGTGCCCAAATTTCCAGTATTTGAAGCATATACATAGGGAGAGGAACACAGGGTTTAATGTCACACCCACATACCATCACCTCGACCTTTTCAGACAATGTATCACCCTCAAACGCCAAGATGAAGGCACCAGTAGCAATCCTGTTGTCCTTAGGCACCCTATACACACGCATGAAAAGTGTACACCTCGTTGCTGTAGGTTGGTGCACAACTCATCATCGGACTGCAAGAGAAGATCTCAAAGAAATATAATCCCCTGGGCCATGATTTAGCTCTTATGGGAGGTGAAGGAAACTGTGACATCACCCAGCTTGGCACAGATGTGCAATGCGCATGGCTGGGCAGGAGATGCTGTTTTTATTAGTACTGACCCACTCTGCAGTCTGAACATTCCCACCACTTCCCCAAACTTGTACTCCAAGTTCTCTTTGTTGTCATAAATGATTCCCCATCAGACATTGAATAAACTAAGTATTGGGGAGAACACGCCTCTCCTTGATCTTTAACTCTACATTCTTCCCATGGTGTAACCAGGGAAGGGAACAATATGGAATCATATCTCTCAGCCCCCCTCCCCCCCATGAACCATGGACCTTGCCTTTGGTGGGGAGGCTTGCGTGCCTCAGATTGCTGTAACGTAGGTGCAACCACAATGGAGGGGTATCTGTTGAGAGGCCAGACAAACGTGTGGTTCCTGAAAAGGGGCAGCAGCCTTTTCAGTAGTTGCAAAGGCAGCAGTCTGGATGATTGACTGATCTGGCCTTGTAACACTAACCAAAACGGCCTTGCTGTGCTGGTACTGCGAACGGCTGAAAGCAAGGGGAAACTACAGCCGTAATTTTTCCCGAGGGCATGCAGCTTTACTGTATGATTAAATGATGATGGCGTCCTCTTGGGTAAAGTATTCTGGAGGTAAAATAGTCCCCCAATCGGATCTCCGGGCGGGGACTACTCAAGAGGATATCATTATCAGAAGAAAGAAAACTGGCGTTCTACGGATCGGAGCGTGGAATGTCAGATCCCTTAATCGGGCAGGTAGGTTAGAAAATTTAAAAAGGGAAATGGATAGGTTAAAGTTAGATATAGTGGGAATTAGTGAAGTTCAGTGGCAGGAGGAACAAGACTTTTGGTCAGATGAATACAGGGTTATAAATACAAAATCAAGTGGGGGTAATGCAGGAGTAGGTTTAATAATGAATAGGAAAATAGGAATGCGGGTAAGCTACTACAAACAGCATAGTGAACGCATTATTGTGACCAAAATAGATACGAAGCCCATGCCTACTACAGTAGTACATGTTCATATGCCAACTAGCTCTGCAGATGACGAAGAAATTGAAGAAATGTATGATGAAATAAAAGCAATTATTCAGATAGTGAAGGGAGATGAAAATTTAATAGTCATGGGTGACTGGAATTTGGTAGTACGAAAAGGGAGAGAAGGAAATGTAGTAGGTGAATATGGATTGGGGCTAAGAAATGAAAGAAGAAGCCGCCTGGTAGAATTTTGCACAGAGCACAACTTAATCATAGCTAACACTTGGTTAAAGAATCATAAAAGAAGGCTGTATACATGGAAGAAGCCTGGAGATACAGACAGGTTTCAGATAGATTATCTAATGGTAAGACAGAGATTTAGGAACCAGGTTTTAAATTGTAAGGCATTTCCAGGGGCAGATGTGGACTCTGGCCACAATCTATTGGTTATGACCTGTAGATTAAAACTGAAGAAACTGCAAAAAGGTGGGAATTTAAGGAGATGGGACCCAGATAAACTGAAAGAACCACAGGTTGTAGAGAGTTTCAGGGAGAGCATAAGGGAACAATTGACAGGAATGAGGGAAAGACATACGGTAGAAGAAGAATGGGTAGCTTTGAGGGATGAAATAGTGAAGGCAGCAGAGGATCAAATAGGTAAAAAGACGAGGGCTAGCAGAAACCTTTGGGTAACAGAAGAAATATTGAATTTAATTGATGAAAGGAGAAAATATAAAAATGCAGTAAATGAAGCAGGCAAAAAGGAATACAAACATCTCAAAAATGATATTGACAGGAAGTGCAAAACGGCTAAGCAGGGATGGCTAGAGGACAAATGTAAGGATGTAGAGGCTTATCCCACTAGGGGTAAGATAGATACTGCCTACAGGAAAATTAAAGAGACCTTTGGAGAAAAGAGAACCACTTGTACGAATGTCAAGAGCTCAGATGGAAACCCAGTTCTAAGCAATGAAGGGAAAGCAGAAAGGTGGAAGGAGTATATAGAAGGTCTATACAAGGGCGATGTACTTGAGGACAATATTATGGAAATGGAAGAGGATGTAGATGAAATGGGAGATAGGATACTGCGTGAAGAGTTTGACAGAGCACTGAAAGACCTGAGTCGAAACAAGGCCCCCGGAGTAGACAACATTCCATTGGAACTACTGACGGCCTTGGGAGAGCCAGTCCTGACAAAACTCTACTATCTGGTGAGCAAGATGTATGAAACAGGCGAAATACCCTCAGACTTCAAGAAGAATATAATAATTCCAATCCCAAAGAAAGCAGGTGTTGACAGATGTGAAAATTACCGAACTATCAGTTTAATAAGTCACAGCTGCAAAATACTAACACGAATTCTTTACAGAAGAATGGAAAAACTAGTAGAAGCCGACCTCAGGGAAGATCAGTTTGGATTCCGTAGAAATGTTGGAACACATGAGGCAATACTGACCCTACGACTCATCTTAGAAGCTAGATTAAGGAAGGGCATTTCTAGCATTTGTAGACTTAGAGAAAGCTTTTGACAATGTTGACTGGAATACTCTCTTTCAAATTCTGAAGGTGGCAGGGGTAAAATACAGGGAGCGAAAGGCTATTTACAATTTGTACAGAAACCAGATGGCAGTTATAAGAATCGAGGGGCATGGAAGGGAAGCAGTGGTTGGGAAGGGAGTGAGACAGGGCTGTAGCCTATACCCGACGTTATTCAATCTGTATATTGAGCAAGCAGTGAAGGAAACAAAAGAAAAATTTGGAGTAGGTATTAAAATCCATGGAGAAGAAATAAAAACTTTGAGGTTCGCCGATGACAAATTGTAATTCTGCAGAGACAGCAAAGGACTTGGAAGAGCAGTTGAACGGAATGGATAGTGTCTTGAAGGGGGGATATAGGATGAGCATCAACAAAGGCAAAACAAGGATAATGGAATGTAGTCGAATTAAGTCGGGTGATGCTGAGGGAATTAGATTAGGAAATGAGACACTTAAAGTAGTAAAGGAGTTTTGCTATTTGGGGAGCAAAATAACTGATGATGGTCGAAGTAGAGAGGATATAAAATGTAGACTGGCAATGGCAAGGAAAGTGTTTCTGAAGAAGAGAAATTTGTTAACATTGAGTATAGATTTAAATGTCAGGAAGTCATTTCTGAAAGTATTTGTATGGAGTGTAGCCATGTATCGAAGTGAAACATGGACAATAAATAGTTTGGACAAGAAGAGAATAGAAGCTTTTGAAATGTAGTGCTACAGAAGAATGCTGAAGATTAGATGGGTAGATCACATAACTAATGAGGAGGTATTGAGTAGGACTGGGGAGAAGAGAAGTTTGTGGCACAACTTGACTAGAAGGAGGGATCGGTTGGTAGGACATGTTCTGAAGCATCAAGGGATCACCAATTTAGAATTGGAGGGCAGCGTGGAGGGTAAAAATCGTAGAGGGAGACCAAGAGATGAATACACTAAGCAGATTCAGAAGGATGTAGGTTGCGGTAGGTACTGGGAGATGAAGAGGCTTGCACAGGATAGAGTAGCATGGAGAGCTGCATCAAACCAGTCTCAGGACTGAAGACCACAACAACAACTCTCAGCATTATATTGCACCTTACCTCTCAAAGAGATTTCTGGGGCCATTTGATCACCAGTGTCGGACAACTTCCTCCACTTCTTTGCAGGTCATCCACCCGATGCCACCCACTCTGACCAGGGGCTCTCTCCGCAAGCGACACCCAGCATTTATTCCTTGGCATATGTGGGGAGTTTGCAGCGTACACATCAGCAGTATGATACCTGTGTTGTCAGGGGGTTACCACCAAAAGGGTACATGACGACCCCTTCATGAAGGACTGGCTACCAAGCTGGATACTGAGTGTGAAAAGATCCATTATTATTATGGGTGCAGGAGATGAAAGTGCACAATGGATGTAAAGTGGGCACTCCAGAAGACGTCCTTGCCCAGGCCACATTACGGGTGCAATTACATTTCTGTTACTATAATAGCCACAGAAGGTCTTGGCACACAAAGGATACATGATGCACCACATAAGGCATCCTTCCCCAAGTGGCCCGCACTTTTGTAGAATTCCTAAAAGGGGACCATAACCGATTAGGCCAAAAAGTAGCAGACTCCTTTTGGTCATCTCTTATGATAGGCAGGAATACCAGGGTCTATTCTATTCCCCAAACCTGCAGGGGGCAAACAGCTATTGGGACAGCATTGGAAATTTGTGATAGGTACCTATCGGACCAAACTGCTGAGGTCATTGGTCCCTGGGACAGCATTATGAAGGAATCCATTGAAACACAGATTCACAAGAATCTGGTCAACAGGGATGAAGGCACCATCCAATTTACAAAAAAAAGCTGGAAGGCCCAGACGGAGATGGAAACACCTACCTGCTACTCCCATCTCTGCAACCACATCACTCCCCTCCCTGCCAGCCAGACAGTATCCTGCTATCCATAGCCAGGTGGAGGTGGGCACACCGCTAGTATAAATATTATGGCACCTACAATATCTCAACACTCTGCCAGAAGATGATGAGCATGGCACTCTTCGAAATGTCACAGTATTTTAATGCTACCATGTGACTGGAAACCCGAGAGCTCTTCATCAGCTGGGATCATGGTCTGGCTATCAATTGCTAATGAGTAGGTTATTTTCCTCTGGGACCTTTGCAGCTTACTGATTATGGGTTTTTGACAACTATACAGACTAGTTCTGATGCCACAAAAACTACCACACTTGTGGGCCAACATGAAAATTGACCACAGCTTGGTAAGACTTGATAATTCAAATGGTCATTCATTCCCTGCTTTGCTGACACTTATCTACTTTACAGTTTCAACAGGACCTTTTGAAGGTTTGTGGATCTTCACAAACAAGGCAACACCATACTTTTCAATTAGATGCTGTAGCTTCTCACTTTTCAATATTCATCAAATATTTCCGTACGATACATTTCAAGGTATTGTTACGCCTTTTATGCCTTTCTCCTTGCAAACACTGTCTATCCATAAGTTAAATATACACAGTTTGCTTCTTTTTTTTACCTAAACATTTATAAGCCTCATTGAAGGCAGTCAGAATAACCTGTAGTTCTTCTGAATTGGCCAGTACAACACTGTCACCAGAGTATTATTGTTCAACAATTCCAGTTCAAGATAACTATTTTCTGGCCATTAGTTATTTTAAGTGAGGGATCTTTCCTCAGTCCTACACACTATTTCTAAATCTGATGGTAGATGTCTTGTAGACAAGGCAGTGAGGGTGATTTTAAGTTGTCATAAGTGCTGAACGGAAATGTGTAGTCAGTATTTGTTGGTGCAGTCATTCATCATCTTGAAGCAAAACTACCCCATCAGACAGGGAGAACAGTTCCTTTCAAGTTATCACACAGCAGTTGAAAACCCATAATGTATTTTAAGGGCTACCAATTAATTCTAGTATGCCCCTAACCCTGCTCGACAGCATTTCACTTTTCTAAGTCAGTCTGTAAACTGAAGAGCAAACAGCATTTGTGGTGTAGTAAGTGGATTGTCCCAGAAGAATGCTACAACTACCATACAGAATGAGAGAGGATGAATTTCCTGCCTAGCAGTGCTGTGAAGCATGCTGTGTTTTAAGGAGGTTCTCTCCATGTGTGTTTCTTGCACAAGATAGATTAGTTAATAACGTCTGTATTCCATACAGTGCTAGCACATTTAGTGGAAAATAAATGCTCCCTATGCATGTCTGCTCATGGCTTCTTCATTTATTCAAAAGGTGTGCTCTAGAATGGTCAATAAATCTTGTGGAACAGCCTGTAGGGGCCCACTGTGTAACAACTGGGTAGACAGAGTGGGGTCTCACCTGTTCATTCTTCAGTTTACAGACAGATTACACAGTGTATGTTTTCCTGTAGGCTACTAAATTTGTTAAATCTATTTGCACATGATCTGAAAAAAATTTTGGAACTGCTGGCAATGACTAGATGGGGCAGTAATTCTTTATTAATATTTTCTCTCTCTTTTTTTTTAAGTGATTAGATAAGAGTATGTTTGAGTCTCTCCGGAAAAGTACCACTGAGAAAAGATTTGCTGAACAACATGTTATTACTTTACTGATTTCATCATAACCACTCGAAAATTTATTTTTAAGAGAGTTGACAACAATGAAGACTTCTTTTGGAGATGTAGGTAGGAGCTGAATTTTAATAAATTTATTTCAGGATGTCTTTTCTTAAGACCATGTTTCAGACTGTTTATCTTGTTGCCAGAGTACCTTATTTTTTCTTGAAAGCATATAAAGCACATTCTAATGCAATTATGACTGCTTAACATGTTGAAGTACAATCTGTAATGTGATAATTTCAGTTTGGGTAAAAGTGTACTTGGTGTGTACCCAGCTCTTTCACTGCATGCTATAGCTGGTAACTGTGCAACGAATCAGGGGAAGGGAACACAACAAACCATGAGTCAGTTGTCGATAGCCAATGTGAATGCTAGTTCCTGATTTCCTATATGTAGCAAATGAAGTTGTTATTTTATTTTGTTATGTTTGAATTTAATCACAACATCATAATTTTCTGCAAAACTGCAAATCAGAAATACATGTAGATTAGTGGAATGATGAATGTTTATCTTGAGCTATGCTACACATCAATCTATTAGGGCAATTGTAGTTTCAGGCCTTGGGCTTTGCCACGGGTCTGTCTGTCAGCACATCTAGTTTTCTTCCAATTACATGCGATGACTTTGCCAACTAGCATTGAAAATGTCACCTTCCAGGCTAACCTAGGCCTCGGGCTAAACTACAAGTCGGTCTCACAGCACATCTAGTTTTCTCCCCACTCTCCATATCAAAAACAAATGTAGTCAATTCTCATCTTTTGCCGAAAGAAATCACTACATTCAACAATACCCTCTGGTTACTGTATAGCAAGACTCAACTGACTAAAGGCAATGAGGACAAACTGCCAACAGCGGCATGCAGTGAAAGAACCTGGTACAAAGTAAGTGGACTTAAATCTCTGTTTGTCAGCATGTGACAGGATATAGGCTATGTACATACTTGGTGTTGAAAGTGGACTTAAATCTCTGTTTGTCAGCATGTGACAGGATATAGGCTATGTACATACTTGGTGTTGATGACAGATAGAGTCTTGATATAATTCCCTTGTAATAAATGCCTTTCTTTATTTCTTTACCTCTATCAGCATGGAAAAATGTGTACTACATGGCTATACAGTTATTGCAGAAATAGCAGTTACTAATGTTAGGGATAGACAGAAATATCGGAAGGAATAGGCTATATTTATTCATATGATGTGAGAGCAAAAAGATAGTTAACTATTTGTGTGTTGGATACCGACAATGTGTAGCCATAAAAACCAAGGATGTAGGCTTACTGTTCAAACACAAACATATAGTACAGTCTCTCTCTCTCTCTCTTCAGTGTTCAACCCTGAGGTTGGTTTGCAGCAGTATACCATTCTCCCCTTTGTCTGCCTTCCTCTTCATTTCCAAATATATAGTGCATCCCATATCATTCATAATCTGCCGCATGTATGACATCCTTGGTCATCCCTTGTGATTCTTTCCCTCAAAAGCTCCTTCTGCTATAGTTCCAATGATGTTACTGTGTCTCAAAATGTGTCCTACAAGTTTCTCTTTTCTTATTAGGATCTGTCTCCACAGAGATCTGGTTTCCTGTACTCTTCTCGGCACCTCTTCATTGATAACTCTGTCTTTCCAGCTGATATTCATTGTCCTTTTGTAACATTAAAGTCAGGGCTTCTACCAGTCTTCTCTCGTTTTCCTAATGGCCAGGTTTAACACCCGTATAGGACCATCCCCCTAATAAATGCTTTCCTGACCATTCCCTGCATCTACACACCGATGTTCTTTTTGGTGAGTAAGTTCTTCCTCAAATTAAATGGAATTTTAGCCTACTGTATTCTGCTTACAATTTCATTCTGACGTATACCATTTCTTGTGACCCTGCTTCCCAGATAGGTAAAGTCCCCTATCATTTCTAGCTCCTCTTTCTCAATTCTTATTCTTAATACTACTCTTTACCAGTACATACCATCACTTTAGTCTTTCACTTGTTAATTTTTATACTGTACTGGCTGCAGAAAATCCTTTCCATTGTGCTGAGGGCATTCTTTAGATCTTCTTTTGTCTCTGCAATTACAGCAATATCATCTGCATAATGCAGCATGTCTTGCTTCTGCCCATTAACACTGATCCCCCCCTCAACTCTTTCACAAACTTCATCTATAGTATCCTGGGTGTAAGCATTGAATATACTAGGAGAAAGGGTGAATTCTTGTCTCGCAGAATTTTCTAATTTTTGCTTAGTGTTCTCATGAAAATTCGTAATCACAGCCACTTTATTCTTATAAAAGCTGCGTATAACCCACATCTTTGCGAGACCTGCTTTCTTCAACACTCTGAATGCCTCCTGCCAGAGAATATTATCAAATACCTATCCCAGATCTTCAAGGGCAATACAGTATAAGTTGGTTGATTTTTCCGTATTTGCCTTTTGATAAAAAGTCTTTGTGTCAGAATTACTTATTTTGTTACTGATTCTCTCCTGAATCCAAACTGACCTCCACCTTCTCTTAAATTCTCTTCAGAATCATCTTTATAAAAACTGTACATATTTTGTAGCTGCTACCTTCTTTGATATAAGAACCATGATGCATTTCTGGAACATGACTGGTACCTCTCTTGCATTAGGTATGGACCTAATCAGTTTCTGCAGCATCGTTCTCTTGTTGTCACCAACATTCTCCATTAGTTCTGCAGGAACGTCATCAATATCCATAGCTTTGTTCTACTGCATACTTTTAGAAGCTTTCACAAATTATTCTCACAGAATGTCATCTCCTTTGTCATCTTTGTCTACTTCCTCTACTTTTACCATTACATCCTCCAATACAGGTGATCCATCACACAATTCCTGGATGGATCCTCTCCATCTCATCATCAGAAAGCATTTTCCCTCTTTCTCTTCTACTGTACCCATGATTGTTGTTTTGCATTTGTTAAAAAAATTATTTGCTGTTCTGTAGGCTACATTAGTTCTTCCATTTTACATGTTTTCATCCACTTCTCTGCAAGTTTCCTCAAGAAAACTTTCTTTTGCTTTCCTAGCTTTTCTGGTGACTAAATTCCTTAATCTTCTGTATTCAGCTTCTCCTTGTTCATCAGTTACATTTTTGTACAGTTTTCTATTTTCACTAAACTGTAGAACATCTGTCGTAATCCATTTCCTCTCTTTTTTCGATTTAGTTTTCCCAACTCTCTTCTCTGCTGCTTTATATAAATATCAGATTTAATTTTTTCCCAATTTTCTTTTCCTCTGCCAAGTTGGGAATTTTTAGCTACGTTGTATATCTCTTGTGCATAATGCCTTGCCAGATTTCAGTTTTTCTATTTCCTATTTCCATTTTACTGTCTTTTTCTTCAGAAATTTGAATGAACTTTTTATCAGGGCCAGGTTGTGGTCACTGTCTATGTCTGCAGATGGATAGCTCCAGCAGTCATTTGCTTGTTTCTAAAATGTAACTGCCCTGCTGTCTCCTTGAAGGCTCCTGGGGCCTTCCAGGTGTATCTTATCTTGTGGTGTTGGAAATGCATATTTGCAATAAATAATTGGTACCTGGAGCAGAACTCAATTAGTACAGCACACATTAGATAAATCGGTGTATGATTTAAGATATGTGGGAAGAGATATCTCAAACAATGGTAGCTTGAAAATGTATGCTGGACCAAGACTCAAAATCGTGATCTTTGCCTTTTGCAGGCAAGTGCTCTACTGACAGTCACCCAAACACGACCCACAACCCATGCTCACAGTTTTACTTCCACTAGTACCTACCTATATTACAAACTTCACAGAAACTCTTCTGCGAAACTTGCAGAAGTAGCACTCTTGGAAGAATGGATATTGTGGAAACATTGCTTAGTCACAGTCTGGGGGATGTTTCCAGAATCAAATTTTCACTCTACAGCAGAGTGTGCACTGATAGGAAACTTCCCTTTATTCCAGGAGTTCCTGTAAGTTTTGCAGGATAGCTTCTGTGAAGTTTGGAAGGTAGGAGACAAGGTACTGTCAGAAGTAAAGCTGTGAGGATGGGTTGTGGGTCATGCTTAGATAGCTCAGTCAGTAGAGCACTTTCCCATGAAAGGCAAAGGTCCCTATTTCGAGTCTCGGTCTGGCACACAGTTTTAATCTGCCAGAAAGTTTAATATCAGTACACACTCCACTGCATAGCGAAAATTTCATTCTAGGAAAGCTGACTAATTAACGTCAACTTCACAGGAGATGGACTGGATGAGGTTGCAAAGAGACATCTGGAAAGGTTTTCTATATGAGATATTGCAGCATTTGGATGATGTGATGTAGGAAAATCTCTATGTGGATGGGCACATGGTAGGGATTCAATCATCACTGCTACTAGATATGAGTCCAGTTGCTGCACCACTGTTCAAAACTATGAGTAACGAGATGAAAACCGAAATTCTATCAAGCAATTTTTTATTTTTTTCCGATATAAAAGCGGCACATACGGCTATAAATGATAGCAAAGTTGTTAAACAATTCCTGACATTCAGAATTACAGAATACATCAAGGCAGTTTCGATGCAGAAACTACCAGGAATAGGAATATGGTAGAGTTGACCAACAAAGGTAATGAAAATGAAAAAACACGAAAGAAACAAATTTTCTTCTCCACATCACACCACCCCACAACACCGAAATTTTAAAAAAAAGTGGTAATAAATATTTATCACTATTGGAATTTAATGACTGTGTGACCTGTCTGAAGGAGGGCATACGAGATTCACGTTTCCGCATCGAATCAGAAATAGCACAGTCAAAATGAAAAATTAAGGACCAGTTGGAAACTGCAGCTGCGTGTCTAATGCGAAACGAACTGAGAAACCCTTTGAGCCAAAATATCTAACAGCTTGCTGAAACAAGAGAGACAAGGAAAGAATGTCATGACAATGATACCGATGATGGCGCTGGTTTATTAACAATAAAATCTGGGTTACAGTAGTACAGTTTGTAGCTCGCTCACTGACACATCAGTATGATAAAAAAAAATCAATGTAAAAATTATTTAAACGCATACATTATTGTTTGTCATTACACAGGCTAAACAAACTGTCACATGAAACGAGGCACCCCATCTGCCATTTACACAAATAGAAACGATAGATACAACAGCTAAAGCATACACGACTATAACAAACCTTCGGCTTCGCTACGGAGTTAACAGTTTCTTCGACCATACTCGTTCATTTGAGTAACACAAGTAACCCACACATAAATAAACAAACATCACCAAGATGAGATCCAAATATCACAGCTGGAAGACTACCCAGTACCCACTGCACGCAAAGCAAACTTTGTGCTAGCTTCGACAAAACTTCTCGAGTGAAAAGCGTCTTAAAGGGGGCATCACGCGTTCAATAGTATTGTCAAACCGTCGATATGTTGTCCGTCTGAGGATTCAGTATGACGTATTTGCAATACTAAAAATACTGATGGGCAGTGCTGCTGGGCCTCGAAACATTCTTAACATTGACAATAATACTGAACGTTTGAGGTCAAATATTGTCAGTTTGACAATATCCTCCTTTCATACGTTGACAGAGCTTCTTGCACGAGCCACACGGCGTTAGTGTACACTGTTTATGTTTCAAATCGCCTTTGGGAGTATTATACCACAGTCTAACATAACAGTCGCGACACTTCGCCTCGATTTTGTTGCCTACAGCGCCAGCAGCGCCCCAAGCGGCTGGTAGGTTGAACTGTGAGTTCGGCGCGATCGTGAAAGCGAATAGTGATTGATTATTTTGATTTATACAATGGTTTTTACCATCGGGAGCGTTTGTAGCGCAATAAATTGCAGCAACAACAGGAAGAAGACACCACAGGTGTCTCTTTTTAGGTTTCCTAAGGATCCTGAGAGGTATATACCATCATGTTACTAAACTGTATCGTCAGGATTCACTTGCAAACTATATGTGTATAAATGATGAATATATCGTTTTAGGAGCAGAAAATGGCTTGTTAATAGCAGACGAGAAGACCTTATGAAGAAAGACCCAGTTTACCTGTATAATAATATTAGGTTTTTTTCCGCTACATTTCGAAGAAAACCAGTTCATGAACGCAGACAATAACAAACTCGTGTGGAATGCAGTACCCACACTGTTTGACATACTAAATAAGCCACCTCAACTGACGATGAAGAGGAAACTGCCACACAGATTCGACAGTCAATCTAAAGCTGTAAAACAGTCATATGACACAGAAGCAGCCAGTTCAGCTCTCCATGTATCAGTGGCAGATTCGTGCGAATCGTCACCACAGACGTGCTTTGACGATAAAGTGGTTAGATTAAGTGCAGCTGTTCATGTCTTACAAAAGCGTGTGAAGTGTCAGAATGTGCAGATCGAGCGAAACTATTACGGCACAAGCAAAGTGCCTACAGACAGATTGTTTGAAAATTATTCAAATGTTTGGTTTTTCGTGAAATGTAATGTAATCAGCTCATTATAATGTTTTCAGCATATTTCTGCCACTATTTGGCAGTTGCTTTACCCACTTTGAATAATATAAAGATTAAGGTCGTGCTTGTGGCAACAGGCAACAATGACACACACAGTAGGCCAACAGAACGATAAACGAGCTGTCAATCGCTTTTGCATGTAGAGGTACATGTCTGTGCTTCTTACATGTGAATCTGTGTGTTTATATTCTTTTGATATCAACGTGGTAAGCTGCAATTCTGTCCAATGTCACAAGTGTTTCTTCACGAATGTGTTGTAGCTTGCCACTCTATTCATGGTGTTTGTCCATACTTGCGCTTACTTTAGAATCATTAATAGAAACATATATGCCTTCCGATACTAAACAAACTCTTGGAGGCAAGAAAATAACTCGAATAATTCGGAAATTACGTAGGAAATTCATGTAAACAAACATTATGCTTACAACGCGTCTGACGTTCACCTTACCTGCCGCTTGGAGCGCTAGTGTCGCTCCATCTGTCAAACGGCAACAACTTTTACAGCAGTGAGTGTCGCGACTGTTATGTTAGACTGTGATTATACTCTAGATTCAACTCGTCAAATTACGTCATTTGGGGTTACTTTGCTCCAGTTTTTACAGATTTTTAAAGATATTAGATTCAAAACGAGATTTCTTTAATGCATTTGTTTTTAAAAATATTTTTTGGAGTTCATACAATCTTTTGCAAAGTAATCTGTATTTATATCTCTTAAGATAACTTCTTATTTCTGTTTTAGATTGTTTATAGAAAGGAGGAGCAAACATTCCTTGCCGTAGGAATACCTTGCACTGGATGTCTAAATTACAGTAAAAATGTGGATTACAGGGGGCTGGAGTAATGTTTTACCTTAAGAATGAAAGAAAAATACAGCAATTACATTATAAATAAGGATTACAGAGTTGTAGAACAATGTTAGACCACAGGAATGAAGGAAAAATAGCAATCACGTAAACACAAACTAATTTTATTACCAAAATAGCTTTACAAATGAAATATTTAACACAAAAAGTAGTCTTCATTGTGAGTTTTTGACTCCAATACGTATCAAGCTCTGGAACAGAGATAAAATGAAATCGGCTTATTTGTTTTGGAGGCTAAATGGTGCAAATTCTTTCACCAAAGTTATACTTCATTTCCTCATGGCCACTTCCGTGATTTCTTCGACTTTTTCTTTGAACTTACTGTAGCTCCACCATCACTAACATCTGTAATTGATCCAGAAATATATATTCTCCTTCATATTTGAAGACAACATACAGTACTGGGCTACAGTGTGAACAACTTTGCCAAATTATGGACCTCTCACTTCAGCATGGTTACTTAATGGGGTGTCATCCACTTCAAAAACTACGGGCAATGGTGACCTGATCTGAGATTTCCAGCCATCCTCATCTTCGAAGGAATCTGTAAGAGAGTCTTCCTCTGAACTACTTTCTTGATTTTTTGTGTTTCTTCATAACTTTTTGCTGAATCACCGTCACACTTTTACCAGGTGTCACTTCAATCTTCCTTCTTCCTCTGTTACTGGAAACACCAGTGGTCCATTCAGATCTCTTATATTGAAGGGCTTTAACGAAAAAGTCTTGTACTGCATCTTTGTCTCAACCCCATGAAGGAAGATGACAAAGAATTTCATCAACACCGACTGGATGTATGCTGTGCTTTCTGAAACCTGCTATTAGGTTTTTTGCTGGGTTTTTCCCAACTACATCCATTGTTGTTGTTGTTGTGGTCTTCAGTCCTGAGACTGGTTTGATGCAGCTCTCCATGCTACTCTATCCTGTGCAAGCTTCTTCATCTCCCAGTACCTACTGCGACCTACATCCTTCTGAATCTGCTTAGTGTATTCATCTCTTGGTCTCCCTCTACGATTTTTACCCTCCACACTGCCCTCCAATACTAAATTGGTGATCCCTTGATGCCTCAGAACATGTCCTACCAACCGATCCCTTCTTCTGGTCAAGTTGTGCCGCTAACTTCTCTTCTCCCCAATCCTATTCAATACCTCCTCATTAGTTACGTGATCTACTCATCTAATCTTCAGCATTCTTCTGTAGCACCACATTTCGAAAGCTTCTATTCTCTTCTTGTCCAAACTATTTATCGTCCATGTTCCACTTCCATACATAGCTACACTCCATACAAATACTTTCAGAAACGACTTCCTGACACTTAAATCTATACTCGATGTTAACAAATTTCTCTTCTTCAGAAACACTTTCCTTGCCATTGCCAGTCTACATTTTATATCCTCTCTACTTCGACCATCATCAGTTATTTTGCTCCCCAAATAGCAAAACTCCTTTACTACTTTAAGTGTCTCATTTTCCTAATCTAATTCCCTCAGCATCACCCGACTTAATTCGACCAGATTCCATTATCCTCGTTTTGCTTTTGTTGATGTTCATCTTATATCCTCCTTTCAAGACACTGTCCATTCCGTTCAACTGCTCTTCCAAGTCCTTTGCTGTCTCTGACAGAATTACAATGTCATCGGCGAACCTCAAAGTTTTTATTTCTTCCCATGGCTTTTAATACCTGGTCCGAATTTTTCTTTTGTTTCCTTTACTGCTTGCTCAATGTACAGATTGAACAACATCGGGGAGAGGCTACAACCCTGTCTTACTCCCTTCCCAACCACTGCTTCCCTTTCATGTCCCTCGACTCTTATAACTGCCATCTGGTTTCTGTACAAATTGTAAATAGCCTTTCGCTCCTTGTATTTTACCCCTGCCACCTTTAGAATTTGAAAGAGAGTATTCCAGTCAACATTGTCAAAAGCTTTCTCTAAGTCTACAAATGCTAGAAACGTAGGTTTGCCTTTCCTTAATCTTTCTTCTAAGATAAGTCGTAAGGTCAGTATTGCCTCACGTGTTCCAGTGTTTCTACGGAATCCAAACTGATCTTCCCCGAGGTTGGCTTCTACTAGTTTTTCCATTCGTCTATAAAGAATTCGTGTTAGTATTTTGCAGCTGTGACTTATTAAACTAATAGTTCGCTAATTTTCACATCTGTCAACACCTGCTTTCTTGGGGATTGGGTTATTATATTCTTCTCGAAGTCTGAGGGTATTTCGCCTGTTTCATACATCTTGCTCACTAGATGGTGAAGTTTTGTCAGGACTGGCTCTCCCAAGGCCGTCAGTAGTTCCAATGGAATGTTGTCTACTCCAGGGGCCTTGTTTCGACTCAGGTCTTTCAGTGCTCTGTCATACTACATCCATAATCTTCTTAAAAGGAACAGAAAGTGCTGCTTCTGCAAAACAGTGTCTTTGAAACCTTGCTTGCAGCTTTCCCACTCTGTAGGGATCTGTCTCTAGGCTGCTTTTGGTGACCAAACAGAGCAACGTCCAAAGGCTGTGTACTGTGGATACTGTTTGATGGTAGACAGGTGAATGAAATGTTACTCTCACCACAGAGCTCTAGAACATAGCTTATAATAATGAGATGACAAATTATCACAGCTTACTACCTTATTTCGTTACTATAGCTCCACCATCACTAACATCAGTAATTAATCCAGAAAAATATTCTCCTTCATATTGGAAGACCACATACTGGCCTACAGTATGGACAACTTCGCCAAATTCTTGACCTCTCATCTTCGGCATGGTTACTAATTGGGTGTCATCCACTTCAAAAACTATGGGCGATGGTGACCTGATCTGAGATCTCCGACAATCCTCATCTTCTCGGTAGCATCAACTTAATGAACCACTCACTAAATGTGTTGCAGTCGAAATACCCACTAGGGCTATGTGAGTAAAGGCATCCAATCAGCCGATTTTCTGCCCATGTAGACCATAAATGTACTGATTTGTAAACAACGAATGGAGGGAAAATTTTTCCCTTAGCATTTGCAGCAATCATTACAGATGCGCTGAGTTACAAATGTTTTCTGAATATTTTGAACCTCTTTTCGTGAGAACTTTCTTTTTCCGAGGATCGTTGGTGAGATTGGTTTCATCGAAATTCTATATATTACTTGTTGATACATCTTTCAGTTCACTATACAAATGTTCAATAGTTTCTTATCAGCATCATCTCTACTCCTTTTAATGATGGTTGCAAAGCATACAGAAAGTTCAGGGTGCCGTTTGATGAAACCCAAGAGCCATTCATGACCTGGAAAATTTTCTTTGGATCTAGAAACTAATAGTCCCTGTCTGGAGAGGTATGACTTCACAATCGTTTGGAGTTCCATTGGTGTGACAGGAAACCCAAATTCTATATATTCTGCAAAATTATTAATTATGGTTCTTCTTGCGATATTAAAGATTTTTCAGCTTTCCTCTGTGATATTTCCTAATGGCTTGTAGTTATTTGTCCAGTGTGTCTGGGGTGTAATTACAGTATCGTCTACTTCTGACAATTCTGTTGTACTTCCATGGCATTTTCACCCATCTGAAAGAGATCACAAATATTGTTCACTGCCAGTAGTACACTACGCTGGTAAATTAAGACTCAAATGTTTGAATGTGTGTAAGAAGTACACCCTGGGGATACTTGGCTCCACTTCCATTGCGGTGTTTCCTCAAAATAAGGAATTCCATAACGTAAAAAAGCAAACTGACTATGACACAAACAATACTCCATTAAATGCAAAAGTGGACATTCTGAGTAACTAAATTAATAGTGACTGACCTGCAATGTGACCAGTCATCTACATGAAAAAGAAACATTTTTCCAGCTTGATTTTTTGCACACTTCAGCATATCTTTACTTAAATACTTGCGAATAATTCAAAATGACCGACAATGTAACAGGCAAGCAAAGCTGCCAACCTGAAAGTGCTTCCATAGAAAAAAAATTCACAAATATACAGCAAGTTGGGCAGCATGTATGAACCAACAAATCTTTTTTTCAAATGAAGCAAAATTTTACCCTACAGAGCAAAGTAACCCCAAATGATGGTAGTCTTTTACACAGAACAATGTTAACAGGACTTTGCAAAGTTAAACTTTGTATATATCACTTTAGGATGGTAAATGGAGCTTTCTCTATGACACTGTATACTTTATTAATTTGAATTACATAGCAGTTTGGAAATACACTTCCACTTCGAAGAATATGCATCACATATCTGCAATGACTAGTAAGAGATCTACAAAATGCATGTCAATTTCACCACATTATCACAAGTTGTAACACATATTTTACGTTAACTGCCTGAACATATTATTGTCAGGCAGTTAAAATTGCTTTGCAGATTCCACAGAATTGTCATACATGGCAGGACTCATCGTAAAATAATTTATAAAAACTTTTGAGTCTGTAGTTCTGATTTCAGCTTGTAAATAGTCGTGTGACCAACCAGTCACTCTTCTTTTCCAACATCTCTCGGAACAATTACATCTTTTTCGTTGTTTTCTGTTGCTTACAAGCTATAATTAATATAACTGCAGCACAAATTTTCTTTTAGATGTTCAACATCCTAACCTCATAAAAATGTTCTGAAAACTGACAATTTTTGTCAGTATTATTGATGGTGTGTGGTCCCTTAATATATTAAAGCTTTGGCTAGATAACTAAGGGGATTGTAAAAGTGAACGTTTTGGTGGCAATCTTGCCAAATAATAGTGTATACGTAGTTATATAATTTTGAGAACTTATAAAGTGTACTCAAAGTCCCTGAAACAACAAGTGCTGCACAACGGAAGTTACGTTCTACCGATGCACGTCATTTACATCGTAATAATACACTATTACTCTTCAATTCACAGCTAAAGTGTTTCATAAAGGGTTTACAAAATCGCTTCAAATCTTGACCGTTGCACTCAAATGCAAAGCTCAAGAGAAACGAACACCAAAATCTTTATGTGCGAATTCTGATTTCTCTTATGTTATTACAGTCATAATATCATCCTACTGTTTACATTCGGAGTAGAAAGATGATGGTTTGAAAAGTCGTGGAAAAAACGAACCTCAGTGAAAAAGCGTTTGTTTTTATGTTGCGCCCCAGCTCGTCCTTCTGCTCCCTCCCTCCTTCAAAATGAAGGAAAAAAAGAAAAACATCTGTGACACCCTGTCTACTCATTCGCTATACTATAAAATCAACTTTCTTTCAACCTCTTCGATGTCCTCCATCAATCCTGACAGGTAATGATTGCACAGTGCTAAGCAATATTCCAGAAGAAGTCGAACAACCACAGCGCTGGCAGTCTCCTTAGTAGACTTCTTGGATCTTCTAAGAGTTGTGTCAATAACCCAATATTTATTTCACCTTCGCCACAAAATATGCTGTTTCCCAGTCACATTGTTTATATTTGTAGCCCCTTGGACTTTCGTTGGATCTATAGCCTTAAATTTGTTGTACTTATCTTTTTATCGGAGCCTTGACGAAACGTTCTCAGTCATAATTTGGAGAACCTCACGCATTTTATTGTTTAGGGTCAGCTGTCACGTTTTACACCATGAAGACATATCTCTAACATCATTCTGCAATTTGCTTTGCTGTTTTAAGGAGTTTGCTAGACAGCAACATTACCTGCCACAAATCTAAGACAAATGTTCTGATTGTCTGCTAAATAATGTATATATATTAGAAATAGTAGAAGGTCTACGTCATTTTACTCGCAGAATCACACTCATCACTTCCTTTTCACTAGGTGGCGTCCCATCAGGTACTGCAAACTGTCACCTTTCAGACAGGAAATTACGAATCGAGTCGAACAATTGAGACGATAGTCCATGGGAAAGCAGTGTGGATGGAAGCCGCTTTGAGGGATAATATCAAAAGCCTTCTTGGAATTTTATGAATACAGAATCAATTTGGGAGCCCGTGAAAGCAGTACATTGAATGAATAAAAAGTGCCAACCGTGTCTCACAAGAGTAATACTTTCCAAATCCGTACTCGTTTGCTGTGCATAGGTAATATATTTTTGGGAGTTTCTTAACGTTGAAACAAAGTATTTGGTCACACGTCCTGTTACACGTTGGTGTCAACGAAATGGATCTGTAACCCAGCGGATTACGTTTATTGTCTATCGTATGTATTGTGGTGGTCTGTGCAATTTTCCATTCTTCTCCCTCACCACAAATACTAGAATATTCCTCATGACATCGTAAGAAAATTAATTAAACCATTGCATCGTGGATGCACAAGATGCACTCCTAAATTGATAGTCCACTCAAGAAAAACGTTACCTGCAGAAACATATTCTTCTTGCTACGACTATGGTAGGGTCGTGACAACATAGTGGAACATGTCTGGTGTTGCTTTGATAGTTTTCTTACTTCCAGGAATGACCGAGAATTATCTTGCAAGATTCACTTGATAAATATGTGGTATTCCGATCAAAATTCTGAATGAATTCCACTTTGGTGTGTGATCTACTTCTCAAATATATGTTTACAGACAGGGGAGATTACTTTTACACAGGCTAAAACTAAACTCATTGTCTACATTGCGAATTATCCGTTTTGGCCATCAGAAGGACAATGAGAAGACAGTGAACGTTGCGGTTGTCCCTTGCACTATGAAAATGTCGACGCACTGCAAAGAGCAAGAGGCAATAAATGTGTGTGTGTGAATTCCTAAGGGACCAAACTGCTGAGGTCATCGGTCCCTAGACGTACACACTACGTAAACTAACTTAAACTAACTTACGCTGAGAACAACACACACACACACACACACACACACACACACACACACACACCCATGTTCGAGGACTCGAATCTCAGGTGGGAGGGGCCACGCAGTCTGTGACATGGCGCCTCAGTCCAGTGCTCGAGTAACATTTCACCTCCTCTGTGACAGAGCTACAAACAGCTATATCGTATTCAGAACGACGTCTTTAAAAATTTAGTCAATATAAGACGTCTCGCTGTGTAGATCTAGAGGTAAGAAACACAAAATACTGAAAATATACAAATCTGTTAACGAAGTCGTATCACTGACCATAATAATAAATCACACAAATATCCATAACGCTTGTTTGTTTTCCTGAATGTGATGGTTAATTTATCTCACAACGATCGTACTTGAAACGATACAACTTGACTTTGTCGATAGCACTCACTCCATATAGGGCACAGATGTTTCGAATGGCCTCCACTACTTTCACCCTTTTATTAAACACAAACAGAGCACAATGGCACAAATGTTGGGCTTTACTCCATTTTAGACTCCGTTTTCTAATGCATAAACAATCCTTCTCATAACATCAAAAATGAGAAATACAGTATTAAGTTCTCATGACATGATCTATACCACAAACTTGAACAGAATAAGATTGTTGGCTAAATACGCTTATAGCAGCATGCCATACAAAATCGCTATTAAGTATGCTGAGACATAGTATTCTATCATACATAATGCTATACTTCCTAATTCGAGTGCATAGGCTCTACGCGCCTTGCATCGCGATCACTTGGGCAGATGCCGGTCTGCATCAAGTGGCCATTGACAGATAGTGCTGAAATTGGTCTTACCATAACAGACTCCCAAGAGCCTTTTCACAAATATGTTTCTGAAAGATTTTGCTATTACTGGCTGGTTAGAACATGAACGAAACTGTTGCTGTTGCTCGTAGCAGACAGATGTAATATGGCTTAAAAAAGATGGGTCTCATATCACAGCTTTGTGTTTGCACTGCATGGCATTGACTACTTGACCACGAATAAGTTATTCACAACAAAAGCTCAAGTGGAAGTTAACATTTCTCGTACCATGTGCCACATACCCCATCATGACAAAATATGTGATGCTAACACATATGTAATTTGGTGGTTGGTTGGACTGAGGTTAGCTAGTAATGGCTACAGTGTGGGTTCGATTCCCACTGGGGGTACCAGTTTTGAACAGTCACAAACATACCCTATTTACGCCAGGTAACGCAAAGTAAAGTACGCAGGACTGTACCATGGTTCCAAATTAACATTAAACATGTCCATTCGCTACTGACAGAAACAGAGTTGCCTTTGTTTTGGCTGTCAGAGGCGGAAGTCACTGCTTGCGGATATTCTGTCTCTAGTATGGCTCCTTACACTAGTAATAGTAATGTTCTTTTAGTTCATGAGCCAATCTTCATGTAAGATCATAGGATCTTCATCTCCAATTTTAAGTGACCCTGAGCCCGCATCTCGTGGTCGTGCGGTAGCGTTCTCGCTTCCCACGCCCGCGTCCCTAGGTTCGATTCCCGGCGGGGTCAGGGATTTTCTCTGCCTCGTGATGGCTGGGTGTTGTGTGGTGTCCTTAGGTTAGTTAGGTTTAAGTAGTTCTAAGTTCTAGGGGACTTATGACCACAGCAGTTGAGTCCCATAGTGCTCAGAGCCATTTGAACCATTTTAAGTGACCCTGAGATTTCGAAAATATTGACATTTGACTGGGGTTTGAGCTCCGATTTCAATTTCTATCTGGAACTGAACCCTTCGAGATGATACTCTTCATCACTTAATTGTTTCCTCATGATGCCAAACGCCTCCTACTCTCTATGAAGAGAATTTGACAGTTTCCAAGCTGTCGCTTACTTTAATCAAAAATGTATGTCTGAGTGAAGCTACTCATGTACCACCACATAAAATAAAAACAATGAGTAGTAGAGGAAATATAACTGAGAGCAGTTTACAAAATAATGACAAATTTTAGTAATCCTTTTATAGCTAAAACGACCTAATATGTCTTACACAAAAAATGGCAAGCGAAGATCAGGAAGGGGATGGTGTTTAATTGGCAAAGCATACACTGGGTGGAAGCTATACAAACTCTCCCCTAAATTAATTCCTTTTTCAACGCAGTCTGACATTGTTTTCACTAATCCATTGTGAGACCCAACTCTGTTCAAGTGGAATCAATTACTATCAACTATATCACAAACTGTGGTTCACCTGAGAACAGGGAGCTGTGAATCTTATTTAACAACCCTACACTGGAGCAGCAGAAAACAGTGGGCTGTGGATGATGAGCAGTCACTGCAGCAGCTGTAATGTTCCGATATGTCCACTAAAATATGTGAACCAAGCAGTTTGACGTTATGATTATCGGAATGCGGGAAACTTCCCTTTCAGAGCCCTGAAATCCCAGCAGATTTCAGTGTGAGGTGTATCTGTTCACTGATCTGCACAAACCAGTTTGACTCACATGCATGACAGTGGGTGCTGGAATGTCAAACCTCTGACAACCAACTCAGGACGAATAAGTTCACCCTCTTAGTCCACCATAACATACTTTCCGCAAGTCTCACCCACTAGCGAAAGACTTGATGTTCTCCACTATGATAGGACCAGCAGACGTAGTGGCAAAAGAATCATAACCACTTTCTGCCAAGCCTCAGTACAGGAGCTGAATTAGCAAAACGAAACCGTCCCCACATTGCACAAATCAATCGAACTATCATCTACTCATTGAATCTCTCCTATTGACTATTCTGTTGGCCTGGCAACCAATCCAGACACAGCACTGGGGTTCGCACGCTGGGGGAGCTAACCTATACTTCCAATATCCTAAGAGGAGCCAATCATTGACTCCTAATCTCCCCTGTCTGAAAAAAGAATGTTTTAGGCTAGGGAGGCGTCTTCTTCATTGTAAGTATGGCCATACTGGACAACAGTCCCACATGTACAGTTGATCTAATCTTTCTCGGATGACCGTTTCCAATTTCTGAAAGAAGGCAGTCGTTCCTGTGAAATTTATGTTCTTGCCGCCCACTAAAAGAGCCTGATGACTTCTTGGCTTCAGGTTGGGCGGGGAGGTGGGAGGCTTACAGTCCTACCTCCACTAGACATGTGTGCCAGCCACTCTGCCCATATCGTCCCAGCTTCTGATATGAGAATGCATGTAATTTTATGACCTTCCCACCACCTACACAAAAGCTCAGTTTACAGCTGTCTCTTAAACGTCTTCTTCCACTAACTTTCAGCCATCTAGCTGTCTTCCAGGACATGCTGGCGCCTGACCTAAGTAAAATGTTTTGCAAACCAGCGCCCTTCTGTCAGACCTAAGCGGGAGGAGAGAGCTTCTGCCAGAAGTTCCTCTGCAAATATGAAAGACTGAACACTGTTTTCCAGAATCACTCATATGGCCTCCAGATCATCTTGTTGTCTGTTCTTGATCTCCTCCACTACAGCACCCTGGCTACAAGCTCTCTAGGGGTTAGACGCACAGTTCAAAAATTGGTTCAAATGGCTCTGAGCACTATGGGACTTAACATCTGAGGTCACCAGACCCCTAGAACTTCGAACTACTTAAACCTAACTAACCTAAGGACATCACACACATCCAAGTCCAAGGCAGGATTCGAACCTGCGACCCTAGCGGTCGCGCGGTTCCAGACTGAAGCACCTAGAACCACTCGGCTACACCGGCTGGCTAGACATACAGTTACAAGAACATTTTGTCCACAATTTCCTCATGAAGAAAACGTCATTAACGACGTCTAGCAAATGTAGTGCCAGGGAACTTCGAGATCATACCCTAAAACATAAAAGTTAATCTGACTGACAATGTTTTAAAGTGAATTAACCCAATAATTTCTGCATGGGGAGTGTCACACTTCAACAAAGAAGTTGGTGTGACATGGATAGAAGACACTATGACACTTTAACTGAGTCTTTGAGAACTTTGTGCCTGATCATGAAACTTTGCCAGATAAAAACCAAAAATATCACACCCTGTCTTGATCTCATTCAACCAGGGGTCATAAACACAATAATTGCTGCATGACTGCAAAAGTTATGTGATAAGTTGTGTGTTAGAATTGTTCCTGTGGACCCTCAGGTCTTTCACATTCACCCATAACTTTAAATACAATGATCGAAGGGCTACAACTTCATGTAGATATGTAAGTAAACCATTCACACTAAAGCCAAGGTCAGGGATGACTGGTTTCCCTAACCACAATACAATATCTTTGAGCACTGGGCATTCTCTGCCTCAGAAATTTTGTTACCCTTACCAAGCATTCAAAATGATTCAATCCTCCATAGTGTAAATGGGTAACCGCTTTTGATGCTAGTCAGTTGTCAGGATGAGCATTACTACAAAGGGCATTTGATTCTAAAGCATTATATCAGGGTGAAAAACACTAAATAAATTACTTTTTCTCTCTTAACAACATGTGGGCAGGGTGGGTTCTTCCTTGGCTTGGGTATGAGGTAGAATGAAATAACATTTTTACATAAGATAACTTTTATTGAAAGATTTGTACAATGGTTTCCTTACTGGATTGTTCTGGTTGGGAGAGCAGCAGCTGTGTCGTTTGCGAAGCCTCCTGCTGCGTGAGCGGCGGCGTCTGATTATGCCTGGTGGTATATATCTCGTGTCGCTGTTTCGCCCAGTTGACTGGAGACGCGCATCGTGAGGTGGCCCGTTTCATTATTGAGAACGAAGGCGTGAATCAGATGGTGATACCTTGGATGTGGCGTCCCAGTGTTTCTCTTCTCTACTCGGCCGCGTGTGTCAGTGTTGTGCGTCGGCCAAGGGAGCGGCGCGGCGGGCGAAGGCCAGTGTCCTGGACTCGAACAACGGACTCCAGCTTGCCTGTCTTCGGCTGTCAGATCTTCATCACCAGCTCACAGGTGACTGCTGATGTGAGGCCGTCTCCTTCCCGTCCTCACGAGTCACCCGGGTGCGTAAAAATCAGTCTTTAAATGCCTTCTAGCTTCTGTCTCCTGGCAGCGAGGCTGCTGCTTGCTATTCCATTACAGCGGCGGACTTGGTGCTTCTGTGTACGATGTAATCTCTTCCTGCATGACGGTTTTCAGCGCCGACTGAACTGTACTGGAACTGAACACGAACCGAAACTGAACTGCATCTCGTGTATTTATTTACTTCAGTTCACTGGAGGTGAACGACTTCACGGACATTGCCTCTTCTGTTACGTTGAAAAGCTTCTCGAAGAATCTTCTTAACGTCAGTCATTGGCTCTTGGGATGTAGGGGAGGGCCTTTGATCACATGTGACAATTGAGAAACACATGAGTCGGTCGGGCGATGCCCTGACGGCTGAATCGACAGCTTCTGCTTATGTGGGGAGGGCGATGGCTTCTCCTGAACGTGCTGACTTGCAAGCGCCGGTCGTTGCCATTGCTGCTCTGCCCGCTGTTTGCCAGTGTGTAACTCTTCTAAACTAAACTAAGTTTTTCATTTATTTTCCAGTTTCTATTCACTTCACATTGATTTCACTAATTTATTTACCTATCTTAAGTACCACTCAACAATAGAAACAAATAACATGACAGATTCTATTCAAGCATTCAGAAAATCTAGGCAAATCAGGCGTTTGCTCTTGTGATATGTGTCATCTCTTAACTTTATTTCATAATAAGATGTCTTCCTGTTCTTTTAGTACAAAGTTGTGTGTCAGAATTGTTCCTGTGGACTCTCAGGTCTTTCACATTCACCCCAGACTCTAAATACTATGATCGAAGGGCTAAAACTCCATGTAGATGTGTAAGTAACCCATTCACACTGAAGCCAAGGTCAGGGATGAATTGTTTCTCTAACCACAATACAATATCTTTGAGCACTGGGCATTCTCTGCCTCAGAAATTTTGTTACCCTTACCAAGCATTCACAATGATTCAATCCTCCATAGAAACAAATAACATGACAGATTCTATTCAAGCATTCAGCAAATCTAGGAAAATCAAATGTTTGCTCTTGTGATATGTGTCATCTGTTAACTTTATTTCATAATAAGGTGTCTTCCTGTTCTTGTAGTAGAAAGTTGTAAACTGCGTTAACACAAAATAAGTAATATGTAAATGACATGTGAAGCATTTTGAGACTCTCCACAAATGACAAAGACAAGATAAAAACATTGGTCAGCTTCAAAGAGAGGTTTCCCTATTAGTATATTTGTTGTGTGTCATCTTTTGTCAATCTTACAATTTAGATGAGAGTGACTGTGTACCCCAGTACATAACTGAAAGTGGTGTTGTCCCTCATAGGACACATAATAGGAAAGAAATGTGAAAAATTACATGTAACCCAATAAAATAAACACACCAAGGCACGTAAAATAAGAATAAAAAACAGAATCATATTTTAAGTGTCCTACTGCTCCCTTCTGAAGAGTCTTTGGGGAGTCCATTAGTCTTACAAATAAACACAGCACTACACTCATGAGGTATGTATTAAGTTGGACATAAGAGCTATGGTGGGTGAGTTTGTGCTAAGAGAAGAGCTACCCCTTTACTTAATATCATCAGTGGTGGCAATGGTATCTGTGATAGGACCTGTCTCCTATCTGTGGCAACAGTCAAGAGATAAGCAGCAGCGTTGCCTTCAGGTTGGCTCACTCAAGACTTATGGGTCAAATAGTGGTGGCCTCAGGTGGTAGCATGATGTCAGGGGCGAGCGTCCATTACCTGCTGGCTGCAGGCGAGGCTCCACTGCTGATGCTTTGGACCACAGTGCCGGGAATTCCTTTCCCTATCCGTTGGCATATGTGAGAGGGAGAAGCAGGACTCCATGCGCGCCTCTATCGCCTGTGAGCCACCCCACTGTAGTAAAACCAACCAGCTCCCTGTCCTGTCATCTCGGGGTGAGAGCGGGGATGGGTGGCCTGTAGCAGACAGTTTTTGGTGTGACCATGAGGTGACATCACACCATTATAGCTCTCCCATCAGGCGAGGTTACACTACACCGTGCCATCCCCATCAGCCGTGTTGCAGCAAGCACAGCATGCTCAACACTCGGCCAATGCCGGCGATGGGTTTGCATCTCACTCATCATTTGGAATGTCATTGTCCTCTGCACAATCCTTAGGGCATATTTTAGTGCTGTGTTTTTAAAATGAATGTTTACAAAAACACATACAAATAAAATCATAACAAAATTATGAACTGTTTGTACTTGAAACTTTACAATATGATTAATGCAAGAATTGAAACGTACCTTATTGCTTTCTTTTATAGATGAAAGATTATTTATCACAGTGATACAGAACACACGCTCTGACATGCTTGGGATCAAGCCACACAGCCTTCAGACCTGTAAACTACTCGTAAATTACAGAAATATTGCCCTACAAACAACTCGTAAATTACTGAAATAATTCAGTACACATCATACAGACCTGCAAACTACTCGTAAATAATGCAATACATTTATGACAGAGAGCCAAACAACTCGTACATAGTCAAAATAATAATCCATCTAAATACACTGCAAACACGCTTGCTAATCATAAAATGTCCAAATCATGCATCAGTCTTTATTTAAACAATTTGAGGCACTACCGCCATCCAGTGTGTTCGCCATGAGATCCAGAGTCAAAGTGAACTAGTACACAGTACAACCACCAGAGGACGCTGTCGTCCATTCAGTAATGTGGTCGAAGATGGCGCGGGGAAAATGGAGGGAGACAGTGTGTTTGCCATGAGGTCTGGGCCTAGTACTCAGTACCGCCACCAGAGAGCACTGTCATGCCTTTCATCTGTTCGTCTGCTTTCTCTCTCTCACGAGTCTAACAGGACATGCATGATGTGTCTAGCCCTCACACACGTATAGTGATGCCACAGTTTGTAGCCCGCACTCGCATACTGACGTCACAGATCGTGCAATAGAAATCTGCTCCACAGCTCGCAATTCTAACAGGACATACGTGTCGTGTAGCTTACACATTGCCGCGAAAAGCACGCATCTAACAAGGTTCTCAATGTTATACTAAATTCACATCACTGCGTAAAAATAAGAATCGTGTCGAATTTTCGGAAATTCTATAGTGTCCCACAAATACTCAACGTTCGCTTTATTTATGCCTCAGCTTGTCTGCATAGAAAAAAATTCCTTCCCTAACATAAGCTGTTTACCAAAATAGCCTAGAATTTCGCCTTTTCCACTCTATACCATTCCTAAATACTAAAAAATATTCTCTATTTTATCATCTCAAGACTTTCTAAATGATTTGCTTCAGCTTTGACGAAGCTAAGGTAAACGTAAGAAACACTAGTCTTAATACCAGCAACCTAGAATTACCTGTATATAGCATTCACCTCGTAAAATCACTAAGCTTGTGGACTTCGAGCGGGATGCAATAAAAACTCCTCCCTTCCTTGATCAAGAATATATATATAATTGCATTCTCTGCAGGTGAGCTCGTAATATACACATAATGACTCCAAATGAAGGGCTGAATTCAATATCATCCAGTGTGTATTCCAAAAAGCATCTTCACTCATAGTACGAATTCTTTCATGGTAAATCTATAAATTATCATAGACTCAGTTCTTCTCGAGATTCTGGAAGCATCTGGCTAGTTCAACTTTCAGTCACTAGGACTGCTAGTGAGCCCACCCCCCACCCCCAAAATGATCAACACCCATTGGTTCACACTGAGATCACATGATACTACATCATCACATCTATTTAAGGAATCACTCTCCAACAGTGTTTCTCACTCGTCCTTAGTTCGTCTCATCGTTCGTTAGTGTGTGTGTGTGTGTGTGTGTGTGTGTGTGTGTGTGTGTGTGTGTGTGTGTGTGTGTCTGTGTTCGCTATTTCTTTTATCACCACAAGATGAAGGGAGTTAACTGCATCAACACCTCAGAATGTAGTGGGAACAGACTTAGAGTCCAGGATACGGGACTGCCAAGTGAGAAAATAATTTCTATTTTGAGTGTTAACTTTCATGTTTATATTAAATTCGTCTTATCAATTCTGTCTCCTTGTTATAGTGAAACTCACCGATTTTGTCCTCGAGTGTGAGGAGCAGGCTTGACCGCAACAGGCTCCTGTATTCGGTGCACAGTCAGAATTGGTTTGTGAGTGTAATTTTAATTATAATTTGTTCTTCTTCTATAATAGACATTCAAATTTTTTTCTTATTTCATACTTCTTTTTTTCTAGATCACCTGAAACAAATTCATATTCAGCTGGAGGCAGAGCTGGGTGCTATTCCACGTAGCATTGCTGCAGTAGATAATTGTTTTCAGCCCCCAGCTGTAAATAACCGAGAACAGCACACACGTAAGTATAGAGAAAAATATCCATGTGTGATCTTTCAGTGGAAATCGGCATTCAAAATAAATAAAATTATCTCTCTCCTGTTACAGGAACAGCTCTAGACAGATTTGCTGGACAGGCAGCTGGAGGCTGTTCATCAGTGGATGCAGGAACAGCCTCCAGGAAATAATGAGATGGCGAAGCAGCATACTTGTAAGTAAAAAAAAAAAAAGATTATCTATCTCTAATAGTAGTGCTAGTAGTAGTAGTAGTAGTAGTAGTAGTATAGTGTGGGCTTTCGAAATATAAAATTAAATGTGATGGCCCTCATCTACGTAACCTCAGACTCAGAGTTGAAATATTAAAAGTTTTGACTGATTTCATTGTCTAGGGGCTGGGATACGTAGTTGCCACATTACAAGCCATATACTGCTGAGCCTACAGTATACAATATGAATATACACATGAATCAAATGGTCGAGGGTTCCTACCACTCGGCAATTGCGAATTTTGAATGTGACATAGAAATTCATAAACGAAAGATTGCAATTAAATAAAATGTGCAGGTACTTTTTAATGATTTTAAATGATGGGTACAATAGCAGAAGCACCTTTAAGAATGCCATTTATTACTGTAAAACACTTATTGGTGTCGATGGTCCAGCAACTAAATAAAATATAAGTTGAATAACAGGGAAACAATAGATTCCTACTTCACGTAATTCGTTATGAACAACAACATAGCTCGCAAGAAGCCACGGAAATCTCACAAGTGCACAAGTCGGCAATACAAAATATTTCTATCTCCTGCAACCACACGCAAACTCCTCCACTCTCCAAGTATTTCCTGCGACCGGCAATCACACCTCCCATTCAGTACTCCCCTGTGTCCTGTCCCACTCTCTTGCGTGTCCTGTGTGTCACGATGCTCCTCTCCAACTTCAATACAGTATCCCCATTAACGAGCACTGTGATTGGCTGGAGCACTCACGCCATTTCTCCAAGCCAACCCACACTCACAAACGTATTGAAACATGTACGAAATACAGGATTTACATTCAAATATCTTGAAATTAAATAAATAGTCCTATGGCTGGACCATAAACACGCTCTAACACCCATTGTTAAATACATAAGCAAATTAAATAAACATATATCAAAGGAATAGAAACAAAAGCATGCCAGTAGGCTAATGTCTCTGTGCTTTCTAAGACACAGTAAATATTTGACGAATTTCTTCATGAATAGTATATATCTGATATAAACAAAGACATAGTCGAATAAATACACTCCTGGAAATGGAAAAAAGAACACATTGACACCGGTGTGTCAGACCCACCATACTTGCTCCGGACACTGCGAGAGGGCTGTACAAGCAATGATCACACGCACGGCACAGCGGACACACCAGGAACCGCGGTGTTGGCCGTCGAATGGCGCTAGCTGCGCAGCATTTGTGCACCGCCGCCGTCAGTGTCAGCCAGTTTGCCGTGGCATACGGAGCTCCATCGCAGTCTTTAACACTGGTAGCATGCCGCGACAGCGTGGACGTGAACCGTATGTGCAGTTGACGGACTTTGAGCGAGGGCGTATAGTGGGCATGCGGGAGGCCGGGTGGACGTACCGCCGAATTGCTCAACACGTGGGGCGTGAGGTCTCCACAGTACATCGATGTTGTCGCCAGTGGTCGGCGGAAGGTGCACGTGCCCGTCGACCTGGGACCGGACCGCAGCGACGCACAGATGCACGCCAAGACCGTAGGATCCTACGCAGTGCCGTAGGGGACCGCACCGCCACTTCCCAGCAAATTAGGGACACTGTTGCTCCTGGGGTATCGGCGAGGACCATTCGCAACCGTCTCCATGAAGCTGGGCTACGGTCCCGCACACCGTTAGGCCGTCTTCCGCTCACGCCCCAACATCGTGCAGCCCGCCTCCAGTGGTGTCGCGACAGGCGTGAATGGAGGGACGAATGGAGACGTGTCGTCTTCAGCGATGAGAGTCGCTTCTGCCTTGGTGCCAATGATGGTCGTATGCGTATTTGGCGCCGTGCAGGTGAGCGCCACAATCAGGACTGCATACGACCGAGGCACACAGGGCCAACACCCGGCATCATGGTGTGGGGAGCGATCTCCTACACTGGCCGTACACCACTGGTGATCGTCGAGGGGACACTGAATAGTGCACGGTACATCCAAACCGTCATCGAACCCATCGTTCTACCATTCCTAGACCGGCAAGGGAACTTGCTGTTCCAACAGGACAATGCATGTCCGCATGTATCCCGTGCCACCCAACGTGCTCTAGAAGGTGTAAGTCAACTACCCTGGCCAGCAAGATCTCCGGATCTGTCCCCCATTGAGCATGTTTGGGACTGGATGAAGCGTCGTCTCACGCGGTCTGCACGTCCAGCACGTACGCTGGTCCAACTGAGGCGCCAGGTGGAAATGGCATGGCAAGCCGTTCCACAGGACTACATCCAGCATCTCTACGATCGTCTCCATGGGAGAATAGCAGCCTGCATTGCTGCGAAAGGTGGATATACACTGTACTAGTGCCGACATTGTGCATGCTCTGTTGCCTGTGTCTATGTGCCTGTGGTTCTGTCAGTGTGATCATGTGATGTATCTGACCCCAGGAGTGTGTCAATAAAGTTTCTCCTTCCTGGGACAATGAATTCACGGTGTTCTTATTTCAATTTCCAGGAGTGTATACAAGCATGCTGCTACCGTTTTTTCGTGTAACTGTGGAGTAATTATGGCCGGGCGTGATCAGTAGTAACAAGCCACTTTGAATTCGAATAACTTATGTACTATTTAAGTTACATGCCTGTAATTCATACCAATTTAGGTTTACACTAATAGCTTTCTAAAGACATGTCGATCGACAAAATCGGCTGAACCGTTTAGATTTTGGAAATTCGTTGCTGGGTGTTATGTGTATAATTTACAGTCAGATACTAAACTTTAAACTAATAAAGATACTGAAAATCTGATTACACCATCAGAATCATTGTGCAAATAATGGTAATGTACATGTTTCTTTTTGAGGTATAACGATTCCTCTAGCTATTATTAATTTATACATGAACTGTGAAATGTCTGCCATTATGGTTTCACAAAGTCCGCCATCTTTGGCATTCCTGGCTTACAAAGCTCCTTCATAGACACAAAGCACCTTCCACGACACAGCATTAACATGGTATTCCTGGGCATGTGGTCGGCCTAGACCACACACTGGGGCTATCCCTCTTGCTCCGGCTAACGTATGGCACCATGCGCTCACTGACGAGCCCCAGCTTGCCGAGCAGCCCATGCAGCCATGGCAACTCTGAACTTAGAATATTTTCTGGGTGCCACAACTCTCCCGTTACCTCACAATAGAAATTTTTTTTCTCTAACAAATCGGTTTATATATCATGTTTGTTGTTGTTGTCCTAGGTGAGGACCGACAAGATTGATCATATCTGTCCCTCCTTTACAATAATTATGATGATTTTTTTTGAGGGTGCTCTCATATCTCTCCCTCCTCTACAATAATTATGATGATTTTTTGAGGGTGTGATGGAGTCACCTGAGGAAGTGTTTATGCCCTGGAGCCAGAGCGAAAAAGGTGATTACTCACTCTGCTTACAACCATGTGATCGTCAGAGTTCATTCTTTCATTGTGCCAGCAGTGGTAAACAATGTACTTAACTATTGTTTATCTTATCTCTACTTGATCTTCTACAGCGTTGCTAGCATACCGGTGGTGGGTAAATCGTCCTCATCATCAAAGTGGCGCCCGGATAGGCACACATCGGCTATAATGGCGCCTCTAGTCGCCATACAGGAAGCACGTGCCGCAGCTGCCACAGCCGCCACCGTCGCCGCTGCCCCAGTTCCCAAACCTGCACTGGGCTGCTCTCACTGGGAAGCAGCCGCCGCAGCCACCTCCACCCCCACAGCCCCCTCTGCCGCTACCCCGGCCGCTACATCATCACTCTGGCCCCCACGGGCTGCCCTCTTGCAGTGGCTTGATTCAGCAGCGTCTCCTCCTGCACTGTCATGGAAGTAAAGAATGCATGCCAGTCCTCATCGCCAACTCCATCAAATATTTCTACTTATAGTATTAGTAATAGAGAAGATCCTGTGGCTAATGGCAGTTCCCTCCTCCATCCTTTTAGTGAAGGACATCAGGTTAGTGATACTATACAACAGTTACAGTACTTGTTGATTGCTGACGCCTTTGAGGAGCGACAACCCCGCAGGAGGGAACCGCGATCCTTTTGGATTTCTAAGCACGTGCCTTCGTGTCGTGCAAACAGAGCTCCTCAAGGTATACCTCCATTAAATGCAGTGCAGTGGTTTGCATTGAATTATCTCACCCCTCCAAAGGGGAGTCTGGTGTTGAAGAGACGAGTGTTCATTATCTTGGAGGGAAAATGGCGTGATAACGCGGAGCCCATCAATCGCCTAGTGGTTTCGTAAATCCACCTTGAGTACTATATTGGACCGGTTTTCTGAGATGGAAGTGAGAGGCTCAGCTAAGGCACTCAGCAGAATTGTACACCTGGACAGCCATATACATGTCTATGATCCAGTAAATGTAGGGTCTAGCTATATGAAGCTCCCTAAAGATATAGCTAATAAGCAGGCATGCATTAATGTTGAAAATAGAAAGTATCAGGCTTGTTTTCCATGGTCAATTCTGGCTTTCAAAAGAAAGTACAATTACAGAGATCATCCTGAGCATCCAACTACATACCATGTAGTTGATAATATTAATTCATATTATAACTTTGATGGTATAGAGTTCCCCATCAAGATCCAGGATATACCTAAATTTGAGGTGCAGAATACTGACATATCGGTACATGTCTATAGCCTGGAGAGGAAAAGTAAGTCAGATGAGCAAGACAAGCATATTGTCGTTTGCCCCCTCCATTTCTCAAAATTTGCCAGTGAGTGTGAGCTGCATGTAAACATGCTGCTCTTCTATGAAGGTGAATATTATCAATATGTTTGGATCAAAGACATGTCCTGACTCCTTTCATCCCAACTATCAAACACATTTGCTTAAGGTGCCTGAATTATTTCTTCTCAGACAAGTTATTAGCTGCGTATCTAGTAGACTGCACTTCCAAGGATCTCGTACGTGTTATTATGCCTGCTGAGGACAACAAATTCTTAAAGTTTAACACTCCTCACTGCCAAGAGCAATGCCCGTTTGTAGTGTACACTGACTCTGAATGCCTCCTTGCTCCTGTGACCCACTGTAAAGGTGACCCTACAGCCTCACACACAACCTTTACAGAGGAACATGTATCATATGTGGCAGCATATCAAATTGTATCGTCATATGATTCAATTCTTAACCAATACAATTCTTATGTCGGGGATGGCCCTGCGGTTTGGTTGCTCACTGAGTTCGAAAAATTTTCATGGGAGGTTGATAAGCTTTACAGCAGCAGCGTTCCCATGTCCAAATTGGAGAATAAAAATTTGTATAATAAAGTGTCTGAATGTCATATTTGTGGGTTGCCTTTAGACAGAAAAGTGGGAAATCCTCGTAGGGACCACTGTCATCTTACAGGGAAGTTCTGTGGCGCAGCTCAAAATGCATGCAATTTGAAGTACAAGCTACCTAGACACATACCCGTTTTCTTCCACAATTTAAGTGGGTATGACGCTCACTTTCTAGTTGAGCACATGGCTGATTTAGGTTTGGAAAACAATCAGGTCAATGTCCTACCTGAGAGTGCCGAGAAGTATATTTCATGCTCCAAACGAATGACGCTAAGAATTATGCTCTGGTTCCTTGGTACACTACGTTTAATGCAGGCGCCACTCCAGAAACTCGTTGAAACTCTACCTCATGCGGATATGCATATCTCTCGAGCTGCATTTCCCCATCAGGAAAAGTTTCAACTTGCGACTAGGAAGGCGGTTTTCCCGTACGAGTGTGTAGATAGTATCGCGAAACTCAACAAAACCAGGCTACCTGACATAACTGCATTCTCCAGCAAGCTCACAGGCAATGCCATAACGGATGCAGAGTATGAGCATGCCGTGAATGTCTGGTGGGAATTTAGTATTTCCACTTTAGGAGAGTACGCATGGCTTTACATGGACACAGACGTGTGCTTGCTTGTGGACGTTTTCGAGAAATTCCAGACTCTAACGAACTGTAGCATCGAATTATTGACCGATTTTGACATACTTCTTTTCTTTGAGCGAAGGATCCATGGGGGACTTTGCCAATGTATTCATAGGCACGCAAAGGCAAATAACCTGCTGATGGATGACAGGTTCAACACATATGTTGATTCTAGTTATATAATGTACCTCAACGTGAATAACTTATACTGGCATGCCATGCAGCAATCACTGCCGATTGGCGAGTTTCGATGGGTGCCTGAAGACGAATGCAAGGGATTAGTTGGAAAAATCATGGGGGCTATGGCAGATGATTCTGATGTAGGGTATGTGGTAGAGGCAGAACTCACGTACCCTATTAGTTTGCATGATGTGCATATTGATTTGCCACTGTGTCCAGAGCAACTAGTTCCGTGAGGAGGCTCCACACCAAAACTGATGTCAATGTTGGGGGATAAGTGGAGATACATTATTCATTACTGTAACCTCCAACAATGCCTCAGCTTGGGTATGGAGCTGGTTAGAATCACCCTGGCTATCTCCTCCAAGCAGTCCCCCTGGTTGAAGGAATATATTGATTTGAATACGAGACAGAGAGCTTCTGCATTGTGTGACTTTGAGAAAGACTTTTATAAATCAATGAATAATTCAGTTTTCGGTAAAACAATGGAGAATTTGAGGGGGCGACGTGAAATTTTGATTAGAACCGAATGGGATGGGCGTTATGGCGTAAGAAAATGCATTGCCTGACCAAATGTTAAGCAGGTCACCATATGCAGTACGAACTTTGTTGCTGTGGAGATGGCGAAGACTGCAGTAGAGTTTACGAAAACTATTTATGTGTGGATGGGCATACTAGACCTATCCAAACTCTGCATGTACCACTTTCATTATGAGTTTGCGAAAATTTATTTTGCAGATCCTGAATTACCTTATATGGATACAGATAGCTTCATCTATTGGGTGAAGAACTGCGATCCATATGAAGTAATTAGGTGCCATGGTAATGAATTCGACACGTCCTCATACACGCCCAATAATCCTTATGGTATTGTTCCACAGAACAAGAAGGTTATTGGACTTATGAAGGATGAGTCGAATGGATTTCTGATTGAGGAGTTTGTAGGTATACGCTCAAAAATGTATGTGTATCACACATTGGAAGGCAGCCCACAGAGGTGGGCTAAGGGTGTGCGTCATATGGCATCGAGAGCCCACTATATTGAGGACTGTATGCGGTGTCTGTGCAGTGGTTTTCACGGTGCTGCGCCGCAACCACCGCATATGGTACAACAGACCAGTATTCGATCGAGAGGACACAAGGTGTGCACTGTGCTACAGTCTGAAATCGGTTTGTCACCTCATGACGAAAAAATAGCCATTTGTGATGATGGGATTGAAACTCGCCCCTATTCACACTATTCACTTGTAGCGAGAGAAGGGGTTGGGGACTCTGAGTGATAGTGAGAGAAAGAGAGAGACAGAGAGACAGAGAGTCTGCAGAGTAGTAGCATGACCCTTTTATCATAGTGTAATTTATATTGTGTTTGTGTGTGTGTGTGTATGTGTGTGTGTGTGTGTGTGTGTGTGTGTGTGTGTGTGTGTGTGTGTGTGTGCACATGCGTGTCGTGTAAATTTTTTTGTGTACTATGTATATATATATATATATATATATATATATATATATATATATATATATATATATATATATATATATATATATAAAAGAGAGAATGTGTGGAAAAGAAAGGATAAAACGAAAAGAAGAACAAAATTTATGTTTATATAAGCACACCATGTATGTGAAGGAAAGAAAAATGCATAAACAAAAAGTTAAAAAACCGAAAAATTAGAAAAAAAATTATATATTGATTTATTTGCTGATACACAATGTATGTGTAGGCTCTAAACAGAATAACTTTTAAGTTTTTCACCTATCGCTAGCCATCCAAGTCAGAATAGTTTTTAAGTGTATATGTAGCTGACAGTTCATCAGAACTGTTATTATAAAAAAAACCTTTGCTATTGTGGACTGCTGAAAATAGATTCTAAGCACGTGCAGTCCATCAGAATTATTGTAAAGGCTATGCTACTCAGGCTGTCGAATTTAGTTACATTAGTAAAGAAAGTATCTCTGATTTAGTTTTTAGCATAGATGTATAAAAAAAATATTTCTGACCAGTGTTACTGTTGTAGCATGTAAGTTAAACGTATTTCTGCATGGAATAGCAGAGTCAATTTGTACCTCAAGCAAACTATATTGCACCTCAAGAATACTATATTGTACCTCAAGAATACTATATTGTATTTGCGCGAACTGAGTAAACAAAAAAAAAATTAATTACCGTACATCTTTGTTGTTATTTACAAAAAATAAACCCTATTCCTATTACATTATATATATATATATATATATATATATATATATATATATATGTATGTATATGTATATAAAGGTTGTGCATGTCTCAAATGACATTAGTTTTGCCGAAGTGCTATTAAGGAGGTGAAGTTTAACATGGGAGACAACGTCATATATAGAATGGTTACATGGAATTGTGCCTATCATGCAGCACGAATTGGGTTTTGGGAGCAGGAGGCACGTGACCATGTCCACTTCCAGAGATATATAGCAGACATGTCTAAAATTATATCCCCTGTGCTTGAAGAAAAGCACAGACATAGCATGTGGTTAAAAACTGTACATTGTCACAGTGGTAAGAGGGTTGAGAAAGAAGAACACAGACATTGTGATGTAAAAATTCATTCATTTCTCATCCAACTTAAAAGTAATTTTACATTTTCATAAGCAGATACAGCAACACTTTTTTCATACATTGTCTTGAGTCAATGTAGAGAAGGACACCCTTAGAATCCCAGGTCTTGAATAGCAGCAAACTTAAAGATTCGACGCATCCATGAGATCTCCTTCCCCTTCATTTAGACGATGGTATCTGTGTGATCGAATAATTTAAACACACATCTTTATAGGGTATGCCAGGATCATCCCAGTGAATTCCATGGTAGAAATGTGTTAACCACTTAGCACTCTTCCATGTATTAGCACACCTCACATGCTTGAAAGACCTTTGTGATGCAGTGTTTGCTGAGAATGTCTCTATTATTCCAGCATCTTGTGTGTGCTCTACAAATGCAACATTTTTAAATATGAACAGTCTATGCTCACCAACATAGAAACCCTGAGCATCCGCATTGATGTTCACACCTTGAGACCCCATTGTGAAATGCTCTAGGTATCGTGCAGCACCTATTCATTTATACAGCTCGCTCCACAACATTGGTGGGCGGACAGTAGTTAATCACACGGTCATGTAGAACTAGAGCATACACGGCAGTGTGTTCTGGGAAATTTGTCGGTGATTCAAATTCAATTTGCACATCTATAGGTCCAGACTTAATTATCTCATTCTTTTTCGAGCAGTCTATTACGATGATCGGTGAAAGCTCCTTGAACTTACGCAGACTGAGTAGACATCCTCCGCCCTCTCCTTTGGCAATTTCCTAGTAAGAAGTACGAAACCTTGCATACGTGTCATATGCTACACTGTATACATTTTGATTCCACTGAAGACGTAAATTGTCATATGGGTAGAATTCTGGATTGAGGTAGACTTTGGCATTAGCTTACTTGCAGTTGTCAAACACGGTGGAATCATTTGCTACACTCCTGGAAATTGAAATAAGAACACCGTGAATTCATTGTCCCAGGAAGGGGAAACTTTATTGACACATTCCTGGGGTCAGATACATCACATGATCACACTGACAGAACCACAGGCACATAGACACAGGCAACAGAGCATGCACAATGTCGGCACTAGTACAGTGTATATCCACCTTTCGCAGCAATGCAGGCTGCTATTCTCCCATGGAGACGATCGTAGAGATGCTGGATGTAGTCCTGTGGAACGGCTTGCCATGCCATATCCACCTGGCGCCTCAGTTGGACCAGCGTTCGTGCTGGACGTGCAGACCGCGTGAGACGACGCTTCATCCAGTCCCAAACATGCTCAATGGGGGACGGATCCGGAGATCTTGCTGGCCAGGGTAGTTGACTTACACCTTCTAGAGCACGTTGGGTGGCACGGGATACATGCGGACGTGCATTGTCCTGTTGGAACAGCAAGTTCCCTTGCCGGTCTAGGAATGGTAGAACGATGGGTTCGATGACGGTTTGGATGTACCGTGCACTATTCAGTGTCCCCTCGACGATCACCAGTGGTGTACGGCCAGTGTAGGAGATCGCTCCCCACACCATGATGCTGGGTGTTGGCCCTGTGTGCCTCGGTCCTATGCAGTCCTGATTGTGGCGCTCACCTGCACGGCGCCAAACACGCGTACGACCATCATTGGCACCAAGGCAGAAGCGACTCTCATCGCTGAAGACGACACGTCTCCATTCGTCCCTCCATTCACGCCTGTCGCGACACCACTGGAGGCGGGCTGCACGATGTTGGGGCGTGAGCGGAAGACGGCCTAACGGTGTGCGGGACCGTAGCCCAGCTTCATGGAGACGGTTGCGAATGGTCCTCGCCGATACCCCAGGAGCAACAGTGTCCCTAATTTGCTGGGAAGTGGCGGTGCGGTCCCCTACGGCACTGCGTAGGATCCTACGGTCTTGGCGTGCATCCGTGCGTTGCTGCGGTCCGGTCCCAGGTCGACGGGCACGTGCACCTTCCGCCGACCACTGGCGACAACATCGATGTACTGTGGAGACCTCACGCCCCACGTGTTGAGCAATTCGGCGGTACGTCCACCCGGCCTCCCGCATGCCCACTATACGCCCTCGCTCAAAGTCCGTCAACTGCACATACGGTTCACGTCCACGCTGTCGCGGCATGCTACCAGTGTTAAAGACTGCGATGGAGCTCCGTATGCCACGGCAAACTGGCTGACACTGACGGCGGCGGTGCACAAATGCTGCGCAGCTTGCGCCATTCGACGGCCAACACCGCGGTTCCTGGTGTGTCCGCTGTGCCGTGCGTGTGATCATTGCTTGTACAGCTTTCTCGCAGTGCCCGGAGCAAGTATGGTGGGTCTGACACACCGGTGTCAATGTGTTCTTTTTTCCATTTCCAGGAGTGTATATTACCTCTTCTATCAGTCTGAAACCCAAGTATGATTAATCTAGGTGTCTCTTGATGGGAGGAGGTTTTAATAGCCCATGTTCGTCTGCTAGCAATCGGTAACATTGAGTACACGAAAACCTCCCACAAGCGAAATGTCAGCAACAGAAATGTACCGGAATTCAGGACTTTTAAAAGCTTCAAACACTCCTCGTCTGATACACTGATGCTTGGTATTTTCCATATTATCTTGCTGATTGTGATCACATTCTCCTCTTGAGCTCTTTGAATGTATGAGTTATTGTCCATCGCACTCTGTACCAGTATGAGTCCTCATAGTATCCCATAAGCACTTTTAGAGGTATGCATGCAGTAAATCGCATGTACTCTGCAACTGTTATATCCTGTGGATCGTCTATGAACCATCCCGCATTTTGTAAACTATGTAAATCTGCAGGTGATGCAGAGACATATGTTTTAAGGGTTGATGTTATGGTGACATTGCATTATGGTCGATCTCAGACCCATGGAGTTCATAGCGTATTTCTTGGAACAGGAATGCTGAAGCGTTACATGTAAACTTGGATCTCACTATATCACTGCTGTTGGTTTTCTAAAATGACCCCTCTAGATATATGAAACTCTTGCATGGGAGTGTGAGTGCATCTTGGTCTGGATAACAATCCAAATTTCGTCATTCTTGTTAAATGTGGTTGAAGCTTAAGGTTTATGAGAGAAGTATTCCTGATGTACAATTCACTCATCTTACTCTACCGGCCTGGTTATATCGAGTGAGGACGCCATGGAGTGGTTTCAAGACAAATGATTTAACAAACTCATAGTTTGCACGACTTATCGCTTTGCTCTTCGGTAGCTAAGAGACATGCTGTGGATTGGGTGCACTTGTTTTATACCGTATGAACATCATGACTTTGATGTAATCGTACAATGATTTCCTCACCATGAAAGTCAATAAGTTGGTTATTCTGGTCCACAATACGCAGCTCCAAATAGTCCAATGTCTGAGCCGTCACTGAAAGGTACATTGCATTGGCAGGGGTCTCAACAATCTTATACCCCATTGCAGCTGAAGTGAAGAATCTGTAAATAGTGTGAATCAGACTATTGTTGAGAAAGGAGTTCGTTGCAATGTTACACCTGACTCAGATTGTGCTGACGGGAAGTATGTCCACAGTCTGATCTGATTTGTAAAATTTACTTGGATCCTTCTTCAAAAGCTGTCCTTTTGTGAAACCCAGCAGACGCGCTATTGAACCTTTCTGTTTAAAGTCAATCGTTGCATTTACAGTCCTTATTTCAGATTTAAGTGTATTGTTGTTTGCACATAGTTCAATACCTTTTCCAGACTGTTTTAAGACTTCGTTTAAATCGTCGATATCGTATGAACCTGGTTCTATTTCCACAATATCTTTTACACCATTAATATCTAGGTGTGGTTTGTTCTTAGTCTCAGTGACACTTGGGGTGCTGTTTTACGTCTCAAGTCCAATCAATGCAGTACTCCACACACCAAATCTCAAATGAATTGGCTGGAAGTAAGTTGCACGCTGTAGAGATGATTGTTCTTTTAACATCAAAGTATACGACATTGCATCTGAACCTCAACTGATGAAGGAATGTTTAAAACTCCTCCTTACATAGCATGCTTCTTCTTCTTTGTAAACGTCAAGAGAAACATGATGCATAGATGCACACAGAGGTATGTATTAAAGTCCTGATAGCACCGATAATTGTACAACGCAGTCTTCTGTGACTGAAGTATCGTTGTAATTATTCTGGTGGTTGCAGGTCATCAAATGAATCGAAATAGTGGACGGTATCCGCATTTTTCATAACATATGATACCCAGTGGGTGCAACATCTAAATTCACAATGCCACATTCACCAGTTTTCCACATAGTCTTTGGCAAAGTACCCCACATTAACAACCACAGAATCTTGGTATGTTGAATTTGTTTCTAACAAACTCAGGAATATCAGTATTTGTGAGTGATCGATCTGGTAGGACCGCTAATGGGCTTTTTTATGAATAGATCAAGCCCTTTCCTGTACTGTTTCAAGTATAGTCCTTTTCCAATGGCTGCGGCTTCCATCATGCAGTTATGTATTCTTGCCTCTTCTAATTGTGCTTGGGAGTTTTACGAGTTCTTGACCGTTCAACCGATAGCTGCAGCACCACCAGCGAGTGACCCTAACGCCGAGAGCGCGAAGAGGGCCGGGATGAGGAATGGAAGAAAACCACCAGATGTCTTGGGTATTGGCAGAACTCGAGGTGCTTTAACCTATCGTCTTCTTCTTCCTGCATCTTTATGCTTCAGTGCATTTTTAGCCACATACACCGCTGCCAGGATATAGTTCTTCAAGCAGCTCTGCTTCCCGCCCTTGTCCTTCTTCTTGTTTAGTGCACAACGTGCAGCAGTCATAACTCACTTCAAATTCATCACTCCTAGACCCAACTTAATTTTTCCTTGCACGGTTTTATCAACTGCAAATGCTGAGATGCGTTGACCTATACCAATATCCTTTCTTCCCCGTATCGCCTTAGCCTTATTAGATAAAATCCTATCTACAATGTGACAACTTGATAGGCCTTTACTTGCAGCATATGCAATGTCATGTTCCATACACGCTTCGTAGAGCAGATTAACCCCCGTAGCACCTTGTGCCAAGCGTTTCTGAAGCTTTGTCCCAGGTCCACAGTAGTTATACCCAGGCATGTTTAATTCCACTGTCAGTTTGTCTAGAATACCACCACCTCCTTTAATGCGTCTCCTAGCATGCATGATATGCTACTGCAGTGGTTGTGAACTATGCACCCCTATTATATAGCAAATCGTCAGTATCAATCCAACTGTTTAGTGTAGTGGGAAAACCAAACCATTTGAGTAGTGCTTTATTTCCACGACATCTTATGACTTTCTCCACAAGAAAAACATCCGGTTCTGAGCTTTTCTGTAACTCCTCGGTGTAGAAGCAACGTGTAATTTGTTCACCTTTACTATCCTTCAATATATAAGTTCTAGGATTCGTTCTTTGCACCTTTGAAACTGTAAATACCACTGTTGACCAGTTCGGTAGGTATGATTTTTCAAACGCCATCTTATGTTTTGAGATACGTACCAAATCACCTACATTAAATTTCTGTCTGCGTGGATCCAGCATTTTAATGCAATAGTACACCGTATGCATGAGTCCATTATCAGGAACATCGATTGGTCTCATTTTTATTGTGGTATGTTTGGTTCGATTATACTGAGCAATTATTTCTGGGAGGATATCTGCCGACTTGTATGAGCCTCAAAGGTTAAAGCAAATCCACATCCGACCTTTTATTGTTCTGTCCAGACTATCCACGATACTTGCCCTCAGGTGAGTGAATGTTGGGAAGTGATGTATTCCATACTGCTGCATCGCGGTCTTGAAATACGTATTGTAAAACTCTCCGCCATGATCGGTTTGGAAGTTGTCTGGGCATCGATTAGTCCCTGTCTGTAGCAAACACTCAAAAACATCCGCGACATTTCTATCTGTTTTTGTTTTAACATCCTAAGCAAATTTGGAGTATGTATCAATAACCATTAAAATATATATGAATCCATTATTCTCATGTGACTATTCCCTCATATCTCCAAGATCAGCTTGCCATAAGTCATCCAAACCTTAAATCATAACATGCCTACGAGGGCATAGAGCGCATAGTGCGCTTTTGAATGACTTTATTGTGTCATTGGATTTGTTGATGAGCAGTCCTTGGCACCTCACTGGCAGTTTCATGTAGCAGTGTCCCATTATCTCCTTATCACTGTATGGTTGGTCCAGGTAATGGTTCTTGTCGACAAGCATCTCCAAAAACTTTACCGGACTGTGGTACCCGATGCTTTGTACTCATTCCCTAACATAATTTCCTGTTTCATGCTTTTTTGGGTGTCCTCTGACCAGTAGGTCTTTAGAAAAGCCTCTCTGAGTTCCCTGTGCCCTTCTGTCAGACCCTAAGTAGGGGGAGCAGAGAGCTTCTGCCAGAAGGCCCTCTGCAGATAAGAACGACTGAACACTGATTCACATAGTCACTCACATGGCGAGGTTGCTGGACTCAGTTTTTATAGCCCCCAGTTCATCTCACTCCCTGTTCTTGTTCACTTCCACTATAGTGCTCTGGGTACATGGTCTCTACAGGTTACACATGCAGTTCACAAGAACATTCTGCCCACAATTTCCTCATGTAGAAAAATTAATTAATAGCATGTAACAAATGCAGTACCAGGGAACAACGAGATCATGCAATAAAATATGGAAGTTAATCTGACTGACAAAGTTGTTAAAGTGAAAGAGTGATGTGCCACCTCTTATGTTGGCACCTCTTTGTGTGAGGTCAACAATGACCATATGTGTAGTGTTGGAGTCCTAGGCAGCATCGAACTATTCGTACTTTACCTCTCGCTGAACATGTGCACATCTCACTACTAATGAAGTAAGAACAAATATTTCATATCTATTTTTAGTTATAAGGCGATAATGAAACGTGAATCCATGCCAGGCAAAAGTCATTTGTGTATCTAACATCTCATTGTGCTTAGTTAGCAATTCATATAGGTATTGGGTTCCAGTTCCTGTCCCTCACCACAACTTTACTTCATGGCTTTCACACTTCTGCATTTTTCTGCATTACATACCTTTATGGTTACTTCTCAGGGGCGATATAATCTTCGTAGGGTTCCCTGTACGCTGCTAAACGTATCACCATTTATTTCCAGGTCTGGACATTAGGCCTTGTAAACTGATATTGGTGAAAACTTCGATATTTTGCGTCTCTTTATGCCTTGTCGAGTCTCGATCAGATATGAAACTTTGTTTGGTTAACAGTGGGTTCAAATTCAGCTCACGAACAAAGCCTTATCATGTGACAAGACCTCTGAAATTTCGCTTAATGAAGTTTAATTTAGAAGCATTAGGGGTTGTCTCATCTCTAATAATGTGTTTTTTAATATTTGTGGTATTGTGGTATTAGTTTTCATCTGAACTGACTGCCATAGTGAGCAGTGTTCTCTAGTGGCCTCTTGTGGTAACCAATGTGCATCGTCAAATGACTGTACGCCACAGTGTTTCGGCGTTTTGAGGACCTACGAGAGAGCTAAGTTGTGTAAATTGTGTTCAGCAGTGGTCCACTTTTTTTGCTGTCAAGTGTACATTGTAGATGTGAATGTGCCCTCCTCCCCCTGCATCTTTTGCATTGTATCTGATTTCTCTCATTGTTCCCCTAGGTGCCCAAACCGAAGACAGTCGAAACTTTGATTAACTGAAGGGATGTACAGTGATATCTCACATCTTGAACCAAGGAAAGATACATATTGTGGGACATTTTGGGAATCAAAAGTTAATACACGGTAGTAGTTTCACTGCATTTTCTTTGTTTTCCCTGAAGATCTTTTTTGACATTCTTGTTGCATTAATGACTTTTATTGGGGAAGATATCTCATCTAAAATTTCTTCTTCTGATATGTCTGTAAGAATATCTTGTGTTAATCCCTGTCTGAAAATCATTTGTGACTGAATTGATGGAGCCATATTTTTGGATATCGTATTTTTGGATATTTTTGGATTTTGGAGACTTCATTAAAAATTTTTGCTGCATCTCGGTTCCTAGATTTGATTTTTGTTGAATTCTAGCTGCTGAAAGTTGACGATTAGACCTTTCCTTTCTGGAAACGTAGAGTAAATCATTTTCCCTATTGGCATAGTATGATTTCAGCCAACATTATCTGTCACACTTGCAATATAGACTGTATACGGCCTAATGCCTTTTACTCTATATAGCTGAGATTTTCTTAAATGTTGGTTGGTACTACTCACCTGGGTGCAGTCCGAATTATAGACAATTTAGTACCAGAAATGTAAGTGCTGAGGCTGTGTGCTTATCTGACATCGTCTTTTCAGGTTCTGCTTGCTGTTTTCTGGTTCTAACAATATCATGAATGTCCATAATAAAATGCTCATCATGTAAGGCCTGTACAATATCGTTGAGAGTCACTAATGTTTCCAGATTGTCACAGAAATCCCGCTGTTCTCCCTCTCCATAATCTCTAAATCAATAGTGGAGTAGTCACTACAGTCTATTAGTGTTTGAGGAGTAGTCACTACAGTCTTTTAGAGAGTAAAATATAAGTTTTTTGTTTATTTTTGGTTTTAAATTCCTGGCACACTTGGAGTTTTTTGAGGTGTTGTTTTATTCTTATTAGGATTATGCTTATCTTAAAATAGTTACTGATTTTAAGATAGATTATTTTTACTTCCTTGGTTATGGACTAAATATTCTTGTATTCTCAAGAGAAGATTCTACATGTATATAGAACTTCTCTGAAGCTATTTACTCCCAATAAGTTTCCTCTCCTATGAAAATTCGTAAGGTGTTTGCTCCTTGTATGAGAGTTTGTTTTTTTGTACAACAGCCAGGCTTGATCTAGCCTCATGCAATTTATACTCTCGGATGGCAGATACAGCAGCCTACCCAACATGTGTTCTGTTGATTAGAGCTGTTTACCCTATGCAGGTATCAGTCTTTTGCAATTTCACTGTCACTGGCAACATTGTATGTATGTTTAATTGTTTTATTTGGAGTTTCATGTTATCTAGAGTTAAACTGTCAATATCTATCTGGTCTTTGATATTTTCGATTAATCTCCACATGTGCTCCGTCATCTTTTCACCTTCCTTAGCTCTTCCTAATGGCAATCCTTTACCTCAGATTTGAATCCCTTCAATGAACTTCCAGACTCTTCAATTAATACTTCCACTCTCTTATTTATGCACCGCTGTACATCTTGAATTCTATCTTCGATTTCCTACTGATATGTACTCTTAAAATTACCTAGTTCCTTAACGAATTCGTCTATTTTATGATACATTTCATCCTTCTCTTTCATAGACCCTTTAACAAGCGTTTTTCATCCTCCTGCATTGTCCTCCATTTCTCCCCAAACTCTTCACTAATTTTTTTCTGTTGTTATTTCTGTATTATTCACTGCTAAACTCTCATCTAATATTGTCTATGTAATCTGGTAAATATCCGACCTATCCCCCTGACACTTACATGTTCTAAATTCCAGTGGTTAACTTATTCTAATAAATCTCCATTTTCACAATAAATTTAATTATTTTTTCTATTTTCCAATATTTATTCTTTCAGCACGTTTTTGGCAATGAAGACCTTCTTTCTTAAAGATGAGTTACACCAGGACATTTTTCCATGTGACATTACTGGAAAATAAGCAAAATATGTCAACTTACTGATTTCTCTCTCCCCAAAATTTCTATGATTTTAAGTGAAAATGTGGCTGAACTAAGTTGTTACCCCTAGAGGTGCAGAACTGAAAATGACATGTATTTGTCAAATTAAAGGTGAAACCATTCTCAGAAAACCAGTCAATGATAATTTTGAGAACTTTGTTCACCATTTCTTCCATTTCTGTATGTATACTGAGAGTGATTACAATACCGGTGCAATCTGCAAAAATAACTAATTCTGCTTGTTGTACATTAGACTGTAGATAATTTACACATATGAGAAACTGTAGTGGACCCAAGATTGATCCTTGAGGAACCTCATACATGATTTCTCCAAGTCAGCATTATGTCCCTGGATTCTGTTGGTTGATTTACTACTAAGTATAACTTTTTGCATTATTTTGGTTAGATATGGCTTGATCCATTGTTTGGCTATACCAGCAACTCCATAAAACTTCAATTTATCTAGGAGTATACTATGATCCACACAATCAAATGCCTTGGATAGGTCACAGAAAATACCTACTGGTGCTATTTTGTTATTTAATACTTGTAATATCTGCTGTGTGAACATGTAATGGCATTCTCAGTAGAGCAACCATTCTGAAACCCAAACTGTTATTTGCTTATGATATTATTATTGCCAAGATGAGATACTATTCTAGAATACATCACCTTCTCAAAAATTTTGGAAAATAATGTCAGAGGTGAAATAGGTCAGTAGTTACTGATGTCTCTCTTATCACATTTCTTAAAGGTGGGTTTATCAATAGCATATTTTGTCTCTCTGGAAAAATGTCTTGAGTTAATGATACATTACATATTTCAGACAATACCAGAATAATTATATGGGAACAGATCTTTAGTACTCTATTGGACACATCATCAAAACCAGAAGAGCTTTCGTTCTTGAGAGAATGTATGACCCTATTAATTTCCAGAGTAGAAGTTGTTGGTACGTTCATATTATATAATTTTATGAGGGTTACTTCTTCAACATATTGCTGTATCTTTCTCTTGAACTGTTGCCCCCATGAGTTCTACTATGCTTAAGAAATGATTATTAAATACATTTGCTACCTGTGACTGGTCATTTAAACCCTTACATTCAATTCAATAGTAATGTTAATCTCTTCTGTTGTCAATTGTCCTGCCTCTTGCTTCACTATATTCCATATTGCCTTAACTCTGTTGCCAGACATACTGATTTCTGACATTATGCACATGTTTCTTGATTTCAATAACCTTTCTTAGTAATTTTGAGTAGGTTTTGTAGTGCACAACTGCTGCAGGTTCTTTACTTGTTCTTGAAAAAAGAGATATTTCCCTTTCTTTTCATAAGATACCTTAATCCCCTTAGTGATCCATGGTTTTTTACATGGCTAGTTAATGCCCCTTCTGATTACATTATGCAGAAAGCTATTTTCAAATACTTAGATGATTTTATCATGGAATAGATTAAATTTTATATTGACATTTGGTTCTTTATAAATTTCATCCCATATTGTTTCTTGTAAACTAATCTTAAAAACACTTGCCCTGTAGTAATTAATAATTCCAACTGACTTCCTCTGAGGTGTATCCACAGTGTAAGACACTATGTCATTTATCCTGACTAACTGTGCATCATGATCAGAGAGAGAGTATTAGTTACTGGGTAAACAGATATTTTCTTGCTCTGTGCCTCATCGAAGAAAACATTATCAATTAGGGACCTTTATCCACCTGTGTTGGAAAGTTAACTACTGAGAGCAAATTGTACGATCCAAATAAGGTTTCCAGGTCATTTTCCCTATTAGAATCCTTTAGAAAATCTGCATTGAAGTCACCACAGACTATTAACTGTTTGCTGATATTTGGCAGTAAGCACAGTAAGGAATCCAGGTTCCTCATAAATAACTGAACATTTCCTAGTGGGAATCGATAAACTGTTACAATTAAAAGTGAACTGTTCTTCAGCATTAATTTACAAGCACGCACTTCTATGTGCTGATTACTACAAAATGTACCTGTGACAATGCATTTGAGCTTGCGTTCTGTCTTAATATATGCAACAACTCCTCCTTTTCCCACATTAGTTCTGCATGAGTAAGCTGTTAGAGTGTAATCTTTTATATGCAACTTATCTAACCCTGTGGTTCTGTGGCGTTGAGACAGGCACAGGATGTCTATGTTTTCCTCTAAATTTTGCAAGCAGACAGGAAGGTCTTTTACCTTATTACTCAATCCTCTAATATTTTGGTGGAATAAGCTAACCTTACTTTTCTGTGCAATCATATGGGGCTCTTCTTTTATAGTGACTTCTTTCAAAACAGGGTGCCAGAAACTTGATTCTAACCTAAATAAGGTGTTCCTCTGACACCAGTAACCACAGGGATCTTGCATTGTGTGATGGTGTCCCCCTGTACATTTCCTGCAAGAACTTCAGCCAACATATTATTCAAAGTACTGACAATATAAGCAAGTTCTTAGTAACAGAAGTTGAAGCATCTCAAATTCTAGACTTCAAGAACCGATGGACGAAACACTATAAGTAAGATCACATTTTATGAAGAGACAAGAAGGACACATAGAACTTTGCAATCAACACTCTGTTCCACCTTGTTTACTAGCCTGAAAGGTGTGAATATATCAAAGATTCCATTAACACAAACGGATTAATGAATCACACATTCTTCATGGCATCTAAGAAATGATCTTTTCCTCCACCACCATCATTGGCATATCCTTCAAGAACAGTTAGGTGCCAGCAAAAAAGAATTGCAAGAGTTGAAGAAGATGAAGCAATATATTCCACATGAATATAAGACATTTTATGAAGAACTTTTTAATTGGCCAACAGATAATAATGGTGCAAAAAGCGATTGAAAAATAGTAAATTCCAATTTAATTGTATATGTTTGTAATTCCCTCCAATATTTTGCTTCTTTGTGTGTGATTCTGAATCACTTACAGTGTAATCGAATGTTGTAATGTTGTTAATTATCCACTATGTTTCTCCTTATTCTTAAGCCTATCCCTTTTAAATGGGTGGATTTTTCCGTTTTTAAAACTCTAACTACTATTAGGTATTACATATAGTAAGAAGTCTCTGTGAAAGCCGATAAATCTTCACTAAAACTAGCATTAATAATGTTCAGTATCATATAGTTTCAGATAGTTTGCTTCTAAAACAGTTTTCTTTAATTTCCCACTAATTTATATTTCTTGATGTACACCCTTTAATAAAACGATTCAAGTGCAGCACCTTGCTCTGTGACTGCTGCAACTCGGGGGGTGGGCTAGCTTGTGGCTCAACACCACTATCTGCAATGGCTCTGAATCAATATGTTGGCCATGAAACTATGTCTCCAAGTTCGCCCCATCTCGACCCTCTTTTTCCGACCAAACTGTCCTCTTCTAATGTTCTTGTGGCTTTATAATAACTTGTTCTTCATCTTCTTGATTGCCTCTTGAATCTTTTTCTCCATCATGGCTTCCTTCTTCCCAATGTATCTTCGTTTCCCCAAAACTATCTCGTTTCATTTTCATTTGTGCCCAATACTCGAAGCCTTTTGTCTTATTGAAACGGATTTGTGCCACACTTGCAGCCTGGTAGTGGACTCCACATGATTTCTTTTCATATTGTAGAACTGTATATCGTTCAATCAAAGTTGTTATATGGTATACTACTGTTGATTTTGATTGCTGTTACTACCAAAGATAGCAAATGGCTGTTGCTTCAGAGGTGCAATAGTCTCTGACTCACTAACTACATTATTTTCAGGTAACTGCAAACTGTTATTTTCAAATTTATATCACCACAGTCTAACACACCTTTCACAACACTCCATCTAGTTTTTGTTGCCTACGACAATAGCAACAATCCAAGTGGACAGCAAGTGGCACTCCTGAATATGATATTGGATGAGTGCGAGTACTAACATTCCTATTAATTTTTTAAATAAATTTTACGATAAAAAGTGTAGGTAGTGCCATAAAAATCGACAATAACTGTAAAATGACACCACATTTATAATTATTTAGTTTCCTAAGGACCCTGGATGGTATGAAGCGGTACAGTACAGCACTGTTTATTTACGACTGTCTTGTAACAAATAGACATTTACTGAAAACTGTCGTTTTCCTTTAATAACAACTAATTGTTAGACAATGCCAGGACACCTGACCTTTAGGGGAAAAACATCGTGTACCAATCCAACAACGCAAAGTTTTGTTTGCAACACTTTCAGCTAAATCAGTGAATGTGGAACGTAGGAAACCTAAAGGGAAAGTAATACCTACTTTTTTATATTGCCAAATAAGCCAAGACAAATGCAATGTAAAGGAAAATCACACACATGTGATAATCAATCGTGAAAAGCAATAAAATCATTTCCCAACATGGAAGAAGCCAATGCCATAATTGTTGTTAAATTTGAGGTGCAAACATCAATAATATCAACACATTGGCTTTTTAAGCAAAAGTTCTTACATTTAAAAATTTCGTGTATTATAAAGTCGAGTGAAGTGTAAAGATGAGTGAATCCATAGCCTCCATAAAAAATTTTCTAAGTGTCAAGAAAAGTACATACAGTCACTACACCCTCTGGTGGGAAAGTTGTTATAACACACAAAAGAAATATATGCTTGTTGTGCATGAGATATGTGTTTGTATTCTCTTGCTTTGAGCGGAATTGGCTGCAAACATATTCGAAGGTATATATTTATAAATCAGTTGTAACCTGAATCATTGATCAGTGTGATTTGGTACCTTTTTACAAGTATTCCACGATAATTCACAGCTCTTAGTAAAGTAACAACACACAGAACACAAAAATATAACAACTACTTTGTTAATTAAGTAGAAAATAATTAAATACAAGGATTATCCTTTCGATGCATGTGTGTGTCTACTTCCTCACCGCTTGGAGTGCTAGTGTTGCTCCAGCTGTCAAATGGTAATAACTTTCCCACCAGAGGGTCTCGTAACTGTATGTATTAGACTGTGGTATCACTCTAATCACTCTCTGAATGAGAAATCCAGTCACTCTGCACAGACAATCATGTTGCTATCTTTTCCGTACATGCCAGTATTAACAGCTAAAATTACCAAATCGTCATATCCCCAAAACCAAAGATAAAGAAATTGCTTCCGTTTAGCATTGTAGTAGACTTTAGAACAGTAAAATCATTTCATGGAATGGGCTACTAAAACAGTATTCCAAATATCTTCAATTAAGTACTTGCAAAATAATTAATCACACAAACACATCTATATTGTCTTCAATATTTCAAACATATTTATTTTTTGATGCAACATACATATGACTGCTTCATTGTGAAAATATTCAATGCGCGTGATTAAGTAAGCATGGGTAATTAGGAACTGATACAAAACTTTAATAACATATTCATTTTTCTCATGGCAACAGTGGTATTCAGCGAAGTTTTGACTAGATTAAGGATATCTTCTTGCATAGTCTGGCTTTTCGTGTGGTTGCAGACTTGTAAATCTCTCCAGCAAAACTGCACCTGAAAAGCCCCTTCTCCTCTCTCAAGTCACTGTGTAGACCACGAAACATCGAAAAAAATCACACAATGTATATATATATATATATATATATATATATATATATATATATGTATATATATATATAAAAACACATTACAATATTAACAATGATAATTATTTATTAAAAAAGGAAAACATAACAGGGCACTGTACCATGCCTTGATGGAATAGCAAAACACTTGGTGAGTCAGCTTTCCAGATGAAATAGTTCAAAGTACGATTGGGTTATGTACCTGGATACGACAACAGACGACGATATGAATGCTGATTTGGATCCTGCCAAGCCGAGGCTTTCTTCCCTGTTGCTACTCGTAAATGTAGCCAAAACCAGTAAAACAACCCTGTAACAGCGAGCGAGCTGTGTCACCAATGGAGCAGCTAGCAAAAAGTAATTAATCAAACACCGATGTGCAGGGCTTTCAGAAAGCGAAACACATATTAAAATCGGTTCACCTGCAGGCAGTCAAATCGCTTCAGACGAAGAACCCCTTTGCAGCAGAGGTTGAGGAAGATACCATGGTGACTTGGGAGGCGCCAACTGCACCACAGAAAGTCGTATAAGGGCTTAAAACACAGACACCGCCACCGCTAGTAATACAGTGCAACAGGAAGTATCTCGCTTTATTACACAAAATTAACAACCTCTTTGGCAGACATGCCTTCCAAGTCTAGCCTTCAGGAAAGGGTCTTTACAGGATAGCTTACGTTCAACAGTCTAATATCATAGAGTAGCGGAATACTGTTTACAGAAGAAACGACCGTTTCACACCTACACAATGATTCCTGTAAAACTACTGATGCCTGTACTGTGGGATCTTCTACCTCAATATGGCCCCACAGTACGGTCAAAACGTTCTTGGCCAGTTTAGTTTTTCCACCTCAATATGGCCCCACATTACAGTCAAAACGTTCTTGCCCAGTTTAGTTTTTCCATCCAGATATTCATCTGAATCAAGTCTCCGGTCCCAACCAATGGACTCAACAGAACACTGTACAAAATCATCTATCTTGCAGCCTGTTGTGTGAAGATCGAAGACCGTCACGCCAAACTTGGATAAAGCAAGTGCCTTTGGTGCCAGTGTGTGCGATACTGCACCTTCCCAGCAAGTGCAATGATCCTCGCCAATGCACAGACTGCACTCTGAAAAAAGTAACTGACACACCGACGTATTTTGATTATGATGGCTCCCATGTTTCAAAGCAGCAAGGGATGTGAAGCATTCGAGTGCGGTGCCATAAAGCAGAGAGTGGTTATCACCACCCCTCAAAATAATAGGTTGGTTCTACAGGTATGTCCTGGGATACGTTTCGTGGCAACATTAACTGAAAGAAGATCTTGGCATTATAGACACACACAGAGATGTCAGCAATACAGCAATGAACCAACTACACAGAGCCAGGTGCTAGCTCAGAACTGAGCGCCACTCCCTCCATCTCAATACCATGCAGACCAACAGCTGTGGAATGAGTGGCTGATCTGACACTAACTTCAGCAGCTCCATCAATGCCAACAAGGATGTGCCAATCATCAATGAAACACCCTGGAGTAGTGTCTAAACATCCCGGTGAAACTACCTGTCTGATGTAGACTGCTAACGCAGTGACAACAATGCTCTTGGGCCTTGTCTGAGAGCTGAAAAAGCTCCTGAAACAGCTCAACACTTCCATAGAGCACGCCACTGAGACAGCCACAGCAGCCTGGCCATGGCTGTTAACCAGTGAGGATTCGTCGCTTGCACATGGAATATCAGCATCATTCACAAGTGACACGGTGATTTCTGACAGTTTATCTACAAGCAAGCAATAGGCATCTGTCTGCAGACAGAAACATATCTGAAGGCACTGTCAAAGACCACATAGCAAATTACTGATATTATCACTCTGACAATTGAACAGTAGGTGGCGGCATGACTACCTACCTGCGTACAATGATTCATCACCACCAGCTGCAGTTACCACCAGTCTAAACAGTGGAGGTTAAGAGGCTAACGTTTGACACAGTCAGTTTGATTTGATTTCATTTGTTTTTTATTGTTGTAGAGACCTCAGAGATCATCACAGGCATTACGAAAGTCAATATTACACAGTATAAATGTTACACAAATAATTACAAAAACAAGAAAAATATTACACAATGTAATTATTACCCAAGTAATTATAGTACCTTCACACAAATACAAAACAGAGAAACTTCTGGTACAAATTGATATTGCATAGTAAATTAAGCCAATTACAGACTTACACAGATATAGAAGCATATACAAACTGATCACATAAAGTGTAGTGATACAATATTCTTTGCCTCTCTTAACAATTCATCAGTTTCATAAATGCTGAGCTCAAGAAGAAATTCTTATACTTTTTTTTTTGAGTTGTTGAATTGTAACATCCCTGTTACGTTGGGGTATGGCATTAAAAAAATTTATGGACTTGTATAGGAACCCCTTTTGTGTATTTTTTATAGTTACATTGGAAAGAAACTATGTCCTACTTGTTTCTTGTGTTATAATTATGTCGCATGTCATACTGTTGATAACTGGGATAGCTTTTCTTAATATGCATTACGCACTGTAGTGTAAATATTGATGGTAGGATCATAATCTGTAATTTTTTAAAGCTTGGCCTACAGTGAGCTGTGGGTGCCAAGCTACATATCAGTCTTATTGCCTTCTTTTGTAGTTTGAAGACATTAGCTGCCTTGCTTTGGTGTCCCCACAATATTGTGCTGTAGGAAGTGTGACTGTGTATTAAAGCAAAATAAACCACTTTAAGTACTGGCACATTTAGACAAAGACGAAGGTTCCTTAGAGCAAATGACCAAAACAGCTTCATTGCTAACAGCTGGCCACCCCGAGGGACTGTAAAGCCGGTCAACTCAAACATCCTGTTATGTCTCCCTGGTAGTAGTTTCCCAAAGAGAGATTTTAATGGCAAGTATTTGGTCTGTCACTCCATGGTCACCAAACCAGCAGGAGGCGTCTGTTATGGGTGGTTGAGGTACAATAGGTGAAAGGCATTGGACCATACATCGATCATCTTCCTTCCAGCGCCAGGACGACTGCCTGACATCATCGACTTTGGTATCTGTGAGGGACTACCAAGGTTAATGTATGTAAGCATGAAGGATGTGTTATCTTTATAACATATTCCCATCATGTTTGATCTTGCCACCAACTTCACCCTCCACCCACCAACATGGTATTAGCATGTGTAGCTTTAGCTGGGATGTGTATTGCATATGACTGGAAGAGACACTAGAATAGATGACAGATCCTGATGTGCTAGTCGCAGTCAATGTTTTGATGATGTCAAAAAATGTTGAAAAATTTTTCGACAATATTCAATATTCGGCTACAAGACAAACTGGAAGTTCCTGATCACTACAAACTCATAACAGTCTTGTCAACATTAGGCCATGAGTAAAAATAACAGTTTGGAGGAAAAGAAAACAATAACTAAGTAGTACACAATTTATTTTTACTTTCAGTGAGTGCATGATCATTTCAGTTTTTGTGGCAACACTATGAAGCTTTAATCTATATATTCTACGACTGCTGATCCGTTTCTTTCCCAGGAAGATTTTTACGAAATTTGTAAACTGTTTTGAGCTTTCTTCACTTAGATCAAGAAGGGGGCTCTCACAATTATATCTGCAGTCAAAAAATTTCGTGATTACATTCACGGACGTAAATTTATCCTCCTCACAGGCCAAAAACCTTCAGTGGCTACATTTAGACTGGAAAATACTGTTCCTACATGGATAGCTCAACATCACAACTTGGGGCACTTCATCTGTCGAATTAAGACAATGAAATTATATTAATTTCCACAGCACAACACATCAACAGAGATTTAATTTCACATCTGCCAACAGGACAAGACAGAAAGCTTGGCTCATCAGCTGTCATTTGTTTTTCAGTGTATGTCAACACTCAAGACACTGCAGGAAATTTCACAATAAACTCAACTTTAATTGCAAAACGTATTCCTTAGATCCTGTTTTGATAAGATCAATCAGCATACTCAGACAGAGTGAGCTAACGATAAGAGGTTACTTGATCAACCTGAGATTAAGTCGTATTGGAATATGAGACATGCACAGGTGTCATTCTAGTACATTCAGAATCAGGCAAGACACGATTAATTACTTCTGCAATGCATAAATCTAAAGTAACACAAACGCTACATCAATGTCATTGGAGCATTTTTTGTACCAAATACAATTTTGAAAAGCACTATTACTGGAACAATATTGATAAAAACATTGAAATGATGGTGATTAAATGGAACATATGTCAAAAATACCAATCAGTTCCATCTCAACAATATTTTCCATGACCGCACGCATCAGAGCCCTGGTCATGTCTGCATATTGGTTTTGTAGGACCATTTTTCGGAAGCTAGTGGCTCATCCTCGTCGATGCTTGCTCTAAAACTGAGCTCCGCCGGAACAGGCCCTGAAAGCTCAACAGTACCGACTACCCACACTGTTATCTTAAGCCCACAGGAATCACTGGATGTGAATATGGAGGGGCACACAATGCTCTCCCGACCGTATGTCAGTTTGCTAGACCGAAGCCGCTACTTCTCAATCAAGTGATGCTTGCTCTAAATTTTAATTTTTGGTATAAATGTCACTGATATGTGCAATAACACTCAGGCTTAGCATAGTGTCTTCTCTATTGTAGGACTGACGAAATATATTGTCACTGACAATGGCACACATTTTGTCTCTCAAGAATTGATGCTTTTTTTGTGAATTCAACTGCATTTCACACTTCAGGACTGCAGTGTCAGCTCTGTTCAGTAACTACAAAATCTAAGCCATTTATTACTTTAAGATAGCCTCTTATGGAGGAACATCCAACATAAAACATATCCAAATCGTTATGGAACATTTCCAATGTATCATGAAAACGAAGCAAAAGGATAAAAATAAGGACAAAGAGGATGCAAAAGCACAAAGTAAACTATCGGTAATATAATCAAAATATCCATGGGTGTACTGCCGGTCTACAGTGTCCAACGGGCACAATATTTCGGCGGTCATACATATCACCATCATCAGGTGAACTGACGTACTGAGCTCCTGTGAACGTGCCGGTACGGAGATCCGTACGCTATGGCTGCTCAGGGGGAACTGAGTTCGGTCGCGGCGGCGGCCGATTTAAATACCCTCCGCCCGCGGCGCACTCCCTCCGCCGTCCGCGCCCCGCGCCACGGTCACGCGGTGGAACAGATTGCGACAGCGTCTGAGCTGACGTCGGTGTGATGGCTCTGTCCGCCGTGGTCGTCACAACTATACGTTTGCTCGATTTACTCTTGATTAACCCAGTCGCTGGTTCCCAAGCCTTGCTAAGATTATAGCCACAGTCACGGTTTATGAGGTCGTCATCGGTGCGAATTTCAATGGCCTCTCTAACAACGTTGTCCCAGTATCTCGACGTCTGTACCAGAATCAGAATCCTCGTGCATTCATACTCCGTAGCGTGATTTTCCGACAAACAATGTTCAGCGACCGCCGACTTGCTCGGATACATCAGGCGAGTATGCCTCTGGTGTTCACGGCATCGATCCTCGACGGTACGCATCATCTGACCAATATGCGGCTTGCCACATTGACACGGAATCTGGTACACGCCGGCCTTCCTTAAACCGAGGTCATCTTTGGCGCTCCCCACCAGTGCACGAGTTTTATTCGGAGGACAAAACACAGTTCCGACCCGGTGTTTCTTCAAAATGCGGGCGATGTTCCCCGAGAGTGCGCCTGTATATGGAATAAACGCAGGGCCTACCTCCTCCCTCGTGATTTCATCCATCTCCACAGGTTGTGCTGTAGTGGTTGGGCGGAGAGCACGTTGAATCTGCCACTCTGAGTACCCATTTTTTCGAAATACAATTCTCAGATGTTCCAATTCCCGGGGTAGACTCTCTGCGTCAGAGATAGTGCGCGCCCTATGTACTAGAGTTTCAAGTACCTCATTCCTCTGTGAAGGCTGGTGGCAGCTGTCTGCGTGCAAATACAGATCAGTGTGCGTTGTCTTCCGATACACCCCATGACCTAGGGTGCCGTCAGCCCTTCTCTTGACCAAGACGTCAAGGAAAGGTAATTTACCCTCCGTTTCAGTCTCCATAGTGAATTTGATGTTGGGGTGTATGGAGTTTAGATGTGTAAGGAAGTCAAGGAGTTTATCCATTCCATGTGGCCAGATGACGAACGTGTCGTCCACGTAGCGGAAAAAGCAAGTAGGTTTCCATTCGGATGACGACACGGCTTCCTCCTCGAAGTTCTCCATGTACAAATTCGCTACCACCGGTGAGAATGGGCTACCCATGGCGACATGTATGATCGCCGAAATATTGTGCCCGTTAGACACTGTAAACCGGCAGTACACCCGTGGATATTTTGATTATCAAATACTCCGGGAGAAACTCAAGTATCGGTAATATAATATGAGTGAGTGAAGCGAAAATTTGTTAACGTCTGATGTTAGCAGACGACAGTACAGTCCCGCCCGAACCAACGTAAAAGTCGAAATTTTCTTACCACCCTGTTCTTATTTGAATGTTGCCATCTGAAAGGCATTGAGGAATGTTTTGGCGGTTTGTTCCGTATGATTCTGTTCTCCCAACTGTGAATCGACCTTTAGCTGGAAGCTGTATCTTGGTGAATTCTATTTAGAATTAACAATAAAGTAACAAATTAATTGCTGAGATTAGTTTTCCCTTCTGTATGTAAGTGTATGAGAACAGGACATTTTAATTTTTGATGAATACAACCTGAATGTCGTCTGCATTTTGCACTTTTTGACTCACTCAGCGATAATGTAGATCAGGTAACTCATGTCCAGAGATAATAACACATACGCCAAGCTGTAGAGCCACGTTGGAAGGGTTGATGACTGAATTGTAAACTTTGTGGTGACAGTAGTGAAACATTGTTTATGTAAGTTTGTGGTTGTTGTTTCTGCTCACCGGTCATTTGTGCTTTCCACACAGAACCAAAATACATTAAAATAGACATCCAGCCTACCTGCTATGTCATGTCTTTAAACTGTCACAGACATCCCATTAAATAGGACTAATTCGCTATATCTTGCACAACGTGGTAACATGACGTTATTTACGTAAATCTGTAACAGTATATTGTTTCAGAAACCCCAAAGAAAATGAAGATAAAGGAGTTAGACCGCACAGTAAACATATCATGGTCACCGGCATCGCATCATCCAATACTGTTGGCTGCCGGGACGGCAGCACAGCAGTTAGATGCATCATTCAGTACGTCTGCAGCAATGGAAATTTATTCACTAAATTTAGGGGAGCCCGGCCTGGACATGGAGTTAAGAGCATCAGCACCAAGCGATTACAGGTTAGTAAACTATGCCGAAAACGGCGGCATAAATGAGGCTCTGGAAACAAGTACCGAAATTAGCAAAATGACTTTTTCTTGTCAATCCGATGGGAGTTCTATTGACGTGTGGTTTTTCCTTATGCCTTAGATATGAATGAAATTAGTAAACAAACGCACAGTTATACCAAACTCTTTTTATAGGACATGAAAGTACTCTGCACATTAGTGCCTCCAAAATAAAAACAGAATGCACTGTAGTGCAGGGTAATACACAGATATTATTCCAGCTGTTTCTTCTTACTTGTAATGTAGGAGAAATAATAAAAATATTTCATTTTTCACTCTATTGCATGTAGTTAAGCAGCTGTCAAAATTGTTGGAGAGAATTGTCAGTTTAGATAATTCATGTTTGTATTTGATTTTATTCTAATGCTTATCAAATTTCAAACTTTGAAGTTGTAACCACTGGTGTAGTATTATAGCAAGAAATATTCTTGAACCTCAAAAACTATTGGAGTGATTGCCTCAAGGGCTTTTGGTAGTGCAAGTAACAGGGAAATACGGAAGCGTCCGATCCCACCCGTCTGCTTTGACCCATGATGTCACAAATATGGCGGAAACAAAAACAAACACACACACTTTCCACAAGAAGCCTAATGACACTAACGGGACAAGCGCGGGAAATGGGGTGTTTTGGGTGGGGGCAAACTAAATATAAACAAATTTAGACGCCTTGCGTAGCTACAACGTGTAAGTGAAGACAGCCATGCATGAATACCCACCCACCTCCCCAGGGGTCGTAACCCCTGCAACCCATAGAAGATAAAGATGCTTCAGTAGCTGTAGTGTTTTTTGTCTTTTTCTAAAAAAAAAATCTCACGGGATACAACGAACAGATCAGAAAGATAAATATATAAACTAAAACAGAAATTCGAGGAAACAGATAATTAAAATAAGTAATAAGTGTTTTTAAATTTAAAAAAATCTCACGAGATAGAACAAACAGATCAGAAAAGTAAATAAAATAAGATAAAACAGAACTGGAGACAGCCACACTCAAACCAAACTCCGCACCGTCATGACGTCACACACGACAACACCCTTACGTCACGGGTCAAAGCCGACGCGTTGGATCGGACGCTTCTGTCGACCCAGTAACAGTAACTGATTTCTGCAGTGGAGTATTAAGAGTGATTTTGTGTTGCATGGTCTGGCATGTATTTTGGAGTTGGTAGGAGCACTGGCTAATGTCACATAGGAAGTTTGCTCATTCACAAGCAGTTTGAAGTTTACTGATACTTATTCATTTAAAACAGTGGACCTCTCATCACAAGCATTAACTTTGTCTGATACCAGTTAACCATGTCTTTAACTGGCGATATGATTTTCTCACGTGTTGCAAAATCAGTGTCTACTTATTACTATGCTTCACACACATATAAGAGCACCTTTTTTGTTCTCTCAAATTCTGGTTGGACCCTAGCAACCTCCCCTCGACATATTTCCTTATTGTATGACTTATATCTTTATGACAAAACCAGCTGTAAAACTGTGCCAACAAACACTTTTTCCCATTATCTAGTATAGCTCAGTCACTAGTGAGATGTTCATCAAACTGAGAAATACCTATAAGACTGTCTATGTAATGTATCACCCAACATGTAATTGCTGTCAAGGTTTCTAGCGTCATAACACCCACGTAGCTTAGGATGAGTGGACACAGTGTGTGTACTGGCAAATGTATATATCTTGACAAGGCACATGTCATGAAACCCAAAAACAGCTTCGCAAGTGAATGCAGCCCACGTTGTATCAAATTAATTCCTTTTTCGTAGCTACCTTCAAGTCTTCCTCATTTGCCTCATCTTGCTGCTCCCATTTGCTTTAAGCTAAGTTCAAGCTACATAGCTTCCTCAAACCCTGCTATTTGTTTCTTAGAGCCTGTGATTCTTGTTTTTGAGATTATTTTGCTTTTTATGGATCATTCAGCTTTACATCTGTTCTGGTAACTTTTGACATTCATTTCGACTTACTGACTGTTCTTACACTTATAATTTGTGTGATTTTCAAAAATCCATACATTGTAGGTTTTTTATATTAGTTATTTAAATTTCTAGTTTATCCTGTCTACCTTGACTCAGGATCTATTTGACTGCTTTACTTAATGATGCCTGAAAAATTTCCATTTCATTTAGATGTGTTTGGGTTTAAAAAAAATAGTACCTTTGTTAGCTGTTGTTGGTGAATGTCTGCTGCTACTTGAGAATTAAAACATCATTTTTTCTCTTGATGTTATGTAGTCTCAGATTGGAACTCCTTCTCTGTATATTGTTCTTTTATAATTTGTTATTTTCAGATTTCACAAAATTACCTGGAGCTCATGCGGTGTGGGACCAGACAGAGAAACTGGTGTCATTGTTGGTGGTTGTGATGGAGGGCGTCTACAACTCTATAGTGCTTCCAAATTATTATCTGGAGAAGATGGACTCATTGTTTCTCAGGAAAAGCATACTGGACCTGTGAGGGCATTAGATTTCAACCCGTACCAGGTATGAAATATATACAGAAAGTGCGCGCGCGCACACACACACACACACACACACACACACACACACACACACACACACAGGGATAATGGTTTGGTGCATATTTGATACTTTATTTATGCCTTTTATGTTGTTAATGTCAGGCCGAATTCAGCAGAAAATATTTATTTATTTCTCATTACAACCAAAGTATTTTTCAAATTGGAATGTTATTTGCGCATTCTTGCAAAGTTTCGAGAACCAATGTTAAATGAAGCAATATTTTGAAAAGGATCGTTGCTACTCACAATATAATGGAGTTGCTGAGTCGCAGATCGGCACAACAAAAAGACTGTCAGAAAATGAGCTTTCGGCTGACAAGGCCCTAGTCGAAAATAGACAACATACACACTCACGCAGATCCGACTTGTACACACATAATCACAGTCTCTGCTTTTTGAAGCCAGATTGTTTGACTGTCTGGCTTCAGTGGTTACAGGTGGTTTTTTAACAAAGATCTTGTTGGTCGGAAGCTCATTTTTTGACAATCCTTTTTTTTTTTTCTGCCTGTCTGCGATGAAACGTCTTCACTATATGGTGAGTAACAACCACCCTGTCCATAATATTGTTACATTCCATCCTGGGTTTTCCATTGTTTGATATTAAGTGAGAAGCATGCAATGAAGCTACATCCTTGTGATGATTAATGTAAATGGAATCAAATTAATGACCAAGATCAAGTTTCCAACAACATTTCTTGACGTGGAAACAGACATAATACAAGAAATTACTACATATAAACTAATGACTATGTCAGGAGATGACCAATACTGAACGTGGGCAGAGAAGTCGCCTGAGCAATATTGTTTTGAGACAGACTGCCATACACAAGAGTGACTATTATTGAGTTATGTCGTAGCTTAGCAACAGGCCTTTTAGACATCCAAATTATTAATATTTACGTACTATTTGGGGAAACACCAATCAGGTATACAAGGAATTTCTTACCACAGAAATAGCAGGACTTGAGAGCTACTGTGCCATTGATTGTGGCACTGCAGCAGGATCATTCACTGCTATCAGTCTCTCTGCATGTTCTCTGGCATTCACACACACACACCATTCAGTGGGAAGTGGTAGATTACTCCACCAAATGATGACTTCTTCGTCTTGATTCACCTGCCAGGCAGTGTGTCTCGGGTGCTAGTCAACTGTAGAGACCTCACAGCCTTGGGTAATGAAAATGAATTGTCACTGAATCATTAGGGGCAGCAAAAAGAGATTGTAGCGACAGTTACCAACCACCATAAACCATTCCACGGAAAGTACAGCAATAAGGGAGACCATCAGGAGGATTTCTGGGAGAGGAGGAAGGTGCCTAGTGGCTGCTGAAATGGGGAATGACAGTCTTCAGACCAGTCCGCGAGACATTGCTTAGAAATGGCAACCTATTCTGCCAGTTTTTCCTTCACCAGTCAGGATGCAGCTTTCTGATGCTGCAGAGTGGTTGCTGGAAGGAGAAGCTGGAATTTTAGTTTCACCACTGATTAAGAATACAACTGTCTCTTCTCCCTGTGGGAGCTGGATTCTGCGTTATCTGCAGCTTGTGACTTGTCACCTGGTCATGAAGGGGTCCATTATGGTGTGCTACGGAACCTCATAGGGCAGAATAGACACCGTCCTAGCCCTCTTTTTACCTTGTTTGGGCAATAGAACCACTTTACTGACTCATTGTGAGAGGCAGTTTTACTTCCATTTTTCAAACGTGGAATTTACTGTAGACACCTGAGTAGATAACCCCCTGCGGGTTCGGGGGTAAGAATAGGCCCGCGGTATTCCTGCCTGTCGTAAGAGGCGACTAAAAGGAGTCTCAACTGTTTCGGCCTTATGTGATGGTCCCCTCTCGGGTTTGACCTCCATCTTTCTAAATTATTCCGAAGAGCGAGCCAATTGGGGAAGGGCGCCTTACATGGTGCACTGTATCCGTCGTGCATTTAGACCTTTAGCCGTCTTTCTCGTCGTTGCAATGGTGTCCTGCTCGTTTTCGATCTCTTGGGCGATTACGCTGCACTCTGCAGTGTTTCTTTTAACTGCGACGACGACCTTGGCCATTTTTGCACCTAAGATCCAGCACGGTAGCCAGTCCGTTGTGGTGGGCCGCCATGTACCCTCTTGGTTGTAGCCCCCTGACAACACAGGGATCGCTCTACTGATGCCTGTGCCGTTAACTCCCCACGTATGCCAAGGAGTAGATGCCCATCGCCCTGGGGCATCGGGACTCCCGGCAATGGCCATCCTGCCAGGTGGCCTTTGCTGTGGCTGGGTGGCGCCCGTGGGGAGGGCCCTTGGTCGGAGTAGGTGGCATCAGGGCGGATGACCCGCAATGAAGCGTGGTACATCATCTCTCGCTGGCGGCCAACCGTCAGCAGTCTCTAAGCGTTCGAGAGCCCATTTTAAAGGTAACGTTTATGACCCCAAATCGTTCCCCTCCCTCGCCACACCATGGGAGGAACGAAGGGCTATGACTGAGAGCGAAAGATACTCGCCCCGGTATCTCGTCTGTACCAGAGCTGACGGGGAATCTTTTATGTCCGTGAAGCCTCAGTTCTTTGTAGAGCATTTAGAGGACAAGTTTGGGGAGGTGGAGGGCTTGTCCAAGATGCGGTCCGGATCGGTATTGATCAAAACGGCATCCTCCGCCCAGTCGCGGGCCTTGCTCGCTTGTACTAAGCTGGGGGATGTCTCTGTCACTATCACGCCCCATAAGAGTCTGAACATGGTCCAGGGCATTATCTTTCACAGGGATCTCCTTTTACAGTCCGACGACGAGCTGGGCGCCAACTTGGAGCGCCGAGGTGTCCATTTCGTCCGGCGCGTCCACCGGGGTCCGAGGGATCGTCAAGTTGCCACTGGTGCCTTCATCTTGGCCTTCGAGGGTGACACGTTACCTGAGAAGGTCAAGGTGATGGTGTACCGTTGTGATGTCAAGCCGTATATCCCTCCCCCGATGCGGTGCTTCAAGTGTTGGAAGTTCGGCCACATGTCTTCACGCTGTGCGTCCGACCTCGTCTGTCGCGATTGCGGTCGACCTTCCCACCCTGATCATCCCTGTGCGCCGCCTCCAATCTGTGTGAACTGTGGTGCGCACCATCCGCCTTGCTCGCCAGACTGTCCGATTCTGCAGAAGGAGCGGAAGATCATGGAAATAAAGACTCTCGACCGCCTGACGTACACTGAGGCGAAGCGGAAATATGATCGGCTTCATCCGGTGCGCATGACAGCTTCCTATGCCGCAACTGTCACTCCTTCTACAATTCCATCCGCTCCAGTCAGCTCTCAGAGTCGAAGTCCCACACCTGCCCCCTTGATGGTGGGGGGCACTAAGCCTCCTGTTGCTCCTGCTCCATCTACTTCAGGAGCAACACCCCCCCAACCATCGGGGACATCAGTCCCCCCTTCCCAGCCGGAGAAGCGTAAGACTTCTTCGGCTACTCTCGTACGGAAGGGGTCCCTTGGGGACCTTCCTTCGCACGCTCCGACCGGTTCCAAAGCCGACGGCCGCAAGTGGCTCAAACAACCGCAAGTCCCTGGTCGTCGGGACACGCGGTCATCGTCTGTCCCTGAGACTGACCCGGTGACGCCCTCCCAGCCTGAACCACCCAAGGCGCAGGGCGAGAAGCAGAAGAAGAAGAAACTCCCCAAGGCTACCGACATTGCGGTGGCACCCATTCCACCGCTTCCTACAACCTCTGCGTCTGAGGATGAGGTGGAGATTCTGGCGTCCGCTGAGGACATGGATCTCGCCGGTCCCTCGGATGCAGTAGATGGCTGTTGTCCAGGTGGTGACTCCGTAGCAGCAGGGGCCCCGGAGGCGTAATCTGCCTCCCCAATCCCTTCACGCCTTTCCCATCCATGGCTAATACCATCCTCCAGTGGAACTGCAGCGGTTTTTTCCACCATCTAGCTGAGTTCCGCCAACTTATCAGCTGTCATCCTTTCCTTTGCATTGCTCTGCAGGAAACTTGGTTTCCAGCAATGCGAACCCCCGCCCTCCGTGGCTATCGGGGTTATTTTAAGAACCGGGCAACTTATGAAAGGGTGTCTGGTGGCGTCTGCACATATGTCCTTAACTCTCTTCACAGCGAGTTTGTACCTCTACAAACAGCTTTAGAGGCTGTCGCTGTTCGGGTGTGGACGCCACAGGCTATCACCGTCTGCAGTATTTACCTTCCACCTGATGGTGCTGTCGCGCAGCATGTCCTGGCTGCTCTGATAGCACAACTGCCGCCACCTTTTTTGCTGCTGGGCGATTTCAATGCCCACAACCCTCTATGGGGTGGGACTGTCTCCGACGATCGTGGTCGGGCCGTGGAGCATGTGTTGGCTCAGCTCGACCTTAGCCTCTTGAACACCGGTGCTCCCACGCATTTCAGTGTGGCCCATGGCTCGTTCTCGGCCATCGATCTCTCTATTTGCAGCCCTGGACTTGTCCCATCCCTCCACTGGAGGGTGCATCCTGACCTGTGTGGTAGTGACCATTTTCCTATCTATTTGTCACTGCCACAGTGTCATTCTTCTGGGCGCTTGCCCCGCTGGGCTCTCCACAGGGCTGACTGGCCAGCTTTTACTTCCGCTGTAACCATTGCATCTCCCCCACGGGGTGACATTGACGAGGTGGTCCGTGGTTTCACCACGTCCATCATTTCAGCGGCCGAGGCTACCGTCCCCCGTTCCTCTGGCCTCCCTCGGCGGAAGGCTGTCCCCTGGTGGTCGCCGGAGATTGCTGAGGCTATTCGCGAGCGTAGGCGGGCTCTCCAGCGTCATAGGCGGCACCCGTCTCTGGAGACCCTTATCGCCTTTAAGAGGCTCCGTGCCTTCGCCCGTCGTCTTATTGCACGGCATAAGCAGGAGTGCTGGGAGAGGTATGTCTCCTCCCTGGGCTCCCGTGTCTCGTCCTCGCACGTGTGGTCCCGGATCCGGCGGATTTATGGCTCCCAGACCCCTATGGGTGTCCCTGGGCTCTCCTTGGACGGCGCTGTCTGCACGGACGCTGCCGCCATTGCTGAACGGCTAGCCGCGCACTTTGCTCAGAGCTCTGCGACTGCATCCTATCCCCCCGCCTTTCGCTCTCTAAAGGAGCGAGCCGAGCGGACGCCGTTCTCATTCCACACGCGTCGCTCTGAAACATACAATGCTCCTTTCAGCGAGAGGGAATTCCTCGCTGCCCTCACCGATTGCCCTGATACAGCACCAGGCCCAGACTGCATCCACGCGCAGATGCTGAAGCATCTCTCCAGGGACTGCCAGAGACACATTCTCACGATATTTAATCGCATTTGGAGCGAAGGCGTGTTCCCGTCGCAATGGCGAGAGGGTCTTATTGTCCCCATCGTGAAGCCCGGTGCGGACCCACTGGCGGTGGACAGCTATCGTCCCATTACCCTCACCAACGTTTTGTGCAAATTGCTCGAACGTATGGTGGGGCGGCGTTTGTGTTGGGTCCTTGAGTCGCGCGGTCTCCTCGCTCCATCCCAGGGTGGCTTCCGTCGGGGCCGGTCTGCAGTGGACAATTTGGTGCGGCTGGAATCTGCTGTCCGTACGGCTTTTGCCCGACGTCAGCATCTCGTTGCTGTATTTTTCGATCTGTGGAAGGCGTATGACACCACATGGAGGCATCACATCCTCGCCACGTTGTATGGGTGGGGTCTTCATGGTCGGCTCCCGGCTTTTCTTCAAACCTTTCTATTGCACCGCTCTTTCCGGGTGCAAGTCGGTGCCACCTCTAGTTCCTCTTATATACAGGAAAAAGGGGTCCCGCAGGGCTCGGTGTTGAGCGTCTCCTTATTTTTAGTGGCCATTAATGGTTTGGCTGCAGCAGTGGGGTCGTCGGTGTCTCCTTCTTTGTATGCCGACGACTTCTGCATCACATTTAGCTCCACGACTACGGGAGTCGCCGAACGCAGGCTGCAAGTCGCCGTTCACAAGGCAGCATCATGGGCTCTGACTCATGGTTTTCAGTTCTCTGCTGCCAAGACTCGGGTTATGCACTTCTGCAGGCGTCGGACGGTCCACCCTCATCCTGAACTTTACCTCGACGGCCTCCTGCTTGAAGTGGTGGACACTTGCCGCTTCTTGGGACTCGTGTTTGATGCCCAGCTCACATGGGTTCCTCATATTACTCAGCTGAAGCAAAAATGCTGGCGGCACCTCAACGCCCTCCGCTGCCTTAGCCACACGTCTTGGGGTGCGGATCGCTGCGCGCTGCTGCGATTGTACAGAGCCCTTGTGCAGTCTCGGCTTGATTATGGGAGCCTGGCCTATGGGTCTGCATCACCCTCAGTGTTGAAGTTGTTAGACCCCATACACCACTGTGGGGTCCGGCTTGCAACTGGCGCTTTTCGTACGAGCCCCGTGGATAGTCTACTGGTGGAGGCCGGGGTTCCCCCGCTGCGGATTCGCCGACATCGACTGCTCGCCGACTGTGCTGTCCACGTGCATTGCTCGCCAGGCCATCCCAATCGTCGCCTGCTTTTCCCTGCCATGGTCCTCCATCTGCCCGAACGGCGACCTAGGTCTGGGCTTTCCGTCGCTGTCCGCGTTCAGTCCCTGCTGTCGGAATTGGGTTCATTCCCTCTTCCGCCTCCCTTCCGGGTCCGTGCACCTACGGCTCCCTGGTGTTTGTCCCGGCCGTCCGTCCGTCTGGACTTGGCACAGGGACCCAAGGACTCGGTTCCGCCTGTGGCCCTCCGTCGCCGTTTTCTTGCTCTCCTCGCCTCATTTTCGGACTGTGAGACTGTCTACACTGATGGTTCCCTGGTTGATGGTCGCACTGCCTACTCTTTTGCTCATGCTGCCCATGTTGAGCAGCGCTCCTTGCCGGCTGGCTGCAGTATTTTTACTGCAGAGCTGGTGGCCATATTGCGCGCTCTTGAGCATATGCGTTTCTGCTCAGGTAGGTCCGTCGTGATCTGCAGTGACTCCCTGAGCAGCCTTCAGGCCATCGACCGCTGCTATCCCTCCTCTCCTCTGGTGTCCTCCATTCAGGAGTCTGTTTCCACCATTGCCCGTTCTGGTCGTTCGGTGGTCCTGGTTTGGACGCCCGGTCATGTTGGCATCCCAGGGAACGAACGTGTAGACAGGCTGGCCAAAGGGGCAATCGACGCCCCGGCTTTGGAGATCGGTCTTACGGCTCGCGACCAGCAGCTGGTGTTGCGCCGTAAGCTGATTGGGATGTGGGCTGCTGAGTGGCGTGGGATGACAGCCCCGAATAAACTGCGGGCTGTCAAGGGGACGACCGATGTGTGGCGTTCCTCCCTGCGGGCTTCTCGCAGGGACACGGTAGTCCTGTGTCGGCTGCGCATCGGCCATACATACCTGACGCACGGCCATCTGTTGCATCAGGAGGATCCCCCCTTGTGTCGGTGTGGGTCCCGGCTGACGGTCGGCCACATTTTGCTGGAGTGTCCTCGACTGCGCACACTCCGGCAATCTTTTAATCTCCCGGGCACTTTGGCTTTGGTTTTATCCGACGATGCCTCCATGGCTGACACTGTTTTACATTTTATCCGTAGTAGTCGTTTTTATGGTTCGATTTAGGGAAGTCCTGCGCCTTTCCCTTTCTGTGTCTTTTGTCCTTGTGTCTGTTGCTGTTCTGGTGTGCCGTCAGATGGTTGACTCTTTCCCTTTTTTGTTCTCGTGGTCAGTCAACCAGTCTCCGGCCATCCTCCTTTCGTCTGTTTCTTTCTGTCTGGTGTTCCTCTGTCCTGTTCTTGTCTGTAGTGTTTGTTGCTGCATTTGTGTTCTTTTAGCGCCTGGGGGGACGTCTCCTCCCCCTTTGGTTTTTACCTGCTCCGTAGATTTTCGGCTCGCCTGATTTTGGAATGGGGGACTGATGACCGTCGCTGTTTAGTCCCCCTTAATCATACCAACAACCACAACCAGGGCTCTGTGTTGAGCGTCTCCTTATTTTTAGTGGCCATTAATGGTCTGGCTGCAGCAGTGGGGTCGTCGGTGTCTCCTTCTTTGTATGCCGACGACTTCTGCATCTCATTTAGCTCCACGACTACGGGAGTCGCCGAACGCAGGCTGCAAGTCGCCGTTCGCAAGGCAGCATCATGGGCTCTGGCTCATGGTTTTCAGTTCTCTGCTGCCAAGACTCGGGTTATGCACTTCTGCAGGCGTCGGACGGTCCACCCTCATCCTGCACTTTACCTCGATGGCCACCTGCTTGAAGTGGTGGACACTTGCCGCTTCTTGGGACTCGTGTTTGATGCCCGGCTCACATGGGTTCCTCATGTTACTCAGCTGAAGCAAAAATGCTGGCGGCACCTCAACGCCCTCCGCTGCCGTAGCCACACGTCTTGGGGTGCAGATCGCTGCACGCTGCTGCGGTTGTACAGAGCCCTTGTGCAGTCCCGGCTTGATTATGGGAGCCTGGCCTATGGGTCTGCGTCCCCCTCAGTGTTGAAGTTGTTAGACCCCATACACCACTGTGGAGTTAGGCTTGCCACTGGCGCTTTTCGGACCAGCCCCGTGGATAGTCTACTGGTGGAGGCCGGGGTTCCCCCACTGCGGATTCGCCGCCATCGTCTGCTCGCCGACTATGCTGTCCACGTTCATTGCTCGCCAGATCATCCCAATCGTCGCCTGCTTTTCCCTGCTCTGGTCCTCCATCTGCCCGAACGGCGACCTAGGTCTGGACTTTCCGTAGCTGTCCGTGTCCAGTCCCTGCTGTCAGACCTGGGGTCATTCCCTCTTCTGCCTCCCTTCCGGGTCTGTACACCTACGCCTCCCTGGTGTTTGTCCCGGCCGTCCGTCCGTCTGGATTTGGCACAGGGACCTAAGGACTCGGTTCCGCCTGTGGCCCTCCGTCGCCGTTTTCTTGCGCTCCTCGAATCATTTCCGGGCTGTGAGCCTGTCTACACTGATGGTTCCCTGGTTGATGGTCGCACTGCCTACGCCTTTGCTCACTCTGCCCATGTTGAGCAACGCTCCTTGCCGGCTGGCTGCAGTATTTTTACTGCAGAGCTGGTGGCCATCTTGCGCGCTCTTGAGCATATGCGTTTCTGCTCAGGTCGGTCCATCGTCGTCTGCAGTGACTCCCTGAGCAGCCTTCAGGCCATCGACCGCTGCTATCCCTCCTCTCCTCTGGTGTCCTCCATTCAGGAGATTGTTTCCGCCATTGCCCGTTCTGGTCGTTCGGTGGTCTTGGTTTGGACGCCCGGTCATGTTGGCATCCCAGGGAACGAACGTGTAGACAGGCTGGCCAAAGGGGCGATCGACGCCCCGGCTTTGGAGGTCGGCCTTACGGCTCGCGACCAGCAGATGGTGTTGCGCCGTAAGCTGATTGGGATGTGGGCTGCTGAGTGGCGTGGGATGACAGCCCCGAATAAACTGCGGGCTGTCAAGGGGACGACCGATGTGTGGCGTTCCTCCCTGCGGGCTTCTCGCAGGGACACGGTAGTCCTGTGTCGGCTGCGCATCGGCCATACATACCTGACGCACGGCCATCTGTTGCATCAGGAGGATCCCCCCTTGTGTCGGTGTGGGTCCCGGCTGACGGTCGGCCACATTTTGCTGGAGTGTCCTCGACTGCGCACACTCCGGCAATCTTTTAATCTCCCGGGCACTTTGGCTTTGGTTTTATCCGACGATGCCTCCATGGCTGACACTGTTTTACATTTTATCCGTAGTAGTCGTTTTTATGGTTCGATTTAGGGAGGTCCTGCGCCTTTCCCTTTCTGTGTCTTTCGTCCTTGTGTCTGTTGCTGTTCTGGTGTGCCGTCAGATGGTTGACTCTTTCCCTTTTTTTTTCTCATGGTCAGTCAACCAGTCTCCGGCCATCCTCCTTTCGTCTGTTTCTTTCTGTCTGGTGTTCCTCTGTCCTGTTCTTGTCTGTAGTGTTTGTTGCTGCATTTGTGTTCTTTTAGCGCCTGGGGGGACGTCTCCTCCCCCTTTGGTTTTTATCTGCTCCATAGATTTTCGGCTCGCCTGATTTTGGAATGGGGGACTGATGACCTTCGCTGTTTAGTCCCCCTTACACATCCCAACAACCACCACCACCACCTGAGTAGATACTGTACTATTGCCCTCACCAGCTGCTTCAGAAAGAACTTGGGGTGGAAAGTCAACTGCTGCCATATCTGGATCCTAGAATCCAGGTAGCTCCTTAATCACTTTCAGTATGGGTTCAGGAGATATTGCTCCACCTTTGATAAACTGATCATCCTGGAAGCAGCTATACAAGTTTTCCTGTGCCAGCATTGGCTAATGTGTAAATTTTTTAACATCAAGAAGGCATATGACACTACATGGGATCGTATTATCCTCGGGCAGCTCCATGAATCGGGTTTTTGATGTCTTCCAATCTTTATATGGTTCTTTCTCTCATCATGCTATTTTTGATACCATGTCAATACCGTCCTTTGATCGCTTTGAGCAGGAGTGGTGTGTCTCACGGTAGTGCTTTAAGTGTGACTGTCTTTGCCATCACTGTTAATGGCGTCACATTAGTTGCCACACAGTTATCACTATGTCGCGCTAACAACCACTGAGGGCTGCTGTTCTTGTTTCACGATCCACAGTTTTCTTTTTTTATTGACAACTTCTCTGTCTTTTGTTCCTCCTTGAACCTTGCAAGAGCTTGTCAGTTGCAACTTGACTGTTATATGGTTAGAGGAATGGGCAGAGGAGGGGTTTTAATTTTTCAACCAAAAAACCTGTGTGCATTCTTTTCAACCATTCACGTTCCGTTTTAAACTTTCTTCAGTTGCGGGCCAGGGAACTGTCTTATTCTTAAAGAAACAGTGTGATTTCTTGACCTCACATTTGACTCACAAATTACATGGTTGCCACATCTTAAGAACCTGGAAAGTTCCCTAAAGTACTCAGTACATTATAATGTCTTAGCCACAAATTTTGGGAGATAACTGAACATGTCTGTCCTGTTTTACAGGGCCTTCATGCAATCTTGCCTTGATTATTGGTGTATGGGACTGCACAACACTCTTATTTAAAAATTTTGGACGTTGTACACAATGACGCAAATTTAGTTAACCATTGGGGCTTTTCAAACAGGTCCTTTACTGGACCTTTGCGCTGAGGCTAGTGAGCTGCAGCTTCACATCAGGTGACAACTCCTTATTGCATGACAATCATATAAAATATTGTTCACGCGATACGCACTTGCACATCATACTGTTGCCCAGCCACCAACGCAAAGACTTTTCCATAAGCGGCAACGAGCTATTAGGCTCTGTGGGATTTGGGGAAGGATTGCCATTTAGTGATGCATGTGATTGGTTTCAAAGTTTTATGCCAAGGCTGTAGCAGATCGCCACCTCGAATTTTACAGATGCCCAGAATTATTTTACACTTGACAAATTATGAGGGGTATTGGACTCCAGATGTTATGTTTCAATCTCTTGTTTTTTTCTTTTTTTAATAATTTTAGATAGGCATCACAGTTTGACGACTGTGTAAACTGATGGTTCCAAGCAGGGGAGGCCCCTAGGCTGTTCAATAGTATAGTGCCGTGACCCAGTCTTTGCACAGAAAATTACTAATCTTTAGCAAAAGTAAGGAGAAGTAGTATGGGAGTCCAGTATGGGAGTCACTGCAGAGTGTTGCATTAACAGCCATTGGTTGATAGCCACCAGTGTGGTGACTTGTGGATCACAGTAACAGACGTACCAGTGGATCGTGAAACAAGAACAGCAGCCCTCAGTGGTTGTTAGCGCGACATAGTGATAACTGTGTGGCAAGTGGGGCGGTGTCTCCACACCAGGGAAAGTATCTTGTTATGGCAACATGGCTGTGTGTTACGTTTTAGTGAAACAAGTGGTGTCCAGATGTAAATAAATGAACCTGAACATTAAGGCAAAGTGCACTTCTTGTCGCCAGAAACCAACAGCACCACCATCACATCGGACACCAGACAGTGTGTCTTCTAGGATCCAACAGTAGCAGCCATGGGCTTGAGACCAAGCTGGACCTGCTGTCTATGCTGAGTCCTTCATGGGACTTGGTTCCACACCCCCACTGATCTGCTGTCTGTGCCTGCCACCTCTGACGCAGATTTCCTAGTGGGACTTGGCACCACAGTGCGAGCTGCCATCTGACTCCTCTCCAAAGGCCACAGGTTGAGCAGCTTGCACACTCCACATGTGTCATCATGGCCACATATGGAGCCAAGGAGCTGTTTCCAGAGTGAACGCCACTACAGCATAACAAGTAGCACCACTGGCATCAACAGCAGTGGTCTCCAAAGGCTGCTGGCTCAGCTTCTCTGTGCAGAAACTGCCGCTCACTCATCAGCCACAGCCAGGGACAAGGAGGAGAAATGTGGCTGCCTCACTACATCATGTACTGAAGTAATTAAGTCATTTGTGGCTGGTAGCAGTGTTTGCCCTGTGCTCCATGGCTTGTTGCCACCACTGACTCATCCCGTAGTCGACACAGCACTCTTTGGGATGGTGTCGGGTGCTGACATTGCCACAATCAGCAGCAGAGGGGATGCTGCCCACACGGTGTGACTTTCAAGCCTGACTCTGCAGTATCATCATCTTGGGTCAGCGAGACCACTTTGTCCTTGTGTAGAGACTGTCATTGGGTTACAGTTGAGGGGGTGTGATTATACGAGAGCTGCCTTTGTTAAACTGGATGAACCAATGGATTTGTTGCAGTTTAGGGGTAATGTTAGGGATGAATGGCTGGTGTCTGAGAGTTGTATTCAGTGTAATTTATTTGGGCATTCTGTCCCTTGTAGTGAATTGTTTTACTTGTAATCGTTTTGGGCACACAGCTAGGCAAGGTTGAGAGTCAAGGTGGCTCATGATTAGACAGAAAAAGTGGATTAATAGATTACTCTGTGATTACGTGCTCTATCTATATTATTGTAGTTATTTTCCCATGTTTTTCTGGATCATAAAAATGAGTAGATTTGAGGCAATGGCAAAATCAGACACACAAGATGTCACCAGGGATGAGACCGTAGAATCATAATGAATCAGCTAGCTCAAATGAGGGCAGATGGGGTAACTTTATGTAGTGATTTGGCAGAAAAATGTGGTGATGCGGGCATTTTGAAATTGCAAAACTTAGGACCAGATCCCCTTCTCTGGCAGGACATCAAAGGATGTATTAGCATTTGTTGAGGATCTCCACTCATCGGCTGAAAGAGGTGATTGGTCAGATAAACAATTATTGCAAGTTGCAAATTTATGTTTAATGAGGGAGATGAAATTATTAGCTGAGACGCACAGAAGCATTACGCAAAGTGGAAATTTTTGATCAGCTGTGGTAGGAGTTGGAACAACAGTATAGGAAGCAAAACAGTGCACAGCTTTTCTGTGGGGTAGGTGGATATGGTGTCGAGAAGGCCTAATGAGGCAGTGGAATACTTTGTCCGTAGAATTAGGAAAATGAATGTGCACATTTATGAATTGTCACAGAATGAGGACGTGAACAAAGTGGTACTGCAAGAAGCCAAGCAATGGGCACTTGATGCACTTCTAAGGGGCTTAGCACAAGAAATGTTGAGGAGGGGTGCACAGGGTCACCTAAATATTTCCGTGCAGAGGTTAAATCGAGGATGGAGTAGGTGGAAATTGATAAGTTAGTGGGAGGTGAGGGATTGAAGGTGTGTTTGTTTAAAATGTAAAGTGTTGTGGCTAAAAGGTGCATGTGCAGAGGCAGTGGTAACAGCCACAAAGAAGTGATGGAGGTTACCAGAAATTTAATGGGAACGGTAGCAGAAGTGGTTTAGGCCGTTGACAGAGAAAAGAGATGGTAGTAGTAGAGATAGTCCAGGGAGTAGGAAGTGTCCGTTAAACTTAAGAGATAATCTCAGGGCTGCTGACAGGAGTTCCCAGTGAAAGTAAATGAGGGCTATAGGGTGATCCATGGGTTAGACTTTCTGCATCAACATCGTGCCACACTTGACCTTCGACGACGTATAATGGAGGACATTCTGTCAGGGGAAGCTGCCGTCAATGTTGATCTGCTGCAGGGAGCTTCTAGTATACGAGGCAATCCAGTTAAACCAGGAATAATGAAATTAAGGTCAATTCACATTATTGTGCGTCAGGAGGCACTGGAAAGTCGCTGTGGGTGAATGTGGAACCTAACTTACCAGTTTATGCATTATGCATATTGGTACCCAAGAAGGATAATGAGGTATTGGATAAAGCATGTTGTTTAATAAAGCAAAGTATTGTATGCATACGGGACAGGGACAGAGGCAATGTAGTACCTTTCAATATAGACAATTTTGGTGCTGAGAAAGTGAAGCTATTGAAAACGAACATTGTTGGTCATGTTGAAGATTCCAGATGAGGAAGATTGCCACACAGAGAGTATAGGCCATGGGAGGGCACAGGATGCTACTAGAACTGCATTTTGAGAAAACTTGAAGCATTTGTAGGATGGAAGACATGTTGCTGGAGTTTAGAGATCGTATTATTTCTGCAAGGACCACTGCCTGCTTCACCAAGACTATATGGAGTGCCATGGTCCCTGTAGTTTGCATTGGAGGAATTTATAAATCGAAAATTGGCCAGTGGGGTAATAGAGGAAAATAAAAGACAGTGGAGGGTAGAAAATGCTGTCATGCCCAAAAGGCCTGTGTATGACACTAGGAAGTATTGCTTTTGTTGTGATTACCATGTCTTAATTAGTAAGACTGTGACAGATGCTTGCCCGATTCCAGACATCATGGAGATGATAGATAACATAGGGCAATGTTGATACTTCTCAACTTGAAGAGTGGACACCATCAATTAGAAATTGTTCAAGAGGGTAGGCCGAAAACAGCGTTTTCTGCACCTTAGGTTCATCACCAATACAGAAGGATGCATTTTGGGTTGCAGAGTGCACTGGCAACATTCCAACGGTTATTTTATGGGGTGCTGAGAGGTTTGAAACCACAGCAGTGTCTAGTGTGTCTTGACGACTAGGCTTTCCAAGGGATATGCAAGCTTATAGAGAGTGTCTGAGGGAAGTATTCAGTAGGCTAAGAGCAGACCTTTTGTCACTCAGCATAGAAAAATATCACTTTGCACTGGGCCATGTCATTAGTAAGAATGGTGTGAGGATGGATCTTAGGTTAGTGCAACAGTGCAAGATTTTCTGCTGCCACAGTCAACCAAGGAATTCAATCTTTTCTTGATCTTACAAATTGTTATAGGAATTTTTTTGAGTGGATTTGCAGATATTCCACATTGGTTAAACAAAAGTGTTAGTTTTGTATGGTCAGAAGTGTTGTGTTGTATTTTTGATACAACCACAGGAGGAGATGTTACTCATTGCCTCCCTTGACTAGATATAGCATGCTGAGGGAAACATTATGACAGGAGAACCCTGAAACACAGATAATGATTAGTGACAAGAACATACACATTTATTGATGAATACTCAACTTTGTACTTATCAGCTCAGGCAGCAGATCCTGAAATTCAACTGCTATTCCAGAAGCTAAGGCTGGATAGTAAACTACAATGTTCACTGAAGATGAGCTGGTGTGGACTCACTAGAAGCAGACAATGCGGTACAAAGTACACAAGTAGAAGGTGGTCTTCTCAGTAGTGGAGCTGACTTGGAACTGCCCGCTCTACTGTGATGCTGTCGCATATCAGCACTGCTTTGAGTTCTTGGTGTAGCAATCACTGGCCTATACACTGTCTCTGGAGTGGGTTGCCAACCTGTCGGAGTCTGTGGTGCTGCCTGGTGGTGTGTGCTGTGTGTACACCACCACAAGAAGAATGCCAGGAAGCATTTGTCAAATTGAAGAAGGTATTGACTTAGTCTACTATTGATGTTTCCAGATTTTCAAAAGGAGTTCATATTGTCATACAGTATGTCGAATCCTGCTCCTCGGTGTGTTTTAAGTCAAGAAGTGGGTATCAGGAACATTCTGTTGCTTTTGCATCGAGGCAGCTGAGCAGAGTGGAGAGGCATTATCCCACAATGGAGAGAGAGATGCTTAGCTTGGTGTATGGAATAACATATTTTCAATGTTACCTGTGTGGTGGATAATTCAAGGTAGTAATGGACCATGCTGCTTTGAAGTGGTTATTAGGTTTGAAGCCCCATGCAGTAGATTGAGAAGTCACCAAGGAGTGCAGGAAGCTACTCAGGGCATATGCTCAGGAGGTAATCAGACTGGTACCAGCAGTTGGCATACCATGTGAAGCCAGGAGGGTAAAGAGGGGATGGATATCTGCAGGGGGCAAGATACTGAAACCTTTATTTGTGACGGTGGATGCAAGTGATGTGAACATATTGAATGAAACTACAGAAGCTGTGAAAGAATTGGCCAGGGTAAATAGAGCTACAGCAGAGTGACATTCCATGCTAATTACATAAAGGGTTAGAGTTAACCTTCGGGGAAGGCTTCCCAAAGAAGGGCCCAAGGGACTGGGTCTTCTCAATATGGAAGGTCAGTGTAGCACAGTGACCCAGTCTTTGGACAGAAAATTACAAGTCTTCAGCAAAAGTAAGGTGAAGCAATGTGGAAGCCACCATAGAGTGCTACATTAACAGCCATGGGTTGGCAGCCACCTGTGTGACATGTAACTGATGCACCAGTGAATTGTAAAGCAAGGGCAGCAGATCTCAGCAGTAAATGTGCCTCTCAGTGGCAAACGTGTAGCAAGTCGGGTGGTGTCACCACACCAGGGTGAGTATCTTATTATGGCAACATGACTGGGTGCCGGATTTTGGTGAAACAAATGGGCCCTAGAGGTGTATAAATAAGTCGGGATTTTAAGGCAGGGAGCATTTCTTGTCACTGGAAGCCTACAGCACCACCACACTGCCACAGCAACACCCATTAGAGAGATGACAGTGTTCCGCTAGCAGAGGCATGGGTTCGAGACCAGGCTGCACCTGCTGTCTGTTCTAAATACTTCACAGAGCCCTGCTGGTCCGCAATCCTTGTGTGCTGCTATTGACGCTGAATTCTTAGTGGGACATAGTGCCGTAGTTCAGCTGCCATCCAACGCCTTTCTGAAGGCTGCAGGTTGAAACCTACCCATAGCAGACTCCATAAGTGCCACTGCGACTGCCTGGAGAGTCAAGGAACTGTTTCCCAAGTGGAACACCATCGCAGCACATGTGGTGCCACTCAACCACCCTGGTCTCCAAAGGCTGCCAACCTCAGCAACTGGGGGCACTAGCTGCTGCCTGTTAATCAGCCACAGCCAGGGACAGTGAGGAGAGGCTTGCCTGGCTCACTTCGTCATGTACTGAAGTCATTAAAAGTAATTGGTAACTCTATGTGATCTTTCCCCAGCTTGTACTACCGCTGAATCATCCCCCAGTGTGCACATTGCTCTTAAATAGTGTTCTCTGATCATGTCTTCAAGGTATATGTTCTATCCAAGTTCTGCCACGTAGCTGTGCAGCTCAGTCGTGTAGCCGGAATCATACTTGTACTTGAAAATTATGAGAGACATACTTTTTGTGATGGCGTGACATCTCTGAAGGTTCAGTATGTTGGAATTGTCTTTTTTTTTCAAAACTGCTACCGTGTCTACCAGTAGGAGACTGGGGTTGAGAAATCCATACCAGCATGCATGGCAATATGACTGAAATGGACAACCAAGATACTAAGTGAAGGCTGAGCAGCAATGCAGAAATGATCATCCAAATGTATAAACTTTCAGATTTAAGGTCGCCAGTTTGTTTTGATCCAGAATAGAAAATGTAGAGGTCTGTATCTACTACATAGATGCAAGCTACAAAGGAGAAGATGCATAATGGCAGTCCTCTGTAAGGTTCTGTCATCAATTAATAAAAGGTGCAACAAAACATCCTGTGGCAAATAAATATCTCCACACACTTTGGTCACAAGCTTGGTGAAATATCTGGGCAGAAATTCTGCGTATAAATGTTGGAGCTTTTTGGATAGACATCACACTGAAATGGACCTAACTCTTGCTAACAAATATAAAATTAAACTGGTCCCCTCAGCTTTATGTGAAATGTGTAGTTTTGAAAGTGATCATCATTTTGAATTGCGTAAGAAATAACTCTGTCAACGTGAGGACTGCCGTGAATATTATAAATGTCAACAAAGTTTTGCAACCAGATTTGAAACTTTTTCCTGGACACTAACCACAATGTCTTTGCTTTATTTGTCAGTCATTTGATATTTTTCTTGGAAATCTTACGGGACTTGACGTAGAGGAATATATTGATCTTACATCTTTGCAACACTGGAGTCTCAGATCTTGTCTAAGAGCCAGATATGGACAATTATTGCACAGTTATTTGTGTGAGACTTCGAGACAGGTTAAGAACTGAAAATGATGAGCTTGCAGTGAAATGATTAACACCATCACCCAATGAAACAAGACAATTGGGAAAATCCTCTTGTGAAACAGCAAAGGAAATATACTTACAATGTAGACTGTGTTTAGACCACACATAACAATTCAGTAAAGACAAAAGCAGTATATTTTTAATATTGATTTTGTTCTTTTTTTAATTTCGGAAAGTGAAGAAAATAATATGAGTTGTATTTTATCTGTCTCCTTTACTTCCTTCATCTCTGGCAATGTTAATGTGAAAAGTGTCGTGGTGCCCCATGGCTTGGAATCTATGTTAAACTGTAGGTCCACGTATAAGTGGCTGGATAGGACACTGAGTGCAAAAGGCTAAGTACTTAGAAACGAATGGACTATTTTTAATATATTGTGATGTCATAAGAGAATAAGGACTACTAAAATTACAAAATATCTGATTGTTTACTTTTTTGCAATTTCAGGGAAATCTTTTGGCCACAGGAGCAGCGGAATCTGAGATATATGTGTGGGATCTCAATAACATGGGAACACCTATGAGTCCTGGAGCAAAGGCACAACCATCAGATGATGTTGTGTGGATTGCATGGAACAGACAAGGTGAATTCATCTTTAGAGGGTTTCAAATTATTTTGCCAAGGTCTCTCTCCCTCCCTTCTTCCCCCCTTCCTCCCCCCACTCATCTGCCCCCCCCCCCCCCTCTCTCTCTCTCTCTCTCTCTCTCTCTCTCTCTCTCTCTCTCTCTCTCTCTCTTTTGTGCGACGGATCTCGACTGTAGGGTCAGTGGCTGTGAAGCAGGTAGTTGCTGTTTTTAAGAATTAGAGAACAGTTTAACAGGGTTTTGGTGGTTTTGCACCACAGAATAGAACATGACATTGTGCATGAGCAGCTTGGTTCAGATGCTGGAGCTCCACTATTTGGACTGATGGGTTGCACAAACTCTCTCTAAACATCTGAAGCAGTAACTACTGGCCAGATCTTTAAGGAAGTAAACAATCTAAACACCATTAAAATCCCAAAAGCCATTGCCTGTACTTTGCCTATTGACATGTAAAGTTTCAGCGTGGCTATACTCTGTTCATCATAAGAATAAACCTGATGTAAAGATTACGCCACGTATTCTTCTGTGTTTGCTAGAGTCTCATTGAATTTCGTTTCGTGTGGAGCAGAAGCCAAGCTGTGCTCAGTACGATCATAAGGACACGTTTTACGCTGTATTATAAGCACATAGACTGAGCAGTAATGCGGGACACCGGCTTTACTCGTGCAGTTAACTTGGACAACACTGACCGGCCACTTGTCCGGCTAACCTGCAACGATGAGAGCAGTTACAGTTCAGACCTAGAAAGGGATGAGCAAAGAGTATAGCTCCGAATGTCATTTAATTTTTAAAGAGAATGAAACAATATTCAGCAACACTCCAGCACTACTGTACCCTTCTTAGGCGACCAGACAGAAAGCATAAAATGCTCTCATTCTCACCTAACATAGTGTACTAATTACAAAAAAGAGTGATGAAAATTCCTAACTTGAACACAGGGTAATTTTTCTGGGCAACTGTGTTTGATGCAAAAGCATACTGGAGGGATTTCACCATAATTTTGAATACTGAAGCCACTGAAGATATTAATCACTGTCAGTCGTCTGTTGATGTCTTAGTTCCTTCCTCATCTGAATACGAGAAATACATTTCAGTTCTGCACTTGTCATCTGCTGCATTGATAATGAGCTGATCAACAACAGAATCTGTGAAGACCTGCAGGCACCATATTTCCTCCTCTTCTTGTACGATGTGCTTTTCTATATCCCACCAGGGTTCAGCAGTGACAAGTGAACAAGCGGCTTGAGTTAGTTCCAGTATGTCTGGCACCTTAACTGTCTTCTTATTTCTCATGTCAAATCCCGTAACTTGACTCCAGATCAGTTCTGTTGGGTTCATATTGTGATGGTACAGTGAAAAATGTGAAAATACAGGATTTGTATGGTGTGCTCGATGCTGTGAAAATGATTGTTTTTCATATTTCTATGACACTTATCACTCTGGTTCATATGAGACCACATCTGCGGTATAAAATAATGGACATAGTCCAAATAAAAAATACTTGGTTTTTCATTTTTGCTATAAAAAATTAAATTATGTTTTCTTAATTTAAGCAACCTTTGTTAACAATCTTTCAAAAAATATCGATAATTAAGAATTTATATTTGAAATGAAAACAGGAATTTTGCTTGCAATATGTAATTATAAACAAGAAGACTTGCATTATTCATTAAATAAATAATGATGAATTTTAAAACTATAAAATGTAGTTATTAAAAAAGAAGAAAAAAGGACTAGGGCGAGACTTGAACCAGTGACCCATGAACTGCACTAAGTTATCATTCTCCTGTGTTACCAATTCCACTATATATCCAACACGTATTTGTTTATCAAATTTAGCAAATACAGTGCCTTGGGAAACTTCAGAGCCTATATTTTCCTGTAAATTAATGAAAAATTAAGAACAACCTATTTCTTGGGCACTTTTTAACCACATTTCACAAGCATGGTTCACTACAGAACAGGAAGCAGCCTCAGCCATTTTCATACTTCGTATTAACAGCACAACAGTCAGAGCATAACAGTACAGAGACTGTGACTGTAAATAATTTTTTAAAATAAAAACTACATAGCTACAGTGTGATTAAGAAAAACATTGATGGCTATTAATACATTAGAATATCCGAAACTTCCATGTAACATAACTTAGTAGTAAGATCTCTAATACGTGAGTAGGACCTACTTCCAAGAGCGTAACAAAACCAGTATGCATATGTCATGGCTTCTGACCAGTCATTGCGTTTGTGTTTGTTTACATCAGGTTTATTCTTATGATTAACAGAGTATAGACACTACTCTTCTTTGAAACTGCCTGGATGAATAAAACAGTGTGTTGAACTGGACCTAAACCTGAATTCTTTCCTTCTTTGGGCAATGCTCCTCCCGTCTCAGCTATCCGGGCATGACTCACGGCCCAACCTCTATTTTAATATGCCAGTAATTTTCAAAACAGCACACACCACTGCAGAGTGAAATATCCATTATACTCATTTTTTGTTCACTTTTATTTCAACTCAGTTCTGTTAAGGTGCAGGTAGGTTGCACTACAGGTGTCAGTATCCTGCCCAAACTTTTTCCCTTACTTGCCTTTGGTTGCCAGAAGTCTTTAAAGATCTGATGCATTGAGTCTTTTCACCATCACTCAGCAGTTTGTTGATAAAAGAAGCATTTTTTAAAAATATTTCATCTTTTTTAGTAGTTCGTCAACTTCTTGTTGAATTTGTACTATTGGCAAGCAATGATAATCTTCAGTCAGACACCATGTTGTTTCTGTGTTGAGATTCTGTGATGATGACTTGCATTTACATGGCATGCGGGTGTGGGTGTGCATGTGTGTATCTAGTCAAACCATGGCAAGGAAATTCCCTCTCTATCGTAATGACCTTGGCAGTTTTATTTTCCTTGCATGTGACTAATTGTCAAGTTCAGTTTGTGTGGTTCGCTTAACAGTTGAATTACAATTGGTGGGGATACATACCAGAAGTGCTAGCACTACATTTTACCTTCATAATGGATTGTAAGAGATTATCTGTAAAATCTAAAGAAAACTTTTTGGATTGTAAGAGATTATCTGTAAAATCTAAAGAAAACTTTTTCATTCTTTCTGAAGCGCAGTCATCAGCTCCATAACACTAGCTTAAGGATCACATTTACATAGTGTGTGGAAAATTTTGTAACAGTTCTGTTAAAATTGAGATTCTATTTGCAGTATGTCATTGAACACACTGTACTGTGGTGTAGTGGCTGTTCTGACTTTGGTGCTGCTACGATGTAGTATAGGCAGAAAGAGCTGTCATAAATTAATTGAGTAGACTTTGCACTGCAGCTGGTGTAGTGTAAGACACTGGAAAGGATAAATGTATTAGGAAAAGGTTGATTTGTTAACATTACTTTAAATTTTGAATTACCAGTCCCACAAAACACACTATCATATATAATAAGAAAAAATCTGTAATATTCTAATGTTGTTTATTAATGATTTTTATTTCTGAATTTTTTATGAAGGTCAGTTTCACATGGCTTTGGTCACATTAAGTCAGCTATGGATATGAGCCCATTAATTTTAGTGAGGGTATTTACACGTGGCAGTGGTCTGATTGATGTACCATAAGCCATTGTACAGTGCCTGTCCAGAAATTTTTGTGGAAGTTTGTCTATTGTGAATTGATTGTTAGCTTTCTAGAAACAGCAGTTACTGTTGTTTTCAAGTGGAAAAATTCTGCATGACTGTGGACCTCTACCATGAGAAGTTAATCGAATTCTGGAAACTCCTGGAATAATTGTCTTTAGCCGTAGCCTTCAGTTGGAGTGTAACATTAAACTGGCTGTTCAAAAAGTCAACAAGTAAAAATTTTGGCTGGGGGGGGGGGGGGGGGGGGCGGCAAAAATCTGGAGAGTAGGGTGGGTGGTGGAGTGATACAAGTCCCCTGTTGGCCAGGAACTGCTGCTGCCAAAGAAAGGCAGAGAGTGGCTGGGCGTTGTCGTGGAGCCGGGTCCAGCTGCCTTGTTTGGTGTACTGGGAAGTGTACCCACTTGGTCCACCTAACTGCTAATTTCCACTTCCTTTGGTATCATTCACCCCACGCTATTGCACGACAGTCCAAGGACGAAAGTTTCTTCACTTTTTGTACATTGTCTGGGGTGCATGCAGTTGCAAGCCGGCACTTCGAGTGGAAAGTGGAAAGGGGGGGGGGGGAGGGGGGTTGTCTTCCATGGTGTCCCGCCCTTCTCGAAAGTGTTTACCTCGAAAGTGTTTACACCACTCATAGACATGCTTCAAGGTGACAGCAGATTCTTTGTAACTGTTGGCAGCATTTCAATCCTCTTTTACCGATTTTACAGTTTTGAAGCAGAACAACATATTTGTTTGCTGATCCATTTTGGTTTAGACCACGTGCACTAAACCTTCACTCTACAGTATACTGTTTACACACAAGAAGCACACTTCCAGTGCCGCTTGGTGACTTGTTCAGCCATGTTTTGACCTGTCCACTGCAGAATTTGGCTTTGATGCATTCTTATGAGTGAGACCAACATGACGTCATTCACTGAACTTTCTGGACAGAGGTTGTTGTTGCAATTGGCAGTCAGCTGCATGTGAGGTCTTCCATAACTATGGCCTGAGTGTCATTCATCACAATTGTTCTGGCTGAAGTTAAATTTTGTGTGGCATGACCGTAATAGCTGTTGGCATCAGTCATTTTTAGGGCCACCTTTCTTAATGGCTGCTAGCAGATACAAGCCTGTCTTCAGCATAAAAAAGGCATCAGTCTTATTTGTTGGTCTCCCTTGGTGGTTGTTGAGGAAGAATTTTCTGTTAATGGTTGCTGTGTGACGATATCCGTGTACCTGTTTATGTATTTAGCTAATCCCCAATCAATTACTTTTTACCTATATCCTCAATTAATTTAAAACAAATATACATCAAACTGTTCAAAATGTCGTCATCCTATTTTGATCGTTCTGATTAGTTTGATCAATGTACAAGTTATCAAGTAAATTCCTTTATGTATTGTGTAAGTATGTGTGATATACAGACTCAGTCATATTCAGACATCAGTCATATTTTGAATAAACATGTTTGTTCCAGTGCAGCACATATTGGCATCTACGTTCACTCAGCGGTGTGTCGTCTGGGATTTGCGCAAAAATGAACCCATTATTAAACTTAGTGACACAACTTCTCGTGTAAGTATATGGCAGGACAGCTGAAACACAAAGAACATATTTTTGTTTTAAAATTATAACCTCAGAAGTACAATTGAATAGTGCAATTATTTCATCTCTAATGTGAGTTAGCAATTACGATACAGTATAGTTATGCTGTTGGATGACAAGAAGCTGCAGAAATGAATAACATTTTTTCTTTGGCTTTACTTTGGCTCATGAATTATTTGGGAAATTATATAGACAGAACAGTGCGTATAAATTGGAAGATTGCAGGTTTGAATCTGAGTAGTGTAGTTGGTGTTTCATCTGTGCACGTGTCAAAGTAGATTATTGTGTTAACAGTAAAAAATAAAAAAGAACTATGCAATTGCAAACAAAGATTATTTTCAGGAACACAGTATTTGGAAACAGTAGGATAGTAGACCACTGATACAAGGTGAACATTAATAAAACTGACAAACTGCAGGGATGGGTTCCTGACTGGAAATGGAGACAAAAAGATCCTAAGAATATGTGTCTGGAAATGGACGGTGTGTGTGCAACAGCAACAAATTGTCCCAGAACACTGTATGTAGCTGCAATGCTTCCACATCACAACAGATGTTCAAAGTGGCCTCCATGGGATTGCTTGTGACAGGGATAGTAGCAGTTATCATACAGGATACATGTAATTGTACTCTGACTTCCACCATGTTGGTGGGTCACTTGCCTGGAGCTTGTACTAAGGTTTGTCTGAATATCCTGCAGAACCTGGTCCTCAAAATCTGATGTAAGCACAGTCCACTGCCTCCCTTCACATTCATCTCACTGAAAGGATCCGAGAGCATGCAAACTCACGAAAGGGGTTTGGAATGTTGTGTGATGTTGGTGTTTGTGACTGTACTTGTTTTGGTACAGCCATGCAGCCTCTTGATTGTTTTCATCTGCATTGCCACACATCAACACCACCTTGGCCTGTTCCCAACATGAATACTGGCTCATTCTGCTGTTGAAAGTACGCTGCATCAATCTCACGCCCAGCACCACACGAGGAACACATGGCATGTGGTCAGAGGAACTGTCAGTGCCATACACTGTGCCAATGATGACTTTCCGGACACATGTTCATAGAACCTTTTTTCCTCCATTTCCAGTCAGGAATCCGTCCCAGTGGTTTGTTGGTTTTATGAATGTTCACCCTGTATTTCAAGAGTGACTTACTTGCACTAGTGTTGGGTGATGAATCATGTCATTTTCGTTTCATGGATAGATAGTAATTATTGATCTTGTGATGCATTTCACTCCAAATGATCCTGTTTTGTATTTACACTTTTTTCCTTTCAGAGCAAAGATGTGATAAGGCATGCTAAGAAAGTATTTTTTTGGTCAGTCACCAGAACTGAATTCCCGGAGTTGGTTTTTGTAAGCTTATAGTTCTCACACTAGAAATTTATCATGGGCTGGCATGACATCTTCGCGGTATATTTTTCCTCTATTCCTCTGCTCTCCCTCCCCTCTCTCCCTCCCTTCTCTCTCTCTACCCTCCCCCTCCCTTTCCTCTCTCCCCCCCTCCCTTCTCTCTCTCTACCCTCCCCCTCCCTTTCCTCTCTCCCCCCTCCCTTTCCTCTCTCCCCCCTCCATTTCCTCTCTCCCCCTCCCTTTCCTCTCTCCCCCTCCCTTTCCTCTCTCCCCCTCCCTTTCCTCTCTCCCCCTCCCTTTCCTCTCTCCCCCCTCCCTTTCCTCTCTCCCCCCTCCCTTTCCTCTCTCCCCCCTCCCTTTCCTCTCTCCCCCTCCCTTCCCTCTCTCCCCTCCCCCTACCCTCTCTCTCTCCCTCCCCCCTCTCTCTCTCCCTCCCCCCCTCTCTCTCTCCCTCCCCCCCTCTCTCTCTCCCTCCCCCCCCCCCTCTCTCTCTCCCTCCCCCCCTCTCTCTCTCTCTCCCTCCCCCCTCTCTCTCCCTCCCCCCTCTCTCCCCCCTCTCTCTCCCTCCCCTCTCTCTCCCTCCCCCCTCTCTCCCTCCCCCCTCTCTCCCTCCCCCCTCTCTCTCCCTCCCCCCTCTCTCTCTCCCTCCCCCCCTCTCTCTCCCTCCCCCCTCTCTCTCTCCCTCCCCCCTCTCTCTCCCCCTCCCCCCTCTCTCTCCCCCTCCCCCCTCTCTCTCCCCCTCCCCTCTCTCTCCCCCTCCCCTCTCTCTCCCTCCCCCTCTCTCTCCCTCCCCCCTCTCTCTCCCTCCCCCCTCTCTCCCCCCTCTCTCTCCCTCCCCTCTCTCTCCCTCCCCCCTCTCTCCCTCCCCTCTCTCTCCCTCCCCTCTCTCTCCCTCCCCTCTCTCTCCCTCCCCTCTCTCTCCCTCCCCTCTCTCTCCCTCCCCTCTCTCTCACTCCCCTCTCTCTCACTCCCCTCTCTCTCACTCCCCTCTCTCTCACTCCCCTCTCTCTCACTCCCCTCTCCCTCACTCCCCTCTCCCTCACTCCCCTCTCCCTCACTCCCCTCTCCCTCACTCCCCTCTCCCTCACTCCCCTCTCCCTCACTCCCCTCTCCCTCACTCCCCTCTCCCTCACTCCCCTCTCCCTCACTCCCCTCTCCCTCACTCCCCTCTCCCTCACTCCCCTCTCCCTCACTCCCCTCTCCCTCACTCCCCTCTCCCTCACTCCCCTCTCCCTCACTCCCCTCTCCCTCACTCCCCTCTCCCTCACTCCCCTCTCCCTCACTCCCCTCTCCCTCACTCCCCTCTCCCTCACTCCCCCCTCTCTCCCTCCCCCCTCTCTCCCTCCCCCCCTCTCTCCCTCCCCCCCTCTCTCCCCTTCCCCCCTCTCTCCCCTTCTCCCCTTCCCCCCTCTCTCCCCTTCCCCCCTCTCTCCCCTTCCCCCCTCTCTCACCCTCCCCCCTCTCTCACCCTCCCCCCTCTCTCACCCTCCCCCCTCTCTCACCCTCCCCTCTCACTTCCCCTCCCCTCTCACTCCCCCTCTCCTCCACTCCCCCTCCCCTCCCCTCTCCCTCCCCTCCCCTCTCCCTCCCCTCCCCTCTCCCTCCCCACCCCTCTCCCCCCTCCCCTCTCCCGCCCCTCCCCTCTCCCGCCCATCACCTCCCCTCTCCCGCCCATCCCCTCCCCTCCCCTCCCCCGCCCATCACCTCCCCTCTCCCGCCCCTCCCCTCCCTTCCCCTCTCCCGCCCCTCCCCTCTCCCGCCCCTCCCCTCTCCCGCCCCTCCCCTCTCCCGCCCCTCCCCTCTCCCGCCCCTCCCCTCTCCCGCCCCTCCCCTCTCCCGCCCCTCCCCTCTCCCGCCCCTCCCCTCTCCCGCCCCTCCCCTCTCCCGCCCCTCCCCTCTCCCGCCCCTCGACTCTCCCGCCCCTCGACTCTCCCTCCCCTCGACTCTCCCTCCCCTCGACTCTCCCTCCCCTCGACTCTCCCTCCCCTCGACTCTCCCTCCCCTCGACTCTCCCTCCCTCTCCCTCCACTCCTTCTCCCTCCCCTCCCTCTACCTCCCCTCCCTCTACCTCCCCTCCTTCTCCCTCCCCTCCTTCTCCCTCCCCTCCCTCTCCTTCCCTCCCTTCCCTCCCTTCTCTCCCCCTCCCTCTCCTTCCCTTCTCTCCCCCTCTCCCCCTCCCTCTCCTTCTCTTCTCTCCCCCTCTCCCCCTTCCTCTCCTTCCCTCCTCTCCCCTTCCCCCTCCCTTTTCTCTCCATCCCCTTCCCCCTCCCTTTTCTCTCCATCCCCTTCCCCCTCCCTTTTCTCTCCATCCCCTTCCCCCTCCCTTTTCTCTCCATCCCCTTCCCCCTCCCTTCTCCCGTCCCCTCTCTCCCTTCCCACTCCCCTCTCTCCCTTCCCACTCCCCTCTCTCCCTTCCCTCCTCCCCCACCTGGTCATGGTATTGCCAGTTTGTTTAGTGATGTATGAAAACTGTGTGTACTCCTTAAAGCATATGTTTCATGCTTGTCCTTCTGTACATATGAGTACTAGGACATTATGCATTTTCTGTTGTATTGATTTAACCCTTTCCACTCCACCATTGAGTGGTGTTCGGCACAATATTTGTAGCTCTCACATGTTTCATTCTCGAATCTGACTGTACTATGCATCAACGATGCATGTACTGCCATCTAGGGAAGTCTGTGTTAATTCAGTGTTGAACTGAGCATTTGTTTCGAGTTTAGGGTTGTAATTATTACATTAAAGTCAGTAGGTGTGAAATGGCTAGTTCTTTATGCCAAATCCTTTCTAAGGAAGAGATTGGAGAACTTTTAGAGAAATCTCTAAGTGACAGTGAAAGAGAGAATGATTTTGATGATGACAGCGATTAATTTGTAAACAGTTCAAGTGAAATGATAATGGAAAAAGTCCACTGTGAAGTGTTTCAAAAAAATTATGTGATAAAAAGTTTTGTATTGTAAACCTTATATAGTTGAACGAAAGTGCAATTTTTGTTTTAATACACTCCTGGAAATGGAAAAAAGAACACATTGACACCGGTGTGTCAGACCCACCATACTTGCTCCGGACACTGCGAGAGGGCTGTACAAGCAATGATCACACGCACGGCACAGCGGACACACCAGGAACCGCGGTGTTGGCCGTCGAATGGCGCTAGCTGCGCAGCATTTGTGCACCGCCGCCGTCAGTGTCAGCCAGTTTGACGTGGCATACGGAGCTCCATCGCAGTCTTTAACACTGGTAGCATGCCGCGACAGCGTGGACGTGAACCGTATGTGCAGTTGACGGACTTTGAGCGAGGGCGTATAGTGGGCATGCGGGAGGCCGGGTGGACGTACCGCCGAATTGCTCAACACGTGGGGCGTGAGGTCTCCACAGTACATCGATGTTGTCGCCAGTGGTCGGCGGAAGGTGCACGTGCCCGTCGACCTGGGACCGGACCGCAGCGACGCACGGATGCACGCCAAGACCGTAGGATCCTACGCAGTGACGTAGGGGACCGCACCGCCACTTCCCAGCAAATTAGGGACACTGTTGCTCCTGGGGTATCGGCGAGGACCATTCGCAACCGTCTCCATGAAGCTGGGCTACGGTCCCGCACACCGTTAGGCCGTCTTCCGCTCACGCCCCAACATCGTGCAGCCCGCCTCCAGTGGTGTCGCGACAGGCGTGAATGGAGGGACGAATGGAGACGTGTCGTCTTCAGCGATGAGAGTCGCTTCTGCCTTGTTGCCAATGATGGTCGTATGCGTGTTTGGCGCCGTGCAGGTGAGCGCCACAATCAGGACTGCATACGACCGAGGCACTCAGGGCCAACACCCGGCATCATGGTGTGGGGAGCGATCTCCTACACTGGCCGTACACCACTGGTGATCGTCGAGGGGACACTGAATAGTGCACGGTACATCCAAACCGTCATCGAACCCATCGTTCTACCATTCCTAGACCGACAAGGGAACTTGCTGTTCCAACAGGACAATGCACGTCCGCATGTATCCCGTGCCACCCAACGTGCTCTAGAAGGTGTAAGTCAACTACCCTGGCCAGCAAGATCTCCGGATCTGTCCCCCATTGAGCATGTTTGGGACTGGATGAAGCGTCGTCTCACGCGGTCTGCACGTCCAGCGCGAACGCTGGTCCAACTGAGGCGCCAGGTGGAAATGGCATGGCAAGCCGTTCCACAGGACTACATCCAGCATCTCTACGATCGTCTCCATGGGAGAACAGCAGCCTGCATTGCTGCGAAAGGTGGATATACACTGTACTAGTGCCGACATTGTGCATGCTCTGTTGCCTGTGTCTATGTGCCTGTGGTTCTGTCAGTGTGATCATGTGATGTATCTGGCCCCAGGAATGTGTCAATAAAGTTTCCCCTTCCTGGGACAATGAATTCACGGTGTTCTTATTTCAATTTCCAGGAGTGTATATACCCGAATTGTTGGTCAGTGGCGTCATTGTTTCCCCAAAGAGACTAGCACAAATCTGTGTGATGCGCTCACCACTTGGGTGGAGGCTGTTGAAATAAGAATGTATGGAGACGTCCTGTGTCTGCATTACAAAGTGCAAGGGTTAAGCCCAAGTTAAAATCCAGCATGGTACAGTAATGCAATTTATTTGTTTAATGTGTTATTTGGTTCACAGAAAGGTGGGTTATAATCTTGTGACAGATGAAATAGACTTTCTTGTGCACAGGCCCACCATCTTCCCCTACTACTTTTGGTTGCTGTTTCCCTTCTAGAATGAAACTGTTGGACATGCATATTAGTAACAGTAACAAATACAAATACAAAATTTATTTAATTACTTTCATGCAATCCAAACTTCCATGAAGAATTAGTTCTTGTACCGAATTTTGGCCCACATTCAACAAATTTTTCCCATCTTCAGTGTACCTTTCTCTTAACTAATTGTGAGAAATGTACCACACTCTTTCTTACGATAACCATTTGATATCGGCTGTTTCATATCCGAGTTCAGAATATGCGTGTTTCTCAATCTTTTGTAGTCATTGGGGGAGGCATTAATAATCCAACACTGAATTAGGGTGACAAGTTTGTAAGTGGTGGGTGTGATAAGCTGCTCCAGAACAATACTAAATACATTCTCCAAAAGCTACTTAGCACAAATAGTTTGGAAGCCCACTCATGACAGAAATATAATACATCTAATGGCAACAAATAGACATGACCCCTTAGAGAATGTCCATTTTGAAATGAGTATCAGCGACTACAAGGTGACAAGGTGGTTGCAGCAACACAATTAACAAAGTACAGAGGATATCTAAAACAAGTGGCAAGATTTACGTGTTCAGCAAACTGTATTAACAGCCAGTTGGCAGTTGTATCATATCTCAAAGGGGAACTTGAAACATTTAGCTCTGGACTGGAGACAGTAGAGGATCTGTGACTCAATCTTGGTGGGAGGCATACTCTATGGTAGTCTTCATAAAGAAACTTCTTAAGAAACAGCATCTGTTGCAAAATGGGTGAGATACAAAGCATTGGGGCTGTATAGATGCTTAGTGAAGCAGCTACCGCAGCAGAATTGTATAAAAAGGGCTCCTATAAAACCAAAAGAGTTTCTGGCCATATCTAAAAACAGTTAGTGGCTCCAAAATTTTGAGCCTATACATTTATGCATGAACATTTTTTGATCACAATTTCCAACAACTTTAAAATATTTTTTTAAATGTGTAACACACACATTTTATTACAGTTAACCAGTTTTGGGATTATCCCATTATCATGGTGTAAAAGATCAATTATTAATCACTTGCCACAACACTTACCAGTGTTCTTGTCCCATCTAAACTGCAGAACATGAGAATGCAACTGGTATCTGTGCACAAAAGGTGATCCAGTTAGAAACCACAGTTGCAATTGGGTTGTAACTGTGATTTCTGATTGGATACAGCACCTTTTTTGCACAAATGGCTGTATTTGGATACATGTTCTGCAGTTTAAATGAGACAGGAATTATATGGATTGCTATATTGATAAATACTATGATGTGAGATTAACGACTGTTGTTTTCTTGTGGGGTAATACCAAAACTAGAAATTGAAATAAGACAATTAAACGGCTGTGTGTCATGCATTAAAAAAAAAAAAAAAGAGAGAGAGAGAGAGAGAGAGAGAGAGAGAGAGAGAGAGAGAGAGAGAGAAGAAATTTCATAGAGGACTCGTGCATTCATGCAGGCACATCCTCTTTTCTGATGAAGGCTTTGGCTAAAAGCTTAATGTGTAACAATCTTTTAATTGTACATGTTTTCAACTCGATGTGTCATCGTGACAGAAGTTAGCAATATATCCTTTACATAATTATTGATATTCCTGAAGACAGATTGTGTAAATGTTTGTAACACAACATTTATTTGTAGGTCAGGTGGAAAGTTGTAGCCTGGCATCCTGATGTTGCTACACAAATGTGTCTGGCTTCTGAAGATGACCAGACTCCAGTCATACAGCTGTGGGATCTTCGATTTGCTACTTCACCTTTAAAGGTCATGCAGAATCATCAGAGGTATTATTGCCTTCAGTAATTAATTTTTACATGTAAAAACCAAAAAATAACAAAGCTGTGCGTAAAGAACTAAAAAGAAATTGCCAAGCAAGGTGATATGCTACTTTACTTGTATTTGAGAATTCAGTTGTTCATATCCCTGTCTATCAGATATAGGTTTCTGTTGGCTTCTGTAAATCATTAACGGTTCCTTTGAAAACAATACAGCCTAGTTCTTTCCATTAAAAGAGTGTGTACTCTATCTGTAAAAACAAACAGTCATCTATATAGCGCATCCTGCAGTGGAGAGATTGTAGATGAACATAACATAAATGTGCTCTTTTATTTATTTTTTAATGTTAGTAATCTTGGTTTTTTTTTCAGTAATTTGGGTCTAGGAAGTGATGTTGCTGGTGGAATTCGAGGTACGAAAATAGAGGAACATTTGCAGACTATAGAATACCCTTGAAGAATGCGTAGGTAGAGTAAGGTTTCCCAAACTTTAGTCTGACAGAACAATTTGAGGATCCTGGTGGTTTGATGGAACACCTTGTTAATTTGAAGATTAACAAATAAAAAAACTTGTTTTATTCATTGCCAACTTCAGTTTTACATCATAAGTAATAACACAGATATCATTAAAAAAATTTAAAAAATTACTATCTCAAAATATCAGAAACAATAATTAACATGTTATTAACAGCTTCTTTCACAGGACACTTATTCACACAGTTTGGGAAACCATGAGTTGGAGAACTGGCAGTAAAATGAAAATAAAGCATAAAGAGCTGTAGCAACAAATAAAATAAAGTCGCCACCTTCTAGGCACAAGAAAAAAATTTTTATCGTACATTTATTTGACGAGATCAGTGCCTTGAATGCTAATAAAATATTAATTGAGTGAGCGCAGTATTAGCATTGTTATTTGTTTTTGTGCAAGATGCATTCAGCAACGTGTTCTTGAGCAATTTTAGTTATGTATCAGCAGTTTAGTACTATTTTGAGAGTCAAATGACATTCTTACATCAGACTTCTGAAAAACCATACTGCTTTCTCCAGATGATAATAACATGACCACCAGCAACAGTCTGTATTTTTTCCAATGTGAGACTATTTTGAGTGCCAACAGTGTATCTTTGTTATCACCTTGAATTTCATTTGCTGTTTCTTTGTGTATTTACAGAGGACTAGGTGTTCAAAGTTTCTTTCATGTATGATTTGCTGCTGTTATTGTGGTGGTCTTCTGAGTGAAGACTGATTTGTTTCAGGTCTCCTCACTACTCTGTCCTGTGCAAGTCCCTTCATTTCTTTGTAACTACTGCAACCTACATCTATTTGAACCTGCTAACTTCATTAATTCCTGTCAGCCGATCCCTTCTTCTGTCCAAGTTATGCCATAAATTTCTTTTTGCTCCTGATTTGTTTCAGTAGCTCCATATTAGTTACTCAATCTACTCATCTAATCTTCAGCATTCTTCTGTAACACCACATTTCAAAAACTTCTATTTTCTTCTTGTCTGAACTGCTCATAATTAACATTTCCCATTTGTACAAGGCTACACTACATACAAATATCGTCAGAAAATACATAACACTTAAATTTGTATTACACATTTTATATTCCTCTTTTCCAGAAATACATTTCTGGAAAAATTAAATCATCTGTACTTTAGCCATCCTCATTTATTTTGCTGTCCAGATATCAGAACTTGTCTACTACTTTTAGTATCTCATTTCCTAATCCAATTCCTTCACTATCACCTGATTTAATTCAACTGCATTCCATGGCTTTTAGTGATATTCGTCATATAATCTCTTTTCAAGACACTATTGTTCAACACAATTGCTCTTCCAAGTCCTTTGCTGTCACTGACGCAATTACAATGTCATGGACAAACCATGCAGTTTTTATTTCCTTTCCCTGAACTTCTTCCTCTGAAATTTCTTCTTGTTTTCCATTACTTCTTGCTCAGTGTACAGATTAAAAACATAAGGAGTAGGCTACAACCATGCCTCACTCACTTTTCAATCACTGCTTCCCTTTCATATTCCTTCAATTCTTACAACCACAGTGTGGCCTTTTTAAAACCTATAAATAACTTTTTCTCCCCATATTTTATACCTGCAACCTTCAGAATTTCAAAGAATCTATTCCAATCAATTTTCTCAGTTAACAACCCACATCTCTTTGAATATATTACTCGGGCTTTCAGTGACTTGCTCTGCCATTGTCATCAGGAGTATAAAACACTGACTGCCAGGAATGGCCCCCCTACAGGCCTGGGGCTTAGAATAGGCCCGAGGTATTTCTGCCTGTTGTAAGAGGCGACTAAAAGGAGTCTCACACATTTCGGCCTTTTTGATGGTCCCCTGTAGGGTTCGACTTCCATTTTTCAAAATCTTCCCGAAGAGCAAGCCAATTGGGGGAGGGTGCCTTGCATGGTGCATCGTGTCCATCATGCACTGAGACCTATCGCATGCTTCGTCGACATGGATCTGCACTTCTGCTCATTCTTCAACTGGGTGCACATTTTCCCATCAACTGTGCAGTATCTTTTCTTTGCTGATGATGGTAATGGACTTGTTTGCTTGGTTGCACCTGATATTCAGCACAGTAGCCAGTCCATTGTGGTGGGGCCACCATGTACCCTGTTGGTTGTAGCCCCCTGACCACATAGGGATCGCTCTGCTGATGTTTGTGCGTTACTCCCCATGTATGCCAAGGGGCATCGGGACTCCCAGCAATGGCCATCCTGCCAGGTGGTCTTTGCTGGGCCTGGCTAGCGCCTGTGGGGAGGGTCCCTGGTCAAAGTGGGTGGCATCAGGGTGGATGACACGCAATGAAGCATAGTACTTCATCTCTTGCTGGTGGTTAAACACCAGCAGTCTCTAAGCATTCATGGGCTCAATTCAATGCACAGAAGAACGACTCCAAATTGTTCACCTCCCTGGCCACACTATGGGAGGAACGTTAGGCTAAGGATGGCAGCAGCTCTTATTCGCCTCGGTACCTTGTATGTTTGAGAGCTGATGGGAATCTTTCATGACGATGAAGCATCAGTTTTTTGTTGAGCGTTTAGAGGACAAGTTTGGGGAGGTGGAGGGCTTGTCCAAAATGAGATCTGGGTCAGTCTTGATCAAAACAGCATCCTCTGCCCAGTCACGGGCGTTATTCGCTTGTGAGAAGCTGGAGGATGTTTCTGTAACCATCATGCCCCATAAGAGCTGAAATATGGTCCAGGGTATCATATTTCACAGGGGCCTTCTTTTGCAGTCCGACAATGGGCTGCACACCAATTTAGAATGGTGAGGTGTAAATTTCGTTCAGCGTGTCCACCAGGGTCCGAGGGATAATCAGGTTGCCACTGGTGCCTTCATCTTGGCCTTTGAGGGTGATACATTGCCTGAGAAGGTCAAGGTGATGGTCTACCGCTGTAAAACCTATATCCCTCACCCAATGCAGTGCTTTAAATGTTGGAAGTTCAGTCATATCTCTTCCCACTGTACTTACAGGATCACATGTCGAGATTGCGGACGCCCATCGTATTCCAATACTCCATGTGCCCCTCCTCCGATCTGTGTCAGCTGTGGAGAGCACCATTCGCCTTGCTTGCCAGACTGCAGGATTCTCCAAAAAGAAAGGAAAATCATGGAGTACAAGACCCTGGACTGACTGACCTACACTGAGGCTAAGAGGAAATTTGAACGTCTACATCCTGTACGCATATTGTCTTACGCTGCCTCTAAAACAGTTCTAGCCCCATCAGCTCTGCCAACCCCAGTCACCTCTCAGAGCCAGAAGACTACACCTGTCCCCTTGATGGGGGGGGACTTCCCTCCCTGTTGCTCCTGCACCACCTACTACAGGAGCAACATCCACCCAACCATCGGCGACGTCCATACCCACTTCCAAGCTCTAGAAGCATACAACTTCTTCAGCTGCTCTCGCTAGGAAGGGGTCCCTTGGGTCACTCCCTTCCCAGGTTTCTGCTAGTGGGAAAGATGACACCCGCCAGTGGCTGAAGAGCCCAAAAGCAGCTAGTCGCAGAGCTTCACACTTATCCTCAGTCCCGGAGACTGAATCAATGAAGTCCTCCCAGCCAGGGGAACCCAAGGAACTGTGAGAGAAATCCAAAAGAAGGTCCCCAAGACCAAGGGAAGTACAGTGGCACCCACACCACCGCTACTTCCAAGCTCTGTGTCTGCAGATGTGGTGGAGATTCTGGCATCCGCTGAGGACCTAGATCTCGCTGGACCCTCAAACACAATGGATATAAACTGCTCAGACAAGAAGTCGGTGGCAGCAGGTGACCCTGAGGTGTAAACTGCCTCATTGAATGTTCCATACCTTCCAAGTCTCATGATGATGTCATCCTCCAGTGGAATTGTGGTGGTTTTTTCCACCTCCTGGGTGAGCTATGGCAACTGTTAAGCTTTACAACTGCTTTCTGCACGCTCTCCAGGAAACCTGGTTCCCGGCAGTGCAGACCCCTGCCTTCCGCGGCTATAAGGGATACTACAGGAACCATAGCGACTGTAATTGAGTGTCAGGTGGAGTTTGTGTTTATGTCCTAAACTCGGCCTGTAGTGAACCTGTGCCCCTTCAAACACTTCTTGAAGCTGTGGCTGTCAGAATGATGGTGCAGTAAATAACTGTCTGCATTGTATATCTTCCTCCAGATGGTGTAGTATCCCTGAATGTATCAGCTGCATTGATTGATCAACTTCCTAAATCTTTCCTACTTTTGGGAGGTTTTAACACCCATAACCCCTTGTGGGGTGGCACCATGCTTACTGGCTGAGGCACAGATGTCGAAACTTTACTGTCTCAGTTCGACCTCTGCCTCTTGAATATGGGGGCCACTATACGTTTCAGTGTGGCTGGAGGTAGTTACTTGGCCATTGATTTATCCATTTGCAGCCCAGGACTTCTCCCATCTATCCACTCGAGAGCACATGACAACCTCTGTGGTAGTGACCACTTCCCCATCTTCCTGTCACTGCCCCGGCATCAAGCCCACGGATGCCTGCCGAGATGGGCTTTAAACAAGGTGGACCAGGAAACTTTCACATCTGCTATCACCGTTGAATCTCCTCCACACTGGAACATCGATGTGATGGTTGAGCAGGTGACTACAACAATTGTTTCTGTGGCAGAAAACACGATCCCTCGCTCTTTAAGGTGCCTCCGGTAGAAGACTGTCCCTTGGTGGTCGCCAGAAGTCGCTGAAGCAATTAAGGAGCGTCGGCAAGCTCTTCAGCAGCATAAGCGGCACCCTTCCCTGAAGCACCTCATAGCCTTTAAACAGCTTCGTACTTGCGTTCACCAACTTATCAAATGACGGGAGCAGGAGTGTTGGTCAAGATATATCTTGACCATTGGGTGCCATACGTCACCTTCCGAAGTCTGGGCAATGATGAAACATGTTTTCAGGTACCAGACCCCAACAGGTGTTCCCAGTGTTAAAATAAATGGTGTTTTATCTACCGATGCAAAAGTGATTGCCGAGCACTTTGCTGGGCACTTTGCTGGGCACTATGCTTGAGCCTCTGCGTCGGAGAATTACCCCGCAGCCTTTTGGACTCTCAAATGGAGACTGGGAGGGAAAGTTCTCTCATTTACCACACACCACAGTGAATCCTATAACGCCCCATTTACAGAGTGGGAACTCCTCAGTGCCCTTGCACATTGCCCCGACACAGCTCCTGGACCAGATCGGATCCACAGTCAGATGATTAAACATCTCTCATCTGACTACAAGCGACATCTCCTCGTCATTTTCAACCGAATCTGGTGTGATTGCGTCTTTCCATCGTAATGGCGGGAGAGCACCATCATTCCGGTGCTCAGACCCGGTAAAAACCCACTTGATGTGGATAGCTATTGGCTCATCAGCCTCACCAACGTTGTCTGTAAGCTGCTGGAACTTATGGTGTGTCGGCTGTTGGGTTGGGTCCTGGAGTCGCGTGGCCTACTGGCTTCCACCAGGGTTGCTCTACCACTGATGATCTTTTGTCCCTAGAGTCTGCCATCTGCACAGCCTTTTTCAGACACCAACACCTGGTTGCTGTCTTTTTCGATTTACGAAAAGCATATGATACGACCTGGCAACACCATATACTTGCCACGTTATACAAGTGGGGTCTCCGAGGCCCACTCCCGATTTTTATCCAGAATTTCCTGTTGCTTTATACTTCCTGTGTCCAAGTTGGTGCCTCCCATAGTTCCCCCCATACCCAGGAGAATGGGGTCCCATTGGGCTCTGTATTGAGTGTCTCTCTATTTTTAGTGGCCATTAATGGCCTAGCAGCAGCTGTAGGGCTGTCCATCTCACCTTCTCTGTATGCATATGACTTGTGCATTTCATACTGCTCCACTGTACTGGTGTTGCTGAGCAGCACCTACAGGGAGCCATCCACAAGGCGCAGTCATGGGCTCTAGTCCATGGTTTCCAGTTTTGGGCACTTCTACACTTCTGTCGGTGTTGTACCGTTCATCCAGAACCAGAACTTTATCTTAATGACGATCCACTCACTGTAGTGTAGACATATCGATTCTTAGGACTGGTTTTCGACGCTGGATTGACTTGGCTTCCTCACCTCTGTCAGCTTAAGTGGAAGTGCTGGCAGCACCTCAATACCCTCCGCTGCCTGAGCAACACCAACTGGGGTGCAGATCGCTCTACGCTGCTACAGCTCTACAGAGCCCTTGCTCAATCCCACCTTCACCATGGGAGTCTGGTAATGGTTCAGCAGTGCCCTCAGCGTAGCGTTTACTCGACCTAGTGCACCACTGTGGTATTCGCCTAGCGACAGGAGCTTTTAGGACGAGTTCGGTGACCAGTGTCCTTGTGGGAACCGGAGTGCCTTCATTGCAGGTTAGGTGTGCACAACTGCTGGCCAGTTATGTAGCACACGTTTGTAGTTCCCCTGCACATCTGAATCACTGTCTCCTTTTCCCAACCACAGTAGTTCATCTCCCACATCAGTGGCCCAGGTCAGGGCTTCCAATTGCAGTTTGTGTCCAATCCTTTCTTTCTGAACTGCAGTCCTTGCGTTTACCACCTATACTTGAGGTCCATTCACGTACACCTCCATGGTGTACATTTAGGCTGCAGCTTCGCCTGAGCCTTTCACATGGCTCTAAGGACTCAGTTAACCCCGCAGCTCTCCGCTGCCACTTCCTCTCGATTCTTGACAAGTACCAAGGCCACGAAGTGGTTTACACTGATGGCTCGATGGCTGATGCTCACGTTGGCTTCGCATATGTCCATGGAGGACATATTGAACAGCATTCCTTGCCCGATGGCTGCAGTGTTTTCACTGCCGAGCTGGTGGCTATATCTCGTGCTCTTGAGCACATCCGTTCATGCTCTGGGGAGTCATTTCTTCTGTGTACTGTCTCCTTGAGCAGCCTACAAGCTCTCGACCAATGCTACCCTCATCATCCTTTGATAACAACCATCCAGAAGTCCATCTATGCCATGGAACGGTCTGATTGTTCAGTGGTGTTCGTCTGGAATCCATGTCACATGGGAATCCCAGGCAATGAACTTGCCAACAGGCTGGCCAAACAGGCTACGCAGAAACCGCTTATGGAGATTGGCTTCTCGGCAACTGACTTGCATTCAGTACGACGCCGGGAGGTTTTGCGGCTTTGGGAGACAAAATGGCATAACCTCAGCATGCACAACAAACTGCGTGCCATTAAGGAGACTATGAATGTGTGGCAATCCTCCATGCGGGCCTCTCGCAGGGACTCTGTGGTTCTCTGCCGGCTCCCGCTTTGGGTACGCTTGGGTGACATACGGCTACCTCCTGCACCGTGATGACCCACCTCAGTGTCGGTACGGCACCCGGCTGCCCTTCTTTGGCTGCCCTGCAATGGACTCTTCAGTTACTGGACTCGTTGCCATTAATTTTAGCTGACAGTGCCTCATCGGCTAATTTAGTTTTACGTTTTATACGCAACAGTGGGTTTTATCTTTCTATATGAGTTTTAGAGTGAGTCCTTTGACCCTTTGTGTTCTCCACTCTAATGCTTTTAGGGTGGATGTTTTAATGTGTCCCATAGTGGCTGGCTTTTCCTTTTTATCTTCTTGGTCAGCCTGCCACAGTCATCTGCTCTCTTGTTTTTATACCTTCTACCTGTGTCTTGCTTCTCTCTACGGTTTTCTTTTCCTGTTTTTTTTTCCATAGTAGTGTTCGTTGTCCTTCTGTCGTACTTCTCGTTCTTCCTTTCTCTTGTTATTGTGCTGTATGTCTCCTTTCTTTTCTTCTTTTCATTGTGTAATTATTTTACTGGGAACAAGGGACTGATGATCTTGCAGTTTGGTCCCTTCCCCCCATCTTTTAAACCAACCAACCAGTGCCAGGACTAGCATGGTATTCTGCTTATGTAGCTGCAATAGCAGTATCTGGAACCTTCTAGGGAGGGTCAAAGTGATCCATATGGGGAAGACGAGTTGGGTAGCTTGTAACAACTTTGGTCTGTTGTGGGACAAGTGACATCATCTGGTGCCTTGGGCTGACTGCACATTTTAAACTGTCACTCATGTCTCCCTGCAAGTGTCAAGCACCCATCTACAGGTCTGAATGTGATCCTAGCCCCTCTTTATGTCATCCTTTTTATTTTTGTTGAAAGTGTGAGGTGACACCCATAGCAAGTGAATAAGCTTGTCCATAGTCCCTTTGCATTTTAATGACTCTAAGGCATCAGACCAATGACCTTGCTGTCTGGTCTCCTTCCCCAAGCAACCCAATTCTGGGGCATCAAATTATTATTTTCAGGCCATCATTTGACCTTTGGTTTTGCATTGATTGATCTGCCCTCCCACCCCTCCTTATGTTTCTAAAATACTCTTGGCTTGAAAAAGTATTTTTACCTTTATCTTTAAACCTTTTTCTTTTTTCTGTTTAAACTTTTTATAAAATTCATTTTTTACAGAATTGCAATTTTAATAGAAGAGCTCAACTTCTAGTTTCATGTTTTCAAAACATATGCTTTTTCTATGCTAGAGAAATTTTTGTTCCTTATCTCATGTGTATATGAACATAAAATAAGGCGTTGGTAAAATAAATTGTTAAAATTCATTCTGTTATATAGGTTCATCTAATGGGCATTTTAAATAAATGTACAGTTACTATTACCATATTTCAGAGTTAGATTTGGTTAGCAAAGTAAAACTGAATACCTCAGAACAGTTTAGCTGAATAAGGAGAATCACTCTGGTTGAATGTGTGCTGGTGGCAAAACGAGGATTTATGGGTAAAAGTAATCTAGACAGAGATTGCTGATTTTGGACAACTGTATTTTTTGAGTTATTATTAATACTATCATTAACCAACTCGCTAGATGTAAATTGGAAGCTCTGTAAGATATGCGTTTGTCCATAGGCATCAGCTGTTTAACTGCCCCATCCCTGTTGCATGCAATGGCAGTGGAACCCCAACACTAACATGATCCCCTACTGTGCTGCACATCCGGGGGGATGTCGGTTCAAATCACCATCTGACCATCCAGATTTAGGTTTTCTTTGATTTCCGTAAATCGCTTAAGGCAAATGCTGTGATGGTTCCTCTGACTGAGCATGCACAATTTTCTTTCCTATCCTGAGCTTCTGTACTGTCTGTAATGACTTTGATGTCAACAGGACATTAAACACTAATCTTCCTTCTTCCCTCTCCTGTGACTTCAACTTAGGTAAGGGGCAAGTTATTTTGTGTGCACTAGTGAATTCTAATTTCTCCACTGTTTATCTGGATTACAATTGATAAATACATGACACTTTCAGCACTATTTGTTGTATAAGTGTCCATTTAATTAGAAATATACATTTATTAGTTTATACACAATAAAAACCATTCCTAGTGTATTTGGGTGTGGCATGGTGTTCACTTTGTAATGCCTCATAAAACTTAACTGTCATATTCACACGGATAGTTGTTATAAGTGGGACAGTCTAAGAATTATCAGCATAATGTAGAAATGGCAGGAATGTGGCAAATATCTTTGGAACGAATGACCATTACATAGTGCAGTATTAAACTACAGCAATTTACTTGTACTTTTTTATCATAGTGTCGAGGTTTATATAACGAACAGGAAAATTTGCTTTACAGGATGTGGTGAAGTCCCTTGCCTGTAACGTTTCAGCACAACAGGTACAGAACATGTGTCTCAACATCAGTTTTTAATCTCTCATTTTATATGATTGTGAAGGGACTTGCTGAATTTAAGCAAGGTCTTACGTGCTGAAGGTTGTGTGTCCTCAGGGTATCCGGAAACCTGTATGACCAATGAGATTATAACAAAAATTCGGTCTTGATTTCTTTGCCTGGAGAGAACTTTTTGTACATCAGTCATGGATCAGTTACAGTGACAGTATTTTGTAAAAATCATATGTATAACATGGGATATTGAATTGATCCTGATTATGACCAGTACACTAAAATATGAATTTAATCTTTATCTTTAACTATTTTCATCTCCATATCAGATGATTTTTCCTAATTTAAGCTAGAGGTGCAGTAAATATGACTTCGGTCTGGCAGAATGTAAATAATTTAGGAGTGCGGGTCACTGATTAGCAGAAGTGTTATCATTGACAGGCACACACCAAAGAGACAGAAAGTTGCTAGCTTTCGAGCAAATCTCCCGATTGTTTCAATTTCATTTTAGTCGTAAGTCATAACTGTTTATTTTTTATGCCTTTTTGAAAGTGCTTCTGAGTTTCCAGAAACCACTTATGCTTAGCTTTCTGAATCATATTGCAATGTTTCTAAGAAGCTGAGGGCTTCCAGTATGCGTAGATGTTAGTAATTATAAGCATGTAATTTTCTTTTTCAGAGGAGTGTTGTCAATTGCGTGGTGTGCTCAGGACCCTGATCTGCTTGTTAGCTGCGGCAAAGACAATCGCATATTGTGCTGGAATCCAAACAGCACCCTTCCAGTAGGTATTACATTTGAGCTGCTGCTTTTTTGTGTATATTAGCTGCTTGTACAAAGAAATTTGTTAAATTTTCAGAAAAAAGAATAACAGAATTTCTAGAATTATAATATATGTAGGAAGTCTCATTGTTTTGTAAATAATTTTCACTTAAAATGTTTGCAAGTATGTTATTTCTCTTCTCATTCATCGTTGTCATTGAGACTAGTTTGCATGTATATAGCGTGCTGTCTACCTAAACTTTCCTTGAATCTCCATCAGCATGCAGTTGTCCATGTGATTTCTGTTCTTATACTGATCAATCATCTATAGTAGGCACCTCAAACATTTTAACCTAAGGGTCACACTGGCTCTTCCACTAAGTCTCAAGGGCCAAGCTACAGTCTAAATTTTCTGGAACCTTTTAGTGAGGTCAATGTGACCTACGTGACATTCTAGGGATATTTTACACCCATCTTCAAAACTCTTCCAGTTCAGTTCCTTAAGAGTCCCTGTGACTCACTCTCATGGATCAAAGAAACCTGTGACGATTGGTGCTGCCCTTTCCTGTGTACTGTCAATATCCCCCATTAGTCCTACTTGGTATTGGTCCCACACACTTGAACAGTATTCTAGATCTGGTCACTTGAGTGATCTGTAAGCAATGTCATTTGTAAACTGATTGCACTTGGCCTGTATTATACCAGTAAACCAAAGTCTACCACCTGCTTTACCCACAATTGAACCTATGTGATAATTCCATTTCACATACCTACAAATACCAAGGTATTTGTATGAGTGGGCTGATTCCAATGATGACTCATTGATATTACTTCGTTATAGGTAGCTGCATCATCTACAACAGTCTGAGGTTACTATTTCCAACGAGGTCATTAAAACACAACATGAACAGCAAGGGTCCCAGCACACTTCCCCGAAGTTATTTCTACAACTGACAATGACTGTCCATCCAAGATTACATGCTGCATCCTCTCTACCAAAAAGTCCTTGATCCAGTCACAAATTTCACTTAATACCACATACGATCATGCTTTTGACAAAAAGTGTAGGTATGTTACTGAGTCAAATGCCCTTTTTAAACAAAGAAAAACTACTTCTACCTGACTGCTTGATCCAAAGCTTGCAGTGTGTCGTGAGGAAAGTGGGAATTGGGTTTCACATGATTGATGTTTTCAAAATCCATGCTGCTTGGCAGTGCGGAGATCATTGTGTTAAAGATATCTCATCATGTTTGACTTATTGTTTAGCTAGTTTACTCAAAATATATACCTTTCTGCTTGTTTTAGTTGTCATTCGTACTTTGGTAATCATTGTTGCCACAACCACGTAATGGTCCCTGATATCAATTTAGATGTGGACAGCCTCAGAGAGGTCAGGTGTGTATGTTTCCATTAGGTTCAGTATATTTCCATGTTGAGGGGGGTTCATAACTATCTGTTGGCGATTGTTTCAAGAGAAAGGCATATAGTAATGTTTCACAAGATGTCTTATCGTGTCCCCCCCCACCACTAACAAAACGGTAATTTTCCCGGTTAATATTTGGATGATTAAAGTCTCCACCAATAATTACATTATGATTGGGGAATTTACATCCAAGTCAGGAGATGAGTCTGGTGGACGATAGGAGGATCCAGTTATCATTTCACCCCACCCCTGATACCGAGTCTTGCACAAACAGTCTCACATACAGCTTAAATTTCTACCTCAGTGTGTTTTAATTTCTTGTCTACTGCGACAAATACACCATCTCCATTTCCCATTAGCTTATCCTTTCAATACACATGTAAATTTCTCCTAAAAATCTCACGTCAGGGGCTGGAAAAAAAAGTTTTTTGTCCATAATTCCACTCCTATGTGATATATCAAGGTTAATTAGCATTGAAATTATCCAGTCAGGTGGCTGCACATGCAAATTCAAGCAGCTTGCCAGATAAATTAATGTCAGTTGTTCTCGTAGTGTAGACAATACTGCACGAGACTGCTCAGCCTTTGGCTCAGGTTTGGTTCTTACTGCTGTCCCATGTCCAAATTTTGTATTGCTATCTTGTTTAGTTTTAGGAAACCAAATGAAGAACTCATTTTGCGACACCATCTCTGGTGGGCCACTTGAATTTGTGCATTCAATGAATTGGTTGGCTAACTTCAATTAATTAATTAATTAAAGTCAGTCATAAATGGTGCAAATTATTGAAATTTTTTTGTCAGTGAACCTACCCTTCAACACCCATAAAAGTTTTTCAAAGTGTATCTGGTGTGTGTGTGTGTGTGTGTGTGTGTGTGTGTGTGTGTGTGTGTGTGTGTAACTCCTCCCAATAATCTGGATTGATTTCAGTCAAATTTTGCAAGCAAACAACACCCTTCATAAGTATCAGCACTGTGCGGATTAGAATCGGCTAGCTGCCATGAGAGCAGGGTTATGGGAAAAATGATTTTTTTTCAGCCCCTGATATGTAGCTGCCTTCCACAACAGGAATGTTGTATAAGAGCAGTATCAGCCTGACATAACAATCTGCTTTGCAAGGCAACCTGTGAATAAGGGGAGCAAGAAATGGTTTCTCCAGCCCACAGTGTGTAGGCCGCCCTGGACGGTAGGTGTGTTGTGGGGGCAGTATCAGTGGGTTTTACTGACCTGTTTTGCAGGGACTGTATGTGTGGATGGACATAGTTGGGGAGGGTTGAGATGGATGGAGGAGGAGGAGGTGGATATGGAGAGGGGTAGCAGGAGGTTACAGACAGAGAGGGGGAAAGAGGGGAGGGTAAAGACAGGGATGGAGGTGTAGGTTAGAGAGAGTGATGGAGGAGATAACGGGCAGCAAGAGGGGGGAGGAGAAGTAGATAGAGTTGGGAGAAGGGGATGGACAGAGAGGTGGGGATAGGAGGAGATGGCAGATAGAGGGGAGAGGAGGAGATGCAGGGGCAGGTGAATATTGTTTGGAAGAGGAAGAGGGGCCAGAGGAGATGGATAGATAGAGGCAGGAAGGCGAGAAAGAGAGAAAGATGGAGAAGAAAGCAGTGAACACAAAGAGGGGGAGGAGGAGATGTGTACAATATGTGTGTTAAATGTGTATGGGGGAAAAGCTTTGGAGAAAATGCTAGTATACCACAGAGTGACCCATGAAGTGGTTTACACTGTTTGAACTTTAATAACTCGAACAAAAGTTACAAAATTTTAAGTCGCATAGATGGTCATGGTATTACTGATGATGTTTTACTGTTAAATATGTTCAAAATTTCCTCCATCGGCAGCAACGCAGCTCTGTAACACTGCAGTACAGATCAACACACATGTATTACACAAGGTGCTGGGATGAATTCACAGGCAGTCGCAATCACCTCTTATTTCATCCAGCATACATTACTTTGTCTCTTACATGTTGTCCTTCAGAATTCCCCCCAGAGAGAAGTCTAACAGCATTAGATCGAGAAATCTTGGTGGAGACTCAACACTTCCTCCTTGGCCAATCCAACTCTCAATAAATATGTCATCCAATTATTGCCTCAGCTTGGCACAGTTGGTGAACATAAAGTACAATTTGTTGCTGCTACATGGTAAGGTACTTTACACCTGTCACTATTTCTTCAGAAAAGAATGGCCTTGAAAGTTCTCTGACAGACACACCACACCACACCACACCACACCACACTGACAACCCAGTTTGGTTAACGTAGGGATTCTCTCCTGCCCAACACAGACAGTTATTGCAATTGATGGTTCAATTCAGTTTAAATGTCACCTCATCAGACCAAACAATGACATCAGTCAGGTATTCATTAAGACCAATCCATTCAGAAAACTCGACATGCCTATTCGCATTGTTCTCATTCATTGCATGAAACAACTTAGGAAAATAGGGTTAGCACTTTGCTTGCTTGAAAGGGTGGTCAACATTTGATTTACTTACACCTGATTCATGAGCAGCTTTCTGTATGGACTACTTTTGGGATTTTGTGAAAGTGTGTACTGCTGCACCTGCCACTGTTTTGTCCAATACTTATTTTTTTTTGCCACACTGTTGCTTCTTCAGATCGTGTATACTTCCTTCACTCTCAAATTTGTTGCATAATTTCGTTATTGTTACACGTGACAATGCCATTGTCTCTGCACTTCTTTCATGTTTATACATTTCCAGTAACACTTTAAAATCCACTTTCTTTGCTCCAAGAACAAATTTCCAGCCATGTTGTTGTTTATGTGTAGTTACTGGCAACTGAAAAGAAAAGTAAATGAATGGCTACTGACACTAGTCATGAGAGCCCCATTTAATCAAAATAAAGGTGATAAACGATTTTTCAGCCACTACCATGGACGCTGCCCTGCACGACAGGTGTTTTATGTGCGAATAGTATCAGCCTGCCGTATTGACCTGATTTGCAGGGGAAAAAATATTTTTCAAGCCCCTGATGTGTAGGCTGCCATGTGCAACAGGTGTGTTGGTGTATATTTGGCCTACCATATCAATGTTTTGCAGGGGTTTCACATTATGGTTGGGTAGGGCTGAGAAGAGAGGGAGTGGGAGGAGATGGATTGCGGGAGAGGGGAATTATGTAACAGAGAAAGGGGAAGGAGGAGATACACAGAGATAGGGACAAGGAGGGTGCGGTCAGAGATAGGAGGAGGAGGAGGAGGAGAAGATGTACAGAGAGAGGAGGGAGGAAGAGATTGTCAGAGAGGGGGGCAGAGGCACTCTGTGGGGGCAATATTAGTGTGTCGTGCAATAGGTGCCCATATGGATTGGTCTGGTTCATGAGATGGAGGGCATGAGAGAAAATGTATAGCGTGAGATGGTGGAGGATGAGGTGGACAAGGGGAGTGTAAAGGAGGGTGGGATGGACAGAGAGGGGGCCAGAGGAAATAGACAGAGAGAGAGGGATGAGGAAGGACAGAGAGAGAGGGGAGGGTGGGGGGGGTTGCAGATGAGATGTGAGTAGGAAGTGGAGAGGAGGTTGATGGTCAGAGAGAGAGAGAGAGAGAGAGAGAGAGAGAGAGAGAGAGAGGGGGTTGCAGATGAGATGTGAGTAGGAAGTGGAGAGGAGGTTGATGGTCAGAGAGAGAGAGAGAGAGAGAGAGAGAGAGAGAGAGAGAGAGAGAGAGGGGGGGGGGGGGGGGGAGGGGGAGGAAGATTGATCAGAGAGTGTGGGCTGAAGTGATGGACAAAGAGAGGAGGCAAGAAGAGATGGACAAAGAGAGGTGATGGAGTAGTAAATGGACAGAGAAGAGAGGGAAGAAGAAGATTCTCAGAGAGGGGGAGGAGGAGATAAACAGAGAGTAGAGGGAATAGGAGTGGGAGGTGTAGGAGGCAGTTGGGAGATGGAGAGGGGTAGTGAGCAGATGGAAAAGGAAGAGGTGGGAAGAAGAGATGGAGATAGAGAAGGGGGAGGAAGAGATGTGTACAATATATGAGCTGTTCGCATTCACAACTGATGCTGCAAGTAAAAGGCTAGTAGCCCATGAATATTGTCCTCTGGTAGGTGACTCATTGAAATGGTGACTCCTAGCATGTTTTGGCACAGTCGTCAGCCTGCATTACTTATGGACTATTGATAGTGAGTAAGACAGTCGAAACCAGTATAAGCACTAAACAATTTTGCGAGTGTCGACTGAAATAAACTTAATTTTATTGAAAATTTCTCTGTGGTTATATCAGTAATTATTCTTTTGAGTTTTACATATGACAAGTAAGTTTCCTTAGTATCTGTGCTATACAGCATATTGATACTGCAACATAACAAAATTAACATCAGACTAAATATTGTGAACTGCTACATCCAGATTTTTAGATCATCATTGCTCATTTCTCTGCTGTTTGTGGATAGGCTAAATGGCATTTTCAGACATTATGATATTCTGTCTTTCACCTTCATATTTATCTTGCTGTTTCCTGATCATATCTATGTATCTTCCATTTGTGCATCATGAACCCAGCAAAGAATTTCTGTAGTCAACCTTGTGTAATTTCATGTAGCTGGTTTCTCAACTAAACTCCATGTCTGCTTGTCAGCAATCATTATGCAGTTTTGGAATTGATTGGGATTTATCTATGAATTTTTCCATTTTTATACAGCTCCTAATATGTCCATTCTATTTATTCTTAATGAGATACTAAATGTATTATTATCAGTAGTAATAGGAGTGATGTGTCTTTGCTGATATACAGCAGATCTGCTTCAAAATCTGTGTTTACTTGGTTTTTCAGAGTGGTGAGGTAGTGTGTGACATAGCAACAACAAACCAGTGGCACTTTGATGTTTCATGGTGTCCGAGGAATCCGGCACTAATTGCAAGCTCTAGTTTTGATGGACATGTAAGTGTGTACTCACTCACTGGAGGTACACAGCAAGCGCAAACCAGCACCAAGGTTAGTAAATGTTACTCATGTAGAGGCAAATTTGAACCTACCTTATTCAAAAGGGAATGAATACATCTGACACACAGTTAAATATAAGAGACAAACCATTTTTTAAATGTACTGTTATGGGTAAGCTAAGGCAATCTTCCAACTCTCATCATTACAGAAAAAAATGCCTGACTGATTTTGAAGGTTGTCTGTAATGGCTTTGTGTAGCACTGAGAAATTACATTTATAAAGCTGTGTATTCTCTTACAGATAGCAGACTCATTTCCAGGGATGGACGCATATGTTCAGGCACCAGTGCCAGCTCAGCAGCAAGTCACTGTTGACTTACGAAAACCGCCAAAATGGCTGAGAAGACCTGTGGGTGCTTCTTTTGGGGTAAGTCATATGGATAGATCACCATTTGTAATTGATTTCATCATTAAATTCTGTGTGTGGTATGGTTCTTCTCCAGGATACTCCGACCACAGCTAGCCACTTAATGAGATAATATGTCAAGCTCTCCCTGATGTTGTATATGAGCTACAAACACTCCCTTGTATTTCATTTACCAATTTTACTCAGTTTTTGAAATGATTTATCCATTATGAATACTGCAGCCATAAAATATGGATTTATGATCTTTCTGGCCAAGTTGTAAACTTTATTGTGAACTGTGACTATTTTGGGCACTATATTCATTATCAAGTGATAGGCATATGCATTCATGAGAAGGAATAACTCTTCTTGTCATTCATAAAATGGCCAAAGTAATGGCTCTGGTACATTACACTTATTAGAAAGTAAGGAGAAAACCAAATTATCCTTTACATAAAATTACACCAACATTTTCACAGAGACACGTATGTCAAATAGACAGGCACTGTTCAGACATCTAGGAGAAAGAATTCAAGAAAACAGATACACAAAGAGAAAGAGAGTATGGAATATGACTGTGAAAATGGAATGCTTTTACTCAAGTGAATGCCTGTTACTGAAGTGTACATTAGGTAAACTAGGAATGATAAAGAGAAGAATCACATGGAAACTTTTAGGTCCAATATGAAGCAAAGAAGCCGCAAAATTAAGGAGGAATTGCAAAATGTCAAAATACAAACCAATAAGGAAAAGAAGACTGATATAGTATTTGTGCGAATATAGGCAGCACTTTTTTTCGTAAATTTTGGCTCGAAAAATTATGGTGCGACGTATAATAGATTTTTCCCCTTTCAGATCATAAATTGTCAATTGCAGAATAACATGTTCACCTATCTTGTGGGTTGAAATTAATACCATTGCAAGTTACTGTAGTTATTTTTATGAACCATCAAAGACATATGAAGAAAATAGCAGAAAAACCTGTACATTGTTTGCAAATACAGTAACTATCCTTGAAAAAAGAAACCACTGCGGCAGTGCTTTTCAGCATCACATGTATGCATTTCAGTGCCACATGTATGTATTTGCCCACTATACTCTGCCACTTTACTTAGTTTACTGCTGTTTGGCATATCAAAATAGACCAGTGATGCTTCGTCTGAATTCCCTATTTCGAGATATAAATAACTTCTGCATCAAAGCTCACCACATAACACTGGAAAGATAAGAAACTATTTTTGTAACCTTGAGGCAGGTTTTGCGCAGTTGTAGTTCTGCAATGAACAGATAGGTCATTTTGTTGCATAAAGTGTCAGACCCATCCATCCAAAACTTTAAATACCATTGGTGAAATGTTTATTGTACTGGTATGTGCTATTTTGGAGCCTTCAATTTGAATCATTTCAGTTGTGGCAGCATAACCATATTTCCTGTTTTGAACTACAGAATCAAGCAAATTCTTTTTTTTTGCATCTGGGTACTTGCAGTTTTGCCCTCGCAATGTACACCAACTTTTTGAACTGTATACCATTGACAAATGTTTTGGTCATCTACATGAAATCTACATTCAGCTTCCTATTTCCCATGCCCCTTTGCATAATTCATAGCTGATAACTTGAAGTTGCTCAATTGTTAAGTTGGGTGCCAACATAATATAGTGTCTGCATCATGTACTTAGTAGTAATACCTTGTAATTGGAGGTCAATTTAGTAGTATGGCATAAATTAGAGATTTACTTTTTACTGTAATCTTGTGTCAAAAGTTTAGGTATGGCCTACATTTGTACACAGCCTATATTCGTGCATATGTGGTATCTTGTGGGCATTTGTACATGATAAATGCAAACAGGCCAAGGAAAGAGAATCTCTGGGAAAGTAAATTGACAACAAACTGGATCTGAGAAGTTAAAAGAAATATATATCCAACACACAAGCAGAATAAGAAGTGGCAGAAAGAGAGGTTTTTAGTAGGGCCCTAAGGCAGAAGCACTAATAGAAAAAGTGTCAAATAGTCAAAAGTAAGAAAAAAGTGACTTAGTGTAAAGACAAAACAATGCTGTAGGGAAAGTAAACAGCAAATGAGAATGAATGGAAATTGTAACGGGGTCCGTTCTCGGAAAAGGATAAGGGCAAGTGTCATATCGCCTTTATTTGTCAAAATGTAACACTGCTGACCATGCATATCCCACCAACAGCATGCTATGGATCTGAACTCTTGATTTTGTATTTGGAATGTTAAACGGGCACCAACTAGCAGACTGTCAGCTATGTAAGAATGGCGTGTCTTCTGTTTTCCTAACGGCTTTCTTAATTGATTTCCAGCTATTTTTTGTTTCCGTACTTGCTACTATTGGAATGTAGTCCCTCAGTTGTGACCTTTTTGAAATTATTTGCAGATCGGATGCATGTCATCATTAGTACCTTTTTTTAAAGTTTGTGATATGTTTTGAATTGATTGAAATCAAATGTGAATCAGCGTAACATGTGATTGTGCTTTCTATTTAAAGCTGTTCTCAGCACTCAATTTGAAAATCCACAATGCTTTATTGGTGATGGTATGCCTTTGCCTTCCCTCAGTATTTGAACTGGCTGATGTAAGGCATGTTGCAAATATACAAATCATTGCCACATTACCAGAGGTATAAAAAAATCCAGAAGTCCCTAGGACCAACAAAGGATAACAACTGAGTAATATCTTCATGTCAGAATGAAGTTTCAACAAGCTTCTTGCTTTTCATCTGACCTAATGTCTGGATCTTGTTGGATGCTGCTATTTATCTGGTTTGGGTTTTATCTTCCTTCTCTCAGAATCACACTAGAAGGGCCAATGGTAAAAACTCTGAAGTGGAAGTTCCAAATGGTAGAGGATTGGCCACATGTCATGCACTCTTTATTTTTACTGCTTCTGTGATTAGAGAATCCCAGAAAGCCCTGGCACAATAGAGCATCTTTGTGTCTCGGAAGTTGAATGTCTGTTCCTTGAAGATGCTATGCTCCACAGTCACCAACTTGTGTACGTAGACAATGCAGAAATGTGTCACATGTTCTCCAAGCCTCTGTGAGCCTCAGTGTTGGGTTGGCCTATGAGTGTACATCTGTTCTTTGGATATGTTGTCTGATATTTACCCATGTAGCGACTAAACATCACTTAGCTACTATTTTTTATAGCCAGTTGCTGTTCCTATATTCTAGTGTTACACCAGTATGCCTTGATTTCCAAGGGCAAGTTCTTCCAGAGTATAACCATCTCTTATCTTTTCCCACTGCTTCATTTTTTTCTCACATGATTGTGAGTTTCTATTCTCCTTCTATCTATTTTTCTTCTTCTTTCATTTTACTTTTCATCCACCTAGACTGAATGTCGATGATTTCCCAAATATCTTACAGTGAATTCTGGGATGATTCCATTGAGAACAAGCCTACTGGGTCTTCGATTCTCGCGCAGTGTTAGTTGGTGCTCTGTCTTTAATGGTTTTATCCTCAATGGAACGTTCATTCTACTTCTAGTAATACTATATACATGTCTTATACTTCTGTATCTGTGTAGGAGGGTTTGATTGTGTAAATTTCAATGACTTCTTTTCTTTTTGTTTTGGCCTACTAGGGACCATGGGGTTCATCTTAACTCTCAGCTAGGGTTTTCTGCTTTCCCTTGGCCTTCATCTTCTGGCTGTGAGCCTGCTTCCTCTCATCAGTCCCCTTAGGCCTGGTGGTGCGTGTACACTTCTTGCTTGAGAGAGACAGTGGGAAGACTACCTGCAGGATGGCCTGCCAGTATTGAGTTTGGTTCTCAGTTGTTTTTAATGGGATGTGCAGTTCCTCTAAGTCCGATTTAACAGAGACGATGCACTTGGCTTTGAACGCTGTCCCCCTACTTGTCACTGTGAGGATCCTGTTGGTGAACCTGGATGATTCAGGTGGGTCATGTGCTCATAGAAGGTCAGCCGCCTTTTCCTCATACCTGTGACTATGTCTTCCTGATCTTCGTAGAGCTCGTTATTTTGCCTGATTCTGTAGGTACCGTCTTCCTCTCTTATGGGTCCTAGTATTCTCCTCAGGATCTTCCTCTCTTTAAGTTCTAGTTTCCTGAGTGGGCCCTTTCGATTCATCGAGAGAGGCACTCAGAGGCATAGAGTGCAGAGGGTTTTACTATCGAGTCGTAGTGCTTCAGCTTTATGTTCTTGGATAGGTACTTGGAGGTATAGATGTTCTTACAGGAATGACAGGCCCTCTCTAACTTGGTGCACCTGGCTTCTATGGTCTCACTTGCTGAGATCCATTCTCCCAAGTACTTGACTGCAGGAACTTTACAGATAGTATTGTTTCCTAGTGGGATTGTAGAAGCAGCCTACTTGATACTGGTGATGAGCTCAGTCTTCTGTATGTTGACCCTCAAGCCGGTTTTTGCTACAATACTGTAGAATAGCCTCGTCCATGCTGTTGGCCATTAGTGTGACATCGTCAGCAAAATTTGAATTATTGTTATGTCATTTGGCCCATTTTCTTCAATCTTTATCATTGTTTCCTCCATCTTCTTAGTCTTAATTTTCTTTTCACACATTTTTATCCATTATGGTTAGAGAACACCACAGCTGTTTTCATGAATTACATGGTAGGAAATACAGCAACAGGCCACAACTTTTTTTGGAAATGATTTTACTGTACCATTACTAGTTCCAGGTCTGAGCCCATTGTCAGATGGTAGTGTTGATTTCTTGGCAAGGCTTACATTGTGTCCTAAAGTGTAACGAAGTTTTATTGATTACATAATTTACAAATGGTTTTACATTGTATATAAGCTCTGTACAGTGAACTTGTACTTAATTCATGAAAATCTCTCCTTTACACCTACTGAGTGGGGTAGTGCAGTGTTTAGCACACTGGACTCGCATTTGGGATGACGATGGTTCAAACCCGTATCCAGCCCTCCTGATTTAGGTTTTCCGTGGTTTCCCAAAATTGCTTAAGGCAAATGCCTGGATGGTTTCTTCGAAAGGGCACAGATAATTTCCTTCTCCTTCCTTCCCTGATCTAAGACTGTGCTCCATGTCCTTTACATGTTATATAAGAGATAAGTTTGATTCTCAGTTTTGATCCATGCTAATCCATGAGATAAACTAAATACAAAAGAAGAGCTACCTTTGTTTACATTTGCTGGTGATTTGATGTGCCAAAGAATGTATGTGTACAGATATGGTAAACTTACGGACCTACTGCAAAGATAGTTATTTGTAGTAAGATCATTTTAAAGCCGTACGCTTAATTTTTTAAGTTTGAAAGCTGCTGGTAATGGCCACTGAAGAATATTTTCTCCATAATTTTTTTTTCTGTCACTTCAAATTATGAGTAGTTTGAAATTTTGGAGGTACATTTTGTTTCTTTATTCTTGTTGATCATTCAGGACATGGTCAGGTTTACAGTGAGTGTGGTTGTAGTTTCTAATTATTCTAACAAATCAATTTGTACTCCTTTTTCTGCAAAATGTAATATTTCTAAGTATTCTTCAATGCTCATCTCTGTGTTTTCTGTGTTTGACCAAGTGAGCAGTGAAGGTTGATTTATTTGGGTTGTTGAGCTTGAGAGCATCGACATGTTCTCAGTATTATACATTGAAACTCCTACCAGTTTGACCAGTCTAAAATTTGACTGGTTTGATGCAGCTCTCCATGCTACTCTATCCTGTGCAAGCTTCTTCATCTCCCAGTACTTACTGCAACCTACATCCTTCTGAATCTGCTTAGTGTATTCATCTCTTGGTCTCCCTCTACGATTTTTACCCTCCGCGCTGCCCTACAATGCTAAATTTGTGATCCCTTGATGACTCAGAACATGTCCTATCAACCGGTCCCTTCTTCTTGTCAAGTTGTGCCACAAACTCCTCTTTTCCCCAATTCTATTCAATACCTCCTCATTAGTTATGTGATCTATCCATCTAAACTTCAGCTTTCTTCTGTAGCACCACATTTCGAAAGCTTCCATTCTCTTCTTGTCCAAAAAATTTATCATCCATGTTTCACTTCGATACATGGCTACACTCCATACAAATACTTTCAGAAATGACTTCCTGACATTTAAATCTATACTCAATGTTAACAAATTTCTCTTCTTCAGAATCACTTTCCTTGCCATTGCCAGTCTACATTTTATATCCTCTCTACTTCGACAATCATCAGTTATTTTATTCCCCAAATAGCAAACCTCCTTTACTACTTTAAGTGTCTCATTTCCTAATCTAATTCCCTCAGCATCACCCGACTTAATTTGACTACATTCCATTACCCTTGTTTTGCTTTTGTTGGTGCTCATCTTATATCCTCCTTTCAAGACACTGTCCATTCCGTTCAACTGCTCTTCCAAGTCCTTTGCTGTCTCTGACAGAATTACAATGTCATCAGCAAACCTCAAAAGTTTTTATTTCTTCTCTATGGATTTTAATTCGTACTCCAAATTTTTCTTTTGTTTCCTTTACTGCTTGCTCAATATACAGATTGAATAACATCGGGGAGAGGCTACAACCCTGTCTCACTCCTTTCCCAACCACTGCTTCCCTTTCATGCCCCTCGACTCTTATAACTGCCATCTGGTTTCTGTACAAATTGTAAATAGCCTTTCGCTCCCTGTATTTTACCCCTGCCACTTTTAGAATTTGAAAGAGAGTATTCCAGTAACCATTGTCAAAAGCTTTCTCTAAGTCTACAAATGCTAGAAACGTAGGTTTGCCTGTCCTTAATCTATTTTCTAAGATAAGTCATAGGGTCAGTATTGCCTCACGTGTTCCAGCATTTCTACGGAATCCAAACTGATCTTCCCCGAGGTCGGCTTCTACCAGTTTTTCCATTCGTCTGTAAAGAATTCGTGTTAGTATTTTGCAGCTGTGACTTATTAAACTGATATTTCGATAATTTTCACATCTGTCAACAACTGCTTTCGTTGGGATTGGAATTATTATATTCTTCTTGAAGTCTGATGGTATCTCGCCTGTCTCATACATCTTGCTCACCAGATACATCTTGTCAGGACTGGCTCTCCCAAGGCTATCAGTAGTTCTAATGGAATGTAGTCTACTCCCGGGGCCTTGCTTCGACTTAGGTTTTTCAATGCTCTGTCAGACTCTTAGCGCAGTATTATATCTCCCATTTCATCTTCATCTACATCCTCTTCCATTTCCATAATATTGTCCTCAAGTACATCGCCCTTGTATAGAACCTCTATATACTCCTTCCACCTTTCTGCTTTCTCTTCTTTGCTTAGAACTGGGTTTCCATCTGAGCTCTTGATATTCATACAAGTGGCTCTCTTTTCTCCAAAGGTGTCTTTAATTTTCCTGTAGGCGGTATCTATCTTACCCCTGGTGAGATAAGCCTCTACATCCTTAAATTTGTCCTCTAGCCATCCATGCCTAGCCAATTTGCACTTCATGTCAATCTCATTTTTGAGACGTTTGTATTCCTTTTTGCCTGCTTCATTTACTGCATTTTTATATTTTCTCCTTTCATCAATTAAATTCAATATCTTCTGTTACCCAAGGATTTCTACTAGCCCTTGTCTTTTTACCTACTTGATCCCTTGCTGCCTTCACTATTTCATCCCTCAGAGCTATCCATCCTTCTTCTACTGTACTTCTTTCCCCCATTCCTGTCAGTTGTTCCCTTATGCTCTCCCTGGAACTCTGTACAACCTCTGGTTTAGTCAGTTTGTCCAGGTCCCACCTCCTTAAATTCCCACCTTTGTGCAGTTTCTTCAGCTTTAATCTACAGTTCATAACCAATAGATTGTGGGCAGAGTCCATATCTGCCCCTGGAAATGTCTTACAATTTAAAACCTGGTTCCTAAATCTCTGTCTTACCATTATATAATCTATCTGATACCTTCTAGTATCTCCAGGATTCTTCCATGTATACAACCTTCTTTTATGATTCTTATACAGTGCCTAACCACCATAATTCTCACCCTTATTCTCACTCTGTAGCTGAGATGTAGGGAAGGATGAGAGTTGTTGATATCAATAAATTGTGGCATAGTGTGTTTGCTGTTGTATTGGAAATCACTCTTAAGATTTCAGGCAAGGTATTAGATTAGCATTGTAATGTAGAATGTCAGTCCCCAGACCCGCCTAGGGGACAGTGTAGTAGGCAATGGCTATTTTTTCTGGAATTATTGCCAAAGCAATTCAACATCTAACAGTCCATCAGTGCCAGGTGGGAATGGAGCAGGGCACCTGAGACTTTGGCTCAGCATGGCCCAAGCATACAACTCTTACTCCTTCATGCTGGAAGTGGATTCTGCATTGTCAGCACACAACATACAGTTATAGCAAGACTTTTTAGAACATGGTAAGGCACCTCATGACAGAATTTAAGAAAAATTCTAGTTACCTTCATTTAACCATATCAGTTGCCCAACTCTGGGAAGAAACCATCATAAAACTGAAGCAAGATCTTAGTGTTAACTTCAGTAGCTTTGTTGGGATGATACTGAAGCAAATAGTGAACTGCTACCATGTATAGATCCTGTAAGTGTTGGAGGATCAATGCAAAAAATGCGAATGAAGTAATTAAAGTAGGGAAGCTGAAATGTGCCTATAAATCAGTTTCGCATTTCTCTGAAAGTAGATGAATAAAATGCAGTGGAGTCCAAAATGAATATGGAATAGTATGAGAGTCATTCAGCAAATTCTTATAAAAAGATAGAAAAACTGATTATTTTGGGATTTTTAAAAAAAAAATTTCAGCATAAACTCGTTTAACTCTGTACAATTTTCCAAGCATTGTCCCAACTTCTTTAAGCCATCTGCAAAAGTAGGATCTTGTAAGGTCTGCAAAATAGGCATATGTGGGCAGTGACCTCTCAGTTCAATGTGACTGCCATCAAAACTGTACAGCTGTGCACTGGGACATTGTCATGATGGAAGATGATGATTTTCTTTTTCAAATGAGGATGGTTTAACCCGAACCTTTGCAATAATGATGCACTAAACTCTCCAGTTATTATTTGTTCCTTTTTCAAGTAATTGACATGGATGATTCTGTGTGCATCCCTCTGAACTGTGGCCATCACCTTGCTTGATCAATTTCCCCATCTTTGCTTTCATCGGAGCCTGTTTGCCCCCAAAAACCCACTGTTTTGATTCTACCTTAAGTCTTTGGAGTATAGTAGTGTATCCATATTTTGTCCACAGTTACATACTGACATAGAAACTTGGCAGGATTGTGATGGAAAAGTTTCAAAAAGCCCTCAGCGTGGAAAGCACGGTTGTGTTTAATCTCCACTGAGAGCTAATATTGCACTCATCTTGCTGAGATTTTTCTCACACCAAATTTTTCTGTGCAGATTTGAAAACTCTGTACCTTGCCATAGGCCTGTGGCCTTAACTATTTCGTGCACTTTGATTTGTCGATCAGGCAAAACCATATTGTAGAGGTTGTCAACTATTTTGGGGGTGGTAACTTCCACTGTATGTCCTGAACAATGTTCATCTTTTGTGAATGTGCGGCCACATTTAAACTCATTCATGTAATTGTAAATAGTTACAAACACAGGAGCTGATGTGCCGTGAACTTCATCCAACTCAGTTTTGACCTCTTTCAATGTTAATTCTTGTAAATAGAAATGTTTAATTACTGCTTGAAACTCACTTTTTCCATGTTGAGAAATAAACACTAGCTTGTTGCTTCAATTGATAGGAACAATGAAACTAAGTGATGGATACGGCTTCAACTTCATTTGCCCTGAAGCAACAGATGATGCTTATTACCACCAAATCATTTCGATACTGTGAGTGGTGTCTCTTGGATGTTCTAAGGTCTTATTGAACTACTCTTGTATTATATGAGCAGAAAGATGCAGTATAAAGATGACAATAATACTTTGAAAATTGATATGCAGGAAATAATGAAGATCTACAGCTGGAGAACACTGAGGAAGTTGATCTGGAGGAAGAGGGAGATTATATCTTGCACAAAGAGTGTGACCTTGCAGTCATGGACAGTTAAAATCTGGGAAAGCTACTGGGGTTGATTATATACCAGCAGAAATCTTCAAGGCTACTGGAAAACAGCTACATGGAGAACTGTTCCAACTCATACAAGTTGTATAAAACCAGGAAGCTCCCAATATAATTTAAAAAAAGTTCTTACAGTTCCAATACCAAAGAAGGCATCTGCAAATAAATGTGCATGTAATACAGCCATGTTTGGTAACTCACACCTCCAAGATCTTGACTTCTATCATTCTAGGGAGGACTGAAGGCATGATAGATGCAGTATCATTCATGGACAACCAGTTTGGCTTTAGAAGAGGTGTAGACACATGAGAACCAATACCTGCCTTATGATTGATTCTTTAGCAAAGACTAAAGAAGGCTAAAGATACAGGGCTGTTCATTTTCTCCTGTCTTGTTCAAAGGATTCATTCAGAGGGTAACAGCTGAAGTTACCATCTGCATAGACAAATATCTTGGAAAAGACATAATAAAGATGTTTGTTTCGGGCGTGCTTCTGTAAGGAAGAAAGGAGGAGATGGAGGAGGAGGAGGAGAATAAAAGTGTACCCCTCATCTCTTTTAGAGAGATCATGAGGTTTCGTCTGCTCTTGGTAACCGAACCTAGCAAGAAGCACTTAAACAGACGTTGTTGTTCAAATATCCCGTGATAAATGCCTTTCTTTTAATCTGAAGTTTGCCTGAGATGCTATTAGTCATTTTAACCTTGGATGGCTTATTGAATGGTTCTTCTGAACACATCCTCCTCCTCATTGTACAGGCTTTGCTTGTTCAGTTGTGAGTTTACAAGCTGATTTGCAGATTTATTGTGAGTTTTAAGTTGGGAGCAGTGACAAGCTGCAGTTATTGATTTCAGAATCTGATTCTGAATTTATCCCTCCTGAACACTGAGATGAGATGAAATGGCCTTCATCAGACTCTCCATAGGTAATTGCCATCTGATTTTTCTCGAGTAGAGGACCCACCATTGAGTGGTGTTTCTCGCACACACATTTCATAAGGCCAGATTTTAAATGATTCTTTTTTTCTTTTGTGGTGAGGGCAATTGCAAAACCTACCTCTTCAGTAAAATTTGTTATGTGGTTAATATCTGAGCAAATGTAGAGAAGTACCACACCTGATGAGTATTGAAACATTTTGCTGTGACTTGTCCTATGTTACATTACACTGCACTACGTAGTGAATGACATAAAATAGAGTAGCAGGTTACGTATGTTGCTCAGTGTGAAAATGTCATCTGTCTGAGATGTGGTTTTCGTCACTAGTACTGTATCAAGGAGAATATTTATCTTGCTGATAACACACACAGTCATGAGCAACTACACAGCAATTTCTGTCTGCAGAAAACATATCTATATGTGGTTTCATTTTTGACACCATGAAAATAAGTGATTGATTTGTTAGCTGAAGCCGGCTGCCATGCCCGAGCGGTTTAGGTGCGTCAGTCTGGAACCGTGTGACTGCTACTGTCGCATCTTGCTGATAACACACACAGTCATGAGCAACTACACAGCAATTTCTGTCTGCAGAAAACATATCTATATGTGGTTTCATTTTTGACACCATGAAAATAAGTGATTGATTTGTTAGCTGAAGCCGGCTGCCATGCCCGAGCGGTTTAGGTGCGTCAGTCTGGAACCGTGTGACTGCTACTGTCGCAGGTCGAATCCTGCCTCATGCATGAATATGTGTGATATCCTTAGGTTAGTTAGGTTTAAGTATTTCTAAGTTCTAGGGGACTGATGACCTCAGCTGTTAAGTCCCATAGTGCTCAGAGCCATTTGAACTTTTTTTTTTTTTTTTTTTTTTTTGGGCAGCTGAAGAATGTGATTATTTTCTTCATAATTTGTTGTAGTACAAATGACAAATGAAAGAACTATAATGCGCCCTATACTAAGTGTTATTTGCTGTGTACTCCATAGGAATTTAGCTATCAGACAGTGTTGACCATACTTACCAAATTTGTGAATGACAAGTCAAGAATTACTTTAAGATAACTGAAAATAGACATTTGATACTTTACTTAAGTTGGACATAGATAACCATGTATGAGTAAAATAGAAAAAAATTATTGTTTTTGGTGCACTTCTGTTTCAGTTTGGAGGTAAATTGGTCACATTTGCAAATGAAGCTCTTCCAGCCCAGCAGCAACAGCAGCAGCCAGTGCAACAGTCACGTGTTGTGTACCTGTGCCGGGTGGTGACAGAGCCAGAGATTGTAGCTCGTTCCAACCAGTTGGAGGCTGCTCTGCAGTATGGGCAATTTGTGGACTACTGTAGGACCAAAGTGGCCAGCAGCAGCACGGCACATGAGAGGGCTGTATGGAGCTTCCTTCGGGCTAGTTTTGAGAGCAACCCAAGGGCCGAGTTTCTCGACTTACTCGGTTTCAGGCCGGATGAACTTAATGTTAAGGTTTCTGTTATATTTTGACTCCATTGATATTCCATCAAGGAAAGCATTTTCTAACATATATATTTTCCATTGCTTTTGAATTAACACTAGAAAACATGGAAGCATGTGCCCCTGCATGCTGTGATGCTGTGTGAAATTAGAGGCATTAAGGAAACATCGACATTTCACCAAATGTATTTGTAGTTAAATGTTTTGTAAATGTTTTTAATACCAATTTTATCCTTATTTTGGAAGTTACTTTTGTGCATAATTTTTTAAAAATTTGTTTCTATTTTGAATATGCTAATGCTGTACTAATTGTTGATTTTGTTAGTCCACTCCTTGTTATTTTATATTTGAAAATCAAAAATAGTTTGCAGCGACAACAATATGATCAGTACTTGTAAATTAAATGTGACACAGTGGGGTAGAGACAGTGTCAGTAAGGAACTGTCCTTATTGACATGAAATGTTGTAAATCATGACTGTACCATAGGAAGAGGTTGTCAGTGTAAAGCAGTTTGGCAGAAGTGGTAAAAATACAGAAGTTAGTGTGAAACTACAGTTTTTCCATTCAAATGATTTATCCCACATATTGGGCTACATTTGTAAAGCATGATACAAAATAAGTCAGAGGAAAAAAGGCACCTGTGCAGATTGTCATTGCTGCATTTTTAGATGGTTCTTCAGGACCCCATGTTTAACTGACGAGTGGTATTCATTTCTTTATTCTACTCAGGTACGTTAATTGAAAGAAGGTGATAGGGCACACGGGTTAGCTGTGTAGTTTGTCATCAGATAGTCTATTTCGAATCCTCATCTGGCTGTCCTGAATTAAGTTTGCTAGGACATTCAAAATCGAGAACGACTTTCTTAGGAGACCACAGATAGCTTCTCTATCGTTCTGTCTCACTAGCCCTCATCAAATTATTTAAAAACTGTAATTTAAGGCATCCATTTCAGTTCCTCATCAATATTCACAGCCAAAGATTTTGAACATTCCATTTTAGTTACTATGTTTGCCAACCTTATTCTGCTGTTTCTGATTAACAAGGAGGAGCCGGACCTTGCAACCCATCAGTTTTGAGCATTTGTGAGATACTAGTTTAGGAGCCCTCAAAAGTTGCCCCTGTGAAAATGTTTAGGTTACAATGCCTGTGCCATTACATGCAATCAATTTTGGATCAGATGGAATTGTTAGAACACACAACAATTAGGAAATTTTATTTATACCTATCAGATCTGCAATCTAATAGTTTCTAAGAAATCAAAGAATTGGTCATTTTAATGTCACAAATGTACATAATTAGAAAAGCCCACACTAACTGTTGTGGTTGGCAAGTGGTATGAGGCCTGCATTTAAATGTATAGGTAACACTCAGAGCACACAGCTATGATCACACTTTTTACAATATTTTTTTATTCTTAGGCAAGAGGATGTAAACTGTTGTGAAAGTTATAGATCAGCATAGGCATCTGTGAACTTTTATGAGACATGTTTGATCATCTGTACGTATTGTATTTTTTGTATTCTATATGTTTTTTCTCACAACATATATTACTCTTTTTTGAAGATGAAAAAATGACCAGAAATGTTACACAATTAAAATCTTTTTATTGTATTTTTTCAGTTTAGCTATCTAAATTGTATAACTTGAGGCTTCCGAAATGCAATGAAAAAGATGGTCTCTGTATATCCTCATAGGGACTACTCCTAGTTTATGTACATTCCACAGCTGCCATAGATATTTCTTTTTCTCTCTTTCTGACAACAAGATATGTTTCATATAGTGTTATAGCACATGTGGTATGTGTCAAAATCAACCACGAAGAGAAAGGTGTTCATGAAGGTAAACCATAATTGGCATAAAATATGTGCATGCAGGAAAATTGCTTTCAGTTAGAACGCTTGGTGTTAAGAATTTCTCAGCCTTCTGTGCTTTTATGATGAAATTTAACAAAATCGAGTTAAGAGATATATGAGCACTTGTTCATCTTCACTACTGTGGAGCACATCTCTTCTAACTGAACAAATGCTCATAGCTCTTAAGGTGTGCAAAGTAAATAAATAAATAAATAAATAAATAAATTCTCTTGCCAAAGAGTTAAAAATATTGACAAAACTGTGTCCGAACCTGTATTGTGTGTGATCTGAACATGGCCCTTGTAGCACATGCCCATCTTCTCAGAATGGGATATCCTTATCATGTTTGTTTGCAACAGTTCAGAATATTTTACAGAATGCAATTAATCACACACACACACACACACACACACACACACACGATTTGTCCGAATGTGAGCTGTCTATTTTCATTCTGTTTTGTGTGCCTGTCAACGCCTTTATGCGTCTATTATTCAGCGAGCTGCTATCCTCACTCCTGAATGATGTACATTCTATCAGAACTTTCCATACCATATTTGTATTTTACAGAATGTTACTTCAGAAATTGTCAAATCAATATTTACTAAAACAGATGGGAAATGCATACCATAACTTTGACAGAAAAATTGGTTTCTTATGGTAATTGAAATTCCCGGTGGACTGTGAATAATTTAAAGAATAAAGATAACAGCTCACTAAATAGCATATGTGTTGAGTTGGCAAAAGGCTCATAGCTTGTGGCCATATGTATACCATATAGCTCAAAAAAAAAATTGTCCAAAAGCTAGCAAAGTTCTTGGTCTTGTTGATGTGCGTTCAGATGACTCAGTGCCTTTGCTATTTGGCAAGTTATCATTATTTTTAAATTATTTAAATTGTTTGCTTATATTTACTCACTGAATGTAGGAGTCTAGACCCATTTATCTGCTTTTGAATGACGTTCTTGTAATCCATTTTCCTGCATCTTCAGAAATTGCACAAGTGTAATGATTTTGACATAATTACACTATTTTAATCACATTAGGTTGCATTTGTGCCTTGTAATGATACCTAACTGTATTTATGGTTCTTCAAGCTTCTAGTCATCTTTGAAAGTGGCATGAAATACCTTTCTTCTGTAAATAATGAGACAAATGCTTATTCCACCTATTCTATTTAACAACTAAGAAGTTATTTTTAGAATTGTGAAATACACACAGTTTATTTTAATAGGCCACCAGGACTGTTTTTAGTTGTATTATAAGTCCATACAAGCAATGTGCATGTACGTTTGCAACTGCTTAGACAGAGGTGCTGAAAATAATTATTTTGTTGCAGCTTAGCAAATTTGGAAAACCTGCTAATGCAAGATCCAGCCCAATGCTTGATGGCTTGAATGACAGGATGGCAGCTCTTGGACGAGAAGTAAGTATAATGCAACTTTGTTTGTTAGATGAAAACTGGATTTCATTAAGGTCTTCTTCATAGTTATTCTTCAGTAGCATGTAAATAGTGTGCTGGACCAGGACTCGAACTCGGAACCTATACCTTTTGCGGGCGAGTACACTACTGACTGAGCTACCCAAGAATGGCTCACAACCTGTCCTCATGGCTTTACTTCCACCAGCACCTCATCTCCTGCAAGTTTTGCAGAAGGGCTTGTATGAAGTTTGGAAGGTGGAACTAACACTCTGAGAAGAAAGGATATTGCAGAGACATGGCTTCTCCACAGCCTGGGCAATGTTTCCTGAATGAAATTTTCACTCTGCAGTGGAGTGTGCACTGACGTGAAACTTCTTGGTGGATTAACACTGTGTGCTGGACTGAAACTTGAACTCGGGATCTTTGCCTTTCACGGGCAAGTGCTTTACCAACTGAGCTTTCCAAGCACGATTCATACCCCGTCCTCACAGCTTTACTTCTGCCAGTACCTCATCTCCTACCTTTGCAACTTTCACTTGCACACAAAAGGCATTGGTCCCAAGTTCGAGTCTTGGTCCGGCACACAGTTTTAATCTGACAGGAAGTTTAATATCAGTGCACACTCTGCTGCAGAGTTGAAAATTTCATTCCAGTAGCATGTAAATATTTTACTCTTTTCAGTGTTAAGTGTAGTAAGTTGTATAATCAACAGTGAAATGATACCAAGTAGAGGAGTCACTTAACAGTCAGTCACATTTAAAGTACCGTACATTGAAAAGTAAACTAAGCTTAGACTAGACATCAGCGTCGTACTTGCACGATATTTCAGTAGCGTAACTCGTTACCATCATCAGGTGCAACCTGAGACTACTACTCGAGTGGATCTTCTGGAGCATTGCCATTCCCTTTTCCATCCACTGCAGCCCTGGGTGTTCCCTTTGTGGTCCGCGCCTGCCAGACACTCTCCTGGGTGTTCCATCTTCGTTCTGGTGCATTTGGAATCCTGCCTGTGGTACCAGGCATTCCCCCTGTCGTCCTCTCCCACTCACTGTGATCTGCTGGAGTGTTGCCATTCCATTTTCGGTCCACTGCAGTTTGAGATGTTCCCTCTGCTGTCCGCGCCTGTCGGTCCTGACCCTGGGTGTTCCATCTTCGGTCTGGTGCACCTGGAACTCTGTATGGGGATCGTTCTCCATGTTCACACCTTCAGTTCTTCTATTTGTGGAGTGCTGTAGCTGTCCTCATTGCTTCTTCAGCAATTCCAGAGCAGGATCCCAGGCTCTACGTAGCTGGTACCCTGTGTCATGGTTCATGAGATTATCGGTCACTTTTATCTATATTGACTCCTTTATAACACTGTCCCAAAATCTGGGCGTCTGTGCTAGATACTTGGTTTCTTCATAATTCATGGCATGACGTAGTTCTAGGCAGTTTTCAGCAATGACTAATTTTGTTGCCTGTCTTAATTGGGTGTGCCTCTGATGTTCCTTGCACTTGATATCTACTGTTCTTGTTGTCTGGCCAATGTAGGACATGCCACATTGGCAAAGTATATTATAAATCCCTTGTTTCCGTAAACCCATGCCGTCCTTGACATTCCCCACCACAAAGAGAACACCGAGGACTGCAGCGGATGGAAAAGGGAACGGCAATGCTCCAGAAGACCACAGCGAGCGTGTGCGGACCGCAGAGGGAGTGCCTGGTGAAGGGGGAAGGCCACAGGCATAAATACTGGACCAGGTCCACTCGGGTGATAGTCTCAGGTCGCACCTGATGAAGGTAATGAGTTACGCTACCGAAATATCATGCAAGTACGATGCTGATATCCGGCAGAACACCCGACAACCCAAGATGTCCTTAGATTGCTGGGAAAGCCTGAAGAATTACAAGCTTAGACTAGCTAAGTTGACTTTTAAATGTGCCTGTCTGCTGCACAAAGCCTCATCTATGTAGTGATAGCACTCCATTTCATTTTTGTTATTCCATCTGGGGTTTTCCGTTCTAAGGTGTAATGAGATTCATGTAGATAAAAGATAATTAATAATAAACTACAATTACGTTAAAGTGGTTCATAATCTGTGCTGACTGGTGTGACCTGTTTATCTGGCGAGTTCACTTTCTCATTAGACTTGTAATTGACTAAATCTTTATTTCTTTCTTTTTTACTTTCTATCGCATCTTGCATATTAATGTACTTCGTCCAAATTTGTGTTTCTAATGATTATCATATGTCTGTGAGCATTTACTTTCAGTTCAGCATATTTACAGGTGTTCTTTAGAGAAAACAATATTTGGAAATGAAACTACATTGAGAGAAGATGATAAACTTGTTTCCTATGTTCAAAACAACCACTAAATATATTTAATGAAATCTCTTGGCTGTAAGTTATGTTTGAATGGTCTTTGTAATAAGGGTTGTTTGTATGAGAGTAAAAGTAATAGTAACAATATTTTTGATAGAAGAGGAGTGTCTACTTCATCTACTGGCAAAATGTGTGAAACTGGAACAGGGCACCAACCAAAAAAAAAATTTAAAAAAAAATTTGGAGATAGGTATAGTAAGGCAACGGTCAGTTGACTCAGTTAAGTAAGGAACTTCTTGGTGTCGTAAGAGAGGTAGGCTATGATCTGTTTCAGATCGCCACACAATTGGAATATCATGCGGGAAAATTTAGTGATGAAAATAATACCGGGAGGCACCATATCAACAATGTACAAAGTGATAAACTGGACAATAACAACCAACTCCAAGCTTTACTCTATACAGTTAAAACTGATAACTGCATGTGTAAATTGCAATTTGGAGTACACAATCAAACAATGTTTTGAGTGCCCGAAATTTGTTGCAGTGTGACACACAGCAGTGGACAGGATTCGAATAATCAATAGAACGGACATACACAATATACAAGTTTCTAATGCTATAACACCCAAATGGGAACTGTTTCCCAAAGCAAAGTGACACATGATGACATGGAGCATGACATAGGCAATTTTGGACTTAAAATTAATGGGTAGCTTACACTATCTGGCATACTTATGGGGTGAACATGAGAAAGTAACTTGTCATCCTAAATACAGCCTTATGTATGCAAATTTTCTCAAGATTCTGGTATATAAAGCTTGTGATAATATTTTGACATAAAACCTCATATAAAAAAAGAAATGTAATGTGATCAATATAATGGAAGGAAACATTCCACGTGGGAAAAACTATATATAAAAACAAAGATGAGGTGACTTACCGAACAAAAGCGCTGGCAGGTCGATAGATACACAAACAAACACAAACATACACACAAAATTCAAGCTTTCGCAACAAACTGTTGCCTCATCAGGAAAGAGGGAAGGAGAGGGGAAGACGAAAGGAAGTGGGTTTTAAGGGAGAGGGTAAGGAGTCATTCCAATCCCGGGAGCGGAAAGACTTACCTTAGGGGGAAAAAAGGACAGGTATACACTAGCACACACGCACACATATCCATCCACACATATACAGACACAAACAGACATATTTAAATATGTCTGCTTGTGTCTGTATGTGTGGATGGATATGTGTGTGTGTGCGCGAGTGTATACCTGTCCTTTTTTCCCACTAAGGTAAGTCTTTCCGCTCCCGGGATTGGAATGACTCCTTACCCTCTCCCTTAAAACCCACTTCCTTTCGTCTTCCCCTCTCCTTCCCTCTTTCCTGATGAGGCAACAGTTTGTTGCGAAAGCTTGAATTTTGTGTGTATGTTTGTGTTTGTTTGTGTATCTATCGACCTGCCAGCGCTTTTGTTCGGTAAGTCACCTCATCTTTGTTTTTATATATAATGAAATGTAATGTGAGTTATACAAAAGTGCCATCAATATAAGAAATAACTCAGTGGACAATTCTTGCAGATTTCCATACAAAAGACTGAAATGTGAACCTTTTGTAACCTATATAATTATTCTTAAAATGAATTTGTTTTCTGTTATGAGAAACTTAAATGGGGGGGGGGGGAGAGAGAGAGAGAGAGAGAGAGAGAGAGAGAGAGAGAGAGAGAGAGGGGGGGGGGGGAGGGGGGAGGGGAGAGAGAACAGTCAACACTTCATTGTCTAATTTCATGGTGAGTCAAAACTTCATAATTTTCTGGAACCACTGAACTCATTGTCTGTTGTGAGCAAAATGATATTTGTCCATAACCCATACTACGTTTGTTGATGTTGATCTGATGGAGATATGTACACTTTTTCATCACATAAGTCCACTAAATAAACAGCACTAGCTGTACTTTTGAGAAATGCTGCCTCCACAGTGTTAATTTTTTCCCCCCATGTAACCTTAGACTTAACATTAAATGTGTACTCTGATTCAGATGCTTTCAATAAGTTTACTTTCACTTTCCTTATACCCTTTCTGTACTGAAACTTCCTAGATGACTTGAGTGAGTCTTATTGTGAAATAACAGATACATTACATGAAATCATTCTATCATCTAGAGAAATAGTATTCTGCCATCTACTCAATCTTTGTAATCCCTTTGACATTGCTTTGAACTCTCCTTCATGTAGATAGTCCCACATTAAAACCCACATTAATCATTTTCCCAGATCCATGTGCTTCAGTCCCTCCATTTGCAAAACTACGCAGTTAATTCTTTATTGAGGCGGGCTATAACTCACTTAATCCAGGTGCTAACAGCATCATTACAGGATGAAAATAATCCCAGTCCATTCACTGTATCTCCATGTTTCAGTGTGAGTTATCCACAGTTTGGTAAAAAGATGGCCCCCTCTATTTCCACAAAACAAAGCGTACTTCAACCTTTTTGTAGACACTAAACACATCCAACTCGGGGAAACAAACTTGTGCTCTCTGTTGCTGTAAAATGAGAGTTCACAAGTGAATTATGCACTGAAGAGCCAAAGAAACTGGTATACCTGTGCCTAATATCGTATAGGGCCCCTGCGAGTTTGCAGGCATTGTGGCATGGGCTCGACTAATGTCTGAAGCAGTGCTGGGGGTAACTGACACCATGAATCCTGCAGGGCTGTCCATAAATCTGTAAGAATATGAGGGGGTGGAAATCTCTTCTAAAAAGCGGGCTGCAAGGCATCCCAGATATGCTCAATAATGTTCATGTCTGGGGAGTCTGGTGTCATCGGAAGTGGTTACTCAGAAGAGTGTTCCTAGAGCCACTCTGTAGAAACTCTGGACGTGTGAGTTGTTGCATTGTTCTGCTGGAATTGCTGAAATCCGTCAGAATGCACAGTGGACATGGATGGGTGCAGGTGATCAGACAGGATGCTTCCATACATGTCACCTGTCAGAGTTGTATTTGGACGTATTGAGAGTCCCATATCACTCCAACTGCACATGCCCCACACCATTACAGAGCATTCACCAGCTTGAACACTCCCCTGCTGACATGCAGGTTCTATGGGTTCATGAGTTTGTCTCCATGCTCATACACATCCCTCCACTTGATACAATTTGAAACGAGATTGTTCTGACCAGGCAAAATGTTTCCAGTCATCAACAGTCCAATGTCAGTGTTGCCTGGCCCAAGCGAGACATACAGCTTTGTTTCATGCAGTAATCAAGGGTACATGAGTAGGCCTTTGGCTCCGAAAGCCCATATTGATGAGGTTTTGCTGAGTGGTTCGCACGCTGACACTTGTTGATGGCCCAGGACTGAAATCTGCAGCAACTTGCAGAAGGGTCACATTTCTGTCATGTTGAACAATTCTCTTCAATTGTCGTTGGTCCGTTCTTGCAGGATATTTTTCTGGGCACAGTAATGTCGGAGATTTGATGTTTTACCGGATTCCTGATATTCACAGTTCACTCGTGAAATGGTCATACGGGAAAATCCCCACTTCATTGTGACCTCAGAGATGCTGTATCCCATCCCTCATGCGCTGAGTATAACACCAGGTTGAAACTTACTCAAATCTTGATAATCTGCTGTTGTAGTGGCAGTTCCTGACCTAACAACTGCGCGAGACACTTGTTATCTTATATAGGCATTGCCAACTGCTGTGCTGTATTCTGCCTGTTTACATATGTCTGTATTTGAATATGCATGCCTACATCAGTTTCTTTGGTGCTTCAGTGTAAATACAAAGTGTATTAGTTATGACCAATGATCACTTATCAAGTTTTTGAAAGGCTCACAGAATGTTATAGTAACATCAGTAAGGTTTCAGGGTCTTGTAAGAGCCAGTTTGTGGCTATGCAGTGGAGTACCAGGCTGCAGCAATTTAATATTGGCATCTTTGCTTGGACCATTTAAGATGATACACTGCGTTAATAGCATTCCTAGAGTAGATTTATGTACTTGGGGCCTCAGCAGTTTGTTTGATGTTTTCAAATAGTAATTAAATAGATCCATTCGCTGTGATTACTGTAGCAGTTTGAATGCATTTTTAGAATGGTACTCTACCTGATGCTGAGGGATTGGAGGAAACTCAAGCAAATGGTTTGGTAAGAAAAAGTTTGTGTCAATTTTCAACAGTTTTTGAGTCATATTTATCACTTCCTTCATTGTAACTGGTTATCTTGCACTCAACCTTTTTAAATATTGTAAATAATGCTGCAAGGCTATTTTTTGTAGTTTAAATCTGGTACCAGTTTTTGTAGCTTTAAAGATTTGGTAGTTTTATGTGTATTTGCTGCTGTTGGCTGCATGAAACTATGTAGAGTCTCTTTCTGTGTAGAAGCAATCGATCATGTCAAACATATACTCACAAACCTAACAGATGAGAGACAATTATTGTACATACATACTTCATATGGAGATATTCTCACAGCTATAGGAGCCTTTAGAAAAGAAAGGGGATTATGCCATGTGACTTAGTGACTGCACAAATCTTAAATTTAAGATCAATAGCCGTATTATCGGTATAGAATCAGTATTTGAGCAGTAGATAGTTCTTTCATACCTCGTGATACGAAGTCAAAAAGTTATTGGGTGTATTATTGGAATGTGTACCAGACCCCTTGATTTAGGTGCACATTAATTGGTACTGATTACTGAAAGACATGGATATTCTAACTATTTAGTGTTATCATCATACATAATGAATCTATCATACGTCTCATGAGAAAGTGTCCAGAGTAAGTTCAATATCTGCTGGGATCTGTAAGGAGAGTTCAAAAAGAAACGAGCCAGAGGCATAATTACACAAACCAGTACATTTACATCTACATCTACATGATTACTCTGCAATTCACATTTAAGTGCTTGGCAGAGGGTTCATCGAACCACAATCATACTATCTCCCTACCATTCCACTCCCGAACAGCGCGCGGGAAAAACGAACACCTAAACCTTTCTGTTCGACCTCTGATTTCTCTTATTTTGTTTTGATTATCATTGCTACCTATGTAAGTTGGGCTCAACAAAATATTTTCGCATTCGGAAGAGAAAGTTGGTGTCTGAAATTTCGTAAATAGATCTCGCCGCGCCGAAAAATGTCTTCGCTTCAATGACTTCCATCCCAACTCGCGTATCATATCTGCCACACTCTCTCCCCTATTACGTGATAATACAAAACGAGCTGCCCTTTTTTGCACCCTTTCGATGTCCTCTGTCAATCCCACCTGATAAGGATCCCACACCGCGCAGCAATATTCTAACAGAGGACGAACGAGTGTAGTGTAAACTGTCTCTTTAGTGGACTTGTTGCATCTTCTAAGTGTCCTGCCAATGAAACGCAGCCTTTGGCTCGCCTTCCCCACAATATTGTCTATGTGGCCTTTCCAACTGAAGTTGTTCGTAATTTTTACATCCAGGTACTGCTGGGATCTATAAGGAGAGTTCAAAAAGAAACGAGCCGGAGGCATAGTTACACAAACCAGTACCTGTACCAGTACCAGTACCTGTATGTTAGAAGTATTGACCCTGGCTGTTGAGAGACTTGTCCCACTGTGACACAAGGCGGTGAATGGCTGTCTCATTAAATTCCCAGGGCTGCGATGTTAACCAGTTCTATACATACAGCTGGACGTCGTCATCATGAGGTGAATCGTTTGCCCCTCAGAGCCTTTTTAAGAGAGCCAAAAATGACGTAATCACAGGGAGAGAGGTCCGGACTGCACGGATGGTGGCCAAGAATCTCCCATTTGAATTTCTGTAGGAGTGCTGTGACTATGTTGGCAGTATGAGGCTTTGCATTGTTGTGGAGCAGAATGACCCCATGGGTGAGATTGCCTGATCGTTTTGATTTGATCGCTTGGCGAAGGGTGGTCAAGGTTTGTGAGTAACACTGGGCATACACTGTTGTCCTGTGCTGCAGGAAGTGAATCAGAAGGGGGCTGTTTTTGGTCCCCTTAAAAAGGCTCTGAGGGCCAAACGATTCACCTCAGACGACGACATCCACCTGTATGTGTGGGACTGTTTACCATTACAGCCCCGGGAATTTTATGAGACAGCCATTCACCGTCTTGTGTCATAGTGGGACAAGTGTGTCAACAGCCAGGGTCAATACTTCTGATATACAGGTACTGGTTTCTGTAATTATGCCTCCAGCTCATTTCTTTTTGAAAGCCTCTTATAAAGAAGTGTGACATTCTGAACAACTGTATCCAGGCAATATGTTGTTGAAATACAGTCCCAAAACTTTGCTGACAGCTATGACCATCATTGCAACTTAAGTCTTATGCACTTGTATTCACATATTTTGATGCATCAGAACACTTGCTGTTTAGTGTCACTAAATGAAAATATTTGGGTTTAGTGTGTGTTGTCATAACTACCATGTAAACATTTAGGCTTTTGACTGTTATTGTGAATGGACAGAAGGCATAGTACAGTGGTGTGGCATTGAGTATGAAATCACCATCCAAAGTGACATACAGATTTTCTCAGGAGAATCTACCTTGTCAAAGAAGCTAAAGAGGCCACAGTTATGCCTTTCCTCACACTGTGTCTTACCAGTAAAATAGACATGCATGTGTAGTACACTATGTCCAAACCATCTCTGTTGTGTCCTGCCTCCTCATCAAATATGGGGTGCCTAGGAAACCTGCTTCTTGTATCGCTGGACAACAATTCAAGCAAATCGTAAGAATGAATTTTTGTTACAGTAAGATAAATGACAATACTTAACTTTGAGAATTTACAGTGATTTGCCGCAAGCAATGGGCGACAGACAAAATAAGACAATCTCTCAGTATATGCAATTCCTAATACAAGAGAAATTATACAGTTCCTAAGTCGCTGCTGTAGAGCTCATAAACGGCTAGACTTCAACTGGGCTGTGGCCAGGTGGCGTGGCACTTATGTCCTCCTCATGTAGAGGCCGCTGCTGTCTCCGTGTCGTCCTAGAGAGGGGTCAGTCAGCGTACTACTGGCTGACTGTCTCGCAGCCCTCTCTGTTCTACGTTCCTAACTGTTGTGCCAGTGCTTGACTTTTATGCTGTAACAATCTCCTTATACAGATTAAATTTCTTACTTATCCCAACCTTTTTTTTTTTTTGGACATATAGCTTATTAAAAGCAAGTGAAATATGTCATCTGAGCATCTGACCAGGCAACGTCCTACAGCAGTCAGTATCAAAAGTGTTTAACACCTTATCTCTGCAAATAATACACAATGATGGTCAGTCTCTATTGAGACGAATAGTGCCCTTCCTTTCCAGATTCTCTCCAGTGGCACAAAGAATATGCTAAACAATTTAACACCAGACAATGAACTGCCTATGCTGGTTCATTCCTCTGGTTGTGTATCTGCTCACATGCTGTTAATATGCTAAAACATGACCCAGAATCCAGGCTGCTATGGTCTTGAAATTGTTGCGTAGTTGAAGTGCCACTGATGTGGATATTGGCAAACATAATCACAAGTGCTTTTGGTGCTGTAATATTTATTTCCATTTGGGTGGCTGGAGGGATTTTAGTCAGCTGTAGTATTCAAATTGGCCTTCGGGTATGTGGCAGCTTTGTTTCTTTTGATAAATGTTTTGTAGTGTCTTAATTTATTTTCAGTTTTTAAATAGTTGATAGTTTGTGAGCGTATTTACCAAATTTTGCAGCTGCTTTATGAAGCTCATAAAATGATCGATCTTTAGACGTACTTGTTTGAAAAACCATTGCTCAACAATTGTTTTTTTTATTTCTGTCTCCATTACTAGTCAGGGTTTGCGGATCTTATGCTTTTATTTGCCCTTATGAATTTTAGGCTCTTGGACCCAGTGAATGCTATTTCTGCCTTGATTAGCTCCTTATGGTTGTGAGAAAGAGTTATGACTACTCTCTGTCATGTATATAAGTATTATATTATTATTTTATATTTTTTGAACGTTGTGCACTGACACTGATTAAATCATACCCTTGTGCTTACCGCTTCTAGGTATGCCGCAGTTACTTTACTACTATAGCTTGCTCAATTTGTTCAATTCAGTAGGAATGATTTTTCTTAAAACTTCTTTCTATTTTAACATTTTTTTGTTTACAACTTTTCGTACTAGATTATGTACTCAATTGTGTGTAAAAAATCAGTTCAGACTAAAATAATAATCGGCTTTAGTAATGCGCAGTGATCACTTATTTAGCAAATGTTCTAATCGTCAGTTCAAGTTGCTTGTTTTTGCATGAATGTTTTTGGGTTTGACAATAATGGGTCGCAACAGACCTTGTATCCAAAGAAAATTATTACATGGCTCATCAGAGAGAAAAGAAAAATAAGATTTTAGAAGCAGTATACTGAAGACTATGTAAGTCAATGACACAGCTTCTGTCAGACTTCATCAGGGTAGAGGAAAATAAAACTGAAACGAGTCAGATGAGGAAATTTCATATCGCCAAAGCTATTCTCAGCAATCCTGGAAGTAGTGTTCAGATCTTTAAACAGAAAAAATAAAGAAGAAATAATTGTTAAAGGAACATACCTGAACACATTGATGAGGGTGGTTTTTTCCCCCAGCTGAAGACATCGAGAGGGTGGACAGCAAAATAAATAAAGAGAAGAATAAAAATTGTGTTAACACCTTTTTATAAATTGAATATAGTTCAATATGAAGATTCCAGTTTATTAGAAATGTAAAGTCACCAATTTCATATAAGTATGCATACACAGAATTTCTAAATTTTCTGATGTAAACTATGGCATAACAAATGACAAAAAGATAATGATCATAATAGTTTTTTGTATTAATGAGCCTAAATGGGCCACAGGCATTGTGTGATATTTTTTGTCATCTTTCAGCCTCCAGATGGCGATGCAGCTGCTGCAGCCTTCGATGCTATCGCTGCAGCTGCCTCAAATACTACCAGCAGGCCTACACCACCGGCTTCACCATTCAAGATATCAGTTGGTGATGGTGAGCTGTTGTGCACCTATTTCACTTTTACATCCCTGTATAAATGATTGATTGAAGCCTGTGGACTGTTATTATTTGCTTTTTTCAGACATAAATGGATTGATTTCTCAAGCACTGTTGATTGGCAATATAGAAGCTGCTGTTGACTTGTGTCTTGAAGATGGACGAATGGCTGATGCTATTATTCTTGCCATGACAGGAGGAAGTGATTTGCTGGCACGGACACAGTACAAATACTTCCAGGCAAGCGTTGCAGTTGATTGGAAAGAAATAAGTAAAATTAAAGCAAAAAAAGATCTTTAGTGTTTTTTCATATTTGATTATTTTTATGAGTGTTAATTGTTCATATTGAAATAATATTGAACAAAATTATGAAAATGAATTTCTTGCTCTCTTAGACAAACTGAGGGCAATGAATTTTTTATGTTAACACTGATATTTTGTTTCTTTGTGTATTTATTTCTATACCTTCCCTTGAGGTGGTTGAAGATACAAGATTACAATATCCTTTCAAGTTAGTGGTGACACTTGCCTTAATATCTTCCACCTCTTTGTGGGGTCAAAACTAACAGAGAGTAATGTGCTCTGTCCTGCCTTTTAAAGATTCTTCTCTCTAATTATAACATTTATTAATCATAGTGAAGTGACATGTGAATTTTTTCTTGCAAAGAGACCTCAGTATTATTATTCAGTGGCTTTTGTAGTTGCTGCCTCAAGGGAGGCAACTGTATTTCAAATCATAACTGTCCAAATTTAAGAAATTGCTTCTCATGAAGCTGAGAATATGTTACAGAATTTTATACAGAAGTAGTGTCCAATCCATCTTTGCTAAATAGGCTGCTTGCATTTTTTCTAAGTTTGTTTCGTAAAGATTCTTTAATGAAATTACATCTCAGTGTATTTTAATTAAAAGAAATGCCAGATGCAATTGATGATTCTTTGGAAAAGAGATTTGCTGTCACAGATTTCTGTAAGAGCACAGGTCCTAGACCACAGATTGTAATATTTCAGAGGAGTATTGCTCAGTTACCTATGACATTTCTTAAGTTACACTCCTCACTCTTACCTACCCCTTCATCTTCCTGGGTGGGAAGTTGTCAAAGACTGGTTTTAGGTTTAGTCAAGCTGGGGTTTCCAAAATTAGGGGCTGGTTGACAATGCCAAACTTTTATTACTCTAAGCTTTGGGCATGCTTTATCCAATGTCATTGGAGACCAAAGAAAGAATATTGAGTATTTTATATAGCGATGCAAGCATTAATACCTACATGTACTGGCAATCTGTTGTTTGTGTTTTCCTCCAAGCAGCCAATGTGGTCTTACAGGTATCAGCATTGCACATCCAGCAAGCAGATAAAGAAAAATTCAGTAGTATGTTGGTGATGGTCCGAAATCCTTACCCCTGAATAAAATAATGATAACTAAATATCAAAAATTCTATAACATGTTGAAACCCATCAGACCATTCAACTTTGTGCATTATTGACTTAAACTGGAAAAGCCATATAGTACTTTGTAGATCTGGTGAAATGGTTCATTTTGGTTACTTCTGTCATAAGAATAGTTTCCAACTTTGGGGGCTAGAAGTCAGTAAGTTAACATATTTTTCGTATTTTCATTTACTGATATCTTACAGGATTATATTCTGGCATAACACCTCATTTAGGGAAAAAGTAGTTATTGCACAAAAGAAAGTAATTAGAATTATGTATGGGTTCACACCTGTACAGTTGCAGGCATCTCTTTAAGCAACTAGGGATATTAACCACAGCTTCAGAGTACATATGTTATCTTATGAAATTTATTAGCTCTGAGTTTGAGAGTAATAAAGGTATTCACAAGTACAAAGCTAAGAAGAAAAAATTATCTGCATTATTCTTCAATGATTCTAACTTTGGCACAGAAAGGAGTGAACTGTGCAGTTGCAAAACTCTTTGACAACCTCCCCTTGGAAGTAAAATCAGTTGTAGATAACAGAAGTGTTTTCAAATATTGATTGAATTTTTTCCTTAACAAATTTTTCTGTACCGTAGAGGGATTCTTGAACAGAAATAATTGGTCATTTTGACAGAAAAACCCTGTAAGTGGCCAACATGTAACTACATAAATGTTTTTTGGTAATGTGTGTGTTATGTTTTCTCATTTGGCACGTTTCACACTATAATGTTCATCATGAAAATGTTCTACAGAACATGTAACTAATTATCTGATTGAATGTAGTATTCTTGCTCGCATTTATTAGAATAATTTTGCGATTATTTTGTAATTTTTTATATTATTTCAGATTTGTTTTTGGAATGGGAGATACTAAGAAATATGATTGTTTCCCTCTGTTTAGCAGTCAAAAGGCCCACTATCATCACTCATTTCAGCTGTTGTTACTGAAGATTGGACACAAGTAATGCAGTCATGTCAAATTGAAAGCTGGAGAGAGGCTCTTGCTGCAGCTTTGACGTACTCGAAGAATGAAGAACTGCAAGTCCTTTGTGGTAAGAAATCTCTGTTCCATTAGGCTTCAGTTTTTACAAATTATTTTTTAATTACTGGTAAAATGTGAATCAGCAAAGCCCATTAGGAGCAATATGTGCATTTATTTTCTACCATGAGGCAGGACAACACGGTCATCTATGGAGAAATGAGATAAAAATGTGTTGATTTGAAGTACTATCATTATAGTAGGAGTAAAAGAAGGAAAATATACAGGTGGACAATGTGGGAGAAAGAAAGCAGGTGTAAATTACAAGACAGCAATAATGAACAGACAACATGAAGATTAGGACAGAGGGGAGACATTTGACAACTGAAATATTGTGTGGAAAGTTCTGACAGAATGTAAATAATTTATGAGTGAAGGAAACAACATACCGAGTAGTAGAGGTACAGGCACTGTTATAAGTGTGTGACATGGGCAGCAGAACTGGTGATTTCGTACAGTGCATGATGACATGGGGAAGTGGATTGAGAGGGGTGAACAGAGAAAGGTGTGGCTATTAGTGTAGGGATGTGGGTGCAGGGGGTTAGCAGAGATCGAGACCGCACTAGGAAATTGTACCCTTATAGTCTGGCCGTTCGTGGTTAGCAGTGAGGAGAATTCCCTTGCACAGTATGCTGAAGATATCCAAAAGGTCTTAGCAGTTAGGTGCCATTTCCCCAAAACTAGCCACCAAACAGATTTCCCACACCACATGCTCACACACCCCTAATCCTCTCACCAACCCCTAATAACCAGGTGCAAAAGAGCACTCTCCTCACCACCCAGCATCATGCCAGGCTGGAGAAACATATTATAGTGATTGGAAATCAGTAGTATTCTACTGCCTACCCAACCTACACAGTATCTTCATTCATCCCTATGCCATTCCCACTACCAACCCAATGCCACATGGGTCATAATCTGTGGTAGATCCAGGTGCAAGGCCTGCGTGACATATCCACCCAGAACATTCTACTCCAATTCATCAAAGGTTTATCCTATCCTATGAGAGGCAGTGCCACCTTTGAAAGCAGCCATGTCATATACCAGCCCTACTACAGTTTCTACACAGCGTGTTGTTATGCAGGCATGACCATCCTCCAACTTTCCACTTGAAAGAATGACCACGGAGAAACTGTGGCCAAGATCACAATTAACCACCTGGTGGAAGGACGTGCTGCTGAGCTGTATTCTCTGCTGTATCACTCTGCAATTCTTCAGTTGCTATAAAAGTTCTTACAGCTGAAGTAACAGAGTGCCTGAGGAGCTGTTGTTGTTGTTGTTGTTGTTGTTGTTGTGGTCTTCAGTCCAGAGACTGGTTTGATGCAGCTCTCCATGCTATTCTATCCTGTGCAAGCTTCATCATCTCCCAGTACCTAGTGCAACCTACATCCTTCTGAATCTGTTTAGTGTATTCATCTCTTGGTCTCCCTCTATGATTTTTACCCTCCACGCTGCCCTCCAATACTAAATTGGTGATCCCTTGATGCCTCAGAATATGCCCTACCAACTGATCTCTTCTTCTAGTCAAGTTGTGCCATAAATATCTCTTCTCTACAATTCTATTCAATACCTCCTCATTAGTTAGTTAAGACAAGAAGTGATTAGAAGCTTTCGAAATGTGGTGCTACAGAAGAATGCTGAAGATTAGATAGGTAGATCACATATTTATCATCCATGCCTCACTTCCATACATGGCTACGCTCCATACAAATACTTTCAGAAACGACTTCCTGACACTTAACTCTATACTCGATGTTAACAAATTTCTCTTCTTCAGAAACGCTTTCCTCGCAATTATCCTCGTTTTGCTTTTGTTGATGTTCATCATATATCCTCCTTTCAAGACACTGTCTATTCAGTTCAGCTGCTCTTCCAGGTCTTTGCTGTCTCTGACAGAATTACAATGTCATTGGTGAACCTCAAAGTTTTTATTTCTTCTCCATGGATTTTAATTCCTACTCCGAATTTTCTTTAGTTTCCTTTAGTGCTTACTCAATATACAGATTAAATAACATCGGGAATAGGCTACAACCCTGTCTCACTCCTTCCCAACCACTGCTTCCCTTTCATGCCCCTCAACTCTTATAACTGCCATCTGGTTTTTGTACAAATTGTAAATAGCCTTTCGCTCCCTGTGTGTTACCCCTTCCACCTCCGGAATTTGAAAGAGAGTATTCCAGACAACATTATCAAAAGCTTTGTCAAATTTTACAAATGCTGGAAATGTAGGTTTGTCTTTCCTTAATCTATTTTCTAAGGTAAGTCGTAGGGTCAGTATTGCCTCACGTGTTCCAACATTTCTACAGAATCCAATCTGACCTTCCCCATGGTCGGCTTCTACCAGTTTTTCCATTCGTCTGTAAAGAATTTGTGCTAGTATTTTACAGCCATGGTTTATTAAACTGATAGTTCGGTAATTTTCACATCTGTCAACACGTGCTTTCTTCGGGATTGGAATTATTATATTGTTCTTGAAGTCTGAGAGTATTTCACCTGTCTCATACATCTTGCTCACCAGGTGGTAGAGTTTTTTCAGGGCTGGCTCTTCCATGGCTGTCAGTAGTTCTAATGGAATGTTGTCTACTCCCGGGGCCTTGTTTCTATTTAGGTCTTTCAGTGCTCTGTCAAACTCTTCACACAATACCATATCTCCCATTTCATCTTCATCTACATCCTCTTCCATTTCCATAATATTGTCCTGAAGAACATCGCCCTTGTATAGACCCTCTATATACTCCTTCCACCTTTCTGCTTTCTCTTCTTTGCTTAGAACTGGGTTTCCATCTGAGCTCTTGATATTCATGCAAATGGTCCTCTTTTCTCCAAATGTCTCTTTAATTTTCCTGTAGGCAGTATCTATCTTACCCCTAGTGATATACGTCTCTACATCCTTACATTTGTCCTCTAGCCATCCCTGTTTAGCCATTTTGCACTTCCTGTCAATCTCATTTTTGAGATGTTTGTATTCCTTTTTGCCTGCTTCATTTACTGCATTTTTTTATTTTCTCCTTACAGCAATTAAATTCAATATCTCTTCTGCTACCCAAGGATTTCTATTAAGGCTCTTCTTTCTACCTACTTGATCCTCTGCTGCCTTCACTATTTCATTTCTCAAAGCTACCCATTCTTCTTCTACTGTATTTCTTTCCCACGTTCTTGTCAGTCGTTTCCTAATGCTCTCCCTGAAGCTCTCTACAACCTCAGGTTCTTTCAGTTTATCCAGGTCCCATCTCATCAAATTCCCACCTTTTTGCAGTTTCTTCAGTTTTAATCTACAGTTCATAACCAATAGATTGTGGGCAGAGTCCACATCTGCCCCTGGAAATGTCCTACAATTTAAAACCTGGTTCCTAAGTCTCTGCCTTACCATTATATAATCTATCTGAGACCTTCCAGTATCTTCAGGCTTCTTCCATGCACACAACCTTCTTTTATGATTCTTGAACCAAATGTTAGCTGAGGACCTAAACTGCTATATTCACATTCATTTCCTGGAATTTGCTAACAGAGCTACTTATTTTGAAGCTTTGTTGGACTTCAGATATTTCAGTTTACAGGTCATTACATAATTTAGTACACATTGGCAGCAAGAAACAATTTAGTAATGAATCCAAAGTGCAATGTGTGCTAGTGTCAGGGTGACAAAATTCTTGTTCTGTCACGTTACCTTTCATTCACTACTGAGTAAATGCCTGTGAAACAAACAAGAAGTAGTAGTAAAGAATGGCAGAGCGCACTAACAAATTGCTCACTTAAACCCGTTTTCTCCCTGAGCGAGTGGAAGTGAACGAGAATTCTCTCTGGTGTAAATGGTGGGCAGGTATTAGAAAACATTTAGTTGTGTTCAGTACCCACTCACCGATCGTCGCTCATGTTCAGTTGCTTCTTGTTGGTCTTCTAGTGAAACATCTAAGGAAGCTTGTGGGCTATCACCACAGAGAATAATTATCTGCCATTTTGTGTGTGAACTGTTTTATTTTATTCATTAATAATCCATGCTCTGCCTTTAAATATCCTGTTTGAGTGTAACGAGGAGCTAGCGAAAGGCATCGACCAAGTGCACAGTTCTGGAATAATGTTAAAGAAGGCTGGAGTTCAAAATTCAGTTTTAAGTGCACTGGCTCTGTGCTTTTCACAATCACATACAAATTCTGATAACACATACGTATTTTCCTACTCATTTCTGCTTGATGTTTCAAAAACAGTGGGCAAAATAATCCTGTCGCAGTCTCAGACTTACATCGGGGGGGGGGATATGCTGTGGTAATATGGTTGTAATAGAGTTGGCACGATACGCTCTCTTGTTCTCTTCTCTTCCCTTCCCTTCCCTTCAGTGTAAATGCTTGCTCCCAGGCATAAATGAATGGTAGTGAAAGCTGACACATTGTCTGTGAATGCTTTGGTGTTTGTTTTTTCTTCCATTCACTGTGGTGTAAATGTGACTTTACATGCATTAACAGATATTCATTTCCATTTGCTCTTTAATACAGCAGGCCATAGAAACCCAGAAATGATATCATATGATGATTTTTTTTCCTTGGCTGGGAACATCAGTCATAATTTACTTTTTAAATGAAATCATTGTCAGTGGTTGACTATAAGTTTTTATTATATATTTATTTCACTATTGCAATTTTGGCAGTGGAGCCATTTTCAATGGTTTCAGTTTTCACCATGCAGTTGAAAATAGCTCTACAGTTGAAATCAAGGTAGTGAAATAAATTAAAAAAAGAACTTTCAATCAAATGGTGGCAATGACATATCAGATAGTTCCTGTGCAGGAAGTACGGTTCATTATATCAACATCTAAAATCGACAAAATTTAGACAGGATCGGTTGCTTAGGAGTCTTCATTAATTCTTACTCATCAACAAAATTTTCATTCACCTGAATTCAAAATCAACTTCTGTAACATTTCTTAATCTTTGACGGGAAATCTGACACTTTTAGTTCGGGTCTTGTTCATCTGCTTCTTCCACAGTTGTACTCGCAGGCCCTCAAAAATGACTCAGTCCATTAACAACACCATGTCAGAAACAGACAGTGGCAAGCGACTCAGGGCTTTTTGTCCTGAGGCAGGGTTGGTAGAAATTTCACTAAACTGAGTGTTATCTAGTCGCTGGTGCCACAAGTAAGGGTGTGATGCGTCACCTGGTGGCTGTTCCCTGCCGAGGGTTGCCTGCCAGAGCAAGTGCAAGGTCAATCTGTTTGTTGCATGATCTGGAGTGCTAGTCTTAGTTCATTTTGCTGGGTAATTAGTTCACTTTTGATTTGTATACGAGGATTATTTTATATTGTAAGACATTACTGGGCCATTCTGTCTTATTGTCCAGTATGAATACATACAATATTTCCATGTTGGTGTGAATGTTATCAAGGTGTTGAACAGTGGAATTTCCAGATTGGAATATCAACAATATTATGAATAGGATAGATTGCTACTCACTGAAAAGATGACACATTGAGTTGTAGACAGACATAACGAAAAAACTGTTACACACTCAGCTCCCCTCCCCCTCCCCTCCCCCTCCCTCTCCACCTCCCTCTCCCCCTCTCCCTCCCCCTCTCCCTCCCCCTCTCCCTCCCCCTCTCCCTCCCCCTCTCCCTCCCCCTCTCCCTCCCCCTCTCCCTCCCCCTCTCCCTCCCCCTCTCCCTCCCCCTCTCCCTCCCCCTCTCCCTCCCCCTCTCCCTCCCCCTCCCCCTCTCCCGCTCCCTCCCCCTCTCCCGCTCCCTCCCCCTCTCCCGCTCCCTCCCCCTCCCCCTCCCCCTCCCCCTCCTCCTCCCTTCACACATACACACACACACACACACACACACACACACATTTACACAAGCAAGCACACTTCATACACACATGACCACTCTCTCTGGCTGCTTCAGCCAGAATGCTGATTATAATTATTGATGGGAAGAAGCTGGGCACAAGATGCTGCACCTGCAATCCATGTGTTGTATGCATATAATGCAGTTTGGCTTGGATGTCATAGCATGTGTGGTTTGGAAGGCAATGAAAAGCCACAGGAAAGGAGAGAGAGAGAACGGGCATAGAGTAGGGATATACTTTCAGAATAATAATAAAGGAAAATGGTGGATGGAAGACAAGCTCTTAGGCAAACTCAAACAGTGGAAATTCCAAGCTGGAAAATCAGCAATATTGTGAAAAGGATAGATTGCTACTCACAGTAAAGATGACACACTGAATTGCAGATAGACAAAATGAAAAATTCTGTTACACATCAACTTTTGGCTAAAGCCTTCTTCAGAAAAGAAAACACAAACACAAGCACATTTGCACGAGCAAGCACAACTGACACACGCATGACCTCTATCTCCGGTCAGAATGCATTCTGGCTGGAGTGACAGGAGATAGTGGTCGCGTGCGTGCGCGTGTGTTGCTGCCTGTCTGCAAATCAAGATGTCATCTTTTCAGTGAGTAGCCATCTGTCCTTTTCATAATATTACAAAGATTTTGAGTATTTGAGTTGCTTAACTTTTATACCAGAAAAGTAGGCTAGAACATATTTTTGCAGTATATATATATATATATATATATATATATATATATATATATATATATATATATATATATATATATATATAATAGAGGGAAACATTCCACGTGGGAAAAATTATATATAAAAACAAAGATGAGGTGACTTACCGAACGAAGGTGCTGGCATGTCGATAGACACACAAACAAACACAAACATACACACAAAATTCAAGCTTTCGCAACAAACTGTTGTCTCATCAGGAAAGAGGGAAGGAGAGGGAAAGACGAAAGGATGTGGGTTTTAAGGGAGAGGGTAAGGAGTCATTCCAATCCCGGGAGCAGAAAGACTTACCTTAGGGGGAAAAAAGGACAGGTATACACTAGCACACACGCACACATATCCATCCACACATATACAGACACAAGCAGACATATATATATATATATATATATATATATATATATATATATATATATATATATATTGCAGTATATATATATATATATATTTTGCGGTATATATATATATATATATATATATATATATATATATAATAGAGGGAAACATTCCACGTGGGAAAAATTATATATAAAAACAAAGATGAGGTGACTTACCGAACGAAGGCGCTGGCATGTCGATAGACACACAAACAAACACAAACATACACACAAAATTCAAGCTTTCGCAACAAACTGTTGTCTCATCAGGAAAGAGGGAAGGAGAGGGAAAGACGAAAGGATATATATATATTTCCTCCATGGGATACTGCCAGTAAGAAAACTGAGTACTATATGTTCCAATCTTTTCTGTTTTAGAACTGCTTGGCAGCCGAATTGAAGCTGAGGGAAAAGGTTCACAGCAGCTGAATGCACAGCTATGTTATATTTGTGCTGGGAACCTGAATAAGTTGATAGATAACTGGAATTCTACAGAGAAGCCAACCTCTCTCAACAAGTTACAGGTACTCTCATTTTTATACTATGTTTGTGATGAGTAGTAAAATTATGTTGCCTCAGTTTCCAAAATTTGTACCTACCAAGAACTAGAAATATGGCAACCACTTAACCTGCAGGTGATTGATTCATGGCATGTTCTCAAAAGTACCTGAAAAATCTCATTAGTTTTCTTTTTGTTTTTTACATTTTGAAATTTGTGTTAATGTCAGACACTCTCTCCCTCCCTCTCTTTGCACATTCTATCTTGTGATTTATGTAAATAAATAGGTGAAAGTGTAACTGAATGATTACATTCAATTGAGAAATGTTGATGTGGTACTTCATATTTCTTTTGTCTGCAATACAGTGTTTGGCAAGAGGATTCACCAAATATAAATTTGGCTTGAATGAAATGTTGCATGTGTTTTCAAAACAAATCTTCCACGCTGCAGCATAATGTGGTCTGTTTTGAAACTTGTTGTCAGATTGAAAGTCTGCTGGGTCAGGACTCAAACTCGTAACATCAGTTGAGAGCATAGCCAGCCAAAAGCAAGGTTCCAGTTTTGAGTATGAGTCCTGGATCACAGTTTTAATCTGCCAGGAAGTCTCAGCATACTTTTTGTTTTCTGTCAAAGTTTTCTGAAGTAATGCCCTGATTGCACAGTGTGATTATGTTGAATTTGTGCTATCAAACACAAAAGAGATTCCTCAATTTGTGCCATAGGGTGGTTGGGTTCTGGGTTCCTCTGAATAGATCAGTAGTCCTCTAGACGCAGGGGGTGGCTACACAGGTAGCAGGGGCTGTGTGGTGTGGACTGGGCAGTTTTTTTAGGTTAGAGGGTCTTGAGAAAACACAAAGGGCTTCAGTCTCAAAGGTTGCAGGCCGAACACAGGAAGAAGGTAGATACAGGAACCATCGGTATAACAGTTCTAATTTTTGTAGCTATGTTGGGAAAGTATCAGAGCTCCAAGCACTAATAGAAAGTACTGATGTTCAGCTGGCTAAAGCTGGAGATGAGTTGAGCCAAAATTTTTGCGAAGAACCTAATAGTGTTCGGAAAGGATAGGCAAACACAGTTGGTGGTGGTGTGTTTGTTGCTATTAGAAGTAGTTTATCTTGGAACAAAATTGAAGTAGATAGTTCCTGTGAATTAGTATGGACAGATATCATTCTTGGTAACTTGAATAAAATAATAATTGAATCCTTTTACCAACGTCTCAACTCAGATTCAACTCAGGTTCAAAGAAAACTTGACTTTAATTTCAAACATATACCCAACTTGTACAATTCTATTGGTGGGACTTCAGTTTGCACTCAGTATGTAGGCGAAAATTCATATTTAAATCTGGAGGTAAGCATAAAACATCATCCGAAATTGTGCTAAATGCATTCACTGAAAATTATTTTGAGCAGTTCATGAGCCCAGCTGAATAGTAAACAGTGAGAAAACAGGCTTGACCTCTTAGCAACAAATATTTCTGAGCTAATAACAAGCATCAAAATGGATACAGGGATTAGTGAACACAGCGTTTTAGTAGCGAGATTAAATATTGTAAACCCCAAATCCTCCACAGTAAACAAAAAATATACATATTCAAAAAAGGAGATAAAAATGCACATGACACCCTCCAGACAGACGGTCTCCACTCCTTCCAAATTAAAGAGGTAAGTGTAGACCAGATATGGCTTGAACTCAAAGATATAGTATCAAGAGCAGTTGAGAGATCTACAGCAAATAAATTAATAAACAACGTTGCTAATCCTTGGCACACAAAATAGATCAGAAGAATGTTGCAGAAACAACGAAAAAAGCATGCCAAAGTTAAACGAAGATTGGTGATCTTTCACAGAAGCTCGAAATTTAGGACGGACATCAATGTGAGGTGCTAATAATAGTTTCCACAACGAAACTTTGCCTCAAAACCTGGCAGAAAATCCAAAGGGATTCTGGTCATATGTAAAGTATACTGATTTCAAGATACAATCAATGCCTTCTTTTTGTGATAGCAATGGAAATACTACTACAGTACTGCCAGAGCAGAGTTACTAAACACAACCTTCCGGAATCCTTCACCATAGAAGATGAAGTAAATATTGCAGAATGTGAGTCAAGAACAGCTGCCAACATGAGTAAGTTAGAAGTGGAGATCCTTGGAGTACTGAAGCAACTTAAATCACATAATAAAGGCAAATCTTCTGGTCCAGGCTGTATATCAGTTACGTTTCTTTCAGAGTATGCTGATACAATACCTCCATACTTAATAATCATATACAACCGTTTGCTCGACCCAAAGACTTGAAATTTGCACGAGTCACACCAATATTCAAGAAAGGTGGTAGGAGTAATCCACTAAATTACAGGCCCATATTATTAATGTCGATATGCAGCAGGATTTTGCAACATATACAGTGTTAGAACATGATGAATTACCTCAAGGAGAACGGTTTATTAACACACACCAAACATGGATTTAGAAAACATTGTTCTTGTTAAATAAAATTCAGTCTTTCAACAAATGAAGTGTTGATTGCTATTGACACAGGATTTCAAATTGATTTTGTATATATAGAATTCCAGAAGACTTTCGATGCTGTACCCTACAAACAGCTTGTAGTGAAGTTGCAAGCGTATGGAATCTCATCTCAGTTATGTGATTTCCTGTCAGAGAGGTCACAGTTCAGAGTAATTGATGGAAAGTGATTGAATAAAACAGAAGTGATTTCTGGGTGTTCTCCAAGATAGTCTTATAGGCCCTCTGCTGTTCTTTATCTATGTAAACGATTTAGGAGACAATCTGAGCAGCTGTCTTAGGCTGTTTGCAGATGACTCTGTCATTTATCATCTAGTAAAGTCATCCTAAGATCGAAACAATTGCAAATTGATTTAGAAAATAGTATCTGTATGGTGCAAAAATTTCCAGTTGACCCTAAATAACGAGAAGTGTGAGGTCATCCACATGAGTGCTGAAAGTAATCCATTAAACTTCAGTTACATGATAAATCAGTCAAATCTGAAGGCTGTAAATGCAAGTAAATACTTATGAATTAAAATTACAAAAATGTAAATTGGAAAGAACACACAGAAAATGTTGTGGGGAAGGCAAACCAAAGACTGCATTTTATTGGCAGGACACTTAGAAAATGTAACAGATCTACTAATGAGACTGCCTGCATTATGCATGTGAGTCCTCTTTTAGAGTACTGCTGCGTGGTGTGGGATCCTTACCAGATAGGTTTAATGGATTATATCAGAAAGTTCAAAGAAGGGCAGCACATTTTGTATTATTACAAAATAAGGGGGGGGGGGGGGGGGTGTCACTGAAATGACACAGGATTTGTGGTGTACATGATTAAAACAAAGGCGTTTTTCATTGTGGTGGAATCTTCTCACAAAATTTCAATCATCAACTTTTTCCTCCAAATGCAAAAGTATTTTGTTGACACTGACCTACATAGGGAAAAACTATCATCGTAATAAAATAAGTGAAACCAGAGCTCGCACGGAAAGCTACAGGCGTTTGTTTTTACCTACATGCTGTTAGAGACTAGAATAATAGAGAATTACTGTGAAGATGGTTGGATGAACCCTCTGCCAAGCGCTTAAGTGGCTTTGCAGAGTATCCTTACAGATGTAAATGCAGATGTAGATGTAGAGTAACACATGACTTTTTCGTACCAAAGGCAGAAGCCACTGAAAAGATGACATTGTTCAATGTGTGGATTCTCATGTATGCACCTCGCTTGATAAGCTTCCTTGCTCAGAACTGGAATGGGACCAATAAAAGTTGTTTTTATTGATTGATTGCTGTATGCACTTGTAAATTAGTATAATAAACACTTAATGGTCTAATATTTCAGCTTTGTTTGATATTATGCCTGCTCTTATGTTGAGGCAATGAATTCCATTGTTTCAGTTTTATTTTTATTTTTTTTGTTATTACTGTCAGCAAGGCAACCTTGGAAATATTGTTGATATGCTTGGTTCATAGTAATGAATTATTATTTTATTATTTTTATGTAATTATTTTAGTTCTTATTTTAGCAGTTATGTATACATACATACCAAAATAAGAAATATTTCTTACCTGAAAATATGGATTTGTGCTACACATTGCTGGTTTATCTTTTAGGACTTTGTGGAACTTGTAATGATCTTACAAAAAGCTGCAGAAATTCAAGGACACCCTGTGACAATAAGTGGGTCACTAGCAGAATTTCTCTCGCGCTATGCAGCAATTTTAGCTGCACAGGGAAATCTGGTGGATGCTCTTACATATCTTGGCAATGCACAGGATGTAAGTATTACTTTGTGTAAGTGCATGTTGTTTCTTGATATTAATATCAAATCGTAGGGTACCAGTAATGTGGTCCTTGTGTTGAAGGATAACTCTGTTCTTACATCATCTCATTCCATTTACTCCTACTGTTTTTCTCTCATACTCATTCTCCTACCATTATTGATATTCTTTCTTGTATCTTTTATTGTTTGCTATGCCAACTACTTTGACTATTTTCCTTTCACTGCCTCTTGCTGGTCTATGATATTATACGGATTCAGAGATGTTATTATAATATTTTGTTTATCCTTTCCTGTTCTGCTTGTGGATGGTTTCCATACCTTCATTTACATTCAGACAAGATGATTTTCCTTTTTTAACATTGCTGGTAATGTTGTTGTTTTTTTTTCATGTGAAATGCACGTCTTGCCAAATTGTAGCTTTTATTGTTTACATGTTATTCCTGTTTCGATATACATGTTCCATCATAATGGTGTGGGAGCTGTACATGAATTGGGCTTATGTTTTACACAAATCATCAACAGTAACAATACAGCACGAGGGACAAGAAATATGTAAAACTGATTGTTCAAAATTCCTGGATGTGCATATTGATCAGAAATTGAATTGGAAATCTCATTTCATAGGCCTTCTCAAATGCATGAATTTTGCCTTATTTTGGTGAGGAAAACAAGAAAATTACCTTGCTTTACATACTTCCATTCTTTGATGTCGTATGAAATAATTTTCTGGGGCAATTCCATATGTAGACACAGTATTCAGATGCACAGAAACATTCTGCAAGGACAATATCTCCCCCGCCCTCCCACATGAACCATGGACCTTGCCGTTGGTGGGGAGGCTTGCGTGCCTCAACGATACAGATATAGAGGTGCAACCACAATGGATTGGGTATCTGTTGAGAGGACAGACAAACGTGTGGCTCCTGAAGAGAGGCAGCAGCCTTTTCAGTAGTTGCAGGGGCAACAGTCTGGATGATTGACTGGTCTGGCCTTGTAAAACTAACCAAAACGGCCTTGCTGTGCTGGTACTGCGAACAGCTGAAAGCAAGGGGAAACTACAGCCATAATTTTTCCCGAGGGCATGCAGCTTTACTGTATGGTTAAATGATGGCGTCCCCTTGGGTAAAATATTTTGGAGGTAAAATAGTCTCCCATTCAGATCTCCAGGCGGGGACTACTCAGGAGGACGTTGTTATCAGGAGAAAGAAAGCTGGCGTTCTACGGGTCGGAGCGTGGAATGCCCGATCCCTTAATCGGGCAGGTAAGTTAGAAAATTTAAAAAGGGAAATGGATAGATTAAAGTTAGATATAGTGGGAGTTAGTCAAGTTCGGTGGCAGCAGGAACTAGACTTTTGGTCAAATCAATACAGGGAGGGTTATAAATACAAAATCAAATAGGGGTAATGCAGGAGTAGGCTTAATAATGAATGAAAAAATAGGAATGTGGGCAAGCTACTACAAACAGCATAGTGAACGCACTATTGTGGCCAAGGTATATACGAAACCCACGCCTACCACAGTAGTAAAAGTTTATATGCCGACTAGCTCCGCATATGACGAAGAAATTGATGAAATGTATGATGAGCTAAAAGAAATTATTCAAATAGTGAAGGGAGACGAAAATCTAATAGTCATGGGTGGCTGGAATTCGGTAGTAGGAAAAGGAAGAGAAGGAAACATAGTAGGTGAATATGGAATGGGTGTAAGGAATAAAAGAAGAAGTCACCTGGTAGAATTTTGCACAGATCATAACCTAATCATAGCTAACACTTGGTTCAAGAATCATAAAAGAAGGTTGTATACATGGAAGAAGCCTCAAGATACAGACAGGTTTCAGATATAATGGTAGTACAGAGATTTAGGAACCAGGTTTTAAATTGTAAGACATTTCCAGGGGCAGATGTGGACTCTGACCACAATCTATTGGTTATGAGCTGTAGATTAAAACTAAAGACACTGCAAAAAGGTGGGAATTTAAGGAGATGGGACCTGGATAAACTGACAGAACCAGAGGTTGTAGAGAGTTTCAGGGAGAGCATTAGGGAACGATTGACAAGAATGGGGGAAAGAAGAAGAATGGGTAGCTTTGAGCGATGAAATAGTGAAGGCAGCAGAGGATCAAGTAGATAGAAAGAAGAGGGCTGTTAGAAATCCTTTGGTAACAGAGAAGATATTGAATTTAATTGATGTAAGGAGAAAATATAAAAATGTAGTAAATGAAGCAGGCAAAAAGGAATACAAACGTCTCAAAAATGAGATTGACAGGAAGTGCAAAATGGCTAAGCAGGGATGGCTAGAGGACAAATGTAAGGATGTAGAGACGTATATCACTAGGGGTAAGATAGATACTGCCTACAGGAAAATTAAAGAGACATTTGGAGAAAAGAGGACCACTTGCATGAATATCAAGAGCTCAGATGGAAACTCAGTTCTAAGCAAAGAAGAGAAAGCAGAAAGGTGGAAGGAGTATATAGAGGGTCTATACAAGGGCGATGTTCTTGAGGACAATAGTGTGCAAATGGAAGAGGTTGTAGATGAAGATGAAATGGGAGATATGATACTGTGTGAAGAGTTTGACAGAGCAAGTCGAAAAAAGACCCTTGGAGTAGACAACATTCCATTAGAACTACTGATGGCCTTGGGAGAGCCAGTCCTGACAAAACTCTACCATCTGGTGAGTAAGATGTATGGGACAGGCGAAATTCCCTCAGACTTCAAGAAGAATATAATAATTCCAATCCCGAAGACCGCAGGTGTTGACAGATGTGAAAATTACCGAACCATCACTTTAATAAGTCACAGCTGCAAAATACTAACACGAATTCTTTACAGACGAATAGAAAAACTGGTAGAAGCCGACCACGGGGAAGATCAGTTTGGATTCTGTAGAAAGGTTGGAACACGCGAGGCAATACTGACCCTACGACTTGTCTTAGAAAATAGATTGAGTAAAGGCAAACCTACATTTCTAGCATTTGTAGACTTAGAGAAAGCTTTTGACAATGTTGACTGGACTACTCTCTTTCAAATTCCGCAGGTGGCAGGGGTGAAATACAGGGAGCTAAAGGCCATTTACAATTTGTACAGAAACCAGAAGGCAGTTATAAGAGTCGAGGGGCATGAAAGGGAAGCAGTGGTTGGGAAGGGAGTGAGACAGGGTTGTAGCCTATCCCCGATGTTATTCAATCTGTATATTGCGCAAGCTGTAAAGGAAACAAAAGAAAAATTCAGAGTAGGAATTAAAGTCCATGGAGAATAAATTAAAACTTTGAGGTTCACCAATGACATTGTAATTCTGTGAGAGACAGCAAAGACCTGGAAGAGCAGCTGAACAGAGTGGTCAGTGTCTTGAAAGGAGGATATAAGATGAGCATCAACAAAAGCAAAACGACGATAATGGAACGTAGTCGAATTAAATTGGGTCATGTTGAGGGTATTAGATTAGGAAATGAGACACTTAAAGTAGTAAAGGAGTTTTGCTATTTGGGGATAAAAATAACTGATGATGGTCGAAGTAGAAAGGATATAAAATGTAGACTGGCAATGGCAAGGAAAGCGTTTCCGAAGAAGAGAAATTTGTTAATATCGACTATAGATTTAAGTGTCAGGAAGTCGTTTCTGAAAGTATTTGTATGGAGTGTAGCCATGTATGGAAGTGAAACATGGACGATAACTAGTTTGGACAAGAAGGGAATAGAAGTTTTCGAAATGTGGTGCTACAGAAGAATGCTGAAGATTAGATGGGTAGATCATATAACTACTGAGGAGGTATTGAATAGGATTGGGGAGAAGAGAAGTTTGTGGCACAACTTGACTAGAAGAAGGGATCAGTTGGTAGGACATGTTCTGAGGCATCAAGGGATCACCAATTTAGTATTGGAGGGCAGTGCGGAGGGTAAAAATCATAGAGGGAGACCAAGAGATGAATACACTAAACAGATACAGAAGGATGTAGGTTGCAGTAAGTACTGGGCGATGAAGAAGCTTGCACAGGATAGGGTAGCGCGGAGAGCTGCATCAAACCAGTCTCAGGGCTGAAGACCACAACAACAACAACAATAACATCATCTAATTTACTGAAGCACTGAATTTAATATTCAATTCATTCTCATTTTTTTAATGGATTTCTGTGCTCACTCAACAGTTCTCTTTCTCAGGTAACTGATGATCAATTCCATGCATTACCTTTGGAACCCCTTTCTAGTATCAACTGATCAAAAACTTGGTTTTCTTTTCTACTGTAAAGATCTTTAAAGGAACAATGTGTGCTAAGTTGTCAAGGTTTAGGGGAAAAGAAAAAGAGAAAAAGAAAGAAAGAGAGAGAGAGTCTAGTTTCTTTTCACTTATAAAGTTACAAAGATCTTCCAACAAATTTATCTAGTTGCTGCCATTGCTGATACATAGCTTCTAACTGTCTCATGTCCAGAGTTGGAAGCTGTGATTTTTTCCAAGGAGAGGGAAAGAAGAAAGGATGTGGGTTTTAAGGGAGAGGGTAAGGAGTCATTCCAATCCCGGGAGCGGGAAGACTTACCTTATGGGGAAAAAAGGACGGGTATACACTCGTGCACACACACACATATCCCACCACACATATACAGACACAAGCAGACATATTCAAAGGCAAAGAGTTTGGGCTGATCTCTGGGATATGCTGATCTCTGGGATATGTGTGTGTGTGTGTGTGTGTGTGTGTGTGCGAGTGTATACCCGTCCTTTTTTCCTCCTAAGGTAAGTCTTTCCGCTCCCGGGATTGCAATGACTCCTTACCCTCTCCCTTAAAACCCACATCCTTTCGTCTTTCCCTCTCCTTCCCTCTTTCCTCACGAAGCAACCGTTGGTTGCGAAAGCTAGAATTTTGTGTGTATGTTTGTGTGTCTATCGACGTACCAGCGCTTTCGTTTGGTAAGTCACATCATCTTTTGTTTTTAGATATATTTTTCCCACATGGAATGTTTCCCTCTATTATATTCAAATATTACACACAAATATATTTGAAAAGCAAAAAGTCCACTGCTAGTGTAATGATGATAAATTTATGCATATTTCAGTCCTTTAATTTACCACAGAAAAGGGCATCAAAAAGTTGTCCATGAAACTCGTGCAGAATGATATTTTAGTTAAATCATTAATTTTTTGTCTCTACGGTGTAAAGTAGGATCACTTTTAGTGGTGCATGTGTTATGATTGAAAACATTTTGGAAAAAAAGATTTCTTTTAATTTCTTTGCTGGCATAAGATAGATGATTGGATTATATTGATAGTTTTTGAATTAATTGTGAACTCTCTTCTCAAAGAACAGTCTTTCTGTGCTCTTAAGGGGAGCCATCATGCAAGATTGGTGACAATAGCCATTCATGTAATGAAAAAGTTTATGTTCCGTGATGAAGTTGAATTATGACCACAAGAACATACTGCAGTTCATTCTGTTTGTATTTCCCTTACCATTGTGCATGATGAAGTACGATCCTGTGCCACTTCAGAAGCCAAAGAAACATATTTGGATTTCTAATTCTTTCAAAACTTTAATCAAGTCATTGATAGTGGTATCCTGAGTGTGGCCTTATGAAAATTGGATAACCATTTATGGTCCCTGTCCACTGTTTGGTCCCCTTAATCATTTGACTAAAAAATGAAAACTACTCTGAATCGTGAAGCAGAACAACAGATGAAAATATATAAGGATCCAAGCAGGAATCGATCAAATACCAAAAACTATGAATAATAGGACTGAACAGTTTGTTTTTAATAAAATGAGAATATCTTCAAACAGATTTGATTTGTGTGACAAGTTCTGTAAGACAGTGGTATGAAAATGATTTCATCAGTGCTGTGCATCAGTTACTAAACTAAAAGTTGCAAATGATCCATCTGAGACAGGCTTCAAGCTCATGTAATACTCTACCAAATAATGCATAAAAAAAAGATGAGGAACAGAAGCTATACTGTTTGTATAAAGCGTTTATTTTGCATTTTGTTTACGACCTTCCACTAAGGAAGGGATTCTATTTGTGTTTATCTGCTCTGCATAGTAACTAACAGTTCTTGATAAAACTTTACGTAGTTTTCGTGTTAGATTTCTTAGTATTTTCTTGATCGTTTAGAACAGAAAGCGCCCTAAAACCGTCTTTTGTTTGTTTCGCGGCCGTTAGCCACTAGTCACTTGAATCAGCAGTTGTCTTGTGACAGCCAGAGCGAGAGCACCAGCAGCAGCGAGTACTGTTTGTATAAAGCGTTTATTTTGCATTTTGTTTACGACCTTCCACTAAGGAAGGGATTCTATTTGTGTTTATCTGCTCTGCATAGTAACTAACAGTTCTTGATAAAACTTTACGTAGTTTTCGTGTTAGATTTCTTAGTATTTTCTTGATCGTTTAGAACAGAAAGCGCCCTAAAACCGTCTTTTGTTTGTTTCGCGGCCGTTAGCCACTAGTCACTTGAATCAGCAGTTGTGACAGCCAGAGCGAGAGCACCAGCAGCAGCGAGTACTGTTTGTATAAAGCGTTTTTGTACTTATTTGCTGCGCTTAGCTTTTAAATAGTTTTTCTGGGAAAACCTAGCGTAGTTTTCGCGTCTCGTATTTCAGTGAGTGTTTCTTGATTATCAGAGTAGCTCATCAGAAGATTATCTTGGGAATTTGTCACCGTATAGAGTAGGGTAAACATAGTCATGTGTAGGGACTGTGGTTGTTGTGAGCGGACGCAAGGAGAATTGGCCACTCTTCGGGGGCAGGTGGAGGCTTTGTCTGTTAGGCTCATCGAGCTCGAGGCGCAGGCGTCGGCTCGTAGTGGCGTTGGGGCAACTGTGGTGAGACCTATGCCTACTTCGGTGGCCTTGGAATCACATGGAACCCCTGATGTCGCTGCGTCTTCCGGCAGTGAGCATCTTACCGGTCAGCCATCACTCCAGGGTGAATGGCGGACAGTGGTGGGCTCGCGCGTGCCTGGCCGAAAGGCGAAGGTGGGATCTGGCCGCGTGGCAGCTGCCTTACCCCTTTCCAACAGGTACGGGGTGCTTCCTAGTGGTGATGACATCGTTTCCGAGCCACCACAGGATGCCTCGCCTGTTCGGCCAGTGGCCGATTCTCCGGCAAGGTCCCGACAGTCACAGAGGGCGGGCCTATTAGTTATAGGGAGCTCCAACGTTAGGCGGGTTATGGAGCCCCTCAGGAAAATAGCGGGTAGGTCGGGGAAGAATGCCAGTGTGCACTCGGTGTGCTTGCCGGGGGGTCTCGTCCGTAATGTGGAGGAGGCCCTTCCGGCAGCTATTGAACGCACTGGGTGTGACCGGCTGCAGATAGTAGCACATGTCGGAACGAATGACGCCTGCCGCTTGGGTTCTGAGGCCATCCTTGGTTCCTTCCGGCGGCTGGCTGATTTGGTGAAGACAACCAGCATCGCACGCGGAGTGCAAGCTGAGCTTAATATCTGCAGCATAGTGCCCAGAGTCGATCGCGGTCCTCTGGTTTGGAGCCGTGTGGAGGGTCTAAACCAGAGGCTCAGACGACTCTGCGACTATAATGGTTGCAAATTCATCGACCTCCGTTATTGGGTGGAGAACTGTAGGGCCCCCCTAGACAGGTCAGGCGTGCACTACACACCGGAAGCAGCTACTAGGGTAGCAGAGTACGTGTGGCGTGCACACGGGGGTTTTTTAGGTTAGAGGGACCCCCCCTTGGGCGAAACGATAAAATACCTGACTGCTTACCAGAGAGGACATTATCATCGTTGATAAAGAACGTCCGTCCTCAGAGACCAAAAACAGGAAAAGTTAACGTAATATTGGTAAACTGCAGGAGTATCCAGGGCAAGGTTCCTGAATTAGTATCTCTTATTGAAGGAAATAGTGCGCATATAGTATTAGGAACGGAAAGTTGGTTAAAACCTGAAGTGAACAGTAACGAAATCCTAGACACAGAATGGAATATATACCGCAAGGATAGGATAAACGCCAATGGTGGAGGAGTATTTATAGCAGTAAAGAATTCAATAATATCCAGTGAAGTTATTAGCGAATGCGAATGTGAAATAATCTGGGTTAAGCTAAGTATCAAAGGTGGGTCAGATATGATAGTCGGATGCTTCTATAGACCACCTGCATCAGCAACTGTAGTAGTTGAGCGCCTCAGAGAGAACCTGCAGAACGTCGTGAAGAAGTTTCGTGATCATACTATTGTAATAGGGGGAGACTTCAATCTACCAGGTATAGAATGGGATAGTCACACAATCAGAACTGGAGCCAGGGACAGAGACTCTTGTGACATTATCCTGACTGCCTTGTCCGAGAATTACTTCGAGCAGATAGTTAGAGAACCAACTCGTGAAGCTAACGTTTTAGACCTCATAGCAACAAATAGACCGGAACTTTTCGACTCCGTGAATGTAGAAGAGGGTATCAGTGATCATAAGTCAGTGGTTGCATCAATGACTACAAGTGTAATAAGAAATGCCAAGAAAGGAAGGAAAATATATTTGCTTAACAAGAGTGATAGGGCACAAATCGCAGAATATCTGAGTGACCACCATCAAACGTTCATTTCTGAGGAAGAGGATGTCGAACAAAAATGGAAAAAATTCAGAAACATCGTCCAGTACGCCTTAGATAAGTTCGTACCGACTAAGGTCCAAAGCGAGGGGAAAGATCCACCGTGGTATAACAATCATGTACGAAAGGTACTACGGAAACAAAGAAAGCTTCATCATAGGTTTAAGAGTAGTCGAATCATAGCTGATAAGGAAAAGCTGAACGAAGCGAAAAAGAGCGTAAAGAGAGCAATGAGAGAAGCATTCAACGAATTCGAACATAAAACATTGGCAAACAATCTAAACAAGAACCCTAAAAAGTTTTGGTCATATGTAAAATCGGTAAGCGGATCTAAATCCTCTATTCAGTCACTCGTTGACCACGATGGCACCGAAACAGAGGACGACCGAAGAAAGGCAGAAATACTGAATTCAGTGTTCCGAAACTGTTTCACTGCGGAAAATCGTAACACGGTCCCTGACTTCAGCCGTCGCACGGACGCCAAAATGGAAAATATTGAAATAAACGATATCGGAATTGAAAAACAACTGCTATCACTTAGTAGCGGAAAAGCATCCGGACCAGACGAGATACCCTTAAGATTCTACAGTGATTATGCTAAAGAACTTGCCCCCTTTCTATCAGCAATTTATCGTAGATCGCTGGAAGAACGTAAAGTACCTAGCGACTGGAAGAAAGCGCAGGTCGTTCCCATTTTCAAGAAGGGTCATAAATCAGATGCGAATAATTATAGGCCTATTTCGCTTACGTCAATCTGTTGTAGAATAATGGAACATGTTTTGTGTTCTCGTATTATGACGTTCTTAGATAATACAAATCTCCTTCATCATAACCAACATGGATTCCGCAAACAGAGATCATGTGAAACTCAGCTCGCCCTATTTGCCCAAGAAATTCACAGTGCCGTAGACACTGGCGAGCAGATTGATGCCGTATTCCTGGACTTCAGGAAGGCATTTGATACGGTTCCGCACTTACGTTTAGTGAAAAAAATACGAGCTTACGGAATATCGGACCAGGTTTGTGATTGGATTCAGGATTTCCTAGAAGAAAGAACACAACATGTCATTCTTAACGGTTCAAAATCTGCAGATGTAGAGGTAATTTCGGGAGTACCGCAAGGAAGCGTGATAGGACCTTTATTGTTTACAATATACATAAATGACTTAGTTGACAACATCGGTAGCTCCGTGAGGCTATTTGCAGATGACACGGTTGTCTACAAGAAAGTAGCAACATCAGAAGACTCGTACGTACTCCAGGAAGACCTGCAGAGGATTAATGCATGGTGCGACAGCTGGCAGCTTTCCCTAAACGTAGATAAATGTAATATAATGCGCATACATAGGGGCAGAAATCCATTCCAGTACGATTATGCCATAGGTGGTAAATCATTGGAAGCGGTAACGACCGTAAAATACTTAGGAGTTACTATCCGGAGCGATCTGAAGTGGAATGATCACATAAAACAAATAGTGGGAAAAGCAGGCGCCAGGTTGAGATTCATAGGAAGAATTCTAAGAAAATGTGACTCATCGACGAAAGAAGTAGCTTACAAAACGCTTGTTCGTCCGATTCTTGAGTATTGCTCATCAGTATGGGACCCTTACCAGGTTGGATTAATAGAAGAGATAGACATGATCCAGCGAAAAGCAGCGCGATTCGTCATGGGGACATTTAGTCAGCGCGAGAGCGTTACGGAGATGCTGAACAAGCTCCAGTGGCGGACACTTCAAGAAAGGCGTTACGCAATACGGAGAGATTTATTATCGAAATTACGAGAGAGCACATTCCGGGAAGAGATGGGCAACATATTACTACCGCCCACATATATCTCGCGTAATGATCACAACGAAAAGATCCGAGAAATTAGAGCAAATACGGAGACTTACAAGCAGTCGTTCTTCCCACGCACAATTCGTGAATGGAACAGGGAAGGGGGGATCAGATAGTGGTACAATAAGTACCCTCCGCCACACACCATAAGGTGGCTCGCGGAGTATAGATGTAGATGTAGATGTAGATGATGTTGCATATGAGTAGCCCCATAAGGTTGTGACTTTAACAAAAATATTTTTAAAGGAAAATGTGATTTTTTGAGGTGAAAAGTGGATATGATTTTATGCCATTCTATAATTTTTCAAATGGAGGGAGACTTTTCCCCTTCCCATACTGAGTCGAAATCATTCACAAAGAAACCAAACTTGGGGGTATCACAAAGAAACAGCCAAACTTGAAAATAATAGCCTTATTATTGGAATAAATGTGAAAATCACAATTTTGATGTAAACTTTCTTATATTACAGTTTTAAAAAAATATTTGAAAGTAATCTAAAAAACTAGTTATTAACTCAACCAGCCAAAACAAAAAAAATGTATTAACAAAAAAAAAAAGAGTTGCCTTGTGATAAGCACACATTGCTCAGTTAATCAAAACGATGAATAAATAATCAAGAAAGTGTTCGTTGCTTGAAGAAATATATGTTACATACAACTTATATAAAAAGTAATATAAAAAAGCTCTAAATTACTGATCATGGACATTGAACAGAATATGCAATGAATTAAAACTGAGATTTTGAGAACAGTTATAAACATAATGAAGACAGGTGAATGCAATGCAAAAGAATGACGACACGGCCGCGTGCGTGCGCGTGTGTCTATTGTTGATGAAGGCCAATGGCCGAAAGCTTTGTGAGAGTCTATTTGTTGTGCCTGTCTGCGACTCAGCATCTCCACAATACGGTGAGTGGCAACTTTCCTTCTCATAATATTGTTACATTCCACCCTGGATTTCCCATTGTTTGATTCAAACCAACTTATAGTTACATATAGACAGCTGCCACCATCTGGCACAAAGAAATGGTGTGCTCAAAACACTGGTACATAGGGCTTGCCGCCTCTCCAACAATGAGAGTCTCAACAGAGATCTTGAAGATTTGACGCACAGTGTTCCAGGAGAACGGCGACACAGAATGGCAAACTGGGAGAGTGCTATGCCCTACACCAGCTGCACAACTGGCAAAAACAGAAGAGGAACCTCAGAAGGATATGACCATTGTATTTATTCCATTTTGTGGCATAGTATCAGGAAAGATGAGACAAATTCTTCGGGAAGAGTGGTTGAAGACTGTTCTCCTCCCACCAGGTAAAACTAGGGCAAGGGCACTGTTTGGTGTTGTCAAGGACAAACTTGGGCTATGGAAGTCTGGGGTCTATCAGATATCTTGCCAGTGGGGTGTGACATACATAGCTCAAACGGTCTCTACTGTCGAAGATCGTTGACTGTAACACCAATAGCACACCAGATTGCAACCTCCTAGCAAGTCACCAATCATGGAAAAGTTGCCTATCAGAATTGAATGCTATGAATTATGGCCTTGCTAAGGTTTGGACACTTTTTGAACTGTATAATTAAAGGACCTACCAAGATTCAAGTGAGGGAACTGCTGATTAGTCATGGTAGTGATTGCATCCTTCAGCAGAGCGTGGGAAGCTGTTTTTAGATTAAGAAAGAAGAGACATATACCTTATACAGAGTGATGTTTCTAGGGAGGATGCTATACTCGCGCAACACACAAGCATCTGGGTGCGAACCGTGGAGAGAGCACAAACTCAGAGGAAATGGGGGAATATGTAGGAGTTCACCAGTGCACCTGATGATGACAGTGTGGTCCCTTGCCAAAATATTGTGCCCATTGGAACTGACAACCAGCTTCACCATGAATAGTTTATCGTTACCCATAATAGATAAGGGATAGTTGTCATGGATGAATCAAGTGAGCAGATTCTAACAATCTATATTCAGATGTCAGTATCGATGTCTTGCAGATAAGTTGAAAAAGTGAATCAATCAGATGCTTGTATCAGTGAGTTCGGATTATTTTCTAATGATTGCATATTAACTGATTGAGGTACTCCACTGGCATTCAACTTGAATTTGAGAGGAGCATGATATAGGCTCTGTTCAGTCAACCAGATACTCCCTGAATGTTATCAGGCAAATGCCAAAATGGTTCCTTAAACAAGACCACAGAATATTTGCTAACTTTGAGCTGGTGCCCGATTGTTAATAACATGTGTGCAATGTGATGTTTAGCTCTAACCTTCTATCAACTGCATGCTGGATTTGATTGCATTTACTTCATTGAACATTATTTGTTTATTCATATCGAAAGCATCAAACTTCAGCATACAAGATACATGCATAAACAAAAATAATAACGTTTATAAACTAATTGCTACTTTAAAATTGGAAGACAATCATACCGCTTGTAAGAAAAAGCCTACGCTGGTGTAGTTTGTTGATCTACACAGTCACTTATAAATTGATACTTAATTGGAATTTGACGACTACATTAAAGGAATATGGAAACGAAAGAAATAAAGGCAAACATGGCTGTCCAAGCAACTTAAGCCTAATATTTGATAGTTACTACGTACAGCTTCATAGTTTAAAGATATCAGGTCATCAGTGGTACATCTTGCAGGACGTAGTCTACTTTGGGGTAAGTGCTCTGTAGTTTGTTAAAATCCACAGTCACAAAAGATTAATGATGTGGGATAAAGCATTACTGCTGATTTTCTTTTGTCTTTGCTGCCTGTGTTCTGAGTGTGTTCAGAGTTACCACTTGGGACATTGCTCAGTGAAACCAGCAGCTACATTTTCCAATGGTGTCACCCAGTAGTCAGTAGTGTTCATACCTTATCATCCACATAGATAACTGGGAACAGATCTGTTGGACAGTGTCATCTGTTGTCCTTATGAAACATGTCCTGGATATCAGTTGTGAAAAGGGGAGGGGGTGACCATATAATTGGTTATTAATGGAAATAGGTACCGTATATTGTTTTCTGCATGCAGCTACCACATGCTTGATGTCTGGAGGGGGAATTCCAGTTACATTGTGGATGTTATGCTTTGGTGTGTATTTCAGATATCCAGTAATGAGTCTACATATCTCGTTAAGAGCAATATCCACTTGTTTAGTATGGGCAAAATTGTATCAGGGATGGGTAGCAAGCTACGTAAAGTGAGGTAAAGTTGTAGTTTTTTAACTGTTTTTGCTGCTCCACCTCATGATATTCCTATAATTTTGTGCAGTATGTTATTTCTTTTTAGATACTCTTTGTTTTACTTCCTGACATTGCAGCTTGAAAGTTAATGTATGACCCCAAGATATTGGGGCTGGAAACTGTGTTCCAGCTGCATTCCTCTCCAAGCCACTTGAAGTTTCCTAATGACATATCTGTTCCTCCTATGGAATGTGCACACATGTGTTTCGCTGGGATTTGGATGCAGAGGTCTCTGCCTTGGAAGAGAGAGCAAGATCATCAGCATAGACGTAACTTCATATATTATTGGGCAGGGGTTGATCATTGGCATAAATATTAAATAGCAGGAGTGTCAAAATATTGTCCTGTGGTAACAAGTTCTGTTGGACGCTCAATCAGCTGCACTGGTCTTTGATTATATGAAAAATCTTCTATTTTGAAGGAGGTAATCTGCAGTTATACTGTACATTTTGCACAGGAGTTACTGTTAGATCAATAGATGCTACCACAATGGCCTTTCTGTCTCAAAGTTGCCTGTGATTGCTAGGTTAGACTTAATAATTGTACTGTACAGTTCTCACCTGGCCTAAATCCAGCTTGCTGTGGAATTATGAGGGGTTGAGCTGTTTATGCCATCAACTTGCTTGCTGGTTTCAGAATGGTAACTACACGACACTTCCTCCATAATATTGGGTTCCACCATGTACTGAGACAGTTATGGAAGAAACATATGAGCCAGTCATATGTTTTTCTTTGTATCTATGATATGAGCCAGTAGCTTACCTAACTTTAGCAACTTATATTGTCCTTCCCTGTTCTTCTTGAGTAAACTGTTCAGGAAGGTCAGTCAGATCCCTTTCCAGAGATAGGCATATTGTAGTTGAAGACTTATGAAAGCAACAGTGTGGTTTACTGTTCTTAAGCAGGATGCTAACTATTCGATCAGCATAAATGTCAGATGTACAGATCTTTTCAGTAAGAACACTGTTTAATCTCTTCAGCAGTCTCTATACGTCTTGATTTCTTCTGGACGTGTCTAGTTCTTCCACGAGTTTGATCCATGTCTCTCTCTCTCTCTCTCTCTCTCTCTCTCTCTCTCTCTCTTGACTTCAGTGATTAAGTTGTTGGCCAGCTAGTCATTTCTTCACTCTGCAGCTCATCCTCAAAATGTTGAAGGTACTTCTATAGTTGTTCCATGGTTATTTCTCAAAAAGTTGAAGGTTACTTCTTTAGTTGTTGCATTGTGCTCATAGTAAGTCCCTGTATGTAGTTGGTTCTGCAACGTCGAGTAATAGTCATCCATGAGCATTATTTCAACAAACTGGTCATAGGACTCAGGTGTAAGGACTATTTCAGTTATCTTCTGATACAGCACGACTTTGGATTTCTCTCTGTGAGCTATTCTGAAGTTAAATCTTTGACAGAATGGTGCAACATGTGGCCTTTTGGCTGACACAATTTGGCATATTGTTGGCTGATGGTGAGTGTTTGAGTGCATATGAACTTTGTACAGTGTTCAGCTATGTTATTGTCCGTGAACAAAATGTCAAAATTGTAAACACAACCCGTCTGCAGCTACTGAGCAGTGTAGGTTGTTTGTTGGTATGAATTAATGTTAGATGATCAGAGTCTGCGCATTGGAGAACATTTTCTCAATTTCTGTCATCAGTATTGACGTCCTGTTCAGTACAATGACTAATGAAATCTCCAATTATGAACTTCATCTTTCCTTTAAGAAAGTTCCAAAGCTGTATCCAATTTGGCAAACAGTGAACTACCAAACTGTCGATTGGGCCTCTTAGCAATGAGAAATGTACCAGGGATCATGAGGTAGGGTTGACAATTCTCTCTTTGGATTTCTTGGATAAAAAGACATCACATTTATGATCTATGGATAGCTGCTTCAACATATCAGATTTGGTTGGAGATAAACCTCCTCATCTTTGGCCCTAATAAAGGCTGAAGTTTAGCTGAAAGATTATCCTTCTTTTCAAAGAATGCTTTTGTATTGAAAGCATCTGCCAGTAATTTTACAGTTGACTAAGGGATGCCCAATTACAAGTAAATGTTACAATTTTCTGGAAAGCTCCTTTCGTGTGCATCATTGAACATGATGGATTTGGATGCTTTTTTTCTGGATCTTATTGTTTAACTCTTGAAGTCTAAGTACGCAGAAAAGACCTCTACCACTGTACAGGAATGCAAGAGAATGTGGAAGTGAAGTAAGTACAAATGGGAGTAAACTGAATAAAGTATCCAGTATTGAAGTTCTAGGCATTAAATTTACAATTAGGCAGATGGGTTGGGAATTACTTCTTGACATTGATTTGAATCTTACTGTGGCTTTCAATCCCATATATGTTCTGGCTTGGTGCCTTAATCAATACCACATTGCTCTCTAATGGATGTCTGATGATGTGGTGTTATTGGTAATTGTAACGGTGACCTGTACCTCTCATACCCCATTCAACAGGAACTGCGAGTGACTGGAAAAATTCACTTTTAACATCTGTTTTTATCTACATTTATAATTGTAACAATATAGCACTATAGTTGTAGAGGATATTTAAATTATTTAAATTTTTATTTCAAATACAAAATTTGTAATAATTTCAATGTTCTTTCTGTTTTATTAATTCTTGTTATTGTTTTGTTTGTGTAGGAGCAAGTTGCAGCTCTTAGGGACAGGATTGAGAAGGCCTTAGGATACAAGCCTGTGTATGCTCAGCCAACTGCACAGCCAACCACCAGGGCAACAAGAGGTTCAGTGTCGAGGTCTTCAGCAGGGTTTTACCCTGGTCAGGTGGGTAAACATTCACATTCTGGGAATAATTATGACATAGGTGTAGCGGGAGAATTTTAGGAAAGTGTAGCTTACCTATAAGGGATGTCGTATACATAACACTTGTGCAACCTGTTGTTGGGTACTGCTCATATGTTTGGGATCCACACCAGGTTGAATTAAAGGAAGACATTGAAATAATTCAGAGACATGCTGCTAGATTTGTCATCAGTAGGTTTAATAAACATGCGAGTATTATGGAAATGCTGTGTGAGCTCAAATGGGAATCCGTTAAGGAAGAAAGACTTCCTCATTGTGGAACACTTGTGAGAAAGCTAAGAGAACCAGGATTTGTGATAGATTTCTGAGCAGTTCTTCTGCCCCCAATGTACATTTCGTGTAAGGACTGTGAAAATAAGGTATGAGAAATTAGTGCTCATATGAAATTGTATCTACAGTAATTTTTCCCTCTTTCCATTTGCAAGTGAAACAGGAAAGGGAATGAGTACCTGTATTACAAGGTACCCTCCACCATGCACTTTATTGTGGCTTGCTGATTGTGTATGTAGATGTAAAAGGCTTTTTAATTGTTAAGCAATATAAACACTATTGAATATTTAAATATTTTGTATCTCTTCAGGCATCTCGGACTTTTTTGGGTGCTAGATCTGTTGAAAGAGTCTCTTTAACTGCTCTAGTTCTTTTCCACCAGCATATATAAGAATCTTAGCAATAAATGGTTGTATTTTAAACATTTATTTTCGTTGTTGAGTGGGTTTTATATACTTTTAAATGAAGTTTATGAATGTTGTACACCAAGTTTTAACAGTCATTACAGTATTATTGATGGAAAGTTTAAAGACAATATTTTGAAGTCATGATTCGGGTTGCAAGAGACTGTATATTAATTGAATTTTCGTGATGAGATTTTGGTACAAAAGACAAAGGAAAGTGGCAGCTTTCTTGTGTGATTCTTTCTAGGCAAAAGAAAAGCTGTGTGTGTATTGGTACAGCACATAAGCAATATTACTGTTCTGTGTTATATAGAGAGCAAATTTACTAATATTTCTTTCTTGGGAATGACACTTGACATAAAACAGAAACTATTGTGACCATGGTGTCATTTGCTGGTGGTAATTGAATTAGCCAGTTAGTTAATGATAGAACATTTTGTTTAAATTCCTTGTCGGCAGACAACATTGAAGAACAGTTTGTAGGAAATTTTAAGGACTAACTTTTATTGTGTTTAAGGTTTGTTTAAACAGCTCGTACTATTTCCCAAATTCAATTAATCTGAATTCATGCATATTCCACAGTTGGAAGTAGTAGTGCATTCTTGCTGTCTCATTAACTGTTTGTTCCACAAAGTCATTTTAAATGTCAAATCCACTGCCTGGACACTCAAAAGTCACATATTGTCACACTTTAGTCAGCAAGTCTGTTCAAAAGTGACATAATTTGCTCAGAAGAAATGATACAAGAACTACAGTGTTCAACATGTGGCATAAACATGATAAATCTCGTATTCATAGACATTTCCTACAGAAATAACTAATTACAGTCAGAAAATATATTATAATTAGACAGATGAAAAATCTACTCATGAAGTGGCGGCAGGAGAAAACACACACAAAAGTTAAGGATATGTGCAAACTTTCGGAGCCAGTGGCTTATTCTTCTGGCAGAAGGGTTGAAACGGATGGAAGAAGGATGAAAGAAAGGGACTGGCCAGGTTTACAAAATAGTGAGTGGTATGGAAGATTTGCCCAGAAGCCTGGGTCTGGATAAACTTACCAAAAGGGATGAGAACGAAAGACTGACTGACTGGGGACTGCAACAGATGAGATTTGGTAACCTGAGAGCTTAAAGGTGGAAGATAGGGTAATAAGAAATATAGAGATACTGATAAGGTTTCACATGAGAGTTGATAAGAGTAGAAATATAAGTGTGTTATATGTGCTAGACAGGTGACGGTGAGGGGAGGAGGGGGGGGGGGGTAAGGAGAAATAGACAGGTCAGAAAATAAAATATATAGACTGCTAGAAGGAGGTGAAGAAAGAAACAGTTACTGAAAAGAAATGCTGAGACCAAAGAAATAAACGTTAAGTTAAGGCCAGGTGGGTGGCAAGAACAAAGGTCAAGTTGTAACGCCAGTTCCTGTCTGCGGAGTTGTAAGAAACTGGTGCCAGGGGGGATGATCCAGATAGTACATGTGGTGAAACTGGCTCCAAGATCTCGACTGTCGTGTTGTAAGGTATTCTCTGCAACAGAATATTGTGTGTTACCAGTAAGTATGCACCCTCTGTCTATGGCCATTCATCCTAACTGATAAATTGGTGGTAGTCATAACGATGTAGAAGGCTGAACAGTGTTTACATACCCTCACCCCCACCCCACTCCTTCTCATCCTGTCTGGTAAATTTCCCCAGACACAGAGTCCTGGATAACTTCTGTGTAACACTCTCCATTTCCTAAATCTTGGACAGTCCTTTTCCTACAGCCCTCTCTTCCTTCTTGTTCAACCCTTCTATAAGAAAAATGAGCCACTGGTTCCGAAAGCTTGCACTTTCCGTAACTTCTGTGTGTTCTCCTGCAGCCGCTTTGTGAGTAGATATTTATCTTTCCAGTTACATTATATTTTGAAAATTTGATTATTTTCGTTTATATATTAGCTCTTGTGGCCATCATTCTCTTGTCAGTCTTTGTTATCATTAGCCTTGTTCAAACTGTCATCGGTTTTCAATCTTTTATGGTAGTTCACCCATTCATTTAATTGTACCACCCTTACTAACCGACATCTTACCCTACATCTTTTCTAGTACTGATCTCTGCATGCTTAGATGGGTACTTCTTATTTATGAAATTGCATACAACTCTTTGTTTACGGTTGACTATACATTGCAGGGCCTTCTCTGATCATCTTTTAACTCCTGTCTTTTCCATGATCTTTGTGTGAATTTTTCTAAATTTTTCTGATTTTTTGATCTTTTTTGTTGCTTGTCTTTCTGTCTTGTCTTCCTTTTTGTCTCATTTTACACCCTCTGCTTCTTTTTCACCACTACCACCATCTCTAACACTCCAAACCCCCTTACCTTGTGATGAAGTCTATCACACATTACATTTGGTCCTTCCGAGTACATTCTTTTGCACTATCTAAATTATAGTCCCACATTCTGTTTCTTGAACCTGCTTGTCCATGGGAGGTACCCCAAAAGCCCGAGCATTGAACATCCCTTTTTCTGGATGTAATCCCACTCTACACCATCCTCTTTTACACTTTCAAATTAACCGTCTCTTGCAGTTACCCAGCTGATCTGTGACCTAAGTGCCTCATCTGCCAGTTTCCACTCCATCAGACTTCTCTCATACTTTGCCCCTCATGTTTCCTTGGCTGGTATAAATCATCAAGTCAGCTTCAAACGCAACAACAGTCTTTCTTTCTTTCTTTCTTTCTATTCCCAATCCTCTCCTACAAACAGAGCTTGTCCAACATTCTAAATATCCCTCCACCTTCACCACTGCCTCCCCAAGCAGTGATAATGTGTTCTCAACCTCTCATCTAAGGCACTCTTCTCTCTTAAATTATCTGTATTATCTAAGGGCCTCATTTTCTGCCGTGAACATGCATTTGATCATGATGCTTTGGTTAGCAACCTGCTCTCCTTCACATGTCATGTCAGCTGCAAATACCTCTTTGCAGCCCAATCCCAAAATCTATCCAACAGAGAGCCTGACACTGAACCCTGCCTTGAACAGTTACGCCATGATCTCAACTTAATCCAACACCATTACCTCAAAACCACCTCTTAAAAGCCTTCCAAGAAATTCTAACATGCTGCATTGCTTCACAATTCTTTGTGAGATCCCTACTGTAACCTGTGCTCTGCAGAAATATAGGTACATCTTTTCATAAAAACTGATGACTCCATCATTATCCTCCCAGTGGACAAAGGATCTACCATTGCTGTACTTCACTAATGGAAGTATGTAAGTGAGAATCCACCCAAGCTATCTGACACTTCTATGTACAGCATCAGCCATTAAGATCCCATCCCTGTGATTCAAACTGAACTGCAGGCCCTCCTTAAAACCTTCTGCTCCTCACAAGGACTAACACTTCAGTCTATAGAATTTCTTACTCCACTCAAACCCCGTACTCTCACCTTTCACCTTCTTCGTAAGATCCACAAACCTAATTACCCTGGCCATCCTGTAGTTGCTGGATTCAAAGCATTCATTGAATGTATATCTTCATTAGTTGATCAACGCCTGCAACATATAGTACGATGACTCCCCTCCTTTGTTAAAGACATCAGCCATGTTCATGCCCACTCCTTTCACACACTTTGCTTGTCATCACTGATGCTGAAATTTTCACTCTTCAGCGGAGTGTGCACTGATATGAAACTTCCTGGCAGGTTAAAACTGTGTGCTGGACCGAAACTCGAACTCGGGACCTTTCGGGGGAATGTGCTGTACCAACTGAGCTACACAAGCACAACTTACGACCAGCCCTCACAGCTTCAGTTCTGCCAGTACCTAGTCTCCTACCTTCAAAACTTCACTGAAGCTCTTGCAAACCTTGCAGAACTACCACTCCTGGAAGAAAGGATATTGCGGAGCCATGGCTTAGCCAAAGCCTGGTGGATGTTTCCAGAATGAAATTTTCACTCTGGAGCAGAGTGTGCGCTGATATGAAACTTCCTGGCAGATTAAAACTGTGTGCCGGACCGAGACTTGAACTCGGGGCCTTTTGCCTTTCACGGGAAAGTGCTCTACTGACTGAGATACCCAAGCATGACTCCTTTCTTCCAGGAGTGGTAGTTCTGCAAGATTGACAGAAGAGCTTCTGTGAAGTTTGGAAGGTAGGAGACGAGGTACTGGCAGAACTGAAACTGTGAGGGCAGGTTATGAGTCGTGCTTGGGTAACTCAGTTGGTAGAGCACTTGCCTGTGAAAGGCAAACGGTCCCAAGTTCGAGTCTCGGTCCGGCACACAGTTTTAATCTGACAGGAAGTTTCACATCATTGATGCTACCTCCCTCTATACCAACATTTCCTGTGTACACGGTCTGTGTGCTGCTTGATGTTAGCTCAGCCAGTATCCGGCTGATTCTAAGCACATTATGTCCTTCTTGCTTACTTGAATCAACTTTATACTTTTACAAACCCCTACTTTGCCTTTGAGGGACAGACATACAAACAGATTGGGGGCCCCTCAGCAGACTCAGCATTCATTTGCTGGGTACGGGCTTGGCGAACCTGGGGTCCCCGAGCTGTGGACTGGTGTACGCCGCCAGTCCTCTGACACCGTAAGTTCTGGACATGCTTCAGCGACCACCATGTGGCGCAATGGTGGAACGTTGTGTGTCGCAGGGACTGGGGAACTTGGCTTGATTGCCTGGTTTGCTCTATAAAAAACCCTTCTATCTTAAGGTGTGCTGCGTGCCGATAAGATGCATGGCTGTTGGAGGTGGAACAGTCGCTAGTGGGTGACTGAGGAACCTACCGCACCTCCGTTGTATAAGGCTTACCCAGCCATGCAGGGCTCTGTCTGGGCGGACGTTTAGTTCCCTAGCTGCTCGTGGGGCGCACATGGCAACCACGTATTTCCCTTCACCTACTTCGCAATCAGTAAAGCATATGAGGGAGGCTAGTCCTTCAGATGAGCAGATAGAACAGAGTAACAGGGCTCATGGAGTCATAAATGACAATGTTTTCATCGTGACTAAGAGGAACGAGGGCTCATTTGAAAAAGTGTCTCCTTTCTATATACATAAAGGTTTAGAAGGACTTGCAGGTACGCTGAAATCTATCAAACGCCTGAGGAATGGTACCCTGTTAGTTGAGACTACTAGGGCAAAGCAAGTGGAGCTGCTTCGAAAGTCAACCAAGTTAGGCGAGTATGATATTACTGTCGAGTTGCACAATTCCCTCAACTCCAGTAAAGGCGTTGTCACCTGCCGGGATTTAATGGATATTGAGGTAGAAGAGCTGAAGCAAGAATGGGCAACAAGGGATTGTAGATGTGGAACAATGGACATGTAGGAATAATGGAGTTGTTGAGAAATCTGCCACATTCATTGTGACTTTCAATTTGCCTGTCTTGCCTGAATACATTCTGGCTGGTTACCACCGACTTAGGGTTAGGCCTTATATGCCTAACCCTATGTGATGTTTCAAATGTCAACGATTTGGCCGTACAATGATGAGTTGTGGGGGTGAACTGACCTGTGGTATATATGGCTAGGCAGCTCATGAAGCTGGGACCAACTGCACATCTCCAGCGCTGTGTATCAACTGCTCTGGGAGCCATCCTGTTTGGAGCAGAGACTGCCCCATCTTTGCGGAGGAAAGAAAAATTCAGGAGATGAAGGTGACAAAGAGGATACGTTATGTGGAAGCCAAAAAAGAGTATAAGGTGACAAAACCCACTGTCTTTGCCACATCCTATGCCTCCTTGGTGCAAAAAAGTGCGTCAAAAGTAGACGCTTCGATGCAGACCATGTCCAATGTAGCAGTATCCTCCACCAATACCTGTACCTGCGTTTGTACCTGCCAGAGAACAACCAATAAAGATATAGCTATTCAGGCTGCTCCGACTGAACCAAAAGCTATTGCAGAGAAAGCTACAGTGAAGACTTCGAAGGCTCTCCAGAAACGGAGTGCCTCTCCACTTCCCCCATCCCTGACTTCCATCAAGAAAAAGGGACCAGGGATAGGGGCACGACATTTGGCGTCAAACCTGCCAAAGGCAGCATTGGATATCGTCATGGCATCCCTGACTGATGAGGAGGAAATCGTCATCAAGTTTGATACCTCTTCCCCAGAACCTGGCAGCCCGTCTGCTGCCACTCTCTCCACAAGTGTCTCACCAGCGCAGCACAAAGACAGGGGGAAATCTACACCGAAACGCTGATATGGCTCCCATACTTCAGTGGAATCTGAATGGAGTCAGAACTCGCTTTGAAGAATTGCGGCTGTTAGTACAGGAAAACCCCTTTTGCATCTCTTTGCAAGAGACACATTTTAAAGAGAATGACACACCTGTACTTACAGGATATCACTTGTACAGGAAAGACGACCTGACTGGTAATAGAGCGCAGGGTGGGGTGGCAGTGTTCATTATGGACACATTACACTCTTCACCTGTGCGCTTAACCACAATGCTACAAGCGGTTGCAGCTCAGATCCTGGCCCATGTTAATGTCACAGTGTGCTCCTTGTATTTACCACCCACTGAGCTCATTGAGAGTGAAGCCGTCGCACAGCTCATTGATCAGCTACCCTGTCCCTTTCTCATTTTAGATTTTAATACTCATAATGCATTATAGGTTCCAACAAAACCTGCCCCAGAGGCCAGATGATTGAGCAGTCGATCAGGACTTCCGACATCATACTGCTGAACACAGGTCAGGCCACGCATTTTAGCACCACTTCAGGTTCGTCCTCTGCCATAGACCTCTCTGTTTGTTTGCCTGTGCTTGCGGATGTTGCTCAGTGGATCATAGATGACGACCTTCATGGCAGCGACCATTATCCTATCTGGCTCCATCTGCCAGTTGAAATGGGTCGTGTCGACAAGCCGCTGAAATGGTTGTTCCAGAAGGGAAACTGGACACTGTACAGGCAGTTGGCTGTTTTTGAACAGTGTGAAGGCGTCCAGGATTGGGTGGATCACATTACGGCAGTGATGCTCCATGCTGCTGATGTATCCATACCAAAGTCAAAGGGAACACCTGTGAGGCAGCCTGTCCGTTGGTGGAATGATGACTGTCGTACCGCAGTCAGAGACAGAAGGGCAGCTTTGAGAAGATTCCATCGGTGCCCTACTGATGCGAATCTGGCAACTTTCCGAATAGCACGGGCGTGGGCGAGAAGAATCGTTAGAGAGAGTAAACGGAGGTCTTGGTGAGAGTTCCTGAACTCCATCAATAGGTCCACATCTTCAAGCAAAGTATGGGAAGCTGTTAGGAGGATCTAAAAGCGATACTCTTGGCCGCCAATAGCAGCTACACGTGAGCATGGATGTCTCCTAACATCTCAAAGAGACATCGCCCGGGCAGTGGCAGAATCATTTCAAACTATTATGGCCGATTCTGGCCAGGACCCAGAATTTCATCGCTATCGCGGTACACAGGAGCGGGCTGGTTTTGATTTCCATTCAAACAACACTGAGGAATACAATCAGCCTTTCTCTTTGTGGGAGTTGGACTCTGCACTGTCAGTATCTCGGGATACTGCACCTGGTCCAGACCTGATATTGTATAGCACGCTGCAGCAGTTGGATCTACGGTCAAAGGAAGTCCTCCTTCAACTTTTTAATGAACTTTGGAAGACAGGTGACTTTCCTAGTTCATGGAAAGAATCAATTTTAATTCCACATTTAAAACCAGGGAAGGATCGGACCGATCCCAGTAGTTTCGTAGCATTAGTCTCACGAGCTGCGTAGGAAAGACATTTGAGCATATGGTCAATAGGTGCCTGGTGTGGGTTCTCAAATCCAGATCCTTACTTACCCGCTGCCAGTGTGGGTTCAGGAGGTATCATTCCACCCTAGATAACTTGATCCTACTCGAAACAGCGATACAAGATGCTTTCCTATGTAAGCAACACCTTCTCGGGGTTTTCTTCGACCTGGAGAAGGTGTACAATACTACCTGGAGGCATAACATTTTGCGGCAGTTTTATGAGTGGGGTTTCCGTGGGTGTTTACCCACAGTCATCAGATCCTTTGTCGGACAGGTACTTTAGGTATAAGGTTGGGAATGTTCTGTCTGACCGTTTTAAGCAGGAGAACGGTGTCCGTCAAGGATGTGTCCTCAGTGTGACAGCTTTCGCAATTGCAATCAATAGTATTGCGTTCACAATACGACAGCCCGTACAGTGCTCCTTGTTTGTGGACGATTTCTGCATTTTCTGTGTGTCTTCCTCCCTTACAACTGCTACATGCCAATTACAGCTGACGATCCTGCGATTGGAGGAATGGTCTACGACCACAGGCTTTAAATTCTCTTTGGAGAAGACTGTTTGTGTAGATTTTAACCGTTCCCGTACTCTTTTTAATCTCCCTGTTTTAAAACTAGGAGACACTGTTCTCACCTTTATGGAACAAGTTAAATATCTCGGGCTTATTTTTGATGAGAAGGTCACATAGTTGCCACACCTAAAGGATCTCAAAGTCCGCTGTTTCAAGGCTTTAAATGTCCTTAAATGCGTCAGTCATAGGTCCTGGGGCACTGACAGGGCACATCTTCTCCAACTTTATAAGGCCTTTGTGCGACCTCGACTGGAATACGAATGTCAAGCTTATGGATCTGCAAGACCTTCGTACCTCAAAATGTTGGATGTGATTCACCATGAGGGTATTAGGCTTTCAACGGGGGCTTATCGCACGAGTCCAGTTGCTAGTCTATGTGTCGAGGCTGGAGAGCCTCTGCCGTCCATTTGGCGTCTTCTCCTCATGGTACGGCTAGCATACAGGGCCAAGTCCACTCCTCTTTCATTGGTGTCCAACACCATTTCACAGCTGGCACTGGAACGTCTCTTCCGCCACCGTCTGAAGGCAACAAAGCCGTTTGGCATCCGTGCAAAGGAGAGTCTCAAGTTAGTACACCTGGAGGGCATTAAGGTCCTCCACCAGGGATGGAGTAGGGGATCTCTCTGGCTGCTACAAAGGCCAAGATTACTTCTTGATCTGGCTGCGTACTAGAAGTATTGTACCCCGGACCACCTTTTTAAAATTAAATTTACTGAGATTTTAGACCGCCATTCAGATTTTATTACTGTTTACACGGATGGGTCTAAACAGGGGGATTTTATGGGCTGCTCTGCTGTGTTTCCCGATACTGTCTGTAGGATAGGGCTCCCAGAGCAGTTCTCAGTTTACTGTGCAGAACTGTTTGCCATTCTGCAAGCATTAGAGCATATGCGACGACATCATGGCACGAAATTCATCATCTGCTCCGATTCCCAAAGTGCTCTACACACTCTTGAACAACTGTACCCAGCAGATCGGATGGTGCAAGTAGTGCAGGACGCACTCCTGCTCTTGCAAAAGCAGGGTAAGGATGTAATTTTCTGCTGGGTTCCAGGGCACATAGGGATTCTTGGAAATGAACTTGCAGACGCAGCTGCCAAGGAGGCTTGCTCCATCCCACCTCCTGCTCACTGTTCTGTCCCCCTGCAGACAATAACATCATTCATGACTCGGAAGGTCATGTGTTGGTGGGAGGCTCAGTGGCTGGAAGTGAGGGATAATAAGTTGTGAGCAGTGAAGGATTCTGTCCGACCGTGGCTTACCTCCTTCCGACAACAACAAGCTGAGGAAGTAGCCCTTACACGGCTTAGAATAGGACATTGTCCGTTGACACATTGTTTTCTGTTACATTGTGAGGAGCCACCAACATGTCAGACATGTGGGACACAGCTGTTGATACGACATATTTTAACTGAGTGTGTTTTAAATGCGGGTTTTAGGGAAGACTTTAGTGTCCCACCAGACCTGCCCTCTATTTTAACTAATAATGAGGCGGGTGTCGCGCTAGAGTTTTATGTTTTTGTGTGATGTCTGGACTTCTTCCCAACATATTGGGATTGAGATCTTAATGTGCTGTAAAGTGGTTCGGTCACCCATTATTTGTAAGTGGTCACTCAGCCACCGCTAATTATTTTCACCTGTTTTGTACTGCTAGCTATTTTATTTTTAGTTTTATCTACCTGTTTTGATGTGCTGTGTCCAATCTTGCAATTTGAACATTTACAATTCTCGCAAAGATTGGCTCTGAATTGATCATTGTTTAACAGATCTTGGCTGCACTCGTCAACATTTCTTTTGGGAACGGACGCTGATAACCTCGTTGTTGTGCGCCCTAAAACACTAATCATCATCAGATTGGCGGCATAGCGGTGCCAACTAGTAAGTCTCCTTCCTATGCCAACCTTTTCATGGGTTGTTTGGAGGGGGCTTTCCTGGGATCCATAAGCCTTGAGCTTCTTGTTTGGTGTAGATACATTGATAATGTCTTTGCCATATGGACACACAGTGAGATGGACCTGCTAAAACTTTTGGCAGATGCATATTCATTCTCCCAATAAAATTCGACATGGTCCTGTTAAGAATCCCATGCCACTTTGCTCACCAAATATATAAAATAGCTTTCGACCCCCCCCCCCCCCCCCCCCACCACCAAATCTTTGCACTTTTCCTGGTCAGACCCTATCTCCTTCTGAACCCATTTCCGTACCCTGTGGCCCCTACCATGCTATAAGTCAGCAGATGTATCCACTTACCATCACCTATACCGTCACTGTAACTGATGAAACATTTACTATCAAAGGGAGAGCTATCTGTGAAATGACACATTGTGTACCAGCTGTTAGGTAAGAGCTGTTAGACCTTTTACTTGGTATGACTACTACCAAGTTATCATTTAGGATTAATGGGTGTGGACAGTGTGTGTGTATTGGCAAACACAATATCCTGTTGCAGAGCACACTCTACAACATGACAGTAATGACCTTGGTGCCTGTCCCATCACAACGTGCCATCTTGATTTTGCCCCCTGACAGCAGTTTCTAAGAACTCTGCAGGTGGCAACTGGCATTACACGATGTCTTTCATTGTCGCCACCCACCTCGCCATAACCTTACGTTAATTTCTTTGGTTTCAGCATTTCTTTTCCTTAAATATTCCTTTCTTCACTCTCCTCCTAGTTTTCTATGAAATTAATTTTCTGACTTGAGTAAAAATTTCTCGGTGTACATGCCGCGTCAAATCAGGATAAATCTCCAAGCTTTCGACCACTACCTCCATGGTCGTCGTCAGGGCTAAAACTGACTGTCGTGAACTAGCGAGGTTCCCACTTTTATATGCAAAAGACGGCTTCTTATTGGCTGGAATACGTCAGCGATATGGCGCATAGCAAAGTGGTGCCCTCTACTTCCATAGATGTAGTTGCTATCCCGCGTTGCTTGCAGCGCCATCCCTTAAATCAGGAGGTAAAGTGCGAGAAGTTTTTCTCTGCGATTTTTCTTTATCCAGTGCACTCTTCCAAGTGTTGCTAAGTGCATAGCCGTTGTCTCTATTAAAGTTATTATCGCTAAGTCTAATTTCGACTGCTTCCCGGATCACAGAGTCCCAGTAATTCGATGTGTGAGCTATTACTCTAGTTTCTTCAAATAAAATCTTATGCTTGTTAAGAAGGCTATGTTCAGCCACCGCTGATTTTTCCAAATACCTATATTTAAGGTGGCGTTGGTGCTCGATGCAGCGGTCGGCAACGGTTCTTACAGACTGGCCCACGTAATTCTTGCCGCATTCGCAAGGAATAGTATAAATTCCCGGCACTCTTAAGCCGAGACTGTCTTTGACTGGTCTCAACATTTCCTTAATTTTCCTAGGTGGTCGGAAAACTGGTTTTATTCCTTGCCTCTTCAGGACTCTGGCTATCTTGCTCGTTGTAGCACCGCAAAAAGGAAGCCGCGCTATGTGTAGGTCCTCTTCTTGTATGTGGCCGGCATCGTGTCTTACTTTCTTGGACAATACTGATTTAATTTCACCGGCAGAATAACCATTCCTCTTGAAAACAGTCGTCAAATGGTTGATCTCGGTCCCGACACACAGCAGGTGAGTGTCAGTTCTTAAGCGACTTGCTTGAAATAGACATTTAATATTACAGAAATTTTAAGGTTTAGAGCTACAAACTATAGATGGAGACAGCTTTTAACAAAAAAATTATACATGGTATCATTATTCAGTGACTTCTGACATTCAGCCTTAACGTAGCAGTCAAACAATCAGAGTTCACATCGTTATTCGTACCAATCAAATCCTTACTGGGTCCCAGAGATGATGCTCATCAGTTTTAAAAGTAACTTACATAAGCTTAAATTGACTTTTTGTAACCAACTTAAAAGTAGTAAACACGTTTTTCTTTCTCTTTCTCCAACAGTTACAACAACAACAACAACCACAACAGCATCAGCAACAACTTGGCAGCGCACCTTCATATCTGGGAACCCCTGTTCAGCAGATACCCCAGCAGTCCTATAACAGCCCTCAGGCCCAGGCATATACACCCACTGCTCCTGTACCTCCTGTTCGATCTTTCACTCCAACTGTGCAACAGCAGCAGCAGCAACTTGTTCCACCAATACAATCCTCTTATCTGCCTGGACAACACCAGTCACCTTCTGCAACTTCACCATACAACACTGCAGGACCAGTCATGACACAGCAGCATTATGGGCCTCCAAAAACATTCTCACCAGCTCCACCTGTTGCTCCTGTTCCACCTGTGCCTGTTCAGCAGTCACCACCAGTGGCAGCTGTTCAAGGTAAGTAACATCCGCTGTCAAAGGCAAGTGATGTAATGTGTCAGAAAAATCAAATATGTGTGTAACATAAGAAGTAGATTCCATAAGTTTCCGGCATGACCTTGAATATGAGCTCGAAGGTTAAAATTCCTTGAAGGGCTGCTTGCGACATCTGCAAGTAGATGCGCACATGAATTGTAGCCTGGTACTTGCCTCAGCTGAATGAGGATACTCGTTAGAGTAAAACATTACGAGCTGCAGTGGAAAAAATAGAGTACCATGCAGCGATGAAGTTCCTGACAAAAGAAGGGTTACATTAGTGAAATGAAATGAAAGTCCATTTGGGTGTTGTTAATGATGATGCTTCTACTTCATACTCCACAGTGAAGGAATGGTCTAAACAGTTTTATCTAGGCAGAGAGAAAATTGTTGTTGATCCACGTGTTGGTCAACCTGTTTAGGCGGTGACTGAGGAAACCCTTGCTGTTGTTAAAAGTGAAGTTGTGAGTGACAGGCAGTTGAAACTTGAGGAAATTCCAGCACTGTTAAGGTTATCTAAAATAACTGTTTTCTGGATAATGAATGATCATTTGCACTTGAAAAATGTCAGTGCAAGATGGGTGCACAGACGTCTCTATGCAGTGCAGAAGGAGTAGTGTGTGACTTGTTGCACCAAGTTTTTGGAGCTGTACTGTGGCAACTAGAAAGAAGTACTGGAATCCATTGCTATAGGGAGGAAAGTATAGTTCTTTATGATGATCCTCTGTCGTAAAGAAAATCGCTTGAATGGCACAAACCAAGTGAAGCTCCACCAAGAAAGGCACAGGTCACTCAGTCCACAAAGGAGGTCACGACAACAATCTTCTGTGGTTACAGAGGAATTATCATAGTTCTTTTCAAAGAAAGGAATATCATTGTGAATGCACAATACTATGCTTCACTTCTGCACAAATCATGTGACTCCATCAAACTAAAGAGGCGAAGAAGTTTGTCACATGGTGTTTGTCTTCCCCACAACAATGTGCTAGTGAAAATGGTGGCAGCTGTGTAGTCTGCAGTAAAGTAATGTGGCTTCCAGGAGATTGACCACCTACTCTGTAGTCCAGATCTAGCCCTAAGTGACTACTATCTCATCTCCAAATTTCGCAGAAGGAAATTTGGTGATGACGAAGACGATGACGATGATGATAATGTGGTGGTGGTGGTGGTGGTGGTGGTGTAGTGAAAGCTGCTGTAATGGACATTTTGCAGATAAAGAATCAGATTACTTTTTGAAAGGCATAGAGTTGTTAATTCACAGATGTGAAAATTGTATTGGAATAAAGGTTGTTTGCATTGAAAAATAACATTATTGTTTTGTTTTTACAACTTTAAAAATGTAGTCAGGCCAGAAACTTTTTTAACCTAGCTCGTAGACAAATAATCCATGCACAACATTCAAAGTGAAAATCAAGCAAGAAATGTCAGTGTACAATACAATGCTTACATCAAAGTAGATAAGCATCCAACAGCTTAGTCCTATGATAAGATTGTCAAAGTAGTTACACCATATGGAAAGCAAGAGTCTAGTGGCTAGCAGTGCTGTGAAGTGTGCAAGATAAGTTAATAGCCACTGGGTGGCAGAAACAGTTGCACTTTACTTACTTTACACAAGATGAAAACTTTGTAGGATTTCATGTTAAATCAGTAAGCAAATTTTGATGTTCAAATCCATGAAATTCCCATTCATTAAAACTTTACTAAGCACATATAAGTTTAAAGCATATTGCATAACTCTCTTCAATTATATCCATGGAAAGTACCAAAGCTTCATCCAAAGAGATAAATGTTTGATGATGATTGTTCAGGTAATCTGATTTCCTGTTACAGTTTCTAAGCAGAAATATACTTTTCTTAAGCTTCCTTTTTAACATGTCATTAATTATGCTATAGGAGTCATACTGTGTTAACTGAATTGAGAAGTTCGGTATTATTAAGTATTAGGAGATATGAGACAGTGCTCTCATGACGCAAGTTCTGTAACTAATTACTCAAGGTAACTTTCAGAAAAGACATTCCAAACAGTGTCTCATGAATGTCTGTCCCATGAATCCTATTTTAATCATGTGAGCCTCAAAGTCTATAGGTGGTGAGCAGAAATACCACATAAACATTTTTTCTTTCTGATCTGCAAGACCAGTGTTCTCTGTGATTAATACAGTTTCATGTTTGCAAAACACTAGACTTGAATGAGAAGAAATAAATATAATGGCTGAAAAAGTACTTTCGATATGATTCTCAAGTTTTTCAGAGCATGTATATCATACAGTGAGTTCTTGGAGGAATAACCAGATTATTGCTGTAAACATGCACAATATTTCAACAACAGACTTGCCAGTCATAATCGGGTCTTTCGTCAAAATACTGTGCGCGTGTGCCATGACAATTGAGCCATTTGCCTAATAACTCTTTGTACAGATTTTTTATGCTCTATTTTTGTTACTGTGGACTGTTATTTTGTTCAACTTAACTTGCTTGGCATTTTTATCATAGAAAACCCATTAGCCTCTTTGTGCTACTTGGGAATTGATACATCCAGAATTGTTTAATATTTGCTGTTAGCATCTATAAACACTGCTAAACTATTATGAGCTCGTGCATAATTGTATCAGTATGGTAATATAATCTCATGGCTTTTAGGTTCAGTTAGATCATACCCTTCAGCTGATCCCAGTTTTTGCCAGAAGCTTTCGGAATCGCCTCATATGGCTGATAGGGTCAACAGCTGTGCAAGGTGGAGTAAGTAACGCTCCACAATGCGGTACATTTGCTGTTGTAGTTTCTGGTAGAAGTTGTAGTTTCTGGTACAAGCAGTAGTTGACTGTAGTGTGCAAGAGTGATATGCACATGTAGATTTACTTTTATTCATAAGTTAGATAGTGTCATTTGAAAAATTAGTTCTCTCTCTCTCTCTCTCTCTCTCTCTCTCTCTCTCTCTCTCAGGAAGGATATTACCCCATTGGACATGTTAATTTTACAGGTGAGTACAGCTGTTGTAGTGCTATTTTGGGCGTGTCAATTTTTTTTCATTGACACAAATGTTTGTGTGTATGAGTGTTAATTCTCAGGCACAGCTGGGCTCTAAGTGCTGTAAACTCAGTTAAAAATTGAATGTTGCTATGAGAGATTACTATCTCAAACCCGATATAATGCTTCATGTGAAAAAACTTTTTGGATAAAGGAGACCAGTCACTGAATAAGTGAATAAGTGTTGAATCACTGACAGGCATACATAAAAGAAAATGAAAACTTTAACCATGGAAAGCCGAGGATGGAATAACAACAGTATTATAAAAAAGATTGCTACCCAGCACATAGAAGAGGTATTGAGTTGCAGACAGGCACAATGAACATATGTTGCTTCAATGTTTAGTAGTCTCTTCAGTGTGCCTGTCTTTGACTCAATGCCCTGTCAGTGTGGTGAGCAGCAATCTATTCTTTTAATAATAGGGTCAATTGTCCACAGTAACTGGGAACTCAAAAAACTTGGATAATCGAATTTCATGGATAATCTGCAGTTAAAGTACACAGTAATGTGTTAGTTGTTCAAGCACAAAAATTAACTACAGTGTCCTAATAAAAACCACTTAACCAATATTTGTAATAAATTCTACTTAAGTTGTCACAGTCCATGTGAAAATGCAGTACTTACAAAGAATATAGTACAATCCAATTTCACATTGAATTGATTTATGTCTCAGTGACGAAGCTTGTCTTTCGCATATCACATTATGAATTTTAGACATCACCAACTTGCCAGAAAGGGAGTCCAGTTACCCTTCGGCTCATTGAAGTGCTGATATATGGCCCATTACTGTTTGTGGAATTAGAGGAATGTTATCATCTTCATCAGTGTTGTTCACCACCTCAGATTTCTCTTGTACTCGCCGAACAGTAGCACTGTCACTCAACGTTTGATGAGGTGGCTCTGTGTACTTGATATCAACCCATTCACAAATAATTTCTTTGTCAACAGTTTCATATCCTGGAGTACTTTCAAAAACAGCAGCTAACAGTGCTAATGAACAGTCTTGGTTGTCATCGGAATTACAGATTATATCAATTTTAGGGTTAATGTGTTTCCATGACTTGGCTGTGGTTGACTGTTTTACCCTACTTTTGACACTGTGAATTGGGTCTAACACAGTTAATTGTTTCCAAAATGTTTAAAGATTGCTGCCTTCATTTGTAGAGATTTCCTTTATAAATTTTCTTCACGGCAGCAATGACAATCTGATCCTTTGGCTGGAATGAAGCTGTCACATTAGGGGATAAATATTTTGCAAGTTCCATTCCAACAATCAAGTTCAGAACATTTTTGGTCATATGCGTTGATGCATTGATCCAGTAACTATACAACTCTTGTAAGTAGGCCCTTCGACATTAAATGTTCTCACACCTGAGACACAAAGCAAGCCTTGTTTGAAATACTGTGCAGTCCATCCATGTCCCTTTGTGGCGGAAATAATAGACAGCTGAATTGTGTGCTTCTTTTCCATTGAAATAGTTTGTTTCTTTTAGTGTTAGCTATTAAACCAAGCTTAACTTACAACACAGGTAACCTTTCCTAGCTTAATTCATAACTAGGCACACAATTCTCTGTCTCGGAAGCTAAATTCTTTGTTGATAGATCCTTCCAACACAATCCGGTTTCATCCTCTGTATATTTGCTCTAGCTTTAAATTTTCTCATACAATAAACATGGAAATCATTAAAAAATTCAGAAGCAGCCGTATTATCCCCACTTAACTTTTCCCATTGGATGACAGTCTTCCAAATACCTTGATGATCTTTAAATTTTGTTAACCAGCTGGAAGATGCATTGAAAACTCCTCAGTCCACAAGGTTTTGAAGAACAATTGGACCTGTTTACCACATATTGGGACAGATGCTTGTGTGCTCTTTGCTCTTCACTGTTGAAACCATTCCAACATTGCTTTGTCCTGTTCTGCTTACGTAGATATTTTCAGACGAACTATGAGATGCAACAGAACTGCTAGCAAATGAGCTAGTTTGTCTTTGTTTTTCCTACTATCACATGTTGTAGTTTCACCTACACTGTAAATCAATACCAGATTTCATGTACCAATACTGCCTCTCTCAGTTTGTATATTATTTCCAGTTTCTGCTATATCGCTAACAAAACACATTTTTGTATTACAAACATTGTTTGGCACAAACAGAAACCTGCGACTATCTTCTGCAACAATGACAGTTCAATGCTTACAGTGTTCGGGCAGCACATTCTTTGCTACATTTGTGTTGTAATGTGACATTATTGCTCACCCATGACCACTTCTGAATTAAAGAAAAATTTTCCGCAAATCAGACATTTGCGCACAGATAATAAAGAGTTTACAGTATTGAAGTTTCCGTGCATCACACACAATTTTTGAATGCATGGCATTGGAGAGTAAAAGATACAGACTCTTCGGGACAACTACATCTGAAGAAATTGTGTCTAACAAAAACTGGTAGAGGGACTCCATGCACTAATTAAGGGCACTGGTTGGCTTTACTAGATGTACAGGGAGCGATACCGCACAATAAACCTAGTTTCAGTGCGGGTAGTGGCAGCTCAGACCTAAGCTGTTTTACCTCTCCTGTTAAATCAATCAATAAATCAATCAAAAGTTTCTGTTCTCTTTTATGTATGCCTCTCAGTGACTTATTCGCCTGCTATTCGGTGAGTGGGTCTCCTTTACTTCTGAATTATTTTCATTCCACCAGAACTTCCTGTACTTTATTGATGTGAAAATGTCACTTTCAAAATTCACAGTATAAGACAAAAACTTAATGACAAGGTACCTCAAAAAAGTTAGGCATATTGACTGATATTTAGAAGGGTGGACAAAAATATGAAAACTCTGTGAGTAGTGCATGCTTGAACATGAATGCAGATCCTATCCAAACACGCAGGTTGTCCTGTTGTATTTGTCCACTTTTCTGTGTAGTTGAGTGAGCGTTATGTTGGAGCTCAGTGCATCCTAAGGTGGGAAAATTGTTGGTGCTTATATGGTGGGTGTTTCCATAATGATGGTTGCTTGAAGTATTTGATGTTTCAGAAGGCACCGTATTGAAGATTTATACAGAGTACAGGAAATTTGCTAAAACATCATTCACTAAGTCACAACGTGTACAAAGGTGTGTATCGAGTAGAGTTGTAAAACTATTGTAGGTCACCATAGACTGTCATAAGTAAGTGTAAATGTAGTTTTCCTAGTAGCTTTGGTCAATTAAGATTACCTGCTTACATGTACGTTCGGTGTGTGGTGTGCCTGAGGTGCCCGCTAAACCCGCTGGGCAGAACAGGTAGTTAGGATTGTGGAAAGGGCCAAATAAGGTTGGGGTCAGTTTCACCTTCTAATTGTAATTTATCGTAATTTAATAACACTTTTACAACGAAAGTGGCTCATAACCGGACCTTTACCGAATGCAACTCTTTCACGGCTGAAGGCCTCCAAACAGGAAATCTTAACAAATCAACAAGATAAAATTCCAATTAAGACAGAAAAAAAAAAAACATCACAGCAAAGTAGATAGAACAAACATATGCAAGGTGCAATACCAAATGCTGAAGGCCACAATTAAGTTTTAAAATTTTAGAGTGTATTACCATAGACTTTTAAAGGCAGAAGGCCGCAATGTTTAAGCTTGAAAGATAAATTTAAGAATTAATTTTGCAAACATTTTTTAAGATAAAAGGAAATAACCATAAGCCTTAAATTTTAAGCAGCTAAAAAGAGTTAATTAAACACTGGTGGCACTCGGAAGCCTCCAGGGAGGTCGGTCTACCCTCGTTCACTTAGGTGAGACAGGTGGTGAGGCCAACTACACTTGATCCGTCGGAACCCAACCATGGGACAGCCACAGACCGACCGACACAACAGCTTGGTTAATTGCACCGCATGGCAGCTAAATTTCAGCAATACAAACACTCGAGGTTGCTGACAGGAAAACCTTCCCAACAGCGAACCATCGAAACGAATCACACAACATGAATGGATGTGGCTTGGGTAGTTGAAACCACTACTCAACTTTGACATCCTGGGTCGGTGAACCACAAAGCTCGTAGCGATCGGACATCTCCACACATGCTGCGACACTGCGCAGGGCCCGGCAGCGGACCCAACCATGCAGAGCAAAAACGCCTACTGGCTAAACGACATCCCTGCACCAGGAAAGGACTGACCCAAGTTCCACAAGATGGGCCCAGAAGCGCTCGGAGAACCAATTACACCTCGCCCGATGAGATGACTGACCTCTCAGAGCCACTACGCCGACAACATTTAAAGTAACTTGTCAAAGGAAATAACACCAACTACATACAGAACCTGAAAAACACTTCCACGAACACCTGAACGGTATCTGACAGTAACTAAGCACGCACAAAGACAAATCAGGAGTTGATGCGCACACTCCGCACGTGCACACACACACACACACACACACACACAGCTGACTCATGAATGATCGGTGAGCCAAAACGGGTCATCTGGTAGGACGACTGACTGACGATCCACCAAGACCATGGCCCACCTCGCTCAAGTGATGCATGGCGGCAATGGTCGGGCGAGCCATTTCGGCGCAGACCTCACTGCTCCAACCCGACTGCACTAGTGCTACATTGAAACTCCCTGACTGGCAGGTCCGGGGTGCACTCCAGATGCGTTCCAACTGACTGACGGACCCGATGTTGATATCCGAACTGGCTTACAACAGACAACAACCGGAAAGGAATAGCAGTCGAGCAAAGATACGAGGTGCATTCAAGTTCTAAGGCCTCCGATTTTTTTTCTAATTAACTACTCACCCGTAATCGATGAAACTGGCGTTACTTCTCGACGTAATCGCCCTGCAGACGTACACATTTTTCACAACGCTGATGCCATGATTCCATGGCAGCGGTGAAGGCTTCTTTAGGAGTCTGTTTTGACCGCTGGAAAATCACTGAGGCAATAGCAGCACGGCTGGTGAGTGTGCGGCCACGGAGAGTGTCTTTTATTGTTGGAAAAAGCCAAAAGTCACTAGGAGCCAGGTCAGATGAGTAGGGAGCATGAGGAATCACTTCAAAGTTGTTATCACGAAGAAACTGTTGCGTAACGTTAGCTTGATGTGCGAGTGCGTTGTCTTGGTGAAACAGCACACGCGCAGCCCTTCCCGGACGTTTTTGTTGCAGTGCAGGAAGGAATTTGTTCTTCAAAACATTTTCGTAGGATGCACCTGTTAACGTAGTGCCCTTTGGAATGCAATGGGTAAGGATTACGCCCTCGCTGTCCCAGAACATGGACACCATCATTTTTTCAGCACTGGCAGTTACCCGAAATTTTTTTGGTGGCGGTGAATCTGTGTGCTTCCATTGAGCCGACTGGTGCTTTGTTTCCAACTGACTGACGGACCCGATGTTGATATCCGAACTGGCTTACAACAGACAACAACCGGAAAGGAATAGCAGTCGAGCAAAGATACGAGGTGCATTCAAGTTCTAAGGCCTCCGATTTTTTTTCTAATTAACTACTCACCCGTAATCGATGAAACTGGCGTTACTTCTCGACGTAATCGCCCTGCAGACGTACACATTTTTCACAACGCTGATGCCATGATTCCATGGCAGCGGTGAAGGCTTCTTTAGGAGTCTGTTTTGACCGCTGGAAAATCACTGAGGCAATAGCAGCACGGCTGGTGAGTGTGCGGCCACGGAGAGTGTCTTTTATTGTTGGAAAAAGCCAAAAGTCACTAGGAGCCAGGTCAGATGAGTAGGGAGCATGAGGAATCACTTCAAAGTTGTTATCACGAAGAAACTGTTGCGTAACGTTAGCTTGATGTGCGAGTGCGTTGTCTTGGTGAAACAGCACACGCGCAGCCCTTCCCGGACGTTTTTGTTGCAGTGCAGGAAGGAATTTGTTCTTCAAAACATTTTCGTAGGATGCACCTGTTAACGTAGTGCCCTTTGGAATGCAATGGGTAAGGATTACGCCCTCGCTGTCCCAGAACATGGACACCATCATTTTTTCAGCACTGGCAGTTACCCGAAATTTTTTTGGTGGCGGTGAATCTGTGTGCTTCCATTGAGCCGACTGGTGCTTTGTTTCTGGATTGAAAAATGGCATCCACATCTCATCCATTCTCACAACCGATGAAAAGAAAGTCCCATTCATGCTGTTGTTGCACGTCAACATTGCTTGGCAACATGCCACACGGGCAGCCAAGTGGTCCTCCATCAGCATTCGTGGCACCCACCTGGATGAAACTTTTCGCATTTTCAGGTCGTCAAGCAGGATTGTGTGCACAGAACCCACAGAAATGCCAACTATGGAGGCGATCTGTTCAACAGTCATTCGGCGATCCCCCAAAACAATTCTCTCCACTTTCTCGATCATGTCGTCAGACTGGCTTGTGCGAGCCCGAGGTTGTTTCGGTTTGTTGTCACACGATGTTCTGCCTTCATTAAACTGTCGCACCCACGAACATATCCATAACTCCATCACCACGTCTCCTTCAACTGTCGATGAATTTCGATTGGTTTCACACCACGCAAATTCAGAAAACGAATGATTGCACGCTGTTCAAGTAAGGAAGAAGTCTCCATTTTAAGTATTTAAAACAGTTCTCATTCTCGCCGCTGGCGGTAAAATTCCATCTGCCATACGGTGCTGCCATCTCTGGGACGTATTGACAATGAACGCGGCCTCATTTTAAAACAATGCGCGTATTTCTATCTCTTTCAAGTCCGGAGAAAAAAATCGGAGGCTTTATAACTTGAATGCACCTCGTACTGTGAAAGGGAATATATCGATATGCACTGCTAACACCGCTCACGGTCAGGCAAAGCAGCAACTCAGTGATAGTAGTAATTTAATATGTTAAAAACAGGGTGTAAAATACATGATGGCAGGAACACGAGCCACGCACGGCTCACTGCCTATCGGGCATTACTTTGTAATGATCGCTTTCTTTACATTTGTGATCAGAGTCCTACTAGATTCCCTTAAAAACTGGAAGTGATAAACCATCTAGAAACTGAATGTGGATATATAAAAGCCCGCATAACCTGCCGAACATTTTTATTTTACATAGTTATCCCCCTGTCTGATACTCAAAAATAAATAATTTTTATAGCAAAACTGAACTAGTCAGTGTTAAATTAGCTTTTATTTGAAACTTCTTGATTTTTAACACGAAATAGAAGTATTTTATAGTAATAAAGAAAACAAATACAGGTTTATAGTATAATGCTCTCTCTCTCTCTCTCTCTCTCTCTCTCTCTCTCTCTCTCTCTCTCTCTCTCTCTCTCTATTCGTTTAGTCGGTTCCGACTCTTCGTGACCCCATGAACCAAATCACGCCACTTTTTCCTGTCTTGCACTTTCTCCCGTAGACCTTCCAGGCTGGAACACATTGCTTCTGTGATGCCATCGATCCATCTCATCCTCTGACGTCCTCTTCTTCTAGTTCCTTCAATCTTCCCCAGCATTAATGTTTTTTCCAGTGAGGCATGCCTTCGCATTGTGTGTCCAAAGTAGGTCAGCTTTTGTTTTAAGATTAGACCTTCCAGGGAGAAGTCTGGTTTAATTTGCTCCAATATTGATCTGTGGTTCTCTTTGCAGTCCATGGAACTTTAAGAAGTTTCCTCCAACACCACAATTCGAAGGAGTCAATTCTTCGCCGTTCAGCCTTTCTAATGGTCCAGGTCTCTCATCCATACATCACAACTGGAAAGACCATAGCCCTCACAATACGGATCTTTGTTGCTAGTGTTATATCTCTGGACCTTATAACCTTGTCAAGGTTTGACATCGCCTGTCTACCGAGCAACAGGCATCTCCAGATTTCATGGCTGCAGTCACCGCCAGCAGAGATCTGGGAACCGAGATAACTGAATGTGGTCACTACCTCCATGGTTTCTCCTGCTATATCCCACGAATTGGTAGGTGTAGTTGCCATAATTTTCGTTTTCTTCACATTCAGCATAAGACCAGCCTTTTCACTTTCGTCTTTCACCTTCAGTAAGTGTGTTCTCAATTCTTCTTCACTTTCTGCCAACAGGATCGTATCATCCGCGTACCTGAGGTTGTTTACATTTATTCCAGCTATTTTAATTCCTGTTTCTCCTTCATCTAGCCTCGCATTCCTCATGACATGTTCTGCATACAGATTGAATAAGTACGGTGACAGTATGCAGCCTTGCCGGAACCCTTTCTGAATCTTAATCCATTTCGTTGTTCCATACATAGTTTTCACCGTGGCTTCTTGGTCAAGGTATAAACTCCGTATCAGATGAATGAGGTGATCTGGTACACCCATGTTTTTCAGTCCGTTCCATAATTTGTTGTGATTGACGCAGTCAAAGGCTTTGGCGTAGTCAATAAAGCAGAGGTACACATCTTTCTGGAATTCTCTCGCTTTTTCCATAATCCACCGAATGTTAGCAATTTGATCTCTAGTTCCTCTTCCTTTCCTAAATCCAGCTTGTTCTTCTGGCAGCTCTCGATCTAGATATTGGTGAAGTCTATTTTGTAAGATTTTCAACATAACTTTGCTAGCATGTGAAATAAGTGCGATTGTTTGGTAATCTGAGCATTCTTTAGAACTTTTCTTCTTTGGAATGGGGATGAATACTGATTTTTTCCAGTCTTCTGGCCACTGCTGCGTGATCCATATTTTTGACATATTGAGTGCAGCACTTTCACTGCATCCTTTCCAGTGACTTTAAACAATTCTGCTGGTATTTCATCATGTCCACTAGTTTTGTTATCAGCCATATTTTCAAGGGCCCACTGGATTTCGCTCTCCAAAATATCTGGCTCTAGTTCTAAATTAACATTAACATCAGCAGTAGGAGCCCTGTCATGATGCAGTTCTTTCTTGTATAGGTCTTCTACATATTCTGTCCATCTTTCCTTAACATCCTCTGCTTCACTCAGATCTTTCCCATTTCTATCTTTTATCATTCCAATTTTTGCCTGGAATTTTCCTTTAATTTCTCTAATTTTCTTATAAAGATCTCTTGTCTTCCCCATTACATTACTATCTTCAACTTCCTTGCACTGTTCATTAAAGAATATATTTTTATCTCTTCTAGCTAATTTCTGAAAATCTTTATTTAATTCAAACATAACTAGAAAAGGCAATTTACTCAACAAAAAGGTTAAATGAAAAACTGGAAAATGAAAATGTATCAAACCTCTCTTCCTTTGTTGAACTTATATAAAACACATTTCTGTTATTCATAAATAACTTTCACGTTTATCAAAAATGATAGGAAACTCTTGCCTTTGATCAAGATGATGAATGTTCTCTTGAGTGCAAAATAATAATAATAATAATAATAATAATAACAATAATAATGTATTTTTTAAGTGTATGCATGTAAACTGCACTTGCATCAAAAGTAATTGCTTTGGTTACATAAAAGTGCAGAAGTTACTCAATCAACTACGTTTTATTTCTTATAACATGCAATTTATATTTTGTAAGGATATAAAATACACAATGGACGAACACTGAATGGTGTGTGGTTCTAGTTGTGCGCAAAACACACAACCAAACAAACAAAAGACAAAGAGAAGTCATTGGCTCCCAGTTTCTCTCTTATACATCACTTACGTTTCTTTCCCTACCAATGCTAGTGTCAATCCTACTGTTTGCTATGTCATGTATGTAGTGTACCAAAACTGTCAAACCGTAGTTTTGGTAGAATGCAACTCTACTCTTAAATGATCGAGACGGTCATTGAATAGGATTGCAACAAAAAATAAAAGAACAACTGCAGAAATCACCGCAGAACTGAACACTGTGCTCTTGAACCCTGCCAGCACCAAAACAATGTGAAGAGAGCTCCATAAGTAGGGTGAGGCTGGTATTCCAAAACCACTCATCAGTGGTGCAAATTCCCCTAACAGGAAACATGTAGCCGAAGTCATAAGTCCATGGAACAACGGAATTGATGTTTTACCCCCTCAGGTGTCCTTCTCAGCTTGTGGTCAGAGTGACCCGTTGCTCCTTTCCAGCCTCTCCCAGCATGTCCCTTTAGTCTCACTGAGGAAAGAAGTAACTATTACAAAAGCTAGGCGTAGGTGCTGCCTACTTTTGTATGTTTCTATTGGCTTATTATAAGAACTGTTGAACAAAGATCTTAACTATTACAACTGACACAAGCTGCTAAGGTACTGGTTGCTGAGCACTGCCTCATTTGTGAGCAGGAAATGAAATATGATAGTACAAGCAGGCACCAGGCTTAAAAGATAATCCGTTAGGAGATGTTCAACATTAGTGTGTCCGATTATTTGATCAGTGGCAGTGAGGGCTTTTGTTTAAGTAAATTGTGAGATCTGTGTTTCGGTTTTCTTGGACATCAACAGAAATTTTATAAATTTGATAGGAGGTCCACCTCAGTGCGAGATGCATAATGGAAAATCATTGTTGACATTACTTTACAGTCCTTAAAAGGTAACATATGACTTGTCGGCATTTCCAGTTCATCTGGAATACAGAGAGTGAGCATATGAAAACTGTTTTTGATGCAGTTGGAGAATACAGCTAGGAAAGTTATTAAGCTGTTCCAGAAATTACAATCTGAGCTTGCCTGCAAATATGAAAAGCTGGAGGTTGTGAGCTTTGTCAAAAAATCAAATGTATATCTTCCAAAGACTTTGTTTGTCATGGCATTTCCTGTCCAGTACTCTTCTTCCTCTGTGGTTTTTTTTTTCTTCTTCTTTTTTCACTGGGATTTTTGGGCTACTTTGTTATTTTGCCTGTTGAGAAACAGTAATGTTTTTCAGTTCTATTTTGTGTGTTTATTTTCTGAAAGTTTCATATTTTGCATTACCATGTGTGTTACATGTGCACACAATTATTTTTTAAATACCATACTAAATTCTGCTGATATGCTTACATTACTCCTCATTGAGTTCTTGTGTTGCAAGTTTGTTCTTGCTTGTTCTTTTACTGCATGTGCATCTTCATCAGATCTATCGGGTGGCCAGCTTTCAACCTATTTTACAAATGCTCAATTAACCACACATTCCAGAAGTCTATTTTTCTGTGTTTTAAAACATTTGTTATTACTTTTAAATACTGTAGAAATAATTTTTGCATTACCAAAAATCTGCAGCAGTGTCTCCTGTGCAAGCTTATTTTGTATTCTATAGTTAAGGTTGCTTGTGAACTAAAAGTAAATTTCCAAATTAACACAGCATTAATAGTTACATTAATAGACTGGAAATATTACTTAAATGAATGATGAAAATGCAATAGTATGTAAAATATAATTATAAAGAATAAATGTTGACACATTGTTCTCATTAAGGTTATGAACTACTGAGAAGACTTTTGTTATTGTTAGAGTCCCTCAGTGAAGAGACATCAGGAAGACTTACTTTTTTAAAAAACTATGATCCTTACTGTGTCCTGGTTTTGTAAGGCTTGTCATTTAGACTGGTAAAGATCGTAATATTTAATTAAAATAAAGCATTCTACTATATTTTCAGGTAGCAATACTGGTGCTGGAACAGGACCAAGAAATAAGCCTTATGTAATTGATCCATCCGTACAGTCTGGCAACCATGTGTCATCATATGGGATGCCAGCACCATATGGAGGTGGACAACAGGTTTATCCAGGGTCACCTGCTGCTCCTCTCACCACACAGCCGGTTGCCTCCTATCCTCAGGCAGATGTCTACAATCCTCAAGGTTACATATGTTATGTAATGGTCATGAACTGTAGGTGATTTATTTGCTGCTTATATTAAAGCAAACTTTCAGAAAGAGTAGTAGCAGTTCAAAGAGAGAGTTTGTCAGACAAATCTTTATCAGTGAGAAGTGAGTGCACTGCTATGTATTGGCACATATATGCATACACATCCATTTGTAATAGATTCCTGATAGTTGCTGTGCCGTGCTGAACACTCTGGGCTACATGAACTGCATTTCCACTATTAGAATGTAATTCTCCCTCACCCCTCCTCCCTTCCCCCCCTTTTTTCCCCAACAACTCCTGCTGCTATTTGCCTGTATAGCCACCAGTTGAAGTTCATCACATTACTTACCTATTAATTGTTACTAATTGCTTACGTGGTGTTGCCCGGTTACTTCTTTGTGTGCTCCCTTCTTGCTTCCACTTCCCCCATTCCTTTTGAAATTTCCAACCTCCATACTAGTGATTTTATGTGTATGTGTAGAAAGGATTTATCAGAATGTAAAGACTGGATAAACGAATTCCTGCACAAACAACCCTTTGTAGCTCTATTCTTTCTATTTCATCAAATATGAACTTAAAAGTCAACAGGATTGTAACAAATTAGTCTAACTAGTGCAAAAACCACAAGTTCCATGTTAAAATTGGTTGTTCTAGACTATGTTTTCAAGTTGCACTGCTCCAGGCATTCCAGAGTTATGCCAGAGCTGCTGTTGTGACTGTAGTAATAATTTTAATTTGCTTCCTAGGCACTACATAATTTGATGTCTCTGCAGCAGTGAACGTCTTGATTTTTGGATAGTTCCTTTCTCTGTTACTAAATTATGGCTGCAACAAAGCTGCGATTGTGTTGACATTAGGTACCTAGGTTAAAGTTTTATCTTGGGTAATTTTATATGTTATGAAACGTGTTCATTCAACACCAGAAAAGGAAGTTAATCCACTTACTTTGGCCCTGTTTGAACACACTTGTATTGCAATTCTAAACTAACTCACTTGTTCAACAGAGTGGTGACAGATCACAATATGATCCATGGAACATGCAGAAAACTGTCTATTTTGCCACTTATCATTAATATGCTTATTAACCCCAGGGCAACAAATGTAGATGGCAAGAGTTGGTGTGGAATCTTTGGGTATTACCTAACATTAGTCAGGCATGCAGAGCTCTGCCTAGATAAGCAGTTTAATTCTGTAGTTTTGTGCGACAGGAATTCATGAATTGAGAAAATTACCAGCAGTTTATGTACAGCGTATGCATGTTCTTAGTAAATGGGTTCGTTAAGGGGTGCTAAGTGAATGAATGTTTTAAGAAAAGTTTCATGAATAAATGAATTCAGTAACAATGTTGAGAGCTGTTGGGCATTTTTATGTCAATGGAGAGAGCAACAGGAAGGGAACTCCACAAGGAAACTGTTCCCATTCTTATTTTGTGGGGGATAGTGAGGGTCACTTGCAGTCTAACATGTCACAAGAGGCTGTAAAATGATAAAATATCCTCTGTGGTGAGAGGTTATCATCATTGCTTGCAGTAATGTATATTTAGCATTCACAATTTTTCAATATTAATGAAACACAACTGAGCAAATAGAAATAATTTGCTTTGCAAAACTAGATCTACTATGACAATATAAATGGTGAATGTAAGGCACTAAACACTATTCCCTTTCACCACTTACAGAGCCACCAGCTTCAAAGACAGTATTTAATCCAGTTCAGCCAATCCCTGTCCCTCCAGGTGGTGCTCCACCAGGGTGGAATGACCCACCTGTATTGAAAAACTTTGCAAAAAACCAGGTAAGTTCTGAAAAGCCTGTGTATTGAGAAAGTAAGATTCAGATCTGTTGTAAGTTATCTGGATTTAGGTTTTCTGTGGTTCTGCTTAATCACTTACAGCAAATGATGTGCTTGTTTGTTTGAGGGGGACACATCAAACTCCTATTCAGTCATTCCCCAGTCTGAGCTTGTGCTTCATCTGTAATGATCTAAATCCTGACCTTTCATTCATTCTGCCCTCTGTTTTCTCCTAGTATCTTTCCGTCTTTCAAATCCAAAGTTGAGTAGCTTTTGAGTCTTTTCACGGAATACTAAGAAAAGTTTTCCACATGTTATTTGATAATGAAAAACTAAGTAGGTATTGCTTTCTCTCTACCCCTTCATCTTTTTTCATGCTTATTCTCTGGGCAATAATCTAGTTCTACATAATACACTTATATTTCCAGAAAATTTAAACTTTTCTACACTAAATACAAATGTTACAATTGTTGTCTACTGTCCTATATTGCATTCTCCATTGGTTTCTCTATGAAGTTGACTAGTGCCCTTGATTATCTCTTCACCATATGTAATTTTGTTTGATATAAGTATTATAATTTCACCTTAGCCATCTGCTTATTCCTTCATCACACATGTAATAAACACATATTTATTTAACAAAGATCCTTTCAGTGACTTGCATTGTAACATTAGTGTGCTCTTATGAATTTTATTTAGCTTAAAACACGTATGCTGTTAGCATTGGTTTGTCACATTGGTGACAGGACTTAAACTATGCAGAAATTATGTATGTGGGTGTTTTTGATCGGTGTGTATATCTATCAGTGGTCACTTACATATACCCATCCTATTTAGTGTTGTCATAGAGGAGTTCATAGTGGCTTTGCAATGTGTGTAGTGAAATGATTTTTTGATTTAGTTGAGCACTATGTTGGATGCTATTGAAGTGTGATGGCTCTAGTAAGACACTAGGCCAGGCACCACTGAAATGTGTTCAATAAGCATATGTGTACTTCTTAAGTAACAGATCCCAGTATATTACCCTCAACAGTGAGTATTCATCAGAGATATGGGTATTGTCAGGAGTGCCCCAGGGAAGTGGGGTAAGGACCACAATTTTTCTCTACATACATAAGTGATCCGATGGACAGGGTGAGCAACAGTCTGTGGCTGTTTGCTGCTGATGCTGTGGTGTACGGGAATGTGTCATCGTTACATGACTGTAGGAGGATGCAAGATGATTTAGACAAAATTTCTGGTTGATGTGACGAATGGCAGCTAACTCAACTGCAGAAAAATGTAAGTTACTGCAGGTGGACAGGAGAAACAATCCTTAAACGTTAGAATACAGCAATTAGTATTGTGCTACTTGACTCACTCACATTGATGAAATATCCAGGTGCAATATTGCAAAGTGATATGAAATGGAATAAGCATGTAAGAGTGGTAGTAGGGAAGAGCGAATGGTTGACTTCGATTTGTTGGGAGAGTTTTAGGAAAATGTGGTTCATGTGTAAAGGAGGCCGCACATCAAACATTATTGTGATTCATTCGTTAGTACTGCTTGAGTGTTTGGGATCCCGATCAGGTCAGATTAAAGGAAGACATTGAAACTATTTGTAGGTGGGCTGCTAGATTCATTACTGGTAGGTTCAGTCAATATGCAGGTATTGTGGAGATGCTTCAGGAACTCTAATTGGAATCCCTGGAGGGAAAGTAACATTCTTTTCTGGTAACACTAGTGACAAAGATTAGAGGATCGCCATTTGAAGTTGGCTGCAGAGTAATTGTAGTGCAGCAAACATACATTTTGCATAAGGAAATTAGGGACTCTTATGGAAGCACATAGATAGTCCCCCCCCTCCCCCCACTGCCCTCCCCCTCACTTTATTTGGAGTGGAACAGGCGGAGCATGTATGTAAATGTATATGTAATTGTAAGCAATTGCCGTTCTTGGTTTCTTTAAATGCTGTGTGCCAGGTGGCTTGGAATGGTGTCAATAAGTTTATCCTTCTCTGGAATGAATGTACATGCATTCAAACAATAATCATAGATGTCATATGGTGATGGTGGTGACATACATATTCTGAATGTGTTTTCTCTAAGTGATAAAAGGACCATTTTCTCTGAAGGTGTTTATTCAGTTACACATAATCTGACTGATTCTTAGTTTGCCTCTAAGTGCTTTTCATTGTTGGTTCCCATTACTTTTGTGCTATTTCCCACCAGCACACAGAAATTTACAGCAGCTGCAAACATTAAAGTTTGTTGCCATGAGGAATCTCCCACTTGAGTAATGCCAAATGTGTGGCTCTGAAACAGGACTTGAGTTGGCTGGTGCATCTCCTCATCATGGCACGTGTCGGAAGCTTGCAGCCGTCTCAAACTTGTGAAGACAGTCTGTTGTTAATACTAATTAAGTCTTGGCTTCTTACTCATATCCTTCTCATGTTACCCTGCAATAACATACTATTAGAGTTTCAGTTTCATTAAGAATATATTCTTACCATTCTGGTTAGTCCTTGATTCACATCTCCATCTATACTTTGCAAGCCACCTTTCAGTGTGTGGTGGGGAGTACTTATGGTGCAGTTATGATTTATCACCTGTCTCAGTGATGAGTGGGAATGTTAACTGTTAGTGGATCTCTGGATGCATTTTTTGTCATGGTCATTTTGTGAAGCAGGTAGGAAGAAATACGCTGTTTAAATCTTCTTGCAACATATGCACTTGGAATTTTAACAGTAAATCTCTCTGTGATGAACAGTGCCCCTCTTGTAGTGTCTGCCTTAGGGGTTTGATGAGCAGCTGCACCTTGCTCTCGCATTTACTAAACAAAATGTTCCAGTTTCCACGGGATCTTCTCTATATCTTGTATTAATCTGGTGTGATAAGGGTCTCAAAGTGCGTGACACTACTCAAGAATTTGTGAAACAAAGAATTTGGAAGATACCTAATTTATGTGTGAATGATTTTTCTAAGGAAATGTAAAACAGTGGGAAGTCCTGGATGGATTAACAGCAATGTGGAAAGAATAGATTGCTACTCACTACGTAGAAGAAGCATTGAGACAGAGACAGGCAAAATGAAAAAGACTGCTAAAATATTAAACTTTCAATTGAAGTCCTTCTGAAATAGAAAACACACACACACACACACACACACACACACACACACACACACACACACACATTCATACAAGCCCAACTTGTACACACATGGCCACTGTCTCCAGGTGCTGGATTGTCCCATAATCTGTCTGGTATCTGCTTTTGTTATAATTATTTTCATGTAGTCACTCAACTGTAAGTTTCTCCAAATGGCCACTCTCAGATAGTTTATTGTTGTTAATGTTTCCAGAGATATGTTGCCAGTAATATAGACAGACCAGAATTATTAGTTATTGTGCAACTGTCATGCAAATATCACAATTATGAAAAAGTAAGTTTTATAGGAAGGAACATCTAGAAAATGGTTACTTCTGAAAAGTTAGTATTTAGTGAGCTCCATTGACTTTAGCATCAGAAGTGAGTTATACAAAGAGTAGTGCCTGTAAAGATATTCCCATGAATGTATCTGATCACTTTATTTGTGAACTGAAGAAGGAAATGAGTGACAGTATTAGCACTGAATATATTTCACCATTTTTAAGCAGTAACTGGTAAGTTATAGATGTATATCATGGTTGCTAATCACTACCATGAAAAATAATGCAAAAAGATATATTGATTTATTTTAGAAAGTCAGTGTGATTTATGTAAGAGAATTTTGCTAAAGAAAGAAAAGTTTTTCCTTTAAATTAGTATTGAATTTCTTGTTAATCCTATTCTATTTTACAAGAAGGGAGATTATTAAGTAAATATAAAAAGCAGTAAAGTGGAAATGAGGCATGAAAGAAATGGGTTTTTGAAAACCATATTTTCAGGTGTGTTTACATTGTATTTTTTATTGATTTTATCCCAATTAATTATACTACTAACGGGTTCCTTCTTTTAAGCAAGCTTACTTTGAGGCTGTTCCGGTGAGTCAGATACATATTTTTAACATATGTCAGATAGGCCTATATAACAAGCTAATACTTCATGAACTTAAGTGGAATCTGTGTACAGTATTATAAGGAATTCTGAAATTCATGTTTGCCTTGTACACATCATTGTCAAGAGACAAAAAAATTTGTTAATTTTCTACAGAAACTTAAGAAACACTAATGTTATGGTATAAAGTTTTTGTCAAATGTTGGTTCATTTGTTTTATAGTTTCAGTTGTGAATGTGCCTCTTATTTCTGGTTTTAAAATTTCTGAAAGCTTGTACTGTCTCCTTCAGCTCTGTAATTCTGACTGATGGATTCTTGCTTTCAAGAGTTTCAGTTTCATTGGATTATATGGATGCGTTTTGGCAAAGTGGTGTCTTTTCTGCAACTGATGCGCAGGAATTGTTTTTTAAAAGAGTAAAAAATATGTTACTCGCTGTGTTGTCATATCCCCCCCCTTCCACTTTCTTTAATTCTTCATTTCTTGTCCTCAGTTTTGACGTACTGGCTGAAAAAAATAGGGGTTGGATGTGCAACTACTGCCTACTGTAAATGATGTAGCTGACAGGTACACAGTTGCGTTTCACGTGTTAACGTCACTTTTCACAACCCCCTGGCTCGCTGCTGTGGCCGAGTGGCTCTAGGTGCTTCAGTCTGGAACCATGCTGCTGTTATGGTCACAGGTTTGAATCCTGTCTTGGGCATGGATTTGTGTGATGTCCTTATGTTAGTTAGGCTTACGTAGTTATAAACCTAGGGGACTGATGACCTTAGATGTTAAGTCCCATAGTGCTTGGAGCCATTTGAACCGTTTCCACAACTCCCTGATAATACACAGTTATTTGGCCAGTGCACTATTGTTATAACTTCCCGTAAGCCTCATTAATAGTTAGCAGGCGAGCATCCACATACTGCTACAATAGTTTCCTGTTGAACATCAATGAGCAGTAAAAACATAACCACATAATTCACAGTTCTTTCAGAATAATCAGTTATTATGGAACAGACATTATCACTGCTTTAACACACGGCCTATTGGTGTAAGACTTATTTCACTGTTAGGTTGATGCATTGTTATCATTCTAACCAACATAGGTTCGTCGTCTGAAACTCGGTCATGGACTTACTGTCTCGTGACCAAAAACCGGGCCCTTATATATCCTCACAATAATATGTGCTGAAACTACACAGTGTTCGAAGTTAAATTTACAGAAATTAAATTAAAACTTAACTCATTAAATTAACTAAATACATCAAAAGATTCCATCTTTTTAACAGTTTCTTCTACTACAAGAGTTAAGCCAAATTATTTGTTTAAATGATGAAATTAACATACATAGTTATATAAACAATACTTTTGACAAAACTGTTAATTACTTTGGAATTAATGAAGGGCTGGTTTTGCTAACATGTTTTCGAATAGAGCCAAATGTATCCTTTAAGAATGCTATTGTTTCGTCTCCCAAATCTCTATAATTAGTACAGAATTTATATTTGTTTATATGCCAACAGTAGAATTTAAGTTATGAAACAATTACTGATTTAACCCTATAAAGAAAGATACGAACTGGGAGTAGTCGAAAAAAGTAGAAAATCAATTACATACATAAAACTAAGCACAAAATTGTATCTGGTGTTTATGTTCTTGTAAACTGGGGGCAAACCTTTTTCTTTTATGAAAATACAGATTATATTCACATACGTCAATGGTTATTAATTAAAAAATGATGGCAAAACAAGAGGGGAAGTAAAAATATCCCAGCTTGTTTCATCACAGACTCCACAGACCGACCTCACAAGCAAGCTGATGTTTCTGTGGACCCCATGGGGCAGGATCATCCTGCTTCTGTGCCCTGTAGTAGTGACTCATGCCCAGCTGTCACTTGGCAGCCATCGAGGTGCCACCCCTACATCTCATCCTCATCATGACTCTCCTCCAATGGAATGTTCACAGCATTCTGTCCCACAAAGAGGATTTACGGCTGCTTTTAGAATTGCAGTATCCCCTTGCACTCTGCCTTCAGGAAACAAAATTGTGCCGTCACGACCACTTTGAGCTTTCACATGTCTTACCGATTCGTTTTGACCTTCTCCCTGAGGATGGCATTCCATCTCATGGGGGCATCATGCTGCTCATACGGGATGACATTCATAGTCCATCCATCTTCCTGACTACCAATCTTCAACCTGTTGCAGTTTGCCTTTTCCTTCCCCACCTGACTTTTTCCCTCTGTACCATTTATGTCTCTGTCATTTGCTGTCACCAGGGCAGACTTCCTTCAGCTTATTCGGCAGCTACCTCCCCATGTTTTTGCTACTCAGTGACTTTAATGTGCATCAACCCCTTGGGGGTTCTCCCATGACCTGTCAGAGAGGTGCTCTCTTGGCTGACCTTAACCAGCTTAACCTCAACCAGCTTAACCTCTTCTGCCCTAACACTGGAGCACTCACTTTCCTTTCCGACTCCTCGCACACCTATTGCCATTTGGACCTATCCCAATGCACTGCCCAGCTTGCCCGTCGTCTTGAGTGGTCTGTTCTTTCTGACACCTATTTGAGTGACCATTTCCCGTTTACTGACTCCTACCCCATCCACGTGCACTCCCAAATGGCAGTTTCGTAAGGCTGACTGGCAGCTTTACTTCTCCCTGGCGATGTTCGAAGAACAAGATTTCCCCAGTTATGATGACCAAGTGGACTATCTCACAAACATTATCCTTACTGCTGCGGAACGTTCCATTCCCCACACTTCTTCTTTACCACGTCATGTCCCAGTCGCTTAGTGGACTAAGGCATGCCACGATGCAATTTGCGCACGGAGACATGCTGTCTGCCTTTTTAACCACCATCCTTCGATGGCAAACTGCATTCATTACAATGAGATGCATGCAAAGTGTCATTGCGTTCTTCAGGATAGCAAAAGAGCTAGCTGGATTTCATTCACTAGTTCCTTTAATAGTTCCACACCTTCCTCTGTTGTGTGGGCCAACCTCAGATGGCTCCCTGGGACCAAGATCCATTTCCCAATTTCTGGCCTGACAATGTCATCGTGGACCCTATTGCTATCTCCAACACCTTGGGCTGCCATTTTGCGGAAGTTTCAAGCTCTTCCCACTATCATCCTGCCTTCCTCCATTGGAAGCAAGCAGAGAGGCTCAGGTGATACCCTTCTCTTCTCCGAATAGTGTGTGCTACATTGCCGCCTTTACTATGAGGGAGCTAGATCATGTTCTCAGTTCATCCCAATCCTCTGCCCCAGGGCCAGACACCGTCCACATCCAGATGTTGCAGCACCTTTCTCTTGTGGGCAAGCACTTTCTCCTTAAAACGTACAACTGCATCTGGGCAGAGGGCACATTTCACAGATGCTAGTGTGAAACCACTGTCATTCCCATACCTAAGCCCAGTAAGGACAAAAACCTTCCTTCTAGCTACCACCACATCTCTCTTACCACCTTTGTTTGTAAGGTGATGGAACATATGATCCGTAGCTGGCTGGTGTGGTGACTCAAGTCTTGCAATTTACTAATGAATGCGCAGTGTGGATTTTGAGTGCGGCGTTCTGCAGTTGACCATCTCATTACTTTGTCTACCCTTATCATGAATGGTTTTCTATGGAAATCGCAGACTGCGACCGTGTTTTTTGATTTGGAGAAGGTATACAACACCTGCTGGAGATCTGGTATTCTCCGTACTCTTTACACGTGGTGCTTCTGTGGGCGCCAGCCCTGTTTCCTTCAGGTATTTTTAAAAGACCGAGTTTTCAAGGTGCATGTGGGTTCTGCCTTGTTGGACACCGTTAGCCAGAAAAATGGTGTGCCTCAGGGTTCTGTTTTGAGTGTCGTCCTCTTTGCTATCACTATTAACCCTATAATGGCCTGTCTCCTGCCGGGCATCTCCGGCTCCCTTTTCGTTGACAATTTTACCAACCATTGCAGTTCTCCACAGACCTGTCTCACTGAGTGACGTTTTCAGTGCTGTCTTGATTATCTTTACTCCTGGAACATCGACAATGGCGTTCGCTTTTCCACTGACAAAGTCATCTGTATGAATTTCTGGTGGTGCAAATGGTTTCTCTTGCCGTCTCTACATCTTGGGCTTGTTGCCCTTCCGTTCATTGAAACTATGAAATTCCTGCAGCACGTGCTCAATAGGAAACACTCTTGGTCCTCCCATGTGTCTTACCTGGCAGCTCGCTGTACTCAGTTCCTCAGTGTCATGTGTGTCCTCAATGGTACTTCCTGGGATGCTGATCAAACCACCTTCCTCTGTTTGTACCGGTCCCCTGTCCATTTGAAACTCAACTATGGGTGCTCTGTTTATGCGTCTGGATGTCCATCCCTCTTATGTTGTCTCAACACTATCCACCATCATGACATCCGTTTGACCAGGGATGCCTTTTACACTAGCCCAGTTGAGAGTCTGTATGCTGGGGCTGCTCAATTACCACTGTCCTATCACCATGACTTTCTCCTCAGCAGGTATGCATGCCGTTTGTATGCCATGCGTGGCCACGCATTCTGTGCCACCTTCTTCGATGATTCCTTTGATCACCAGTATGGGGTGCATCCTTGTTCTCTGTTACCTCCTGGAGTCCGCTTTCGGCACTTGCTACAGTGGATTAACTTCACACTACCTGCAACTTTCCTGGTGGGTGTGAGCCCTTCACCACCTTGGCTTCGTGAAGGGCCCATGTTAACTTTGGCCTTCATTTTCTTCCTAAGGACACTACTCCATCCTCGGTCTATCGCCTTCAGTTTCACAACATTCGCATGGAACTTCGCGATAGCACCTTTGTACACACTGATGCTCTCGGACTGACCATGTGGTTGGGTGTGCCTTCGTCATTATCACCCATTGCTTCGATATCGGCGTCTGGCAAACTGCTCAGTCTTCACAGCCGAGCTCTTCGCCCTGTATCAGGCCATGGAGTACATCTGGAGACACAGCCTTTTCAATCGTGTTATCTGCTCAGACTCACTCTTCGCCCTTCAAAGTCTGTGCGCTGTTCCTGGTCATGTCGGTCTGCTAGGAAACGAGGCTGCTGATGCTGCTGCCAAGGTTGCAGTCCTCGTTCCTCAGCATGCGAGTTTCTCTGTTCCCTCTGATGATCTCCGTGTTGCTGTGTGTCAGGAGGTGGTGTCCCTTTGGCATCGCCAATGGTCCTCCCTTCATGGGAATAAGCTCAGGATTATGAAGCCTCTCCCACCAGCTTGGACGACCTCCTCTCGGCCCTCCCACCTGGAGGAGGACGTTTTAACTAGGCTGCGTATTGGGCACTGCTTTTTTAGCCATCATCATTTGATAAGTGGCACTACCTCACCACTTTGTACACATTGTGTCCAAGTTTTAACTGTTGGCCACTTCCTGATGGAATGCCCAATTTTTTAACTGCTTACGTTCCCGCTTGGGTTTGCCATCTGAGTTATCAGCCATTTTAGCAAATGACACACAGGCTGCCGACCACATTTTACTTTTTATCTGCCAAAGCAATATGGCGATGGCCATTTAATTTTGAGTTATTGACCTCCATTTCAGTATGATGTCTTTTTTTAGCCCTTTTTCCATGTGCCTATTTTTAGCTGTCTTCTATTATGTCAATAGGGACTGACATATAATCATTTTTTAAACTCCTCTCTGTCTTCGTGTTCTATATTTTTGAGTTCGGCGTGTGTGACCCCAGTTGTTTCTTGTGCCTTAAAGCAAAACAAAAGCAAATATCCCCTTACTCCACACTCCCAACATTTCCCTTTTCTCACCAGGATCACATCACTCAATTACACAATGATGTAGCCCTGTAATAGCAGAATTATTGTGCAATCATTGTTTTTAATATTTCATTGTAAGTGATGTTTACCTTGGGATTAGTAGGTATCTAATATTACCACAGTTTGCTATTTCATCATTATAATTAGAGCACATCATCATCATCATCATCATCATTATTATTATTATTATTATTTCAATATTAAAAATGCAGTCTAGTGAAATAATGAAGCAGTTAGACAGCCATCTAACACGCATTTTGTAGTGCATAAAAGTATTCCACACACAAATTAGTAAGAAGTTGGAGACAATAGAAACTTCTCTGGTAGAGCATACAGGAGGCCAAATACATTGTGTAATTGCTGATGTCAAACTAACTCTTTCCAACTCTTTACACATTCCACATACCATGGGGTTGCATACATAACAAACTAAATTTGTTACAGTTTGGGTCTCTCCTGGTTTTTAACAAAAAGTTCTGTTTTGTTTGTATTTTAAAGATACTTTTATTTTGAATATGGGAATTCGAGTTTTTAGTTTCTTTACAGTTAAGTTGGGTGGAAAGATAAATTTTCATAATTCATGATAGACAGAAGAAAATCCTTGCTCAATGCACTTAAATTTACAGAAAACTGGAACACGATGCAGCTTGTCTCATATCCAAGTCACATGCTCATTTCCTAATATTTTGTGTATTAAAACAAACAAACATGTTACCAAGGAATTTCACATGAAAGTATTCAATAAGTTGTTCAGTCATCTAATGGTTGATGAAATAGATAATAGATGTTATGAATAATTACTCTTCAAACACTACATATGAGAAATTAAAAAGTTTTTCAGATACAAAATTATGTGAGTAGTCCTTAATTTATTTAGGGCTTATTATAGTACAACTAGGCAGCCAAAGTACTCAAATACTATATGCCAAGGATTTCTGTTAATAACTATTTTGAGAAAATTATTTCCTAATTTTGACAAACATGCTGAATTCCACTTAACCTGGTTTGTGTTGGAAAAGGTAAGTATGTGTGCTTTTTTGAGTCAGGTCAACAACACATGTTGCTCTCCTGAAAAATGATGAAATATTCCATCCACTGGGAAAACTTCAAGGCAAAATATGCATGCTTGTACTCTGTTGTTTGGGGTCTCTTGGCAGGTACTGCTTTTATCTTGATCAGCTACTCCAGTTACCAATGAAGAGTGTATGTTGTGAGGCAGCTAATTAGTCGCAATGAAGCAATTGAAATGGAGCCTCTGTCAGATTGATCCATCACTAGATGTTTAAGAACTGTAGTAGCTTATAGAGACAGCTTAATGAGAACTTTGTTTCAATCCTGTGAAGTTTCTGTTTACCATGACTGTGAATGTCCACTCTTCCAGCCTTTCTTTCTTTCTTGTCTTGAGATTTGTCCGTGTTCCCAATAAATGGTGCTGAATGCACTATAGTGTCTGACTCGTAAGATGATATGCACATTTTCTGTGTTGTCCTCTCCTGCTCTTTCTAGTAGAGTACATTTTACTTCTGATTTTTTTTCTCTTTTCTATTTACTATACAGTTCGAATATAACATACTTCCTCAAATGTCTGCTGTGCATTCTGGTACAAGGCAATGGAATAGTGTGGTCAACCATTTACAGGTATTCATCTGTAGTGTAGATTTATGTGCACCGTGCATGGGGTTGAGCTTTAATTTTCTCCTAGAAAGCCCTGGCAGTTTTCTTACATTAGCTTGCTCTCCTTAAATTTTGTATTTCATGCTGTTGAGAGGTTGTAATGTGCAACTAACAAAAACCACTTTTAACTTAGTAATTGAAGTGCTGAGTCATTAATAGGTACATATACAAAACTGAGATCCTTATATGACTGTTGACGGCTCATCACTTCAACTACTTGGTGAGTTTTCACCTTTATGCCCAGATAATTGAACTTATTTGTATTCAATCAAAGACTTTCCATTACCACGTTTAAAACCACTTTTCCATTTTAGACATTTTAGAAAAATTTGTTCCCCAGTTTATACAAGGTGTCTCTGGAAGAATGTGCAGTATTCAGGGGGATGACAGGGACAATCATTCAAAGCAAAAAAAAGCCTAGTAAACAGAGGCTGTAGTATGGATACCTTAAGAGTTGTGTGCCCTTCTTCATCTTTGATACTGTGAAACAAATCTCTTCTACTGGAAGCTCTTTGCTTTGCGTATTTTGAGAGTTTATAGTATGGATCGAAACAAGGAGAGGAAAAAAAAAAAAAAAAAAAAAAAAAAAAAAAGGCCCATTAAGCTTCTACTGAACAAGGGCTCATAGTTCCATTTTAGAGTCTATGTTTTACGAGGTCTGTTCAAAAAATTCCGAAACACTTGTAATTTTGTATCAATGGTGTGTTGGAGCAAAAAGCTGTTGGCATCCCTGCACATGCCTGTGTTTAATGTTTAACTGCTCCAAGTTTCACTGCTGTATGTCTGTTAATTATTGTTCAGTGCTATATTGAGTAGAGCGTTATGTCGTACAGTTTGCAAATTTCAAGATGGTGGAGTTAGAGAAGCAACACGTCTGCATTAAATTTTCTGAGCAACTTGAGGAAACCTTTACAGGGACATACCAAATGGTGCAGGAAGCCTATGGAGATGAGTGCTTAAGCCATACTTATGCATGGTTCACACGGTTTAAAATGGCCAGACAGAAGTTAAAGATGACCCTTGTTCAGGAAGCCCTTTGACATCTGTTGGCAATGCTCAAGTCAGGAACTTCAACAAAATTGAGTGTGCCAGTCAAAGACTGGATCATGTCATGAAATCCTGACATAGCATCATGGAATACATCGTGTTGCTGCCAAGTTCGTCCCATGGCTCATGAGTCAAGACCAGAAAGATCTTTGCCTCACAGTCTGTGAAGGGCTTTTGTATCGCGCAAATGAAAACAAGATGTTCCGTAAGAGAATTATAACTATTCATCCTTGTTGATGCGTGACTATTGCCCAAAAAATGAAATCACTGTGCTGCCTCATCCTCCATACCTGGCCCCTACAGACTTCTTCTCCCCCAAAGTTGAAAACCCCATTGAAAGGATCAAGATTTGCAACGATAGTCAAGATAACAGAAAATTCTCAGATGGCGCTTTGCGTGGTCCAGCAAGGGGCATACCAAAACTGCTTCTGGCAGTGGAAATGGCATTGGGAGTGGTGTACCATTTGTGGAGGAGAGTATTTTGAAAGAGACAATGCACTATAGGAGAAGCAAATTCTTCCACAGTATCAAAGGTGGAGAATTACTCATACCTCGTAAGGTATGCATTTTAGAGCCAATGTTTACTAGACTTTTTTGCTTCGAATGATCGTTGCTGTCATACCCCTGAATATTAACCATTTGTCCCAGGACAGCCTGCCTACTGGTTGTATCAAAATTTCTTCAGTTTGCTGTTTGTATGTTTATTTTGCTCCAACCTGATTGACGCGTTTCTTGGACTTTTATTTTCCACACACCCGACACTCATGTCATGACTTGCTGTCTATTTGTGCTTTCGTGTAGCATCCAGAAAAGTGAGTACTCACTCGGAGCTTGTACACTGTTAATGTATCCTCCTATTGATAATAGGAGTGAGCTGTTATGAGTTTCTGTAATTGAATCTCCCTAGTATTTCATCAGTTTAGAGTTTGAGAGAATTGGTTTGATTTCAAACACCTAACGTAACTGTTGTAAGCTTTTGAATCATATGATTGCTGAAAATAAAGATCAGTGATAAGTGCAGATGAACTTCAGACTAATTGTTAAAGAATATTCACAAGAACTGCAGCATCATGCACAATAGTACGATGAAAAGAATATATAAGTATGAGTTTGCATGGTGATACATTGTGCATGACATAGAAAATAAAATTAGTTGAAAACAGGAAGCTTGTTAGTATAAGTTTAATTGAGAGTCAAACTATTTTGTCTTATGAACTAAAAATTTTTTTCTCCCACAGCCAAAGCCAGAATATGCTCCTCAGAACCCAATAACTCACCCACTTTATGGGAGTGCGCAACCAGACCCTCCAGCAGCAAACTTCCAAAATGTGAGTATTTTTTAAGTAAAGCACTATAAATAATGGTTTTGTTTTATTTTATTAATGAAGAATTAGGATGGATTGCTGCTCACAGCATAGAAGAGGCAGACAGGCACATTTATGAGCAGATTGTGGATATTACTAAGCTGTCAGCCTAGGTCCTTCATCAGATGTACGTACACACACACACACACTCTCTTGAATTGACATACACGTGGCCGCTGTCGTCTCCAGGAATTGTGACCAGACATTTGCATTGTTGCGGTTTATATTATGATTTAGGAAGTTGGATATTAAATAAACTTGTTACTGTTAAAATCATGTGTTAAAATATAATGTACAAATTTACTTTTGCAGTAAACATGAAAAAAGTTAGTAAAAAAGTGAATTATTCCATAGTGGCCATATACACAAAGTCAGATTATTCCAAACATAAATTATGGAAAAGGTAAAATAGAGAAAAACCACTTAAACTAGCTCAAAAATTTAAATACTTGCCCCTGACACAAAATGACACTCAACTGTTCTCAAGCTGCTTACACGAAACAAATTATTGATGCAAGCTTGCACATGCTCACTAAGGCTTCTGTTATTGACACCATCAAACAACAAAAATTAATATTGGACACTGCTTCAACATAACAAATAATCAATACACACACTACACTAAAACTTAACTGCGAACTAACTACTGTTTAGTGGAAGCCTTTTTATACCAGTTTACAATCTGTCGACGTGCGCGACTTCAACTAGCTCTTGTCTTCACAAAGTTCAGTATTGCTCTTCTTCCCTTACTTTAAGCTCTTCTTCCATTACTTTAATGCTCTTCTCTTTTCCTTCTTGACAGGTTCTAGGTAACTTTTCGAGCATGAAACACAGGTGCACAAGTATTAGTAATATGTATGAGGGTCACTCCAAAACAAATGCACATTTTTTTTTTAATCCATCTTTTATTCTACATGTTTGAAATTTTACAGTGTGTAGATACATCCTTTAGGAACAATATTTTCATTTCTCCACATAATTTCCATCCCTTTCAACTGCCTTACGTCATCTTGGAACCAGCACCTGTATACCTGCACGGTAAAATTCTGGACCAGCCTGTTGGAGCCACTGTTTGGCAGCGTGCACAAGGGAGTCATCATCTTCAAACCTTGTTCCACGAAGAGAGTCTTTCTGTTTCCCAAAGTGATGATAGTCACATGGAGCCAGGTCAGGACTCTAAGGCGGGTGTTTCAGTGTTGTCCATCCGAGTTTTGTGATCACTTCCATGGTTTTTTGACTGACATGTGGCCGTACGTTGTCGTACAACAGCAAAACATCCTGCTTTTGCCGATGGTAGTTCCACTTGGCATGATGTCCATAAGCAAGAGTCCTTCAGAATCGAAAAACACCGTACCCATAAATTTTCCAGCAGAAGGTGTGGTTTTCAATTTTTCTTCTTGGGTGAATTTGCATGATGCCACTCCATTGATTGACTCTTCATCTCTGGTGAAAAATGTTGGAGCCATGTTTCATCACCTGTCACAATTCTACCATGAAATTCATCTCCACCATTCTTGTACTGTTCCAAAAGTTCGCTGCATACTGTTTTTCTTATTTCTTTGTGAGCCACTGTCAACATCCTGGGAAGCCACCTAGCACAAACCTTTTTTAACGCCAACGCTTTCAGTATTCTGCAAACACTTCCTTCCCCTATCCCAACGCAGTGTGACAAATCGTTCACTGTGATGCGTCTGTCAGCAGTCACCAATTCATTAGCTCTCAGCACATTGTCTGGAGTGTGTGCAGTACGAGGCCTGCTGCTGTGAGGACAATCCTCAAATTGCCGTGCCCGCTTTAATCACGTAACCTGCTTGCCCAGTGACTAACCGTACTGCGATCGACAGCAGCATCTCCATACATCTTTTTCAACCTCTTGTGGATGTTTCCCACTGTCTTGTTTTCACAGCACAGGAATTCTATGAGAGCACGTTGCTTCTGACGAACGTCAAGTGTAGCAGCCATCTTGAAGACATGCTGTGATGGTGCCACTCACGGGAACAGGTTGAACTAAGTTTGAAAACAAGTGAGAAGGATGTATCTACACACTGTAAAACTTTCACACATGCAGAATGAAAACTGTATTTTTACAAAAATAGCGTGCATTTCTTTTGGAGTGACCCTCGTATTACTACTAATATTGTACATTCAAAATATGTCTTCAAAGAGACAAATGTAGTTCTGTTCTTGGACACTAGTTGCAATTTTATGATGTCCAACACAGGCTTTGCTTTGTGGTAATTCAATATTGGTCATACAACAATATTACATGTAAAGTTGGAAATTCCTGAAAATGCATCTGCTTTCTACAGGATTCTAAGCCACACTCTTTTATTCAGTATTATTTGCTTTTTCTGTCTTTGCTTATTTCAGTGGTTTATAAGCCATATGATTGGAGCCAGCATAAACAGTTTCTCTGCTTTACTGCCTGTTGGTAATACAAAAATAACTATACATACAAACTCAAACATTCAATTAATTGAATTTTCCTAAGGTTCTGCTGAATTTTTACCACGGCAAAAGGACTTTTGGGCCTGACAGAAGTGATATATTAGGAAAACAGAATAGAAAGATGAAGGGGAAGATAATAGAGAGAGGAGGGTATCAGAGATAGTATATTGATAAGTGCTTGACAGCTTCAGTCTGGAAGTGATAAAATGATACAATGTGTGTGTGTGTGTGTGTGGGGGGGGGGGGGGGGGGGGAGGGGGAGAGAGAGAGAGAGAGAGAGAGAGAGAGAGAGAGAGAGAGAGAGAGAGAGAGAGAGAGAGAGAGAAGCGTCTATCAATAACAGTATAACAACAGTGAGATGTTTGTGCCTTTGCAGGCAGCGGTGAATGGTGTATATGGAAATATGGGTCAGCAACAGCCGTATGTACCATATAATGCACCACCTCATGCTCAACAGCAGCAGCAACAACAACAACCACCAGCTGCAGGCCCTGTGGTCACTGCAAAAGCTGTGGAGCCTCCAAAGCCAAAGGGACCAATACCGGAAGAGCACATGTATCTGCAGACAGTTTTTGATGAACTGAGGAATAGATGCTACAATACCGCCACAAATCCAGTAAGGAAACAGTTTCTCTTGAATACCTCTCAGTATTTATAATTTAGCTAGAATGTCACAATTGTTGATCTCTTGAAAATTGGCATTTTTTCTGGTCTGTTGATCCATTGTCTCATCTGATTTATTACGCATTTTTTCTGCTTTTATCAACTAGATATTGGAATAGGAATGTAACAAATCCAGGATTATCTATTCTGGATCACACAAAAGAAATTTAGTTTACCACCTGGATAGATTGATAAATTTATCCTCATTTTTATTATAGTCTACCTAGCAGTGAAATTGTGTCCATTTCCTACCTGCTCATCAAAGCTGGAAGATTGTTTATAGTGGAAGTCCCCCACAACTTCACAATGCAAGTGAGAACTAGTGATTGGTAGGTAAGATACATATTTACACAATCAATTGCACAATTAGGTGATACACAATCAATTGTACAATTAGGTGAGAGGGTATGGACTTCTTTTCAGACAGTACATGAAGTACAGATTGCAAGTAGATTTTATGTATTTGTTCAAATTATTATTGAATATTATCTCAGAGGGACGTGGTACCCAAAAAAATTTAACATCCAATGCAAGTAAAGGACAGTATTCTAGTTTTGTAGCCAGAAGTATTATTTTATTGCACAGATTCTGTCACAATGGTTATGGAATTCTTTTAGTTGTGTGTATTTGTTTTTATCATGCATAGAAGAAGGGAGAGAAAGCAGCGAAGATAACGGATAAAAAGCATGTCGATAATGTTATTGTAGATGCTAATTCCAGCCAAGTAACAGGTTTTCCACATAGTCCGGGAAGTACATTGAAACTAGTGAAATAATTTATGATAATGTAGTGATGTTTTCTAAGTACGTGTGTGGTTAAGCAGATATTTTAAATTTAGGCTTATTTTAGCTTAATTGAAAATTCGAAACAGCGTATTCATGTATCCTTCAACAAGTAGTAGTTCACATTTAATAACAGAATCTCTTCAACTTTTTAACATGTTTTGTGCATGAGTACAACAAATATTTATTATGAAGCCTGTTTCTGAAAATTGCCTCTCTTTGTTGGAAAATCTTGAATGAGCTTTTGTGGATTCAATCCGATTTCTTTGAGGTGCACCAAGTGTTCCCATACCTGATGTATGACATTTCAAATAAGCAACCAGTTTTGCTTCTTCCAACATATTTTGCACAATGAGATTCAGTATGTGAGCGAATCAGTTAGATTCATTTGTTATTTCATTTTTCGTGTTTGTCACATTATGAGTTATTACAGCCAGTAATCTTGCCCCCCCTCCCATAAATGAATTGGGTATAACCCTATATCGAGGCATACTGTAGCAAAACTCGCTGGAATTCAAACTCCTTTGTTATGAAGTGTGATGTTACGGCTACATAGCTTTCATTATTTCAGATATCCATGTATCTGTGATCGACCAGATGCTTTCAGCTGTAAGAAGCAAGTCTCATACAGCATTCATACACTTTTCGTATTCTGGTGGAAACATATTTCCAGATATTGTGTTTCTGCTCAGCGAACAATATGTTTGCCAAATGCAATAAAACTTCCTCCTTGGATTACTGGAAAAGGCTGGAAGTCCATTGTGAATAACTGTGAAAGAAGTTTGTTTAGATTCTTCAACCAGACTGTTGGATTACTTTCGTAGTTAGAATTTTTGTGGATTATGCCACATATTCATGTGACTTGTAATCATCAGTTTGTGCAGTAGAGCTTTGAGTCTGTTGATTTATATTGTCTTTTGATATCATCAGTAGTGTCACAAACAAAACTTGTCATAGTTGATTAAGCAGTCACTGTATATTTTAACTGAGCATGTCTTTAACACTGTTGTGGATGCTTTTGCTCCAATTTTTTTTTTTCAGTTTACTTACAGCTGTTTTAAAACGTAATGCTTGACCACAAATGCTCACTGTGTAGTTTTGTTACTTGAGTCTCATGCAGAGAAATGACTGTATAAGTAACTAAATTTCTATCTTTCGTTCACTGTTGACAACCACAACTAAGCACCATATTATAAAATTTCTGTACTGCATTTTCTTATAGTACATTAGTTTTGCATAATATGCCAAGACAGGAATGCAGCAAAGAATGCACAACACACTAGTACCTGTAAAAGTATCATAGAACTGACATTAGAACGAAGCTGTGGAACAATTCTGTAATCGGAGAGTGCCCCTGTCAACTGCTACCGAAGGAACAGCCACCAGTTACGGTTATATTTTAGTTATATTCTTACCTGTCATTCCTAAAGATTTCTTTTATAGAGGATAGTAAGTCTTAGAGTTAATTTCCACACAGTCGGAAATAATTATAATATGTTACAGCAAACCAAAAGGAAACTGGAGGAAGTTGCACGGAAACTGGAAGTCCTGTACGATTGTTTAAGGGAACATAAGGTAAGTGGAAATTATTAAGGATCAGAACTGAATATTTCTGATTTTATAGATAGTGAAAAAAATTCTGTAATTAGATCATTACTGTCTTTACTCCTTTCATTTTGTGTATTGTCACACACTACCTGTAAGTGTTTCATTCTATTTCTGGTACAGTTATATTTGTGTGTGAATTTACAGCAGGTTAGGTCCTGGTGACAGAGAACTATTTGAAACTGATTGCATCCACATGTTGCTTGTGTGTGTGTCTCAGGACTAAATCATCACCTGCACGTACTGCAGTGACGCAGATTTTTCCGTTACTTCCTCCCCTGCCAGTAACACTTATCAGGGCATCTCTTCGATTGGGTCATTTAGTACAATCTATTTAACTTTAAATCTGTTAGTGCGTGCCTATATACGAGAATGAGAGAGAGAGAGAATGAATTCACTTGAGAAAATTATGAAATTACAAGAAGGCCTTCAGGAGGTGAAATTCTAAGTACTGACAATACCTATACTAGCTTTCAGGACTGTTAGTTGCTCCCTTGGGAGAAAAGGACGACGGGTTGGGGAGCGTTAGAAAGGAGAAGCAGGACACTTAGTGCATTCATCCTACCTTTGAACAGACTTACGTAGCAAATCATATGACGTCGTACAATTTAACATGCACTTTGTACTATGGTGCAGCTTGGTATTTTTCACATCAACTAATCATTGCCGGCGATGAAGGAACTGATAAGTGACATTAGGAATTCTATGTCCAACTGGGGATCGAGCCCAGGATCTCTGGATTTGTAATCTTGCACGCACATATTGTGTACTCCCTCGGCCAAAAGAAGTGCAAAAAAGGCTTAGTCACTGCAGGACAATTAAAACTGTGTTCCCAGTCCAAAATGTGGTTTTCTTACTCAGTTGTTATCAAAAGATATAACATTATTGTGGAAACTTATTGTTCAGTTCTGATAGTCTCCTCTGTCACCCTCTTCATTCCCTTGGCAGAAATGTGTTCTGTAGCATTGAACAAAAATTATTTTATTGTGAAAATTTTAGGTTAGGCTTTACTGTGTCTGCTACTGACATTAAATGAAACAATAAGTTTACTGTGATCAGTTACTGTCCATTTACCTCCAGGATGCGTTTCAATGGTTTAAACCTCATCAGGTGGATTTACATTTGTTAGTATGACATTTGTATGTGTGTTGTATTACAATTTTTTGGAGGTACTTGGGGCACTGTCTAGTGGAGAAAACAAACCAATACTTCAGAACATGGTTTTGGGTTTCTTTGGACAAAAAATTAAATGTATATCAACTGGTAAACATAAAATAAGTAAAATAGAGTACCCCCAGTGGTCACAGGTTCCTTTCGCTGTCATAACACATCACATGTGTACTATCATACTGGAAACTATTGGGTGAAAGGATCATATAGCAGAAGAGAGAACATTATCGCCGAGTACAAAGAATATGCATCATGACAACATTATTACAGAATTATTATTATTATTAGTTTTTAAAGGATTTGGAGGTGTTTTTGAGGTGTCAAATACATGCGTTGGAATAAATACTTCAGGTGGTATATAAATCCGATTTTGAAAAGTTAAAATAGCTTAAATTTTACAAATTTTAAGTACAATAATCATATTGGCTACAGCAGTGAAACTATACACAAATAACAAGTTTGATTGGGATTAATAGATAGATGTGAGAGGCTGGAGGCCGAAGGAGAGAAAGAGAAAGCGAAAATGACACGGAGAGAGAGGGTGGAAAGAGTGATTGTATGATAGCAATAACTGCCTAAAGGCAGCCATTCATATCTATCTATTAATCCCAATCAAAATTGTTATTTATGTATAATTTTACTTCTGTAGCCAATATGATTATTGTACTTTAAGTTCGTAAAATTTAAGCTATTTTAACTTGTCAAAATCGGCTTTATACACCACCTGAAGTATTTATTCCAACACATGTATTTGACACCTCAATCAAAACAAACACCTCCAAAACCTTAAAAAAATTCTGTTATAATGTTGTCATGACGTACATCTTTGTACTTCGTGATAATGTTCTCTCTTCTGCTATATGATCCTTGCACCCAATAGTTTCCAGGCACCATATTTGTTTATAAAGTGTGACAGTATACATGTGATGTGTTAGGACAGCGAAAGGAACCTGTGGCCACTGGAGGTAACCTATTTTACTTATTTTATGTTTACCAGTTGATACACATTTAATTTTTTGTCCAGAGAAACCCAAAATCATGTTCTGAAAAAGTGCTTTGTTTTCTCCACTAGACATTGCCACAAGCTCCTCAGAAAATTCGTAACATAACACACATACAAATGTCATACTAACAAATGTAAATCTACTTGATGATGGAGGTTTAAACCTTTTAAACGTGTTGTGCAGATAAATAAACACTGACTCGTAACAGTGAACTTATTGTTCCATTTAATTATTTTATTTTGTTTGCCTGTAAGAATCCTCTTAGTGTAGCTTAGCTGATTGACCGAGAGATGTGACTGAAACAGTGGCAGCCCTTTTGCTGACTATGCAAGAGTGTAGTAGCTCAAGATCTTTACAGATAATTTAAATTGTTGCCAATAGTTTATGGTTGTATTAAATGCCATGTGTCTTTCTTATAAATAGTTGTTTTCATATCACATTTATTTTCAGCTGTCTCCCACAACTCTAACGGACTTACACCAGATGGTACAAATGACGCAGATTGGTGATTACACTGGTGGCCTGGGACTCCATACAAAACTGGTTTCAGGACCAGACTTCTCACAGATTGCTGGTTTCATGCCTGGATTGAAAGTTTTGCTTCAGTCAGCATTGCAACTGAATGTGTACTTGCAGTAATCCTAAAATCAAGCAACAGAATTAAATGAACTGTAGTAAAGCTACAAAGCCATTATTTTTCTCCACATGTATCTATCTGCATGTGTATGCAAAAGTAGGGGGATGAAATGGTACATGTGTGGAACTGAAGTGGGGCTAAGAGCAGCAGACTTTTAGGACATTTTCAATTGTACTAGGTGTTAAGGAAAAGAAAAGAATTTTTTTGTGACTACCATCAGTTTGTAAATATGTGTTACATTTTAATGGTGCTGCAAAATATTTTGTATATTGATGAAAATGAAATCATGATTACTTCACTTCACCAATTCATTTAGATTTATATTTATTTCCATTAGTCTGTGAGTTTTTGGAATCTGTAAGACAAATCAAAGTTACACAAAATTCATTCTTGTCACAAAATTAAATGGGGTTTATTTTTACACTCGAATTCTTTGGAATTTTATTCTAACTTTGCTTAAAAGCTAGTAAATTGTTTTTCCACCAAACACAGAGATGTAATATTGCCTCTTTCATTGTTAGAGATTTGTGGGTGAGAGACATCATAAACACTGTACATGCTTTCTTGGTATATGGAAACGGTGGAAGACTGTTTCTTCATACCAGTAGATCTGTATACAATGTGTATCATAAATTTTTATGGCAGAATTGTGTTTTCAGAATTGTGCTTGTCAGTGTTCTGACAATTTCCATTGAAGCTGTTGGTAAAAATAAAAGCATCAGATCAGCTTTTTGTAATTGTTTGTAAAGTAGCCAAAAATTAATAATTTGTATTATTGTTATATGGTTGTCTGTCTAATTGTGAAAATCCTCAAAAGTGTGTTACTGTGGGCATAAACACAACAGGAATATGTGATTTGTTTTAGTAACAATGAAAATTTGATACTGATGAATAAATTCTGATAAAATACTATGAGGCTCACAATGTTTCAATAAAATTAAGTTACAATAGCTGTAATTCTTTCAGTAATCACTGGCAAAATTTGACTGTGGTTGTGGCCGTTTCACATTATGTCCACTGTTAGGAAGTCATGTCTTCTATTCCCCCTTGTCTTCACACTTGTATCAAACGAACATTCACTCGATAAAACTAATAAATTATGAGTCAGAATTGCTGACCATTACTTATCTTCAGAATACAAAATTACGCATATATGAAAGTGTGTGTGTGTGTGTGTGTGTGTGTGTGTGTGTGTGTGTGACAGAGAGAGAGAGAGAGAGAGAGAGAGAGAGAGAGAGAGAGAGAGAGACTATGTAGCTTTCAGAATGAATAGTTCCATTGTCAGAGAGGAGGGATTGACAGGTTTTTGGAGGTTAAAAAAAGAAGGCCAGGTCATTCAGACCATAGGATGAGAGGGACTGAGCACATGTCACGTGTGGTCTTCAGAGCATGATACACTTGAATACTTGTGGATACACAATACAAGACTTTGACAGAATATTTTTGTAACAGATTTATGTGCCATTCACACAATTTCAATTAAGGGCATTCCTAAGTTTAGCAAGTGTGTCCGTCCCTAAATCATATGGCTAACTGTAATTGGTTCAAAATTTATCTCTAATCTCTACCTGTCAGCGTGTCATCACAATGTGTAGTGACTTTGGGAGAAGCATCAAGACATTTTCAGCTGAATAATATTTTAATACACCAAAATAAATCCAGGCAGGTTGAAAGCAGAAGGTACACAGTACTCCAAGACCAGGGGCATCACAACAGCCTCATAAAAAAAAGCCCCAATTGATACTTAATTATTGCCTTGCAGTATGAAAATGTGTTATTGTTTGTAGTAGTAGTAGTAGTAGTAGTAGTAGTATTAGTGGTATTTGTGATATTACAGTTGTTAAGATCATTAAAAAAATAATTATAATCATTCACAGTTTGTAGAAATCAAGGGAATAAAAACAATTCCTGTGATTAGAAATTTATAATAAGCAGTGGTTGATTATGTATAACACTGTTGGCTGCAAACTATAAGGAATTTGTCAAGTGCAAATTTCATTAAAGTTTATGAATAAGCTTGATATTACAATTGCAAAATTTGTAAATGTGTGTTTGGTGCTGCAAAACTCGTAAGAATTTGTTAAAATATATCTTACTCTACTTCACGAGTGGCATGTAAAATCATTTTTAGATGCAGTTCATGGTGTACAACAAGATGTGTCTTAACAATGCAAGATGATGGCATTAAGTCTTTATTTTGACCAAGACTCACTTTATTTCAAAGAATCATGAGTGATAACAATCATGTTATCTGCAATTTCCTTTAAAGAGACCATAAGTAGTTCTCATGCCTATGTTATGGCTTTGCTGTAGGCCGACAGCCATAAGTTTGGATCATTTATCTCTCTAAAATTAACACAAATATTAATGTGTAGTGCTAGAGTGGGAGCAGGGAAGCAGATAGGTTAGTGGAGGGCAGCGAGTAGCGAAGGAGTATTAACACACATATTAACGTGTAAAAAGGTTTGCAGGAGGTGTGATCTTGTTTGTTGTGTGTAATCTCATTTTCAACTAATTGGACTTAAGCTTAAGAACATGAAATATTCATTTATCGCAGAACTAGCTACCACAGCATCACTTAACTGCTGCAGAATGTTTTTATACTTCCCTGTCAATCATAATATTTTTTCCTGGAGTTAGTTAATTCTCATTTTTAGTTAATGTTTCACATATTTGTGAGGGATTCACATACAGTTAAAGTTGTTGTGACTTACAGCTATTTGTAAATTAATTGTCCCCCTGAGATAGCTTACTGATTGTAAATTCACATTCAACTTTATTTCTTGCCAGTTTCAGCTTTAATGAACGTAATTGTTTAACAACTTCCTTCATGTGACTTATGGATTGATTGTGTGGCTCTGAAAAATTGCATTTTCTCCCCCATTACCTTGAAAACTAATCTACTCAGATATTTTGTTGGTTCGTGGCTTCATTGGAAGAGGTTACACACGCTCCAGTCTCTCTCTCTCTCTCTCTCTCTCTCTCTCTCTCGCCACCTCCGCTACCCCCTCTGAGTAAATGTGCCCGGCCACAAACTCTAGCTTCTGCCAGGACATAGTTTAGTTGCATCCTGGTAGCTTTACTATTTCTACTTTATTTTAGGTGATATTACACACATCTAAAACTAATTATGTTGCCATACTCTGAAAAAAATTAATGACAAACTTTGCAGTTGTTTTAGAAGTATGGCATGTCTGTCATTGAGAACCAACTGGATCACTGTTCTGTGCATAATGTGAAGTTTCTTGAGCAATTTTTTTCATTATGTTTTCCAGATACCAGGTTTGTAATAGAGTTCAACAAAATGTTTGCATAATAATTGTTGTACACAAGTTTTGCTATGAATCACCCAAGACTTGTAAACTTACAGTAGTTCCTTTTTCTAGCACATGATTGAGTAAAACAGTAACTGCTCTTTTACTTATTGATTTACAGATGTGTGCCACTTAATTTAAGATTCATCTATGAACACAATGTTTTTCAACAATTGAGATGAAATTTGTTTCTTCCAAAAATAAATTATCCATATTATGTATTTATTTGAAATTCTATGTAGATACAGTTTTTTTATTTTGTTTGATGCTGTGGAAACAGTTGGTCCCAGAAGGTAGATTGCCATGAGTGAATGTGGGATCAGGAATAGCTTTCAACATATTAAAAATGTTTAAGGACACTTAAAAAATAGTTCGTTGCATCATCATCATCTTCTTCTTCTTCTTCTTCTCCTCCTCCTCCTCCTCCTGCTTCTTCTTCTTCTTCATGCACCATGTAGTTTGTTCCATTCAAATAGGAATTCACAGATGTCCGTCTCTAAGACATGTATGTCTGTGGAGGAAAGCCTTTTCTGCTGGCTTTGTCTTCCATTTGTAGTAGATGCTCATACTACTGGCGTGTTTGTTATATTTATTATTTATATTAAAATAGCAATCTGCCATAGTTTCACACAGGTAACACTAAGTATCTATGCCTGGACATCTTATCTGGTGAAGTGGTATTAAATAATATACACAAACCTTCCTTGTGAACCAGTATATCTGTTGGTGAAATCCATATCAAAATCGCTAAAATATGAAATTTTCATTCTGCAGTGGAGTATGAGTAGCTGATATGAAACGGACAGTTTAAAACTGTGTGCATGACCAAGACTTGAACTCTGAGGCTTGCAAAGGTCCTGAGCTCAAATTCTGGTCTGCACACAGTTTTGACCTGCCAAGCAGTTTCATCCTTAAAATATTTCCTGAAATCAGCCTTCACTTATAGGCAGATAAAATGTTGGTGGATTTTAATTTAGTAATAAGCATAGTTATTTTTAATTCCTGTCTGATGTTTTCATTTCTTATTTTGTCTATGATGGTATATCCAACTGTTTTTCTTAGAAATGTAACAATATTATGAAATCGATTGTTGCTACTCACCATGTAGTGGAGATGCTGAGTTGCAAATTGGCACAACAAAAAGACTGTCACAAAATAAGCTTTCGGGCAATAAGACCTTTGTCAAAAATAGATCGCATGTACACACACACACACACACACACACACACACACACACAAATGCATCTCATACACACACATGACCACAGTTTGTGGCAGCTGAAGCTGCAATGTGTGTGGCTTCAGCTGCCAGAAACTGTGGTGTGTGTGTGTGTGTGTGTGTGTGTGTTTGTGTCATATATTTCAACAAAGGCCTTGTTGACCGAAAGTTTATTTTCTGTGACAGTCTTTTTGTTGTGCCTATCTGCGCATCAGCATCTCTGCTATATGGTGAGTAGCAACTATCCTTTCCATAATATTGTTACATTCCATCCTGGATTTTCCAGTTCTTCTTAGGGATCTCAATTCTGCCATTTCAGTACCTCTCTTCTCCTTTCTCTCCCAATCCCATTTCTCTCAACTAACAGCAGCATAGGCACTGCCATCACTGCATAAAATTTCATTTTTTGTGTTGTTACTTGTTTTATTGTTAAACTTTGGGTTTATAATGCCACGGATCAGTTCAATTTTGTTTAACTTGTTTTTTAGGTCTTCATATTGATCACAGAAAATAAAGCATCCCCAACAGTTACATTTACTAATCGGATTATTGATCCAGTGGTTTAGGAGGAGATATGGAGCATATATACAACCATTTTTATGGTACCATCAAACGGGGTGATTTCGGACAGTTTTGTTGTTATTTTGATTGTAACTTTCGTATATATTGTTAGATCAAATTGATTGTTATGGAAGTGGTAGGGTATATGTGTAACGAATAAAATCACAGAATCAGAAAGTGTATGTGTAGGCAGTTAAATAAAATGTCCGGAGTCACCCCATGGATTGGGGTGATTTCGGACACGTGTTTTTTAAATCTCTGTCCGAAGTTACAGTATGTAGAGGCCGAATTCGGACGGTTACTGCCGTTTTTAAATTCTACATGCATTTTATTTGATTTTGGTGACATTTTACACATTTTAAGGCAGTCCTTTGTTACGAATAAGTGATATGGAATGATATAATGAATTTTATATATTACAGATAAGTTTTTATTTTGCAAGAATTTAAATAAATTTTTTTTACAGATTTTAACTGAAGTATTAGAAACAGACAGAAACAAAGTAATTTAACTAAAAGGTCAAAATAATTTTTCTCACTCGTCATTCTAAATTAAGTTGCAAACACTTTAAATAAATGATTGTCTTCGAGTCTACAGCACATCGTCTCGGAAAATGAACATTCCTCTCTTCTCAACTGGTGTGGGAAGTATTCTCGAAATTTGCAATTTTTGTATGGTGTCTTCATCTGGGACATTAGGAAACAACTGTTCTCGTGTGGGCGCAAGAATTTCACACTTACTTCCATAGCACCAACATTTGTGGCCACTCCAACATACTGCCTTGTTTGCTCCTTGTTTCCATGTTTATATTTGTAATCTGCAACAAGAAAAGCCTCTTCTTTCAGCAGTAAAACTTCATTGGATGATGTGTCGTTTTCACTTTCACTACTGCTAGAAGTACTGTTACTTGTTTCAGCACTGTTTTCGTTTCCTTGAAAATTTCAGCTAGTGACTGGTTTTCCAGGTTGAACGTCTAGTTTGCAGTGGAGGCGGGAGCTACCAAGCTTATTTCGAGGATAACGAATTTCTTTGAGCATTTCTTCAAAAGTGGAAGACCATGCGTCTGCGTTGCTTTGCTGGGTCTCCTCATTATCAGGCAATTTTCCTAAGACATGACCTGGATCAAAAGGGATTAGGCCCATGGCGCAAAATCCACCCTTTATTTTTTCCTTGGAGTTTGCCGAAATCTTAGTCAGTGTCTGCTTCAGAAGAGATGGGAAAGCATCCTTGGAACTGGTCCCATGAGTGTGTTTCTTCCAATAAGTTAATACTGCTCGCCACGCTGCTTTCATTGGCCTGAAGAAGCTTACATCGAGTGGTTGGAGGAGGTGCGTGCTATTGGGGGGAAGGAGAATGAATGAAATATTGTTCTGCTCACACTCTTCAATAACACATAAAGACACGTGACTGGATAAGTTGTCTCCAATCATGACTGTTGGCCCATTTTGCCTCTTCAAATAGGGCAAAGCAATTGTAAAGAATCAGTCTTCAAATACTGGCAGGTGAAACCATCCACTTTTGTTCGTATTGAAATGGGTTCCTTGTGGTCCACCTTCTTGCCACGTGTCCCACAAATGCTCTGATTTGTAAAGGACGTATGGAGGAAGCAGTTTACCATCAGCACTAGCTGCCATCATTATTGAGACACTAGATTTTGATGAGTCCATTACTTTTTAATCATGGTTACTCCCTCATTTCGTAATTATCTGCTGCGTGCCTGGATCATCTGACATGTTGGTTTCATCATAGTTGATCATGTTGCTAGGTGGGAGATTTTCCAGCTTTGCTTTGATATTGGAGAAAAACATCTTAACAGTCTCTTTGTTCACTTCTGCACGAGCTTGTTTAATATTTGTGCTTAAGCGAATGGAAAGATCTTCTGACTGTCATATGAGGAATAAATGCACCCATTCTTCTCCTGGCAAATTATTACGAAATTTCTCAAGATACCTTGCTTCAACATTTCTTCTTCTTCTTCTTCATTTAGCACTGGCTGTCCTCTCATTTTTTTCGGATGTGCTTCCTGCAATTTATTTTGTAGGGTTGATTTAGGTATACCATACAAATCATACAGTTTTCTGTGTGATAATTTACCACTCTGAATGTCACGAACGGCTTTATCTAAAAGTTGCGGATCATAATTACACCATACTGCAGCACCTCTCCTGCTCTTATATGTTCTTGGCATTGTCCGAAATCACCCCACACAGTACACAGTTTTACAAAAACCGTCATTATTTTATAACCTTGCATGAGAAACTCGACAAACTTGTACAGAAATTGTCTCAATGCTGTTAGCTACTGAGTGCGTTGACAATTACGGTTACAATAACTTCCTGCTCAGCACTACAATAGAAAGTTTCCACTTTATGATAATGCATGGATTTTTAACACTGAGACTGTTCGTCAGTTATTCACCAAGGGAAACAATTGACGCAAAATAAAAGTTGTGGAAAGCGATAAATGCAATCTTGCACTTAAAATAACTGGCGCACGGATGTTAAAATAAGCAACTCTTTGTTTCTATGCAGTGGCAAAGAGCAAATAAGCCATACTGTCCGAATTCGCTCCGGTATCCGAAAACACCCCGTTTGATGGGTATTTGTATGTTCCAAACATGCAAGAATGAACTAGAAGTAGAGATCAATGTGCACACATGGGATGGAGCTCCACATGTGAAATTACTCGGCATCCAGATGGATAATACACACAGGTGGCACCACCACATTGATAAGTTAACCAAGTAACTCAGTCGGTGTGTGCTTTACACTTAAAAATCTCTGTCGTTGCGCATTGACCTGCAGACAGGATTCCTACTGTACCTTGCTCAGAAGTAACACTGCAGTGCAGCTGAAGTTCAAAATTGTTTATTCTATAGAAATCTGCAATAATAAATGGTAAAGTTGATAAATGAACAACTTGCAGTTACCTCTGCTTGAAGTAGACATTGTTAAACTTCAAAATGCCAGTTATACATCCCTTAATATTTTTTGTGGTTAATAGAGAGAATGAATTTGATGAATTGGAAAAAGCACAATCAGAATAGTAGAAGTAAAAATAATTTCCATTTGCAGGTTGAGTCAGGAGGAAAGGTACAGGCTTCAAGGGCTGATAGTGTTGACTATTCTCCATATGGACATATGCCCAATTCCTTTAGTTTATGAGTTAGAACACATTTAATGTGCTTGGCATATTTTCCATGTTATTCAGTTCATTGTCATTGTTTGCAAAGTACCACATGAGTGTACAAGAATTTGAGACAAACAATTTGGTATAAGACGTTTTTGATCTATCAAGTCAGGAAACTATCACATATTGGCCTACAAAAACTTAAGCTACAGCCCAAGTGCGGCATGTGAGATTTTTTATTGTTCTCTCCACGCATACTATTAACCCCAAAGAGAAAATGAATAGGACCTTTCTTGTAGGAAAGTTAACATAGTTAATTTTGTATACTGATGGGTTTTCATTAGAGGCAACAGTTTAAGAGTTATTCAAGAAAAACGAACAAAACTGACATAAAGGTGTTCTATCATGAAAATAATTTGGAATAGGGCATATGAAGTTTCTTGTTCAGTATCACAAATACTTACACTCCTCAAAGCATGTACCTTTGCTGCTGATGCACCCTGTAGACTCTGAATTCTTATCTAAGGTCCAGAAAGGAGTTGTCTATTCTGGCATAAAAGTTTCAAACAGGTTGCCAATAGCCATCAGACAGGAAACTGAAAATTTTCATTTTTGAAAACACAGTAAAAGAGAACCTTATTACCCATTGGTCATTTCTACGGTTTCAATAGTAATTCACATTCCCAAATCCACGTATTCTGGTGAATTAATATTCGTATTAAACAGGTTATTGACTTCTTCAGTGTATAAATACCTGATAGTCATCTCTTAAATCAGTTAAGTTACACTATGAAGTAGCAGATAAAAATAGTAACTGAGATCAGGAGGAGGAGGAAGAAGAAGAAGAAGAATTACGAAGTACTATGAAGTAGTAGTTTCTTTGTTGGCAGCAATTGTGAGAACAGTACGTACTGAAGTGTCAAGTGTGTCAGATCTCAGAGACACACATATGTTAAATTACAGTGTAGCGGAGATGCTGAGTCGCAGATATGCACAACAAACAGACTGTTACAAATAAAACTTTCAGGCATTAGGGCCTTCATCAACAATAGATGTGTGTACACGTACACTCTCTCTCTCTCTCTCTCTCTCTCTCTCTCTCTCTCTCTGCAAGCAACTGCACCAGTGCATGATAGGGGTGGCAACTGGATGGGAGTTAAAGCAGAGGCTGGGGTGGAAAGGAGGGATACTATGAAAGGAGAGAAGTAAAATGACTAAGTGTGATGGTGGAATGATGGCTGTGTAGTACTGGAATGGGAACAGGGAAGGGGCTGGATGGGTGATGACAGTGACAAATGAAGGTTGAGGCCAGGAGGGTTATGGGAACATAGGATGTATTGCAGGGAAAGTTCCCACCAGGCAATTCAGAAAAGCTAGTGTTGGTGGGAAGGATCCACATTGCGCAGGCTGTGAAGCAGTCACTGAAATGAAGGATGTCATGTGTGGCAGCGTGTTCAGCAACATGGTGGTCCACTTGTTACATTCCATTAACAATATTATTGTTACATTCCATCCTGGATTTTCCGTTGTTTGATCAAATTACAGACTGTAATTTTGAAAAACTAAGGAACTCTGAAGTGGGTTTGCAATTTTTGTATACTTGTATAACGCTTGTTTGAGGTTCAGTTATTGGAAAATAAGTTAACATTAGGCAACCATAAGTGTATTGTTTTCTACATAGCATTTATGAGTCACAAGTATGAAGCCTGCTTTTACCTGAGCATCACCTAGAAATCACTGAAAATAATGTAATCATTTTGAACAACAACAACAACAACAAATAATAATAATAATAATAATAATAATAATAATAATGTTGTTGTATTTGAAATTAATAATAAAACAGTCTAGACCACAAGGCATGTTTATTAAAATGCACCTCCTGGTTTGATCATAACGAGACGATCTTCAGACCTACAACAATACTGATGGACAATGGGTGTGCATGGAGCATGGAACTATTGTCATTCAGCAGTTCCTGCTTCATGCACAGCCATTGCCCATCATTATCGTCGTAGGTTTGAAGATATCATGCATGATCAAAACTGGTTACCTTTTAATAAATGTAACTTGTGATCTACACTATTATATAATTAATTTAAAATATTATGTAGTGATGACTGATTTCTCCAACGATGTTTTCAAAAATAGATAATGTTGTGGGACTAGTCAAAAGAAATAGAGAGTGGTTAAAGACACACAAAGTAAGGCAGGGAGGAGGGGCAGAATAATGCCGCAGTTTTTATGTGATATTATCACATTATAACAACAAGAGAAAGAAAATTGGCGTTCTACGAATCGGAGTGTGGAATTTCAGGTCCCTTAATGGGGCAGGTAGGTTAGAAAATTTATAAAGGGAAATGGATAGGTTAAAGTTGTATATAGTGGGAATTAGTGAAGTTCAGTGGCAGGAGGAACAAGACTTCTGGCCAGGTGAATACAGGGTTATAAATACTGAATCAAATAGGGGTAATGTGGGAGTAGACTTAATAATGAATAAAAAAATAGGAATGCAGGTAAGCTACTACAAACAGCATAGTGAACGCATTATTGTAGCAAAGCCAGATACGAAGCCCACGCGTATCACAGTAGTACAAATTTATTTACCAACTAGCTCCGCAGATGACAAAGAGATTGATGAAATGTATGATGAGATAAAAGATATTATTCAGATAGTGAAGGGAGATGAAAATTTAATAGTCATGGGTGACTGGAATTCGGTAGTAGGAAAAGGAAGAGAAGGAAACATAGTAGGTGAATATGGAATGGATTTAAGGAATGAAAGAGGAAGGCGCCTGGTAGAATTTTGCACAGAGCATAACCTAATCATAGCTAACACTTGGTTCAAGAATCATAAAAGGAGGTTGTAACATGGAAGAGGCCTGGAGGTACTAGAAGGTTTCAGATTGATTATGTAATGGTGAGACAGAGATTTAGGAACCAGGTTTTAAATTGTAAGACATTTCCAGGGGCAGATGTGGACTCTGACCACAATCTATTGGCTATGAGCTATAGATTAACACTGAAGACACTGCAAAAAGGTGGGAATTTAAGGAGATGGGACCTGGATAAACTGATAGAACCAGAGGTTGTAGAGAGTTTCAGGGAGAGCATTAGGGAACGATTGACAAGAATGGGGGAAATAAATGCAGTAGAGGAAGAATGGGTAGCTTTGAGAGACGAAGTAGTGAAGGCAGCAGAGGATCAAGTAGATAAAAAGACAGTGGTAGTAGAAATCCTTGGGTAACAGAAGATATATTTAATTTAATTGATGGAAGGAGAAAATATAAAAATACAGTAAATGAAGTAGACAAAAAGGAATACAAACATCTCAAAAATGAGATCGACAGGAAGTGCAAAACAGCTAAGCAGGGATGGCTAGAGGACAAATGTAAGGATGTAGAGGCTTGTCTCACTAGGGGTAAGATAGATACTGCCTACAGGAAAATTAAAGAGACCTTTGGAGAAAAGAGAACCACTTGTATGGATATCAAGAGTTCAGATGGGAACCTAGTTCTAAGCAAAGAAGGGAGAGCAGAAAGGTGGAAGGCGTATATAGAGGGTCTATACAAGGGCAATGCACTTGAGGACAATATTATGGAAATGGAGGAGAATGTAGTTGTAGATGAAATGGGAGATATAATACTGCGCTAAGAGTTTGACAGAGCATTGAAAGACCTAAGTCGAAACAAGTCCCCGGGAGTAGACAACATTCCATTAGAACTACTGATAGCCTTGGGAGAGCCAGCACTGACAAAACTCTACCATCTGGTGATCAAGATGTATGAGACAGGCGAAATACCCTCAGACTTCAAGAAGAATATAATAATTCCAATCCCAAAAAAAAAAACATGTGTTGACAGATGTGAAAATTACCGAACTATCAGTTTAATAAGTCATGGCTGCAAAGTACCAACACGAATTCTGTACAGACGAATGGAAAAACTGGTAGAAGCGGACCTCGGGGAAGATCAGTTTGGATTCCGTAGAAATGCTGGAACACATGAGGCAATACTGACCCTACGACTTAGCTTAAAATGTAGATTAAGGAAAGGGAAACCTACGTTTCTAGCATTTGTAGACTTAGAGAAAGCTTTTGACAACTCTCTTTCAAATTCCGAAGGTGGCAAGGGTAAAACACAGGGAGCGAAAGGCTATTTACAATTTGTACAAAAACAAGATGGCAGTTATAAGAGTCGAGGGGCATGAAAGGGAAGCAGTGGTTGGGAAGGGAGTGAGACAGGGTCGTAGCCTATCCCCGATGTTATTCAATCTGTATATTGAGCAAGCAGTAATGGAGACAAAAGAAAAATTTGGAGTAGGAATTAAAATCCATGGAGAAGAAATAAAAACTTTGAGGTTCGCCGATGAAATTGTAATTCTGTCAGAGACAGCAAAGGACCTGGAAGAGCAGTTGAATGGAATGGGCAATGTCTTGAAAGGAGGATATAAGACGAACATCAACCAAAGTAAAATGAGGATAATGGAATGTAGTCTCATTAACTTGGGTGATGTTGAGTTTTGCTACTTGGGGAGCAAAATAACTGATGATGATTGAAGTAGAGAGGATATAAAATGTAGACTGGCAATGGCAAGGAAAGCGTTTCTGAAGAAGAGAAATTTGTTAACATGAAGTATAGATTTAAGTGTCAGAAAGTCGTTTCTAAGTACTTGTATGGAGTTAGGCCATGTATGGAAGTGAAACGTGGACGATAAATAGTTTAGACAAGAAGAGAATAGAAGTTTTCAAAATGTGGTGCTACAGAAGAATGCTGAAGATTAGATGGTTAGATCACATAACTAATGAGGAGCTATTGAATAGAATTGGGGAGAAGAGAAATTTGTGGCACAAATTGACTAGAAGAAGAGATCGGTTGGTAGGACAGGTTCTGAGGCATCAAGGGATCACCAATTTAGTATTGGAGGGCACTGTGGAGGAAAAAAATTGTAGAGGGAGACCAAGAGATGAATGCACTACGCAGATTCAGAAGGATGTAGGTTGCACTAGGTACTGGGAGATGAAGAAGCTTGCACAGTATAGAGTAGCATCGAGAGCTGCATCAAACCAGTCTCTGGATTGAAGACCACAACAACCAAAACAACAACAACAACAGTAAATTCCAAATTGAAAGCAAGGTCATCACTGTAATGCAATACTTGGCATTGAAAACTGTTTATTACAAAAACCATTGTACAGCAGAGGTGACTGTCACTGGCATGGTTACAAAATTCTGTATGCAATATAAATGTTAGGAAATGGGTTTTCAATGTCATCCAAGTATTTCAGTCTTAACATAGGAGTTTTCACATTCTTGGGCATCATTTCTCTGAACACTTTCTGTCAGAAGGGCTGATGCAACACCATCTTTCAAATATTCACCATTACATTTACACTTAGTTCCTCCTGAAGGTTTTTACATAGCATTTTCAGTTCATCATCCTGTATGTATCTTAAACTTTCTGGAGAAAACAAAAAGTCTGATATTTTGAAATACTTAGCTATTTGGCCAAATCTTTCTTTCACACATTTTAACATTGTGTCAATGACAGGGTAGAAAAAAAAATTGTATTTCTCCTCTGAAGGTTGATATCTGCAAACCATGCTGTCTCCTTCATAATCAAATTGCTTTGCCTTGCCAATTCTCTTTTTTCCAGGTTTTGGTTTAATCCATGAACTTTCAATTACCGGTATCTCTGTTGCTGTTATCTGTGCCGTAATGAAACCTACTTCATGGAAATTCTCAATAAAATTCGCTGGATTTTTGAGGGATTTAGTTGCTACTTTCACATCCATGTTTTCTGCTTGAAGTGCCTTGCTTGCTGCATTAATGGCAAAGAGGAGGTCATAGCATATGACAATGCCTACAGTAAACTCAAAGCTTTCTAATTCGTTCGCAGCAAGATAGTATGCTTTGCTGTTTGCTTTTGATTCAACAGCGCATCTGCTCATCTCAAAAAGGGCTTCTCTGGCTTCTCTTGTCTGGTACCTTAGAGCTTTGACACTCTCCACCCTATTTTCCCATTGAGTATATGAAAACTTCTTCACTGTTGGTATCCTGTTCAATAATATTTTCCATCTCTGTGTGGATGCAGTGAAAATAATGCATATTATTTGAATTACATAAAAAAACGTGAGTGCTTTCACTGTAGATTTTGCTGCATCCAATAATAAAAGATTAAAACTGTGGCTGGCACATGTCATACAAAATGCTCTTGGTTTACAGTTTAGGATTCTGACTTGAACACCACTTCGATAACGTTTCATATTTGTGCCATTATCATAACTCTGATCTCTGCAATCATGAATATCATGTTGTAGTTGATCTAGTTTCGACAGAAGGGTTTCAGTCAAACTTTCTCCTGTTGTTGACGTGATGTTCAGAAAGAAGAGGAAGTGTTCTTCTACAGTCACTGTACCTTATGATAAATTTATAAACCTGAAAATCACTGTCATTTGTTCATTGTGGCTTGTATCAGTAGTACAATGAAGTATGACAGAACAAATTTACTTTCTGTTACAAAATTAACAATGCTGTTTTTTGTTTTGTTGGCAAGCAAATTTCTGAGTTCATTTTAAATGTTTTTCCCAAGATAATGGTCATGAATTTCTTGAGTTTTTGCCCACTTTAAATGTTCCTACAAAACAAGGGCAAATTCTGCTATCGTTTCTATCAAACCAAGAAAATTACCATTATTTTCTTGATATGAGCTGGTCGCTGGTTCCCCTTAAGGCCATATTGGGTTGAACTGGGTACCTGATGGTGAGAATAATTCTTTTTACAACCTGATGCCAGTGTTCCTTCTCTTTTTCCAGTAGTTCAAGATCAATTTCATCAGTACCACTTTTTTTGTTTCAAACTATCTAACATTCTATCCATTTTTTTGTACAGTTTTTGTGGTTAAATGATTGTTCATGCTCTTGAAGCAGATTCTTAAATGAACCTAATCACAAAGTCAATCACTTGACAGCTTGTTTGAAGGAGATCCAAAACATATACTAAAAAAACATATAACTTTATCGGTAGATTTTGAATAGTGCAGGCCACTGCCAATCCCTTTTTTCTCCATTTGGTAAAGTTCTTATGTAAAAAATTTTCTTCTGCTCTCATGTAATGGATACTCAAAATTTAGAATTTTAGTAGCACCTTTCTGTACAATTTCATTTATCATGGAGGATGTTAACACATTAGGCCAAGTGCATGGGTCCAAATTTGTGATTATTTCAAAACTGCTACTACTAGGTCTGCCTGAATGTGGGATAGCAGGAGGTCCGCATTCCAATTCTACATGTTCACTTGTATCTAAAGTATCATATGATGAGAGGCTACTGTTAATGACATCATCCTTTAGTCTGAAATTGTTGGTCAAAGAAATTTTTTGTAAATGCCTTTTAGTAAGTTCAAAAATTGTTCATGTTGTAGCTTTTTCCTTATCTACTGAGCATCTGAATCATATTTTCTAAATGACCCTTTCATGAGACATTTCCCTACTGGCACTTTGAACTGCATAGGACAGGCAGAAACACTATTTCTTCACACAGAGTGCACACACAACATGTGAAATTGTGTGAACTGGAAAAGTACAGTACATTTAAACTGACAACAATGAACAAATCATTCTGTGGGAAACACCTACTGGCAGAGGAATGTAATGCTTGATTATTAGTCACAAAAATGAGTACAAATGACGTGGAGAGGTGCTGAGAAACAATGACTTACAAACCTCTTAATTTACGCTTGAGCCACAGTCGTATTGACAGTAGTTATTATTGTAGCACATCAGTATCTTAGCCCCTGATTCCCTCGACTACAATGCAGGCATAATTTTCCAAGACATACTCCAGTGGCCATAGTCACGTCACAATGGGTATATAATTGAATTAAGTTACACCAAAAGTGGTTTCAGGAACATCTTACTTTTTTTTTCTGTAATAACAAAATTTCAGGTGACTGTTTTAAAAATACCTTATAATGTTTTATGTGGGGCCCTAGAAGTGCAGGACCTGGTGTAGTTGCACCGTTTGCACATGCCTAAGGCTGGCCCTGGTTGTACAATCTTGTAGTGGGAAACTAATGAAAATCAGTCAGATGATGATGATTCTAACATTCCAGTACAAATGGTAGTTTCATTAAAATTAAAATCCAGTAATATTCTATTTTGGTTCTTTTGAGTTTCAAAGTTTATCACAGATTCCAATAAAATAGTAGGAGAATGTTACACAATGGATATCTAAATTTTGATAATTACATTAACGGCATGTTGGTGGTGGTGATTTCACTGCAAATAGAAAGCCTGAAAGTTCTTGCATCTAGGATCTCTTCCATACACTTCACTAAATGATGAACACAGTTTTTTTAGCCATTTTGTCATTTCAATTTAATTAAAACAATATTTCTTCATTATACAAATCCATACATCTTTCCAACTACATTGCACTTAACACTCTCTGTATTAACTGCACTAAATTTGACAGGTGCAAGAAGAATAATGTACTCATACAATACAGTAGTTAGTACCTAGTGCTTTTGTTGAAATATATAACATGGCAATAAATCAGGTATTATATTACATTGTTTGAGTTCACAGTTAACTGGACTTATAATTACAAATTATAGTGTTACAGAACATGAGTTACATTGATACTTTTTACAAACCATCTGGCAAAGTTTATTACAAAAACTGTTCTTGAAGGCAATTTTCTGTAGTTTAAAATTTACAAAATTAGTATGTTTAGCAATATTTTCAATTTAGACATAAAATACATTTTAATTACATGAATATATAATTTTCTGATATATTTTTGAAGACAAAAGTGAATATTTAATGTGTTGTAACAGTTACTTTCTAAATAAAAAAATAAAATAAAATAAATTGGTTTTGAATGTGTAAGAAAGATCACGGTATTTTTTCAACTGAGACACAAATTTAGAATAAATATAATGCATTATAAGTTAAATAATGACTTTTGCAGGTAATTATAAAATTGGGTGCTGACTTATAAAGCACTTACCATAAGTTTGCGAAACTGTGGTGTTTACAACACAGGATCAGTTGCTTCAGTGTTGGTATTAAGCGATAAACTGAAGGAATCTGTCTGGTATGTTACAGTATGTTATTTGATGCTTCTTCAACTATTTGTCGGAGTTCATTAATTGTAGCAGCTGGTGAGTTGTGGCATGCCGGTATCTTGGCAACCCATGATTGTCTAGATGTTTTCAGTGTGTGTGAGGTCCACAGAATATGCTGGCCAGGCCAAAAGTCAAACATGCTTATCTTGAAGTAGGTAAGGACAGCACAAGCCATTTGGGGTCTTGTGTCATTGTAAATCCCACAGCATACCATACCATCATGACTGGTGCAAGGACCATATGAATATGACGAATGTAATCTGCCATGTTTGTCTTCCTCACAGCATGACACTATTGCAGAACCAGTTCATCTGAAAAGATGAAATGTTATCACTTCAGTGTACAGTGTTGTCATTAAGTGCAACTGTCTGCACACCTGTCTCTGCTGCTGTGCTGACAATCGGCGGTGATACAGACGTCACACTGTCCAAGTGGATGCTTGTCTGCTGGTAGGACTTGGTACGTAAAATGGCTGTATGATCCTGCACAGCTGAGTGAGCAATATGTCTGTCTTACTGTGCACTAATCATTTGCAGCTATTGCGATCCTGTGTGGCATAGTGTGTGAGCCTCTTGAACCCAACAATTGAATATTTGCATGGCATTTGTGGGTTCCTGACTAGCTCAAGCAGCAATACTGCAGTCTTGATAGGCCACGATCCTGCTGCTTTAGGAGTATGACACATGCTGGTAGTAGACGGTTTGCCACCTTACACAAGACATAACACTATTCCTTCACAAACGACCAATATTTTGTATTGCTAGATGAAAAACCTATTGTGTGATCATTCCTTATATACAGAATGCACATGGTGTTACTCTTATCTGTACTATCTTCTTTGTGGGGCTGCAGAGCATTGCCAATATTTACATATCCAAGTACTTTCTGTAAAGGTTCATATCCACGTAGACTGCAAGGGAGTGTTACTATGTGAAGAAAATGGCATGCTATGTTGACGGATTGCACGCTGCGTTTATGGTGTGACAATCTTAAGGGCCAGCAACGTAATAGTAAGTGTTGAGAGAAGGTAAGCATTCACTGTTGCTCTTTGTCAAATAGTGTAAATGATAGTGGCAGACAACACAGGGCCCAAAGTGGCATAATGGCCACAGGCGATGAGACAGTTGTCTGGTCTTACATAATTCACAATGCCTCTACACATGCGCAGGTCAAGCATATGTGTTGAGATTTGTGGAGGCTAGTGGTTGGCTATGCGTTACATGTTGAGAGGTGCTGCACACAAAACTTGTAGAAAACTGTCACTGCGATTGTGGGAGACCCCAGAGAAGTATTCATGACAATATTTCTTGTGGTGTGAGCAGTGAGTGAATTCCAGGATGAAATGGAGGGGAGTGGAGGGGGTGCATGATGTTGGCCACTTTTGTCCCCCATCAGCAATCGATTATTCACTATACAGGGTGATTCTGAGATAATGATGGAAACTTCCGTGGATGGTGGAGAAGGGTGAATGTATGAATTTGAGGCAAGGGACCGTGGTGTGGAAATGACTGAGTGGAAGTTGTAAGTGAAGACTGTTCTGATACCTTTGACAGTGAAATACAAGCAATGGTACTGTTGTTTCTGAGATTGTAGGGTAGATAACTTTCAGAGGTGGTAGTATGGACTAAAAGAAGAAAAAAAAGTCCTGTAAATATATGCTCTAAATGCATACCTTTAAGGGCTATGGGCACGTGACGTGTGAAAGAGATGTGTTTCACATGCAGGTATCAAAGGTGTGCAGGCATCAAAGGTGAAAAAGTGATCATTGCTCTTACAGTGTGCATTGTAGAGCCCATTTACTAGAAAGTTGCCTTCCCTACTATCTTAGCAACAATATTACCAGTACATCAGTTCCACTGTCAGAGGTATCAGAATGATTTGCCTCAAACTGAAACATTCGCCCTTCTCCATCATCCCCAAAAGTTTGTGGCATCATCGCAAAATCATTCTGTAGAATTCTCTCGCATTTCTAGAAATGATTGTGAATTTACTAAATCGCATTCAGCATAGTCATGTGCAATGAGAATTAATGTGCTTTTAACAATCACTGTGTAACGCTGGTCTGTTTGGTTGTCTGGCTGCTGATGGGAAATTATGCTTTTTCCTTGGCATTACAATGCTGTCTTGCAGTCTAGATGGATATAAACCTATACAGCTAGTGTCGAAACAGACACCTCAATATATTTCCTCATGCAACCTTCATCATGCTGAAGAAAATAGCCGGACCAACAAAATGGCGCACTGAGTCTATCTCCAATTCGCAGCACATTTCCCTGAGTCCGCACATGCACATAACTTTGGCGTTGGTGTATACGATTACCACAAGGCCACTCCTTCCTCAAGTTGCACAACTTGATAAAAACAGCAGATCATCCCATGCTTCTACACATACTGTTTTCTGCGTTACAAAGCCTTGCTACACAATGTGTCAGACAGAAAGAAGAGAGTCGCCTTGCTTCAATTATAGACTGTTACCTATCAGTTCTGCTAACCGACTGCTGGTTGGTTTGGGTCAGTTTCACGCATTCATGTACCGTTGTTAAATTCTGGACATCAGCTACGCTTTACACAAACAACTATAAAAAATATAGCGTTTGAAACAGGTTTGTTCAACTTTAATTCCGCCAGTCAACATCAAAATGTGCAAGACATCAAAACGATGCCGAACCTACGATGGTGGTTCGAAAAGTTCTCGGAATCACCACGAGAGGTCAGCGCTAGTGCAACCAGTTGTTCATGTGATATTCATTGGACTGTTGCCTGTAAACAAGTGCCATGTCAGTGCTCTTGGAAGAGAGCTGTGAGGTTACGTGGCTCTGTTGTTGCTCCCGTGTAGTGATTTGCGAAGATGGAAAAAAATTCGAACAGTGATTAAGTACTTCGTAAAGAAAGGTATGAAAGCAATGAACATTCATGCCGATTTCCAGAATACACTGGGAGTGAAGGGGGGGCGGGGGGGGGGGGGGGGACTGGTCCTTCATATTCAACTGTTGCCAAGTGGACAAATGAATTTAAATTTAGTTGGGAGAGCTTAGGTGACGATACGCGCAATGGTCGCCCAAGATGCGTCACTACTCCAGAAATCATTGCAAAAGTGCACAAAATGGTTATGGAGGATCGCCAATTGAAAGAGTGTGAAATTGCTAACGCTTTCCAGATGTCATCTGAAAGGGTATATCACATTTTAACCGAAGAACTGGAAATGAAAAAGTTATCTGCAAGATGGGTGCTGCGACTCTTGACGCTGGATCAAAAACGCATGAGAATGGACATATTGCAACAATGTTTGGCCCATTTTAGGAGAAGCGAACAAGATATTTTACGCCAGTTTGTGACCACAGATGAAATTTGGGTGCACTACTACACCACAGAGACAAAACAACAGTCAAAGCAGTGGAAACATGCTGATTCTCCGCCACCAAAGAAACAAAGACAATTCCCGCCCGCACACATGTGCCATCGCGATGTCAAAATTACACGAACCAAGGTATAAATTGTTGCTAAACCTGCCTTATTCACGTGATACGGGTGCGTCAGACTTCCATCTCTTCCAAATACTGAAAATTTTTCTTGGTGGACGAAGATTTACTTCAAACGAAGAATTGATTGCCAGAGTTGACAACTATTTTGCAGGCCTGGAGGAAACTCATAATCGAGATGGGATCAAGGCACTGTAACATCATTGGACCAAGTGCATTACTCTACAAGGAGACTGCATTGAAAAGTAAAAACAAAGTTTCAGTGATATAAGTACTTTTTTTCTATTCCGTTCCGATAACTTTTCAAACCACCCTCGTACCTCTATTAACATGATCAGATGCAAAGTTTTGTAAGCAAACATAGTTATAGACAGCTTCAAAGCTGAATAAGCTTTTGCTGAAGTTCCTTTCCTGTCTCTCCACTGTGAAGAGTATTAATCAGAAGAATCTTCTGATGTTTATTTTTGTTGATATCCAACAGGATTTCATGAATCTGATTTTCGGTGTCGATCCAACATTGTCAGTAATCAATAAAATATCTTTGTGATTGTTTTCTAACTTAATTTAATAGCTCGTTGGAATACGCTGCATTCAATCAAATGAGGATATAATTTTAGTCCATTGACAAAAACAAGTGTCTTCCATAATCACATTAATAACATAAAAATGTATTTTGCTTATACAATGAAGTAATTTAGCTTCAAAGCCATTTTGAATGTTTAACTATTACTTCTTGGGCACGGCACATTCTCAAAGGCACTGAATCAATTAGACAAAAAATGGCAATTTCAAAGTCTTGCCCGCTCTGGAATAAAATACTGCGGACGCTCACCGGTTAGAGTGAGGGATCTGAAAAATAGAACGAAGAAAAGGTGAACAGAAATAAACGTGGTTCTTCATTGACTAATTTTTGTTGATTAATAGTGCTTACCTAGTACACGACGGGCTGACGTCACTGTTACCAGCTACACTGACGAAGTGAAAGAAAGGTATGGACTGGTAAGTTTTGAGATTTGTAGCCATGAACAGTACGACACACAGACAATATTGGTCCAAAAAGTTACAAGTCTTCGTAACATAATGACCGATACAACTTTTGTGAAGGAAAGGACTTGGGGCGGTATGGAAGGGAAAATATCAGAACAAGAAACTCATTAATGCCCTCGATATAGTTATGCGTCTGGGAGGGAGGGAGGGGGGGGGGGTGCAAGATGAATATTTAAAGCGACTCTAAAAGATCCACGAGGTAGATGGGATGCAGGGCGGGGGGTAAGGGGAGGATTTGTGCACTGGAGGAACGACAGTTGTGGGGAAAGTTGCTCCGGCCTTTCATTTTTCTTTCAGTCGGAGCTCTCGGCCCTCGTTGCTTTCATAGAACTAAAAGACACTCATTAACGGCAGACAGCGCTTCCTTTCCTCATTCCGTGAAATTTCTCATTAATGGCAGTAATTTGCCGCGAAAACTACACACTGAACTTCTTACTTTCCCGTCAAACCTTTTGTTGCACATTCTTTGAGGTACACGACCTTTTTCGCCTTTTGAGAGGAAATAAAACGTGTATTAGAACTGCCACCACCATCTGTTATCTCTTCGAGTAAATCTGGCAACATTATACGATTCAGTGATGATGTAGAACAAAATCGGAACATAAAGAAATACTCCTGGGAGAAAGTAGCGCCAGTTCAGCAAAATGTGCAGGACCTTCTGTGGAGTTTGGTAAGTGATTTTCGCAGAATTGAAACTGTGAGGCCAGGTCACGACTCACGCATGGACTGTTCAATTCATAAGAGAAATGTTCTTGAGAGGCAAGATCCTGGGTTCGAGGCCTTGTCCGTTGCACAGTGTTGATCTGCCAGGAAACAGGCCCAGGTGTATGGTAGTTGTGGTGGGTGCAAACCAGAGTATCTGCCCCGAGCGGCAATTTCAGGGTGCGCCAAATTCATATTCTCGAAAAAAAAAAAGAAAAAAAAACCCTTGATGCACAAAGGATATGGCATCCAGCGCACGTGGGTCTATCGATTGTTCATATTATTTTGAAACGCATCTCTGTTGGTTTCTGAACATTTCTGAACACACTGTAAGCTGATTTCTGAACGAATCGTAAGATGATTTTTCAATGCGTGCTTGGTGTACGTGATGTCTCTGCCAGGGGAATCACCGTCGCATCTTGAAATAACAAAACTTTACCGCAGACAACACGGGACGGGGCTATATACGACCCGAGGCGAATGCGGATCGCTGTTTGTTTATGCGGTTGACTGGGTGTGCAAATGATCAGCGTTGTTATAATAATTCACAAAACCCATAGATTCAGACTATCAGAGTGAAACTAAACGACTAACAGGAAAATTTTTGCCCGATAGCTACACTACTAAGGGCTAGTCCATGGATAGCAGCAGTTTTCTGTTCTAGGAATACGGCGGAAAACGCGTAGTACGAACACGCAATAACGCTTAACCGGAGAATGCACACGGGACAATTAAATCGATGATTTTCGCAGGGTTAGTGAAGCTAACCGGAGAAAAAGTTTTGTCAAAGGAAGGAATAGTTGCAGAATAAGCGACGAGAAGATTGTTTGTTAGAACGAGGAAGGAGAAGAAACGAGTACATCACACAAGTTACATGGAAGAATATGGCGATACCAAATGTATATAAAAATTTCGTACTATACCTTTTCGGTCTCGTGCTTGAGAAACTGGAGTGTATGAATGAAACGTGAAATAATTAGCATTTGATACTGGTACGTAGTTGTAGTGTAATAAATATGTAGTGTACTGAATCGACTGTGAGAAAGCTAAATGGCAAAGACGTTATCTGAGAGACTCTATGACAATTATATCGTTGACTCGGAATATTACTCTCTCGGTGGTTTACTCGTAACTAAGGGTAACTAGAGTTTTCTGCTCGCTTCTTTTGATGTTATGTGGAGAGTTGTACAAGAGACACAATAAACCGTTATTATTTCGTGAGAACAAAGGTGAGCGTCACGACCTTTATTAGTATTTTTGGAAGTATTGAAATAGCAGAATTGTTTCAGATTGAATGCGACGTGTACGGGAAGAGACGTGGACAACAGCACTCGAACCTGCAATCTCATGTATGAATAGTTCCTAAAAATATCCAGCCGTCTCTCCCAAGACTCTTCATACGCGCAACAAACAGTAATTCTTTTAACAGCACTATCTGAGACAATTTTATCACGTTGTTAACGTCCTTTTACTGCGGGCATAATACATCGACAACAGACAAACAAAAAATAGACAAACACATAAAAGAATCTACCACATCGTGAATTATATTCTGTCGTGTAATTCATGAAGTATGTAAAAACGACCATTTGTGCCAAAATAGTCTCGCGTATTTGTCGTGTGTTACAACTGCTGTAATCTTAGAAAGGACTATTTCGTTTTATATAGCAGACATTGACAAAATAAACGTAACGAAATCGAGAAACCACACCAGTCTTGGGTACTATTCGTATTAACAGCTTTTTTCAATATTAGACAACGACATTTTGATTTTTCAATGTAGCAAAAAGTTTGACGAATTTTGATGAGGTAACAGATTCTTCGCAGAAAGGAAAGCACGCCGTATAAAGCTGCAGCAAGATTAGAGATAAAAAATGGCTGGGACCTAAGGATTGAAGAAATGTGTACTGTCTTCCTTTCCTCTTGTGTTTGCTGGTTTTTTGTTTCCTATATTTAATTTTATGTCACACAAAAGAGAAAGTTATTACCTAGTAGACAATAAAGAGTAGAAATTTTCTGAAGAGTTCTTATTCTCCCGGTTACAAATAATCTCACCCAGTATTAAATGTGAGTCTTTTTTTAAAGGGGGGCAGGATATCAAACCGGCCGACTTGGAGCGGAGAGGCACCAGAGGACATCTTAATTTCCACTATCCTGAATACAGGTTTGATGGCTTCCATTACAAAATAAACAAATTTTAATTCCAGTGACGTGCGATAGAGGCGCGTGAAGAGGCGTGTAACTGCACTTTGGCACTTACGTAAACTGTAATGCAGATGCAATCACGCAGTGCATACTAGCAGCATCGAGGCTAAATTGGTTACGTATCTGCTTTTATGTAAAGGAAGTCTTGCGATATCGAGATATATATAGTAAAACAAAGCTCAGAATAACGAAAATAGCAAATAATCTCGTCTCTCACCCAGAATATTTTGGTAATTTTTCAGAGCCTCTGTGCTGTTCCTATCCTGCGTGTCGGGTAACTATTTTTGTTGTGCACAGACGTGTGTTAATCCCTAAAATATCGTATGGGTCAGTTTTGTCTTTGAAAATAAGCATAATTGGGTTCATAACCTACATTCTTGGTAAGATTGTCAACCGAAGTAAGTAATTTCAGAATTTATCTAATGTTTCATGAATGAAGAAGCAAATGGATTTGTATACCTGTGCACCTATATCTAACTTGGTGACGTATCTGTTAGCACCTAACATTATCCTGAAAGGATCTATTGGGGAGGGTATGCGGGCGCGAGAGATTTGTGTGCGATGGCATACACTACACTTCCAAGCCGTACATAACAGCCGGAAGTATGAATTGGGACCAGAGTCGGAATCTGCAGTTTGTGGTTAGTTTTTGCCACTTGAACAGAAGATATGAGAGCAATAAGAGTGAGTAATTTTTGTTGGTAATTTTAACCACAGGATTCTTCCGTGTAATACATCTGTCGGTTTCAAATACGTTACCGATTCACGCCAATACGGAGTTAGCAGTCGGGGAGTTTTTAATTGGCCATGAAATATAAGGTTGAAACATGATCGATTTTATTTTGATAATCCCAGTATTGTACCTCTGGATAAGTTTGTCCTGTTGCTGCTGTAGTTTGTCGTTACACAAACAGTGTGTCGGCTAAGAGACCAGCCCATAAGTTTAGAAAGGACCCGTCTCATGCAGAAAGATGGCGGGTAGTTAAAAAGAGTAGCGGCAGTGGAAAAAAAGGTAAAAGCGTAGATTGTCGTTATCTTTTTGCTTGATGATTACGGCGTAGCAGCAACCTCCCCCCCCCCCCCCCCCCTCCTCGTCCTTCCCCCCTCCCCCGTCTCACCACTTCTGATTCTTTAAAGTATCTAATTCCCATGTGTAAAACATCTTCAGAAGCCTGATAGTTTTAAAAATATTTTTTGTGGCGTCTGGTGGTACCTTACGTCATACCTCGTTCGTTTTCATTTCAGGGGGAAAGTGAATCCTACGGGAAGCAAGACGCACAAATGTCCTTGACGTCATATCTCCTGAAGTATTGTCGAACAATGATATGATTTTGCAGATACGTTCAGGGGTATATGTGGATACTATCTGCAAAATATATTTGGAAAAGAGTTAGTAGTAAAGAATTAACAAATTAAAACGTCGTACCTGATGCTGAAGCTTACTACACGAACATCGAAAATACGGTAAGCAACAAACTTTTTTCGTTTTCTTATTTTGTGGGGGTTGTAACGAGAAAAAGTTTCACAAAGGTCCGAAATTATGTATAAAGTCTACCGCAAGTCGCTAAGTGCTCTCATTTTCAAATGCTGGACAAATATAGTCTGTGTAATTTACGCGCCGGGAGTTACACTGCCTCTAGAAATGTACACAGTTTTTAACTTTGATACTAGACTTACTGCGTTAAGCCTCCAGCGTAAGATTATACCTGTTAATGAGTAGATTATGACAACATTTTAAGTTTTTAAATTCGGTCAATAATTAAGTGGTATACTAAAAATCACCCCCCCATGAACCACGGACCTTGCCGTTGGTGGGGAGGCTTGCGTGCCTCAGCGATACAGATAGCCGTACCGTAGGTGCAACCACAACGGAGGGGTATCTGTTGAGAGGCCAGACAGACGTGTGGTTCCTGAAGAGGGGCAGCAGCCTTTTCAGTAGTTGCAAGGGCAACAGTCTGGATGATTGACTGATCTGGCCTTGTAACAATAACCAAAACGGCCTTGCTGTGCTGGTACTGCGAACGGCTGAAAGCAAGGGGAAACTACAGCCGTAATTTTTCCCGAGGGCATGCAGCTTTACTGTATGATTACATGATGATGGCGTCCTCTTGGGTAAAATATTCCGGAGGTAAAATAGTCCCCCATTCGGATCTCCGGGCGGGGACTACTCAAGAGGATGTCGTTATCAGGAGAAAGAAAACTGGCGTTCTACGGATCGGAGCGTGGAATGTCAGATCCCTTAATCGGGCAGGTAGGTTAGAAAATTTAAAAAGGGAAATGGATAGGTTAAAGTTAGATATAGTGGGAATTAGTGAAGTTCGGTGGCAGGAGGAACAAGACTTCTGGTCAGGTGACTACAGGGTTATAAACACAAAATCAAATAGGGGTAATGCAGGAGTAGGTTTAATAATGAATAGGAAAATAGGAATGCGGGTAAGCTACTACAAACAGCATAGTGAACGCATTATTGTGGCCAAGATAGATACGAAGCCCACACCTACTACAGTAGTACAAGTTTATATGCCAACTAGCTCTGCAGATGACGAAGAAATTGAAGAAATGTATGATGAAATAAAAGAAATTATTCAGATTGTGAAGGGAGACGAAAATTTAATAGTCATGGGTGACTGGAATTCGAGTGTAGGAAAAGGGAGAGAAGGAAACTTAGTAGGTGAATATGGACTGGGGGACAGAAATGAAAGAGGAAGCCGCCTTGTAGAATTTTGCACAGAGCACAACATAATCATAACTAACACTTGGTTTAAGAATCATGAAAGAAGGTTGTATACATGGAAGAACCCTGGAGATACTAAAAGGTATCAGATAGATTATATAATGGTAAGACAGAGATTTAGGAACCAGGTTTTAAATTGTAAGACATTTCCAGGGGCAGATGTGGACTCTGACCACAATCTATTGGTTATGACCTGTAGATTAAAACTGAAGAAACTGCAAAAAGGTGGGAATTTAAGGAGATGGGACCTGGATAAACTAAAAGAACCAGAGGTTGTACAGAGATTCAGGGAGAGCATAAGGGAGCAAGTGACAGGAATGGGGGAAATAAATACAGTAGAAGAAGAATGGGTAGCTTTGAGGGATGAAGTAGTGAAGGCAGCAGAGGATCAAGTAGGTAAAAAGACGAGGGCTAGTAGAAATCCTTGGGTAACAGAAGAAATATTGAATTTAATTGATGAAAGGAGAAAATATAAAAATGCAGTAACTGAAACAGGCAAAAAGGAATACAAACGTCTCAAAAATGAAATCGACAGGAAGTGCAAAATGGCTAAGCAGAGATGGCTAGAGGACAAATGTAAGGATGTAGAGGCATATCTCACTAGGGGTAAGATAGATACCGCCTACAGGAAAATTAAAGAGACCTTTGGAGATAAGAGAACGACTTGTATGAATATCAAGAGCTCAGATGGAAACCCAGTTCTAAGCAAAGAAGGGAAAGCAGAAAGGTGGAAGGAGTATATAGAGGGTCTATACAAGGGCGATGTACTTGAGGACAATATTATGGAAATGGAAGAGGATGTAGATGAAGATGAAATGGGAGATATGATACTGCGTGAAGAGTTTGACAGAGCACTGAAAGACCTGAGTCGAAACAAGGCCCCCGGAGTAGACAACATTCCATTGGAACTACTGACGGCCGTGGGAGAGCCAGTCCTGACAAAACTCTACCATCTGGTGAGCAAGATGTATGAAACAGGCGAAATACCCTCAGATTTTAAGAAGAATATAATAATTCCAATCCCAAAGAAAGCAGGTGTTGACAGATGTGAAAATTATCGAACTATCAGCTTAATAAGTCACAGCTGCAAAATACTAACACGAATTCTGTACAGACGAATGGAAAAAGTAGTAGAAGCCAACCTCGGGGAAGATCAGTTTGGATTCCGTAGAAACACTGGAACACGTGAGGCAATACTGACCTTACGACTTATCTTAGAAGAAAGATTAAGGAAAGGCAAACCTACGTTTCTAGCATTTGTAGACTTAGAGAAAGCTTTTGACAATGTTGACTGGAATTCTCTCTTTCAAATTCTAAAGGTGGCAGGGGTAAAATACAGGGAGCGAAAGGCTATTTACAATTTGTACAGAAACCAGATGGCAGTTATAAGAGTCGAGGGACATGAAAGGGAAGCAGTGGTCGGGAAGGGAGTAAGACAAGGTTGTAGCCTCTCCCCGATGTTGTTCAATCTGTATATTGAGCAAGCAGTAAAGGAAACAAAAGAAAAATTAGGAGTAGGTATTAAAATTCATGGAGAAGAAATAAAAACTTTGAGGTTCGCCGATGACATTGTAATTCTGTCAGAGACAGCAAAGGACTTGGAAGAGCAGTTGAATGGAATGGACAGTGTCTTGAAAGGAGGATATAAGATGAACATCAACAAAAGCAAAACAAGGATAATGGAATGTAGTCTAATTAAGTCGGGTGATGCTGAGGGAATTAGATTAGGAAATGAGGCACTTAAAGTAGTAAAGGAGTTTTGCTATTTGGGGAGCAAAATAACTGATGATGGTCGAAGTAGAGAGGATATAAAATGTAGGCTGGCAATGGCAAGGAAAGCGTTTCTGAAGAAGAGAAATTTGTTAACATCCAGTATTGATTTAAGTGTCAGGAAGTCATTTCTGAAAGTATTCGTATGGAGTGTAGCCATGTATGGAAGTGAAACATGGACGATAAATAGTTTGGACAAGAAGAGAATAGAAGCTTTCGAAATGTGGTGCTATAGAAGAATGCTGAAGATTAGATGGGTAGATCACATAACTAATGAGGAAGTATTGAATAGGATTGGGGAGAAGAGAAGTTTGTGGCACAACTTGACCAGAAGAAGGGATCGGTTGGTAGGACATGTTCTGAGGCATCAAGGGATCACCAATTTAGTATTGGAGGGCAGCGTGGAGGGTAAAAATCGTAGAGGGAGACCAAGAGATGAATACACTAAGCAGATTCAGAAGGATGTAGGTTGCAGTAGGTACTGGGAGATGAAAAAGCTTGCACAGGATAGAGTAGCATGGAGAGCTGCATCAAACCAGTCTCAGGACTGAAGACCACAACAACAACAACAACTAAAAATCAAATTTTTGTTACCCCTGGAAGCTGTCAGATATGCAACCTGCAACACCGGTCGGTTGACGGGGTGACATTTTATAGTCGTTTAGTAATATGCGAGGTCTGTTAAAAAAAAAAATCCGGAACTTCGTGCACACATTTTTTTTATGGCTATCTTTTATTTATTGTGCATGGTCTTCTTTGAAATACTCTCCTCCACAATTGATACACCGCTCCAAACGCCATTTTCATTTCCGGAAGCAATCTTGGTACGCCTCTTGCTGGACCGCACGAAGTGCTGTCTGCAAGTTGTCTCGTCTATCGTTGCAAATCTTCGTCGTTGATACGGAGTATTCAACTTTGAAAATAAAATAAAAAGTCCACAGGAGTCAGGTCTGGAGAGTACGGAGGACGAGGCAGCACAGAGATTTCGTTTTTTGTGCAGTAGTCACAATAACCAACAGGGATCCGTTATCGCGCTGCAAGAGCCATGAATTGTCTCGCCACTTTTCAGGCCGTTTCCTTTCAGGCATCGCAACATGTCCTACAGTACCATCGCTCAAAAGTTTGCTTGTGGTACGAATTCACGAGGAAGTAATCCTTCAAAGTCAAAGAAAACTATCAGCATGGCTTTGACATTTGACCCCACCAGACGAGCTTTTTTTGGTCTTTGAGAACCTTTCCCGACACACTGTGCAGATTGAACTTTGGTCTCAACATCATAACCGTAGACCTACATCTCATCACCAGTTATGTTTCTCTTAAGGAACATCCCGTTCTCATTTGCGCGATCCAAACGGTCTTCACAGATTGCGAGGCGAAGATCTTTTTGGTCTTGACTCTTGAGCCGTGGGACGAACTTGCCGGCAACATGATGCGTTCCAAGGTGCTGTGTCAGTACTTTATGACATGATCCAACTGAAATGTTACATTCTTCTGCAATCTCTCGGACAGTCAGTCTTCGATTGGCACACACAATTTCGTCGATGTCCCCGACGTGAGTGTCATCTGTAAACGTCAAAGGGCTTTCTGAACGAGGATCATCTTTAACTTCCGTCCAGCCAGTTTAAACCATGTGAACTATTTGCAACACAGAGTATGGCTTAAGCACTCATTACCGTAGGGTTCCTGCATCATTTGGTGTGTCTCTGTAACGGTTTTCTTGAGTTTCATGCAAAAATTTGATGCGTTGCTCCTCTAACTCTGTCGTCTCGAAAATAGCAAACCGTGCGACACAACGTTCTACCCAATGCAGCACTGAACAATAAGTAACAGACGTACAGCAGTGAAACTTCCGGCAGTTATATTAAACACAGGCGTGTGCAGGGATACCAACGGCATTTCGCTCCAACACACCATTGGCGCGAAACTACGAGCGTTCCGCTATTGTTTGAATAGACGTCGTACAAGACCGGAAAAAGATTCAACATCCTCTAGGACAAGGTCAACTTTCACACAAGAGAGGTGACATAGTTCATCATTGTAGGAGTATACCGCGACAAATTCAGACCTAATGAAACACACACATCGCAGTAAAGGCTGTCCAGACAGTCGCACATTAAAAAATGAATCCCCCTTCCCTTTCCTCCCCTGACGCCAACGCAGGCGTGTATTCTCGCATGAAAATGATCACAAAGATGCCGAATGGCATCCTGCGATAGATTGTCCCACCACCTTGCACCTTTTGTTGCAGTTCGACAATGGTTCTCCCAGACTCTGGAGAACAAGTTCTCGCTTTATCATGATACGTGCTTGTTAGCGAGAGATCTGGTGATCTTGCTGGCTAGGGCAGTCTAAGCAACGAAGAGCACATTGCGACGAAGCAGCCGTATGTGAACATGCATTGTTCTGCTGAAAAAGCACAACACGTTCCTCTCGAAGAAATGTCAGAAGCAGGGGGATAACAGCCAGTGCAGTGTAATTCGCACTGTACTTACTTTACCTAATAGAAACATCAAAAGTGACGGCTTGTTGTAACTGTTGGCCTGGTTTTTCTTATCTGATTGTGAGTTATAAGTACATATACGAATACTGTTGTTGCCTTCTTGACAATGGCGTCAACGTCGCTGACATGAGCTAAGAATTACAGCTCTAGTGATTTAGCCATTATTTTTTAACTTCTTGTTCATCGTACAGTGGAGTATCCAGTCAAATACTCAACTATCGAGTTCACATCAATTTCAGTCTGCAGCAGTAGGATATCCTCCGGATGTTCTTCCCCCAGTGGTTTATGATTTGTGTTTTCGACACCCTCCCGGCTCCATCTTCTACACTGGCTGAGGCCAGAACGACCGGATTTTGATCGGAATCCATCCCATAGCGCACATTGGCTGCTGCGTCTAAAACCAAACATTTTCTCACGAAAATACCCAAAACGTCTGGATTTTTTTCTCGAATAGAGAGGTATGTGTGTAGGCTCATCGGGCGTAATGACGTCAAAAGGTGGCACGTCTCTTGACAAGTCTAAACATCCTCCGTCCACTTACAGTCTCGGAACGACAGCCCCACGCTCTATTTTTCGAGTTAAGGCATCGCCAATCGTGTAATCATAGGACAGATGTTATGAATGCATGATTGGTGTTGCCTGAATGTTCTGTTCTGATATGGCTGTACTGCACGATAGGCCGAAGTGATTTTCCAGATACGTTGATTTCTGTACCGTGTAATGGAATTTTACCATTTTTACTTAGGCCTAAAAATTTAGTTTATGATAAATTCCTAATGGTTGACACTAGTTAATTATTTGTATTGACGTTTTAATGTCTGCAATTTCAGTGCTGTGACACACTTTATTTACATTTGTCATTTTGTCACTTGCGATTATTTAGACACAGATTATTCGTTTGGGACCAAAGTTATACTGATATAACTTTTCATTTTGAATACTTCGACTACAATAACTGCTCTGTCAACAATGATTTCATGTTACACCGTTTATAGCTTGTTATGGAGCCGTAGAGGTCTACGCGGGTAGAGTCGAGACCTACGTGGAGGGAGGTCTATGACTGCCTCCAGTGACGTCACGATCTGAACGCTACGCACAGGCACAGAAGTTACTGGGCTAGCGGTTGGCTGTGCGATTTTAGTGTGACATTTTGGTGCAAACGTCTAAACCATCGTACATCGTATATTTCATGCAGATTACGTAATAGCTGTAGAGGAAATGAGAAAAATAGCTTTAACAAATGTTAAGAACTGCATTATGCAACACACAGCTTTAACGGTATATTTTATTGGAGAAGATCGATTTCGGTCAAGGATCGGATCATCATCGAGTCCAAAAACTATCTTAGCTATGCTCTGGCGTAACTGGAACAACTGTTGTCGGATGAACATCGTTCCATCATTAATATTAGCCGTATTTACGTAACATTTTGCCCATTTAACTTGATAAACGTCTATGAGGATAAATGGACATGATGTTATGCGTAAACAGCTAACATCAACGATGAAAGAATTTACATCTGATAATTTTTATTCCAGTTACGCCAATGCACAGCTGAGATAGTTTCCGGACCTGGTGATAGTCTGATCCTAGGCCGAAATCGACTATCCCTAATAAAGTATACCGTTACAGATGTGGACTGCATCATGCAGTTCTTAACTTTTATATTAAAATTACCTGAAAGGGAATACGTAACTTTACATACATGTACAACATATTCAAACGATATTTATTGCTATAAGAAATTTACATTTAAAACTTACATTGTACAAGCAGTCAAGTTTTCAAGAGTGCCTATGAGCATGTATGATGATTGAACTCATTTCTAAACACTGTGTGGTAGGGACATCTACGTCTTGCACTCTATGTTATGATATTTAAGAATTTATGAAGGTTGGCAACAGTATAATTTGCGGTTAAAATGAATAATAGTTCGATAATTGGATAAATAAATTTGAATGTGAGATAATAGAAAATGTATCAGCAGTTTATTTACAAATCGATATTGGAAAAATCCAGCCTCGTACCTTTTACAACAAGTGGTTGTTCTCCTAGACAAAAAATTATCAATAAATTTAAGATAAACACTTCTCTTTTTTATTTTAGTCAACTAATTTGTAAGATTATTCAGGCGTGTTACAAACACAAGTAGGACAGTGCTGTGATAACGATTGTATTCTCCGAAGAAGCATTATATGCTGTTGACAAGTAACGTTAGAAATCAATTTATCAGTCTTTGTTTGGAATTCTCGCGAGGGAATAGAACGTGGTATGTTAGAATGGCTGTGTTGAGTGACTGTACCTGTGGTAGGTCTAGGGTGCGAAAGCAGGCCTTGCCTTACCGCAACATCTCTTCTACACAGGCAGATGTGCAGACCACTTAATACCACAAAGAGAAGTGATTTGTAGGCTTTAGGCGAGTTTCGGAAAGACATGAAGTATCGATGGGTTACCTGTCTCGTCTAACTAAATTTTCTGGTTGAATTTTAAATTTTAATGAATCTGGATGTAGGAGGGTCCGTGAGATTGGAAAGGATCACCATGATTTAGCCCTCAAGAATCATTGTTTTTGATGATTATCAGTCATAGGTCCTTCCTTTTCCACGGTTTTTATAAAGTTTTGAAAATAATGCTGGTAAATGTATAATAAAAATCCTACAGGTTACAGAACATACATTCCAAAGTACTAGAAGTAATCATTGACATCTGATACGTAGGTTAGTGCATTCAAACAATGTATGAGGGTCGTGCTGAAAGTAGTGACTAAAAGTTTATAAATATCTTATTTTTTTTTTTTTGGAGAAAGCAAGTAGATCATCGTAATCTACAGACTTTTCTCTCGCTTTTCAACATAGTCTCCATTTCATTGCACACATTTTCCCCATCGTTTTGCATGTTTGCACAGAGACACTGATGCACTGCATTCTGAATATGCTCCACCGTGTCGTAGTGTTGGCCTCACATCTGTTCCTTTACAGAACCAAAAAGAGAGTAGTCGGTGGGTGCCAAGTCGGGATTGTAGGGAGAATGTCGGAGAGTTTCCCACTCAAATGTTCTGATCTTGTCCCTTGTGACACAGGCAGTGTCAGGACGCGCTTTATCGTGTTGCAGGATTGTCTTCTTTCTACGGCACTTATCGCGCAATGCACAACTATTGCTCTCTAAGTGTCTGCATCCTGCGGGCAGCATTTATGGTTTGACCAGGTTCAAGAAAATCGACCAGAATGCAGCCCCGTGTATCCCAGGAGACACTACCCATAGCCTTTCCAGCAGAATGCACTGTCTTTCCTTTCTTCTTCTATGGCGAAGCCAAATGATGCTATTCCATAAAAAAAAAAAAAGGTTCAAATGGCTCTGAGCACTATGGGACTCAACTGCTGTGGTCATAAGTCCCCTAGAATTTAGAACTACTTAAACCTAACTAACCTAAGGACATCACACACATCCATGGCCGAGGCAGGATTCGAACCTGCGACCGTAGGGGTCGTGCGTGCTGTTCCATACGCTGGCGTTTTGTATCAGGTTAGTAATGATGGAGTCAGCTTTCATCGCTTGTCACAATTCTCATCGAAAAGTCATCACCTTCATTTTGAAATCTCTGAAGAAGGCTTTGGCTGATGGTTCTTCTCTGAAGTTTGTGGTATTCAGTCAATAAACGTGGGACTCAACTGGCACAAACTTTTCGATTACCTAAGCTTTGAATATCTTGCTCTGCCCTGTGTCCTATTTAGCGGCGATTTCATTCAATGTGATACACCTGTCATCTCTAATGAGCTCACTCTTTTCTGGTTGCATTCTTTCGAGGAAGCTCGCAGGCGACCGCTACGAGGCCCATCTTGGATATCCCCGTATTCCTATCTTTGAAACACTGCTAGCATCAATTCAGACATCACCATAGGAACGTTGAAGTCAGAGGTGGGTTTTAGCAGCAAACTTTCCTTCTTCATTAGGAGATTCAATGATACCGCGTTGTCGAAGCGAATCATCGATATCCGCCATTTTGGAAGTACTGTCTGTGGTTCCGTGGTAGACGCTAATGAGATTACAATCTGGCAACATGTGGCGGACAAGCTGTAGATTTCGATCCTGCAATCGTTTTTGTTACATTGTTGGAGTTGGTATTTTAACAACGGACTTCTTACTATTTTCAGAATGACTCTCGTATTGTCTTTAACAGATTCTACACTGTGCATCAGACCTTGGAAAAATCAACTTTAATAAATAAATAAACACGGTGTTTCGCGATTCGTATTGAGTTTTCTTAAATTTTGATGCCATAATTTCGTATTGCTGCAATCAGAACCGGTATCAGACGAACCGGTGTATTTTGTGTAACTTATGTGCGGTAGATGCGTAATAAAGTTTGATTTGATAGTTAAACATACGTTAAAAGTTCATGAGAGAAACAGTAGAAATATAAGGGCGACTGCTCTCAAGGATAAAACAGCGGAAGATCTTCTTGAACTTAAAAACTTAAACAGTGATCCAGGCAGCAGTTCAATTTTTACGAAGCTTATAAGCCGTTTTGTTCTCATTAGAAAAAGACTGGGCAGATTTCCACATCTCTTACAATATGAAATTTATTCTGGTGAGTTGTCACATTCTTAAACACATGTGCCGTCGGCAGAAGAACAGGAGTGGCCTCTCTCCTGCTTTAAGCAAACCTTACGTCGGGAGGAGAATGCTACCACTTCTTCCCCGTTTCTGTGGGGAAGGAGGCAACAGCTGAATACATCCTTTCCCCGAGAGAAAGGAGATACACCACAAGCACCTTACACTTCAGTACTTTCTAGATGAAAACGAACTCAACTCTCTAAGATTCCACGGTTGCTCAGAGAGGCTGCGCAAGTCCTATAGAGCAGTGTTTTTCAACCTATGGGTCGCGATCCCCTGGGGGTTGGCAAAGCCTTGTTCAGGGTGTCGCGGTCGCAGTAGAAAGCAGTTGCACCATGGCTGCTGGTAACGTATGTTTCATGACTATCATCTGCTATGGTATAAATGTCACACGGAAGTGACAATGTTTTGTGAAGGCACCTTGCAAATTCGCTCAGGTCCAGATCTGGTACTTATTTATAATAATGAATACGAATTGAATTTAAACCTGTGGAAGAGTTCAAATACGCAAACACTTGCAGCAGTCAGAAGCAACACGATGTCTATCGATCTCTTCCCACTCTGCGGAATGGAACTAGGGCGGCAAGAGTCACTAAGTCTTGTACAGATAGTATTTACCTCTGAGAGGTTTGCAGGGAGAGGGAAAGGACCGTATTAACTTCCGGGCTGGAACGGCGGTGCAGTGGCAGGGTTTATGTGTTACTGACAATTTACGTGTAAATCACCTGCTGTGATAAAAATATCACACGGAACGAGAACAATTTATGAAAGCGTATTTAAAAGATGCTCACGTTCAAATGTGATACAAAATGGCTGCAACAACACTCATACAGCTCACTTGCAAGATTTGGCACCACGGTTACTAGAATGCCTTTCAGTAACAAGCTTCCAACCAAACAACAGATCGCTAGGATTGGCAGCAGTGAGGCAAGGCACAAAGTACAGCAATTTCTACCGAGCGGATCTAGGATGCCTGAGCTCAACTCAGACTTAAATTCACGCACTACATGTGGACGTTGTTTCTATTTTCTTAGTTCTGTGGCTTCATCAGGATTACCACAAAATTGTCGTTGCTGGTCACCTGGTTCATTTCTCATTTCTTTCATGTAGTTGATTTTTTGATAGTGCCTTATAAATGAGCTGAAAAATATCTTACAAACAATTTTGTACCATCATTTGTAGAAATATATACTACGTATTCTCGCAATCAATTAAAAAGAAATGTTGTCTTCTTTTGAAACTGAATGAAAGTAAATGAAATAACCATCCCGCTACATGTCTCAAAACAAGGGGTTCTGTACTACAAAAACATAGGCGTATGGAAAGTGGTATTTGTTTTGTATTAAAATTGTACTTCCTTGTTTAACATTAATTCTCAATTAAGCATAATGTAGATTGTTTTATAGTAAATACATCGTGTTAACGATAAATAAACGCAAAACTGGAAAACCGTTTTCAGGAACCGATTGATAACTAAATGAGGAACATCCCATAAGTAACTGTGAGAAATTCGAAAAAAGATCTTCTTGTTTACAAACTGACTATACAGTGGGACCTCATTTAACGAGGACAATTCATTTCTGAGTCTTACCAACATTGCGAAACACTCGTTATGCGAAACACATTTTTGTGTTGGAATTCACGTAAAAAAAAGGATAATGCATTCCACTCCGAAAAAATACAAAAACGTTTATAAAACGTTCATCCGTTTTTAAAAGAAGTCGTCTAAAGACATTCGTTTTTACCTTCTCTTCAAAATGAGTCATAAACACAGAAGACGGCTAGCTGAATGAAATACCTGCCTACGTATTGGTTAATGGGCAGCTTTATTGAATTCGTGTGGGTTAACGACGTCATATCTGAAATGGAATTCATGTAGATGTATATCAAGGCCATGAAGTAACACGAGTCTCGCTTGCAACACCGTCACAGAGAATTTGGCAACATCGTCGAGAAGACCCAAGCGGAGGTGGTTGTTGTTGTTGTGGTCTTCAGTCCTGAGACTGGTTTGATGCAGCTCTCCATGCTACTCTATCCTGTGCAAGCTTCTTCATCTCCCAGTACCTACTGCAACCTACATCCTTCTGAATCAGCTTAGTGTATTCATCTCTTCGTCTCCCTCTACGATTTTTACCCTCCACACTGCCCTCCAGTACTAAATTGGTGATCCCTTGATGCCTCAGAACATGTCCCACCAACCGGTCCCTTCTTCTTGTCAAGTTGTGCCACAATCTCCTCTTCTCCCCAATTCTATTCAATACCTCCTCATTAGTTACGTGATCTACCCATCTAATCTTCAGCATTCTTCTGTAGCACCACACTTCGAAAGCTTCTATTCTCTTCTTGTCCAAACTATTTATCGTCCATAATTCACTTCCATACATGGCTACACTCCATACAAATACTTTCAGAAACGACTTCCTGACACTTAAATCTATACTCGATGTTAACAAATTTCTCTTCTTCAGAAATGCTTTTCTTGCCATTGCCAGTCTACATTTTATATCCTCTCTACTTCGACCATCATCAGTTATTTTGCTCCCCAAATAGCAAAACTCCTTTACTACTTTAAGTGCCTCATTTCCTAATCTAATACCCTCAGCTTCACCCGACTTAATTCGACTACATTCCATTATCCTCGTTTTGCTTTTGTTGATGTTCATCTTATACCCTCCTTTCAAGACACTGTCCATTCCATTCAACTGCTCTTCCAAGTCCTTTGCTGTCTCTGACAGAATTACAATGTCATCGGCGAACCTCAAAGTTTTTATTTCTTCTCCATGGATTTTAATACCTGCTCCGAATTTTTCTTTTGTATCCTTTACTGCTTGCTCAATATGCAGATTGAATAACTTTGGGGATAGGCTACAACCCTGTCTCACTTCCTTCCCAACCACTGCTTCCCTTTCGTGCCCCTCGACTCTGATAACTGCCATTTGGTTTCTGTACAAATTGTAAATAGCCTTTACCCCTGCCACCTTTAGAATTTGAAAGAGAGTATTCCAGTCAACATTGTCAAAAGCTTTCTCTAAGCGTACAAATGGTAGAAACGTAGGTTTGCCTTTCCTTAATCTTTCTTCTAAGATAAGTCGTAAGGTCAGTATTGCCTCACGTGTTCCAGTATTTCTACGCAATCCAAACTGATCTTCCCCAAGGTTGGCTTCTACTAGTTTTTCCATTCGTCTGTAAAGAATTCGCGTCAGTATTTTGCAGCTGTGACTTATTAAACTGATTATCCGGTTTCACATCTGTCAACACCTGATTTCTTTGGGATTGGAATTATTATATTCTTCTTTAAGCCTGAGAGTATTTCGCCTGTCTCATAATCTTGCTCACCAGATGGTAGAGTTTTGTCAGGACTGGCTCTCCCGAGGCCGTCAGTAGTTCTAATGGAATGTTGTCTACTCCCGGGGCCTTGTTTCGACTCAGGTCTTTCAGTGCTCTGTCAAACTGTTCACGCAGTATTGTATCTCCCATTTCGTCTTCATCTACATTCTCGTCCATTGCCAGAATATTGTCCTCAAGTACGTCGCCCTTGTATAGACCTTCTATATACTCCTTCCACCTTTCTGCTTTCCCTTCTTTGCTTAGAACTGGGTTTCCATCTGAGCTCTTGATATTCATGCAAGTGGCTCTCTTTTCTCCAAAGGTCTCTTTAATTTTCCTGTAGGCAGTATCTATCTTGCCCCTAGTGAGATAAACCTCTACATCCTTGCATTTGTCCTCTAGCCGTCCCTGCTTAGCTATTTTGCACTTCCTGTCGATCTCATTTTTGAGACGTTTGTATTCCTTTTTGCCTGCTTCATTTACTGCATTTTTATATTTTCTCCTTTCATTAATTAAATTCAATATTTTTTCTGTTACCCAAGGATTTCTACTAGCCGTCGTCTTTTTACTTACTTGATCCTCTGCTGCCTTCACTACTTCATCCCTCAGAGCTACCCATTCTTCTTCTACTGTATTTCTTTCCCCCATTTTTGACAATTGTTCCCTTATGCTCTCCCTGAAACTCTGTGCAACCTCTGGTTTAATCAGTTTGTCTAGGTCCCATTTCCTTAAATTCCCACCTTTTTACAGTTTCTTCAGTTTTAATCTATAGCTCATAACCAATAGATTGTGGTCAGAGTCCACATCTGCCCCTGGAAATGTCTTACAATTTAATACCTGGTTCCTAAGTCTCTGTCTTACCATTATATAATCTGTCCGATACCTTCTAGTATTTCCAGGATTCTTCCATGTGTACAACTTTCTTTGAGGAGGTATCGGCTACAATAATTGCGATGTGAGGATTGTCGCTAACAGTACAGCTGAATACTGCATTGACGGAGGCGATGTCTTTGTCGGAACGTCTAATGTTCTTTGTTCGGAGTAATAATAATAATTATTATTACTATTATAACACTGATGTAAAACATTACACGCTCTTGTTTCCTCCGCGTTTTCCGTTATTTCAGTGTCATTTGTTTCCTGCGTAACATAAGCCATACCGTCAAGAGTAAAGTCAATAACAATAATGTTACGATCCAGCTATTATACGCAAATGCACAGCGCTTTATCTGCACAACTGCAATTTGATGCCTGATGATTAATGTCTCTCATTTGTATTATTAAAAAGCATACTTGACACCTAATAAGATTTTATTGTTTTGAACAGTTTTCGTTCATTGGGTGACACCAGCGATATCTGCAAGGGTTCCACTTAGCCAGATGAAAGTAAGCACGGGTTATAGGTACTAGACTACAATGAGAATACAACAGTTTCAATGAGAAGGCTGTGCCTGTTTATTTATTAATAATTTGTCAAATCGTGGTTCTATTTTTGAGACACAGATCACCAAACAATTTTCTAGTTGATGTGTATTTCACTTCTTAGTTTTTGTGTTCACCATTGAAGAGAACGCTGATTCACAAAGGTAGGAAGTGGCAAATGGCACTTATAATTTCAAAGCTTCCTTTGCCAGCTGTGGATACTCTTCTTTTCTCTTCATCAGGAAGACGTCAATTTTTTTCGAATTAAATTCCATTTTAAGCATCCATCATCTGCTAAATCTACAAGTGTTTCTTTCGTCATTGTGCTCAGATCAGCCAGTTGTACTGATACATCTATAAAAGGATTTAGTATCCATCTATGACCGTTGTCAGTGTCAGAGTTCGGCTCTGGAAAGTAACTTAACAGTTTCTCTTCCAAATTTTGCAAGCTCTGTATCATGTAAGGAATGTGAGAACTTAATACCACCGACTGGTCCATTGCAATTTCTTCGACAATCGCATGAATACAAGGGAAAGAGTCAAACATCATCTTTTGTAAAAACGTTGACCACAAACTAAGTTTTGCGAGGAATCCTTTGATTTCAGCCTTAGCTGTTATAATGTTTTCTTCTTTCCCTTGGAGGCTCTTGTTTAAAATATTTAGGTGGTTAAAAAGATACGCGGGAAATGCTAGTTTTAATAGCCAAACAGGGCCACAAAATTAATTCGCATATCCAGATTTAGAATTTTGTGAGAACATTAAAATTCACCTTTTGCAGTAGTTCCAGAACTGGTGTCAATACCTTTCCTTTGGAAAGCCACCTGACCTCTGTCTAATAAAGGAGATTTAGATGGAGCGAACCCATGTCTTCACAAACGATCCTAAACAGTCGAGTGTGCAATGCTTTACCTTTAATAGAGTTTACAACTTTGATCACCTCTTTAAGCACATCATTTAAACCAGAAGTTAAAATCGTGGCTGCCAGAACTTGTCGCTGAGGAAAGTAGTGTGTTTACGGAAACTTTGGCATTATTGATTTTAATTTCGCGACGAGCCCACTTTTACTGGCAGTCATAGCTTTAGCACCATCACTACTAAGGTCCTTTGTCCAATCAATTTCGTAGTTGCAGTGCTTTCCAAAAACACGTCGCACAAACAGTGGCCAGTAGTGTTCGCAGGGAGTGCTTTGCAAAATAAAATGTCCTCTGCGATACTCTCATCCGCTTCAAAGCTCACAAATACTATAAATTGAGTACAATCTGGCCGGCCGAGGTGGCCGAGCGGTTCTAGGCGCTACAGTCTGGAACTGCGCGACCGCTGCGGTCGCAGGTTCGAATCCTGCCTCGGGCATGGATGTGTGTGATGTCCTTAGGTTAGTTAGGTTTAAGTAGTTCTATGCTCTAAGGGACTGACGACCTCAGAAGTTAAGTCCCATAGTGCTCAGAGCCATTTGAGCCATTTTGAGCACAGTCTGAAACATAAGTGGATTCATCAAACTGCAGAGCAAAATGTGGGCTCTTCTTTAATTTTTCGACTAACTGTTCTCGAATCTCACCGGCCATATCGTTTATTCTGCGTTCAGTGGTATTATCAGAAAGTGGTATGATTATTAGCTCGCTTGCCTCTTGTTACCTCACATAATTTCAACCATATCCAGGGCTGCTGGCAAAATAAGATTCTCTGCATCTTTATGCGACTTCCCTGCCTTAGTGACTGGGAATGCGACTCGGTAGCTAGCTAGGAACGCTTTCTCGTTGACATTCGATACGTAAAACCAGATTAAAAAATCGTTAAATCAGAAAAACGAATAAAAACTCTGAAAAATTAATACTTTTTTAAATCAACAAATAACATTACTATTTTATTACCTGAATCATAGTAGTTTGCTGCTGGGTAGGTGTTTTCCGGTTCCTTTAGAAGAAATGCAACGGTTTATCAGCTTCCTTGGAATGTTTAGTTGAGAGGAGACGCAGAAGCTTTGATGGTTTCATACTCTCACGTGACAATACTTTGCCGCAAATCACATATTGAGGTTTATTGTTCATGACAGTAAAACCATACTTATAACTGTCGTCATAAAGTCTATTTTTTCCGATTTTGATTCGCTTCCGCCACTGCCACTTGCACCAAACGTGGAGGGTTGCACAGATCTTTTAAGAACCTTGTCCATTTTATGCTCGCTCAGAGCGAAACACAAAGACAATAATCGCGTCCGTCCTTGCTGGCGTACTAGGACAACTGATTGTAGTGACCGAATACGCGCGACTATGACCCCGCTGACCTCTTCTCACCCCCACGCTTCTACCGCGGCAAAGAATATAATTATATCTCTGCCCGCAGAGCACTGTGACCTTTTTTCACATTACACTTGATTTCTCGATCAGTATAGTATCAATAGAAAGATAATTAAATACGTTGCTTTTGAAATCGCTGACATACTTTTATTATGGTTCTGGGAGTCGCCAGAGAATTTTTACTTGGAAAGGGGTCGCGTATTCAAAAAGGTTGAAAAACACTGCTATAGAGCATCAACACTATAATAATACAATGCTTGACAACTGCTGAGGGACAACCGACACTTGCTAAGGAACAACAGCCAGCTACATCTACATCTACATTTATGCTCCGCAAGCCACCGAACGGTGTGTGGCGGAGGGCAGTTTACGTGTCACTGTCATTACCTCCCTTTCCTGTTCCAGTCGCGTATGGTTCGCGGGAAGAACGACTGCCGGAAAGCCTCCGTGCGCTCTCGAATCTTTCTAATTTTACATCCGTGATCTCCACGGGAGGTATAAGTAGGGGGAAGCAATATATTCGATACTTCATCCAGAAACGCACCCTCTCGAAACCTGAGCAGCAAGCTACACCGCGCTGCAGAGCGCCTCTCTAGCAGAGTCTGCCACTTGAGTTTGCTAAACATCTCCGTAACGCCATCACGCTTACCAAATAACCCTGTGACGAAACGCGCCGCTCTTCTTTGGATCTTCTCTATCTCCTCTGTCAACCCGACCTGGTACGAATCCCACACTGATGAGCAATACTCAAGTATAGGTCGAACGAGTGTTTTGTAAGCCACCTCCTTTGTTGATGGACTACATTTTCTAAGGACTCTCCCAATGAATCTCAACCTGGCACCCGCCTTACCAACAATTAATTTTATATGATCATTCCACTTCAAATCCTTCCGTACGCATACTCCCAGATATTTTACAGAAGTAACTGCTACCAGTGTTTGTTCCGCTATCATATAATCATACAATAAAGGATACTTCTTTCCATGTATTCGCAATACATGACATTTGTCTATGTTAAGGGTCAGTTGCTACTTCCTGCACCAAGTGCCTATCTGCTGCAGATCTTCCTGCATTTCGCTGCAATTTTCTAATGCTGCAACTTCTGTGTATACTATAGCATCACCGTGAAAAGCCCCATGGAACTTCCGACACTATTTACTAGGTCATTTATATATATTGTGAAAAGCAATAGCCGGCCGGTGTGGCCGTGCGGTTAAAGGCGCTTCAGTCTGGAACCGCGTGACCGCTACGGTCGCAGGTTCGAATCCTGCCTCGGGCATGGATGTGTGTGATGTCCTTAGGTTAGTTAGGTTTAATTAGTTCTAAGTTCTACGTGACTGATGACCTCAGAAGTTAAGTCGCATAGTGCTCAGAGCCATTTTTGAAAAGCAATGGTCCCACAACACTCCCCTGTGGAACACCAGAGGTTAGTTTAACGTCTGTAGACGTCTCTCCATTGAGAACAACATGCTGTGTTCTGTTTGCTAAAAACTCTTCAATCCAGTCACACAGCTGGTCTGATATTCCGTAGACTCTTACTTTGTTTATCAGGCGACAGTGCGGAACAGTATCGAACGCCTTCCGGAAGTCAAGGAAAATGGCATCTACATGGGAGCCTGTATCTAATATTTTCTGGGCCTCGTGAACAAATAAAGCGAGTTGGGTCTCACACGATCGCTGTTTCCGGAATCCACGTTGATTCCTACTGAGTAGATTCTGGGTTTCCAGAAATGACATGATACGCGAGCAAAAAACATGTTCTAAAATTCTACAACAGATCGATGTCAGAGATATAGGTCTACAGTTTTGCGCATCTGCTCGACGACCCTTCTTGAAGACTGGGACTACCTGTGCTCTTTTCCAATCATTTGGAACCTTCCGTTCCTCTAGAGACTTGCGGTACACGGCTGTTAGAAGGGGGGCAAGTTCCTTCGCGTACTCTGTGTAGAATCGAATTGGTATTGCGTCAAGTCCAGTGGACTTTCCTTTGTTGAGTGATTTCAGTTGCTTTTCTATTCCTTGGACACTTATTTCGATGTCAGCCATTTTTTCGTTTGTGCGAGGATTTAGAGAAGGAACTGTAGTGCGATCTTCCTCTGTGAAACAGCTTTGGAAAAAGGTGTTTAGTATTTCAGCTTTACGCGTGTCATCCTCTGTTTCAATGCCATTGTCATCCAGCTGCTACGGAACAATCTGCAATTGCTACAGAAAACCCGACCAAGGAAATGTAAAAGACGGGATGTGTTCATTGCGGCGAAACCCGTGCACAAATACTCCTTATGCATCCGACAGTTCATGCCATACGGTGTGTGACGAAGGTTATTGTGGAACCGATTAGTGCGACATTTTGCGTTGTACGGCAAAAAGTGTGTACGACATTTTTTGAGTGCTTACATTCATGGACGAGTAGCTGAACTTCTCTGAAGCCGGTCAAAGTGGCCGGTAGTCGTAGACGGATCACCACACCTCAAGAGAGTCGGTATGTAGTCCTAGTGGCGAAAAGTAACAGACATCTCACTCCTAGGCAGACCGCTGCAACCTTGAAGCTGCTACAGGTACCCGCGTCTCTGCCAAGACCATTTCGCGGCGATTAAATCAGGCTGGTTTGCAAGCTTCAAAGGCAGTTAAATGTATCTCACTTCAACTTTACCCTCGTCGAGAAATAGTTCGTTTGTGTAGAGAGCATAGAGGATGCGGTCGACAACTATGGGCCAGACGAATCCCGCTTCATTATGGCTAGGTGATTCTGGCCACCAGTTAGAGCGGAAAGAGAGGGGAACACGTCAGATACCCCAAACAATTCATGATTTCATCGTTATGGCCTAGGCGTTGTGGTGAGGCCAGTATGCACAATGGCCGAACACTGCTACCTATCTTCCCGCGAGGTACCGTTACAGCACAGTGGCATTACAGGGAGACTATTCTCCATCATGTCCGTCTGTTTAAGGGTGCGGCAGATCCCGACTTTCTGTTTATGGAAGACAATGCCCGCCCATACAGGATCGCTGAGGTAGGTGAAGATACTGAACGTATGGGACTGTAAACGAACACCTCTCCCTGAAAAGCGCAAGCATTGAAATCGATTTGAGACGGGAGTGTGACAATATCCTCAAACGACTCAACAGTTTGGTAGCCAGCAGACTAATTTCTGCAAAATGTGCACTAGTGCCCCGGAAGAAAGTATTCCTTACTGGGAGTCCGATATCGAACTTCATGTTGGCAATTTGATCTATGTCTAACATGAACGTTGTAAATGCTTCTTATTCTGCTTTCACATGTGGTGAAATCTGTACCATTTGTCATTATAAATAAACCAGTCCACCTTTATTACGTATGTAGTATGTTCCATGGCGCCCGTCATTGCCTGTGATTATCCTCGTCCAACGATGTCTCTATTCCTCAGCAACTGTCAAGCAGTGTATACAAGGTGGTCCATTGATCGTGACCGGGCCAAATATCTCACGAAATAAGCGTCAAACGAAAAAAACTACATAGAACGAAACTTGTCTAGCTTGAAGGGGGAAACCAGATGGCGCTATGGTTGGCCCGCTAGATGGCGCTGCCATAGGTCAAACGGATATCAACTGCGTTTTTTAAAATAGATACCCCCATTTTTATTACATATTCGTGTAGTACGTAAAGAAATATGAATATTTTAGTTGGACCACTTTTTTCGCTTTGTGATAGATGGCGCTGTAATAGTCACAAACATATGGCTCACAATTTTAGACGAACAGTTGGTAACAGGTAGGTTTTTTTAAATTAAAATACAGAACGTAGGTACGTTTGAACATTTTATTTCGGTTGTTCCAATGTGATACCTGTACCTTTGTGAACTTATCGTATCTGAGAACGCATGCTGTTACAGCGTGATTACCTGTAAATGCTACATTAATGCAATAAATGCTCAAAATGATGTCCGTCAACCTCAATGCATTTGGCAATACGTGTAACGACATTCCTCTCAACAGCGACTAGTTCGCCTTCCGTAACGTTCGCACATGCATCCACAATGCGCTGACGCATGTTGTCAGGCGTTGTCGGTGGATCACGATAGCAAATATCCTTCAACTTTCCTCACAGAAAGAAATCCGAGGACTTCAGATCCGGTGAACGTGCGGGCCGTGGTATGGTGCTTCGACGACCAATACACCTGTCATGAAATATGCTATTCAATACCGCTTCAACCGCACGCGAGCTATGTGCCGGACATCCGTCATGTTGGAAGTACATCGCCATTCTGTCATGCAGTGAAACATCTTGTAGTAACATCGGTAGAACATTACGTAGGAAATCAGCATACATTGCACCATTTAGATTGCCATCGATAAAATGGGGGCCAATTATCCTTCCTCCCATAATGCCGCACCATACATTAACCCGCCAAGATCGTTGATGTTCCACTTGTCGCAGCCATCGTGGATTTTCCGTTGCCCAATAGTGCATATTATGCTGATGGAGAATGACGCTTCGTCGCTAAATAGAAAGCGTGCAAAAAAATCTGTCATCGTCCCGTAATTTCTCTTGTGCCCAGTGGCAGAACTGTACACGACGTTCAAAGTCGTCGCCATGCAATTCCTGGTGCATAGAACTATGGTACGGGTGAAATCGATGTTGATGTAGCATTCTCAACACCGACGTTTTTGAGATTCCCGATTCTCGCGCAATTTGTCTGCAACTGATGTGCGGATTATCCGCGATAGCAGCTAAAACACCTACTTGGGCATCATCATTTGTTGCAGGTCGTGATTGACGCTTCACATGTGGCTGAACACATCCTGTTTCCTTAAATAACGTAACTATCCGGCGTACGGTCCGGACACTTGGATGATGTCGTCCAGGATACCGAGTAGCATACATAGCACACGCCCGTTGGGCATTTTGATCACAATAGCCATACATCAACACGATATCGACCTTTTCTGCAATTGGTAAACGGTCCATTTTAACACGGGTAATGAATCACGAAGCAAATACTGTCCGCACTGGCGCAATGTTACGTGATACCACGTACTTATACGTTTGTGACTATTACTGTGCCATCTATCACAAAGCGAAAATAGTGGTCCAACTAAAACATTCGTATTTCCTTTCGTACTACACGAATATGTAAAATAATGGGGGTTCCTATTTAAAAAAAAACGTAATTGATATCCGTTTGACCTACGGCAGCGCCATCTAGCGGGCCAACGATAGCGCCAACTGGTTTCCCCCTTCAAGGTAGAAGAGTTTCGTTCTCTGTAGTTTCCTCGTTTGATGCTTATTTCGTGAGATATTTGGCCCGGTCACTATCAATGGACCCCCCTATAAAGCAAATCAGCAGAAGTATACTAAAGGTATTGAAATGTAGTCAAATTAAATCAGTCGATGCTGAGGGAATTGGATTAGGAACCGAGAGAGTTAAAGTAGTATAAGAGCTTTGCTGCTTTGGCTCTGAAATATCTGATGATGCCTGAATTAGAGAGGACGTAAAATACAGCCTGTAAATAGCCAGAGAAGCGTTTCTCAAAAAGAGAAATTTTTTAACATCGAGTATAAGTTGACAAGTAAGCAGATCTTTTCTCAAGGTATTTGTACAGAATGTTGTCTCGTATGAAAGTGAAATGTGGGGGATAAACAGTTCTTACAAAAAGAGACTACAAGATTTTGATATGTGGTGCTACTGAAGAGTGCTGCAGATTAGATGGATAAATCAAATAACTACTAAAGAGGTACTGAATCGAACTGGGCAAGAAAGAAATTTAGACACAAGTCAAGCAAAAGAAGGGATCCGTTAACAGCAGACATCCTGAGGCGTCAAGGAATCGACAGTTTGGTTATGGAGGAAAGTTGAGGGAGACCAATGCACGGCCAGCCGGTGTGGCCGAGTGGTTCTAGGCGCTTCAGTCTGGAACCACGCGACCGCTACGGTCGCAGGTTCGAACCCTGCCTCGGACATGGATGTGTGTGATGTCCTTAGGTTAGATAGGTTTAAGTAGTTCTAAGTTCTACGGGACTGATGACCTCAGTCCCATAGTTCTCAGAGCCATTTGAACCATTTGAACCAATGCACGAATAAAGTAAACAAGTTCAGATGAATGTATGTCGCAGTAGTTACTCAGAGATGATGTAGCTTACATCGGGTAGATTGCCGTGGGGTGCTGCTTCAAACCAGTCATCGGTCTGAAGACCACAACAATATCAAGGACAGCGTTGGTATTAGCAAGATATCTCCTGGGGTTGATAATTTTGTATCTGGTGTCCTTATCTTACTTCTTACTGTATTTAATTGTACAATCACATATGCATTCTATCAAAAGATATATGTAAGTTCAGAGGTTCATGATATTTTATTCGCTCATTACACAGGGGGATAGCGATATGCGCATATACAGATGACGTTAGTACCGTGTACACAAGGTATAAAAGGCACTACATTGGCGGAGCTATCACATGGTCATGGGTGATTCACATGAAAAGGTGATTTTCGCCGCATGACGAGATTAAAAGACTCTGAACGCGGAATGGTAGTTGGCGCTAGATACATAGGACATTTCGTTGTGGAAATCGTTAGGGATCCACAATGTGGATACCAAATTTCAGGCATTATCTCTTACCATGGACAACACAGTGGCTGACGCCTTCACTTAACGACTGAGAGCAGCGGCGTTTGCGTAGAGTTGTCAGTGCTAACAGACAAGCAAAACTGAGTGAACTAGGAGAAACCTATGTGGGACGTACGACGATCGTATCCGTTAGGACAGTGCGGCAAGATTGGGCGTTAATGGGCTATGGCAGCAGATGACCACAGCGAGTGCCTTTGCTAACAGCACGACATTGCTGCAGCGCCTCTCCTGGTCTCGTGACCATACCACTTGGACCTAGACGACTGGAAAACGCGGCCTGGTCAGATGAGTCCCGATTTCAGTTGGTAAGAGCTAATGGTATGGTCCGGGTGTGGCACAGACCCTATGAAGCCATGGGCCAAAACTGTCAACAAGGCACTGTGCAGGATAGTGGTGGCTCCACAATAGTGTGGGCTTTGTTCGCATGGAATGGACTGGATACCCTGGTTCAACTGAACCGATCATTGACTAGAAATAGTCATGTTCGGCTACTTGCGGAACATTTGCAGTAAGCCGGCCGGAGTAGCCGAGCGGTTCTAGGCGCTACAGTCTGGAGCCGCGCGACCGCTACGGTCGCAGGTTCGAATCCTGCCTCGGGCATGGATATGTTTGATGTCCTTAGGATCGTTAGGTTTAAGTAGTTCTAAGTTCTAGGGGACTAATGACCAAAGAAGTTAAGCCCCATAGTGCTCAGAGCCATTTGAACCATTTTTGAACCATTTGCAGTCATTTCATGGACTTCATGTTCCCAAACAACGATGGAATTTTTATGGAGGACAATACACCATGTCACTGGGCCACAATTGTTGGCGACTGATTTGAAGAACATTCTGGGCAGTTTGAGCGAATGATTTGGCCTCCCAGATCGCCCGACTTGAATGTCATTTATGGGATATAGTCGAGAGGTCAGTTCGTGTTCAGAATCCTGCACCAGCAACTCCTTTGCATTTATGGACTGCTATAGAGGCAGTATAGCTTAATATTTCTGCAGCGGACTTATTGAGTCCATGCCACATCGAGTTGCTGCATTGTGCTGTCCAAAAGAGGTCCGACACGATATTAGGAAGTGTCCCATGACTTTCGTCACCTCCGTGTACTATAGCATTAGCAGTCTATAAAAAATCACACACAGAACAGCTCGTTGGTACTGAAGCGAGGACGAGCTGATGCCACCGCAGGTAGAAGGAAACAACATTTAATGCGGCGTAAAACTCGTTTCGGTCTCGGCAGTTTCTTTCTTCTGTCCTTCCGCAGCGGCGTCAGGTTTCGCGTCATTGGCGGCGCTAAATCGCCCCCTCCGCAGCGTTCGTTTCCCCGGGGCCTAAGCTCCAGCACCCCTTATCGCCCTCGTCCCCCACACTTGCGGCGCGCCCTTTATGCATTCGTTCTCGGCCGTCCTTTGTTCTTCCAACCCTGGCGCCCCCTGCCGGCAGGAATCTGGCAATTAGGGGTTCTCCCTACACAGGGGCGCGCGACGGCGCCTCCGCCTTCCGCTCCTGTCCACCTTCCCACAGGTAAAAAGTCCGCCAATAACCGGAAACCACCACTCTCTGAACTTGTTCTTTCCTCCCGGCCCCCCAACACTGTGTCTTAGCAGCCTTTCAGTTTAGGCGGAAGGCGGGCGAAATTATTTTTATTTTTTTTTTACCTTTCACCCTTAGTCGAAAATTCCTCACACTAATCACACTCAGGAAAATTTTGGAACAGTTTTATCTCCTAGATGTAAATTCTGCGTAAAGAAATAACTAAGACTGAAAATTTCATGACAACTGACAATCTGAGCCCCACCGGGTCACGAACACTGATTTCCTCCTTTTCGCGTGAAGTTGACTTGAGCATTAGGCTCTCGGTTTATTTAATCACAAACATATAGTTACTGACTATCAATAAAAATTTTCTGGGTTTGTGACCACATTGTCAATATGTAAAACTACCGGCGTTTCGGTAACTATTGCAAGTGACCTGCCGGCCGGTGTGGCCGAGCGGTTCTAGGCGCTTCAGTCTGGAACCGCGCGACTGCTACGGGCGCAGGTTCGAATTCTGCCTCGGGCATGGATGTGTGTGATGTCCATAGGTTAGTTAGGTTTAAGTAGTTCTAAGTTCTAGGCGACTGATGACCTCAGATGTTAAGTCCCATAGTGCTCAGAGCCATTTGAACCATTTTTTGCAAGTGACCTTATTCAGGCTGTGTTTGTAAACAAAAACACTCTGAAGGGTCACTTGCAATAGTGATCAAAACGTCGGTAGTTTAAATATTGACAATGCGGTCACAAACCCATTAAAGTTTTATTGATTGTGACAATGGCCACAGAAGCCTACGTTTACACGAGGGTAATCCCAAAAGTAAGGTCTCCTATTTTTTTATAAGTACATAGACCTGTTTATTTCTACAAAGGTTTACATCAGTTTACAGCTTGAACATTTAGCTATTTTTCGACACAATCACCACTTCTGTCGATGCATTTTTGTAGACGCTGTGGCAGTTTTTGTATGCCCATGTCATACCAGTTCGCCGCCATGCTGTTCAGAAAGTTATGAACCTCTTCTTTCACCTCGTCGTCGGAGCTGAATAGCTGGGACCACAATTAACGCTGACATGTACTGTGAGACTCTGAAAAAACTCAAACGGGCAATTCAGAACCGGAGAAGAGGAATGTTGAGCAAGGGCGTACACATTCTCCATGACAACGCTCGCCCACACATCGGTCGGCAAACCGTCGCTCGCCTGCAACAGTTTCAGCGGAAAATAATCACCCACCCACCCAACAGTTCTGACTTGGCACCCAGTGACTATCACCTGTTCCTTAGGTTAAGAGAACATTTGGCCGGAAAGCGATTCAGCTCCGACGACGAGGTGAAAGAAGAGGTTTCTGAACAGCATGGCGGCGAGCTGGTATGACATGGGCATACAAAAACTGCAACAGCGTCTACAAAAATGCATCGACAGAAATGGTGATAATGTCGAAAAATAGCTAAATGTTCAAGCTGTAAACTGATGTAAACCATTGTAGAAATAAACAGGTCTATGTACTCATAAAAAATAGGAGACCTTACTTTTGGGATTACCCTCGTAGTTATTGACTACTTTATTACAGAGGAAATTTTGAATTTTCTCCCCGTTTAAGGGGACTACTCCAACATTCGGTCTCCCACTTTGTAAAAGAAATAAGAATAATGTTTAAAATTTAAAATCAGAAATGTTTTGCTGCTGTATAAATGAATAATATTGGGTTGGTCCACAAGTTCTTAGCGTCTTTTCATAAACCCAACAGGTACAAGTAACAGAGACTTTAGTCATCAATAATATATACTCCTTCAATATTTACAACAGTCGGCTGATGCTGGGGTAGCTCTTCGATTACACGACAGTAGAAATCACGTGGTTTTGAACTCGTAGAGCCATATTCGGAGCGCATTTTCATCCCGACGGCAGTTCCTTGAAGGTTTTCTATAGAGATCAGTAAAGCTGAAAGTCAGGTGAATAATGTGGGTGCGGAATGACTTCCCAAACCAACTACAGAACAGTGTTTTTTGTCAGTCTAGCAAATGGTTCAAATGGCTCTAAGCACTATGGAACTTAAAATGTGAGGTCATCAGTCCCCTAGACTTAGAACTACTTAAACCTAACTAACCTAAGGACATCACACACATCCATGCCCGAGGCAGGATTCGAATCTGCGACCGTAGCAGCAGCGCGGTTCTGGACTGAAGTGCCTAGAATCGTTCGGTCACAGCGGTCGGCTCGGTCTACCAGAGTGCGGGCGGACTTTATCGTGGAGTAGCACCGCCTCAACCAGTCTTCCTGGCCGTTGTTCTTGGAACGCGTTTGCAAGACATCTCTTATTTGTTGACAATAAGTGTCAGTAGTGATGGTAACATCTTGGGGGAGGGGGGGCAATTCTTAGTACAGCACACCGTCGCTGTTCCACCAGATGTACAACATTGTCTTTCGTGGATGCTCGCAGTCTTTGTATGGGGTGCTGGTGCTATGTTGGGGCTAAACTACTCCTTTCTCTTCCTCATTTTAGCATAAAGATACAATTTGTCCTGTCCACTAACGATCCAGGCTGGGAATGGTCGGTGTTGTTCACGAGCCAATTGACGACAAGCAAGAAAAAATGCACGAATGGTCACCTGCTGATTTTTGTGATTTTGGCTTAGAGCATGCGGTACCCATACACCCGATTTTTGAACCTTCCCCAGTGCATGCTAATGTTGCACGATGGTGCAATGATCATAGTTCATCACATTTCCCAATTCTCGAGTACAATGACGTGGATCATGATAGATTAATGCATTTGAACGATCTTCATCAAACCCCTAACGTCTTCCTGAAGGTGGAGAGTCACTAATGTCAAGATGATTCTCCTTAGAACGAGAAAACCATTTTTTTTAAATTTTTTTTTTTGCAGTGTACTACCCAATGGCATTATCCCCATATACTGCGCAAATGTTTCTGGTTGCCTATGTCACCCATCTACTGAACTCAAACAGAGGAATATGTCGTAAATGTTCAGATTTTTTCACTTGGCACTCCATTTTCTGACACCCACAGCTCCACTCACTATTTCCAAACGACAAAATGACAGTATGTGAACTCAAACAGCAACACTGGACTAGAATAAAAATCCATAGCAACCGGAATAGCAACAGGCAAAACAAAATCGCCACGAACTAATTCTCCAGCCTAATAGATTCATGAAGTTATGTTTATAAGCAAACGTAAATGAGAAAATGTAGATAACAAGTAAAAGGAACGGAACAGGAAAGATTTGATACTAGTAAGTTCTTAATTATGTGGCTCACAAACAAGAGCTCCAAACTGCCTAACTCCTCTTTGCAGTGGCTAATCTAGTTCTTACTGCTGGTGGTCCTTTGAAGCAATTAATGAAAAATTGTTAATGATAATTGGCACATCTTATGAGATCTTATACAGGTACAACCTCTGTTACGTTAAGCATCTCTAGGTCCAAAAATTAAGCTTTGTTGCTTTACTTTGGGCGTATACCAGTACAGCAGTCGTTACAGTGGGGTCAATAGATGTGGACAATCATGGAACAGTCGTCGGGAGGAAGCATTCCAACGGTAGCCGAGTAGTGTACTGTATATTACGGTCTCATGTTGGAAGATTTCCATGCAGTGAATGTCGTCCAAGATTGAAACATTCACAAAAGTTGAAGTTTTTTTTTTTCGAATCTTGCGGCTTGGTTGTGTTACTATAAGCCAATAGAAACTTTCGACAAAAGATATAATAAACTAATTACGACATCTTGTAAGTAGGCTGTTTAGGTTTTTATTTTGGTAACGCCACGTAGCGCTCTATACGAAAATCACTGACTGTGCTGCGTGCAGTCTGAGGCTGGTCGGCATTGTTGCAATATTTGCTATTGTAGTGTTGGGCAGCTGGATGTGAAGAGCGCGTAGCGTTGCGTAGTTGGAGGTGAGCCGCCAGCAGTGGTGGATGTGAGGAGTGAGATGGCGGAGTTTTGAGAGCGGATGATCCGCCAGCAGTGGTGGATGTGAGGAGTGAGATGGCGGAGTTTTGAGAGCGGATGATCAGGACGTGTGTCCATCAGAGAGAGTAAATTTGTGAGACTGGATGTCATGAACTGATATATATATATATATATATATATATATATATAATGACTTTTGAATGCTATTAAGGTAAATACATTGTTTGTTCTCTATCAAAATCTTTCATTTGCTGACTATGTCTATCAGTAGTTAGTGCCTTCAGTAGCTAGAATCTTTTATTTAGCTGGCAGTAGTGGCGCTCGCTGTATTGCAGTAGTTCGAGTAACGAAGATTTTTGTGAGGTAAGTGATTCATGAAAGGTATAGGTTATTGTTAGTCAGGGCCATTCTTTTGTAGGGATTTTTGAAAGTCTGAGTGCGTTGCGCTAAAAATATTGTGTGTCAATTTAGTGTTGATCAGGTTAGGTAAAGAGCGAAATGTCTGAGTACGTTCAGTTCTGCTCGGCTGTTTGAAAATCAAATAATGTACCACCTGACCAGTCATCAAACAATGCTAACTAAGAAACAATCCATAAAGGACAAGGTGAGGATTAATTATCAGCAAGCGAGAGAGCTCACAATGCCTTGGTATGTTATAAATTCCTTCAAAAATTCCATCTTCTTCATTGTCCTCGCAGTTTTCTGGTTATGGGGATGCAGAGCCTGGCATTCACGTTTGTATGGTAGACTGGGACTGGCATTCCCTTGTTATCGGGTACAAAATTCGTTTTGCATCGTTTCAGGATTTTGTTAACATTTTCTTCAGCCTCGGTTTCTCCTTCTCCGTCTATATGCGTGGTCAACATGATGTCAGTGAACTTCCGTGGATCCGACTGCTAATCCTTTTATACTGCAGGCAGAGCCTATAACGTACCTACTCTAATCCACCAGAACATTACGATCACCGACTACTATCGATATAAGCCCGTCCAGGCGATAGCAACGTCACCTTGCGAGGGATGACTGTTAGTCAGACAAGCGAACAGTCAATGTAGTACGAGTGTGCTGTCCGTGAGTAGAATGGAGAAGGCGCGCGATCTATCTGAGTTTGACCTGGGGCAGATTGTGATGGCCCGGAGGTTTGGTACGAGCATTTCGGAAACGCCACGACTCGTCGGGTGTACGAGGACTGCTGTGGTGAGTGTCTTCAAGACGTGGCGAAACCAAGATGAAAACACGTCCAGAAGTCCTGTGTTTGGGCGGCCACCCCTCATTACAGAAGTCGGACGTCGTAAGATTGTCAGACTGATTAAACAGGACAGGCAGTGAACTGTGGTGGAACATCAGACTTTAATGCTGGGCAGAGTACAAATGTGTTTGATCACACAGTGCACAGAACACTCCTAACGATGGGTCTCCACACCTGACGACCCATGCATGTGCCAATGTTAAGACCACAATGTCAGCAATTACGGCTGAAATGGGCACGTGACCACCGGCACTGCGCTTTGGTGCAGTGGCAGAGCATTGCGTGGTCTGATGAATTCCAATGTCCACCCCCGAGAGCTGAGTGGTCAGCGTGATGGACTCCCGTCCTACGGGCCCGGGTTCGATTCCCGGCTGGGTCGCGGATTTTCTCCACTCAGGGACTGGGTTTTGTGTTGTCTTCATCATCATTTCATCCCCATCCAGAGCGTAGGTCGCCCAATGTGGCGTCGAATGTAATAAGGCTTGCACCAAGGTGTCCGGACCTGCCCTGCAAGGGGCCTCCCGGCCGATGATGCCAAACGCTCATTTCCATTTCCATGAATCCTGATACCTTCTTCATCATGCTGATGGGAGCGCGCGAATCCGTCGCCTCCCAGGGGAGCAGCTCCTTGAGAGCTGTACTGCGGGACAGAGACAAGCTGGCAGCGGCTCCATTACGCTCTGGAGAACTTTCACATGCGCATTCATAGGTTCAGTGGAGCTCTTGCAGGGCACCATGACGGCTAAGGAATATCAAACACTGGCAACAGACCGCGTACACCCATTCATGATGACCATGTTTGCCGACGGCAGTGGCATTTTTCAAGAAGATAATGCGCCATGCCATAAGGTCAGGAGTGTGATAGATTGGTTCGAGGAACACAGAGGCGCGTTCCAATTGATGTGCTGGCCCCCCAACCCGCCAGACCTGAACCCGATCGAACACATTTGAGATGTGATGGAAAGTTGCGTCATAGCTCATCGCTCCCCTCCCCGGAATTTACGGGAACTAGGTGTATAGTGTGTTTAGATGTAGTGTCAGCTCCCACCATCAACCTACTAATGCCTCATTGCTTCCATGCCACGACGCGTCGACTCTTTTATCCGGACCAGAGGTCAACATGCCGGCTTTATTACGTAGGTGGTCATAATGTTCTGGCTGATCAGTGTATACTCTCCGTTGGATAAAAGGCTTTTTTGATATGTGTACCTAACATTCCGCGATTAATGGAAACAAGGCTTAAGTTCCGAAGAAAAATGTTTAACCAAAGAATCCAAGCAGTTATATCCTGATATGAAACTTCCTGGCACATTAAAACTGTGTGTCCGACCGAGACTCGAACTCGGGACCTTTGCCTTTCGCGGGCAAGTGCTCTACCATCTGAGCTACCGAAGCACGACTCACGCCCGGTACTCACAGCTTTACTTCTGCCAGTATCTCGTCTCCTAACTTCCAAACTTTACAGCAGCTCTCCTGCGAACCCTGCAGAACTATCACTCCTGAAAGAAAGGATATAGCGGAGACATGGCAGAAGTAAAGCTGTGAATACCGGGCGTGAGTCGTGCTTCGGTAGCTCAGATGGTAGAGCAGTTGCCCGCGAAACGCAAAGGTCCTGAGTTCGAGTCTCAGTCGGGCACACTGTTTTAATGTGCCAGGAAGTTTCATATCAGCGCACACTCCGCTGCAGAGTGAAAATCTCATTCTGGAAACATCCCCCAGGCTGTGGCTAAGCCATGTCTCCGCTATATCCTTTCTTTCAGGAGTGCTAGTTCTGAAAGGTTCGCAGGAGAGCTTCTGTAAAGTTTGGAAGGTAGGAGACGAGATACTGGCAGAAGTAAAGCTGTGAGTACCGGGCGTGAGTCGTGCTTCGGTAGCTCAGATGGTAGAGCACTTGCCTGCGAAAGGCAAAGTTCCCGAGTTCGAGTCTCGGTCGGGCACACAGTTTTAATGTGCCAGGAAGTTTCATATCAGCGCACACTCCGCTGCAGAGTGAAAATCTCATTCTGATATATCCTGATAGTTACCGTATAGGTTCTGTTAACTACAACAACGATCGAAATATGTAATTAATGATTAACAGTGTGTATCAATAATTCTGAATAATTTAGGTTGCAGAATTACTGCTGTCGTCAACTCAAAAATGAGCAGAAGCAAAATTTGGTTAATGACTGACATGACTTAGAATCCGCTTACTAACTGGGAGCGAATAATAATGGAACCACGGAACAAAAAAGCACTCGTGCAAGCTCAGATGTTAAAAACACTGGTAACATGAATAAAATGATAATGATTTACGAGGGCAACTCAGATAGTAGGGAACGTTTCCGTCTGACGCCGCTAGGCGCGCGCCGATCGCGTATATTTTGGTATGTGCGTGCTCGGCAGCTCAGTCGGCATCCATCCCTGACAGCAGGAACGTCTCTGGGCGTCTGGTTTTTTCGATATTCGAATTTGAAATGCGCGCTACAATCGAAAATCGCGCCAATTGTGAGGTGCGGTCTGTGATATGCGTTTTTTTTTGGCAAAAAACCTAAAACCTATAGAAATTTATCGTGAACTGTGCGAAGTGCACGGAAACAATGTAATGAGTGAATGTTCCGTCCGAAAATGGTGCATTTGGTTTAAAAATGGCCGAACCAACGTTCATGATGAAGAGAATGGTGGACGCCCGAGCATTGTGACTGACGATCTTGTCGCTAAAGTTGATGAATCGATTCGTGAAAACCGCCGCTTCACAATAACGGAGCTTTCGCTTTCTTTTCTACAAGTTTCATGGACTTTGTTATTTGAAATTGTCACTCAAAATTTAGGCTACCACAAATTTTGTGCACGATGGGTGCCCAAAATGCTTACAGAGCACTATAAAGAACAGCGAATGGTGGCAACATTGACATTTCTGGAGGCCTACCACAAACATGGTGATTCATTACAGGATCGAATCGTAACTGGTGACGAGACTTGGGTGAAACACATCAATTGCGAGACAAAATTACAGTCCATGGAGTAGGAGCATACATGGTCCTCCCAAAAACCAAGAAAATGCTTGCAAACCTTGTCTGCAAGGAAGTTGATGGCGACGGTGTTTTGGGATAGGCAAGGTGTGCTTCTTATTGATTTTCTCGAACTGGAGCAACCATAAATCCTGCCAGGCACTGTCAGACTTTGCAGAGCCCTAGAAGAGCAGTTCAAAACAAACGCCGAGGAAAGCTGACGTCCAAAATTTTGTTGTTGGACGACAATGCCCAACCTCACACGGCAAACCGCACTAAAGAACTCCTTAATTCATTACAATGGGAAATTTTCCCTCATACACCCTACAGCCACGATCTTGTACCAAGCGACTTCCACTTGTTTCCCAAGATGAAGAACCGGCTTGCAACGCAGCGCTTTGATGACGACATGGAACTCCAGGCGGGCGTGACTCACTGGCTGAACTCTTAGGCGACAGAATATGGCGACGAAGGTCTTTCAAAGCTCGTCCACCGCTATGATAAGTACCTCATTGTGTTTGGTGATTATGTGGAAAAGTAGTACGTCAGTCACTGTTTAAGATGTATATAATAAAAAGTATTTCTTGCACTCAAAGACCTGAGTCGAAATAAGGCCCCGGGAGTAGACAACATTCTATTAGAACTACTGACGGCCTTGGGAGAGCCAGTTCTGACAAAACTCTATCATCTGGTGAGCAAGATGTACGAGACAGGCGATATACCCTCAGACTGCAAGAAGAGTATAATAATTCCAATCCCAAAGAAAGCAGGTGTTGACAGATGTGAAAATTACCGAACTATCAGTTTAATAAGTCACAGCTGCAAAATACTAACGCGAATTCTTTACAGACGAATGGAAAAACTAGTAGAAGCCGACCTCGGGGAAGATCAGTTTGGATTCTGTAGAAATGTTGGAACACGTGAGGCAATACTGACCGTACGACTTATCATAGAAGAGAGATTTAGGAAAGGCAAACCTACGTTTCTAGCATTTGTAGACTTATAGAAAGTTTTTGACAATGTTGACTGGAATACTCTCTTTCAAATTTTAAAGGTGGCAGGGGTAAAATACATGGAGCGAAAGGCAATTTACAATTTGTACAGAAACCAGGTGGCAGTTATAAGAGTCGAGGGACATGAGAGGGGAAGCAGTGGTTGGGAAGGGAGTGAGACAGGGTTGTAGCCTCTCCCCAATGTTATTCAATCTTTATATTGAGCAAGCACTAAAGGAAACAAGAGAAAAATTTGGAGTAGGTATTAAAATCCATGGAGAAGAAATAAAAACTTCGAGGTTCGCCGATGACATTGTAATTCTGTCAGAGACAGCAAAGACCTGGAAGAGCAGCCGAACGGAATGGACAGTGTCTTGAAAGGATGATATAAGATGAACATCAACAAAAGCAAAATGACGATAATGGAATGTAGTCGAATTAAATCGGGTGATGCTGAGGGTATTAGATTAGGAAATGAGACACTTAAAGTACTAAATGAGTTTTGCTTTTTGGGGATCAAAATAATTAGTGATGGGAGACCAAGAGATGAATACACTAAGCAGATTCAGAAGGATGTAGGTTGCAGTAAGTACTGGGAGATGAAGAAGCTTGCACAGGATAGAGTAGCATGGGGAGCTGCATCAAACCAGTCTCAAGGCTGAAGACCACAACAACAACATTTCATGTACTTATTTTTTTTAATGCCAAAACGTTCCCTACTTTCTGAATAGCCCTCATAGCATACACTGATATCGTTACGATCACCAATAATAGGTAATGAGCAGCAACACTTTATGAAAACTATACCGATTTACATAACGCACTGTAATGCTGTTCGTTTGAAAATTTTCAGAAACATGACTGAGCAGTGATGGCTCGTTCTGTGTTTTACGTCCTTGCCTACTAGCACATCCGCCTCCGTCTAGTCGCCAGGGAGCGCCTTGGAGGCCCCGTTGGTTGTATAAATTTCCTTTGCTTCACGTCTGTGGTTACAAATTTTTATGTCATCAGACTACAGGTTTCGTCCTATAATGACCATCCTCAGATCTGCAGCAAAATATGTGAAAAACACAAATACAACTAGCAGATTTTCTACGGCTTAGAACAATAAAATAGTTGAACAGTATTACTGACATAGACGTGCATTTGTGCCTGTAAATATGATGAGGCATACCTATTTTGTAAAAACATGTCCTAATCTACTGGAGCCATAGTGGCATCGTCAAATGCTAAACACATAATCTGCGCCAGCATCGTCAAACATACATAAATAATGATATACACAAGAGTCATCTTGCCAGCAGCACTACTGTTCAAAACAAACTGCCGTACAGTGGCCACAAAGTGTTTATGTTGCAAGTTCGCCAGATGTCGCTACTGTAGGCGTACACATATTCTTCAGTGATAATTGTGCGAAGTATAATAAAGGGGGATACAATCAGTGAAGCCTGTGATGGTCTTATAAGATGTAAAAGGCATTACATTAAACAAAAGCAAAGAAATGAAGCACGACGGAAGTTAGATTGTTGAAAAGGAAAAAGTGAAGAGACAGTAATTGACATACTCTCAAGTGGCGATATTCTAGATAACGACATAAATAATAAACAGCTTTTCCGAGTACACAGAATAATATAAAGATTACAAAACAAATAGCTAAAGAAACCCAATGAATGGAAACAGACTGCCACACGTAATCAGTGCCCTCTGTTGGCGCTAACGCCAGAACGCCGCATAGGCAAGAAGTGGTTAGAGGAACTTGACCGCCAAAGGGCCCCTTGTACCATGCGACACGCCGTTCCAAGAAAAGAACGATAAAACCCCGTACGAGTGCATGAGAAAGATTATCTAGTTAAAGAAGTATATTATATAAACAGAGAAAGAACAAGAAAACACTAGAGTTATGTGACTACGTAAGAAAACAAAGTAAATATGTAAGGTACTCTATGCTAGGTAAAACTATCAGCAAGATACATAAAACAAAAGCGTTCATGATTAAAGTCTCCTCTTTTATGCCAGTCCCGCCTGGATATCCGCCCCCCCCCCCCAAATTCTATAAGTCCCTCCAGCTCCTTGAGGGTCATGCACTCTGGCTTGCCTTCGGTATATGCCTCACGTCCCCCACGTGGATCCTCTATAACCTCATTCCTTTCTTCCATCGGCTCCTTTCCCTCTCTCCCCTCCCCCTTCGTTTTTCCTCTCCTTCCCCCCTTTTTATTTTCGCATCATGTGTCCAGTTTCCCCACACCTTCCCTCGGCTGTGGTATGTCATATTTGACAACTTTTTAGTGCAGTGTTCAAGATAATGTTCAGTGTTGTTTGTCTTTCCGAAGTGTTTTGAACAGAAATCATGTTGTCACTGGGTGTGAATTTTATGTCTTTTGTGAACAGAAACCAGACTGTCGCCGTATTTTTTAATTGTCTGTCTATTATTTTACCTGTCTGCTTCATATGTATTTTATTAGCATCATCATCCCTTTGTTCTATGTTTTAAGTTCCACGATTTTGTCGCCATGTTACCATTTAAGTCTCCGATTTTATCGCCTGTTTTTATTATTTATTATCTTCATTTTTTTAAAACAAATTCTGTAGGCTGAAGAGTGGCATACTAAGCTGCTGCTAGCCCACCTCCTTCGGGGGAATCGAAACTCAATAAAGAAAAAAAAATTATTAAAATCCAGCAGAAAGCCATTCCCGCCTCTGCCTCCTGAAACTCCTGTCTGGCCAGACATGGGGATTGCATCCTTCCACCATCCTCCACACCTACAAATACCTCATCCATCCTATCCTATGTTATGCCAGTATTGCCTGGATCTCCACCCCACACCCCTTTTATAAGGCCCGCCAATCCTGGAATGCCACATGCTCCGCCTTGCCTTCTGTATCCGCCTTCTTTCCCCCACACGGTTCTTGTATGACCTCATCCCCATCCCCTACCTCCTCCTTTTTCTCCAACATATCCTCATTCTTTACACTGTCCGCAGGTTTGATCCCCCCACCCCCTCGTTTCCCCGTTACTCTCCACCCCCACCTGTTGCCGCGCCTCTACCACTGTATCCTTCCCTCTCTCCACCCCCACACCCACCATCTCCTTCATCAGGGAAATTTCCAGAACCTCCCCCTCCTGGATGTTGAACTTTGCTGTGACCTCTATCCTTCCTTCCAAGTATAACCTGGCCTTGTTCCCCTCCTCTCCCCAGGGCCCCCATTTTCCTCTCCCCTCCTCCTCCCAGAGCAGATTTCCCTCCCCCTTCCAAGTGTCTTTGTTCCCCCCCCTCTCCCCAGGGCCCGCATTTTCCTCTCCCCTCCTCCTCTCAGAGCAGATTTTCCTCTTTCCCCCTGAATCCCTGCACCCTCTCCTCAGCTGTTTTCTTCTCCCACCCCTTCTTTCCCCAGCCCTCCTTCGGAATGCCCCCCACCTCATCTCCGTTTCTTTCCCCTCATCCTTGCCTCCTTTTCCTTTTCCCCTTGTCCCTCCCCTGACAGATCCTCCCAGGTTTTTATTCGTTATCGGTGTGCTGCATTCATGTCGTGTTTTGGTTCTGTTATACATTGTCATCTAGTGATGTGGTTTTAACTGTGTGTTTGACCTGTTTATTGTCCATGACTGTTCAGTGCTACGACGTCCGTCAAGTGGCTGTTTTAATCACTCTCCGACTTTTTAATGCTCAGGTCATTCTTTGCCTGGTGCCTTTTAATCTAGAGTGTGTTTTTGTGTAGAATAATTTTTTTAGATTTTTATCTCCGATTTACAGTCACCATTTTGTATGCTTTCTTTTCTCATGTTCCTCCTTTTTTGTTTCTATATTCCGCCATGTTTTCTTCATTATATTGTTTTAAATGCCGCACGGGATTAGCCGAGTGGTCAAGGCACTGCAGTCATGGACTGTGCGGCTGGTCCCGGCGGAGGTTTGAGTCCTCCCTTGGGCATGGGTGTTTGTGTTTGTCCTTCGGATGATTTAGGTTAAGTAGTGTGTAAGCTTAGGGACTGAAGACCTTAGCAGTTAAGTCCCATAAGATTTCACACACTTTTTTGTTTTAAATGTCTTCCTGTCAATTTATATCTCTTGGCTGAAGAACAGCACTTATGCTGCTGCCAACCCATCCCTGATGGGGAATGACAATTACAATAAAGGACAAATAAGTGAATAAAGTACAACATTGTCACACAAAGCAAATTAAGGGGATGTAATCATTCTACCAATTAAGCACTTTTGTTGGTTCTTGCTTTTTCGAATTATGGATATCAAGCTCTTCTAAAAAATGAAGAGCACGGCTCTTTTCACCCTGTGGAAAACACGCGTACTATTCTCAGTGTTCTCTGTAGGATGGCAAGCTTCAGAGAAATGCAGTCCCAAAGCAGCTCTGTTCTGTGGCTGTGAATGTTCTTTAAGCCTTACATTAAAAGAGCGGCCAGTTTTACCGATATATTATTTGTCACAGTTACTACAACCAATCCTGTATACTCCAGAGCCATTAGATTTGTCATACATCCTTTACAGTTTATATTTTACTCGCAATTTTTGGGTGTTGTTAACCTGGCAGGGACATTTTGTCGTTTAATTTCATGGGAATGGCTCTCGTTCTTTCTTTGCTGATTCTATTTTCTCTCTGTGTGTGTGTGTGTGTGTGTGTGTGTGTGTGTGTGTGTGCGCGTGTGTGTGTGTGTGTGTGTGTGTGCCTGCTATTTGTTATACGTTTCTTTAGTCTACTGTAAGGGCGCTTGACGGCATTTACACAAAAGCCATTAGCTACAGCAGTTGGTTTTAAAATGCTGAGCTCTTCACGTATTTCGCTTTCGGTCAAAGGAAGACGAAGGAGCTGGTGAGTCATGGAGGTGAAAAAGGCCATTTTGTATCGGGAGGAGGGCATGAACTGGCATTGATCTGTACAAGTATGTTCTCTGAAAATCGAAAACATACGTTTGTTGTCAATTTTCCTAATAGTAACATCAAGGTAGTTAACGGATCTCTCTTTTTCAGCTTCAGTAGTAAAAGTTATTTTTGGGTGCATGCTACCTATTGCTTGGACAAGTGCGTTGACCTCACTGGTGTCGTCTTCTATCAGTAATAAAATGTCGTCAACATACCGTTTATAATAAATCGTTTTATCTTTTACGTGGAAACTTGGCAAAAAGTTTACATTCTATATCAGTTAGACTATTACCTATCCCAATCCCATCTTTTTGATAATATATTTTATCATTGAAGATAAAAAATTGCAAGCTAATACAAAATCTAGAAATTCAATTAATTCTGTACACTCTGCAGTACTGATCTTGTTATGGGATAGAAGATTACGTCTAATAATGCCAATAGTTCCTTTTATTGGGACAATATTACAGAGATTTTTTACATCCAAGGATGCTAATGTCACGTTATTTGGTATATGTATATCCTTGATTGCATTTGCTAGCTCAGACTTGATTTTGACCATAAATAATTACCGAAAGTGTAAACTGATTTAAGTTTCTTGTTAAGAAACTTATTTAGTTTATAGCATGGAGATAACATATTGTTCACAATCGGACGAACCGGATTTCCATCTTTGTGAATCTCATCTTGAAATATAAGTTGGAGAAGTTTAACATTCATAATTTTAAGCGGTTTCTTTTCATATCCCTTAACAAGCGACCGGAAGCTGTCAATCTTTCTCCGGGAACCGGTCTGAAGCTTCTCAGTTGAATATTTGTGAATTTCTATAGTATCGTTCTCTGCAAAAAAAAAAAAAAAAAAAAAAAGCTCTTCCATTTTCCTAACGTAGTCATCTTCATATACACACATCAAAAAGGTTTTGCATCACCCCTGTTCCCAGAACTCCTAAAGATAGACATTGACTCTGGGTATTGTAACACAGACACAGTCCCTTTGACTGTTCAGAGATGTCACTAAACCCGCCCAAACATGTAAACAAACACGCGTCCACAGCGCCTATTACACGGAAGGGGTGAAACGTCCCCTTTGAAAAATTATTGAATTACTGTGCTGGTAAACCCCTTACATTATTTGAACGTACTCAGACATTTCGCTCTTTACTTATTCTGATCAATACTAAACTGACACACAATATTTTTAGCGCAACGCACTCTGACTTTCAAAAATCTCTACAAAAGAAAGGCCCTGACTAACGATAACCTATACCTTTCATGAATCACTTACCTCACAAAAATCTTCGTTACTCGAACTACTGCAATACAGCGGGCGCCACTACTGCCAGCTAAATAAAAGATTCTGACTACTGAAGGCACTAACTACTGATCGGCATAGTTAGCAAATGAAAGATTTTGATAGAGAACAAACAATGTATTTACCTTAATAGTGTTCAAAGTTCATAATATATAGCAGTTCATGACATCCAGTCCTACAAATTTACTGTCTCTGATGGACACACGTCCAGATCATGCGCTCTCAAAACTCCGCCATCTCTCTCCCCACATCCACCACTGCTGGCGGCTCACCTCGAACTGCGCAACGCTACGCGCTGTTAACAGCCAACTGCCCAACACTACAATAGCGAATATTACAATAATGCCACCCAGCCACAGACCGCACACAGCACAGCCAGTGATTTTCATACAGAGCGCTACATGGCGGTGGCGTTACCAATATAAAAACCTAAGCAGCCTACTTACAAAGCCCCCATGCTCCCCACAAAAAATTTTACAAATTGTTTTGGGCACTGGCCAATACATATTTGTAAAAATTTTTTCACAGTTACAATAACAAAGAAATTGATGTTGGTAAAAAGTTAAAATTTTCTCACAGTCCATAAAGACAGTCCTGATCGTTCATCACAGTAAAATTGCAGTTTTTTTCTCAAAGTCTGAGCAGTAAAAGAAAATGCACATGGATGTAGTGGATTTCCATCCAGTCTTGAAGAAGTAGTGCTGTGCTTCCAAAGGAAAGACAGTGCTGACTCTTGTTATGCAGACAGGTAATGGGCCACAACAGAGCAAACTCACAGCAGAGTCAGTCGAAGTTTTGAAGAATATTGATAGGTAGGTCATCACAGAGCAGACCCACTGTAGTCCTGGTAGAGATTATGGTATTGGTGGGCTACCAAAGATGCAGACCCACTGTAGTCCTTGTAGAGACGGCCAGCAGCCATTTGTTGCGACTGTGCAGGTGCACAATCACCATCGAAGAGTCTTGCGGACAATATAGCAAGTCCATAAACCACCACTTGTGCACTCACATAGTTTTTGGAATTGTCCTTAGAACCAGCAGTGCTGTTAACCAGCCCTTGCTGAATTATCAACACATGTGTGAGCACTAACAGTCCCTTTTTTTCATATATTGTGCATATACTATGACCACCAAGCAGCAGTATATTTAAATTAGCTGAGCAAATGCAACATTACAACTAATATAAGGCAATATGCAGCAAACAAGAAAAATAAATCAGTAGTAAAACTGGCTTAACACAAGGTAAAATTCAGTAGGACAATGCCTGACAAACAGCAGCAGCAAATGCAGTAACTTATACCTAAACATGACAAAGCTCAAGCAGAAAAAATATTACAGTAAAGATAGGAAATGTGTAATACCTATGTCAGATCTTAATACTACAGTGATGCATCACCTTGACTTACTCTACAAAACAAGTTACCCAGCCATTGACAAAAATTATGTATGCAATTCTTGTGAAGGGAAATGTCTTTTTGTGCTCCCTCGTTTTTTTTGGAAGTAGATCATAAAATTATTATTTACTGGATCTGTAGGCATAAAATATCTATATTAGTACATCTATTAAATTTTACTTTAACCAATGCTGCAGTGCAGCTAGAATCTAGATATTAAACAAAATTGGCAAAGCAAGGCGTGAAACCTCATTCACATGGCATTTCATAATGCAGTAAACAATCTTTCAACTAGAAAGACAATAGACGTGCAATGTTTCTCATCATTTCATTTCAATAAATATCATAAATTAAGAGCTCTACAGGGTAATCATGTTTTCAAGTTTGAGCGTGTCGTATTTGCGATGCTGTCTAGAAAGAACTGTCAATATCGAGGTTAATGGCCTCTTTTTTCTCCACCTAATGGCTTTTTCTCCAGGCGACGCACAGCTGGGAGTCAACGATGCATTAAGTCAAGGTCACTTAGCTTTCTTACCGAAATTTACAACAGAAGTTTCCGCTACATTGACAGTTTGATACAAATAAAATTTCACAAGTCGAGAAATTACAGTAGAAATGTATAGAAACAAAATCTTATAAATATAACAGTGTCCAAAAAATTTTCGCCGGCATTGTGATACATTCACGCATTTACACACATTTAATAACTCTTAAAGTACGATTCTTGGTTTCCAACATCCTTTTTCTCAAATCAGGTCCCTAACCACTACTCATTATTCCTTACCTTATTACCTATATACATATTCGTCGACACTTCAATATTTCATCATATAGCATCAGCTTATTGATCATAAACATACCTCAACAGCTTAATACACATTGTCATCGTAATAATAACGTCATAAAACCTCAGCCAAATCTCAAAATCGTCGTAGCTTCCTCCAATAATTTCAAAATCTAAAAAATATTCTCTGCTCATTTCAATAGTGTCATCTACCTCAAACGTTCTTTAAAAATCATGATCTCATACCAAATACATCATTCAAAGCTCTCATAGTATCACAATGGTTCCGAAAAAAAATGAACAGTTCACAAAGTACAGACAAAATACAATTTCATAAGTGTGAAGTTATCCAACTGCGTACTTGCGTAAACATGTGTCACTGATGTAGTAAATAAAAAACTGTTTGTCTCTCTCTGTTAAATGATCAGATAACTGTGTAATTTATGTGTTAGAGGAATATGGTACCGATGTGTAAAGTTGTATAAGCAAATACCATATTAGCTAGGGCTCCTTGTGCTTGCCAAACACATGGTACACAAAGTAAGCGTGTACCCCCCTGAGGATTAATGTAATTATACCCTCAGGTGTTACAGATTACAGCAATCGAATGAAATATGTCACAGAAAACCTTTGTATCATTCTAATTCAAAAACCTTTAAAAATAAATGTTTTAAGTAAAAAATTAATTACTCAAATACGTTTCCTTTAGCGCTAAATGTGCGTCTTGCTGTAAGATAATTCTGTGGAAGTGTCGTAATTATCGTCCTCCGAAATCTAAGTTCTGCAAAAGTCAATTTACTTACCTCATCATAAACACAAGTGAAATGCTGTGCGTATACGTAGATATCATAGTTATTACGTACATTACCGTGATCAAGAAAGTACTACACTGCAATGTATTGTTGTGCTACAAAAAAAGCTGTCTCATTGTAGCTATACCACAAAAGTTACTACTAAAACATGTTTTACTTTCCAGAAGAATTCAGAAAAACTGTGAAGATATAAAGCAGATACACCGTAAAAGCAACAATTGTAAATTGTGTCACACATTAGTAGCGTCATGATATAGTCGTGTAGCTGTCAAATAAACTAACCTCTGTGTCATCTGGTATCTCTCAGAAAGCACTTTAAATCCATAGCGTATTTTCAAGTAAACCAAAATGTTGCATAAAAATCTCGTTAGCAGTACTGGTATATGTTCTAAGTATGTCAGCCTTATAGTCGTTACGTAATCGTGCAAATAACAAGCAAGAATGTACACACACAATAACACTGTGTCGTCTGTTCAATATAACAATGCATTCGTAATTACTGTCTAAATATGTTCCCTAGGTTCTTGACCGGATATTTAACTTCAAACATGGTTGCATGTTTCTATGTCTGACAAAGCATACTAGTAACGTGAAGTGAAACGTCTTATGGCAAAGACAAAGTTAAAAAGCAGATTATCTTTCAATAAACTGTTTTACATGTGAAAAGTGGTGTAAACCTTTACTCTTCCTAGTACGCAGAGTTTCAACTTCAGCGGCATTATCATGTGGTATATGGTACATCGATAAAGAATGCTCAAATTTTTCTCAAGGTTAGCGTCTATGTTATTTTTCTCTGAGCCAGCCAGCGCACGTGGCTGCCTGTGGTGCGAGTCATTGTCTGCTATCTCTTTGTTGGCGTGCGTTGTTATTGGGATTAGGAGACCTAACTTCTACAAATTCACCTTGCCGAGAGGGGCAGCCCTGTTTGAATCCCGCCAGTTCTGATGAAATTGAGGTCTGTCGTTATGATTATATCGTCTGTCGTCATGTCGGTAGTTCCTGTAGTTTCTTTCTTGTCGGTTAAGTGGTGGAGAATTTCTCCCTGAATTATCACTGCACAGTGGACCATTGCATCTGAAGTTATTCTGTCTCCCGTGATGATAAAAGTTCTGGTTGCCATATTGTCTGTTTCTATGATTGTCTCTGTCATATTCATTACTACGGAAATGCGTTCTTTCTCTGTAACTATTACTCTTGTCGTGCCCATTTATTATTTCTGTCATCGCGGAATTGTGAGGGATGTGACCTGTAATTGTTGTGCTCCTGTTTTCGCGTCCCGCGATTGTCAGTGTCAATTTCCAATTCTTGTAACAGTCCCTGAAAAGCTTCACTGTCGTCTTTGCAACGTCCCGCCAAAATAATATGTCGTAAATGTTCAGGCAATTTGATTAAGCAAATGCGGATGAGTTCTGAGGGGCTGTATGGGTTTGAAAGATACTGATTCTTATGTAACATGTCTTCGAAATATTTGACAAGACTGGAAAATTCAGATTGTTCGAAATGTTTCATCATTATGATGCTATGTTTTACTCGGTCTTGTGTAGCTTGAGACTAATATGCTGAGAGGAAGGCATGATAAAATTCTCCTTCACTGTCACAATCGTGAATGACCGATCGCATTCCGACAGCTGGTTCATTCTCTAAGTAGCCACACATAAATTCTAATCTGTGCTCTAATGACCAGTTGGGAGGAAAACAATGAGAGAATTGATGAAGCCACGCTTGTGGATGAATGTCGTTGCTGGAATTCTTAAATGTTTTGAATTTATGTGTAGTAATGAACAGCTTGTAGTCAATATCATCATGTCAGCGAGTCGCATATCGGTCATTGTTACCGCGTTTCGGCGGTTCCATCTCAAAATTCGGCGTACCTTGCCAATTTCTTTCATAATTTCCGAAGTGCCCTGTGTTATTATTTTGTGGGTGTTCCGTATTTCTATGTCCCTCTCCCCGTGTTGGAGCGCGAGTGTCCTCTGAAATATGTAATTCTTGTATTACCTGTATCAACTGATCTTGTACTTCGCGGATTTCTCTTTGGTGTTGCGTATTAATTTGATTCTGATTTTGTTTGAATTTCCTAATTTGTTCGTACTCTTCTGTATCATTAAAGACTACCGGTCTTGTGTCATTCAGATTATCATCTACCTTCGTAGATAAATTATTTAGCTGATCCGAAAGTTCGACTACTTTCTCTGATAATGAACTAACGTCCTCCATGTGTCTTTCTGAACCAATTTTCAGAGTATCTACTGTGTCCTTTAAGTTTTCCTGAGTTTTCGCAAGTAGCGTAACCGAATCGGTAGATGCAACTGAGTCAATTTTGGACCGCAAGGTCTCGTGATTTTCATGAACAATAGTTTGTAGTTCTTTTATGGCTGCTTCGTGTTTCTGTAATGCATTTTCATGCCGCGAAAAAATAGGTTGAAAACGTTCACAAATTTGTGTTTTTACATCATTACAAACTTTTTGACATTTCGATTCGATGTTATGTAACTCAGTAGTTAAATCTTCACGTGTTTGTTCAAGCGTGGTGTCTAACTTTTGAAGATTTTGTTCCATTGTGTCTAACTTTTGCTGTGTTTGTCTCTGATTTTGTTCCATTGTGTCTAACTTTTGAAGATTTTGTTTCATTGTGTCTAACTTTTGAAGCTTTTGTCCCATTTGTTGCATTAATTGTAATAACAATGCACTGGTGTCTGAAACATGTTCCTCAGTGCTATTCGGCAGTGCATTTGAACCGACAATATTCGCATTTTGAAAAGCAGAAAATGTGTCTTGACTTATTTGAGAAAACGGTGAGGACGCAAAACCAGAATCTACAGTATTTGCAAGATTGTGTCCTGTCATTTCGGATTCCGGAGGCGAGCTTCCCTGTTCACTAATTGTTTCACTGTCTACACCTTTTGCAGCCCGCTCCATTTCCCTATGCACAATTACCAAATTACTACTTTGAACATTAGTTAATTCATTACTCGGTGGCGCTAACACACTGCTTTCGTCTTCAGTGTCATTTCTCAGTTTACTTTGGAGCCTAGTATTAAGTTTTTCACACGCCATAATTGTCACAATATTTCACACGATAACACAGAAAAGCAGAATTTGAAGAGCAAAAGTAAGAAAACACATTAAAATAGCACTGAAAATAATAGCTAGTTAATTGCAAGCGCAGCTGCGAAATACTTGGTGCAAATCTACATGCATGTCACAAGTGTTTTACTGTACAACAATGAAAAACTACAACTACAAAGGAAATTCTCTCTATAATTACGCGCTAGCAATAAACAATAGCTACACTAATTACACAAACTACAAGAAAAAATCAAAAGATTCCAGTGAGGTATCCTCGGCTAAGGGTCGACATATGTAACGTCCCCTTAGAAAAATTAATGAATTACTGTGCTGGTAAACCCCTTACGTTATTTGAACGTAGTCAGACATTTCGCTCTTTATTTATTCTGATCAACACTAAACTGACACACAATATTTTTAGCGCAACGCACTCTGACTTTCAAAAATCCCTACAAACGAATGGCCCTCACTAACAATAACCTATACCTTTCATGAATCACTTACCTCACAAAAATCTTCGTTACTCGAACTACTGCAATAGAGCGGGCGCCACTACTGCCAGCTAAATAAAAGATTCTGACTGCTGAAGGCACTAACTACTGATCGGCATAGTTAGCAAATGAAAGATTTTGATAGAGAACAAACAATGTATTTACCTTAATAGTGTTCAAAGTTCATAATATATAGCAGTTCATGACATTCAGTCTTACAAATTTACTGTCTCTGATGGACACACGTCCAGATCATGCGCTCTCAAAACTCCGCCATCTCTCTCCCCACATCCACCACTGCTGGCGGCTCACCTCGAACTGCGCAACGCTACGCGCTGTTAACAGCCAACTGCCCAACACTACAATAGCGAATATTACTATAATGCCACCCAGCCACAGACTGCACACAGCACAGCCAATGATTTTGATACAGAGCGCTACGTGACGGTGGCGTTACCAATATAAGAACCTAAACAGCCTACTTACAGGGGTCCGACAGCCATCCAGTTCCAGTCATTCCACCAGGAAGGAGGTACACAGTTCGTGTTGTCTGTAGTTCAATCACGCCTAGACGGTCAGTACCGCGGTTCGATCGCGTCCGCATTGTTACTTTGTGCCAGGAAGGGCTCTCAACAAGGGAAGTGTCCAGGCGTCTCGGAGTGAACCAAAGCGATGTTGTTCCGCCACACACCGTTGGGTGGCTTGCGGAGTATCAATGTAAATGTAATGTAAAATACAGGTAGGAAGGAAGTGTCGATGACATGCCTCGCTCAAGGCACCCAAGGATTATGGCTCATAGGAACCCTGACAGCAGCGCCACTATGTTGAATAATGCTTTTCGTGCAGCCACAGGACGTCGTGCAAACTGTGCGCAATGGGCTGCAAGATACACAACTTCACTCCCGATGTCCATGACGAGGTCCATCTTTGCCACCACGACACCATGCAGCTCGGTAAAGATGGGCCCAACAACATGCCGAATGGACCACTCAGGATTGTCATCACGTTCTCTTCACCGACGAGAGTCGCATATGCCTTCATCCAGACAATCATTGGAGACGTGTTTGGAGGCAACACGATCAGGCTGAACGCCTTTTACGCGAGTGCAGCAAGGTGGAGGTTCCCTGATGTTTTGGGGTAACATTATGTGGGGCCGAAGCACGCCGCTGCTGTTCATGGAAGGCGCCGCAACGGCTGTACGATACGTGAATGCTATCCTCCGACTGACAGCGCAACCATATCGACAGCATATTGCCGAGGCATTCGTCTTCAAGGACGACAATTCGCGCCCCCATCATGCACATCTAGTGAATGACTTCCTTCAGGATAACGACATCGCTCGACTAGAGTGGCCAGCATGTTCTCCAGAGATGAACCCTATGGAACATGCCTGGGATTGATTGAAACGGTCTGTTTATGGACGACATGACCCACGAACCGCTCTGAGGGATCTACGACGAATCGACGTTGAGGAGTGGGACAAACTGGAGCAACAGTGCCTTGATGAATTTTTGGATAGTATGCCAAGACGAATACGGGTACGCATCAATGCAAGAGGACGTGCTACTGGGTATTAGAGGTACTGGTGCGTACAGCAATCTGGACCAACACCTCTGAAGGTCTCGCAGTGTGTTGGTACAACACGCAATGTGTGGTTTACATGAGCAATAAAAAGGGTGGAAGTGATGTTTATGTTGGTCTCTATTACAATTTTCTGTACAGGTTCCAGAACTCTCGGAACCGAGGTGATGCAAAACTCTTTTTGATGTGTGTGTAAGAACTGCCGTATTCCACTTGTCAGCTCGAATGACCGTTGTTTTCTCCTTCTCCAACTTGATATTGAGCCCATTAAAATATGGCTCTCGTGATTCACCACTTCACAAGAAACATTTTAAACAGATAAAGCTTTATTGATATTAACAGCTGTGTCCGCAATTTCTAATTTCGTCACCCCAACCGCTTCGCATGCCATTTTAGTTTCAACTACTACTCAATTAATATTTTCCTTACTAACATATGAAGTGGTGTTATCTTGTAAATCTTTATTCTGCAAAATATTTTTTTCGCTACAAAGAACAATACTTGTTAAGTTAGCTACCCTCTCGTCGAAGCAATGCTGCCCAATGCAGTTGTCTTTGGTTGTAGTTCCTTGGGCAGCGTGTTGACGACATTGGATTCGGTCGGTGGTAGTCAGGGGAGAGAGACGTGTGATGTAGGCGGGCAGTGGACGGAGATTACTGGCGCACGATTGTCTGGGCGGCCGGTCGTCACTAAAGTCTTGTTGGTCGCCAATACTTGAGCCAAAGCTCGACGTAGCCGATCCACCCTGCATTAAGGAAGCACAGTTGCTGATTCGGGCGTTGGAGAGCTGTTCGTTTTCTAATGCCGTCTGGTCTGTCCTTGCGGGTAAGGTATTCATATACTTGGAAAAGGCCGGGAGATACGGGAAGATATCAATTAGATTACATCATGGTCAGACAGAGATTCCGAAATCAGATACTGGATTGAAAGGCGTACCCAGGAGCAGATATAGACTCAGATCACAATATAGTAGTGATGAAAAGTAGGCTGAAGTTCAAGACATTAGTCAGGAAGAATCAATACGCAAAGAAGTGGGATGCGGAAGTACTAACGAATGACGAGATACGTTTGAAGTTCTCTAATGCTATAGATACAGCAATAAGAAATAGCGCAGTAGGCAGTACAGTTGAAGAGGAATGGACATCTCTAAAAAGGGCCATCACAGAAGTTGGGAAGGAAAACATAGGTACAAAGAAGGTAGCTGGGAAGAAACCATGGGTAACAGAAGAAATACTTCAGTTGATTGATGAAAGGAGGAAGTACAAACATGTTCCGGGAAAATCAGGAATACAGAAATACAAGTCGCTGAGGAATGAAATAAATAGGAAGTGCAGGGAAGCTAAGACGAAATGGCTGCAGGAAAAATGTGAAGACATCGAAAAAGATATGATTGTCGGAAGGACAGACTCAGCATACAGGAAAGTCAAAACAACCTTTGGTGACATTAAAAGCAACGGTGGTAACATTAAGAGTGCAACGGGAATTGCATTGTTAAATGCAGAGGAGAGAGCAGATGGGTGGAAAAAAATACATTGAAAGCCTCTATGAGGGTGAAGATTTGTTTGATGTGATAAAAGAAGAAACAGGAGTCGGTTTAGAAGAGATAGGGGATCCAGTATTAGAATCGGAATTTAAAAGAGCTTTGGAGGACTTACGGTCAAATAAGGCACAAGGGATAGATAACATTCCATCAGAATTTCTAAAATCATTGGGGGAAGTGGCAACAAAACGACTATTCACGTTGGTGTGTAGAATATATGAGTCAGGCGATATACCATCTGACTTTCGGAAAAGCATCATCCACACAATTCCGAAGACGGCAAGGGCTGACAAGTGCGAGAATTATCGCACAATCAGCTTAACAGCTCATGCATCGAAGCTGCTTACAAGAATAATATACAGAAGAATGGAAAAGAAAATTGAGAATGCGCTAGGTGACGATCAGTTTGGCTTTAGGAAAAGTAAAGGGACGAGAGAGGCAATTCTGACGTTACTGCTATTAATGGAAACAAGGCTAAAGAAAAATCAAGACACTTTCATAGGATTTGTCGACCTGGAAAAAACGTTCGACAATATAAAATGGTGCAAGCTGTTCGAGATTCTGAAAAAAGTAGGGGGTAAGCTAGGGAGAGACGGGTCATATACAATATGTACAACAACCAAGAGGGAATAATAAGAGTGGACGATCAAGAACGAAGTGCTCGTATTAAGAAAGGTGTAAGACAAGGCTGTAGCCTTTCGCCCCTACTCTTCAATCTGTACATCGAGGAAGCAATGATGGAAATAAAAGAAAGGTTCAGGAGTGGAATTAAAATACAAGGTGAAAGGATATCAATGATACGATTCGCTGATGACATTGCTATCCTGAGTGAAAGTGAAGAAGAACTAAATGATCTGCTGAATGGAATGAACAGTCTAATGAGTACACAGTATGGTTTGAGAGTAAATCGGAGAAAGACGAAGGTAATGAGAAGTAGTAGAAATGAGAACAGCGAGAAACTTAACATCAGGATTGATGGTCACGAAGTCAATGAAGTTAAGGAATTCTGCTACCTAGGCAGTAAAATAACCAATGACGGACGGAGCAAGGAGGACATCAAAAGCAGACTCGCTATGGCAAAAAAGGCATTTCTGGCCAAGGGAAGTCTACTAATATCAAATACCGGCCTTAATTTGAGGAAGAAATTTCTGAGGATGTACGTCTGGAGTACAGCATTGTATGGTAGTGAAACATGGACTGTGGGAAAACTGGAACAGAAGAGAATCGAAGCATTTGAGATGTGGTGCTATAGACGAATGTTGAAAATTAGGTGGACTGATAGGGTAAGGAATGAGGAGGTTCTACGCAGAATCGGAGAGGAAAGGAATATGTGGAAAACGCTGATAAGGAGAAGGGACAGGATGATAGGACATCTGCTAAGACATGAGGGAATGACATCCATGGTACTAGAGGGAGCTGTAGAGGGCAAAAACTGTGGAGGAAGACAGAGATTGGAATACGTCAAGCAAATAATTGAGGACGTAGGTTGCAAGTGCTACTCTGAGATGAAGAGGTTAGCACAGGAAAGGGATTCGTGGCGGGCCGCATCAAACCAGTCAGTAGACTGATGACCAAAAAAAAAAGTGCCAGTTATTTTTCCATCTTATTTAGACCCGGCCTGTCGCTTCTGTTCCTTCCGTCGTTTTCCTGTCTGAAGTTCTTTTTTTTTATGTACACATGTATGCTCAATATTGATGCAATGCTTAGTTGTTAAATTGTCTATTATTATTTTTCCACGCCAGTATCTTGAAAATGGTGAAGAGCCTTCCTGAGCCGTGCTGCGGCTAGTGATGGTGCTGTTTGTAGGTTTCTGTCCTCTGTTGGAGGCCAGACCGTATCGTTTAGTTGACATGGTTGCAGTTGGCGAAGTGGCCGTGCGGTTAAAGGCGCTGCAGTCTGGAACCACAAGCCCGCTACGGTCGCAGGTTCGAATCCTGCCTCGGGCATGGATGTTTGTGATGTCCTTAGGTTAGTTAGGTTTAACTAGTTCTAAGTTCTAGGGGACTAATGACCTCAGCAGTTGAGTCCCATAGTGCTCAGAGCCATTTGTCTTCTTCTCGAGTTGACTGGCGCCACTTGGTTTCGCAAGCGTTGCCTGTCCGCTAGTGGCAGCAGCGGCGTTTATCGATATGTAGTAACTGTGGCCCTATCTTTGGGGCGACGTCGTGCTTCTTCTGGGTCGTGTCAGTGTGCAGTTCGGTTGGGGACTCAAGAGGAGTGAGGTCACCGCAGTACGGAAGCACGCCGGGATCGCTGGCGGCGCACATGGACTGCCAGATCGAAGGCAGAGGTCACGAGGGTGCACGACGTCGTCGTAACCGGATCCTGCAAGTTTTGAGTTGAATGCATTTGGATTCAAGTAGAGAAACCTCCACCAGTGTGAGATTTTGCGTTTCTCCAGTGACTTGGGTCCGTGTTGCTGCTCTTAGTGTCGCCGAGGTGAAGAGGGGCGAGTGGAGTGCTTGGAAGGCGGATCTGATTAGCTTTCCTAGACTTCTAATTACTATTTATTGCATTCAGTTTTTACTATTTGTTAAGTTCAACCAGCGGTATTTTTCCTACCTCATGGCCGCTAACGCCCCAGTTACCTGCCCTGGGTGTTAGTGTATGTAACAGCAGGGTACGTTGCCTCGCCTTGCCGCTGCTGTCCTGTGAGGGGCGTAGTTTTGACAGTTTTCTTGATTGTAGGTTGGTAGGCGATTCTTCTAGTTTGGTGGTAGTGATTCCTTTCTCGTTCTGGGCGATCTAAGCACTGTATTCTGCGGGCAAAGTCAAGACCACCGGTTCCGGCTTTGGCGTATTATCACATCTTTGCGTTTGGTTTATTGGACGTCAGATAGCCTCAGCAAGGTTATCGTTAGTCATTTGTTAGACTGCCACTAGTCTGAGTTACCATCTTGTGAGACTGGCCCTTGTGTTTTATTATTGTATTTGCTGTTTTAGTGTATGTTTCTAAATTTTTTTATATAATTGACGTTCTTGGCGTTACAGCAGGTTTAAATGATTGTGCTACCAAGTTTAACATCATTTTGTCTCACCTGTTTGATCAGTTGCTTGTCCTTTAAAAATTAGCCTTGATATAGCATTGTTGTTTTACAGTATGTTTGTTAAATTTTTTTATGCCTGCCGTTCTTGGCGTTAAAAGCCTTCAGCTGTGACAGTGGTTACTTGCGTTAAAATTCTAATTGGGATTACACTGGCTTGTTTTAAAAACATTATTTGCTCTGTCTGTATTTTATACTCATTTGGTAAATTGAAATGCACTGAAAGCAGTATTTATTAGACGGCTGTTTATTCCTTCATTAATAACCTGTGGCATCTTTATTTATTGCTGAGTCTGGAATTACCGATTTAAAATAATTGTGTGTAATTGCAAAAGGGAACCAACAGTAACTGATTACCGCCCCATCCACAATCGTAACCGAATCCTGCCTTCCTTGACTATCAGGTTCCTCTTCCCTAACTGTAAATAGGTTCTTAAAATTTTGTGATTCACTTTGGCCAGGGTCATGAGCAATTTATCTTTTTTATTTATTTATATTGAACCTATTGCGTGCTGTTTATCTGTAAATCTCAATTGAACAGTTTCTATTTTTTTTATGTGTTTTTGAGAAATGCTGTGTATTTATGATGGTAAGATGGAGTAAAAAAATTCAGAAGAAACCTGTTTTGCCAGGTAGCCTTTTCTGATTGATCAAATAGAATTTCAGAATTGTGAGTTATCTTTGGCCAGTGTTATAAACAACTTTTTATTTATTTATATTGAACTTATTGGTGTCCTGTTTACCTGTAAATCTGAATTGAAGAGTTTCCATTTTTATTGTATGTTTGAACAATGCTCTATATTTGTGGTTGTAAGATTAGATAACAGGATTCAATGGGGATGTGTTTTGTCAGCCGGCCGGAGTGGCCGAGCGGTTAAAGGCGCTACAGTCTGGAACCGCACGACCGCTACGGTCGCAGGTTCGAATCCTGCCTCGGTCATGGATGTGTGTGATGTCCTTAGGTTAGTTAGGTTTAAGTAGTTCTAAGTTCTAGGGGACTTATGACCACAGCAGTTGAGTCCCATAGTGCTCAGAGCCATTTGAACCATTTTTGTTTTGTCAGGCAGCTGAATCAATCTGTGCAATAAAATATAGTTGAACTTGCGTGAAGTAACAAATGAATTGTGATTTATGGCTTGCTCCCTCCCCTGCCTGTTCAGTTGTCCTGAGCCGTCCACCGACATTTCAATGACCAAAACTAATGACTGTTCCTTAACGGGTATTTCTCAAATTAATTTCCTAAATGGTTTCACTTATAGCAATAATCATTTGGCAGTGCCAGTGGCATGAGAATATAAGCACATGAAATTATTTGTAAAATGGAACATACACTACTCGCCGTTAAAATTGCTACACCACGAAGATGACGTGCTACAGACTCGAAATTTAACCGACAGGAAGAAGATGCCGTGATATGCAAGTGATTAACTTTTCAGAGCATTCACACGAGGTTGGCGCCGGTGGCGACACCTACAACGTGCTGACATGAGGAAAGTTTCCAACCGATTTCCCATACACTAACAGCAGTTGACCGGCGTTGCCTGGTGAAACGTGGTTGTGATGCCTCGTGTAAGGAGGAGAAATACGTACCATCACGTTTCCGACTTTGATAAAGGTCGGATTGTAGCCTATCGCGGTTTACCATATCGCGACACTGCAGCTCGCGTTGGTCGAAATCCAATGTCTGTCAGCAGAATATGGAATCGGTGGGTTCAGGAGGGTAATACGGAACGCTGTGCTGGATCCCAATGGCCTCGTATCACTAGCATTCGTGATGACAGGCATCTTACCCGCATGGCTGTAACGGATTGTGCAGCAACGCCTCGATCCCTGAGTCAACAGATGGGGACGTTTGCAAGACAACAACCATCTGCACGAACAGTTCGATGACGTTTGCAGCAGCATGGACTATCAGCTCGGAGACCATGGCTGCGGTTACCCCTGACACTGCATCATAGACAGGAACGCCTGCGATGGTGTACTCAACGACGAACCTGGGTGCACGAATGGCAAAATGTCACTTTTTCGGATGAATCCTGGTTCTGTTTACAGCATCATGATGGTCGCATCCGTGTTTGGCGACATCGTAGTGAACGCACATTGGAAGCGTGTATTCGTCATCGCCATACTGGCGTTTCACCCGGCTTGATGGTATGGGGTGCCATTGGTTACGCGTCTCGGTCACCTCTTGTTCGCATTGACGGCACTTTGAACAGTGGACGTTACATTTCAGATGTATTACAACCCGTGGCTCTACCCTTCATTCGATCCCTGAGAAATCCTACATTTCAGCAGGATAATGCACGATGGCATGTTGCAGGTCCTGTACGGGCCTTTCTAGATACAGAAAATGTTCGACTGCTGCCCTGGCCAGCACATTCTCCAGATTTCTCACCAATCGAAAACGACTGGTCAATGGTGGCCGAGCTACTGTCTCGTCACGATACGCCAGTCACTACACTTGATGAATTGTGGTAACGCTATACAAGCTCTGTTTGACTCAATGCCCAGGTGTATCAAGGCCGTTATTACGGTCAGAGGTGGTTGTTCTGGGTATTGGTTTCTCAGGATCCATGCACCCAAATTGCGTGAAAATGTAATATACAGTTTAATATACAGGGTGTTACAAAAAGGTACGGCCAAAATTTGAGGAAACATTCCTCACACACAAATAAAGAAAAGATGTTATGTGGACAAGTGTCCGGAAGCGCTTAATTTCCATGTCACAGCTCATTTTAGTTTCGTCAGTGTGTACTGTACTTCCTCGATTCACCGCCAGTTTGTCCAATTGAAGGAAGGTAAAGTTGACATCGGTGCTTGTGTTGACATGCGACTCATTGCTCTACAGTACTAGCATCAAGCACATCAGTACGTAGCGTCAACAGGTTAGTGTTCATCAAGAACGTGGTTTTGTAGTCAGTGCAATGTTTACAAATGCGGAGTTGGCAGATGCCCATTTGATGTATGGATTATCACGGGGCAATAGCCGTGGAGCGGTACGTTTGTATCGAGACAAATTTCCAGAACGAAGGTGTCCCGACAGGAAGACGTTCGAAGCAATTGATCGGCGTCTTAGGGAGCACGGAACATTCCAGCCTATGACTCGCGACTGGGGAAGACTTAGAACGACGAGGACACCTGCAATGGACGAGGCAATTCTTCGTGCAGTTGACGATAACCCTAATGTCAGCGTCAGAGAAGTTGCTGCTGTACAAGGTAACGTTGATCACGTCATTGTATGGCGAGTGCTAAGGGAAAATTAGTTGTTTCCGTACCATGTACACCGTGTGCAGGCACTATCAGCAGCTGATTGGCCTCCACGGGTACACTTCTGCGAATGGTTCATCCAACAATGTGTCAATCCTCATTTCAGTGCAAATGTTCTCTTTACGGGTGAGGCTTCATGCCAACGTGATCAAATTGTAAATTTTCACAATCAACATGTGTGGGCTGGCGAGAATCCGCACGCAATTGTGCCATCACGTCATCAACACAGATTTTCTGTGAACGCTTGGGCAGGCATTGTTGGTGATGTCTTGATTGGGCCCCATGTTCTTCCACCTACGATGATTTCATACGGAATACTCTACCTGTGCTGCCAGAACATGTGCCTTTACAAGTACGACACAATATGTGGTTCATGCACGATGGAGCTCCTGCACATTTCAGTCGAAGTGTTCGTACGCTTCTCAACAACAGATTCGGTGACAGACGGATTGGTAGAGGCGGACCAATTCCATGGCCTCCACGCTCTCCTGACCTCAACCCTCTTGACTTTCATTTATGGGGGCATTTGAAAGCTCTTGTCTACGCAACCCCGGTTCCAAATGTAGAGACTCTTCGTGCTCGTATTGTGGACGGCTGTGATACAATACGCCATTCTCCAGGGCTGCATCAGTGCATCAGGGATTCCATGCGACGGAGGGTGGATGCACGTATCCTCGCTAACGGAGGACATTTTGAACATTTCCTGTAACAAAGTGTTTGAAGTCACGCTGGTACGTTCTGTTGCTGTGTGTTTCCATTCGACGATTAATGTGATTTGAAGAGAAGTAATAAAATGAGCCCTAACATGGAAAGTACGCGTTTCCGGACACATGTCCACATAACATATTTTCTTTCTTTGTGTGTGAGGAATGTTTCCTGAAAGTTTGGCCGAACCTTTTTGTAACACCCTGTATTTGGCCAATGAATACCCGTTTATCATTTGCATTTCTTCTTGGTGTAGCAATTTTAATGGCCAGTAGTGTAAAATCATAAAATTACTTTGACTGCTGTACCGTCTATATACGACTATCATTGAAATATAAACGGCTTTTAAATAACTTTTGGTTTGACTGATTGTCTGAAGTAGTAATGCAGAATTATAATTACTACTGCCTCTGATTCCAATAATTATTTGAATGAAAGTTAACTTTAAAATTAATTGAATTTATTTTCTTTTAATTTTTCTTTCACTTGTGACTTTCTCGGAAGGTTTGATGAAAGGGCAGAACACTGCTGATGGGTAATGATTTGAATCACTAAGTTTATGATTTGACTAAACAACACTATAGTATAAAAAAAGCTACTAGGCTGGAAAGCCTTGTATGCAATTACAAAATAACTGGCCTGAGCTTATTTTGCGACGAGGTGGCTGTGGTGCGACATAATACTTTTTATGATATCGATTATTGGCAAGAGGCTCTTCCTTGTTAGCCAGCAGCTTGAATAACTTTGGTTCATGCAGTAATCTTCCTTAATTACCATATCTTCTTATAGCTATGTACTGCTCCCAAACAGATGCTCACTCGCTTACACATTTTGCTTTGCCACATATTACAAAACCAACTCCAAAATAATCTCCATTCGTCATTAGTGCGCCAGCACTTCGCGTCCGTAACACACCACAGATGATTCACAACTCACTCCTTTGCCTCCATTACAACGACTGCGTGCGCTCATGCCATCGATGTTATTGCTTCCGTAAAAGAGATTCTTTGGGCTCTGTACACTATGAATTTCCCTGACATTGGCAGCTTGTTTAGTAGAAATCTTTGACATAATTGTTTCTTACCTGTTTTCTAGCTTCATATACGGTTCCGTAAACATAAATTACTGACAAAGCTCATAAATGCACTTAATTAAAAATGGTTTTAAAATTATAGAATGAAGTGACTTTAAAATACGTGAGGCACTGTATACTCGCAGTTGTGTTACAAGCAATGCAAGGCTACTGTAAGGAAACAGCTAACCAACGCAGTCGTTTGCCTATTAGAGGCTGTAAAGTATCTCGTATTTGCAGATAAGAGTGCATTTTACTTCATTTCCAGTACTACTATTTCACATACGTGAAGTGGCTGTATCAGCACTTTCAGAGCCAGTGGGATGAGATGTCGATGCAGAAATCGCTCGTGACGTCAGCAAAGAGATACGTAGGGAAATTGTATTTATTCTGGCGCGAATCATGTAATTGTTAATAATAAGTGTATACTAACAAAACTTGCCTTTTGCCACTCAGACCTTAGGAGCAATCTACGGGTCATAAATTATATCTTTCAATAATTTTAAAATGCCAGGAAACGTTGATATTAATAAATAAATGAATAACTTTGGAATAATGAAAGCTATACGATCTTATACGAACTATACCGAGTCTACACTCAAGTTACAGACTGCGCGTCATAGTCGGCAGTTGCGGATAGGATGCCCTTCGATCTAGTTATGCGGTAGACTATGCTCTCGTACCGTTAATAGTTAGCTTATAATCAGTGTGAACAAATTCATTTTATGGTGTTTCTTAAATAAACGCACCATAATGGCATCCCATGTAAAAGTTATTTGTACAAGAAAAAGAACTATTTCTCGCTTCATTACGTAAACATTACATTACGTAAAACATAGACAGTAGTATTGCACTTTCAGAATCTGATGGCGCTGCAAGGGCTGTACAGGGGTCATAAAACTACGAGAGCGTCTACATTTAACAAGGGAGGTTTAGTACGAGTGTTCAAATGGCTCTAAGCACTCTGGTACTTAACATCTGAGGTCATCAGTCCCCTAGACTTAGAACTACTTAAACCTAACTAACCTAAGGACGTGACACACATCCATGCCCGCGGCAGGATTCGAATCTGCGACCGTAGCAGCAGTGCGGTTCCGGACTGAAGCACCTGGAACCGCTCGGTCACAGCGGCCTGCGCAAAACCAAGTGCCTTTTCCATTCAATGTGGTGTCATGTTCAGCAAACGAGCGCAAGGGGGCAGAGGCATCAATCCTGCATCGTCGCTCTTGGCACGGCCTTAGTGGTGGTGGTTTGCTGTTGCCTTTCTCCGACCTGTTATCAGGTGTCAAATGTGTATCGCTATCTTGTGCCTAAATGCGACGAACAGTGTGGTGTTGGTCTTATGTTGTTATGCCTGAAGGGAAGGGAAAGGGTGACACCCCGTGCCAGCACATAGCTGCTCCTCTCCAATCGCACCAAGGAGGTCCCAATCCGACGAATGGATCACCATCGATAGTGTCGCGTGCCTTCACTTCATGCACTGCGGAAAGACTGGCGCAAATACTGGTGATCAGGAACTTTAGGCCACTACTTATCTTCTCCTTGTTGGCCAAATATTGGCAGTGAGCATGTTCCACCACCAGGATTAAACCTGCGTATCGCCTAACCGGAACTATGACCTTGCTGCAATGGTCAGAGCGCCGTAGTGCTGTCGAGCTTGGCTAACACTTGGAGGGGTGGCCGTACGGGTCTGTCGAGTACTGTTGGCAAGCGTGGTGCAATCAGCCCTTGTGAGCCCCTTTGATAAGTAGCAGTTCAGGCCACGAAAACTGACGACGGCCGGCACAGCGGTGTGCTGACCATACGGCCCTCCCTACCCGCTTCTGGTGACATCTATGGTGTGAGAATGACACTGCGGTCTGTCGGTACTTCGGGATTTCAGAGGCCTTTTCTCACGGAGTTAATTTACTTCCTAAATGAGCGCCTCTCCAGAGGCGTGCATTAGCGACCTCACTTGACAAGGCAGGTCTTTACCAATTACTCTGTTGTTAATGTGTGCTACAGTAACACACTGTTGGTGTTTTATGCCTTTTGTAGGAGGTGGAAACTTCACGATTTACAGCGTTTCAAGATTGCACACAAAAACGGAAGAGCCTTAGCATCCATAAACAAAAAGCCAATAACAGTACTTTACGTACTTATAATTAACTGCTATGGTTGTGAACCTGCAAGACACCAGCTTATTTTACAATTATAGCCGGTGCACCACGGTAGATGACAATGGTATCTTGGGACAGCACGAGGCATTAATGACCTTTCCCTTTCACAGGATTTCCAGTTATTGCTTCTGAACAAGCTACTGGGATACTCCATTCAGGAATAGGACCACTATAGAGGCAGGTTTGGCAGAAAACTGTGGCTAACACGAAGATATACATATCAGCTGAATTAATGTCACTGGTGTGAAATGAGTGGTGGTAGCGGGGATGAAATTAAGTGAGATACAATGTTCCTTGTGACAGGATTAGTCGTAATCCTACATCACATTATTTATTCCTCTCGTGGTTCTCTTCCAGAATGAAAACCTATTGCAACACACAGTCTTTCCAGAGACGTTTAGAGCATGTGTCGAAGTCTCTATAGCTGTTCAACTCAGCCCCTTTTCAAAGAGAGAGAGAATAAAATAAAATTACAGCTACTTTGACAATTTTAGATTCGGGTTGTTTGTAAAATTATGAGTTCAATGGCAGTAGGCACAGGACTGCATACACTTTAATTAAAAATACGACGAATTAATTTGCTTGGTTACGCACTAAAAGTGATTTTATCAAGCCGTCTGTAACAGCAGACAGCTTGCCTGAGCACAGGACTGTCAAATGGTGGGAATAAATAAATAAATCGCCACGTCCTGATGGGATTCCAATTCGGTTTTGCAGAAAGTACTCTACTGCATTGGCTCCTTACTTAGCTTGCATTTATCGCGAATCTCTTGCCCAACGTAAAGTGCCGAGCGACTGGAAAAAAGCGCAGGTGACGCCTGTATATAAGAAGGGTAGAATGACGGATCCTCAAAATTACAGACCAATATCCTTAACATCGGTTTGTTGCAGGATTTTCAAACATATTCTCAGTTCGAATATAATGAATTTCCTTGAGACAGAGAAGCTGCTGTCCATGCATCAACACGGCTTTAGAAAGCATCGTTCCTGCGAAAAGCAACTCGCCCTTTTTTCACATAATATCTTGCGAACCATCGATTAATGGTATCAGACGGATGCCATATTTCTTGACTTCCGGAAAGCGTTTAACTCGGTGCCCCACTGCAGACTCCTAACTAAGGTACGAGCATATGGGACTGGTTCCCAAATATGTGAGTGGCTCGAAGACTTCTTAAGTAATAGAACCCAGTACGTTGTCCTCGATGGTGAGTGTTCATCGGAGGTGAGGGTATCATCTGGAGTGCCCCAGTGAAGTGTGGTAGGTCCGCTGTTGTTTTCTATCTACACAAATGATCTTTTGGATAGGGTGGGTAGCAATGTGCGGCTGTTTGCTGATGATGCTGTGGTGTATGGGAAGGTGTCGTCGTTGAGTGACTGTAGGAGGATACAAGATGACTTGGACAGGATTTCTGATTGGTGTAAAGAATGGCAGCTGACTCTAAATATAGATAAATGTAAATTAATGCAGATGAATAGGAAAAAGAATCCCGTAATGTTTGAATACTCCATTAGCAGTGTAGCGCTTGACACAGTCACGTCGAATAAACATTTGGGCGTAACATTGCAGAGCGATATGAAGTAGGAGAAGCATGTAATGGCAGTTGTGGGGAAGGCGGATAGTCGTCTTCGGTTCATTGGTAGAATTTTGGGAAGTTGTGGTTCATCTGTAAAGGAGACCACTTATAAAACACTAATGCGACCTATTCTTGAGTATTGCTCGAGCGTTTGGGATCCCTGTCAGGTCGGATTGAGGGAGGACTTAGAAGCAATTCATAGGCGGGCTGATAGATTTGTTACTGGTAGGTTTGATCATCACGCGAGTGTTACGGAAATGCTAAGGGAACTCGGGTGGGAGTCTCTGGAGGAAAGGAGGCGTTTTTTCGTGAATCGCCAACGAGTAAATTTAGAGAACCAGCATTTGAGGCTGACTGCAGTACAATTTTACTTTGCGGAGAGACCACAAAGATAAGATAAGAGAGATTAGGGCTCGTACAGAGGCATATAGGCAGTCATTTTTCCCTCGTTCTGTTTGGGAGTGGAACAGGGAGAGAAGATGCTAGTTGTGGTACGAGGTACCCTCCTCCACGCACCGTATGGTGGATTGCGGAGTATATATGTAGATGAATGGAGAAATTTCTATGATCACCAATCAGTTAATTCATAAATTCCTCAAAATGGCGCAAATATGCTGTTGGTTTAAAAAATCCAAGCCAAGGCGACGGTTGCGAGGAGGGACGCCTACCTCCATGGCTGACAGTAGCCTGGTGCCACACCAGTAACACCAACCTGTGTGTGGGCGGGTTGGGTGGCCCTCGGCTGAAAGCGTAAAGTGACCATCGGCATTCCTGCCCCCACTCATATTGGCAACAGGGACCTTTTGCTGTCAGAGGAAGCATACAGGCCGGCCGGAGTGGAACCGCGCGACCGATACCGTCGCAGGTTCGAATCCTGCCTCGGGCATGGACGTGTGTTATGTCCTTAGGTTAGTTAGGTTTAAGTAGTTCTAAGTTCTAGGGGACTAATGACCTCAGAAGTTTAGTCCCATAGTGCTCAGAGCCATTTGAACCATTTTTGAAGCATACAGTGTGCACTGATACGATGATACAAAACAGCTGAGAGACACGCTCTCGCAGCAGTTCGTTGCACTGCTTGGTAGGCTTTGCATCGTGATGAATAGTCACATGATTCTAACTGCAATTTTGCAATTCATGTCTTAGTTTCCACCGCATTGGAAGCAGCCCTGCAGAATTAAGGCCAATTTTTATCAAGCAGAATGCTGACAGCCAAGCCGACCATGTTTAAGATGCAAATGTTGGGTTGGCAAGGCGACTGAACAGTTTCGCACTTTTATCAAAGTCATGCAGTTTGTTTCTACTCAGGATTCTTTACCTTCATTCGTGACTCTACGCCTGAAGTTCGTCTTTATTATGCTGAATCAAAACTCTCTCTATGGACTGGTATAGTTATCGTTCTTTAAGTTCGAATTTTATGTCTTTTCGTGTAGTTGTGACTTCGACAACAGCAAGCCTGCGGATTGCGTGTGTAGACTGCAATTGTGGACCGAACATTCCATTTGTTTGTATCGAGACTACCTCTCTGAGCCGCAGAAACTATTGATTCCTTATCGATTGCGCGAGGCTACACCTTTGGCGGTCGCTAAAGCCGTCGGCACACGGACCGTGCATCCGACCATTGAGCGTGCCGACTTTCTAACGTCATAGCGTGGAATGGCATGTTCGGGAGTCTTCCCAAATGTGCAGAGCAATATCTGGCATGTCAGATATTCTGAGCGTGCGTCTGAGCGTTGACCAATGAGATGGCACAACGACTGAAGATCCCCCCAAAACGCATTGTTCTTGGTACAATTTGTTAGAATTAAAATTCAATTAGTAACATAATTATCTACGTTAACGATTTCAGCAAGGGGTAACATAATATGATTAGATACAAAGCGTGTGTTGTTGGTGTACCGTAACGAGTAGTGTCACTATCCACTATTGAATTGGGGCGGGAGGTTCGCGTGTTAACACTACCAATTTTTTTTCCTAACATTCGCACTTTTATTAGGTTCTGATACTTTATTATTAGTTTAATATAAGTATATGCTAGAATATTTGATGTTATGTAAATATAAGTTCACCCTTTCTTTGAGGGTTAACTTGTTCGATTGGCTTGATCTACAGGACAGCTTGCGCTAATTGTATAAAGATATTTTGCTCCTTTTTCTTTTACGCTCCGTAATTCACATGTTGCAAAGATTCTGCTACTGGGTAGGAACAGTGATCAAGTAAGACTGACCTTGGAGTTTTACTAAAATGTGGGAATGATGAAATAATGTTTATCTTATGTGGAGAAGTATTCCAAATTCGTACCGCACTGTGTGTAATGCAACTTTTGTAAGCCTGTGTCCTTATTGATTGGACATGGTACATTCTTTTTCGTGGACGATGGAGGAAATGTGCGTTTTAATAGAGCTAACGTGGGAATTTTACGCGCGCCCGTTGAGTAAACAGTGGGATTTACGAACTAGAAACACCCCTCAACTGCCGCTGGAGTGCGTTGCGATCGCGTATACCTCGCTGGGGCTCACGTACCGTATGCACAAGTCGCATCGTTCCTGAGCGTTCAGCAGCACTTTGAATTTGGCACGCTCAACGTTACCGTTCGACCGCACGGTCCGTGTGCCGACGACTTAAGCAACCTCCTTCCTGACGTCTCGCGATAGAGCGCGCGCGATCAGCGGCGGTGATTTAACTCCGAGCTGCATCAGCTCTTGGTGAGGACCGTCTCGTCACCAACTGGAGAAGGAAGTTCCTGAGCAGCCACAAGTGGTTGTTCCGTGGGTCTGAAAACCGACGAGCATTTCTCGGCATTGTGCTGTCTTGGACTGCTAAGCACACTTGGCTGCGAAACACGACACTCGAGTTTCAACGCGGCCTTGGTTCGCCTCTGTTGCTTAGCCCGTGGGTATACGGACAGAGTGGAGCCGTAGACGCATACGGATTTGTTTGGTGAGCATCTTGCTTGGTCCTGTGGCGTGCTTGTGCTCAGTCGTTATGCAGGTGTACCAGTTGTGGCATAATTGGGTTCTTTTACCGACGTGCAACGGCAGCACTTGCCTTTGTGTCTGCCACATGTGTGTAGTGCACGGGCAAGCTCATGCTTTCTAATGTTTTATTTTATTTTATTTTATTTTTTAGCTCACTGAAGTGGTCTGTGGTCGCTGGAGGAGGTGAAGTGGTTTTATCAAGCGTCAGTCAGTTATGTCTCTGATACCTTATTTTAATCGGTTGTTCATTTGTTTATTATTTAAACTGAAAAACCATTTTTTGAGTTAAATTTTAGTTGCCCAATAATTGCCATTAAAAGAAATTGGTGTAAAGTGGTTATTTGCTTGAAGTTTATGATTATTAAAAAGACTTTCTTGAATGTGTAGTGTGGGCTTCGTTTGAAGCTCAGTATCTTTGTTCGTGCAATAGCTGGGGTCCCATTTTCTTATGTACATGGTAACGTGTAATAATGGTCAAAATTTTTATTGTATTCTACTTTCATCATTCTAATTTAGCCTTAGGCACTCGCGTGAGCAATTACGTAAACTACTCCGCAGTACTTGTGGCCGGCTCCCACACTGTTACGCTGAGCTAGGGACGCCACCACGGTATTGCTGTGTGAGAGACGCCAACATTCTGCCACAAACCCGCCGCGTGATGTACGCAAGAGCGTCGCCGAGGTAGCGGCCTCAACAGCCGGTCGCTCTCTTGCCTGCCAGCTTCCTTACCTTCTGGACGTGTCCACCAGTTCTTCCTTTTGAGGGCGAAGTGCTCTTTCCGTACCATGTGCGATTCGCTCCGCGCTCATAACCAGTTTTCATGAACGTTGTACCCACCTGAGCTCCTGGTACCATCTTAATATGTACACTTAATCGTATTTATAAACTGTATTGCGCCCACTTGTTGTTATAGTCATTGGTTATGACAGCTCACTGTTTGATCAGGGCCTATTCTTGATCCTTCTTGAATGCTGCTTCTCATTAATAGGTCTTATGTAATATTTTTCTCTGTTTTAGTACTGTTTGTCTGATATAGATTGAAAAAGGGGCCGCGAACAATACGACTAATTAAATTTCACCTGCATCTGCCTCCTGTAATTATGTTACTAATTTCTCAATGTTTTTAAGTTATTTCTCATTTGCTTATACTATTTAACAGAGAAGTCTTTTGCTAAATTATTATTACTCACTAACTAGCACTCTCAATCCCTCAATTTTTTAAAAAAAATTCTTTGAGCTGTAAGAGTCATTCATTCTGCTCTCATAATAAAACGCTTTATAATAAAAATAACGCACCTTTATCACTGTCCGCCGCTGCTCAAACGCCCTCTTCTGGGCAGTCGTTCTCTGGTATCCCCGCAATCGGGTAGAGACGCACTCACACAGGGCATGTGCAGTCTATTACCTAGCACCAGGACGTCACGCGCACATGGCACAAGCACTACCTTGGCGAGCGCCAGATATCACTTCTGTTTTTCTCGATGATTGTCTATGAGTACAGAGTGACCCAAAAAAGCAAGTAAGCAGTTGTTGTGGAAAAAAGACAACACGCAATAACATGAACCCTATTTTATTGAATATAGATATGAACGACATTTAATGCAGAAGATGCTCCAAATATCTAATTGACGATTTCAGGTCCTCCAGTTACTTAAGGTGACTCCTATAGAGTCTGTCCTTGATGTAACCCCGTAAGAAGTCGCACTGATTGAGGCCTGGACTGTATGAGCGTCATTCTATCCCGTGCCCTGTGAATTTCTCTGCATGCAATGAAATCAAACGTTCATCGAATGTCATTTCAAGCCACCTGAAGACGTCAGCAGTTCTATGGGGACGAGCCCCATCCTACGTGAAGCATTTCCGGACAGTCATGTTGAGACGACCCGCTTCTCGGCCAAAGTACCGTTCCAACAACTCTCGATACTTCACTCCTGTGACCGTACTGCCAATGAATATCGGACCAATGACGATATGGCACACCACACAGTCACCCTTTAGGATGCAATGGTGAGACGACACTGAGATGAGGGTTTTCCATACCCCAACGGCGCCAGTTTTGCTTGTTCACGTAAGCATTCAACTGAAAATGGGCCTCATCACTGAACCAAGTCTTGTGGTCTCTGATAGCATCGTTTCCAAGTTTCTCGATCATGTGGTTTGCGGAGTCTCTCCACCGCACAGTGTCCCCCTCATTGACTGCCCGGCACATTTGGATCTTGTACGGACGCAACAACATCGCATTCGCGAGCCTTTGTAATAATATTTTGGATATGCTTAACTGTTCGCACGCCTGTCGAGTGGATGCGGTTGGCTGATTCTCAAAGACTGCGCGGACATGCTCCCTGTTGTCATCGGTAACGACTGTGGATTTTCGTCGCGACGCCTTGCTTCTTGCATCCCAAACACTCCCGGTAGATTCAGATCTGTCAACAAAGAAAATCATTATGAGATGAGGACCAGAACGTCGACCATCTGATAGCTTCAAAATTACTGCGACTTTCGAGTGCTATATGTTACCGCGTGATAGCCACTTCACTAGGTGTTCTTTTCTTTCCGAATTCTGAGAGACATGTCCGTCGAACGGTGACATTACTGTGGCTATTCTCACAAAAAAAAAAAAAAAAAAGAAATGAAATGATCGTATGGCATTGTTGGCCGGGAGGCCCCATCCGGGGAAGATCGGCCACCGAGTACGAGTCTTATTCCTGTGGACGCCACACTGGACGGCTCGCATGCCGGTGATGAAGATGAAATGATGACGGGGACAACAAAACACCCAGTCCACAAGCGGAGAAAATCTCCAACCCGGCCGGGAATCGAACCTGGGCCTGTTGCATGGAAGCGAAGCACGTTACCATCCAGCTAATTTTTTCTCATAAAATTTTCTTACGATAAATAATCGTTCTTTCAGGGTCAGTGATTCCATATTGCTTCCCCTTTATTTCTGATGATCATACATTTACTTGAAATGTCAATATATGCGTTAGTAAAATATGGAAGAATTATATCAACACATGTGAACTCAGGGACTTAACATACTTTCTATTATGTTTTTTGGACCACCCTGTACGTTCTAAGTGAACTCATGTGGCATGGAACTAACTATAGGTTGTACTACCACCAACTATTCTTCAGTAATCCATTGTTGGAGATGATAGCCCAGACCATCTGACTTGTCCTGCATCATGAAATATTTCAGTTCGTTTTGTTGTTGTGCTGTAGTGTATAGCACCATTTTAAGAAAAGCAGTTACACTATGATGGGTAGTCGTAAAGCTCTGATTATCACCTCACCTGAAGATGGCATTAATGAGATGCCGAAACTGGTCGTGTAAATAAAATAACAATTTATGAAAACATACGGTGGTTGGTGATTTTTCTTTGGTAAATATCTGACCGGCCACTGTCCTGAACTCACGTTGGATCAACAGAGATCGAAAAAAATCAAGCTACAACCATAAAAATTGCTGATGATCAGCCCTTCTCCTCATGTTCACTCTTCAATGTGACACACTTTCTTCCAACGGCAGATGACTTGGCGGCGACCTTTGTTCTTTAAGTCTGCATTTTGGCTGTTCGGGAAGCGTTACGCGTTAAAACGGACTCGTTCTCAACATGGAAATATCAGTCATGCAATGATTTCTTCATGCGAGGAAAGTGGAAGAAGTCACTGGGGGCCATGTCTGGAGGACACGGTAGCGAGGCAAAATTTGACAGCCCAGACAAGCAGCATGTGCGGCTGTGTACGTGCATAATGGGCTGGGGTTTGTTGTCGAACACAAGGATCACCTTCGACAATCTCCCGTGAGTCTTCGTCTTGACAGCCTCTCCTATTTTCGCCAGGGAATTCTGGTAGTATGCTCCTGTTTTCGTTTGCACTAGCTAGCATAATCTGTTAGCACCACACCATAGACGCCCTAAAAACCACTCAGCATTACCTTGCCTGATAATGGTTGATCCTGTGCCTTTTCCACGGGTGGTGACTCAACATGTTTCCACTACTTGCTTTGTTTCTTTGTCTCAGAGCCATAGTGATACATTCAGTACTCGTCCATGATGAGTAGGCGACTAAAAAAAGTCATCTGGATTGGCCTGACACAGCCACATTTTCAATGCTGCTGTGGATCGCTGGGCTTTCATAATAGGTGTGAGCAGTCACGGTACACAACTGACAACAGCCTATCCATGATCAAAATGTCATGCCAAACACTGAAAACTTACCCTTGACTGATTTCCTTTTTTCCCACTATTACCTCGATTGTGATACACTGGTCTCTCAGCACCTGGGCATCAACTTTTCCGCAAGGAGATGGTCTGCCACTTCATTATTCGTCCTTCAGACATGTCTGACCATACTGGAAGTATCTGCGGCGCCATAGTAGGGTGTCATATGATGACGTATTGTTACCGTACACTTCTACGAACTCGGTATGGATATTTGCTGTGTTTTCCCCTTCTGATACAGAAACCAAATCACCGCACAGTACTCCGTTATTTCAATGGGCTGCGCCCGGTTTCTTACACTACTGGCCATTCAAATTGCTACACCATTAAGATGACGTGCTACAGACGCGAAATTTAACCGACAGGAAGAAGATCTGTCGTATGCAAATGATTAGCTGTTCAGAGCATTCACACAAGGTTGGCGCCGACGGTGACGCCTACAACGTGTTGACATGAGGAAAGTTTCCAACAGATTTCTCATACACAAACAGCAGTTGACCGGCGTTGCCTGGTGAAACGTTGTCGTGATGCCTCGTGTAAGGAGGAGAAATGCGTACCGTCACGTTTCCGACTTTGATAAAGGTCGGATTGTAGCCTGTCGCCATGGCGGTTTATCGTATCGCGACATTGAGTGGAGACGTACCATGTGCAACATAGTCACTTGCCGTTGGCGGAGAGTAGCCAGAATACTGCCGTCCTAGCTCCGCCTGATGCATATGCAGCCAAGTGGTTACCTGTGGCTGCCGGATAGTCTATGCACTAGAGGTTGTGATGTGGGTCACAATTTTCCTCCCTTCCCCTCCCCCCACACTCCCCCTAGGGAGAGAGGCAAAGCCTGTTCTTCTGCAGCCAGTATGATGCGCAGATGAGGTCCATTTCCATCCCGACTTCTGAATTATCCCGGCTAGGCTCCAACACCATAAGTTCCATTCATGGTGGGCAACAGCAGTTATTGATGGCTGCAGTTCTGCGAATCCTTCTTCCCCTTCCAAGCATATGTGATGACTTCACAAGGGACATCGCCATCTGCAGCCAGTTTGCAGATGACAGTCCCAGGATACCATTCTGTTTTCCTGACACGCACCTCAGAACAATATCGCTTCCTTAATCCCGACTCTATGCCAATAGTTCCTCCCTGTATTTGAGGTGCAGTGAGGGAATGGCGGGTCCTCGTGTTCCTATCACAAAGCATCTCAGTGGAGCAAGTTTCAGAAGACTTTGGAATGTCCTTACGTCTCAGAATTATATGTACTTGTGAAAGGCTGTCCTCATGTGAGAGCCCTCGTACTGGATGGGAAATTAATCTCAGGGTCACTTGTTAGATTTAGCTACTGGCTCTAGCCTATTGTTGTAGCAAGACGTGGCTAATGTGCACTCTCTTCGGTAGCTCGTGTGCCAACCCTTGGCAATAGGTGACGTGAGAAGGCCAGTAAAATGATTATATTGAATTTCTGTAGCCCAATGGATAATGACTTTACAACGCGTGAATACACTACGGGCATACAGGCTCAAATGGAAGATAATCTCGTGAGCAGTGCAAATAATAGTAACAAGGTGAGGGGACAATCCTCCTTCAGTTATCAGTAACTACGAAGCTCATGATCATTGTTATTCTCATTCGGGATTTTATTAAAAAGACTGGGACAAAGAAATGGCGAGGAAGTTTAACGAACGTTTACTAAATTGCATGATTATATTGTTGATTTATTACTCCACACATCATGAGACTCTCACTATTTCACAAATATCTATTACTAGTGTCAAGTGGACTCTATCATTTACCTAAAACGACATATACATTTCGGAATGAAACATCTTGGCTATAAATTAATCAGATACAGATACAGGTCGATTTATCAGAGTGTGGACGACGAGACGGATGTCAGGATCAGAGCCACACGTGTGACAAACACAAGAGATGCATGCTTCTGTGATCTGACTAAATTGGAACTTATGATAGGACCTAGAGCACACCGCGGTGCAACAAAGAGGTTTGCGTTGTTCGCGAATTTGTCACTGACACATACTAAAGTACAAAAAGGGCACGAACCTTCCACATATGTGCGCAACCAACTTCTTACTAGCTCTTCTTTAAAACATGGCCCAATTAATATTATGGGAACGGGCACATTTACCATAGGGCACTTGGTGGTGGATGGACAAAATGCACGTCACGTAAAACTCATAAATCCGTCAAAATTCGATTTACGGGGGCATATGGGGATTCATTGACCGCTGAAAATTTGGGTCCGCGTAAGAAACACTGTTAAAATGACATAGCGTGTAGTTGGAGTATAAATGGTGTTTGATAGCCAAAATCTTTCAGGTGCGTAAAAATATTATAGCTCCGTCAAAATGCGATTTAGATGGGTATACGGGGACTCACTGAACTCCGAAAGAAAATATCTGTCTTATAAACATAGTTAAAAGGAGTTTGCAGGAATCTTGGGAACATGTGGTGCTGATGGCCAGAATCTATCAGTTGCATAACATCATATAAAATCGTCAAAATTCTTTTTAGGCGGATGTGCAGGGACTCAATGAATCCAGAAAGAAAAGATCTGTGGGATAAACTTAGCTGAAGTGGATTACCATGAACTCTGAGTACGCGTGATGGCTGATGGCTAGAATTGGGACCAAACGAATGAATAATAATGTAATTTGCAATGCAATGCACTGCTACATCTTTACGCTGCAGATTCTAGCACAACACTTGGGTCTAGCGGTCACTTCTTAGAACAAAGCATGATACGATCTGTCACATGAATTTACACTGAAAATGCCGAATAACCACGATTCGCGAATAGTACAAATTTTCACAATGAACTACTTATTGAACGACTTATACGAACTAACTGAAATACCAAGTTAGATACAGTGGGCGTACAAAAGTTTGGAAACACTAAAAATACAACACATTACAACCCCTAATGTGGAGCAGGAAAACCGTTGGCATTCAGAACAGTTTCCAGACGCCTCGGTTAAATACAGGCCTGATGCCTTTCAAGGGAATTTTATACCATTCTCCCTGCAAAACAGTGACAATTTCGGAGAACGATGATGGACGTAGACAGCGATTACGCACCTCCCTCTCCAAAGTAGACCACAAAGGCTCAAAAATACTGACATATGGGAGTTATGATGGCCAGAGGGGATGGGACAACTCACAAACCCAGACCTGGATTATGCGAGCTGTGTGAACAGCGACTCTTTCTTCTTAGAACACAGCATCAACATGGGGGAACAAACATTGTACCATGCGATGGACCTGGCCAGCCATAATGGTCACATAACCCTTGGAAGTAATGTGATCATGCAGAGTAATCATGGGGCCCATGGGATACCATGATATGGCTGTCCAAACCATCACCGAACCCCCGCCATGCTTCACTCTCAGGATGCAAACTCGACCAGAAGATGGAAACAGTGTGAAACAAGACTCATCCGAGCGACTTTCATCCATTGCTCTATAGCCCAAATTGTACGGCTTTGAACCACATTTCCGACCACCAGCATTTGCGTTACTGATGTTTGATTTTAGAAAACCAGGCCAGCCTGAAATTGTCTGCTTATGGAGCTCTCTTCGTGTTGCTTTTGTGCTGACAGGGTTTGTGAGTGCGTCATTCAGTTCTGTAGCTAATTTTTCAGTTGTCATCTTACTTTTCGTCACAATTGTCTTGAAAGATCATCTGCAACAAGCGCGTAACAAACACATTCGACCACATTACGACTTAGCGGACGATGTTTTTCCAGTTTCCCAGTATGTGTTACAAACATTTCATATGGTGTCTTTTGATATACTGAACACTTCAGCTAGTTTGGTTATGGGACCACACACTATAAGAGTACCAACAATTCGCTCACATTCGAATTCATTTAGCTCCAACACAATGCACAGAACAGTTACTACGACTGACACTTGAAACATATTGAAAATATTGCACAGGTGCTGTTTGTGGTCAAATGGAACAGTACAAAATGAAGGCTTGGGTAGATTCTGCGTTTATGTTCAAGCATGTATTTCTCACAGTGTTTCCATAATTTTGTCCAACCCCTTTAAGTTCACAAAATACTTTGTTCATGATCTGAGACCAGAGCAAGCCAAATACATCCGTTACTTGTCAACCCCAGGTGTACAGTGAGTTATCAACGAGATGACGAAAACACAGCCATTGGCCGTTATTTCGTCTAGGTGAAAAGAGATTTTCACACACACACACACACACACACACACACACACACACAAAAATTGTTCAAATGGCTCTGAGCACTATGGGACTCATCTGCTGTGGTTATCAGTCCCCTAGAACTTAGAACTACTTAAACCTAACTAACCTAAGGACATCACACACATGCATGCCCGAGGCAGGATTCGAACCTGCGACCGTAGCAGTTGCACGGTTCCGGACTGCGCGCCTAGAACCGCGAGACCACCGCGGCCGGCACACACACACACACACACACACACACACACACACACATATATATATATATATATATATATATATATATGACCTGTGTCTCGCCAGACTACACACATTTTCTTCAAAGTCCACACCTTTGCGAACCATGTGCGGGAACATTTCGCAGTATTCATACTTCGGTCCGAATCGTCCTCGTCCATCGTGTGTAGCAGTCTTGGAATTCACAGGTTCCACTTCGCATCCTTAAGAATGCTTCTTACACTTGGCTACATCATGCCACTTTCACGATCTCCGTTGGTTCAACAATTTTTGTGATGATGAGATATAATTTCTGCAACATCGCATACTGGACGCTGGAGTTGTACCTGTTGGTAATCTACCACGTGTTGACTACTGGACAACTGTAACAGCTCCGTCGGCTTCGAGGTTGTCATGAATAGAGGCAACTATTCGACTTGTTAGTGGCCGCGTTAGAAACTTTGTTCTGCCACTGCCGTTCTACGTCGTGAATGTCCTAATCCTTCCAGTACCGCTTCAGTATAGCCCTGTGTTTGGCAACTACAACCAACCTAAGCCATTATTGCCACTCAGCGGTCTCCCATAGTTGCGTCATCCCTCACCACCCTTACATATGAGGCGCAATTTGTCAGCACCCATGGAATATTTAATAGTTACACTGCACTTGCGCATGAGATTAGTTACTGTAAGTCATTTTTATCCGCAATTATTAAATACAAGCAATGAGTAGATTTACGCTAATCTTCCTTCCACATCTTCTGAGTGAAATTGATCTCAAGAATATGGAAAACGTAAAACACTTCAAACATTTTTTTTTCGTTTAAACATTAATCAAGAAGTTTACTATAAACGTCTAAATACATACATTTTAAAGTTCATAATATAACTCCTAGCCTAGCCAAGCACCGTCGAAACAGAAGGAGTTTGCAAGACTTGCTTGAAAACGTTACATTTCTGCATTGCATCTCTGGTGAAGTCAGTCATAACACATCTTTCATATCACGCGATATAGTGAACGTGCCTGAATTGATTCTGCTAAGAGAGATATCAATAGAGTACAGAGACTCAGCAACATATATATATATATATATATATATATTAAAGGTCACTCTAAAACCGCACTTTATTAGTGGATAAACTATTTATGGTTGCTAACAAATATCTAAAAAGTGTATTTCTGGATAATGGACACTTTTCTGGACCGACGTAAGCGTTTGAACATTATACATACTTATTATGATTGTTGTTGTTGCTGTGGTCTTCAGTCCTGAGACTGATTTCAAGCAGCTCTCCATGCTACTCTATCCTGTGCAAACTTCTTCATCTCCTAGTACTTACTGCAGCCTACATCCTTCTGAATCTGGTTAGTGTATTCATCTCTTGGTCTCCCTCTACGATTTTTACCCTCCACGCTGCCCTCCAATGCTAAATTTGTGATCCCTTGATGCCTCAGAACATGTCCTAACAACCGGTACCTTCTTCTTGTCAAGTTGTGCCACAACTCCTCTTCTCCCCAATTCTATTCAATACCTCCTCGTTAGTTATGTGATCTACCCATCTAATAGTCGGCATTCTTCTGTAGCACCACATTTCGAAAGCTTCTATTCTCTTCTTGTGCAAACTATTTATCGTCCTAGTTTCACTTCCATACATGGCTACCCTCCATACAATTACTTTCAGAAACGACTTCCTGACACTTAAATCTATACTCGATGTTAACAAATTTCTCTTCTTCAGAAACGCTTTCCTTGCCATTGGCAGTCTACACTTTATATCCTCTCTACTTCGACCATCACCAGTTATTTTATTCCTCGAATAACAAAACTTCTTTACTACTTTAAGTGTCTCATTTCCTAATCTAATTCCCTCAGCGTCACCAGACTTAATTCGACTACATTCCATTGTCCTCGTTTTGCTTTTGTTGATGTTCATTTTATATCCTCCCTTCAAGACACTGTCCATTCCGTTCAACCTGCTCTTCCAAATCCTTTGCTGTCTCTGACAGAATTACAATGTCATCGGCGAACCTCTAAGTTTTTATTTCTTCTCCATGGATTTTAATACCTACTCCGAATTTTTCTTTTGTTTCCTTTACTGCTTGCTCGATATACAGATTGAACTACATCGGGGAGAGGCTACAACCCTGTCTCACTCCCTTCCCAACCCCTGCTTCCCTTTCATACCCCTCGACTATTATAACTGCCATCTGGTTTCTGTACAAATTGTAAATAGCCTTTCGCTTCTTGTATTTTACCCCTGCCACCTTTAGAATTTGAAAGAGAGTATTCCAGTCAACATTGTCAAAAACATTCTCTAAGTCTACAAATGCAAGAAACGTAGGTTTGCTTTCCTTAATCTATTTTCTAAGATTAGTCGTAGGGTCAGTATTGCCTCACGTGTTCCAACATTTCTACGTAATCCAAACTGATCTTCCCCGAGGTCGGCTTCTACCACTTTTTCCATTCGTCTGTAAAGAATTCGCGTTAGTATTTTGCAGCCGTGACTTAATAAACTGATAGTTCGGTAATTTTCACATCTGTCAACACCTGCTTTCTGTGGGATTGGAATTATTATATTCTTCTTGAAGTCTGAGGATATTTCACCTGTCTCATACATCTTGCTCACCAGATGGTAGAGTTTTGTCAGGACTGGCTCTCCCAAGGCCGTCAGTAGTTCTAATGGAATGTTTTCTACTCCCGGGGCTTTGTTTCGACTTAGCTCTTACAGTGCTCTATCAAACTCTGCACGCGGTATCATATCTCCCATTTCATCTTCATCTACATCCTCTTCCATTTCCATAATATTGTCCTCAAGTACATCGCCCTTGTATAGACCCTCTATGTTCTCCATCCACCTTTCTGCTTTCCCTTCTTTGCTTGGAACTGGGTTTCCATCTGAGCTCTTCATATTCATACAAGTGGCTCTATTTTCTCCAGAGGTCTCTTTAATTTTCCTGTAGGCAGTATCTATCTTGCCCCTAGTGAGATAAACCTCTACATCCTTGCATTTTTCCTCTAGCCATCCCTGCTTAGCCATTTTGCACTTCCTGTCGATCTCATTATGATTATACATACTTATATAAATGACAAGCTGAGTACTCAGCATTGACTGGGTGTGTATTTACTCCAGTCTGCTATTAGTTCGCCTCCTACTTTCCCCCCTCTGTCCGTCTCCTCCTCCGCCCTTCTCTTTCCACGCTATCCTGCTCACTCCAATATGAGGCTGATGGTTCTAATCCCATAGGATTTCTTTCCACACCATAAATAAGTTTGTGCCAAATTTGATTGAAATCGTTCCAGAGGTTTAGGATGAGCTCTTTACCCATGGATTTTCCCGCGTACCCACATATCAAATGTATTTCATGTGTAATTATAATTAAAATATTTCATCCTGCAATTTTATTTTCATGTAGCTGAATGTTTGTGACGTGATATTTCCTGAACTGTGTGCTGCACAAATGGTTCAAATGGCTCTGAGCGCTATGGGACTTAACATCTGAGGTCATCATTCCCATAGACTTAGAACTACTTAAACCTAACTAACCTGAGGACATCACACACATCCATGCGGCCGGCTGTGTGCTGCACAATGATATCATTTTGCAGGTACATCCAGTGGTACAGTTGGCTACTGTTGGCGAAATGTGTTGTGAATAGAGTTAGTAGTAAAGAAATAATAACTTAAATCGTCACTCCCACCCTTGCCCGTGCTCCAACCCCTTTGATAGGTAGGTGGTTCTTAGCGCCACAGAGATTATTTCCAGACAGTAAGTGATGTGGGTCCCGAGTTTAGTTGAATTCACACCATTGGTTTAGGAGGACATGTAGAACATACATACATACATATATCCACTTTTATAATATGTGTGGATTCTGTGAACTGAGCTATTTATTTGAAAGAGAGATGATGATGTTTGAGGGTGTTGAAAGAGAGAGATACACTAACTATTGCAAATTTCATTAAGGAAGAAGTACGAGGGCCTGCAGAAAAGTAATCTTTCGGAATTTGTTATGTGAAAACACATACGGCTCATTACATAAAGAATTTTTGCTATCGTTCTATAATATATCTTTGTTGTTCAGTTCTATATATTTCCAGTCCTCTACCGCTAGAGAGCTCCGAACTGTAGCGTGTAACATGGCGGTGTGTAATGAATCTATGTCGGGTCGGTGCGCGAGGAACAGCGTGCTGTAGTTGAGTTACGAACACGAAGAGTTCGTCCACACATGGAAGACCCTCAATTTCAGCATGGCAATGCCAGACCACGCACGAGCGCTATCACATCGGCAATAATCCGACGCTTTCGGGTCATTATCTTCGATCATCCTCTATACAGTTCCGACTTGGCTCCATCCGATTTTTATCTGTTTCCAGAAGATAAATGGTTCAAATGGCTTTGAGCACTATGGGACTTAGCTTCTAAGGTCATCAGTCCCCTGGAACTTAGAACTACTTAAACTTAACTAACTTAAGGACATCACACACATCCATGCCCGAGACAGGATTCGAACCTGCGACCGAAGCGGTCGCACGGTTCCTGACTGTAGCGCCTAGAACCGATCCAGAAGTTAAAGGACGCCTTCGAGGACTTCACTTTGATAGTAAGCACAGGCGAGGTTGTGACTCGGTCATCAAAGTCAAGCATTCTGCAGTGATAGTATTAGCAAACAGATATCTCGTTGTGAGAAATCTGTTCGTCGCCAGGGTGACTATGTCGAGAGACAAATATGTAGATGTGAGGAATAAAGATGTAAATGTTAATAAAATTTGTTTCATTTAAAAAATCTTTACGAGTTTTCACATTACTTTTCCGCTGGCCCTGCTAAAATTAAAAGCAGTAGTTAGTGTACCTAGTTATTTCAGTACGTTCCTGAATTCAAAATCCAACAGATGAGACAGGTTCAATAAAACTACATTTTCAGCACAGAGAGACATGTCATTGATGCCACAGCTCAAATTACAGGAATGCTTAATTGACCACAATAAGACCTATTACATGAATCAAGTGAGTCAAAGGAGGACCACGTCACTTAAGATCTTTGAAGGAAGCAGTAGTGTATCTGTTCTTTTGTAAATTTATATTACGTAACTTTTTTATGACATGTTCTACATTCCTGTGAATCTATACATGTCATGGATCTATAAAACGAAAAGTCTTTCTGTCTACCTCTCTACAGTTAGTTAGAGATGGTACTTTTCACTATACGACAGCATCAGGATCAGTCTGAGGCTCTTGATGATCAGACCTGATAACTTCTATATGTACACTGTTACGTTTTGTTGGAGTACATGCAATATTGCTTTCGTTTGTGGTCGACATTCGCATCTAGTCAAACTTACTGGCTTTGAAGAGTCAAAAGTTCTTCCAAACAATTATAAATTTCAAAAATTTCTCCATATGATCAGATTTTCATTATTAGACGCCAGTGTGTCGCAACGGAAACGCCTTTGAGCAGTGTACGCAGACGAAACGTAGCTATTCTGTTTGAAAAATGATGCGCGTGAAAAAGCTGTGTTTCCTGAGTCAAAGCTGATTCTGTCAGATGTGGCCGAGCGGTTCTATGCGCTTCAGTCCGGAACCGCGCTGCTTCTACGGTCGCAGGTTCGAATCCTGCCTCGGGCATGGATGTGTGTGATGTCCTTTGGTTAGTTTGGTTTAAGTAGTTCTACGTCTATGGAACTGATGACCTCAGATGTTAAGTCCCATAGTGTTTAGAGCCATTTGAGCCATTTTTTTTTATTTTGTCAGAGGAGGGACTTCTTTCAGAGCAACACCATTAAACTTAGAATAAGCTCTAGGATTCTGGAAGAAATATACGTTTGGGTATATGTGTTTCTTTGTATACGCCCTAAACTTTTAAACGTAATGCACCAGCGTTTTTTTCCAGTTGCGTTAGATTGTTTGCTGCATTATAGATCTTTGATGTGCCTGAGTTTGGAAAGGGGCTAATTCGACATCATGTTCGATTATAGAAAGTAATCGAAATTATGTCGTACTGGCGCCTTGTTAGCCCTGAGCAGTCCAAGCAAGTTTTTTGTGAATAGAGAGAGATGAGACGATAGTATGGCATTGTTGGCCGGGAGGCCCGATCCGGGGGAGTTGGGCCGCCGTATTGCAAGTTCTCTTTATTTGACGTCACATCGGCGACTTGCGAGTCAATGATGATGATAATGATGAAGAAGGACACACAACACCCGTCCCCTGCCGGGAATCGAACCCGGGCCCCCTGCGTGGTAGGCGGTAACGCTACCGCTACGCTACGGAGGCGGACTGTTTGTCAATAGTAATTGACCTTATTTCAGTATTTCCCATTTGAGAAGGCACGTGGGACTCGATGTATGTAGTGGTTGGATCGTTATGGTTAATTGCATTTTCAAACACAGAATTTTTCCTTCTGTTTCTGACCCAGTAAATCAACCTAAGTCTTGCAACTACGGGAAATCGCCATTTTGCTGTGCTGTAATGTGCAACTGAACTAACTGAGACTGGTTTTCATGTGGTAAAAAGACAAGAGCGTCGAGATGGACAAAATGTCATTCACCGGCGCATGATGAATTTAATCACACAATTTCTTTCTGACAAGTTCGGTAAAATTGTCAGAGATCTGCCATTGCCACGGACATGCAATTCACCGTGTGCTGTAGAAGCTCTTTCCGAGATATAAGCCGGTCCTTCAGTCGACGATGTTTCCCGAACACTGGTTTTGCTCATGTGGGCAGTTTTAGAAAGAGCGTCAGGCCCCGAGGGAGTCCCATTTACATTTAAACTACGATTCTCCGCGATCCCTTTCTACATCGCATAAACGATCTAATTCAATTTGTTTCTGACTTTGCCCTGCGGCTTAGCTTATTCTTTGAAGATGCGGACTTGTTTACACTTGGCTGCCCGCCGGCGATTCGTCGGACTGCGCGAGGGCCGGACGATAGATGGAAATTGAATTCAGCTAAACGATTACTTGGGGTTTTATCTCTTTGTGCGCCGACTTCCACGGAATTAATCACGACAGACGAGCGAGCTCGCATCCGAGTGGGCGTTCTTTCTGCTGCACTGGCTTTGACACAGAAGAGAGCCGTCCATGCAAAGAGTGTGAAGGTAGAGACACTCAACTCTCGCCATGTGCTGACGTTTGCAAAGTGTGATACGATCTATGCGTTACCTGTTAAGTTGTCTTCCAAGTTAATGATCTTTCCTTCGTGGTGGACCACATTCATGTAGAATTTTTTTGACAGAAATTTCCGCCATTTGGCTTTTAATTGTTCATTTGTTATACACAATTATGATTTTAGCTTATAGCCATTCGCAAGTGCACATTGAGAAGTCAACATAAATCTGACCCGTCTGCAACATGTCATCGTTGAAAAAAACAGATTTATGGTTTTATAGACCAGCTGTCATATTACAGGATGTGAGTTCATATCTAAGATACGTAATATGGCTGACATTGTTCACAGTATAGCGTATTTAACAGCCAATGCATTCTCGTGACCTGCATTTCTCACTCTTTTCATCAACTGACAAATATGCACCTGGGAATGGCTACAAATCCGAAAACATGATTGTGTAAAATAAATGAAAAATTGACAGTCAATGGCAGAAATTTCTTTCAAAAATTATCTTTTGAGTGATTGCTTGCTTGCTTGCTTGCTCTTGAAACATAGTTGCGAAATTCACTCTTTCATGTAAACAACTATAGTTCGTTTTTTGGGTATAAATGAAATATGACACATAAGCTGTTGTCAGAAATTTAATAAGATTTTATACCAATTCAAGACTAACACTGATAACGACACTACAGGGAATAAACACAAAGAGAAAGGAAGTAGCAATCAAGTTACACTGAGTGACACAAAAACTTCACGAGTCTGGAAAAGAAAGTTTACTGAAACAATAAGGATAAAAATGGAAAACATGCTCTAGTCACAGTGAAGGTGATATCACGAGAAATAAGTAGGAGAGGCATTCTGGTATGTGAATTACATTATGGTGTGGTTCTGCTGGAACTCCTATACTTTTTTGCTGTGCAACACTGTCCAGGTGATGACAGCCACTGCAGAACACTTCGTTTCCTTATTCCAACAACAAACTGTGACAGGTTATATGACACATTTTTGATAACAGAAGTAAAACTGCAAGAATTTAATGGAAAATGAAACTGACCTCTCATTTACAAGGCATTAAGCAGTAATGAAGTAAAGAAATTAATTTTTAACTATTTAGGTAACTGGAAAAAATATTTCTTGGATTTATACTTTCTAAAAACCCTTGCTTTTAACATAATCAATAACCTACAAAAAATGGTTTATGATTTTACTGTACAGCAAGAAACAAGAAATATTTTTGTTTTATACGCCAAACCACTCTAAAATCATACAACAAAAATTGTAACAGAGGATGTATGAGCTGAATTGGCATGGAATTTTTACCTTGTCTTGTATCATGCTCATGAAGATCCAAGTTCTTTTTTTTTACTCACTTGTTTGCTATTGCACAAATGTGCAGAATCAAGTGATCTATGCTCGTTTCACTTTCTTGAAAATGATGTATTGCTCTCAATACTGTCTTCTTTATTCTTACAAAATATCTAGCATAGTTGGTATTTTTCCCAACAGTATGATTTTGAGGTTAAAATTTCATGCTGAAAAACACTGGGCAAATGAGCATGGTAAGCAGTTTTAAGAGTGTGAAAGGTTGTTTCATTGGAAAGATATGTAATAATTAGATTGGAATCCGTATGGTCCCATTACATGCAGCGATCACTGAATGTACACAATAGAGAGAGAGAGAGAGAGAGAGAAACAAAACAAAACAGCTATCGATCGCGAAACCCGTCGTTTTATTACAAGAGATATATATTTTATCTTCAGTGTTAAAAATTACACAACAGGAGCATCTGGAGCAAATATAAGGTAGTGAGCAACGAAACTTAAATGCAAACATAAGCACCACATTGTGGAATATTGGTTGATGTAGATCGTACAGGAGTGTAACAGGAACTAAATCTGATACTAACATCACTAAATAGGAAGAAAATGTGATGTCAGAGATGTGTGGCGCCCTCTATTGAAGGATTGGTGAATAGCTAAATAACAGTGGAATTATGGCGTTAATATGTTTTTGCAATCTGTATGATTATGATCAGGGAGGGCACATGATGTTTTATTGTACTATTTTACTGCCTTTATTTTACTTATTTGCTCATTTTTATGCGCCACTGGCTAGCCAGACAGCTGCCGTCATTGTAGTGTTTATACTGTAAGCTCACAGATGCTGATAATGTATTTTTACGATCTCTATGATGTTAATTTATGCCCAGGAAGGGCACAACGTATTTTCTTGTGCCATTTTCATTCCTTTAAATTTTAATTATTTTGGTACACTATTTTTAATATTACTCTTTTGGAGTGTATCGAATTGTAAATGGATTAGTTTGTAATGCAAAAATAAATTACATGCCATCCTGAATTAATTGTTATTGAGCATGCTATACTTGTGGCTCCACATATGTGATTTTTTCCCCATAGTTTAACCATTATTTGTTGTTTTATTGCCCAGAAAATTTTAAAAAAATTTAAAAGTTATATAACTTGACTATTATTTAATTATTCACCGGTGTCTCAATAGAGGGCACCACACATCTCTGACGTAAAATTTTTTTCTGTTCAGCGATGTAAGTAATAGTTTCCATTAATATTAGACGCCCATATGTTCTACATCGCCCAATATTGTTTACTGTGTGACGCTTGTGACTAATGTCACCTGTTTTTATGGAATGTAACGGTGTGGTGCTCATATTTGTACTTACGTTTTGTTGTGTGCCAGTGTAAAACCAAGTGTAGCTACATACTGTGGTTATTTGTGTAAGTAGCTTAATAATGCACGTTAAGAAGCAATCTGATGTGAATACACAAGGCAGTGCACTCATCAGAACTGTATACAAGGTGGTCCATTGATAGTGATAGGGCCAAATATCTCACGAAGTAAGCATCAAACAAAAAAACTACAAAGAACGGAACTCGTATAGATTGAAGGGGGAAACCAGATGGCACTATGGTTGGCCCATTAGATGGCGCTGCCATAGGTCAAACGAATACCAACTGGTTTTTTTAAAAAGGGAACCCCCATTTTTTATTACATATTCGTGTAATACGTAAAGAAATTTGAATATTTTAGCTCGACCACTTTTTTCGCTTTGTGATAGATGGCGCTGTAGTAGTCACAAACATATGGCTCACAATTTTAGATGAACAGTTGGTAACAGGTAGGCTTTTTAAATTAAAATACAGAACGTAGGTACGTTTGAACATTTTATTTCGGTTGTTCCAAAGTGATACATGTAACTTTGTGAACTTGTCATATCTGAGAACGCATGCTGTTGCAGCGTGATTACCTGTAAATACGACATTAATGCAATAAATGCTCAAAATGATGTCCGTCAACCTCAATGCATTTGGCAATACGTGTAACGACATTCCTCTCAACAGCTAGTAGTTCGCCCTCCGTAATGTTCAAACATGCATTGACAATGCGCTGACGCATGCTGTCAGGCGTTGTCGGTGGATCACGATAGCAAATATCTTTCAAATTTCCCCACAGAAAGAAATCCGGGGACGTCAGATCCGGTGAACGTGCGGGCCATGGTATGGTGCTTCGACACCAATCCACCTGTCATGAAATATGCTATTCAATACCGCTTCAACCGCACGCGAGCTATGTGCCGGACATCCATCATGTAGGAAGTATATCGCCATTCTGTCATGGAGTGAAACATCTTGTAGTAACATCGGTAGAACATTACGTAGGAAATCAGCATACATTGCACCATTTAGATTGCCATCGATAAAATGGGGGCCAGTTATCCTTCCTCCCATAATGCCGCACCATACATTAACCCGACAAGGCCGCTGATGTTCCACTTGTCGCAGCCATCGTGGATTTTCCGTAGCCCAATAGTACATATTATGCCGGTTTACGTTACCGCTGTTGGTGAATTACGCTTCGCCGCTGAATAGAACGCGTGCAAAAAGTCTGTCATCATCCCGTAATTTCTCTTGTGCCCAGTGGCAGAACTGTACACGACGTTCAAAGTCGTCGCCATGCAATTCCTGGTGCACAGAAATATGGTATGGGTGCAATCGATGTTGATGTAGCATTCTCAACACCAAAGTTTTTGAGATTCAGGATTCTCGCGCAATTTGTCTGCTACTAATGTGCGGGTTAGCCGCGACAGCAGCTAAAACTCCTACTTGGGCATCATAATTTGTTGCAGGTCGTGGTTGACGTTTCACATGTGGCTGAACACCTCCTGTTTCCTTAAATAACGTAACTATCCGGCGAACGGTCCGCACACTTGGATGATGTCTTTGGGCATTTTGATCACAATAGCCATACATCAACACGATTTCGACCTTTTCCGCAATTGGTAAACGGTCCATTTTAACACGGGTAATGTATCACCCAGCAAATGGCATCCGCACTGAGGGAATGTTAGGTGGTACCACGTAATTATACGTTTGTGACTATTACAGCGCCATCTATCACAAAGCGAAAAAAGTGGTGCAACTAAAACATTCATATTTCTTTACGTACTACAAGAATATTTAATAAAAATGGGGGTTCGTATTTAAAAAAAACGCAGTTGATATCCGTTTGACCTATGGCAGCGCCATCTAGCGGGCCAACCATAGCTCCATCTGGTTTCCCCCTTCAAGCTAGACAAGTTTCGTTTTCTGTAATTTTTTCGTTTGACGCTTATTTCGTGAGATATTTGGCCCGGTCACGATCAGTGGACCACCCTGTGTAGCTGCACTTGGCCCACAAGATAATGTTTCTGTAACACCTCCATCTGAAGATGAGCCTGCAGTGGCTCGAAAACATGTTCGTGGTTGAATAAATCGCAAAAGAGCTACTGGTAGCATATTTATTATCAGATAAACGCCAATATTGAGTGAGGTCATATCGAAAATCTACTAAAGGTATTTCAATTGACACTGTTATCAAAACCAAAACTGTATACTGACACGATATAAACTGAACTGCTGTAGCTAGGCAATGATTCCTATTTGCCGGATCACTTCCTCAAAGTTAAACCTCAATATCACACGTGAATTACGTGGCTGACATGGATACGAGCGAATGCAAATAATTACTCCAGTGTAATATGGACCTGAAGTACGCTTCGACATTAAACGCCTGAGGAATGCGTCATTTACCTTTCGCAGAATGCAGCGATAAACTCGGCGGCGGTCGGCTGTTACGTGAGTCGCCTCTCGTACCCGCTGACTGAATTTATAAAGTCTAAAACGTCCGGATGTTTTCGTGAATCGGAAAACTGTATACGTCCCCGGCTAAGACAAATGGTTTTGTACATTCGTCAAGGTTGGACGACGTTCACTATGTTGCCCTCAAAAATGCTCACAAGAACGTCAACAGCTCTTCTCGTGTCCTCTACTGCGGAGACGTACGAGGAATCCAGCACAAATTCCGATGGCTCAGAGCTTCGTGAATCAGCAAAGTGTTCACAGAAAAATACCTCTGTCGGCGTCACAACAGAACGTGAAGTGCTCCGTGGAACACACGACACCCCCAGAGAGAGAGAGAGAGAGAGAGAGAGAGAGAGAGAGAGAGCCCTCAATTATTCCTACGTAATTGAATATATTGTCGCTAATTTCCCTCACTGTACTGCAGCTTCGCTTCTTTCCACAACTGGTATCGGCCAATGACAGTCATCACTTACTCGACCAATGAGGATCTCTGAAACGAGGCCAGATGCTCAGCCTGCGAAGCACACGCACTATCCTCGGTAGTATAATGTGATTTTACTGTTTACTGAAGGCCTATGACGCTGCAATTTTTGCCTTCGTCTCTCACAAATCCAAGGGCTGCGTCCACTGTCCATTAATTGGTCTCCTGCTGTGAGAATCGCTGTGTTATGATTCGCTGAGTGTATTTCCCTGTCGCACTACTGCATTGTCAACTGGCAAAACCTCTTTCACTTCAGTTCCACTTTATAACCAAAATGTTACGTATTTATCTGCATACTAAAGATGTAGGAACTGTTAGTACTGCATACATGCAAGCCACATATGTTCTTATTACACTTCATACTAAGCAAATTACCTGATTGCGTTCAAAGTGTGGTTTGTGGCACATCAAACAAATCGGCTTAACGAGTAGAATCAACCTAACGAGAAAATTAACACGTTGGGTGGTAAATATTACCCCTCCACATTACAGGTGGATGCTAATTGGTGCCCAGACAATTTTGATGAGATAGTGTATAATTAGAAATATTCTATTATATTAGAGCGTCACCAACATTCCTTCACAGAAGTTATTGAGCAAATTACCTGATTGCGTTCAAAGTGTGGCTTGTGGCACATCAAACAAATCAGCTTAACGAGTAGAATCAACCTAACGAGAAAATTAACACGTTGGGTGGTAAATATTACCCCTCCACATTACAGGTGGATGCTAATTGGTGCCCAGACAATTTTGATGAGATAGTGTATAATTAGAAATATTCTATTATATTAGAGCATCGCCAACATTCCTTCACAGAAGTTATTGAGCAAATTACCTGATTGCGTTCAAAGTGTGGCTTGTGGCACATCAAACAAATCGGCTTAACGAGTAGAATCAACCTAACGAGAAAATTAACACGTTGGGTGGTAAATATTACCCTTCCACATTACAGGTGGATGCTAATTGGTGCCCAGACACTTTTAATGAGATAGTGTATAATTAGAAATATTCTATTATATTAGAGCGTCACCAACATTCCTTCACAGAAGTTATTGAGCAAATTACCTGATTGCGTTCAAAGTGTGGCTTGTGGCACATCAAACAAATCGGCTTAACGAGTAGAATCAACCTAACGAGAAAATTAACACGTTGGGTGGTAAATATTACCCTTCCACATTACAGGTGGATGCTAATTGGTGCCCAGACAATTTTGATGAGATAGTGTATAATTAGAAATATTCTATTATATTAGAGCGTCACCAACATTCCTTCACAGAAGTTATTGAGCAAATTACCTGATTGCGTTCAAAGTGTGGCTTGTGGCACATCAAACAAATCGGCTTAACGAGTAGAATCAACCTAACGAGAAAATTAACACGTTGGGTGGTAAATATTACCCTTCCACATTACAGGTGGATGCTAATTGGTGCCCAGACACTTTTAATGAGATAGTGTATAATTAGAAATATTCTATTATATTAGAGCGTCACCAACATTCCTTCACAGAAGTTATTGAGCAAATTACCTGATTGCGTTCAAAGTGTGGCTTGTGGCACATCAAACAAATCGGCTTAACGAGTAGAATCAACCTAACGAGAAAATTAACACGTTGGGTGGTAAATATTACCCTTCCACATTACAGGTGGATGCTAATTGGTGCCCAGACAATTTTGATGAGATAGTGTATAATTAGAAATATTCTATTATATTAGAGCGTCACCAACATTCCTTCACAGAAGTTATTGAGCAAATTACCTGATTGCGTTCAAAGTGTGGCTTGTGGCACATCAAACAAATCGACTTAACGAGTAGAATCAACTTAACGCGAAAATTAACACGTTGGGTGGTAAATATTACCCTTCCACATTACAGGTGGATGCTAATTGGTGCCCAGACACTTTTGATGAGATAGTGTATAATTAGAAATATTCTATTATATTAGAGCGTCACCAACATTCCTTCACAGAAGTTATTGAGCAAATTACCTGATTGCGTTCAAAGTGTGGCTTGTGGCACATCAAACAAATCGGCTTAACGAGTAGAATCAACCTAACGAGAAAATTAACACGTTGGGTGGTAAATATTACCCCTCCACATTACAGGTGGATGCTAATTGGTGCCCAGACAATTTTGATGAGATAGTGTATAATTAGAAATATTCTATTATATTAGAGCGTCACCAACATTCCTTCACAGAAGTTATTGAGCAAATTACCTGATTGCGTTCAAAGTGTGGCTTGTGCCACATCAAACAAACCGGCTTAACGAGTAGAATCAACCTAACGAGAAAATTAACACGTTGGGTGGTAAATATTACCCCTCCACATTACAGGTGGATGCTAATTGGTGCCAAGACAATTTTGATGAGATAGTGTATAATTAGAAATATTCTATTATATTAGAGCATCACCAACATTCCTTCACAGAAGTTATTGAGCAAATTACCTGACTGCGTTCAAAGTGTGGCTTGTGGCACATCAAACAAATCGGCTTAACGAGTAGAATCAACCTAACGAGAAAATTAACACGTTGGGTGGTAAATATTACCCTTCCACATTACAGGTGGATGCTAATTGGTGCCCAGACACTTTTGATGAGATAGTGTATAATTAGAAATATTCTATTACATTAGAGCGTCACCAACATTCCTTCACAGAAGTTATTGAGCAAATTACCTGATTGCGTTCAAAGTGTGGCTTGTGGCACATCAAACAAATCGGCTTAACGAGTAGAATCAACCTAACGAGAAAATTAACACGTTGGGTGGTAAATATTACCCTTCCACATTACAGGTGGATGCTAATTGGTGCCCAGACACTTTTGATGAGATAGTGTATAATTAGAAATATTCTATTATATTAGAGCGTCACCAACATTCCTTCACAGAAGTTATTGAGCAAATTACCTGATTGCGTTCAATGTGTGGCTTGTGGCACATCAAACAAATCGGCTTAACGAGTAGAATCAACCTAACGAGAATTTAACACGTTGGGTGGTAAATATTACCCCTCCACATTACAGGTGGATGCTAATTGATGCCCAGACAATTTTGATGAGATAGTGTATAATTAGAAATATTGTATTATATTAGAGCGTCACCAACATTCCTTCACAGAAGTTATTGAGCAAATTACCTGATTGCGTTCAAAGTGTGGCTTGTGGCACATCAAACAAATCGGCTTAACGAGTAGAATCAACCTAACGAGAAAATTAACAGGTTGGGTGGTAAATACTACCCTTCCACATTACAGGTGGATGCTAATTGGTGCCCAGACACTTTTGATGAGATAGTGTATAATTAGAAATATTCTATTATATTAGAGCGTCACCAACATTCCTTCACAGAAGTTATTGAGCAAATTACCTGATTGCGTTCAAAGTGTGGCTTGCGGCACATCAAACAAATCGGCTTAACGAGTAGAATCAACCTAACGAGAAAATTAACACGTTGGGTGGTAAATATTACCCCTCCACATTACAGGTGGATGCTAATTGGTGCCCAGACAATTTTGATGAGATAGTGTATAATTAGAAATATTCTATTATATTAGAGCGTCACCAACATTCCTTCACAGAAGTTATTGAGCAAATTACCTGATTGCGTTCAAAGTGTGGCTTGTGGCACATCAAACAAATCGGCTTAACGAGTAGAATCAACCTAACGAGAAAATTAACACGTTGGGTGGTAAATATTACCCCTCCACATTACAGGTGGATGCTAATTGGTGCCCAGACAATTTTGATGAGATAGTGTATAATTAGAAATATTCTATTATATTAGAGCGTCACCAACATTCCTTCACAGAAGTTATTGAGCAAATTACCTGATTGCGTTCAAAGTGTGGCTTGTGGCACATCAAACAAATCAGCTTAACGAGTAGAATCAACCTAACGAGAAAATAAACACGTTGGGTGGTAGATATTACCCTTCCACATTACAGGTGGATGCTAATTGGTGCCCAGATACTTTTGATGAGATAGTGTATAATTAGAAATATTCTATTATATTAGAGCGACACCAACATTCCTTCACAGAAGTTATTGAGCAAATTACCTGATTGCGTTCAAAGTGTGGCTTGTGGCACATCAAACAAATCGGCTTAACGAGTAGAATCAACCTAACGAGAAAATTAACATGTTGGGTGGTAAATATTACCCCTCCACATTACAGGTGGATGCTAATTGGTGCCCAGACAATTTTGATGAGATAGTGTATAATTAGAAATATTCTATTATATTAGAGCGTCACCAACATGCCTTCACAGAAGTTATTGAGGAAATTACCTGATTGCGTTCAAAGTGTGGCTTGTGCCACATCAAACAAACCGGCTTAACGAGTAGAATCAACCTAACGAGAAAATTTACACGTTGGGTGGTAAATATTACCCCTCCACATTACAGGTGGATGCTAATTGGTGCCCAGACAATTTTGATGAGATAGTGTATAATTAGAAATATTCTATTATATTAGAGCGTCACCAACATTCCTTCACAGAAGTTATTGAGCAAATTACCTGACTGCGTTCAAAGTGTGGCTTGTGGCACATCATACAAATCGGCTTAACGAGTAGAATCAACCTAACGAGAAAATTAACACGTTGGGTGGTAAATATTACCCTTCCACATTACAGGTGGATGCTAATTGGTGCCCAGACAATTTTGATGAGATAGTGTATAATTAGAAATATTCTATTATATTAGAGCGTCACCAACATTCCTTCACAGAAGTTATTGAGCAAATTACCTGATTGCGTTCAAAGTGTGGCTTGTGGCACATCAAACAAATCGGCTTAACGAGTAGAATCAACTTAACGCGAAAATTAACACGTTGGGTGGTAAATATTACCCTTCCACATTACAGGTGGATGCTAATTGGTGCCCAGACACTTTTGATGAGATAGTGTATAATTAGAAATATTCTATTATATTAGAGCGTCACCAACATTCCTTCACAGAAGTTATTGAGCAAATTACCTGATTGCGTTCAAAGTGTGGCTTGTGGCACATCAAACAAATCGGCTTAACGAGTAGAATCAACCTAACGAGAAAATTAACACGTTGGGTGGTAAATATTACCCCTCCACATTACAGGTGGATGCTAATTGGTGCCCAGACAATTTTGATGAGATAGTGTATAATTAGAAATATTCTATTATATTAGAGCGTCACCAACATTAGTTCACAGAAGTTATTGAGCAAATTACCTGATTGCGTTCAAAGTGTGGCTTGTGCCACATCCAACAAACCGGCTTAACGAGTAGAATCAACCTAACGAGAAAATTAACACGTTGGGTGGTAAATATTACCCCTCCACATTACAGGTGGATGCTAATTGGTGCCCAGACAATTTTGATGAGATAGTGTATAATTAGAAATATTCTATTATATTAGAGCGTCACCAACATTCCTTCACAGAAGTTATTGAGCAAATTACCTGACTGCGTTCAAAGTGTGGCTTGTGGCACATCAAACAAATCGGCTTAACGAGTAGAATCAACCTAACGAGAAAATTAACACGTTGGGTGGTAAATATTACCCTTCCACATTACAGGTGGATGCTAATTGGTGCCCAGACACTTTTGATGAGATAGTGTATAATTAGAAATATTCTATTATATTAGAGCGTCACCAACATTCCTTCACAGAAGTTATTGAGCAAATTACCTGATTGCGTTCAAAGTGTGGCTTGTGGCACATCAAACAAATCGGCTTAACGAGTAGAATCAACCTAACGAGAAAATTAACACGTTGGGTGGTAAATATTACCCTTCCACATTACAGGTGGATGCTAATTGGTGCCCAGACACTTTTGATGAGATAGTGTATAATTAGAAATATTCTATTATATTAGAGCGTCACCAACATTCCTTCACAGAAGTTATTGAGCAAATTACCTGATTGCGTTCAAAGTGTGGCTTGTGGCACATCAAACAAATCGGCTTAACGAGTAGAATCAACCTAACGAGAAAATTAACACGTTGGGTGGTAAATATTACCCCTCCACATTACAGGTGGATGCTAATTGATGCCCAGACAATTTTGATGAGATAGTGTATAATTAGAAATATTCTATTATATTAGAGCGTCACCAACATTCCTTCACAGAAGTTATTGAGCAAATTACCTGATTGCGTTCAAAGTGTGGCTTGTGGCACATCAAACAAATCGGCTTAACGAGTAGAATCAACTTAACGCGAAAATTAACACGTTGGGTGGTAAATATTACCCTTCCACATTACAGGTGGATGCTAATTGGTGCCCAGACACTTTTGATGAGATAGTGTATAATTAGAAATATTCTATTATATTAGAGCGTCACCAACATTCCTTCACAGAAGTTATTGAGCAAATTACCTGATTGCGTTCAAAGTGTGGCTTGTGGCACATCAAACAAATCGGCTTAACGAGTAGAATCAACCTAACGAGAAAATTAACACGTTGGGTGGTAAATATTACCCCTCCACATTACAGGTGGATGCTAATTGGTGCCCAGACAATTTTGATGAGATAGTGTATAATTAGAAATATTCTATTATATTACAGCGTCACCAACATTCCTTCACAGAAGTTATTGAGCAAATTACCTGATTGCGTTCAAAGTGTGGCTTGTGCCACATCAAACAAACCGGCTTAACGAGTAGAATCAACCTAACGAGAAAATTAACACGTTGGGTGGTAAATATTACCCCTCCACATTACAGGTGGATGCTAATTGGTGCCCAGACAATTTTGATGAGATAGTGTATAATTAGAAATATTCTATTATATTAGAGCGTCACCAACATTCCTTCACAGAAGTTATTGAGCAAATTACCTGACTGCGTTCAAAGTGTGGCTTGTGGCACATCAAACAAATCGGCTTAACGAGTAGAATCAACCTAACGAGAAAATTAACACGTTGGGTGGTAAATATTACCCTTCCACATTACAGGTGGATGCTAATTGGTGCCCAGACACTTTTGATGAGATAGTGTATAATTAGAAATATTCTATTATATTAGAGCGTCACCAACATTCCTTCACAGAAGTTATTGAGCAAATTACCTGATTGCGTTCAAAGTGTGGCTTGTGGCACATCAAACAAATCGGCTTAACGAGTAGAATCAACCTAACGAGAAAATTAACACGTTGGGTGGTAAATATTACCCTTCCACATTACAGGTGGATGCTAATTGGTGCCCAGACACTTTTGATGAGATAGTGTATAATTAGAAATATTCTATTATATTAGAGCGTCACCAACATTCCTTCACAGAAGTTATTGAGCAAATTACCTGATTGCGTTCAAAGTGTGGCTTGTGGCACATCAAACAAATCGGCTTAACGAGTAGAATCAACCTAACGAGAAAATTAACACGTTGGGTGGTAAATATTACCCCTCCACATTACAGGTGGATGCTAATTGATGCCCAGACAATTTTGATGAGATAGTGTATAATTAGAAATATTCTATTATATTAGAGCGTCACCAACATTCCTTCACAGAAGTTATTGAGCAAATTACCTGATTGCGTTCAAAGTGTGGCTTGTGGCACATCAAACAAATCGGCTTAACGAGTAGAATCAACCTAACGAGAAAATTAACACGTTGGGTGGTAAATATTACCCCTCCACATTACAGGTGGATGCTAATTGGTGCCCAGACACTTTTGATGAGATAGTGTATAATTAGAAATATTCTATTATATTAGAGCGTCACCAACATTCCTTCACAGAAGTTATTGAGCAAATTACCTGATTGCGTTCAAAGTGTGGCTTGTGGCACATCAAACAAATCGGCTTAACGAGTAGAATCAACCTAACGAGAAAATTAACACGTTGGTTGGTAAATATTACCCTTCCACATTACAGGTGGATGCTAATTGGTGCCCAGACACTTTTGATGAGATAGTGTATAATTAGAAATATTCTATTATATTAGAGTGTCACCAACATTCCTTCACAGAAGTTATTGAGCAAATTACCTGATTGCGTTCAAAGTGTGGCTTGTGGCACATCAAACAAATCGGCTTAACGAGTAGAATCAACCTAACGAGAATTTAACACGTTGGGTGGTAAATATTACCCCTCCACATTACAGGTGGATGCTAATTGGTGCCCAGACAATTTTGATGAGATAGTGTATAATTAGAAATATTCTATTATATTAGAGCGTCACCAACATTCCTTCACAGAAGTTATTGAGCAAATTACCTGACTGCGTTCAAAGTGTGGCTTGTGGCGCATCATACAAATCGGCTTAACGAGTAGAATCAACCTGACGAGAAAATTAACACGTCGGGTGGTAAATATTACCCTTCCACATTACAGGTGGATGCTAATTGGTGCCCAGACACTTTTGATGAGATAGTGTATAATTAGAAATATTCTATTATATTAGAGCGTCACCAACATTCCTTCACAGAAGTTATTGAGCAAATTACCTGATTGCGTTCAAAGTGTGGCTTGTGGCACATCAAACAAATCGGCTTAACGAGTAGAATCAACCTAATGAGAAAATTAACACGTTGGGTGGTAAATATTACCCTTCCACATTACAGGTGGATGCTAATTGGTGCCCAGACACTTTTGATGAGATAGTGTATAATTAGAAATATTCTATTATATTAGAGCGTCACCAACATTCCTTCACAGAAGTTATTGAGCAAATTACCTGATTGCGTTCAAAGTGTGGCTTGCGGCACTTCAAACAAATCGGCTTAACGAGTAGAATCAACCTAACGAGAAAAATAACACGTTGGGTGGTAAATATTACCCCTCCACATTACAGGTGATGCTAATTGGTGCCCAGACAATTTTGATGAGATAGTGTATAATTAGAAATATTCTATTATATTAGAGCGTCACCAACATTCCTTCACAGAAGTTATTGAGCAAATTACCTGATTGCGTTCAAAGTGTGGCTTGTGGCACATCAAACAAATCGGCTTAACGAGTAGAATCAACCTAACGAGAAAATTAACACGTTGGGTGGTAAATATTACCCCTCCACATTACAGGTGGATGCTAATTGGTGCCCAGACAATTTTGATGAGATAGTGTATAATTAGAAATATTCTATTATATTAGAGCGTCACCAACATTCCTTCACAGAAGTTATTGAGCAAATTACCTGATTGCGTTCAAAGTGTGGCTTGTGGCACATCAAACAAATCGGCTTAACGAGTAGAATCAACCTAACGAGAAAATAAACACGTTGGGTGGTAGATATTACCCTTCCACATTACAGGTGGATGCTAATTGGTGCCCAGATACTTTTGATGAGATAGTGTATAATTAGAAATATTCTATTATATTAGAGCGACACCAACATTCCTTCACAGAAGTTATTGAGCAAATTACCTGATTGCGTTCAAAGTGTGGCTTGTGGCACATCAAACAAATCGGCTTAACGAGTAGAATCAACCTAACGAGAAAATTAACACGTTGGGTGGTAAATATTACCCCTCCACATTACAGGTGGATGCTAATTGGTGCCCAGACAATTTTGATGAGATAGTGTATAATTAGAAATATTCTATTATATTAGAGCGTCACCAACATGCCTTCACAGAAGTTATTGAGGAAATTACCTGATTGCGTTCAAAGTGTGGCTTGTGGCACATCAAACAAATCGGCTTAACGAGTAGAATCAACCTAACGAGAAAATTAACACGTTGGGTGGTAAATATTACCCTTCCACATTACAGGTGGATGCTAATTGGTGCCCAGACAATTTTGATGAGATAGTGTATAATTAGAAATATTCTATTATATTAGAGCGTCACCAACATTCCTTCACAGAAGTTATTGAGCAAATTACCTGATTGCGTTCAAAGTGTGGCTTGTGGCACATCAAACAAATCGGCTTAACGAGTAGAATCAACCTAACGAGAAAATTAACACGTTGGGTGGTAAATATTACCCCTCCACATTACAGGTGGATGCTAATTGGTGCCCAGACACTTTTGATGAGATAGTGTATAATTAGAAATATTCTATTATATTAGAGCGTCACCAACATTCCTTCACAGAAGTTATTGAGCAAATTACCTGATTGCGTTCAAAGTGTGGCTTGTGGCACATCAAACAAATCGGCTTAACGAGTAGAATCAACCTAACGAGAAAATTAACACGTTGGGTGGTAAATATTACCCCTCCACATTACAGGTGGATGCTAATTGGTGCCCAGACAATTTTGATGAGATAGTGTATAATTAGAAATATTCTATTATATTAGAGCGTCACCAACATTCCTTCACAGAAGTTATTGAGCAAATTACCTGATTGCGTTCAAAGTGTGGCTTGTGCCACATCCAACAAACCGGCTTAACGAGTAGAATCAACCTAACGAGAAAATTAACACGTTGGGTGGTAAATATTACCCCTCCACATTACAGGTGGATGCTAATTGGTGCCCAGACAATTTTGATGAGATAGTGTATAATTAGAAATATTCTATTATATTAGAGCGTCACCAACATTCCTTCACAGAAGTTATTGAGCAAATTACCTGACTGCGTTCAAAGTGTGGCTTGTGGCACATCAAACAAATCGGCTTAACGAGTAGAATCAACCTAACGAGAAAATTAACACGTTGGGTGGTAAATATTACCCTTCCACATTACAGGTGGATGCTAATTGGTGCCCAGACACTTTTGATGAGATAGTGTATAATTAGAAATATTCTATTATATTAGAGCGTCACCAACATTCCTTCACAGAAGTTATTGAGCAAATTACCTGATTGCGTTCAAAGTGTGGCTTGTGGCACATCAAACAAGTCGGCTTAACGAGTAGAATCAACCTAACGAGAAAATTAACACGTTGGGTGGTAAATATTACCCTTCCACATTACAGGTGGATGCTAATTGGTGCCCAGACACTTTTGATGAGATAGTGTATAATTAGAAATATTCTATTATATTAGAGCGTCACCAACATTCCTTCACAGAAGTTATTGAGCAAATTACCTGATTGCGTTCAAAGTGTGGCTTGTGGCACATCAAACAAATCGGCTTAACGAGTAGAATCAACCTAACGAGAAAATTAACACGTTGGGTGGTAAATATTACCCCTCCACATTACAGGTGGATGCTAATTGGTGCCCAGACAATTTTGATGAGATAGTGTATAATTAGAAATATTCTATTATATTAGAGCGTCACCAACATTCCTTCACAGAAGTTATTGAGCAAATTACCTGACTGCGTTCAAAGTGTGGCTTGTGGCACATCATACAAATCGGCTTAACGAGTAGAATCAACCTAACGAGAAAATTAACACGTTGGGTGGTAAATATTACCCTTCCACATTACAGGTGGATGCTAATTGGTGCCCAGACAATTTTGATGAGATAGTGTATAATTAGAAATATTCTATTATATTAGAGCGTCACCAACATTCCTTCACAGAAGTTATTGAGCAAATTACCTGATTGCGTTCAATGTGTGGCTTGTGGCACATCAAACAAATTGGCTTAACGAGTAGAATCAACTTAACGCGAAAATTAACACGTTGGGTGGTAAATATTACCCTTCCACATTACAGGTGGATGCTAATTGGTGCCCAGACACTTTTGATGAGATAGTGTATAATTAGAAATATTCTATTATATTAGAGCGTCACCAACATTCCTTCACAGAAGTTATTGAGCAAATTACCTGATTGCGTTCAAAGTGTGGCTTGTGGCACATCAAACAAATCGGCTTAACGAGTAGAATCAACCTAACGAGAAAATTAACACGTTGGGTGGTAAATATTACCCCTCCACATTACAGGTGGATGCTAATTGGTGCCCAGACAATTTTGATGAGATAGTGTATAATTAGAAATATTCTATTATATTAGAGCGTCACCAACATTCCTTCACAGAAGTTATTGAGCAAATTACCTGATTGCGTTCAAAGTGTGGCTTGTGCCACATCCAACAAACCGGCTTAACGAGTAGAATCAACCTAACGAGAAAATTAACACGTTGGGTGGTAAATATTACCCCTCCACATTACAGGTGGATGCTAATTGGTGCCCAGACAATTTTGATGAGATAGTGTATAATTAGAAATATTCTATTATATTAGAGCGTCACCAACATTCCTTCACAGAAGTTATTGAGCAAATTACCTGACTGCGTTCAAAGTGTGGCTTGTGGCACATCAAACAAATCGGCTTAACGAGTAGAATCAACCTAACGAGAAAATTAACACGTTGGGTGGTAAATATTACCCTTCCACATTACAGGTGGATGCTAATTGGTGCCCAGACACTTTTGATGAGATAGTGTATAATTAGAAATATTCTATTATATTAGAGCGTCACCAACATTCCTTCACAGAAGTTATTGAGCAAATTACCTGATTGCGTTCAAAGTGTGGCTTGTGGCACATCAAACAAATCGGCTTAACGAGTAGAATCAACCTAACGAGAAAATTAACACGTTGGGTGGTAAATATTACCCTTCCACATTACAGGTGGATGCTAATTGGTGCCCAGACACTTTTGATGAGATAGTGTATAATTAGAAATATTCTATTATATTAGAGCGTCACCAACATTCCTTCACAGAAGTTATTGAGCAAATTACCTGATTGCGTTCAAAGTGTGGCTTGTGGCACATCAAACAAATCGGCTTAACGAGTAGAATCAACCTAACGAGAAAATTAACACGTTGGGTGGTAAATATTACCCCTCCACATTACAGGTGGATGCTAATTGGTGCCCAGACAATTTTGATGAGATAGTGTATAATTAGAAATATTCTATTATATTAGAGCGTCACCAACATTCCTTCACAGAAGTTATTGAGCAAATTACCTGACTGCGTTCAAAGTGTGGCTTGTGGCACATCATACAAACCGGCTTAACGAGTAGAATCAACCTAACGAGAAAATTAACACGTTGGGTGGTAAATATTACCCTTCCACATTACAGGTGGATGCTAATTGGTGCCCAGACAATTTTGATGAGATAGTGTATAATTAGAAATATTCTATTATATTAGAGCGTCACCAACATTCCTTCACAGAAGTTATTGAGCAAATTACCTGATTGCGTTCAATGTGTGGCTTGTGGCACATCAAACAAATTGGCTTAACGAGTAGAATCAACTTAACGCGAAAATTAACACGTTGGGTGGTAAATATTACCCTTCCACATTACAGGTGGATGCTAATTGGTGCCCAGACACTTTTGATGAGATAGTGTATAATTAGAAATATTCTATTATATTAGAGCGTCACCAACATTCCTTCACAGAAGTTATTGAGCAAATTACCTGATTGCGTTCAAAGTGTGGCTTGTGGCACATCAAACAAATCGGCTTAACGAGTAGAATCAACCTAACGAGAAAATTAACACGTTGGGTGGTAAATATTACCCCTCCACATTACAGGTGGATGCTAATTGGTGCCCAGACAATTTTGATGAGATAGTGTATAATTAGAAATATTCTATTATATTAGAGCGTCACCAACATTCCTTCACAGAAGTTATTGAGCAAATTACCTGATTGCGTTCAAAGTGTGGCTTGTGCCACATCCAACAAACCGGCTTAACGAGTAGAATCAACCTAACGAGAAAATTAACACGTTGGGTGGTAAATATTACCCCTCCACATTACAGGTGGATGCTAATTGGTGCCCAGACAATTTTGATGAGATAGTGTATAATTAGAAATATTCTATTATATTAGAGCGTCACCAACATTCCTTCACAGAAGTTATTGAGCAAATTACCTGACTGCGTTCAAAGTGTGGCTTGTGGCACATCAAACAAATCGGCTTAACGAGTAGAATCAACCTAACGAGAAAATTAACACGTTGGGTGGTAAATATTACCCTTCCACATTACAGGTGGATGCTAATTGGTGCCCAGACACTTTTGATGAGATAGTGTATAATTAGAAATATTCTATTATATTAGAGCGTCACCAACATTCCTTCACAGAAGTTATTGAGCAAATTACCTGATTGCGTTCAAAGTGTGGCTTGTGGCACATCAAACAAATCGGCTTAACGAGTAGAATCAACCTAACGAGAAAATTAACACGTTGGGTGGTAAATATTACCCTTCCACATTACAGGTGGATGCTAATTGGTGCCCAGACACTTTTGATGAGATAGTGTATAATTAGAAATATTCTATTATATTAGAGCGTCACCAACATTCCTTCACAGAAGTTATTGAGCAAATTACCTGATTGCGTTCAAAGTGTGGCTTGTGGCACATCAAACAAATCGGCTTAACGAGTAGAATCAACCTAACGAGAAAATTAACACGTTGGGTGGTAAATATTACCCCTCCACATTACAGGTGGATGCTAATTGATGCCCAGACAATTTTGATGAGATAGTGTATAATTAGAAATATTCTATTATATTAGAGCGTCACCAACATTCCTTCACAGAAGTTATTGAGCAAATTACCTGATTGCGTTCAAAGTGTGGCTTGTGGCACATCAAACAAATCGGCTTAACGAGTAGAATCAACTTAACGCGAAAATTAACACGTTGGGTGGTAAATATTACCCTTCCACATTACAGGTGGATGCTAATTGGTGCCCAGACACTTTTGATGAGATAGTGTATAATTAGAAATATTCTATTATATTAGAGCGTCACCAACATTCCTTCACAGAAGTTATTGAGCAAATTACCTGATTGCGTTCAAAGTGTGGCTTGTGGCACATCAAACAAATCGGCTTAACGAGTAGAATCAACCTAACGAGAAAATTAACACGTTGGGTGGTAAATATTACCCCTCCACATTACAGGTGGATGCTAATTGGTGCCCAGACAATTTTGATGAGATAGTGTATAATTAGAAATATTCTATTATATTACAGCGTCACCAACATTCCTTCACAGAAGTTATTGAGCAAATTACCTGATTGCGTTCAAAGTGTGGCTTGTGCCACATCAAACAAACCGGCTTAACGAGTAGAATCAACCTAACGAGAAAATTAACACGTTGGGTGGTAAATATTACCCCTCCACATTACAGGTGGATGCTAATTGGTGCCCAGACAATTTTGATGAGATAGTGTATAATTAGAAATATTCTATTATATTAGAGCGTCACCAACATTCCTTCACAGAAGTTATTGAGCAAATTACCTGACTGCGTTCAAAGTGTGGCTTGTGGCACATCAAACAAATCGGCTTAACGAGTAGAATCAACCTAACGAGAAAATTAACACGTTGGGTGGTAAATATTACCCTTCCACATTACAGGTGGATGCTAATTGGTGCCCAGACACTTTTGATGAGATAGTGTATAATTAGAAATATTCTATTATATTAGAGCGTCACCAACATTCCTTCACAGAAGTTATTGAGCAAATTACCTGATTGCGTTCAAAGTGTGGCTTGTGGCACATCAAACAAATCGGCTTAACGAGTAGAATCAACCTAACGAGAAAATTAACACGTTGGGTGGTAAATATTACCCTTCCACATTACAGGTGGATGCTAATTGGTGCCCAGACACTTTTGATGAGATAGTGTATAATTAGAAATATTCTATTATATTAGAGCGTCACCAACATTCCTTCACAGAAGTTATTGAGCAAATTACCTGATTGCGTTCAAAGTGTGGCTTGTGGCACATCAAACAAATCGGCTTAACGAGTAGAATCAACCTAACGAGAAAATTAACACGTTGGGTGGTAAATATTACCCCTCCACATTACAGGTGGATGCTAATTGGTGCCCAGACACTTTTGATGAGATAGTGTATAATTAGAAATATTCTATTATATTAGAGCGTCACCAACATTCCTTCACAGAAGTTATTGAGCAAATTACCTGATTGCGTTCAAAGTGTGGCTTGTGGCACATCAAACAAATCGGCTTAACGAGTAGAATCAACCTAACGAGAAAATTAACACGTTGGGTGGTAAATATTACCCTTCCACATTACAGGTGGATGCTAATTGGTGCCCAGACACTTTTGATGAGATAGTGTATAATTAGAAATATTCTATTATATTAGAGCGTCACCAACATTCCTTCACAGAAGTTATTGAGCAAATTACCTGATTGCGTTCAAAGTGTGGCTTGTGGCACATCAAACAAATCGGCTTAACGAGTAGAATCAACCTAACGAGAATTTAACGCGTTGGGTGGTAAATATTACCCCTCCACATTACAGGTGGATGCTAATTGGTGCCCAGACAATTTTGATGAGATAGTGTATAATTAGAAATATTCTATTATATTAGAGCGTCACCAACATTCCTTCACAGAAGTTATTGAGCAAATTACCTGACTGCGTTCAAAGTGTGGCTTGTGGCACATCATACAAATCGGCTTAACGAGTAGAATCAACCTGACGAGAAAATTAACACGTCGGGTGGTAAATATTACCCTTCCACATTACAGGTGGATGCTAATTGGTGCCCAGACACTTTTGATGAGATAGTGTATAATTAGAAATATTCTATTATATTAGAGCGTCACCAACATTCCTTCACAGAAGTTATTGAGCAAATTACCTGATTGCGTTCAAAGTGTGGCTTGTGGCACATCAAACAAATCGGCTTAACGAGTAGAATCAACCTAATGAGAAAATTAACACGTTGGGTGGTAAATATTACCCTTCCACATTACAGGTGGATGCTAATTGGTGCCCAGACACTTTTGATGAGATAGTGTATAATTAGAAATATTCTATTATATTAGAGCGTCACCAACATTCCTTCACAGAAGTTATTGAGCAAATTACCTGATTGCGTTCAAAGTGTGGCTTGTGGCACATCAAACAAATCGGCTTAACGAGTAGAATCAACCTAACGAGAAAATTAACACGTTGGGTGGTAAATATTACCCTTCCACATTACAGGTGGATGCTAATTGGTGCCCAGACACTTTTGATGAGATAGTGTATAATTAGAAATATTCTATTATATTAGAGCGTCACCAACATTCCTTCACAGAAGTTATTGAGCAAATTACCTGATTGCGTTCAAAGTGTGGCTTGTGGCACATCAAACAAATCGGCTTAACGAGTAGAATCAACCTAACGAGAAAATTAACACGTTGGGTGGTAGATATTACCCTTCCACATTACAGGTGGATGCTAATTGGTGCCCAGACACTTTTGATGAGATAGTGTATAATTAGAAATATTCTATTATATTAGAGCGACACCAACATTCCTTCACAGAAGTTATTGAGCAAATTACCTGATTGCGTTCAAAGTGTGGCTTGTGGCACATCAAACAAATCGGCTTAACGAGTAGAATCAACCTAACGAGAAAATTAACACGTTGGGTGGTAAATATTACCCCTCCACATAACAGGTGGATGCTAATTGGTGCCCAGACAATTTTGATGAGATAGTGAATAATTAGAAATATTCTATTATATTAGAGCGTCACCAACATTCCTTCACAGAAGTTATTGAGCAAATTACCTGATTGCGTTCAAAGTGTGGCTTGTGGCACATCAAACAAATCGGCTTAACGAGTAGAATCAACCTAACGAGAAAATTAACACGTTGGGTGGTAAATATTACCCCTCCATATTACAGGTGGATGCTAATTGGTGCCCAGACACTTTTGATGAGATAGTGTATAATTAGAAATATTCTATTATATTAGAGCGTCACCAACATTCCTTCACAGAAGTTATTGAGCAAATTACCTGATTGCGTTCAAAGTGTGGCTTGTGGCACATCAAACAAATCGGCTTAACGAGTAGAATCAACCTAACGAGAAAATTAACACGTTGGGTGGTAAATATTACCCTTCCACATTACAGGTGGATGCTAATTGGTGCCCAGACAATTTTGATGAGATAGTGTATAATTAGAAATATTCTATTATATTAGAGCGTCACCAACATTCCTTCACAGAAGTTATTGAGCAAATTACCTGATTGCGTTCAAAGTGTGGCTTGTGGCACATCAAACAAATCGGCTTAACGAGTAGAATCAACTTAACGAGAAAATTAACATGTTGGGTGGTAAATATTACCCTTCCACATTACAGGTGGATGCTAATTGGTGCTCAGACACTTTTGATGAGATAGTGTATAATTAGAAATATTCTATTATATTAGAGCGTCACCAACATTCCTTCACAGAAGTTATTGAGCAAATTACCTGATTGCGTTCAAAGTGTGGCTTGTGGCACATCAAACAAATCGGCTTAACGGGTAGAATCAACCTAACGAGAAAATTAACACGTTGGGTGGTAAATATTACCCCTCCACATTACAGGTGGATGCTAATTGATGCCCAGACAATTTTGATGAGATAGTGTATAATTAGAAATATTCTATTATATTAGAGCGTCACCAACATTCCTTCACAGAAGTTATTGAGCAAATTACCTGATTGCGTTCAAAGTGTGGCTTGTGGCACATCAAACAAATCGGTTTAACGAGTAGAATCAACTTAACGAGAAAATTAACATGTTGGGTGGTAAATATTACCCTTCCACATTACAGGTGGATGCTAATTGGTGCTCAGACACTTTTGATGAGATAGTGTATAATTAGAAATATTCTATTATATTAGAGCGTCACCAACATTCCTTCACAGAAGTTATTGAGCAAATTACCTGCTTGCGTTCAAAGTGTGGCTTGTGGCACATCAAACAAATCGGCTTAACGAGTAGAATCAACCTAACGAGAAAATTAACACGTTGGGTGGTAGATATTACCCTTCCACATTACAGGTGGATGCTAATTGGTGCCCAGACACTTTTGATGAGATAGTGTATAATTAGAAATATTCTATTATATTAGAGCGACACCAACATTCCTTCACAGAAGTTATTGAGCAAATTACCTGATTGCGTTCAAAGTGTGGCTTGTGGCACATCAAACAAATCGCCTTAACGAGTAGAATCAACCTAACGAGAAAATTAACACGTTGGGTGGTAAATATTACCCCTCCACATAACAGGTGGATGCTAATTGGTGCCCAGACAATTTTGATGAGATAGTGTATAATTAGAAATATTCTATTATATTAGAGCGTCACCAACATTCCTTCACAGAAGTTATTGAGCAAATTACCTGATTGCGTTCAAAGTGTGGCTTGTGGCACATCAAACAAATCGGCTTAACGAGTAGAATCAACCTAACGAGAAAATTAACACGTTGGGTGGTAAATATTACCCCTCCACATTACAGGTGGATGCTAATTGGTGCCCAGACAATTTTGATGAGATAGTGTATAATTAGAAATATTCTATTATATTACAGCGTCACCAACATTCCTTCACAGAAGTTATTGAGCAAATTACCTGATTGCGTTCAAAGTGTGGCTTGTGGCACATCAAACAAATCGGCTTAACGAGTAGAATCAACCTAACGAGAAAATTAACACGTTGGGTGGTAAATATTACCCTTCCACATTACAGGTGGATGCTAATTGGTGCCCAGACAATTTTGATGAGATAGTGTATAATTAGAAATATTCTATTATATTAGAGCGTCACCAACATTCCTTCACAGAAGTTATTGAGCAAATTACCTGACTGCGTTCAAAGTGTGGCTTGTGGCACATCAAACAAATCGGCTTAACGAGTAGAATCAACCTAACGAGAAAATTAACACGTTGGGTGGTAAATATTACCCTTCCACATTACAGGTGGATGCTAATTGGTGCCCAGACACTTTTGATGAGATAGTGTATAATTAGAAATATTGTATTATATTAGAGCGTCACCAACATTCCTTCACAGAAGTTATTGAGCAAATTACCTGATTGCGTTCAAAGTGTGGCTTGTGGCACATCAAACAAATCGGCTTAACGAGTAGAATCAACCTAACGAGAAAATTAACACGTTGGGTGGTAAATATTACCCTTCCACATTACAGGTGGATGCTAATTGGTGCCCAGACACTTTTGATGAGATAGTGTATAATTAGAAATATTCTATTATATTAGAGCTTCACCAACATTCCTTCACAGAAGTTATTGAATCGCCCATTACTCTGAAACGTTGTAGGAAATGAAGGTAAATGGGAGTTCTGCAATATATCGAAATAACATGGTAATATTTTGAACAAGGTCTCACTTATAATTGTTTTCCTCTGGCCTGTTTTACAGTGATAAGAGAGTATCTTTAATACTATTACAGATACAGAGAGTATCTGTAATACTATTAAAATGTGCTAATTTTTCCATGTTATATGGGTGAGGCTAAAGTGACAAAAATAGGGAGGATGAAACCCAGAGTTGGTACATAACGTACTAATATGGAAAAATGATAAGGGAACCTCCAATCCTTACCTAACCATCTGATGTACTGAACACTCTCCCCCGTGTCTCCTCATCCTTTGTAATCAACATAAGGTAATGTGGAGCTATTTTTATCTGAACCTTTGACAATGTCGTAAAATATGATTGAGCATTTATGAGTTCTTTCCCACAAGATTTCTTCATACCTCGATGTCGAACCAAGTCTTTGGGCGCATTATTACACTGAAGCGCCAAAGAAACTAGTATAGGCACGCGTGTTCAAATACAGAGACATGTAAACAGACAGAATACGGCGCTGCGGTCGGCAACGCCTATGTAAGACAACAGTGTCTGGTGCAGTTGTTAGATCGGTTACTGCTGCTACAATGGCAGATTATCAAGATTTAAGTGAGTTTGAACGTTGTGTTATAGTAGGCGCATTACCGATGGGACACAGCATCTCCGAGGTCGCGATAAAGTGGGGATTTTCCCGCACGACGATTTCACGAGTGTACCGTGAATATGAGAAATCCGGTAAGACATGATATCACCGACATCACTGGGCCGGAAAAAAATTCTGAAAGGATGGTACTAATGACGATTGAAGAGAATCGTTAAACGTGACAAAACCCCAACCCTTCCGCAGATTGCTGCAGATTTCATTGCTGGACCATTAATAAGTGTCAGCGTGCAAACCATTCAACGAAACATCATTGATATGGGCTTTCGGAGCCGAAGGCCAACTCGTGTACACTTGATAACTGCACGACACAAAGCTTTACGCCTTGCCTGGGCCCGTAAACACCGACACTGAAGTGTTGATGACTGGAAATATGTTGAATGGTCGGACGAGTCTCGTTTCAAATTGCATCGAGTGGATGGGTGTGTACGGGTATGGAGACAACATCGTGAACCCATGTACCTAACATGTCAGCAAGGAACTGTTGAAGCTGGTGGAGGCTCTGCAATGATGTGGCGCGTGTACAGTTGGAGAGATACGGGACCTCTGATACGTCTAGGAACGACTCTGACAGGTGATACGTACATAAGCATCCTGTCTGATCACCTGCATCCATTCATGTCCATTGTGTATTCCGACGGACTTGGGCAATTCCAACTGGACAATGTGACACTCCATACGTACAGAATTGCTACAGCGTGGCTCCAGGTATACTGTTCTGAGTTTAAACACTTCCGCTGGCCACCAAACTCCCCAGACATGACCATCTCTGGAATGCGTTGCTACGTGCTGTTCAGAAGAAATCTCCACCCCCTCGTACTCTTACGGATTTATGGACAGCCCTGCACAAGTCATTGTGTCATTTTGCTCTTGCACTACTTCAGACATCAATCGAGTCCACTCAACGTCGTGTTGCGGCACTTCTGTGTGCTCGCGGGGGCTCTATACGATATTAGGCAGGAGTATCAGTTTCTTTGACTCTTCAGTGTATGTTGGTGTCTCCGGTAGGCGACCTGGATGGTGAGGTGTTCCAGTAAGGATACCAGAAGTAATTATTAACTGCTATTTCCAGGTTAAATGGACGACCCACATTATCTCTACACAGTTTGATAACTGAAGCATTCCTATTTATTTTTTCCTTGTGAACAATAAGTTGATGCTTTGTATGAAACCATTTTACTGAGAATACTTGTACACATTATAACGTTGCCATACTTTGGCCTGAGCACCGACGTTCGTAGGGTAAGTAGAGTTTAAAGAGAAATTCGAAAAATGTTGTATCTCACACACAAAGCAATGTCTCAGATTAAAATCACGGGAGCCAGTCTATTGCATTAGCAGTCCTCAGGTAAAAAAAAATGTATTTGAAGTCTAACCACTAAAAATTGCATTAGACTTCCTCATTATGGCGTGTAGCGCAGATAATGTTTACCTTGCAACTTAAACACTTGCATCGAAGGATATGAAAGCGTTCACGCCACAAAAAAAAAAAAAAGAAAAACAGTGTGTAGATAATACCTCCTCCATACTCAGTGGGACTGCTCAAATAGAAACCAATTTTGAGCAGATACCACTAAAAGGAAAAATCTGTGACAATATCGAAAAATTACAAGTCGTTGTGTTGTTTATACTTGTGACATACTATCTGCTTGTGAAAAAAATCTTCAGTTTTCCATCTCTACTACAACCATGCTGTACTTTCGGTAACGCATGCATGCTTTTGAACACTCAGAAAAATCTATTTCTCGCTTATTATTAATTAGTCTTACAGTTAGTTTAATGTTTCCTTATATCCACTACTGATTTTTTAGTCTGTGGTAGTTTAATGTTTCCTTATATCCTGTACTGCTTAGTCTGTGTCTTTGAAGATCGGTTTAGTATATTCCAAACTTTGCCACTACCTTCAGATTTCTCCATCTCCAAGTCTTAGCATGGGTTTGTGAAAATTTCCCTTACAATATGGACGCTCCACAGAATTCTTCCTTTGTCTACCTCTTCAGCACTCAAATCTCCCTGTAGAACCCTTCTACGACATCAGAGATGTATCTTCTTTTCCTTCCCCAGTTCTTAAGTGTTACATATTCACATAAATATTCAATATTAATACTGCGCCATATGTATAATTTGCTCAAGCAGTAAAGGAAACAAAAGAAAAAAGGAAACAAAAGGAAATTTCGGAGTAGGTATTAAAATCCATGGAGAAGAAATAAAAACTTTGAGGTTCGCCGATGACATTGTAATTCTGTCAGAGACAGCAAAGGACTTGGAAGAGCAGTTGAATGGAATGGACAGTGTCTTGAAAGGAGGATATAAGGTGAACATCAACAAAAGCAAAACGAGGGTAATGGAATGTAGTCGAATTAAGTCGGGTGATGCTGAGGAAATTAGATTAGGAAATGAGACACTTAAAGTAGTAAAGGAGTTTAGCTATTTGGGAAGCAAAATAACTAATGATGGTCGAAGTAGAGAGGATATAAAATGTAGACTGGCAATGGCAAGGAAAGCGTTTCTGAAGAAGAGAAATTTGTTAACATCGAGTATAGATTTAAGTGTCAGGAAGTCATTTCTGAAAGTATTTGTATGGAGTGTAGCCATGTATGGAAGTGAAACATGGACGATAAATAGTCTGGACAAGAAGAGAATAGAAGCTTTCGAAATGTGGTGCTACAGAAGAATGCTGAAGATTAGATGGGTAGATCACATAACTAATGAGGAAGTATTGAATAGGACTGGGGAGAAGAGAAGTTTGTGGCACAACTTGACCAGAAGAAGGGATCGGTTGGTGGGACATGTTCTGAGGCATCAAGGGATCACCAATTTAGTATTGGAGGGCAGCGTGGAGGGTAAAAATCGTAGAGGGAGACCAAGAGATGAATACACTAAGCAGATTCAGAAGGATGTAGATTGCAGTAGGTACTGGGAGATGAAGAAGCTTGCACAGGATAGAGTAACATGGAGAGCTGCATCAAACCAGTCTCAGGACTGAAGACCACAACAACAACATGTATAATTTTTAGAGACATCTTGCTTAATTTATGGACGATGTTCGATGTTCATAAATATATTTAATATATGAATGTTATTTTTCTGTTATGCTAGTCTGACGATAATGTCTTTCTTACTTCAGGAACCTTTTTCTCGCATTTTCCTCAGATCCTTTAGTTCAGCTTTTGCTATTGCACAATTTACTTCTCTCCTTAATGATGCTCGCCATATCTGAACTTGGTGAGATGACCGTAACTATAGGTGTTCTTCTCTAGGCTGTTCGATAGTTCGCATCTTTCTCTAGTCCATTCGAGTGAGTGATCTCACGGAGATACTTAAAATTAAGAACCGTGCCAATTGCACCTATTAACGAGGGCGAAATGTCGGTAGTTCTACCAATTTTTGACGCGGTCACACACCCAGAAGAATTTAACTGAAATGGACTCCGTCGGGTCCGTAGGCGACTGCAAGTGGGTAGGGGCGATGGCAAGAAATGGCTGGGGGAGGCACTTCCCTCGTCTGGAATCTGGAGGTACAGATTTTAATTGTTAACAGAGTTCCCAAGTACTTCTAGGAATAACTGAGTGCAATTCCACTAAACGGTAGGTTCAACATTGATGAGCGGAACGCGCAATACGGTGGCTTCAGTAATCACTTGATAAATTAGCTTTGCATATCTTTTAGGGTATCCACGAGAACTTGTGCAGTTTCCTTGCTGCGATGACACTTTCAACGCTTTCTTACGGTTAAGACTGTTGAGAACCTTCACGCAACTGTGCCGAAATAGTGTCCCCCAAAGTTTCCTCTGTCAAGTCCTCCGCAGAAAAGGACCGGTCGAATAACTGTATCCTGTCTGTTCTGTGACTTGGATGCCGCCTCGTGGCAGTGAGTTGGCTCACGAGTGGCTGCTTGTCCGCAGCTGTCTAGCAAAACATCACATACCCATCGTGCCCCATCCACCATATTGTCTGGACCTAGCCTCAGCAAACTTGTTCCCATTTCTTAAACTTGAAAGGACGTCGTTTCCAAACCAGAGGAGGTTCAGGACAATGCGACCAGTGAACTGCGCGCTATCGCAGAAAATGCGTTGCAGGAGGCTTTCCAGAAGTGGAAGCAACGATGGGAACATTGGAGCGCGGGATTAGCCAAGCGGTCTGAGGCGCTGCAGTCATGGACGGTGCGGCTGGTCCCGGCGGAGGTTCGAGTCCTCCCTCGGGTATGGGTGTGTGTGTTTGTCCGTAGGATAATTTAAGTTAAGTAGTGTGTAAGCTTAGGGACTGATGACCTTAGCAGTTAAGTCCCTTAAGACTTCACACAGATTTGAACATTTTTTGGAACATTGGATTGCAGGTAGAGGTGACTATTTTGTGGGGGACATTGCTTCAGATGTTGTACGATAAGTAATAAGGGTGTTACAGCAAAAGCTCGGTTTCTTTTTGAACAACCATCGTATGAATAGCAATATAATTTACGAATATTTTGTAGCTCTATTTCCTAACTCGATGGATACTCTTGGTTTAGTGATACGAGAACGTAATTTCGAATCATTGACTCAGAAAATGGTGACATCCGGAATCATATGTAAAACACAGAATGATATACTGTGCGTAGAGTTGCACTCTAGCAAAATTAAGTTTCGGTAGTTTTGGTACACCACATAAATGACATTTTAAATGGTGGGATTACCGATTTTGTTGGCGGTATTGGTAGGTAATGAAATAGAAATGAAAGTGTAAGAGAGAGAATTGGAGCCACCGACTATGTTTTTTTTGTTTTTGTTTGGTAGGTTGTTTGTTTTGCACATAATTAGAGCCGCACGTCGTTCAGTGTAAGTCCATTGTGTATTTCATATTCTTACAGAATATGAATTGCCTTTTATAAGTAATAAAATTTGTTGATCACGTAACTTCTGCGCTTTTGTACAACCAAAGCAATTACTTTTAATGCCAGTACAATTTACATGCACAGACGTTATGTATATTATTATTATTATTATTGGTGTTTTCCCTTAAAGAGCGCAGTTGGACTAAACTACGTGGCAAATTCCTTTTGCTGCCTTCCTTGCTGCCCAACTTCCCTCATTCACTCGCTGTGTTTCTGTTTCCGGTCCTCTGTCCATGCTTCTTGTCGGCTTCGTGTCTTCGGCTTCATCTTGGTTTCCTTTTTGGTTGTCCATATTTCTTTCATCTTCCGGCTGTGATCTTGCTTGCGTTCTATGGTCCATTTTACGCCTGTTAGTTTGTCACTGTGTATCTCATGTAGTTTACTTTTCTTAAAGATGTTTCTGAATTTTATTCTGTCATTTATTATGTCTGGTGTGATGCTGAGTTCGTTCAGGTCGTTTTTTTACCTCTGCCAACCATTTGTTGTTTCTAGTGGTTACCCAGTCAAAGATCTGTTTGTTCAGTCTGAGTGATGGCATTCTGCATAGGTGTTCATAGAATTGTAGTATGCGTTTACTAATCTTTTCTGTGATTGTCTCTGTATGTTTGTGTAGTTCATCTGTAGATTTCTTGGTCCATCTTTCATTGTTGTTAGTTGCACCAAATATTATCCTAAGTACACTACTGGCCATTAAAATTGCTACACCAAGAAGAAATGCAGATGATAAACGGGTATTCATTGGACAAATATATTATTCTAGAACTGACATGTGATTACATTTTCAGGCAGTTTCGGTGCATAGATCCTGAGCAATCAGTACCCAGAACAACCACCTCTGGCCGTAATAACGGCCTTCATATGCCTGGGCATTGAGTCAAACAGAGCTTGGATGGCGTGTACAGGTACAGCTGCCCATGCACCTCCAACACAATACCACAGTGCATCAAGGGTAGTGAGTGGCGATTTGTGAGGAGCCAGTTGCTCGGCCGCCATTGACCAGACGTTTTCAATTGGTATGAGATCTGGAGAAAGTGCAGTCGAAGATTTTCTGTATCCAGAAAGGCCCGTACAGGACCTGCAACATGCGGTCGTGCATTATACTGCTGAAGTGTAGGGTTTCGCAGGGACCGAATGAAGGGTAGAGCCACGGGTCGTAACACATCTGAAATGTAATGTCCACTGTTCAAAGTGCCATCAATGCGAACAAGAGGTGACCGAGACGTGTAAACAATGGCACCCCATGCTATCACGCCGGGTGATACGCCAGTATGGCGATGACGAATACACGCTTCCAATGTGCGTTCACCGCGATGACGCCAAACACGGATGCGACCATCATGATGCTGTGAACAGAACCTGGATTAATCCGAAAAAATGACGTTTTGCCATTCGTGCACCCAGGTTCGTCGTTGAGTACACCATCGCAGGCGCTCCTGTCTGTGATGCAGCGTCAAGGGTAACCGCAGCCATGGTCTCCGAGCTGATAGTCCATGCTGCTGCAAACGTCATCGAAATGTTCGTGCAGATGGTTGTTGTCATGCAAACGTCCCCATCTGTTGACTCAGGGATCGAGACGTGGCTGCACGATCCGTTACAACCATGCGCATAAGATGCCTGTCATCTCGACTGCTAGTGATACGAGGCCGTTGGGATCCAGCACGGCGTTCCGTATTACCGCCCTGAACCCATCGATTCCATATTCTGCTAACAGCCATTGGATCTCGACCAACGCGAGCAGCAACGTCGCGATACGATAAACCGCGATAGGCTACAATCCGACCTTTATCTAAGTCGGAAACTTGATGGTACGCATTTCTCCTCCTTACACGAGACATCACAACAACGTTTCACCAGGCGACGCCGGTCAACTGCTGTTTGTATATGAGAAATCGGTTGGCAACTTTCCTCATATCAGCACGTTGTAGGTGTCGCCACCGGCGCCAACCTTGTGTGAATGCTCTGAAAAGCTAATCATTTGCATATCACAGAATCTTCTTCCTGTCGGTTAAATTTCGCGTATGTAGCACGTCATCTTCGTGGTGTAGCAGTTTTTATTGGCCAGTAGTGTATTTTCCGTTCTACTTTTTCTAGTTGTCTGATACGTGTATGCCCTAGGATTAGTGTAGTCTGTGCTGCATATAGTGCCTCGGGGTGCACCACCGTGTCGTATTGGCGTAATTTGGCTTTTTGTGAGATAGACTTCTTGTTGTAATGATTCCACACTACAGTGGAAACTCGATTAACCGTCATCTTCGGGACCGTGGTCGTGACGGTTGAGCGAATAGACGGATAACAGAAACACTGTATTCCTCCAAAACATAACCTCAACCAATTATTTTATGTATAGACACATATCACTCTCACAGTAATATAATAATATTTCGGAGCGAAAACAAATTAAACACGATTGTAATAGCAAATAAAACTATTTATTACGTGGTGAAAACATCCGTACAGTAGCTACAAAAGTTGCAAAATACGTAATGTGCAGTACTGTACTGTACTATAAACTTACAGGTGAAGTAGTTTATCTCGCTTGGAAATAGTCAATTTCTTCTGCCCTTTTGATGTTCGAGCTCTCACCGCGGCAATATTTCGTATTTTTCGGAGCAGTAGTGCCTGCGTTGCATTAGTCTCTTCTTGACTTTCAAGCCATGCTATACACTTGGACAGCATTGTTTCGGCCTCTGAATGGCTAATAGTTTGTTTTTCTTCATGGTTTGAACACTCGTCTTCATCAGCCCCTTCTTCTTCTTCTTTCGTGGCATTTACGCTGGCAACCATTTCGTCATCACTCAAAATTTGAAAACCCCCGTCCACTTTGTCATACTCTAACCACTCTGATACTTCTTCTGACGTCTAATTTGTGCTGATTTGTAAATTATTGCACAAATTGACCATCTCGTCAACTGTAACACACTCAGGTTCCTCCGATTCTTCACCTCTTGGTTGAGGCCAAAGTTTATTCCAGCCGTTCTTGAGATTTGACACTGACAAATCACTCCATGCACTGGCAACATTGAAAATGGTATCTTTAATATTGTAAGACCTCCAAAACTGTTTTACAGATGTTGATTCATCAGATGAGAGCAAACGTTCGATAAATATTTTTCTATAACGACGTTTCATGTTTTCGATGATTCCCTGATCCATGGGCTGTGAAGTTGTGTTTGCTGGAAGGAAGAGACATGTTATGTTGCTGTCATCACTTTTCATTTCACAAGTAGGGTGCGTTGGGGCATTGTCTAATAGCAATAGCGCTTTCTGTGGCAACTTTTTTTCAGCCAAATCTGATCTAACTTGAGGTAGAAATTGTTGGTGAAACCAGTCAGAAAAAATTGATTGATCCATCCAAGCACTCTTCTGGGCGTAGTATTGTGCAAGGAGAGCATTCAAATTCAAATTCTTGAATGCACTAGGTTCTCTTGATTTCCCAGTCACAAGCAGGGGTAGCCTATGATTGCCGGTCGCATTTGCGCAAACCACAGCAGTGATGCGATCTTTTTGTACTTTGAAACCTGGAGCAGCTTTTTCAGAGAGTGATGCTAATGTCTTTTGCGGTAAAGCCTTCCAATGAAGCCCAGTTTCATCACAATTGTAAACTTGCTCCCTAACAAGATTCAATTCAGCCATTTTTTCTTTAAATTGTTCCCGGAGCTCAGCAATTACTGAGCTATCCGCGCTGAGTTTTCCTCCACTGATAGCAAGTTGGCGAATGCCATGACGAAATTATTTAAACTTGTCGAGCCATCCGATACTTGCTTTAAAAGACGAGTCACCATCAAGTTTGCTGTTCATTTCAACATCCTTGGCCATTATTATAGGCCCTGAAAGTGGAATCCCCGGACTTCTTGCTTGTATAAACCATCGGTACATTGCTGTGTCCAATTCATCATATTTTGCAGGTTTCATTGTCTTTCTTGTTCGCACATCTCCATCCATGCTCTGCATTGTTGACACATGTTGTTCTATTTTATCAGCATCACGTTCTACATCGTTAACTGTTGTTCTTCCAATACCATAAATCAGCGCTACGCTTGTCGCAGTTTCGCCCTTTCTTCAGAGTTTTATAATTTCAAGTTTCTGATTAAGTCCTAAAACAACACGTTTATGTTTTTCAGACATTTTATCAAGTCACTGTATCACACACACCTGCACTAAATGCGGTAGTGTAAAATATTAGTCAATAAAGCTTATTCAAGTGGAAAACACGTAACACGGCACAGCCCGCTAGATACACTGCGACAATTGCAGTCTTCTCGCCACAACTGGAAACCGATCCAGTGATGATTGTTGACTCACAAGTGAGACAAAGACAAGAAAAGGGGGAGATGTGTTAGCACGTCGACTGAAGGTCATATTTTATGTACCATTCTACGGCGGGCGGGTACATTCACTTCCCACCAAAATAGAGTAAATAAACAAAGCGAACGTGTCACTGCACCTTAGAGCATTCTGTTATTACAGTATTATTATGCTGTTACAGCAGTGACGGTTGATCGAGTTTTTACTGTACTTTGTATGCCTTGTCCAGTTTAGTTTTTCTTTCTTCGTTTGAGTCGCTGTTATGTCCGCTCATTTGTAGTGCCGTAGACAACGCTTACTCATGTCAGTCTTCGGTAGCCTATGGTAGTTATACAACTCTTAACTCTGCGTATACAAATGAAATATGCTCACCTTGTAGATACTAAAGTAATTTATCTTGAAAAACATATTGAGTGGCTAACTATCACTCGTTTAAGGTAGAATAAGTTTGGTGCAATTCGTGTTAAAGTTCTAGGCGGCTGATGACCTCAGATGTTAAGTCCCATAGTACTCAGAGCAGTTTGAACCATTTTGAACAGTCTCGTGTGTAAGCACGATGACATCTAAGTTGGGACGGAAGCTTTTTCAGCCACTGTCAGAGGCAGAACCGTGACGTCTTGCTCGTCTCGCCGCTCAACTGTAGGGCGACCTTTCCCTCTCTCTGCAGAGGTACGTCCCCCGCTGGCCGCTCCCCCCCCCCCCCCCCCCCCTGATCGCAGTGAATTGGCCGGAACTGCCGCAGCGAGTGCAGTGAGTTTTTCACCAGACTGGCTCCGTGCGTGACGTCGCGGGGGCACGTCCGTGCGATTCGGCCCGTCTCGGGGCCCAATTGCAGGCCTCGCAATTTATGTGGGCCGGCAGCGGGCTTACACCACGCTCCCCCTGCTGCCTGTGGTGGATGTCCGTTCCTCGGCGCTCGCTGAAGATTTAGAAGCGTTCGAAACGCAGTGAGGGCGGAGGGTGCTAACCCCTTGTTCACCCCCTCCACTCCGGCCGCGAAAAACAAAGCGGTGTAAATTATCGATGACTATGACGCATGCTATCCATTTAGCCCTTTTTAAAGTGGCAATTTCCTAAAATTTCTGACCGGTAGGGCGCATATAGGCGTGCTTTGAGACTTAAGGGAGGGGCGGGGGGGGGAGCTGTTACAGGCTTGCGACTCGCTACATAGCTTTAGCAATACGATATCTCTTCCGTGCGAGAGCCAGGGAACAAGACAAGGGAAAAAGAACAGAGCACAGACTAGATGCATTACTGTAGAGCAGGGCCGGCCACTCTGTGCCAAACTTCAAACGGGCCGAGTGAGTGGAAAGTGTGCGAGCCAAGGCTGTTCCTATCTTGGCTTTGCTCGTTCCCTTGCGGAAGTACACGGTACAGCGCGACATTTCATTTAATACTGCGGTGTGGCTGGCTCTGAGCACTATGGGACTCAACTGCTGAGGTCATTAGTCCCCTAGAACTTAGAACTACTTAAACCTAACTAACCTAAGGACATCACAAACATCCATGCCCGAGGCAGGATTCGAACCTGCGACCGTAGCGGTCTTGCGGTTCCAGACTGCAGCGCCTTTAACCGCACGGCCACTTCGGCCGGCTGCGGTGTGGCATTTTTCGATTGGCACAATTCTCTTCATATCGACAGAATGGTAGTTTCAGCGCTGTCTGCCGCGCGGAGTGGCCGTGCGGTTTGGGGCGCCACGTCACGGATTGCGCGGCCCCTCCCGCCGGGTGTTCGAGTCCTGCCTCGGGCATGGGTGTGTCTCTTGTTCTTAGCATAAGTTAGTTTAAGTAGTCTGTAAGTCAAGGGACTGACGACCTCAGCAGTTAGGTCCCTTAGGAATTCACACACATATGAACATTCAGCGCTGTTTACCTCACCGGTCTACTGGCTGTTTGCACAAAAAAGACGCAATCTAGCGATACACTATGTGATCAGAAGTATCAGGACACCTGGCTGAAAATGACTTACAAGTTCGTGGCGCCCTCCATCGGTAATGCTGGAATTCAATATGGTGTTGGCCCACCCTTAGCCTTGATGACAGCTTCCACACTCACAGGCATACGTTCAGTCAGGTGCTGGAAGGTTTGTTGGGGAATCGCAGCCCATTCTTCACGGAGTGCTGCACTGAGGAGATGTGTCGGTGTTGGTCGGTGAGGCCTGGCATGAAGTCGGCGTTACAAAACATCCCAGAGGTGTTCTATACGATTCAGGTCACGCCTCTGTGCAGGCCAGTCCATTATAGGGCTGTTATTGTCGTGTAACCACTCCGCCACAGGCAGTGCATTATGAACAAGTGCTCGATCGTGTTGAAAGATGCAATCGCCATCCACGAATTGCTCTTCATCAGTGGGAAGCGAGAGGGTGCTTGAAACATCAATGTAGGCCTTTGCTGTGATAGTGTCACGCAAAACAACCAGGGGTGCAAGCCCTCTTCATGAAAAACATGACCACACCATAACACCACCGCCTCCGAATTTTACTGTTGGCACTACACATGCTGGCAGATGGCGTTCACCGGGCATTCACCATACCCCAACCTGCCATCGGATCGCCACATTGTGTACCGTGATTCGTCACTCCACACAACGTTTTTACACCGTTCAATCGACCAATGTTAACCCTCCTTACACCAAGCAAGGCGTCGTTTGGTATTTACCGGCGTGATGTGTAGCTTATGAGCAGCCGCTCGATCATGAAATCCAAGTTTTCTCACCTCCCGCCTAACTGTCATAGTACGTGCAGTGGATCCTGATGCAGTTTGGAATTACTGTGTGATGGTTTGGATAGAGGTCTGCCTATTACGCATTACGACCCTCTTCATCTGTCGGCGGTCTCAGTCAGTCAACAGACGAGGTCGGCCTGTACGCTTTTGTGCTATATGTGCCCCTTCACGTTTCCACTTCACTATCACATCGGAAGAAGTGGACCTAGGGATGTTTAGAAGTGTGGAAATCTCGCGTATAGACGTATGACATAAGTGATACCCAATCAACAGACCAAGTTCGATGTCCGTGAGTTCCGCGGAGCGCCCCATTCTGCTCTCTCACGATGTCTAATGACTACTGAGGTCGCTGATATGGAGTATCTGGCAGTAGGTGGCAACACAATATACCTAATATGAAAAACTTATGTTTTTGGGGGTGTCCGGATACTTTACATCACATAGCGTATATCGTCTCAAGACGTTAAAAATGAATGGAAATGCCAGAAGAGATGGATGAGACTTTTGTATATACATTACGCAGTTACATAAATGACAAGAACTGCAAATCTGCTAAGAAACGATATTTCAGTATCATACAGAAAGAATTTAAATATTAAGTTGACAATCAAAGAGCAAAAAATTACAGTGATCGACGGATAGGATTCGTTGTTCAGTACATCAAGAAACACTTTGTGCCAAATTTGCAGGCATGCACCACGTGAAGATATTGGTGGTAAAATTGCTGAAGTTGCAGGCATTGTTCCACTGTTGCAACAGATTCCAATGAAGCTGAACGAATAGCATGGAGACCCTAAACGCTATGAGAACACCGTCAATCTGACATCCGATTTCGATCTGTTTGCGAGACCACTTGCCGTTTCAGTTGGAAGCACCCCTGTGCGTGTGTAAGCGTACCTGACTGAACTGCAACGTAATTCCTCTTTTAATGACAAAGCCTTGTACGCTAAAACTGTCCAGGATGTCTAACAACAAGTGGATCAGGTAAAGTTTCCACGTCTCCATAACGAGGTTGAAAAAATGCTAAAATATTCCAATCGGAAAATTTCCATTGTAAAACTACTATAAAAAAGTCACAATTATGTGGTAATTTGAGTGCGAAAATGTTTGAAATTGTCTACGTCTGTCTGCATGCCGACAGTTTGTACCAAATGAAAACTATATTATGTCTTTAGCGAGCCAAAAATAATTAAATAATACTGATTTGTTTCATTTGTTATTTGTATTGTTGACAAATGTGAAATACAAAATTAAGTGGTGGGAATTGTGTCTGGTTCAAATGGATCTGAGCACTATGGGACTTAACTTCTGAGGTCATCAGTCCCCTAGAACTTAGAAATACTTAAACCTAACTAACCTAAGAACATCACACACATCTATGCCCGAGGCAGGATTCGAACCTGCGACCGTAGCGGTCGCGCGGTTACGGACTGTAACGCCTAGAACCGCTCGGCCAGAATGTGTCTGCATTTGCCATTTAAATGCTATGTGTTCGCAGTCTCCCCCCCCCCCCCCCCCCGCCCTTCCCCCCTTTACCCCCTTCCTCTTGCTGAGACAGCGTGGCGTGGGAGTGGGGGAAGTGTGCAAAAATGGTTCAAATCGCTCTAAGCACTATGGGACTTAACATCTGAGGTCATCAGTCCCCTAGATTTAGAACTACTTAAACCTAACTAACCTAAGGACATCACACACATTCATGCCCGAGGCGGGATTCGAGCCTGAGACCGTAGGAGCAGCGCGGTTCCGGACTGAAACGCCTAGAACCGCTCGGCCACAGCGGCAGGCGGGAAGTGTGCAGAAAGTTTGAGCGCACTTACCCCAGGACACAGCTGGTGGGCTGAATTCTTGGCCGCCCCTGGTGTAACGAATAGTCTGGCGTCATGGTGTATGTCTTGTTGCTTCCACAGCTGATAGACCATATACGCTCGTACAAAATAGATACATGTTTCAAAGTTTCACTGATCTTCAAAATAGTCACCAGCATTGTGTATAACACGTTGCCAGCGATCTGGAAGTCGTAGGATAGTCTTAGTAGTGCCAGATGTGTTGACAGATCGAGCGGCAGAAAGAGTCATCACTTCTGTCTCTAAGCTGGTCGTAGGTTGTGTTTCAAAAATGATCAGCTTAGGGACAGACGCGATGACACTTTGTGCAGGACCTGACCATCATTTTGCAGGACATTGCTCAAGCACGTATAATGCAAACTGTTACTGATTTGTTTGACTGATGGGGCTGCTAAGCGCTACACCACCTGCTTCACTCCCCTGACTTAAGCCCTCGTAAGTTCAGCTCGATTTCTAAACTGAAGGAAACACTTCACGGTATTTGCTTCAGAACTGCCACAAATTCGTCGGGCAATATAGACCGCGCTGCTCGAACTGTCATCACAACTGGCACTGCTAAGAGTATCATACGACTTCCACATAACTGGCAACGGGTTATTAATAATGCTGGTGACTACTTTGAAGGTCAGTAAGACCTCGAAACACGTATCTATTTTGTACGAGCTTTAAATAAATAGTTGCCACTATTAAAGTTCCCTTTATTGTTCTGCATTTTTGTATCTAACAAACTGTACTTATTGTTTACTCTACTTGCAGTTGTCTGGGGATGAAGCCCTCTGGTTTTGAAGCCAATTAGTGTAAAAGAATAAATAAATCTGAATGGACATAAAAAATTAAAAAGTAGTAGAAAAAAGAGAATATTCAATATTTATTCTGTGTAGTAAGTCATGATGCATGTGTAATGCCAGGAAGATGAGAGTCGAACCTGGAAATGAGGAGAACGTTTGTGGGAAAATGTTTGGAAAAGCTTCCTTAGGAGCAGAATGCTACTGGCACAACTGGAAGTTCTTTTTTTCGAAGATTAGTCCATTCTTGTTGTGTAAAACCTTTAAATGCACGAACATGTTTATGCCCTCAATCAAAATACTGAAAGCAGTTCGACTAAACAGACTTGAAAACTGTCTTCAGAGTTAAATGTGATTTGTCGCTGTTCCTTGTGTGTCTTATTTCTTTCGCTGATGATAAATAGAATGTGATCTTGGTAAATGTTAGTAACCAGTGGCTTTCTGTTGTTGAAAAGAACTGTTTTTTTTTTAAATTTGCTTCACAGATAACTAAATTACTTAATTTAATTTAAATAATTTGTGACAGTCATTTTGTTGTGCCTATCTGCGACTCAGCATTTTATCTATATAGTGTTACATTCCATCCTGGATTTTCTATTGTTTGAGTTACTTCACTATTTGTTACATAATGCCGTTTTCGGTATTATATTTGTTGTTCTAGTTTTCCTGCTTGCCATAGCTGTTTCTTCTTCTTTTCGTCGTCGTAACTATTATACTTCGCAGTCAGTCGATTACAGATATTCACGCCCCCTAGTCTTCAGTCAAGGGTACTTGGGCGAAGAAGCATCTACATTGCTATCCTCAACTACTGTTCATGCACTGTGAATTCTATCTCATAATACGTATCGAACTTTCTTTTATTTCTGTTTCGTACCTTCCGTTGCTTCAAAGTGGATTTCATGCCTCCCTTGTTCGGCAATTATGTTCAAGAATTTTAAAATTAGTTTCCTGAATTAAATTTTGTTAGAAATAACATATTTACACTTTTAATATCCTCGTATCATTTTTGTGGTATATTAATGCAAAGGAAACTTTGCAAATTATTCTTAATACAAATTTTTCTATTTTCCCTTTGAACCACAAAATATTAAACGGGTGGACGAAAGGGTATCTTTCAAAGACTAAATGTTCCAGGGTAACTATTAGGAAAAGTCTGTAACGAAGCTTGATCTCATGTTAAAAATTTATGCCGTCTTACTCTAAATATATGTGAGTGGCTCAAAAACTTATGAGTTCATCAGCGGCAAGGGTATCGTCAGGAGTGCTATAGGGAAATGTGATAGGATTGCTGTTGTCCTCTGTACACATAAAAGACCTGTTGGGTCGGACGAGCAGCAATCCGCGACTGTTTGCTGATGACGCTGTTTACGAGGGAGTGTCGTTTTAGAGTGACTGTAGGAGGGTACATGACGATATGGATAGAAATTCTGTTTAGTGTGAAGAATGGCAGCCTGCTCTAAGAGTGGGAAAATGTAATGTGATGCAGATGAATAGGAAAAACAATCCTGTAATGTTGGAATACAGTGTTAGTGGTATGCTACTTGACAAAGTCACACGAATTAATTAGGCGTAACGTTGCACAGCGACATGACATGGAACAGGAACTGCTACTTCACACAGTCACATCGATTAAATTTGTAGTGGTAACATTTCAAAGTGGCATTAAATGGAACGAGCACGTATGGCCGGTAATTAATCTTGAGCACTGTTCGAGTGTTTGGGATTCCCACCAGGTCGGAGTGAAGGAAGACACGGAAGCAATTCAAAGATTTACTGCTAGATTTGTTACAGGTGGGATCCGTCAACACGGGAGTATTACGTAAATGCTCCGTGAACTCAAATGGGAATCTGTGGAGGTTAGAACACGCTTTTTTTTTTTACAAAATACTGTTGAGAAAGTTTAGAGAACTGGCATTTAAGACATCTGTAGAATGATCCTACTGCCACTAAGATACGAGGAATATCCGGAAAGTAAGTTCCGATTGATCGCGAAATGGAAACCACTTTGAAAATCAGAAATATTTTATCTGCAAATGTTAGCTACAGCTTCCAGCCACTGCTCCACATAGTCACCATTCCGACTTAGACATTTGTCGTAGAATTTCCAACACCCTCGTCATAGAAGGCAGCCACCTGTACTTCCCGGCAATTCTCTACGGTCATCTATTGCTTGTTGTCTGTGCGAATATGTTGTCTTCATAACCAGTAGTTAATGTCAGCAGAGATGAAACATGGAGGGAACCAATTACGGGCTGTAGTGCGGGTGATCAAACACTTCCCATCGAAAAAGCTGCAGGAGCATTTTCACTGCCCCTGCAAATTGCGACCGTATGACAGTTCTGTAATGTGGGCTGCATAACGTAAGGCGAAATCCTCACCAGGACCTCATACTTGGCCGGAGACACTATTTTCTACGCATCTTTATGTGCTCACCATGCGCTCAGAACTGAAAAGAGCGAAGTGATGTAACCGACAGGCATACTACAGACACTGTCGAGCACATACACTACTGGCCATTAAAATTGCTACACCAAGAAGAAATGCAGATGATAAACGGGTATTCAATGGACAAATATATTATACTAGAACTGACATGTGATTCCATTTTCACGCAATTTCGGTGCATAGATCCTGAGAAATCAGTACCCAGAACAACCACCTATGGCCGTAATAACGGCCTTGATACGCCTGGGCATTGAGTCAAACAGAGCTTGGATGGCGTGTACAGGTACAGCTGCCCATGCAGCTTCAACACGATACCGCAGTTCATCAAGAGTAGTGACTAGGGTATTGTGACGAGCCAGTTGCTCGGCCATCATTGACCAGACGTTTTCAATTCGTGAGAGATCTGGAGAATGTGCTGGCCAGGGCAGCAGTCGAACATTTTCTGTATCCAGAAAGGCCCGTACAGGACCTGCAACATGCGGTCGTGCATTATCCTGCTGAATTTTAGGGTTTCACAGGGATCGAATGAAGGGTAGAGCCACGGATCGTAATACATCTGAAATGTAACGTCCACTGTTCAAAGTGCCGTCAATGCGAACAAGAGGTGACTGAGACGTGTAACCAATGGCACCCCAATATGGTGATGACGAATACACACTTCCAATGTGCGTTCAGCGCGATGTCGCCAAAGACGGATGCGATCATCATGATGCTGTAAACAGAACCTGGATTCATCCGAAAAAATGACGTTTTGCCATTCGTGCACCCAGGTTCGTCGTTGAGTACACCATCGCAGGCGCTCCTGTCTGTGATGCAGCGTCAAGGTAACCGCAGCCATGGTCTCCGAGCTGATAGTCCATGCTGCTGCAAACGTCGTCGAACTGTTCGTGCAGATGGTTGTTGTCTTGCAAACGTCCCCATCTGTTGACTCAGGGATCGAGACGTGGCTGCACGATCCATTACAGCCATGCGGATAAGATGCCTGTCATCTCGACTGCTAGTGATACGAAGTCGTTGGGATCCAGCACGGCGTTCCGTATTACCCTCCTGAACCCACCGATCCCATATTCTGCTAACAGTCATTGGACCTCGACCAACGCGGGCAGCAATGTCGCGATGCGATAAACCGCAATCGCGATAGGCTACAATCCGACCTTTATGAAAGTCGGAAACTTGATGGTACGCATTTCTCCTCCTTACACGAGGCATCACAACAACGTTTCACCCTGCAACGCCGGTCAACTGCTGTTTGTGTATGAGAAATCGGTTGGAAACTTTCTTCATGTCAGTACGTTGTAGGTGTCGCCACCGGCGCCAAACTTGTGTGAATGCTCTGAAAAGCTAATCATTTGCATATCACAGCATCTCCTTCCTGTCGAATAAATTTCCGCGTCTGTAGCACGTCATCTTCGTAGTGTAGCGGTTTTGATGGCCAGTAGTGCATGTTTAAAGCTTTATTAGATTTTCACAGTGGTTTCCATTTCTTGACAGATCGGAAATTACTTTCCGGTTATCCCTCGTACATCATCTCGCCTAAGGACCCCGAAGGCAGAAATCAGGGCTCGTGCGACAGCATTTGGGAATCCAACAGGAAAGGAAATGACTATAGGAGCCCTCACAAAAATAGGCACCGCAAGGTCATCTCAAAATCTGACAGCATTATCAGTTAGTGATAATTTCAAATGTTAGTAAACAATGCCGAAAAAAATATTAAACAGCTCTATTTTTAGTCTAGAAGAAGTATTTTCCAGAGAAAATTCTTGTCAGCTGCTACGAAAAAAGAAAACTAGCGTTTCAAGAAATTTGAAAGAAGAATAATTTTTCACTTAAGCCTGTAGAAAAAAACAGAACCACTGACGTACATGGACTGAGAAAAAAATGAACTTTCTTAAAGTTCATAGCTGCATGTGATACACGTTTTACCGTAAAAACATAAAAGTAATCACAGATAAGAAATAAAATACGGTAAGAGGTGTGAAACTGTTCCGTCTACGTAAGGAAAAATTTGCAATTTATTGGAGCTTGCAGAAACTTCCAGCGAGAAAATTGTTAAGAAAGCCATAAAATTAATTTTGGTATCATCTGAGACGTGTTTATTGTAGCACGTCACCAATGTACGCATTTTACTTACGAAAGACTCAGTGCGCGCGACTACTTCACGCCCCCGCCTGGATTTTAGTTCCGGCGACTCAAAAAAAGGAAGGAAGATTGGGCTTAACGTCCTGTCGAGGTATAAGAGACGGAGCACAAGGTCGGAATGTGTGAAGCATGGGGAAAGAAGTTGGCCGTGCCCTTTCAAAGGAACCTTCCCGACAGTCGCCTGGAGCGATTTAGGGAAATCACGGAAAACCTAACTCTGGATGGCCTGACGCGGGTTTGAACCGTCATCCTCCCGAATGCGAGGCCACTGCTCCACATCGCCTCGTTCGACGGCTCACCCTAATATGATCGCCAGTATTCCCCACCTCTCGAATTGTTTTTATTTGGAGCTCTTACTGGTCCTTCATCAGAGCACGCATCACCCAACCCGCCAATACACACTATAAAGAAGTAACAGTAGGTACATTCATGTCAATATTTCCGCTCGAGTCGAGCAAAATATAATTGCGCGCATGGTTACGCGAAACCCAAGTTTTATCGAAGTATGGTACAAGCGTACTGCCATTAGTTCGTAACACGTGCATTATACACAAAACTTCGTTTGTACTGCTGGAATGTCTCTGCATTACATTAAAAATATTCGTGCATCACTATACTTGAATCAAAAACCAAGTAAACGGAGAAGACAAAAACTGATGTCTGAGCCAGAATAATTATTTTTTTTTTTCGTGGAGATCACCCTGTACTTTTCTAACCGTCTGGTACTCTCCTCTGTTATAGTATCGAAGTACAATTCTACGTACTAACTTTTAGGCGAAATCGTCGGATTCCGTAGATTTCCGTTTTCATTTACATCCCTTTCTTGCAGAATCAAAACACGAGCTCACATGTCGAGATTCTGACCATGTTACTGCACAGTTAATACGGAATATAGTCGATTCACAAATACAACGAGATTTTTTGTCATTTATACAAAAGTTATGCTATTCTCGGCGTCTAGGATGTTGGCCAGATCACTGAAAGACTTCACTAAAAGACTTTAGTATATTGAATACGACAATTTTAGATCGTCTTCGATTGTATTTTCGCCCTGTAAGAATTGACGGGCTGACACATTATCTGCGTATCCAGTAATGCTGGCAACTGATGTGATATATATAGGGATTATATCAATAACAGCCTGAAGATGACGCACTGAAGCGTTGTAAGTGGTTGCAACAAAATAAAATCAAATCATGGGGATGGCTGTAGGTGTTTATCTTTTATCACAACAGGAAACGGCCGTCGTCCCAGAGACCTCCTGCCAATAGGATGGACACACAAAAACCTTTTTTATTACCGGTTTCAACGTCAACATAACGAATGCTATATCACTGTAACTGTCTTCTCAAGACCTATCAAATGCATTTATAAAAAGCATACAGTTCCGTTTAAAAAACATACTTGTTTCAGTATCTCTGATGATACCAGCGCTAAAAGTATTTAACCAAGCAAAATAATACACTACTGGCCATTAAAATTGCTACACAACGAAGATTAGATACTACAGACGCGAAATTTAACCGACAGGAAGAAGATGCTGTTATATGCAAATGATTAGCTTTTCAGAGCATTCACACAAGGTTGGCACCGGTTGCGACACCTACAACGTTCTGATACGAGGAAAGTTGCCAACCGATTTCTCATACACAAGCAGCAGTTGACCGGCGTTGCCTGGTGAAACGTTGTTGTGATGCCTCGTGTAAGGAGGAGAAATGCGTACTATCACGTTTCCGACTTTGATAAAGGTCGGATTGTAGCCTATCGCGATTGCAGTTTATCGTATCGCGACATTGCTGCTCGCGTTGGTCGAGATCCAATGACTGTTAGCAGAATATGGGATCGATGGGTTCAGGGCGGTAATACGGAACGCCGTGCTGGATCCCAACGGCCTCGTATCACTAGCAGTCGAGATGACAGGCATCTTATCCGCGTGGCTCTAACGGATCGTGCAGCCACGTCTCGATCCCTGAGTCAACAGATGGGGACGTTGGCAAGACAACAACCATCTGCACGAACAGTTCAACGACGTTTGCAGCAGCATGGACTATCAGCTCGGAAACCATGGCTGCGGTTACCCTTGACGCTGCATCACAGATAAGAGCGCCTGTGATGGTGTACTCAACGACAAACCTGGGTGCACGAATGGCAAAACGTCATTTTTTCGGATGAATCCAGGTTCTGTTCACAGCATCATGATGGTCGGATCCATGTTTGGCGACATCGCGGTGAACGCACATTGGAAGCGTGTATTCGTCATTGCCATACTGGCGTATCACCCGGCGTGATGGTATGGTGTGCCTTTGGTTACACGTCTCAGTCACCTCTTGTTCGCACTGACGGCACTTTGAACAGTGGACGTTACATTTGAGATGTGTTACGACCCGTGGCTCTACCCTTCATTCGATCCCTGTGAAACCCTGCATTTCAGCAGGATAATGCACGAACTCATGTTGCAGATCCTGTACGGATAATTCTGGATACAGAAAATGTTCGACTGCTGCCCTGGCCTGCACATTCTCCAGATCTCTCACGAATTGAAAACGTCTGGTCAATGATGGCCGAGCAACTGGCTCGTCACAATACGCTAGTCACTACTCTTGATGAACTGTGGTATTGTGTTGAAGCTGCATGGGCAGCTAGCTGTACCTGTACACGCCATCCAAGCTCTATTTGACTCAATGCCCAGGCGTATCAAGGCCGTTATTACGGCCAGAGTTGGTTGTTCTGGGTACTTATTTCTCAGGATCTATGCACCGAAATTGCGTGAAAATGTAATCACATGTCAGTTCTAGTATAATATATTTGTCCATTGAATACCCGTTTATCATCTGCATTTCTTCTTTGTGTAGCAATTTTAATGGCCAGTAGTGTACAAAAACATTATTTTATTACAGGTTTCAACGTCAACATTAACGAATGCTATATCACTGTATTTGTCTTCTCAACATCTATCGAAAGCATTTATAAAAAGCACACAGTTACGTTTAAAAAACATACCTGCTTCAGTATCTCCGTTGATACCAGCGCTAAAATTATTTATCCAAGCAAAAAAATACATGCCTCTCGACGCTCTAGCATTTGCTGAAAACCACGTTTCGGTCGATATGTGTAACCGTTCACGAATCGAAAGGGGTCTTACGTGACTTCTCCTGTACAGATATAGAGTGGATGCAGAAAGGGACGTGTCAGAGAAGAACTAGTTTAGTACCACAAATTCTAGAACAGGGACATGAATGACGAAATTTGTAAACGTGTGGCGATCAAGAGAGCGGGAACATCTGGTTACCCAGCAGAGTGAGATGTCAGGCCCCACGCGAGTGCATGTGGTCGCGCGGCTAGTGCGCAGCGCGCATGCGCGGCCGGTGATTTACTCGCCGCCCGCGGCCCCGGCGTGGCGCTCATAATTCCTGGCGCAATCGGGAGACGCGCGGCGCTCGCCGCTGCCCTTTTCGCTCCGCGCTGCAAAACGCGTGTTTGCCATCCCAACAAAGTCCGCCGCTGCGTTTTCGCGATTCGCACGCCGTGTCCGCTGCAACATTTAAATCGCCGCGGCGCGCCGATGGCGGGGGCGTATTTACGATATAATTTCGTTAAGTAAACACGGCGCGCAGTCAGTTTACTCTAGGTACGCGCATTAATTTAAATTATCCGGCGTCAACAAGCGGTGTATGTTCGTCTCTCTCACTCCAGTCGGAACTCCGTCACAGTCCCTTTCTCGCACTTTTTCCACCATTTCGACGCCAATAAAATCGATTGTCACCGCACTATGGACCCTCCACTATGTACTTGATTACTGTGATTCAGTCACACAAGATCCACGTTTATTTACTGTATTGTTAAAATTCATGGTGAACCTATAGCTGTCCTTTATTTTACACAATTCGCAAAATAAAGGACAGCTGAATGTTCACCACGAATTTTAACAATTACTGCCGGTCGTAGTGGCCGAGCGGTTCTAGGCGCTTCCGTCCGGAACCGCGCGGCTGCTACGGTCGCAGGTTCGAATCTTGCTTCGGGCATGGAAGTGTGTGATGTCCTTAGGTTTGTTAGGTTTAAGTCCAATAGTGCTCAGAGCCATTTGAACCATTTAACAATTACTTGACGGCTGAATATCCCCACGTGCAAATATATATATAAGTATGCACTGTACATAATAGCAAACTCCAAATCGCCCATTCGATTCCGCAGCTGCTGACTTTATTGCACCGTCATATGCATCTACACTCTATTGTACGATACGGTAGAGCGCATTTTTTGTCTCATATCATACTTTAGAACATTTTTCTGTTTCGTTCAACGATTTTACATGGAAAGAATGGTTCTTTAGAAGTCTCAATACTTCCTGTTGTTGGTACGGGGTGTTCAAAAAGTCTCTCCGCAGTGCCGTATGATTGTTAGCCGCGGGTGCTGTATGATTCTTCGCCTGCCTGGGTTTTTCAACGAAACACTAAACGCACAACGATACTGCAATGATGTTCTGTACCCATTCAAAGGAGAACTTAAGTGAAATAATGAACGGTTAATTTCGAAACAAGATGGTGCAGCCGCGCATACAGCTCGCGTTTCAATGTCACTGCTTGCTGATGTTTTTGGTGATCGCATAATTTCAAAGGGACTTGCCCTCCACGATCGCCTGACATAACACCACCTGACTTTCTCTTCTCGGGTGCAGCGAAAGCAACTGTCTATAAAAACCGTCCAAAATCCATCGATGAATTGAAAACTGCAATATCCACTTTCACTACTTCTGTTACGGAAGAAATGTTGCAAACATGATTAGACGAATTGAATTGTGTATTCAAGTACAGGGGGGATAGTGTCAACATTTAATGTGAAAATTTGTAAGTAAAAATGAGTATTCAATAAATTAATAACATATATTTCACTGAGTTTCATTTCGGTATATTCACTGCAGGATACGGCACGCGCGGCTAACAATCATACGGCACTGCGGAGAGACTTTCTGAACAACCCGTGTAATCTTGTACACTGCGGAAGAAAATAGTACACCCTTTTAGAGGTCTACAATTCACGCAAGATTTATTGTTGCAACAGTGCATATGGTGTACGCGAAATGATTACATTTACAGATCAACAGGACAGGTGCTTCTCAGGTACCAGGTATCGACGCATGCTGAAACATCCATTTTAGTAATTGGTGTTGCCCCTACAGGTGGCAATGCAGATGCTGACTCTGGCATCAAATCGATCGCACAGATGGCGAAAACTGTCGTGGGATACATTATGCCATGCCTGTTCGACCTGTTTACGTAGTTCTATAATAGTTGTCGGTTGCCGTATGGCACGAGTCACTGCTCGTCCCATCATAGCTCACTCGTGCTCGATTGGAGATAAGTCCGAAGTTGGAGCTGCCTAGGGAAGTTGCTGCACGTCTTGCAGAGCAAGGTGAGTTTCACGGGCAGTGTGTGGGAGAGCATTACACTTCCTGCTGCAAGAGCAGCAGAAGAACGGGACTAACAACATTCTCCACGTACCGTTCGCTGGTTAGCATCCCCTGCAGAAATACCAAGGGTGAATACCAGGTGTGACAATAAAGTAATGAGGCTGATTTTCTTTGCAAGATGTGGCATCCCTGCAGGCTTGCGTAGGCACAATATCTTTAACCTTGGTGTATGAGCTGCTTCTAGTCCAAGTGGCCCAGCGATGCAACTGCTCAGTCGTGAGTTGTGCTGTAATAAGATGACACGTATTTGTGTCTCTCGTCACGGAAATGGAACCGCATAATATTCCGCAACGGTTGCCATCTTTTTTTGCGTTAAGTTGGGTGAAAACGCGACGACAACTTACGGTAAACTTCAGAAGGCTTTTGGAGAGGAGATTATGTCAAGAGCTCAAGTTTTTCGTTCGCATAAAATGTTTAGTGAAGGCAGAACGAATGTTGAAGATGAAGACAGCAGTGAACGACCATCAACCTCACGGACAGATGTCAATTTGGCCAGGGTGCGTGATCTCGTACAATCCGATTGAAGATTATCCGTGAAAATGATTGCAGAAGAACTGAACATCAATCGAGAAACGGCTCGTCTAATAATAACTGAAGATCTTGGCATGAGAAAGATTTGTTCAAAAATGGTCCCAAAAAATCTCACACTACAACAGCGAGAAGTACGGGAAAATGTGGCAGTCGATCTATTAGAGCAAACGGAAATCAATCGAGAACTGTTGAGCCGTCTTATCACTGGTGATGAAAGTCGGTTTTTTCACTACGATCCAGAGACAAAACGCCAAATTTCGCAGTGGTGCTCAAAGGGATCACCCAGACCAAAAAAAAAGCTCGCATGTCAAAGTCAAAAGTGAAATGCATGGTTGTGTGTTTCTTTGATTCCAAGGGAATTGTTCATAAAGGGAGGGTGCCTCCTGGACAAACAGTTAACCAAGTTACTACAAGGAAATTTTAGAAAGATTTCGCAAAAGAGTTCTTCGTGTCCGTGCCAACATTGCTGATAATTGGATTCTGCATCACGATAATGCGCCATCCCATATTGCTCTGTCAGTACAGACATTTTTAACCTCAAAACAAATTTCAGTACTACCACAGCCACCTTATTCACCAGATACCGCTCCATGCGACAAGAGTCAAAACGGTGGAAAAGGGACACCATTTTCAAGCAACACAAGATGTCCAAAAAGCTGTGACGAGGGTCTTGGAGAATATTACAGAAGATGTGTTGCAGAAATGTTACCATCAATGGCAGAAGCGCTGGAAAAAATGTGTGCAATCAGAAGGAAACTACTTTGAAGGAGACAACACTAAACTTGGCTAAAACGGTAAGCAACATTTTTTTTCCACATCAGTCTTATTACTTTATTGTCGCACCTCGTAAGTGTTGTAGCTTATCGCACGCCAGAACACAAGGCCTGCGGTGGAGTCAGTGTGTCTTGGACATATGCACTCTACGAGACATCGCTCACCAGGTCTATGTCATATGCGCAGACCACCATCACTTGCGTACAGACAGAATGTGCTTTCGTCGCTGAAGTCCACTGCGCGTCATTCCGTCCTCCAAGTAATCCTCTGACGGCACCAGTTGAGCCGTGCTCGTCGACTTGTGGCGTGAGTTGACGGGCTAGAGGTATGCGTGTCCACAGTTCCCCTGCTAATAACCGGTTCGCAAGAGTTCGTGCTGTGCTAGCTGTATGATCTGCCACTGCTGCCCTTAAATACGACGATCCTGCGTGGACGTGCAGAAGAACCTCGTCTACGGGTGTGAGAATGATCACGTGACCACTGATACCAGCATCGTTGCACGGCTGACGCAGCACGACCAATTTGAGTGGGAGCTCTCCGAAAGGACCATCCCGCCACTCGGAAGGCCACAATTTGACCCCTTTCAGGGTCCTTCAGCTGGCTGGAGGAAGAATGATTGCGTCTCCGTGGTATGGTCGCCCGCTTCCTTCATATGTTATGCACCACAGTGAGCCTTTGGATATGAGCAACCCCTGTTAAAGTATAGGCACGCAATCTGCTGACGGACTACGTTGAAACCGTTATCAGTACTACATCTACTGTTCCACAGGTGGCATATTACGTCATCGGATCGAAATCGACGTCGTCTTTCCAGGTGTACTAATCTTTCTCCCGGCAGTGTATTTGCGGTCTACGCCTATACCTACATCGACATCTATATTATGCGAGTCACCTTTAGCTTGTACTGCCGGCCGCGGTGTTCTCGCGGTTCTAAGCGCGCAGTCCGGAACCGTGCGACTGCTACGGTCGCAGGTTCGAATCCTGCCTCGGGCATGGATGTGCGTGATGTTCTTAGTTTAGTTAGGTTTAAGTAGTTCTAAGTTCTAGGGGACTGATGACCACAGCTGTTAAGTCCCATAGTGCTCAGAGCCATTTGAACCATTTTAGCTTGTACTGCTATAATTTTCCTCTTCATCTGTCCCATTTGCGAATGTTTATCAATCTAATTGATGTGGGACGTGGGTATCAGCCTGGTATTCATACGGTGGCATTGCTATCCTGAGTGAAAGTGAAGAAGAATTACATGATGTGCTGAACCGTCTAATGAGTACAGAGTATGGATTGAGAGTGAATCGAAGAAAGACGAATGTAATGAGAAGTAGTAGAAATGAGAACAGCGAGAAATGAGTACAGAATACGGAATGAGAATAAGTCGAAGAAAAACGAAAGTAATGATAAGTAGCAGAAATCAGAACAGCGAGAAACTTAACATCAGGATTGATGGTCACGAAGTAATTGAAATTAAGGAATTCTGCTACCTAGGCAGTAAAACAGCCAATGACGGACGGAGCAAGGAGGACATCAAAAGCAGACTAGCAACGGCAAACTCGGCATTCCTGGACAAGAGAAGTCTGCTAATATCAAATATCGGTCTGAATTTGAGGAAGAAATTTCTGAGAATGTACATCTGGAGTGCAGCATTGTACGGTAGTGAAACATGGGCTGTGGGGAAACAGAAACGGAAGAGTATCGAAGACGTGGTGCTACAGACGAATGTTGAAAATTAAGTGGTCTGATAAGGTAAGGAATGAGGAGGTTCTGCGCAGAATCGGAGAGGAAAGGAATATGTGTAAAACACTTACAAGGAGAAGGGACAGGATGATGGGAAATCTGTTAAGACATGAGAGAATCACTGCCATGGTACAGAGAGAGCTGTAGAGGGCAAAAACTGTAGAGGAAGACAGAGACTGGAATACATCCAGCGAATAATTGAGAACGTAGGTTGCAAGTGCTACTCTGAGCTGAAGAGTTTGGCACAGGAGAGGAATTCGTGGCGGGCCGCATCAAACCAGTCAGAAGACTGATGACCAACACAAAAAAAAAAAAAAAAAAAAAAATCCGTCTGGTCAGATGTGAAAAAGCACCTAAGAAGCAGCTCCAGGTTGGCCAGCACGCTCGCCCCCGTCGTTAATCCGCCAGGGCGGATTCAATGCTAGGGCAGTGCGCCTCCCCGAATCCGGGAAGCGGCGTGCTAACTTGTACGGCTATTCAGCTGGGTCTTCGTAACGCTCTCGCACCGACTAAACATCCCTTGACGAAACGTGCCGCCCTTCGTTGGATCTTCTCAACCTATTTTGTTAATCAGATTAATTAAGGGTCTCAGACTCATAAACAGTAATCAAGAATCTGTTGCTTTTTGTAGGCCTCTTCTTTGTGGATTTATTACGTTTCAGCAGGTGAATAAGACAGCCAACCATAGCAATAAATGGTGGTATTCAATTAGCCTTAACGATGGTTTTAACGTATTTAAACACCTCATCTTCATAAAGACAAGAAAGCTGCATACAAATGGTTCAAATGGCTCTGAGCACTATGGGACTTAACATCTATGGTCATCAGTCCCCTAGAACTCAGAACTACTTAAACCTAACTAACCTAAGGACAGCACACAACACCCAGCCATCACGAGGCAGAGAAAATCCCTGGCCCCGCCGGGAATCGAACCCGGGAACCCGGGCGCGGGAAGCGAGAGCGCTACCGCACGACCACGAGCTGCGGGCAGCTGCATACAACGCGACAACATAAATTACAATCAAAAACCTCATGGGCCAATATTACGTGTCATATTACGTGTCATTATAGAGAAACTGCTGACTGCAACAAATGTAAGCATGCCACAAATAACATGATCTATACCAACATAGGAAAAATAGTAGTTACAAACTTCACGTTAGCAAACAGTCAGTTAATAAACCGATCTAACATCTCCACGTGAAATATGTCGGCAACGGTCTGAACATCCATTTGTGAAAGTTGATGCCCATAAAATAAAGGGCTTGTCACATCAGTAAAATCAATCACATACGAGGGTGAGTCAAATGAAAATCTTAAACTGTAAGCTGGTAAGTGTGCTACAAACAGAGTGCAGAATGACCTGTAGATGGCAGCACAGTGGAGATGCACACATACCGTCGCAGTATCAGTATAAAAGATGCGACTTGCGACTTGTACAAGGGCAGAACAGCGTTCTGTTATTCGGTTTTGCGTAGTGAAGGTGTGAAACCTACTGAAATTCATCGACGTATGAAGGTTCAGTACGGTGATGCATGTCTGTCACAGCAGGAAGTCTACGAATGGAGTAGGAAGTTCGCAGTGTGACTTCAGTGGAAGATGCTCCTCGTCCAAGACAGGCACAACGAGTTGTGACTCCACAGAACATTGCAGCAGTTGAAGCCATAGTGAAGGAAAACCACCGAGTGACACTGAATGACATTGAAGCATGTTTACATATTAGTCATGGGTCAGCACACCACACTGTGCATGATGTGCTCCAGTTTCACAAAGTGTCTGCAAGATGGGTGCCACGGCAGCTGACTCCTGAAATGAGAGAACGACGTGTTGATGCTTGTGAAGAACTTCTTCGGCGCTTTGAACGAGAAGGTGATGGCTTCATTGCAAGAATCTTTACTGGGCACGAAACCTGGGTTCACTTCCACCAACCGGAAACGAAGAGAGCGAGCAAGGAATGGCACCGTTCCTCATCATATCAAAGAAGTTTCGAACAGAACCATCAGCAGGGAAGGTTATGCTGACTCTCTTTTGGGACGAAAAAGGCGTCATTTTGGAGCATTACATGCCTAGAGGGACCACTGTCACCAGTGCTTCATACACAGATCCCCTAAAAAATCATCTGCGGCCTGCAATCAAAACAAAGCGACGTGGATTGATGTCAGCAGGTGCCCTTTTGCAAGATGACAATGCAAGGCCCCACACTGCCCGTACAACAGTTGCAATAATCACATACCTGCATTTTGAGTGTCTTCCTCATCCACCATACTCACCAGACCTTGCCCCAAGTGATTTCCGTATGTTTGGACCACTCAAAAACGCAGGGTGAGGAAAGAAGTTCCATTCTGATGAAGAGGTATGCCACGCGGTACATGAGTGGTTGCGCGGACTACCAAAAGAATTTTTTTCTGAAGGAATTTATGCACTTTGTAAGCGCTGGAGGACTTGCATTGAGCGTGGGGGAAATTGTTGTGACTTGGCAAGACAGCCAAGCCACTATGAGAGGAAACCGAAAGGCACGCGTTTAGGCTCACGCAGGCTGGCGTGAGATCTGGAACAGTTAAAGGAGTTATACTAGCAAGAAAAGTACGTAGCTGCTGGAATACTTAACTTTAATCCATAATTGGTGAATATCGGTCTGACGGTACATGCATCACAAGATAAATAGCAAATGATAATGGCGCCTTGCTTGGTCGTAGCAAATGACGTAGCTGAAGGCTGTGCTAACTATCGTCTCGGCAAATGAGAGCGTAATTTGTCACTGAACCATCGCTAGCAAAGTCGGCTGTACAACTGGGGCGAGTGCTAGGAAGTCTCTCTAGACCTGCCGTGTGGCGGCGCTCGGTCTGCAATCACTGACAGTGGCGACACGCGGGTCCGACGTATACTAGCGGACCGCGGCCGATTTAAAGGCTACCACCTAGCAAATGTGGTGTCTGGCGGTGACACCACAGAAATAATGTTGAAAAGTGATAGAGCTTTGTACCACTTGAGCACAATAAATAATATTTAAAAAATATTTAAGGTTTTCATTTGACTCACCCTCGTAAAATGCCAGACCACGTTAAGAGCTACAAGACGACTGAGGGAGAGGGGAGCACCCATGTTTCATCGCCCGTGACGATGTTCGACAGCAAATTCTAACTATCAGCCTCGTAACGCGTAAGCAGTTCCTCGTGGCTCTTGATGGTCTTCTGTTAGGCGGTGTGGAACCTGCCTTTGAGTACCCCAACTGGTGGACGAGCTTTCAGCTCTACCAACAAAGATGTCCTGTTGAGATGCGAGGTGTTTGATGGCGAAGAGTTGATCACCTCGAATGAGGGTGTCCGCCCGTTCGAACATTGTGGGGGTCACAGCTGTTTGCGGCCGGCGCCACGCGGGACCTTGTTGAGATGATGACAGACGCCTTGCCCAACGAATTCCCCATACTTTTGTTGACTGCCAGTTCTCCGTAGACATTCTGCAAACGCCTATGAATATCTGTGATGCCCTGGTTTTCCGTCAAAAGAAACTCAAAGACGCCTGTCTGCTTTTAACGCACCTCTGTTACAGATGCCATTTGAATGCTACAAATAACGCCGCCAGAACTTTATGAAATTAAACAGACAGCAGTGGGAGTATTACATGATGTCCCACAACAAATTTTGCATTTTTTCAACCGAAACTGATCGAGGAAAAAATATGTTTCATTAGTTATTAAACGCTCCTCGTAGTAATAATCTTTATCAGAAGGGTGTAGCAGGTACTGGTAGGTATGTACAAGAATAAGGAGATCTTCAGATATTTACTGTATCGAAATTACAATAAATTTAATACCTTCAGCTGCTGACGGGCATTAATATACACTACTGGCCATTAAAATTGCTACACCAGGAAGATGACATGCTACAGGCGTGAAATTTAACCGACGGGAAGAAGATGCTGTGATATGCAAATGATTAGCTTTTCAGAGCATTCACGCAAGGTTGGCGCCGGTGACGACACGTACAACGTGCTGACATGAGGACAGTTTCCAACCGATTCTCATACACAAACAGCAGTTGAGCGGCGTTGCCTGGTCAAACGTTGTTGTGATGCCTCGTGTAAGCAGGAGAAATGCGTTCCATCACGTTTCCGACTTTGATAAAGGTCGGATTGTAGCCTATCGCGATTCCGGTTTATCGTATCGCGACATTGCTGCTCGCGTTGGTCGAGATCCAATGTTAGCAGAATATGGAATCGGTGGGTTCAGGAGGGTGATACGGAACGCCGCCCTGGATCCCAACGGCCTCGTATCACTAGCAGTCGAGATGACAGGCATCTTATCCGCATGGTTGTGACGGATTGTGCAACCACGTCTCGATCCCTGAGTCAACAGATGGGGACGTTTGCAAGACAATAACCATCTCCATGGAGAGTTCGACGACGTTTGCAGCAGCATGGACTATCAGCTCGGAGACCATGGCTGCGGTTACCCTTGATGCTGCATCACGGACAGGAGCGCCTGTGATGGTGTACTCAATGACGAACCTGGGTGCACGAATGGCAAAACGTCATTTTTACGGATGAATCCAGGTTCTGTTTACAGCATCATGATGGTCGCATCCGTGTTTGGCGACATTGTGGTGAACGCACATTGGAAGCGTGTATTCGTCATCGCCATATTGGCGTATCACCCGGCTTGATGGTATGGGGTGCCATTGGTTACGCGTCTCGGTCACCTCTTGTTCGCATTGACGTCACTTTGAACAGTCGACGTTACATTTCAGATGTCTTACGACCCGTTGCTCTACGCTTCATTCGATCCCTGTGAAACGCTACATTTCAGCAGGATAATGCACGACCGCATGTTGCAGGTCCTATACGGGCCTTTCTGGATACAGAAAATGTTCGACTGCTGCCCTGGCCAGCACATTCTCCAGATCTCTCACCGATTGAAAATGTCTGGTCAATGGTGGCCGAGCAACTGGCTCGTCACAATACGTCAGTCACTACTCTTGATGAACTGTGGTATCGTGTTGAAGCTGCATGGGCAGCTGTACCTGTACACGCCATCCAAGCTATGTTTGTCTCAATGCCCAGGCGTATCAAGGCCGTTATTACGGCCAGAGGTGATTGTTCTGGGTACTGATTTCTCAGGATCTATGCACGAGAATTGCGCGAAAATGTAATCGCATGTCAGTTTTAATATAATATATTTGTCTAATGAATACCCGTTTATCATCCGCATTTCTTCTTGGTGTAGCAATTTTAATGGCCAGTAGTGTATATCAACGGAGACAGGTGAAAATGTGTGACTCGACCGGGACTCGAACCGGGATCTCCTGCTCACATGGCAGACGCTCTACCCATCTTTTTTTTTTTTTTTTTAAGCATCTCATTTTGTTCGCTTTTGTTCGTTGCATCTGCTCGGGGCGGACGTCGTAAGACATCCCTTTAAGTTCGTTGTTGATCGATTAACTCAGTTTTTTTTGTTTCAGAAGGCAGCTAACCCTCTGACCGAACACGCTTTTTTTTAATTCCACAAAAACAGTAACAAAAATGGCTACAATGAAATGACGTAAATAAAGTAACAGATAATTGAAGTCATAAATTACAGCATTCAAAGAATGAGTCTTTAGCAGTAGCACAATTTAGCACCTTCACTGTCGCCTTTAACTGGTGGCAGTTCAGCATGCACTTTTCCTTCTTCTGCAGCCTGCGATTCCTCATCATCATTTCCCAGACCCAAATCAATCATTCAGTAAATCCTTGATGTGCGTTCCTTCCAGGGTAAATTACGTGGACAGAAGAGAAGTCCCGAACAGCGACATCGCAAAGTCCTTCACTGCCTTGTTATTTTTGTTAGTTCCAGCCTTCTAAACGCATCCTTAGGGAGTTCAAGATCTTCCTTTATATCAGACACCAGATGTTTGTCTCCATACTCTTGTATCTGCTGTACTACTGATTTATTTTTCATGTGTGACTTGCAGGTGAGGTTAGGGTCGGGAACGTGACCCAACCCATTCCCTCTCTTCTAGGAATCCAGTTCCTAACCTATACCCATTCTGTTCAAGACAAGTATGTTATCATATTTCTTATTGTGATCCTGATATTTTAGTATTTTTTCGAATTCGTTTTCCATATACATCTTGTATTCAATATGTTCATCGCTCCCAATATTGTTAAAAACGTAACTTGTGTATTTGCCCATCAACCAAATCACTGCATTATTTTTTGGGAGAGGGTAGTAACTTTCCTCTGGTCTGAAGAAAATGTTAATGTTAGTCGGTACATTATTTGTTGAATTTCTTGTTAATTGAGCAATTTTTTACCTGGTCCACCTCCAGTTGATTATCCAATCACCACATGTGTAACGATGAGGCACACTATCAACGAGGTTGCATTTGCTGCAGAGGTTTGTGTCACTTAAACCGATGACAAAGAGACGCTCATTAGTGCTGATGATGTTATTGACTACCTTGTACCACGGTGTTCTCACGTCAGACGAAAGAACATCACTACTGATGTTTTTCCAGACTACATTCCATGCTATTCCAGCATATTAAATTTCTATGTTATTTTTCCTTTCATATTTCCTTCTTTCAGCTAAAATCGCCTTTGCTGCAACATTTTTTGAGTTTAAAAGTTTTTTGCTGAAATAACTTAGTTCAAGATAATACTCCCTGATGTGTTTTAGCTTAAAACTTATTTTTTGTATATTTATCGGCGGCTCTACACTTTCTGGCCTGACAATATCGTATAGTTTTGCTGTAATGCACCCTGGATCATTACACATTATGCTCCATGTTCGTTTGACATACAATGCCATCGCTTTAGACTTGATGTCGGTAAGACCCATTCTTCCATTGCTTGGGTCCAAAACTGCTGTCTTCACCGGCACTCGAAACAATTCCCCTTTCCACAAGAACTTTTCTAAGGTGGACATGCTCGTTCCTTGCCACCATTGATGGAATGGGGAGAACCTGTGCTATGTAGTAGGTCTTGGATAAAATATACGTGTTGATAAACAATATTCTCTGGTCTATGCTACGTTGACAGTTTTCAATCAAAGCTCCCTTGATTTTTCTTGGCACCTCCCGCCAATTTATTGCTATCATTTTTAAAAGGGGAGTTGTCAATGCCATTCCAAGAGCTTTGTGTTCATTAACATGGTTCGCCCACTCAATGCGCAAGTTAGCATGCCGCTTTATATTTAGAAATTTACTTTTGTTTTCATTTACCCTCGCACCTGATGCGGAACACGCTGCGCTACCGTGCCGGCAAGCCATCTGGCCTACCGAGGGCACAGAAGATATTGCGGCTGCAGGGACTAGCTCGCCGCACGCCTCTCGCGAGACCCAAATTCTCACCTTGTATGTCCACACATTACATTCGTAGTGTCCCACCCCAACACACTCATTACTCGGGGAAGACATTCTTTCCAAGTCCCGTAAGAGTTCGGGGAATATGTGTGCATCTGCACGGAAGAGGAAGGCCAACAAGCAAAGCAAAGGCGCAACAAACTTATGCAGCATCCCAATAAACCGATAATAAAAGCATTTCAGCGACAGCGATATTATAATCAGTTGAATAGGACACAACAGTCTGTACAGAGGAGACATGCCAGTTTCTCACGCCGGACCAATCTATGTCTGGGCACACTAGCTGCACCAGCGTCCACCCTCGAATGCCGCCAAAGCAGAAGTCTCTCTTGGATGTCGATCCCGTTCTCATCCCTCTAGCGGTTGCCGCCTCAAATTGATTTTATCGTTACCTTGTTGTTGCCAACTTAGACAAAGAAAGCACCTACAGCTTCGCAAACTTTTCTTGTCCAAGACTGATGGGTAGAACTACTTAATCAAAGATATGCTGCACAATTCCATTTGAAGAAACTTCCTGGCAGATTAAAACTGTGTGCCGGGCCGATACTCGAACTCGGGACCTTTGCCTTTCGCGGGAAAGTGCTCTACCATCTGAGCTACCCAAGCGCGACTCACGACCCGTATTCACAGCTTCAGTTCTGCGAGTAGCTCTTCTGCTAACCTGAGGTTCTGTGAGATTTGGAACGTAGGAGATGAGGTACTGGCAGAACTGAAGCTGTGAAGACGGGTCGTGAGCAGTGCTTGGGTAGCTCAGATGGTAGAGCACTTGCCCGCGAAAGGCAAAGGTCCCGAGTTCGAGTCTCTGCCCGGCACACAGTTTTAATCTGCCACGAAGTTTCACATCAGCGCACGCTCAGCTGCTAAGTGAAAATCTCATTCTGGAATTCCATTTGAAAGTTAGCGGAATTGCTACAAGTTGCTAAGAGAAGAACTTACCTGCCATTACCGTCCTGATAGAGCAAAAAAATAAGGAATATGCTTTCATGCCTACTAGATGTTGACATTATTCCAAATACATGGCTCTCTTTATCATTTTAGTCTGGGGGAGCTTAATGTGGCTCTGTTTATGAAACTTGTCGGCACTTTAGTGGCCGAGATGCGTCACAGTCTTGCGGCGTTACCGCCTTTTTGCAGACAAAGTATCGCCTGCAAAAAGCCTCATGGAGCTTCAGGCGTTATTCACTTGGTCATTTATAAAGCATAAATAACACTAAACGATAATTTAAAATCACGAAACTTGTGTTACAGAAGTTGTTTCTAACCTGGAAAACAAAGAAGTAAGGAGAAACACAGTAACATACTTGTAACTATTAGGTTAGTACATAAGTTCATAGCCAGCCGTTGTGGCCGAGCGGTTCTAGGCGCTTCAGTCTGGAACCGCGCGATCGCTACGGTGGCAGGTTCGAATCCTGCCTCGGGCATGGATGTGTGTGATGTCCTTAGGTTAGTTAGGTTTAAGGATTTCTAAGTTATAGGTGACTGATGACTTCAGATGTTAAGTCCCATAGTGCTCAGAGGCATTTGAACCATACGTTCATAGCATTTTCCATACGTTTAATAAACACAACAGATACACATAACAGAGAGTTTCGTCATTAATAATATATTCTCCTCCACTATTTGCAACAGTGTCTCAACGATGGGGTAACTTTTCGATACCGCGACTGTAGAAATCATGTGGTTTTGGGATGAAGAACTCATCGATCCATGTTCGGAGCGCATTTTCATCCGGAAACGAAGTTCCTTGAACGCTGTTCGACAGAGAGCGGAAAAGATGAAACTCTGTTAACATTATACGTGGAGGCGTTATCGTGGAGAAGCATCCCTTAACACAGCTCGTCCTTCTTGGATTGCGACTGCAAATGTCTCATTTGTTTACTATACATGTCAACAGTAGATATTACACAACTGCTAAACAAATACCTAGTACACCACTCCCTCGCTCTTCCGGCATATCCATAAAATTATGTTTTCTGGCTGCGTGTAGCTCTTTGTCAGGGGAATTGTTGCTTTGTTTGGTCTCAACCATTCCTTTCTTTTCCTTACGTTAGCATGAAGAGACCATTTCTCGTCACCAGGAATGATCGGTGTTATTCACAAGCCAATTGATGACGAGGAAGCAGAGACGCACGCAAGTGTTGCACGGTGGTGGAATGGTCACAATTCATCACATTTGCCAGTTCTCGAGTACAGTGACGTTGATCGTTGTGGATTAATGTGGAAGGTCTTGCTGAACGTGGAGTCACTAACGTCAAAACCGTCCTCTTTAAAACGCGAAAACCATTTCCTGTGGTGCTCTGTCCAGTGACATTACCCCCATACACGGAACAGATGTTTCTGGCTACCTCCGCTGCTGTCACTCCTCTATTGAACTCAAACAGAACACTACGTCGGAAATGTTCCGATTTCTCCAATTGGCACTCCATTTTCTAGAGTACACAGCTCCACTCACTATCTCGAGATGATAAATGACAATACGTAAACGCAGATAGCAAGAGTGAACCACAAATAAAAATTGCCAATTGATAAATAAACCCATAGTAACCAATGAGCAAGACAAAAACGCTACAAACTTATGCCCCAACCTGTATGATACAGACGAGCGACACATCATTCCCTTTAACTTACACTTACATTCCTGAAAATTCAAAACATCTTGTATAATTTGACATTGTTGAACGATTTTCCTTGGTCGAAAAATCCTACGAAACTTCGATTTTTCGTAAGTCTTGCTTCCCACATCAAGCAGACCTCAAACTGCCTCTTTGACGACTTTAACTATCCTCTAAGATATAAACGAACGACACTCGAGAAATGATTACTCGAGCGACCGTTTGAGAAGTGACATCCTTCCCAAATGAATTGCACGTCGTCATGGTGCTTCCCACGAATCTATCTGATGCTGCCAGATTTATGTGCACATTCTGCCTTAAATGTCTCTGGCCAGATGCTCCTCCATGATTGATAGCATTACCTCATTCCACGGATTGTGTAGCCAATGGTATATGGTCTTTTCATCTGTTTACTCGCATTACATTACATTTATACACTACTGGCCATTAAAATTGCTGCACCACGAAGATGACGTGCTACAGACACGAAATTTAACCGACAGGAAGAAGATGCTGTGATATGCAAATGATTAGCTTCTCAGAGCATTCACACAAGGTTGGCGCCGGTGGCAACACCTACAACGTGCTGACATGAGGAAAGTTTCCAACCGATTTCTCATACACAAACAGCAGTTGACCGGCGTTGCCTGGCGAAACGTTGTTGTGATGCCTCGTGTAAGGAGGAGAAATCCGTACCATCACGTTTCCGACTTTGATAAGGGCGGATTGTAGCCTATCGCGATTGCGTTTTACCGTATCGCGACATTGCTGCTCACGTTGGTCGAGATCCAATGACTGTTAGCAGAATATGGAATCGGTGGCTTCAGGAGGGTAATACGGAACGCAGTGCTGGATTCCAACGGCCTCGTATCACTAGCAGTCGAGATGACAGGCATCTTATCCGCATGGTTGTGACGGATCGTGCAGCCACGTCTCGATCCCTGAGTCAACAGATGGGGACGTTTGCAAGACAACAACCATCTGCACGAATAGTTCGACGACGTTTGCAGCACCATGGACTATCAGCTCGAAGACCATGGCTGCGGTTACCCTTGACGCTGCATCACAAACAGGAGCGCCTGCGATGGTGTACTCAACTACGAACCTGGGTGCACGAATGAATCCAGGTTCTGCTTACAGCATCATGATGATCACATCCGTGTCTGGCGACATCGTGGTGAACGCACGTTGGAAGCGTGTATTCGTCATCGCCGTACTGGCGTACCACACGGCGTGATGATATGGGGTGCCATTGGTTACACGTCTCGGTCACCTCTTGTTCGCATTGACGGCACTTTGAACAGTGGACGTTACATTTCAGGTGTGTTACGACCCGTGACCCTACCCTTAATTCGATCCCTGCGAAACCCTACATTTCAGCAGGATAATGGACGACCACATGTTGCAGGTCCTGTACGGGCCTTTCTGGATACAGAAAATGTTCGACTGCTGCCCTGGCCAGCACATTGTCCAGATCTCTCACCAATTGAAAACGTTTGGTTAATGGTGGCCGAGCAACTGGCTTGTCACAATACGCCAGTCACTACTCTCGATGAACTGTGGTATCGTGTTGAAGCTGCATGGGCAGCTGTACCTGTACACGCCATCGAAGCTCTGTTTGACTCAGTGCCCAATTTGCGTGAAAATGTAATCACATGTCTGTTCTAGAATAATATATTAGTCCAATGAACACCCGTTTATCATCTGCATTTCTTCTTGGTGTAGCAATTTTAATGGCCAGTAGTGCATATCAAATGATTTTTCTCCAACTTTTGATCTTAGCGTGGGAAAACTTATTGAAAGATGCCATGTTTCCATATAGACTGTCTATTAATTAAAATAAAGTGCCTTCATGTCATTATCGTCTGATTTCAATCATGTGGTCATTTTCAAGTACTTACGTGCATTGTGCGAATGTTGGGAACAAAACACGCGTGGAGTGAGACAAACGCTCATATTCGTACATCAGTATAAACTGGCACTTCAAGCAGAATAGAGTCTACACTACACAGTATATTTTTGAGATAGACAGAATGCTGTGTTCGCTTCTGACTTGTCTCTCCTCACTGAGAATGTCGTGCTGAATTCTATGAAATCTTCATTATAATCACATGCAGGCTCATACATTCCATAAGTCTAGTTTTGTTTACTAGGTGACTGTGTGGAAGTGTGTCGACAGTAACACAGCATCAAGCAGGGCTGAATCCTAGGCAATCTTCATGATAATGACGTGCAGGCTTATACATTCCATAAGCAGTTTTGTTTCAAAAAATGGTTCAAAATGGCTCTCAGCACTATGGGACTTAACATCTGAGGTCGTCAGTTCCCTAGACTTAGACCTACTTAAACCTAAGTAACCTAAGGAAATCACACACAACCATGCCCGAGGCAGGATTCGAACCTGCGACCGTAACAGCAGCGCGGTTCCGGACTGGAAGGCCTAGAACCGCTCGGCCACAGCGGCCGGCCTAGTTTTGTTTACTAGGAGACTGCGTGGAACTGTGTCGACAGAAACACAGCATCTAGCACGACACCCCTGATTGCAGTCTTGCGAGTAGGACAAAACGCATTTCACACCGTCGTCGCTCACAAAATCTGTGTTGATTCCTACAGCGTAACTACTCGGTGTGCAAGAAATTTATTATACACTGTCCAGTTACGTTTATGTGAGCACCTTCCAAAAGCCTGAATAACACCCGTTGCAGTCCGGACCATTGCGAGTCAGTGAGAGTCAATGAGGTTCTGGAAGGTACCGACAAACATGTGGAGCCATGCCGAATCCAGCGATATGGCCAGCTGCTCTAGGTTTCTCAGTTGAAATTACGTGGCGATCGAAGTGGTCCCTCAGATTCTAGGTGGGGTCACATCCGAGCAGTCTGGTGGTCAGGGGAGTACTGTAAATTTATATTTGTGCCGTTAGAACAACGCACGAAATGTCCGACACTTTTCATTGTCTTGCTGGTAAATGCCATCCTGTCGAGGAAAAAAATACTGCCTGTTGGGGTGAACATGGTCCCCGGAGATAGCTGCGTACTTGTGCTGATCTATTACACCTTCCAAAACGACGAGATCACCCAAGGAATTCCACGAAAACATTCCTCAGGCTATAGCTCTCCCTCCTTCGGCCTGGAACCATGTAGGGCGTTTACTGTCGGACGTTTCATGCCGTACACGCTAAGGCCACCTGTCCAGTGGGGCAAAAAACTTGATTCATCTGAAAAGGACACCTTTTTCCAATCAGTGGGCTTCCAGTGGCGGTATTGACGTGCAAATTCCGGTTATCGTCGCCGTTAAGCAGCAGTCAGCACGGATAAGTGAAGCAAGCGTCTGCTGTGGAGGCCCATATGCAGCAATGTTCGCTGAACGGTTGTTGGGGAAACCCTGTTGAAAGCCCCATGGTTCATGCGGTCGGTCGGTTGTTCAGGTTGCTCGTCTGTTCGCCCGTTCATATCACTGCAGCTGTCGTTCACCGGTGTGATGTAAGGTCCACGGTGCACCACAGTTGCCGTGGTGCCGGTTTTGGGTAGCATCATTTCTCCATACACGGTATACTTCAATCATGGCAGCACGGGAATGGTTTATAAATGTAGCCGTTTCGGAAATGCTTACACCCTTGGTCCGAAAGTCAATGATCACTTCCTTTTGGACGTGAGACAAATCGCTCCGATTCCGCATTAGGACGACGACTGCTCTGTATTCCAAGTGGGCCCCCCTCCCCTCTCCCCTCCTCCCGCTCAACACGCTTCACATCCCTCCACTGCAAGTGCTGCCACCTGACATCTGTGAGTGGTTATCGTACGTTGCCGCCGAACATAGACGGTGCTCACATTAATGTGACTGGACGGTATATAAGGGATAGTTAAATGGAAATGAGAGACATGCAAAAAAAAAAGTAAATTAACTATTTATTATTTCAAAAACAACCGCCATCCCACTGTGATACAACACAGTTAATGCCTTCATCGAAAAATTTGCGGTCGCCTACAGAACAACGAACTTTCTTCAGGGCTCCAAAAACATAGAAATCACGTGATGAGAGGTCGGGACCTTGTGGAAGATGTGTAACTTCGGCAACGCAGTAGAAACAACCTTCAAAAAATAGCGTAGTCGAAACAACCTATCAACAAAATGACTGCCCACTTGTTGTGATCGCCCACTTGTTGCTAATGTTCCTTCGACTATGCCGCATAAGTTTTGCAAGAAAGCCCTTGAAAGGAGTATACTGGAGCACACTTGTATGTGACACCAGAATAAGATAAGAATATCAATAAATTAAAATGAAACTAGTATACTATAAACGATGAATGTCTGTGATAAGCTCGATAATGTGGACCACTGTGCGCGAGCACATAGCCAAGGATATTGTAGGCGCCCCGGTGGTCCCGGTCGCCTACGGTGGACTGGAGGCCGAGCGGTGACCTCTCCAGTTGTCAGGATACTAGGAAATGACTGGGGACGCGTCAGAAACGCCAAAGAAACATTATTAATTCATAACACCTTTATTCCTGCCGAGAACAGTGTGGCTTGGTGATATCAACGACCTTCCCCGAGTCCTCGCTGACTCGTAGCGATGACACCAGATCCGGGCCGCGCAGTCTTGCTAGCGCAGCGCCGCGTGCTGTGACGTAGCGGAGGAATGCCCTTACTTCGGCCGCGCATTGCTGGTGGCGCCTGGCTGGCCGGCTGGCTCGGCTGCGGACAGCAACCCGCTGCGCGTAGGAAGCTCCGGGTTGGAGTCCCGGCGCTGTCGGCACGAGAGGCGTTCTCCTAGTGCGGAATGTACTCTCTCCCACCCCGTCTTCTTCCCTGCTCCTATTGGTGGCTCGTCCACAGTGGACGGGCGGAACGGGCTGCAGTGCCCAGCGTCGTCGGCTCACCCGGTTGTGACGGCGGATGCACAGGGCCTAGGCCCCGCACGATCTCGACGACAGCTCACTGATGTGGTCAGCATTGGCGGCGAGCGACTCTGCCGCGATGTCTGCTAATCCTGGGTTGATTGACATTGGCAGCAGAGAGGACCATCGCTGGTTCTGTCCCCTCACGCCCGCTGCTGGATGGGCCACCCATACTGCAACATCTCCTTAATAAAGATTAACATGTCGATCACTGAGCTGAGCGCTATGCAGCGACCCAGTACACATCTCACTGCTAGTCTAACTGCGAGTGTGAGTGTGTCTTGTTGCTATCAAAGCTGGCGTATTTAAAGGAAGCACGAGCGACGTCCTGACGTCATGCTCGTTTGTAATGGCCGCATTCGTTCCACTTATACTGCTGATTCATCTGTCGTACTCGCCCCTTAGGTGTCCTTGTGACAGAGTTTCGTGTTGTTACGGCACACTTACACGAAGTTACGAAATGCAGTACAGCTGACGCTATACCTCTGTCTTGCACCCTACGAAAGTCTCCGTCTAACACAAATCCGCGTGCTAAGCAATTCTCTCTCGCCTGTTGTGTGTAACCAGGCCACTGCCCCTGCGTGACGACACATTCCGATATATGTGCAATCCTCCTACCTCTTGGCTAACGTACTGCCTCTGGCTCTCGGCATAGGCAACGAAACTTTGACAATATTCCACGTTTCCAACTCTTTACTATTCCGCGACACTACAATACTGTACTGCTAGTGTTGGAGTAAGAGAGTGCTTGGCGCACTGTTGTAGTTAGCTGTTTGTGAGGGAAAGACGCTGGAGAAGGCAGTTTCTGTGGTGTGCTGCCACCAAGAGTTAGATTAATGTAGGTATGTCAATATTGATGAACCTGGAAGCAGAAGTCTACAGGCAAATAATTTAAAGATTTAAATAACTATAATTTCTGTTTTTGCCAGCACGTTAATACAGATGAGTTAGCTGATAATTTGTAATTGTTGAGTCACCCCAGAATCTATGTAAACAGTTTTGATAAAAAGTCTAGTCAAATATTTCATTTTTGTAATGCTTTTGAGATTTGTTAACAGAGCTATGTGTAATTTGATGATTTGCATTTATGTTGGATTAATGAACAATACTTTCTGTTTAAATCTCATTGTTTGTGAATCAATTGTGAGTAATGTAGCTTCAATTGTCAGAAGTTTTTGAAAAGACAAGTTTAAGTTGCAATACAATTTTGCTAAAAACTGAGTGTTAGCAATTCACCATAATTAGTACCGCCTCCCAGTCCATGTCATAAATTTTTTGAATAAGTTAAGTTTTCGTAAATGTTCTCGTTTATCAGACAAAAGATTTTCATGTGCATTTCAAGTATTATGGCCAGCATTGCACACTGTTGAACCTGTAATTAGCATATTCATATCTTACAAGAAACCAGAATATATCGCGTTACAGAATATATCGCGTTTAATTTATTTGTTATGTGCACGAGGAGCATAAGTTATCAGTTTTCAACAGGGCCAGATGATTCAGTGCCTAAGGGGCTGAATGTATTTTGCAGTGACTGTATTTCTTTGTTGGTATTACGAGTTGCTTTGCCCAATAGATTTTTAACGTTTTGCTAACAATAACACAGAGTAAGCACACTACTTGCACTTACAAGACGCAACACGACAATTCGAGTTCAGTATCCATTCCACAGTTCAGATTTCATTCAACATGATAGTAAAGTTATTTTTATATTTTTTAAAGAACGTTACACTTGGAACGTTACACCCTTGCGCATCCTCCACGCAATCCGATCTCTCCCCACACGATTTCATATTTTTGGAGCCCTACAGGAACATATTCGTGGCCGCCGATTTGCTTCGCACGCCTGGATAAAATTATGCTTCCGTAGACAACCGCAACATTTTTCCGTGAAGGCACTGACCGTCTTGTCTCACAGTGGGTAAATGTACTAACAGTTCCGGCAATTACTTTCGAATTAACACATAGTTTACTTACTCTTTTTCCATCTGTCTCGTTTTCATTTGATTGGCCCTTATACGAGGGTACGAAATGTGATTCATAATTCTATAGCAAACTGACCGTAGTGGGCTTTGCCTGTAGTTATGTCCACCTATTCTTCAACACTGCAACGACCTGCGCCTTTTTCGTACCATTACATTGCTTTGTCTTATCAGCGCATATACTTCGTGGTGCTACAGTGGTGTGCAAGTAAGAAGACGTGTGCGTGATCTGCGCAGACGGGGACAGAAAATACTTTGCGGCGTCGCCGGCGTGCTCTCTGTCATTATTACGCGCCACACGTTCCTGCCCTTACCTACCCTGGAACACGGAAAAGCTGGGGTGAGCGCCACATCGTGCCACAATTTCTGCTTCTCACTCTCAGTCCCGTCAACGAAGGAAAAACATGGGAAAAACTGTAGCAGCAAATTTTTGTACAGTGACAGGAGGGAGTGTCATGAACAACATATTAAAAACCTCCACCGGTGGGGTGTGAGCGGGGGGGTAACGAGGGTGTTTAAAGATCACATTTTTGTGTTTCATCTCGAATAGCTCGGAAACCGCTGCTTCTGGCGAGAACAGTTCTCAGCATAAAACTGAACTACGTTACATTTCCTCCAATAAATGCCCTATTCATTCTTTTCTCTAGGATTAATAGTTTGCGTGTTCCAGGGGATGGAAAAATCGTAGATTGTTGGAAGCAGTATTTTTAATCATATAAAATTAGTGTTTACTGATAAATGAAGTGGGTTAAGTACAAATATTAAATATGTGTACCACGTCTATGCGCAATAAAGCTGTATTAGGGTATAAATTGTTTTCTGGGGATGTAGCAAGGTAGAGGGGGCGGGGGTTCAAATGGTTCAAATGGCTCAAAGCACTATGGGGCTTAACATCTGAGGTCATCAGTCCCCTAGACTTAGAACTACTTAAACCTAACTAACCTAAGGACATCACACACATCCATGCCCGAGCCAGGATTCGAAGTTGTGACCCGACTGAAGCGCCTACAACCGCTCGGCCACAGCAGCCGTCGGGACGCGGGTGAAGAGTAGACATTAGAGGGAAGCTAAGTCACCGAATTATGGTGACGCACTTTGCTCCTTCATACGTCTACAGAATGAAAAGCGAGCAGATGATTCCCAAGTATATGTACCTCACCATATCACATGAAGTAACTAGAGGATGTTTCACGAAGTTGTCCTTACGAATCACTAGCGATGCAATGTGTGGACGTGCTCGGGCAGAGGGGGCGGGGACTGTTTATTTTCCAAAAAGTGTTTTAGCACCATATGGAATATATATGTGAGTTACTAATGTTCAGCCGGCCGTAGTGGCCGAGCGGTTCTAGGCGCTTCAGTCTGGAACCGCGCGACCCCTACGATCGCAGGTTCGAATCCTGCCTCTGGCATGGATGTGTGTGATGTCCTTAGGTTAGTTAGGTTTAAGTAGTTCTAAGTTCTAGGGGACTGATGACCTCAGATGTTAAGTCCTATAGTACTCAGAGCCATTTGATTTGAACTAATGTTCAAATGTGTGTCAGTACCTAAAGGACCAAACTTCTGGGGCCATCGGTCCCTAGACTTACACACTACTTAAACTAATTTAACTAAGAGTACCACACTCACCCCTGCTCGAGGAAGGTCTCAGAACCCATGGCGGGAGGGGCCGCGCAATCCGTGACATGGGGCCTCTAACCGCGCGGCCTCTCCGCGAGGCCAAGCTACAAATATAACTGACACAAAATACCTACACGAAGAGAATCTACGTAGAAATCTGCACGCTGCTCTACGCTGCTGGAGGGGAAACTGATTTTTCGTCATCCCGTACGGCAGCTGTAGTCTTCTTCTGCGTAAGGTTTCTTCCCTCTCCGCCTACCCCCCCCCCCCCCCCCCCCCCCGACTCCTCTCCCCACCACCCCTCGGCCATTCGATTTTCAGTTTACAGACAGACTATACCTCCCCACCATTTCCTGTCCGGTTCTCAATGTGAGTAGGCAATATAACTTTATTGAACTCGTGTTTATATAGTGGATTTATTCTCAGTTTATGAAATGAGTAATTATTTACAGTTTTTAAGTGAGCTCTTAGTTAAAACGCTTTCATGTATACAAAGGCTGAGAAGTGTATACTTAGTAACTGTGATGTTGCCAGTGACCTTCGCAGAGCTGGAGGAAAAGTGTTTGTTCAAAATGTTCTGGGTGTGAAATCTTATGGGACTTAACTGATAAGGTCATCAGTCCCTTAGCTTACACACTAATTAACCTAAATTATCCTAAGGACAAACACACACACTCACCCATGCCCGAGGGAGAACCTCCGCCGGGACCAGCTGCACAGTCCGACTGCAGCACCTTAGACCGGAAAAGTGTTTGGATTGGTAAAAGTGTCACCTTGCTTCTCTCTGTCATGGACAGCTTCTTGTGACTGTGTTGCACTGTCTCGTTGGTGAATTAACGAATGGACAGAAAGCTGCTGCACTTGCCTTACCATTAATCGTTTTGCTGGTACGAAGCATAAAAGCGTTCCATTCATGAACTGGTAACAATTGTACAGTGTTTCTCACTGAGCGGGGCTACTTACCACACATCCACTATGTATCTTCCGAGGTGGGCGTGAATGTATCTGATGGAATGGGACTGATCACATTATAGTACGGAATAATCATCTGTGGTAATGCATTGCTTGACTTATATTGAAATATCTGAAGTTCTGTAACAACTAGTTGACCTACTTCTGTCGCAGAGGGAGACAATTTAAGCCCCTGACCCTCTTCAGCTGGTTAGGAGAGCTGAGATTGGGGTGATGCACTTGATACTCCTTATGGTGTGAAAAATATTCCAGCCAACGATAATGCAGGCAATGAAATCGAAATTGTCAAATACACTTGGAGCAGGCTCTTCACTGTGGTAGACAGTAGACAGCTCCAGCTGTTGGCCCTTTTTACTTTATAGCTCATGTTTTTTTTTTGGTCATCACTCTTCTGACTGGTTTGATGCGGCCCGCCACGAATTCCTCTCTTGTGCTGATCTCTTCATCTCAGTGTAGCACTGCAACCTACGTCCTCAATTATTTGCTGGATGTATTCCAATCTCTGTCTGCCTCTACAGTTTTTACCCTCTACAGCCTCCTCTAGTACCACAAAAGTTATTCCCTTGTGTCTTAAAAGATATCCTATCATCCTACCCCTTCTCCTTATCAGTGTTTTCTACATATTCCTTTCCTCTCCGATTCCGCGCAGAGCCTCCTCTTTCCTTATCTTATCAGTCCACCTAATTTTCAACATTCATTGTAGCACCACATCTCAAATGTTTCGATTCTCTTCTGTTCCGGTTTTCCCACAGTCAGTGTTTCACTACCATACAATGCTGTGCTCCAGACGCACATTCCCAGAAATTTCTCCCTCAAATTAAGGACGATATTTGATATTAGTAGACTTCTCTTGGCCAGGAACGCCCTTTTGTCTTTGCTAGTCTGCTTTTGATGTCCTCCTTGCTCCGTCCGCCATTGATTATTTTACTGTCTAGGTAGCAGAATTCCTTAACTTCATCTACTTTGTGACCATCAATCCTGATGTTAAGTTTCTCGCTGTTCTCATTTCTACTGCTTCTCATTACCTTCGTCTTTCTTCGATTTACTCTCGATCCATACTCTGTACTCATTAGACTGTTCATTCCGCTCAGCAGATCATGTAATTCTTCTTCACGAAAGTGAAGATTCGCTGATGACATTGCTACCCTGAGTGAAAACTTCGTTCTTGGTCGTCCACCCTTTTTATACCCTCTTGACTGTTGTACATATGTATATGACCCGTCTCTCCCTATAGCTTACCCCTACTTTTCTCAGAATTTCGAACATCTCGCACCACTTTACATAATCGAACGTTTTTTGCAGGTCGACAAATCCTATGAACGTGTCTTGATTTTTCTATAGTCATGCTACCATTATTAACCGCAACGTCAGAACTGCCTCTCTCGTGCCTTTACCTTTCCTAAAGCAAACTGATCGTCATCTAGCGCATCCTCGATTTTCTTTTCCATTCGTCTGTATATTATTCTTGTAAGCAACTTGGATGTATGAGTTGTTAAGCTGATTGTGCGATAATTCTCGCACTTGTCATCTCTTGCCGTCTTCAGAATTGTGTGAATAATACTTTTCCGAAAGTCAGATGGTATGTCGCCAGACTCACACATTCTACACACCAATGTGAATACTCGTTTTGTTGCCACTTTCCCCAATGATTTTAGAAATTCTGATGGAATGTTATCTATCCCTTCTGCCTTATTTGATCTTAAGTCCTCCAAAGCTCTTTTAAATTATGATTCTAATACTGGATCCCCTGTCTCTTCTAAATCGACTCCTGTTTCTTCTTCTATCACACCAGACAAATCTTCCCCCTCATAGAGGCTTTCAATGTATTCCTTTCCACCTCTCCGCTCTTTCATCTGCATTTAACAGTGGAATTTCCGTTACACTTTTAATGTTACACCCTTGCTTTTAATGTCACCGAAGGTTGTTTTGACTTTGCTGTATGCTGAGCCGGTCCTTCGACAATCATTTCTTTTTCGATCATAGTTTTCCTGCACTCATGTCGTCTTAACTTCCCTGCACCTCCTATTTATTTCATTCCTCAGCAACTTGTTCCCCGGATCATTTTTGTACTTCCTCCTTTCATCAATCAATTGAAGTATTTCTTCTATTACACATGGTTTCTTCGGAGTTACCATCTTTGTACCTATGATTTCCTTCCCAACTTCTGTGATGACCCTTTTTAGAGATGTCCATTCCTCTTCAACTGTACTGCCTACTGCGCTATTCCTTATTGCTGTATCTATAGCGTTAGAGAACTTCAAACGTATCTCGTCATTCCTTAGTACTTCTTTATCCAACTTCTTTGCATATTGATTTTTCCTGACTAATGTCTTAAACTTCAGTCTAGTCTTCATCACTACTACATTGTGATCTGAGTCTATGTCTGCTCCTGGGTAAGCCTTACAATCCAGTATCTGATTTCGGAATCTTTGTCTGACCATGATGTAATCTAACTGAAATCTTCCCGTATCACCCGACCTTTACCAAGTATACCTCCTCCTCTTGTGATTCTTGGAAAGAGTGTTCGCTATTACTAGCTGAAGCTTATTACAAAAACTCAATTAATCTTTCTGCTCTTATTCATTGTCCCAAGCCCATATGCTCCTGTAACCTGTTCTTCTACTCCTTCCTCTACATCTACATTCCAGTCTCCCATGACTATTAGATTTTCATAACCCTTTACGTACTGTATTACGCTTACTATATACTCAAACGGTTTTTCTCTCACTTCGTCTTCAGCTTGCAACGTCGGCATGTATACCTGAACTATCGTTGTAGGTGTCGCTTTGCTGTCGATTCTGTTAAGAAAAAACCCATCACATCAGTATAGTTTATGTAGTAACCGAGATACTACACTTCACAATTAGGCTGTCATAGATTACAGTTTCAAAATGGCTGTCTCTCAGCAGCCGTTTATAAATTTCAGCATAGGAATCACACTTGCAAATAATTTTTTGGTACGCTGACCTAGGTTTCGACACTTCTAAGGATGTCTTCACCAGAAAGAAATTTTAAGAAACCCTGTAAAATAATACATAGAAAATTAAGTTTGACAAAATTATTAACCAAGGTGACAGTTGTCATGGCATACAAAGGTTGCTTACGTAAAACCGTAAAATTACATTGCGAGAAAGCAGTGGCCAGTTATTTGCAACCGGTTGGCTGTGTGAATCCTGTACTGAAAAGTGACACAGATTATCCTTGTTCTGCTCTTAAGAGCTGAGTATTGGCTCCTCAGGTAGTTTCTGATCATTATCTTATCATTCTTGCTAAGCAGAAATATAATTTTACGGTTCTAACCTTTTGTCGATGTCTAGGGATTAAGGATACTGTGGCAGGCTAGTGATACTCGATTCTGAGATTGTAAATAATACTATTTGCAAAGTCGTTAATACACACAGAAGATATTCGATGTTGCTGAGTCACAGTCACGCAGCATTTTATGAACGAATCCACTGTCATCTGGCTGTATTTTTCTTCTGTACAATCTATATTTCGGCTTTTACGCCTTTGTCGAGTATAACGCTAAAAGTTCCAAATCTGATCAAAGTAGGTAAACAAGAGTAGCAGAATGTTTTAAGAAGAAGAGTCAAAACATTATGACCACCTGATTAATGGGTTTTTGGTCTGGCTTTGTAACGCAATAAAGCAGCGGTTCTGTGTGGCGAGGACTGGACAACTCCTTGTTAGATTTTAAGAGGTATGTGGCATCATATGCCTACGCACAGCTCACGCATTTCCCGTAAATTAGGGGCTGCTGGTTTGTAGGCGCGTAGTTGGTTCCCGATAGCACCCGCTGGTGTTCCATAGAGATCAGGGGAATTGGGTGGCCAAGTCATCAACGAAAGTTTACTACCATGCTCTTCAAACCAACCGCGCGGGGTGGCCGCGCGGTGTGAGGCGCCTGGTCACGGTTCGCGCGGCTGCCCCCGTCGGAGGTTCGATTCCTCCCTCAGGAGTGAGTGTGTGGGTGTTGTCCTTAGCGTAAGTTAGTGTAAGTAGTGTGTAAGCCTAGGGACTGATGACCTCAGCAGTTTGGTCCCATAGGAACTTACCACAAATTTCCACATTTTTTCCTCAAACCACTGTAGTACGATTCTGGCCTTGTAACGCGGACTGTGATCCTCCTGCATGTTGCTGTCGCCGTCTGGGAAAATAACAAACATGAACGCGTGCAGTCGTTCCATAATATGTTCACGTGGTCCACAGCAGATGTTAGCAGCGAATACTTTATTCAAGAATCACAAGATAAGGAGGTATACTTGGCTCAGACAAGGAGACACGGGAAGTCAATAAAATTCTTCTGTGTTTGAGACCGCATTGTCAATTACAAAATTTCGACGTTTCGGTGACTACTGCAAGACGCTTTCCTGAGTTAGCATTACATTGATCTCTGCTACGCTTAAATACTGTCTTAACCGCTTCACGTCCCCGCAGTGCAACCAGGTGGTATTCATTCTCATGGTAGGCATTGGTCATAATGGTTTGGTTGATCAGTGAATAATAATGCAAGCAGTAATGCTGCTTTCATCCGAAATTACTCCTGTGTCTATCGATTACTCCCCATCCACAATGATACGCACATCAAGAAGCTTGAAGAACTGTTTGCAAACCTGCCAGGCATTCGATACAGACATAGTGTCTGTACTAAGTACCAGAGTGGTTCTGACTGATAGTAAGTTTAGAGACACCGACTACGATATCATTTCTTTTAATATGTATTAGGTCACTATGTGTAAAAAGCGCAAAATTATTTTCTCCTGTCTGTTGTTTTCCGGAAACCATAGTCGTTGTTGTCGACAAGATAATTTTGTTTGAAATAGGTTGTCTCGGCCCACAAATGTGGACCTTCGTTCATTATTTTTTTCGCCGCAAGTACGTAGATATTTCCGCTTATAGAATGACGTTACACAAGTATGGATGTTCTAGTTCTTAGTTTTGACACTTGAACGCAGTTTCTTGAAAAGAACGATTCTTGTGTTAGCTTAGAGTTGCACGTATGCTGAAAATGGCTGCGGCTACAAACCGGAAGATTTTTAAAAAAGTGTTATGCCTAAATATTAGATTGAAAATCTGTGCCTTACCAAAGTTCGCTAACTATTGTAGATCATGATAATTAGTTCACGCATAAATTCAGCTCATTACTATGAAGTAATACACTTTCTGAGCGTCCTCGTACGTCGATCTCTGGTCGTAATGCAGATAAAAGAAACAGAAGTTTCCTTACCAATGGTAGTGAAAAATGGGAGATGTCAATCTTTGTGACAGATTTTTATCATATTTCAGATGCTACATTCGCACAGGAAAATGGCCAGTATGAATTTCTGATCGTTTTATAGACCACGTGATTGTCAGTTGTTGAGTGACACACCACAGATGGTGTCCAATCAGTCAAACAGATAAAGAAAAAAGACTGTCATTGACTGGCTACGAAATACACTACTGGAAATGGAAAAAAGAACACATTGACACCGGTGTGTCAGACCCACCATACTTGCTCCGGACACTGCGAGAGGGCTGTACAAGCAATGATCACACGCACGGCACAGCGGACACACCAGGAACCGCGGTGTTGGCCGTCGAATGGCGCTAGCTGCGCAGCATTTGTGCACCACCGCCGTCAGTGTCAGCCAGTTTGCCGTGGCATACGGAGCTCCATCGCAGTCTTTAACACTGGTAGCATGCCGCGACAGCGTGGACGTGAACCGTATGTGCAGTTGACGGACTTTGAGCGAGGGCGTATAGTGGGCATGCGGGAGGCCGGGTGGACGTACCGCCGAATTGCTCAACACGTGGGGCGTGAGGTCTCCACAGTACATCGATGTTGTCGCCAGTGGTCGGCGGAAGGTGCACGTGCCCGTCGACCTGGGACCGGACCGCAGCGCCGCACGGATGCACGCCAAGACCGTAGGATCCTACGCAGTGCCGTAGGGGACCGCACCGCCACTTCCCAGCAAATTAGGGACACTGTTGCTCCTGGGGTATCGTCGAGGACCATTCGCAACCGTCTCCATGAAGCTGGGCTACGGTCCCGCACACCGTTAGGCCGTCTTCCGCTCACGCCCCAACATCGTGCAGCCCGCCTCCAGTGGTGTCGCGACAGGCGTGAATGGAGGGACGAATGGAGACGTGTCGTCTTCAGCGATGAGAGTCGCTTCTGCCTTGGTGCCAATGATGGTCGTATGCGTGTTTGGCGCCGTGCAGGTGAGCGCCACAATCAGGACTGCATACGACCGAGGCACGCAGGGCCAACACCCGGCATCATGGTGTGGGGAGCGATCTCCTACACTGGCCGTACACCACTGGTGATCGTCGAGGGGACACTGAATAGTGCACGGTACATCCAAACCGTCATCGAACCCATCGTTCTACCATTCCTAGACCGGCAAGGGAACTTGCTGTTCCAACAGGACAATGCACGTCCGCATGTATCCCGTGCCACCCAACGTGCTCTAGAAGGTGTAAGTCAACTACCCTGGCCAGCAAGATCTCCGGATCTGTCCCCCATTGAGCATGTTTGGGACTGGATGAAGCGTCGTCTCACGCGGTCTGCACGTCCAGCACGAACGCTGGTCCAACTGAGGCGCCAGGTGGAAATGGCATGGCAAGCCGTTCCACAGGACTACATCCAGCATCTCTACGATCGTCTCCATGGGAGAATAGCAGCCTGCATTGCTGCGAAAGGTGGATATACACTGTACTAGTGCCGACATTGTGCATGCTCTGTTGCCTGCGTCTATGTGCCTGTGGTTCTGTCAGTGTGATCATGTGATGTATCTGACCCCAGGAATGGGTCAATAAAGTTTCCCCTTCCTGGGACAATGAATTCACGGTGTTCTTATTTCAATTTCCAGGAGTGTAGATTTAGCCAAAGTTGTAATTAATTACAAATATGGCTTCCTAGTTACTAGGAGAAGAGGACATTTTTGTACAGCGAATTTCTCTGACAGCGACGAAACAGATGATGTAGAAAATCTGAATAAATAGACAAGAAGAGCTCTTTTGTAACCAGTTGCAGGAATTAGGTTTGGCAATATTGACCACCTACCAGAATTTATTGACGCAGAGAATTTTTCAAAATGCAGGAAACGTAACTGCAATTTCAAGACAAATAAAATATACATTTTACTTAACAGAGCGAAGTTCAGTACGTTTTCACGATATGTGAGACTGGATGTCCACACACGTGGACTTTCATTTATGCCTTAGTGAATCTTTAAAAAACATTTCTTCTGCATTTGTGTCATGCGTGTGAATTAGTTTGTTGCAAAATATGAAAATAAAAATTTCTTGAGAAGGAGTGAAGAGGTTAAATTCATCAAGTATTCTATAGTTCTATTTTATAGTTCTATTACGAATGCATGTGGTGCTTAATGGGTAATTGTAGTGTTTTAAGGGCGCTTCCTCAACACTCCTCAACTCTATGTTGCTTCCCTGTTCCCTCTCCCCTCCGCTATTCCCTCCCTTTCGACACCAGAACTTCTCCCTTCCTTTCTGCCAGTTCGCTGTCACGTCTCTGAAATGGCCTACAGACAATAGAAGACTCGTTTCTCCACACCATTTGAGAGGACCCCTAATGGCAGTCTCCCGGAATTGCCACAGCTTACGCGCAGTTATCCTGAAGAAAGGACAAGTTGGCGGGATATTGGCGACCAGGACTCTAATCTGACAATGTGGGAAGCAGTTATGCTGGGAGACAAATATTGTATATTAAGTACCTGAATGTAGCATGCAATCAGAGGTTAAGTAATTGTCGCCAGCCGGAAGGAATGCCGTACTGAAATAAAACAGGGACAATTTCTGTGACGCAAAGAAAAGAACAGTCTCGTTGAAGGGCTCCCTGCACTGATGCTCATCTCGAACCAGATGTTCAATTTAATAATAAGGTGTGGCATAACAAGGCTAAAATGAGGTAGATGTTCAGTGCACGTACAGGTTTTTAAATTCTGAGATAAATGTTTAGGTTCATTTAGTACCAGACGAGTGTCAGGCAGAGTAACTAACGAAAACACCTAGGGCAGTTTCATAAAGGACAGTGAAAGAGGACGTAACGCCAAGGCATTTGTTACAGTATTACAAGGTGGCTTTAAACAGTATACAAGTTACAACAAAGCTACTGAAAATAGATTTCCACGTCTACCTAAGTTCATTTGAAAAATACACCTTTGATCACTGCTTTAAAAAACAATATTCAAGTATTCTTCAATAGCTTTACTAGCACTTCATCTCATAAAACTGCATTCTCCACAGTCTTCAAAATATTAATGCTAAGTTCAATAACCCTGGTGCAAATGTCAACTTGTCAGTCCAGAATGATTCCAATGCAAAAGAGAGTAACATTTTCCACTTTTTCTGTAATAATTTTATTTGCTTATTTGTTAGTTTCTGCCTTCTAGGCCATTCTCAAGTGATTTTGTGGTTCTGTGCAAACCAGAATATATTGTATTACCTCCATGAATAGTAATGTAATATGTGAGTGTAAACTTATTTCAAATAGATTTTCCTGCAACAGAAAACTGTGCCTTCAGTATTGAAAGGACAGTCTCTTTAGATTTGTGTTTTCTGTTGGTGTTGATTTAAAAATGTTTTCTTGTGGTTTGATCACTTGACTGCTTGACATTTGCGAAGGTATTACATTAATGAAACAGCTAAGCATGGAATAAATGAAATAATAGTTTTAAATATTGTAAATGTATATTATAATAGGGTATTTGAGGAAAATTAAAAGAATTAATTTTACTTCACCACATATTTCAATATCTACTTTCATTTTATTTTATTTGCCATGTTATTTCATTTCTTACCATTTTTTAACTTTCCTCAAATACTCCCATAAATTTACAATTATAGTATTTGAAATTATTATTCCATTTATTCCATGTGTAATTTTACTCTTTGACCAATATAATACTTTTATAAATGTCAACGAGCTAAGCTCTCAAACCAACAAGAAAGTTTTGTGAATCAATCCGAACAGAAAACACAAATTTAAAGACACTGTCATTACAGTACTTACCGTATAGTTTTCTGTTGCAGGTAAATGTATTTCAAATAAGTTTACATTCACATTCTTACATTTCATTTCTGTTCACAGAGGTAATATAATATATTCTATTTTGGGCATAAGCGCAAAACCGCTTGATAATGGCCTGGAAGGTGGAAACTAGTGGTGAACTAATAAAATTATCGCAGCGAAAGTGGAAAATGCCAAGTGCTTGTAATAAATTGTTTGTTATGGTACCCGCTATGAAAGAAAAAAAAGTGATTGCGAAACTATGGCTGACAATATTACAGCGTCATATATATCTTGATTTTTGAAAAAAACCAACGGATGGTGAGTGATGTCGATCCTCTTGTTCTCAGATCAGACAACGCTTCTACTGCATTCTCCTTTTTCAGTCTCCTGTGTTCTTCATTCCCCGGAACGCGAAGCTGGGTGGCGACTCGGTCATTCTTTGTAGTACGAGTGCAAAAAATGTTTTATAAGTTGTTAGTATGAGGAGTTTTTCGACTTCCACTCAGCAATAGTTCAAGATCTCTTTTCCCCTCTTTTCCATTTCAAATTAATATTTTAGCGGGGAATAAAAACGTGTATTACTGGACCGTTATAATAGTTTAGCATCCGTCTGCTAGGCCATGCCTGTGACGTGTCATCAAAAACACCTCGTAATACTGCCATCGATAGATTCGTGTACTTGCATTGTCCTGTATGAAATAAGCACCGGTCTATATGGTTGTTGTCTGTTGTCCGAAAAAAAAATTGCAATGTGTCGTCCACATATCCATGAGAAGTTATGGTTTTCTGGAAAGAGATCTGACATTATGCACGGGTCCTTGATTTTACGGAAGGGGGTTTTCAGAACTCCTTCATCGATTCTTCTGCGAATTTACACACGTAGATAATTACAGTGATTACTCTCAAGGAGGAATGAGCATTTCAGGATCAGCCACTCATCAGGCACAGACTGAAATAACCAGTGCCGCGCGGGGTAGCCGCTCGATCTAGGCGCCTTGTCAAGGCCCGTGCGGCTCCCCCACAATGGAGGTTCTAGTCCTCCATCGGGCATGGGTGTGTGTGTTGTCCCTAGTGCAAATTAGTTTAAGTTAGAAGTTAGGTTAAGTAGTGCGTAAACTTAGGGACAGATGACTTCCACAGTTAGGTCCCATACAACCTTACCACATATTTCCAATAACCAGTTGCAGTGCTGACGTTGAGCAACTGTACCTGAAATGATCAGTCGAGGCACTACTATTACTCCGTAGGGTTTCAGTTGAAATTAGTGTACAGCCTATTAGCAGATGCCACTGAAATGTCACATCTGCATAAAGTGCTAAATGGTGCATCGCTTTTTTCGGACTTCTTGATAAGACTGATCTTAATTCGTGTAAATCGTATACGCCGAGTCCAAGGAACAGTCTGTAGCGTATGTGGTGATTGCAGCCTGCCTCCCCGCTTCACATTTCAAAGCGGTTGCGTCGTCTCTGTTATTAGAGAGCGCTATGTACAATAATTTAGAGAGGCTCTGATAAGTATAAGGGGCGTTGAAAGAGAAACGAGCCGGAGGTATAATTACAGAATGCAGTACCTGTATGTTAAAATATTGACCCTGGCTGTTGAGACACTTGTCCCATTGTGACTCAAGGCATGTGAACGGCTGTCTCATAAAATTCCCGGGGCTGCGATGTTAACCAGTTCCACACGTACAGCTAGACGTTGTCGTCCGAGGTGAATCGTTTGCCCCTCAGAGCCTTTTTAAGGGGACCAAAAATGGCGTAATCATAGGGAGAGAGGACCCTATCTGATTTTCTGTACGAGTGCCGCGACTGTGTTGGCCGTATGAGGCTTTGCATTGTCGTGGCGCAGAATGACCCCACGTGTGAGATTGCCTAGTCGTTTTGATTTGATCGCTTGACGAAGGGTGGTCAAGGTTTCAGAGGAACTCTGGGCATTCGCTGTTGTCCCTTACTTCAGGAAGTGAATCAGAAGGGGGCCATCTTGGTCAAAGAGGAACGTCAGCATAACCTTTCCTGCACTCGTGTGGATGACCTTGGCTTTCTCTGGTGGTGGTGACCCTGAATGCTTCCACTGGAGACTTTGTCATTTTGATTCTGGTTGGAAGTGATGACACCATGAGTCATCTCATGCCACCACTCGTGCCAGGAACGTATTCCCTTACCGAGCATAGCGCTGTAGATCAAGTCCATTCGATATGCTTCCTGGTGTGGTTGAAGACTGTGGGGCATCCGTTGGGCACACACTTTGCGCATGTGCAGTCGTTCCTTCATGATGGTGTGAACACTTCCGACGCTCAGTCAGACCATGGCGGCTATGGCTTTCACTGTCACTCGGCGGTCCTGGGTAATGAGCGCATCCAACAGCTGGACGATATCATCGGTAATGCAGAATGGTGCTCTAGACCGAGCATCATCGGCTAATGACACCCGTCCTGCCTTGATGCTCTTGTGCCACGCCTTGACCCTTGGAAGGGACATTTGTGACATTGCTCGATGAATGTCCGTTCCTCCTACTCCTTCCGCTGTCAGAAAACGAGCAAGACCTCCTTGCTCTTCTGTTGACGCCTCCATGTCACTGCAATGCGGCTGGCAGCGTTGGACGATTGATGCATGTTGCTGCTAGCTCTGTATAGTCACGTGACGTGCATGCATGTCCTCTAGCAACGGGCTCTGAACTTCCACTCTCTGGTCGGGACCACACCTCGTTACACACGCCAAGATATTACCCTCCTCTCACCGGTTTGCGCATTCCAGACTCGGGCTCGGTTTTTTTTTTTTTTTTTTTTTTTTTGCCCCGTATGGTATTTTGTGTACAGCAATACGAGAATAAGTAATGAGCGATAGACGTTCATTTACTTGAGAAATGTCAGTGTAAATAGACTTATGTCACATAAAGATAGATATTTACATTTGTTCCTGATACAAAACAAAATCAGGTGATCATACGAATGTCGTTCAGTAAATAAAGTGACACATTTTTTTTCTCAGAACTTACTTACTCTTAAGAGCTACAATTTGGTAACACTATTGATCAACATTTCTTTTACATTTACTCGTTTTCGTCATAGCCTCCATGACTTTCTACGGTCTTATGCCAGAGTGATGTAAGAGAGATTGTTTCCTGCTGTTAAAAGCTCTTGTCCTGTGCTCGTAGCTTTGTTTTCGCTGCATGAATGACGTCTCATATGATAGTTGACACATTGGGAGACGACTGGATATGCCATGAAGATTGATTTAATTGCAAAGCTAATAAATTATATACATCGGATATTAGAATATAGTAATCAGTGTACGAGCATGATGAGATATGAAACAAGTAAATGGGTAACTGTTGCCCGAAATTAAATTAATTAAAAAAAAGTATAAAGTGACATGACATGAGAGGAACTGTTGCTTTGAATACACAGGGTGTGAAACTATTCTGAATAACAGTCCCTGTGCAAGAGCGATTTGCCTTAAAACAGTTTGTGTGCCGATACATAATGCGAATAACACTTGTGATGCCCCAATTGTGTGGGGTTCCAGAACAAATAATAGCCATCCGTGATAATGGACAACAACTCAAGTGCACCCGATATCAGTCAGCAGAGAAACAGATTTTATTGTTGGCCTGCCAACAGCTGACGTTTTGCTGATAGACGACTTTGTGTGTTATGTCCTTTTCAGATTCGATGAAAGTTTGTCTTACTGCCCAAGTCCGAACACCACACACCGCCTTATTCTAAGCTCGACCTATGTCTAGCAGCTAAAGTGAGACCTGTCCCGTCCACGTCTGATAGTTTTACTTCTTAGCACTTGATTGTTACAATGAGATTAGATACTCTTATTAGACGGTTCTTAGATGATGTGTGCAATTAAAGAAAAGTACACATGTAAATTTGTACATTTGGCAGTTAAGAGTAGCAGTAATGGAGTGGTACTCTTCGCGTTTACTTGTGGTTTATGACTTAAACTATGGCATTTGTTACTGAGGAAGAGACTTAACTGGGGAGAATAGAGTGATATATAAAGATAGCTGTAGACCGAGAAGCATGCAGTAGATACACTTTTTATTTTTTATTTATTTGTTTCATTTTAGAGCGAAGAATCAGCTAGTAATAGAAATACGAAGAGAGCGATGCTGATTTATCAGTGTTGCAGATAGTCGCCCATCATTTTATCAAAGCCCATTTCACCAGACACAATCATGTCACGTAAACATACAAATAGGTATGTCATACGAGTTCCTTAAAAAATGCGAACACATTCTATTACATAAAATCGAATTACATAAAGATAGTGAACAATTACTTGAGATAATCAGTCTAAAAAGTATCCAAGTATGATTGCACTAGTACAATGAAACAAACAAATTTTTAAAATAAAATCAGACGCGCACACACACACACACACACACACACACACACACACACACATATATATATATATATATATATATATATATATATATATATATATATATATATATATATGTGTGTGTGTGTGTGTGTGTGTGTGTGTGTGTGTGTGTGTGTGTGCGCGTCTGATTTTATTTTAAAAATTTGTTTGTTTCATTGTACTGGTGCAATCATACTTGGATACTTTATATATATATATATATATATATATATATATATATATATATATATATATATATATATATGTGTGTGTGTGTGTGTGTGTGTGTGTGTGCGCGTCTGATTTTATTTTAAAAATATATATATATATATATATATATATATATATATATTTTTAAAATAAAATCAGACGCACACACACACACACACACATATATATATATATATATATATGTGCATTGTGACTGTTCTTGGATCACTGTATTTGCCACATTCAGTTAATATGCTCGTACATACAATACCTTCAATGAGGCAGGAATCACAATTTGGAGGGGGCAATAATAAATGCCTCGTTTTATCAGTATTTCTTTTTTCGTGACTGCTGAGTTGAGAAATCTAAGTTGGCTTGGAATCCATTCCTTCTTTCTTCAATTTGAGATTTAAAGAGTAATCAGAATACAGTGTATTTTACCCTGGAAACAGAAATAATGACAGAAAACGTGTCTTCGAGGACAGAAATTTCATCTCTAAAAACTTAATTAAAGATAGAGAATTTGTTTTTGTAAACGGAGATATCATCTTCGAAAACCTGCACGAAAGAGTTAAAAGCACTGTGTGACGTGCTCGAAAAGTGAAATGAATGAGCGTGGGCCTAAGATGCCTAGAGGATGGTCACTGTGCCTTAACAATTGTTGAGAGATGACACTTTCAGTGGGCAAGCGCAATTTCCGCGTGGGGAGAAACTGTACAGTGACAAATTTACCGTAGTTGTCGTGGAGATACAAATGAGTGAGCCAATAGTCAGCTGTCCGCATGTCGCCTTTCAGGCATACAGGGAGCTATTTTCGCAGAAGTGAAATCTTCACGCGGCATTGTTAAACGATCGTAATTAGCAATAAGGGAGAGATGAAATGAAAAGAAATGATCGTATTGTATTATTGACCGTCTGGTGCAAGTCTTTCCATTTGATACCACTTCAGCTACTAGCGCGTCTGTAAAGCTGAGATGAAATGATTAGGACAACACGAACACTCAGTCCCCATGGGAATAAAATCTCCGACCCGGCGGTAAATTGAACCCGGGACCCCACTGATCGCAAAAAAATGGCTCTGAGCACTATGGGACTTAACATCTATGGTCATTAGTCCCCTAGAACTTAGAACTACTTAAACCTAACTAACCTAAGGACAGCACACAACACCCAGCCATCACGAGGCAGAGAAAATCCCTGACCCCGCCGGGAATCGAACCCGGGAACCCGGGCGTGGGAAGCGAGAACGCTACCGCACGACCACGAGATGCGGGCCCACTGATCGTACACTGAAATCAGCTGAGTACAGGTCTGGAGGGACTGATAAAACACAGTGAAAGCTTCCTAATGTATGGTGACTGCTGAAGCTTAACATGGTTAATTATGCTGTTGACTGACGAAGAATGGGAGATGGTGAAAGATGCTATCAACCCGAAGATAGTTTTGAACACCTCAATACTTTACTAAGCCCTGTCCTTTTGGAGTTGGTATGCCGTTGCCTTCAAAGCACTAGGAGCTGAACGCTTCTTTTGATGTTTTAACATCAACACGAAGTGTTCAGTTCCTAGTGTTGTGAAGTCTGTAAAACAAGATTTCAAATGGCAGTTATGAAAAGAACAGCACAAAAAATGAAACAAAAACACAATATGCAGAACAACAAACACGAAACGTGCCACTGCAGACGTCTTGCAAAGAAGCGAAATGCGTACGGCGCGAAAGTTGTGTTTTATTCTGTTGTAATTAGGCGGCCCAAAAGTAAAAATTATCCAGCCGGTTACATGGGGACTTGCAGTTGAACGTGGATTCCAACTCGGCATATTTCACATTAACAAATGCTGCCAGAGGTGAAATTAGTGACAAGTTTTAGACTGAAACTTCCTGGCAGATTAAAACTGTGTGCCGGACCGAGACTCGAACTCGGTAGAGCACTTGCCCGCGAAAGGCAAAGGTCCCGAGTTCAAGTCTCGGTCCGGCACACACTTTTAATCTGCCAGGAAGTTTCATATCAGCGCACACTCCACTGCAGAGTGAAAATCTCGTTCTGGAAGTTTTAGACTGATCGTTACAAGCAAATTTTCTTAAATTGATTTTTTGCGCTCATTTAAAGGAATGTAGGTGTCCGCAGCTCGTGGTCGTACGGTACCGTTCTCGCTTCCCACGACCGGGTTCGATTCCCGGCGGGGTCAGGGATTTTCTCTGCCTCGTGATGACTGGGTGTTGTGTGATGTCCTTAGGTTTAAGTAGTTCTAGGGGACTGATGACCATAGATGTTAAGTCCCATAGTGCTCAGAGCCATTTGAACCATTCTTTAGTAAATGTAGTACTGGGTACGTGAAGGTGTTCAGCGCAAGGAAGGGGTTGTGGGAATTCTATATGTCTGCAAATCAAGTATGTTTAGTAACATACATGTGGGACACAAGATGGATCGCAAAGCTTTCAAGGATTTGAAGTTAATGTAGAACTTTGTCGGTTATCAAATCAATGTTACAGTGGCAAATGTAAGGACGGAGCTGATTACGGTTTTTTAAATGCAAATGAAGATGGAAAGTGATCTCCTCTTTTGACCTGTTGAGATTTCAATCAGTTGTATGATTTTTGTTGGGTCCTTAGTAGATGTCGTTTCCAGACTGATTGATGTTCAAGGAGAATCGGAAGCTTTTCAATAAACGGCTGTTCACAAATCATTTTTAAAAACATACGTTTCTTTTCTGGATAGAACGAGCTGTTCATGTAATATACAGGGTGATTCAAAAAGAATACCACAACTTTAAAAATGTGTATTTAATGAAAGAAACATAATATAACCTTCTGTTATACATCATTACAAAGAGTATTTAAAAAGGTTTTTTTTCACTCAAAAACAAGTTCAGAGATGTTCAATATGGCCCCCTCCAGACACACGAGCAATATCAACCCGATACTCCAACTCGTTCCCCACTCTGTGTAGCATATCCGGCGTAACAGTTTGGATAGCTGCTGTTATTTCTCGTTTCAAATCATCAATGGTGGCTGGGAGAGGTGGCCGAAACACCATATCCTTAACATAGCCCCATAAGAAAAAATCGCAGGGGGTAAGATCAGGGCTTCTTGGAGGCCAGTGACGAAGCGCTCTGTCACGGGCTGCCTGGCGGCCGATACATCGCCTCGGGTAGTTGACGTTCAGGTAGTTACGGACAGATAAGTGCCAATGTGGTGGCGCTCCATCCTGCTGAAATATGAATTGTTGTGCTTCTTGTTCGAGCTGAGGGAACAGCCAATTCTCTAACATCTCCAGTTACAGTAGCACCTTCGAAGAAAAAGGGACCAAAAACTTTATTGGCTGAAATGGCGAACAAATGTACAACTAAATGAAACTTTATAGCTCCCTTAATTCGCCGACAGATAATGCTTAGCTCTGCCTTTTGTCGTTGCAGAGTTTTAAATTCCTAAAGTTGTGGTATTCTTTTTGAATCACCCTGTATATACTAATAGTACATTGGGTTGATGCATAAGTTCGTAGCGTTTTTCCATACATTCAATAAACACAACACGTACAAATAACAGAGACTTTAATTATCAGTAATGTATTCTACTTCACTGTTTACAACAGTCTGCCAACTTTATGGTAACTTTTAGATTCCGCGACTGTATAAATCACGTGGTTTTGAGGCGAAGAACTTGTCGAGCCATTTTCGTAACTCATTTTCATCCGGAGAGTATGTTCCTTGGAGATTGTTCAATAGAGAGTGAAAAAGATGAACATCTTAGGGCACGAATAAGATGGGTGCTTCAAGATTTCCTTATCCAACGCCTGTATAGTGTTCTTTGTAAGCCTAGCAGAATGCGGGTGTACGTTATCGCGGAGTAGCATAACTTCACACATTCTTCGTAGTCGTTGTACTTGGATTGCGCCTGTAAGACGTCTCACATGTTGGCAATAAACGTCTTCCTTAAAGCGAGAAAACCTATTGTTGCTGTGCTCTGTGCAATGGCATTATCCCCATACGCGGCGCAAATGTTTATGGCTGCATTCGCTGCTGTCACCGTCTTATTGAACTCACACAGATGAGTTTTCGGAAATCTTCCGATTTATCTAGTTGACACTTCTTTTTAGCGTCCATATCTCCAATCAGATACGTCAATACGTATACTCAAATATAAACTATAAACTACAAATAAAAAGTGACAATCGATAAATAAACCCATGGCAACCACAGTACCAAAGTGCAAAAACAAGAATGCTACGATCTTATGAATCAACCTCATAAATTGCGAAAGTAGCTCTGTCTGTTACGTTGTCGCGACTGAACAGCCTAACCGATTTCTATGAGATTCGGTGTGTAGATATCTTGAACGCTGAGCAAGAAAATAGGTTGCTTTAAAAAGCATGTACGAGGGTTATTCGGAGAGTAAGAAACGATCGGTCGCGAAATGGAAACCACAGTGAAAATCCGATGAAGTTTTGCACAGTTGTGTTGGGCAGTGTCTCTAGTACGACTGTCGATCGCGTTACGTCGTTCTTTTTACTTCTGAGCACACAGGGAGCACATAAAGATACTTAGAACGATAGTGTCTCCCGCCAAATACAAGAGCCTGGTGAGAAATTTCGCCTGAAAGTATGCAGCCAACATTACATAACCGTCGTGCGTTTTCTTCTTCAAGACAATTCTCAGCCACATTTTGCAGGGGCAATGAAGATGCGCCTGCATCGTTTTCAATTGGAACAATACGGCCCGTAATTTTCTCCCTCTGAGTTTCATCTCTGCTCACATGAACCGCTGGCTACGAAGGCAACATTTTGGCACAGACAACGAGCTGTAGGCCAGCGTAGAGAATCGGCGGAAAGCACTTGCGGCTGCCTTGTAAAAAGAGGGTATTGGAAAGTTGGTACAACGCTACGACAAACGCCTAAGTCGGATCGGCGACTATGGAGATAAGTACCTGGAAGTTGTAGCTAACTGTTGCAAAGAAAACAGTTTTGATTTTCACTGTGGTTTCCATTTCGCGACCTATCGTTCCTTACTTTCCGAACAGCCCTCCTAGTACAATACATTTATTGATTCGAAGAATATTAGGCGAATTAGGAAAACATATTTACTCTTTGTAGAAACTATTTAGTCTCTGATTTGTTCAATTCATCATATTTGTGAAAATGCTTTTACTGGCTGAGACGTTCTACGTAACACGATTCAGCACAGTGAATACATTGTTGATACAATGCTCAACGTTTTTAATCCGTACGCCCATACTACGAAGGCGTACTGAAAAATAATGTGCCCGAACTTTTTATCTGAAATATTTTAAAGGTTTTTAAATAAAACAAACTTCAGTAACAATATACATCTTTATTTTTCATGCCTACAAATTTATTTTTCAACGTAGTCAGCCTTGCTACGAGCACATTTCTGCGAGTGAGACACTTTTACATACCGTTATAGTTACTCATTGTACCCTAAAGTAAGAAGAGCTGATTAACGCTAACGATGCAATAAACTTATGCAATAAACTTCTTTTCTATCCAGCACGCACTATGAATTAAGACACAAAGGGATTACACACGGTGGCTGCGAGTGCCCATGTCTCCTACACTCTAGGCAGCTGCGCTGATCACTACGCCGTCCGGACACAGTGGTCACGCAACCGCACGCACTACGCTACCTCGCCTACCGTCAGGCCCAAATTCTCAACTTATGCACACACTACTAACGTAGTGCCCCTTGCGCATTATCCTCATTACTCGCGGCATTTTGTCGATTCCTGTAGGAGTTCGAGTTTAGTGTGCGTCCGCACTGAAGAGGTCATTGGCCGTCCTCACCTGAGTTACAGGGTGTTTCAAAAATGACCGGTATATTTGAAACGGCAATACAAACTAAACGAGCAGCGATAGAAATACACCGTTTGTTGCAATATGCTTGGGACAACAGTACATTTTCAGGCAGACAAACTTTCGAAATTACAGTAGTTACAATTTTCAACAACAGATGGCGCTGCAAGTGATGCGAAAGATATAGAAGACAACGCAATCTGTGGGTGCGCCATTCTGTACGTCGTCTTTCTGCTGTAAGCGTGTGCTGTTCACAACGTGCAAGTGTGCTGTAGACAACATGGTTTATTCCTTAGAACAGAGGATTTTTCTGGTGTTGGAATTCTACCGCCTAGAACACAGTGTTGTTGCAACAAGACGAAGTTTTCAACGGAGGTTTAATGTAACCAAAGGACCGAAAAGCGATACAATAAAGGATCTGTTTGAAAAATTTCTACAGACTGGGAACGTGACGGATGAACGTGCTGGAAAGGTAGGGCGACCGCGTACGGCAACCACAGAGGACAATGCGCAGCTAGTGCAGCAGGTGATCCAACAGCGGCCTCAGGTTTCCATTCGCCGTGTTGCAGCTGCGGTCCAAATGACGCCAACGTCCACGTATCGTCTCATGCGCCAGAGTTTACACCTCTATCCATACAAAATTCAAAAGCGGCAACCCCTCAGCGCCGCTACCATTGCTGCACGAGAGACATTCGCTAACGATATAGTGCACAGGATTGATGACGGCGATATGCATGTGGGCAGCATTTGGTTTACTGACGAAGCTTATCTTTACCTGGACGGCTTCGTCAATAAACAGAACTGGCGCATATGGGGAACCGAAAAGCCCCATGTTGCAGTCCCATCGTCCCTGCATCCTCAAAAAGTACTGGTCTGGGCCGTCATTTCTTCCAAAGGAATCATTGGCCCATTTTTCAGATCCGAAACGATTACTGCATCTCGCTATCTGGACATTCTTCGTGAATTTGTGGCGGTACAAACTGCCTTAGACGACACTGCGAACACCTCGTGGTTTATGCAAGATGGTGCCCGGCCACATCGCACGGCCGACGTCTTTAATTTCCTGAATGAATATTTCGATGATCGTGTGATTGCTTTGGGCTATCCGAAACATACAGGAGGCGGCGTGGATTGGCCTCCCTATTCGCCAGACATGAACCCCTGTGACTTCTTTCTGTGGGGACACTTGAAAGACCAGGTGTACCGCCAGAATCCATAAACAATTGAACAGCTGAAGCAGTACATCTCATCTGCATGTGAAGCCATTCCGCCAGACACGTTGTCAAAGGTTTCGGGTAATTTCATTCAGTGACTACGCCATATTATTGCTACGCATGGTGGATATGTGGAAAATATCGTACTATAGAGTTTCCCAGACCGCAGCGCCATCTGTTGTTGAAAATTGTAACTACTGTAATTTCGAAAGTTTGTCTGCCTGAAAATGTACTGTTGTCCGAAGCATATTGCAACAAACGGTGTATTTCTATCGCTGCTCGTTTAGTTTGTATTGCCGTTTCAAATATACCGGTCATTTTTGAAACACCCTGTATATACCAAGTGCTTGTAATCGAATTTCCCCTATTTAACACGTTATTACACGGAAACTAATTATCGTAGGAAAACCATGCTTGGTAGCATTTACGTCAAGAACATGGGGAAGAGAAATAATGCAGAATGAATTCAACTGAAACCCTTTTAATGCGCTGCCACGGTACATCAAACCATTACATAGCGGTATCATTACTGTCACAAAAGGGGTTCAGTATGGTGCCCATCAGTGTCCAAAAGAGTTTGCAAGCGCAGGATTGCATTCTGCATAGCAGAACGAATCATGTCCATAGGTATGCTGGCTACCCCTCTTGATATGCTGTGCTTCAGATCAGCACATGTGTAAATGTAAACACTGTTATTCAGATAGTCCCACAACAAGAAATCACACGGAGTGAGATGAGGCGATCGTGCTGGCCAAGCATTTGGAAACGATCGGACAATAATTCGATCGTTTCCAAATCTGTTTAGGAGAAGCAGGTGAACTTCACGAGCGATATGCGGTGGGACCCCGTGTGCACGAAAACCGTTGAGTTCAATACATCTCTCTCTATTGGGCGGGTATGACATGGCAGCGAAGCATATCGCAGTAGCGCTGGCCAGTCACACTGCACTTTTTTGTTCCCTGAGCGCCAACCCGCTCAGAAAAGAATGGGCCAGTGTTGAACCCAGCCGTGAAGCCACACCATACGGTGGCACGTCCGTCATAGAGAGGAACTTCAAGCACAGTGACTGGAGGTGAAGATCCCCACACTCGGCAATTCTGTGTGTTCACCTCACCCGCAGAGAAAAATGGGCATCGTCTATCCATAGGATGATCCAGGACGAGCCCTTGTCAATTTGAGTCCCTGCGAGAAAGTGGAGAGCGAACTCAACACGTCGTTGTGCATTCTGTGGTGCAAGCTGCTGTACGATATGGATCTTGTACGTATACCATTTGAGAATAGTTAGAAGCCCCTTCCGTACATTGGACTACGGGATGTTCAACTGTCGTGACACAGCACGCGCGCTGCCTGACGATAGGAAATTCCGCGCATTGTTGTCTGCCATAGCAACAGCGATTTCATCAATCACCTGTGGTGCAACCTGTCGTCGGCCTCTTCCCGGAGCGATGCTCAGTCCTACAATTGATTCGAACTTCTTTACCATGCTGCGCACAGCAGACGGAGAAAGAAGACCCTTCCGTAATCCTTTCAGCCGGCGATACTGTAGAAGCGCAGCTGCAGCAGTACTGTTGTTTTGATAATAGAGCTTCACCAATAATTTCCTGTTCCTTTTGTCCAAGCTCATGTTGACACGCCAACAAGTGCACTGCGACTGCGACGCGGACGAATTAATCTCCGAAATTCGGGATTACCAGTGTAGTTATTCGTTTTACCCTAAAGTAAGGAGCGTGATTAACGGTAACGATGCAAGATACTTCATTTTAACTTTTATACAAGAGATCAGTATCGAATCTCAGTAACTAGAAAAACTAAGGATAATCTAAAATCCAAATTCCTGCAGATCATCTCTCTATTGGCGTCGGTTCCTCGACTGTTGTTCCATGTCGCCGATACCTCGCCACACCGTCACCAAAGATGTTTGACTTTTTCACTGCCAGTATTCTTCTGGGAGGAGACGTGGTGGCGTTGAGCTTCTGGGCACCAGACTTTGCGCCACCGTCCTGGACTAAATTCCAAACCTCTCTGCAGTGTCTCACGAAGTGAGGGCATGTGGCACTGTTGATGCCAATCCGTCTGTTGGATGGGGACGTTGAACATGGCGGCCCCATTGGTGCGATTCACGAGGAGTAGGCTATGTTGTGCCGGCACCGCGTTTCACCCTCTCCCTTCTCTCATCATGCGCCCCCCCCCCCCCCACACACACACAGAATACATAAGTGCAGTATTACAAATATTATAATGGAGCATGTCGGAAAAAAATAAACAAAAAAAGTTTAACTTTTTTGACTGAGCACAACCTCAGTTAGAATGAGGTTTTCACTCTGCAGCGGAGTGTCGCTGATATGAAACTTCCTGGCAGATTAAAACTGTGTGCCAGGGCTGAGTGCTAGTTCTGCAAGGTTCGCAGAAGAGCTTCTGTGAAGTTTGGAAGGCAGCAGACGAGGTAGTGACAGAATTGAAGCTGTGGGGACGGGTCGTGAGTCGTGCTTGGGTGGCTCACATGGTAGAGCACTTGCCCACGAAAGGCAAAGGTCCCGAGTTCGAGTCTCGGACCGGTACACAGTTTTAATCTACCAGGAAGTTTCACAATGTCAATTGTGCGTGCTACGCTTCGTTTCTCGAATATGTTCTTTAAATTTTGGAAACAGATGAAAGTTGGTTGGGACCAAGTCAGGACTGTATGGAGGACGATCGATAACAGTGAATCAAAGGTATGGGATTGTTGCAGGTGCCGCAGCGCTCGTGTGTCATCTGTTCTTGTCATGCTGAAGGAGAGAGTGCTCCCTATGAAAACCTCTTCTCCAACCTTCCAAACTTCACAGAAACTCTCTTGCATACCTTGCAGAAGCAGCACTCCTGGAAGAAAAGAGTGCAGGTTCTGCAAGGTACGCAGGAAAACTTCTATGAAGTTTCGGAGGTAGGACACGAGGTGCTGGCGGAACTCAAGCTGTGAGGAGGGAGCGTAAGTCGTGCTTGGGTAGCTCAGTTGGTAGAAAGGCACAGGTCCCGAGTTCAGTCTCGGCCCGGCACACAGTTTTAATCTTCCAGGAAGTTTCATATCAGTGCACACTCCTCTGCAGAGTGAAAATTTCATTCATTACTTTGCTTGCTGATGGCATGGGGCTGAACTTTTTTCGTGTCGTTGACCATTTGTGGTGCAATGCCATTAGTGCTCTCTTGTTCTTGGGATCACCTTTGTTTCCTCCATTACGAGCACGAACGACTTAACGTCGCACGTTACTGCTGTTGATACAGTCATCAACGTACACAGCTTTCATTCTTCTATGTATTTCAACTGGAGGCTCGTTTTCTCCGGTTAGAAACGCGATTACAGTACGCTGTTTCTCATGCACCCATGTTGTTATGTTGCACACCACCACGTTACACGGAGCCCTCCAACGGCGGAGAGTTGTATCTTGTGTCAGCGAAGTGGAAAATCGACTGAGTAATAAGCATGACTTGTAATACCTGAACCGATATAAAAAATCAGAGGCATTACTTTTTAGCACGCCCTCTTAATATTATTAATGCAAAAGTAACTTTGTCTGCTACGTTTCCATGACTAAACCACTGAACCGATTTCGATGAAATTTGGTATGGAGATAGCTTCAAGCTGGAGGAAGAACATAGGCTACCAAAGAAAGAAAAAATAAAAAAAAGAAAAAGAAAAGAAAAAAGTCTATTCCTAAGACAGTAAAATAGGTAATGAAATATTTTTTATTGCATCAATGAATGTAAACCACGTTACAAAATTATTACATTTGTTTCGTATTGTACACCTTTGTACAATGTATGTCTGCTAATAAAGCAATGCAGAGGCGTGCATCCTGCCCGCACCCCTCTGCAGACACCTCTCAGCTGCGATATCGCCATGTGCTGCTGTGTGGTGTGTTGCGGAACTCGGTGTGTGTGCTATGATGCCCGAACAGGTAGGCAGACGTCTGAGGGTAGCTGACGTTACTGCAAGTACAGTATCTTGTACACTCGACATACTCATCATAACAAAACATGGGCAGCTGTGGGAAGCAGTGTGACCCATACCAGAACCTTATTTCCAAGAAAACCATAAAATCTGATTTAACAGGAGAGACAAAAAACTTTTTAAAACCACATTAACATCAGAATATGTTTTGTAGCTTTGTTGCTATATTCAGACATGTTGAGACACATTACGCCAAGTATCTCTGTCAAAGGTCTATTCGTCCAATTGTCATTGCATGAATAAAAATTGACTTTCTACCTTCTGGGAGAAAATTGTATTAAGCTTGGTGACTGCTACTCTGGAGTTACATTATATTACTACAAGTGGTAAAATGCCGCGGTAGCCGAGCGGTTCTTGACGCTTCAGTCCGGAACCGCGCGACTGCTACGGTTGCAGGTTCGAATCCTGCCTCGGGCATGGATGTGTGTGTTGTCCTTAGGTTAGTTAGGTTTAGGTAGGTCTAAGTTCTAGGGGACTGATGACCTCAGATGTTTAGTACAATAGTGCTCAGAGCCATTTGAACCATTTTTGAATAATAAACATAAAAATAAACACGCTTAAAAAAAAAAGAACACCTTGATTTGGCTACAGATTGCCTTCATTATCCACTTCATTGTCATCATTTGAAGATTCTGTACTGTTAGCTTCATTCAAATCCCCTACTGAATATCCGACGTCCCCAAAAGTTTAATTACGTTCTAACATTCTCCGTGGTGTCTGTTGTTCTATATCGTGTCTCCCTACCACTTTCGCGCAACGACGCTCTGAGCGTGTTTTTTAGGGATTGACTAGTTTGAACCTGGGACCTGTTGCTGGTAAGGAGACGTCAGACCACACATGACATGTAGAGTTCAGAAGAGTTCAGTGAGACTAGCGAAGATATAACCAAATACTTGAGATTTCAGCGTCAGCTCCACTGCACTCCCCGTAAAAGAATCTTAATACTAACTAAATTTAGTGGAAGGGGTTCAAGGCTTTCCTATTTTTAGTTAGCTGGTGAAATAACGTCGAAAAAGCAGTTAAGTTTACCATCGGAAATTTTATTCTACTCACAAAACATTGTTTATAAATTGCACTGTTGATAAAAGGAAATGTTTTAATACACGATGGTATAAACCAACTGCGTTCAACAAAAATGTGAACGAATATTCCTGAATGGGTTTCCAAGTTCTACAATGGATCGAAGGATGACCTATGCCATATCACATCTATAATGTAGCTTTAAATTAAGTTTCACAAGAGAGAAAACTACCAAAATGGTCTACAGTGACCCTCAATTATCTTTAATTACTTATCTAACTTGTCGTAAATTACAGTGACTGATGTGGCTTCTCAATAACTATATAACAGAAAAATCATCGCGTTTCAGATTTTTACTTCAAGTGGCAAATGTGAACTCCATGAGCTTTAATTGACGATCGACACTATTATTACGCAAAAAGGGGATGTAACAGATGAGACTTTTGCAGTTCTGAGTGAAGCTTTATGCGCTCAAAAATGCGGAATCGCGTGCGTTCATTACCTTTTCGGTGGTTAGTCAGCGTCAGGGGACGGCGGGCGGCGCAGCTCCACACACCTCGCCGTCTCGGAAGCAACTCTCTCTAACCTCTCCTTACTACAATTTACCGAAGTTGGTTTAAAAAAACTATCTGGCTGTGTTTTCATCTGACCAATCAGGGTCTCAATGTTAACCTTAAGCTCTGCCTACGAAAACTCTGTCTATCCAATGAGAAACGTTATACTTTTCGTGGTGGGGCAATGTTTTTAAAGTTCGTAACGTAACAGAGACGCGAAAAAGTCTCACGCTAAAACTTGCAGCTGGTGTGGTCCTTTTAGTGTTATCGTAAGATCTATACTGTTCTTCTGGAGGGCTCTATCTTTTAACATGGGCTGGTGGGGGGTTGTCCTAGCGGTTAGCTGGCGACGTGGGTGTCCGTCCCTTATCGTAGGGCCTTCTAGCTTAACACGGTTCTGCTCTCGGCTTCTGTTCTCGTTTCTCCCCTCGGAGCTGCGTCTGTCTCACGGTGGGAAGGTATGACATGCATTTAGGCATTCTTGTGTTAGTCTGTGGTATTCCATTTGTTCACTCGTCACTCGTATTACTTTGATTAATTTAATGTCACGACTTATTCGGAGCTATGTGACATACTATTGGATTTGCTTATCATGTCAGGGATTTCATGGAAGGTGTTGGATTTGCCTGACACCTTTCAACGTCACTCTTTTTTCCGCGTTATACATGGCTTTCAGCACTAACTTCCCTAATACTTGCCATAATGTGTTCATTTTTAACTGAGTTTTTAAAATTTTGTTTTGCGACACTTTTCTTCCACTCCGTCTAGATACCATTTTCCTTGGCTTTTTCGTTTCTGTTGGTGATTCGCCAGCAGGCCTACTCATCTATATATCAGACTCCATAATTTAAATAAAAACTGACAAAGTGTAGTGTAACGACGTATAGATTTGTTTAAAGGATTTTCATTTGACATATGACCATGTGTAGACTTCGCCACCTACGTCAGTTACAACCCACTTCAAAATTATTTATATTCTTTTTAAATTGTCTCAGAATGGTTCTTGAACGAAACCGTAAAACATCATTTGAGTCGTATGCGCAGAATTACGTCACTCGGGTCAATTGGTTTGCGTAAACTTTTTCAATTTTAGATGTCGTTTGTTTCTCCTCAGAAATTATATTGGTACACGTTATCTGATTTAATCGATATTAGAACCACATTGAATAAACTTTTGAGATTCAAAGTCGCGATGAACGCTGTCAAAATTCAATAATCTTGTCAAATATATTATTAATTCATTTACATAATTCTTCATAAATAAATCCTCGGAACACGTATTTCAACTTTAGTAGCATCCACTAGTTTATTATCTTCCTACATACAGACGTGAACCTGAGCCTTGACGAGACAAAACTAACATTTTCAATAAGATTAAACTTCCTATGATATCATTGTTGTACAAAACATTACAAATTCTCGATTATTTGATTTTTAGAAGTACGACGCAACAACTCGGTTTCAGGATCTTCTGTTGCTCTTTGGCTGTCGACCCGCGACGTATAGTGGCCAGCAATTTTCTCTCTGGTCCCGGCAGCGAAGATGCTGTCTCCGTTCATTGCGCCGCCCTCTCCGTACATGAAACATAAAAAATAAATACAAAACTTTAGACAATTCACAACCATTACAAATATTACAAAAATACATAAACAAAACTAAATTAAACTTATATTCACCTGCAAACTGGGCTGACACTGGTGGATGGGTGACGCTTCAATTTCGCGTCCCACTACAAAGGGAACGTCAGATACGTATTTAAAACAATGTCATGTAAACTAATGTCGACCATGTTGTGTGTGACATTATAAAGAAGAGCAACGATTGGCTCCCGGGATTTGGTACTTCTTAGAAGCGAAATAAGACTCCATTTGGTACTCTTCGACATGAGCGGCAATTATGAAGGGGATATGTACAACGGATATGGTACTTTTTGGCACACGATACAGTTCTTATTACATAGGTAATGGTTCTAAGTAGTGCTGGCACCTGTTATTTTATTTTTCAATGTGTGGGGGTTTGATATCTTTTGGAAATGAGCTTGAGCCGCGGCAGCTGGCACTAGGGTGTTCGACTTGCATCGCTGATATCGATATTCGGCTGTCCTGCTATCTTTGACTGCTCCCCCGGCGGGTTTTTCGGGTGAACGAGTGACGAGTGCGTCTCCGGTCGGCGTTCAAAGAGCCAACTTGTGTTGAAAACAAGCCCGCGTCCCTAACGGTAGTGCATGGGCCTCGCCGTGCTCGCCGCCCTTGTAAGAATTGTGGTGGGTTCGTCGTCTCAGGCTGAACAGCTTCCCAGCTCGCAATCTGCAAGCTCACAGTTACGTATGAGTTTTATTCTGTGTTTAACTAAGAAGCTTGTTGATACTTATTGTGGCATGGGTATCTGCCGCAGATTGTTCTGGAGTCCACAGTATTTTAAGGGGGCTGATTGATGTTCCTCATTCCGTTTTTGATCATCCGTGGAGTGTGTGTTTTAAGTGGTTTTCATGCAAATTTTAACTTGTTTTAGGGCATATTGTCCGCTTTGGGACTGGCTGCGGTTGTGTACGTGCCCGGCAGCCGTAGAGTTAATGGTTTAATCATTTGTCACGGCATCATTTGGTATGTTTATTTAATGTTGAAAGTGTCTTAAGGCAGCTGGAAGTGATCTGTAAGTTTCCTGCTAATTTACTGGGAGACGGGTAATGTGAGGGTATTGCTCCTTAAGAATTTGGGGGCGTGCTTATTATATATTCCAGTGTGGCTGTGATTTGACCTTGTTTTCATTGCAATCTATTTGTGCTACAGGCCATTTGTTAAGAGTGCTCGTTCCCTGGCGTCGGCGCGGTTATGGATTCTTGTCAGGACCGCTCATTGTGGGGCCGGTCGGACTATATATAAATATATACCGCCCGCTTGTGAGCCTGTGCACAAGCCGTGGGGGGTGAACGCTCGTATTGCCTGCCGGCCGTAGCGTTATTGCTTCCAAACACTGCTATGGGCCTTAACGCTGTTCTCGAAAGTTAAGTGCAATTTGGCCCGCAGCTCGTGGTCGTGCGGTAGCGTTCTCGCTTCCCGCGCCCGGGTTCCCGGGTTCGATTCCCGGCGGGGTCAGGGATTTTCTCTGCCTCGTGATGGCTGGGTGTTGTGTGATGTCCTTAGGTTAGTTAGGTTTAAGTAGTTCTAAGTTCTAGGGGACTGATGACCATAGATGTAAAGTCCCATAGTGCTCAGAGCCATTTGAACCATTAAGTGCAATTTGGGAATCATTCTGAGTCATTACGTCTGTTAGTTAAGTGAGACCACCTTGTTAATATTAGCGTTTCTGTAAGTCATTTCATTGGTTATGACTAGCCCTTATTTAACACTTATGTTAATCATTTATGTATCTTTAATGAACGTGCAACTTGTTATTCCTGTGTGCAAGTTTTGCGACCTTGGTTGGCCCATTTTGTATTTTTAGTATAAGCATGTTTCAGTGTGGACCTTCATGTGGCCAGTTCAGTTTTATTAAGCTTTAAGATTTCTTTGTTGTATTATGGGGCTGTGTAACTTTTGTTGGAAGTGTACTGTGTTATTAGTCTCTTGAGATACTGTTAAACAAGAACGATTGTGATTGATTATTCACCGTGCCTACTATCAATGATCTCGGTTGCGGGCGCAAAATAATATGATTCTTATCCGTGTTTATGTAATTCAATCAAAGTGAAGATTTGTATATTGCATCAGTAAGAGGGCAAATGTCCGAATTGAAGTTTATAATAAAGTCTATTTTGAGTGAAATTAAAATTGTAAAACAACCACAAGCTTGTCCATCACCAGTGATCCTGGGCTTCCTGTGCCCTTGAAATGTATGTGGTGAGATTGTAAATTTGATTTTATAAAGAATTGGGTGGTACCACGGTCCACAGCTTCCCATATGGAGTCAGGGGATTTGCTTCTATGTACCAGGCAAGCTTGCTGTAGCAAGTCCCAATTGAGAATATTTGGAAGGGGATTTCAAGTACCGGAATTTACCTTAGAACCAAGGGAAACTTGCCATGACTGCAGCGTAAGGACTATTTTTGATTCAATATTGGGCCGATGTGTCTCCTACGGAGAAGATGGAAAGCCTAGTGAGTGTGGAAGTGTACTTGATTATGTGAATGCAGAATAAAATCAGTGACTTGATCGACACGCACACTATACCTGTGTCGGTGCTCACTGACCACGGTGACGCGGTCCTAAATATCTGCTGTAAAAATGGGCGGTGACAGACCCTGGTCCGCTACGACGCGTTCTTTTCCGCGGATTCGCAAACGATCGATGTGGGACCGGTTACGGCCGCGTCTGCAGGAAATTAAGCTACAAACACCAGCCGTTTATGTATACATATGCGAGCGGGAGAAATGGCCCGCGATGTAAAACACGGGAAACAGAGCCGGCGCGCTCGCCCCTGTGGTATTCGCGGCAAGCTATCGATCGCGGCGCATACCGCACACACAGTGCTGGCGGTGAGCGCAGAGCGGCAAGTTTCGCGTGCCGGCGCCGCGCCGGTTTTCTGGAGCCCGCCGGCCTTGGGCGAGTCGAGGTGCGTTTCCGGCATAGCTGCGCATCCTGGTCCGGGACGAGGCGGGCATCTCTGGCAGAGCAGTTTAGCGCCCACTCTAGGTGCGGTCCTGACCAAAGTACGAGGGGCAGTCAAATGACAATCGAGCACACATCAGAGCGGGACCACTGAAGGGGTACATTCAAAAGTGCCGGCCGTAGTGGCCGAGTGGTTCTAGGCGCTTCAGTCTGGAACCGCGCGACCGCTACGGTCGCAGGTTCGAATCCTGCCTCGGGCATGGATGTGTGTGATGTCCCTAGGTTAGTTAGGTTTAAGTAGTTCTAAGTTCTAGGGGACTTATGACCTCAGATGTTGAGTCTCATAGTGCTCAGAGCCATTTGAACCATTTGAACCTGAGGAGGCAAACTGGTTGTACGGATGCTACTTCTGGGGAACCTCAGTTCGAACTGTAGGCGGCTGAAAAATCAACTGAAACTCTACAGGCCGACGCTGCAGATATTACAGACTGTCCATACCGTACAAGTATTCCTAACATACGGCATATTCTCTTTGCAGATAGTTACCATAGTGCAACGTGTAACTTGAAAATGAATTAATTGATTGCTGAAATACATTACATTTGCTTATTTGCTGTAATACTTTCTCAACTCCGTCCGAAATTCCCAGTTTCCGAATGACCCTCCACCTTCTGCTATTGTGAGATGAAAGACAGGCTCGTTTGGTGACCCTTAATAAGAGTACAAAGAGGCCGGAACCGTCATGATGACCTTCTTCTTCGAATGCAGAGGTCCTCTGCTCGTCAGATTCCTCGAGCGTGGAACCACAATCAATACGTAATCCTACGAGTACACTTTGCA